>NC_068351.1:34936282-36286282 GCF_014633365.1 Diospyros lotus | reverse complement strand
AACAGATGCAGAAGGGGGAAGCTCCGGTGCGGCCAACTGGTGAAAAGACAGAAGCCCGAACTGGTAAGGTTGAGGCGCTGAGCAAGGGTCTTCCCCGAGCATCTACCCACTTTCAGTATGGGTCCAGTTCTCGAAGTGCTGCCTGGTCACATCAGGGGTGGCGTAAGTTCTGGAACAGCAACGTGGATGCAGGCCGATCGTTGGAGGGTGACGCAGCAAGAAACTTCACAGATGGTGGGCCTCACCTTCGGGGGGCTTTTTCTCATGCAGGTGGCCGACAAAGGCCAGGCCCAAATGGGCCACGGGGACCTGGTACAGCCATGGAAGGGCGGCTGTCAACCAACCACCGAGCGGCCCCTCTCAATAGAGCAGGCCACCCATCTTCTGGGTATGTTCGTGAGCTCCGGCCCAAGGCCTTTGGGCCTTCTTCTTCTAGCCAGCAGCATAATAATGATGGGCTGCCTTTTAAGGGCCCAATATCCCAGCATGTGGGCCGACAGAAATTGGGCCCAGCTGGCCCAAAATCGCACGGAAATTTACCAAGGCGGCAACCCAATAAATCGTGGGCTGATGTCGCAGATGGTAGGGCCCACCGACCTCCCACGAGATTGGAATTTTTCCCACCCTCAGGTACGCAATCCGACATCCCTCTTGTTAAATTACCTAGTGACGTTATTGATGAATGCACTGAATATTGGATGAACACGTTGGTTGGATATTTTATTGAAAAGCGGCTACCTTTCCCAATTGTTCAAAATATTGCCAAGCGTTTGTGGCAAAGCAATGGTCTTATAGAGGTCCTTTCAAATAACAGTGGATTTTATTTTTTTCGCTTTGACTCCCAAGAAAGTATGTTGAAGGTTTTTGATGAGGGTCCATACCACTTTGCGGGTCGTCCATTTATTATTAAATGTTGGGAACCAGGCATGAACTTAGCTAAGGACTCCCACTCGTCTATCCCTTTGTGGATTAAGATTCATAACCTGCCTCTAGAAGGTTGGTCTTTAAAAGGAATTTCTATAATGGCAAGTCAAATAGGAAGACCGTTGTATGCTGATCCAATGACAGAGGATAGATCAAGATTAGGTTATGCGAGGGTATGTGTTGATGTTAATGTTTGCTCTAAATTCCCCATGTATATTGATATTGATCAGGGCTATGATGAGGCCACAGGTGAACGTCGTATTTCTAGGCTCCCGATTGAATATCAGTGGATTCCCTCTATATGTTCCCATTGTAAGGTTTTTGGTCATCCAGATTCCCGATGCCCAAAAAAACCTAAAGTTGACCCTAATAATGTTGAAGGTAGTAAGAAGGCTGATGAGGGAGATGGCTTCACAAAAGTGCAAAGGAAGAGAGGCAAGGCCCAAGATAAAGGAAAGGAAGTAAGTCCATCAGCTAGGCCGATTGCCCCTAATTATGCTTCTATGACCATGGCAGAGTGTCTTGAGTTTCATACGGTTACAGTCCCTTATGATCCTAAAGATGTTGATGCTCATATTAAAAATCAATTATGTGCCCTTGCAGAAGAAGATAAGGATGTCCCATCCCCTATGGAGTCAGATGGAGAGATAGTAGAAGAAACTACCCGAGGAAAATTGAGAGACCGGGATGATAGTAAGGACCAGATCTTAGAGCTTGAGAGGGCTGAGAGTGTTAACTCAGATGGGCACCAATCTAGGACTAGATCTCAAGCCAAAAGGGACAGGAAGAAGATGCGTGAGCAAGGTGAGCAGAAGCCTGGTTCGGCGAGTTCAGAACCGATTCCCCAAGAGTGTCAATGATGCAGATTGCTGCATGGAATGTTAGGGGTCTGAATCAAGCCCCTAAGCAATTTGAGGTGCGGTCTTTTATTTCTTCTCAAAAGTTAACGTTTGTCGCTCTTTTAGAGACCAGAGTCCAGGAGAGGCATGCTGCTGATGTCTCTCACAATGTTATGCCCGTTTGGAATTGGGACTTCAACTATGATACTTGTGATGGGGGCCGTATCTGGATAGGTTATGACCCGAACGCCCTTAGTGTGCGAACCTTACTCAAGACGGACCAGGCTATCCATGTCAAAGTGACCAGCTCTGAGATCCCAATCCCTTTCATCCTGTCTTGTATTTATGCGAGAAATGAGGAGGTAGACCAAGCCAGATTATGGAATTCCCTCAAAGCTATTGGGGTAGCAGCTTCTTCTGACCCTTGGCTCCTTATGGGGGATTTCAATGTGTGCCGCGATTGTTCTGAGATGAGGGGTGGCAACATCTCTTTCTCCTTGGGTATGCGCAGGTTTAACAATTTTCTTTATTCTACCTCGCTTCAGGACTTAGCTTATAATGGCCCTAAGTTGACGTGGACCAATAAGAGGTTTGGTGAGGAGTGTATCCTCAGGAAGCTTGATAGAGCTCTAGTCAATGATGATTGGCTCTCCCACTATCCGAATAGCAAGTCTCTCTTTCTCCAACCAGGGATTTCTGACCATAGCCCTGTCGTTGTGGCTTTGTTAGGAGATCTTCAGCATAAGGGTAGCCCTTTTAGGTTCCTTAACCATCTTGTTGATCACCCTCTGTTCTTGGATAAGGTGGAAGCCAGTTGGATGAGCCATATCCATGGAGTCCCCATGTTTCAAGTTGTTCAAAAGCTCAAAGCTGTCAAAAATGCTATGAAGACTCTTAACAGGTCTAGGGGTCATGTTTCTGACCTGGTCTCGTCCCTTAGGAACCATCTTCTTAGTATCCAACATCGTTTGCAGGACAACCCTCATAACCCTGTCCTTCACCAACAGGAGCTTGAGTTGAACAGAGACCTTTTAGTGGCCCTTGCGCAAGAGTCTGACCACTTTCGCCTTCGTGCTCGGATTAGGTGGTCAGCTGAGGGAGATAGATGCTCACGTTTCTTCTTCCAATCCATGCTCGCTAAGCGTAATAATCATCGTATTATGAACCTCCTGAGAGAAGATGGCACCCTCACCCAGTCCAAAGATGAGGTTGCGGACGTTTTGGTCTCCTACTTCCAAAATCTTTATCGGCCAAGTCCTCGGAACTCTCCCCTTAGTCTGATTGAAGTGGCCCACTTCATTGACAAGCGTCTGAATCAAGACCAATGGGCTGGGCTTATAGCTGAGGTTTCGGCTGAAGAAGTTAAGAATGCCCTCTTCAGTATGGGAGATGATAAAGCCCTGGGGCCCGATGGTTTTACAGTTAAGTTCTTCAAAAAGTCTTGGGAGATCGTGGGGGCGGACGTGGTTAAGGCTGTTCAAAGCTTTTTCGCGTCTGGTCGCCTCTTGGGCCAGGTCAACACCACCATAATTAGTCTCATTCCCAAGGTGCCTCATCCTGAGACGCCATCCCAATTTAGGCCTATTTCGTGTTGTAATGTCTTGTATAAAATCATAACCAAAATCTTAGCCAATAGGATTAAGCCGGTGCTCTCAGGATTGGTGGATGTGTCTCAAGCAGCCTTTGTGCCAGGGCGTTCGATTGGGGATAATGTTCTGCTTGCCCAGGAGTTGGTTTTTCAATACCATCTTCACCAAGGGGCCCCCCGATGTGCTATGAAAGTTGATCTTGCTAAGGCTTATGACACAGTGGAATGGGACTTCCTCCTAATGACCCTTCATCTGATGAACTTCCCTTCCCGATTTTGTGGCTGGATTCGAGAGTGCATTACGACCCCCCGCTATTCGGTTAAGATCAATGGTCAGTTAAATGGTTTTTTCCCCGGGGGCAGGGGATTGAGGCAAGGGGACCCTCTGTCCCCTTACCTCTTTGTTCTCGTTATGCAAGTCCTGCAAGGTATTGTTAAGCACCACTCGAGGGCTTCAGACTTCCAATACCATTGGAAATGTGAGCAGACTAAAACGGTGATGCTCATGTTCGCTGATGATTTGCTCCTGTTCTCTCATGGCGACCCATCCTCGGTTCGCATCTTGAAGTCATGCTTGGAGCGTTTTTCATCTTTGTCGGGCCTAATTGCCAATCCATCTAAAAGTGACTGTTTCGTCTCTTGCAAGGACCCATCCCATCGTGAAGCTATCTATATCGCCTCTGGCTTTCGAAGAGGGAGTCTTCCTATGAGATACTTGGGGGTTCCTCTGCTCTCCTCTAAGCTCTCCTATGGAGATTGTCAGACCATCATTGATAGAGTAAGGACCAAGATTTGTGCTTGGCGGAGCAGGGCTCTCTCATTTGGAGGCCGATTGCAGTTAGCACAGTCGGTCCTGTCCACTATCTATGTGTATTGGGCCTCGGTGTTTATTCTCCCGAAGAAGGTGACCAAAGAGATTGAGCAACTTATTCGTAACTTCCTCTGGAGTGGTAATGAGGCGGACCCTCATAAAGCGAAAGTTGCTTGGCATGACATTTGTTGCCCAAAGAGGCAGGGTGGCCTTGGCCTTAAGCCTCTCTATGTTTGGAATCAATCCTTGGTAGCCAAGCTTATTTGGCGCCTACTGGTTGGGGATAGAGAATCTTTATGGGTGCAGTGGGTGCACACTTATAGGGTAAAAGGGGCTTGCTTTTGGCTTCTTAAGACTCCGTATGCTTGCCCTTGGTATTGGAGAAAGCTGCTCCTATTACGGAGAATCCTGAAACCTTTTTTCGGGTGGAGAATTGGGGACGGTTGTAGCACATTTTTTTGGTATGATCAGTGGCACCCGTTGGGTGCTCATTGATCGCTTCCCTCGCCAATTACCTCGTCAGTTAGGTGTCCCTATTTTGGCTAAGGTTTCGGATTTTATTGAGGATGGTGCCTGGACTCAGATGGAGACCCTTAGTTCCATATCCTCTGACCTCTGTGGGAGCCACCTCCCTAGTTTGCCTCACCCTGGCTGCCGTGATGAGCCTTATTGGCTCCCAACTGCAAATGGCCTCTTCTCTGTTAGGACGGCCTTCCAAGCTATTCAAGCTCAACGCTCCCAGGTTCCCTGGTACCGTTTAGTTTGGTCGTCTGTTAGTATCCCCGCCTACTCGTTTATCTTCTGGCTTGCTATTCGGGAACGTTTATTTACTCTTGATCGTATTAACCTGTTTTTGTCTTTTTCGAATAGATGTTTTCTGTGCAGGGCGGACGCTGAGAGACATAGCCATCTCTTTTTCCAGTGTAGCTACTCCCGGGAGGTGCTGTCTTTTTTTCGTAGATCGAAGAAATTCAACTGGCCTTGGCGCAGGTGGGACATTGGAGTTCTTTGGGCTGCAGCTAGATGGAGCGGCAAGAGTCCCTGGCAGGTGGCAAACAGATTAGTGCTTCAAGCTATGGTTTATTTCATCTGGAGAGAGCGCAACAACAGGTGTTTTCGGGATCAGGAGAGATCAGCCTCTCAGCTAGCTCATTTAATTCAGTGTGCTGTGTGGGCCCGGCTGACGACTATTCGCTTCAGGCCATCCCTTCAGAGTCATGCGCTTCATCACGTTTGGAGACTTCCGCGAGACCAGAACTCTCATCCCCGTTGAGATGTGTTGTTTTGGTGGCAGGTGCGATTTCCTTGGCGCCTCATCTATGGTGCCAGCCTTCCAGTGCTTCTTCTTCACTCTTATTTCATTCCCAGCTCATTTGGGTTTGTTGGTTCATCAGTCGTTGGTCTGTCAGAGATCTTTCTCTTTGCCTTGCCATCAGGAGATGGTTTTGTTTCTCTTCTGGCCAGAACAGTTATACTGTACATATGTTTTGTTTTCTTTCGCCTTGCTTCTGTTTTCCTTTTTTGGCCCAGAGAGTGATTGTTGATGTGTTGTCTCCTCTGGTTTTTTGGTGGCCCGGGGTATGCCCTAGCCTTTGTTTGTAGCCTTCTTTGGCCTTTTTTTCTTTTATACATCTCTTATTTATAGAAAAAAAAAAAAACCCCTAACCCTAAAACCTAAACCCTAAACACCAAACCCCTAACCCCTAACCCCTAAACCCTAACCCCTAAACCCTAAACCCTAACCCCTAACCCCTAAACCCTAAACCCTAAACCCTAAACCCTAAGCCCTAAAACCCTAAGCCCTAAGCCCTAAGCCCTAACCCCTAAACCCTAACCCCTAAACCCCTAACCCCTAAACCCTAACCCCTAACCCTTAAACCCTAACCCCTAAACCCTAACCCCTAAACCCTAAACCCTAAACCCTAACCCCTAAACCCTAGACCCTAAATCCTAGACCCTAAACCCTAATCCCCAACCGCTAAACCCCAAACCCAAACCCTGAATCCCGAATCTCGAACCCCGAACCCTAAACCCAAAAACCCAAAACCCATTCTTCTCTTTTGTTTCTCTCTCTACCTTGAGAGGATTTGAGATTTTCGTGGCTATTCCCAAAAGATCAACGCACATGGCGAGTTCTCGTCGGTCCCTGCCGACGAGAACACGTCCAAGAAGTCGGCCTCCCCTAGGCCGAAGCAATGAGGGAATTACCAAGCCTTTTAATGGGTTAATGGCTCGGCATCTGATTGTTATGAACGAGATAGGCGCATGTAATGAAGCACTAACAGTGGCTGGAACGAGAGGGAAAGAAGTTGCAAGATCGGAAGCAAGCTCGGTTGAAGAGTTTAATAACTATGACTTTGGCGGCAAGTTGGCGGAACAAGAAGTGGGAAGCGCCCCGGTGTGGAATGATAATGCTGCTTATAGTGAAGAGGATCGTATGGTTTTGGAAGCTGGTGAAGATGACCGTGTGATGTTGGCCGTTGAGCAAGCTTTCTTTGTTGAAGAAGACGACCTGCTGCTGCTGGAGGACGCTGGCCTACTGCTAGAGGAAGCAACCACACAAGATAACGCCAATGGAGCATCTAGGCAAGGTGACGAACATTTGCAAAGGTTAGATTTGGGTGATACATTGGTTTTCCCTCCGCTGAGTGGTGGCCAAGCTCGAGCTTCCTCAACATGCGCAGAAGACGGTTTCGAAGTGTGGTTGTCCTCGTCGCATGCTGGGTTTGCTGGGGGCTCATGGCCACCTTCACTTGGTGGCGACGAGCCACTGGTAGATGGTAGGTACAACGCGAACCTTCAGGACAGCAGGGGTCTCCCTCATGTCAACTTCAGCTCCGTTAATCAGACCGACCAGAAGTTGCAGCAGGTGGTGGCTCCGGTGCATCCTACCGGAGAAGAAACAGTAGCTCAACCCGGTAAGGTGCAGGCCTCGATCACTGCTCTTCCCTGAGCTCCTCTCCACTTTTAGCAAAGGCCCAATCTTCAAGGTGGTGGTTGGTCACATCAGGTGTGGCGTGCGAACAGCAATGTTACAGCAGGGCGACCGTTGCAGGACAAGGCAGTAGGGGAGTTTGAAGATGATGGGCTTCAACTGAGAAAGGTTTATCTTCAAGATGATGGCCGACAAGGCCCAAGTGGCCCACGTGGCTTAGGCTCATCCATGCAAAAGCAGCAGGCGCCTACCAATCAACGAACAACCTCCTTCAACGGGGTGGGCCAGCCGATTGCTGGGCTCGCTCGTGGAGTCCAGCATATGCGCACTGGGCCTACTTCTTCTGGGCAGTAGCAGGGCGAACATGGGCACCATTTTAAGGGCTATTTGTCTCAGCAAGTGGGCCAACCCAGCTTTGGCCAAGGCGGCCCAAAGGCCCAACATAATTTTCAAAGAACAAAAGCGCCAGCCCAGCAAGGTGTTGGCCCTCTTCAGCACAATAGCAAACCTACATTGCAGCCCAATAAATCATGGGCCAATGTTGTGGATGTTAGGTCCCATCGAACTCCCACGCGTTTGGATTTTTTTCCACCCTCAGGTACGCCGTCCGAAATCCCTCTTGTTAAATTACCTAGCGATGTTATCGATGAATGTACGAAATATTGGATGAACACGTTGGTTGGTTATTTTATTGAAAAACGTTTGTCTTTCCCAGTTGTTCAAAATATAGCTAAGCGATTATGGCAAAGCCATGGTCTTGTAGAGGTCCTTTCAAATAATAGTGGGTTTTATTTCTTTCGCTTCAATTCCCAAGAGAGTATGCTGAAGGTTTTTTATGAAGGTCCGTACCATTTTGCAGGTCACCCATTTATTATTAAATGTTGGGATCCAGGAATGAACTTAGGTAAGGTAGTAAGAAAGGCGATGAGGGTGATGGCTTCACTAGAGTGTAAAGTAGAAAAGGCAAGGCTCAAGATAAGGGTGTGGAAGCCAGTCCATCATCTAGACTGATTGATCCTGATTATGCCTCCATGACCATGGCAGAGTGTCTCGAGTTCCATACCGTCACAATTCCTTATAACCTTAAGGATGTTGACACTCAAATTAAAAATCAATTATGTGCTCTAGCAGAAGAAGATAAGGATGTTCCATCTCCTATGGAGTCAGATGGAGAGGTAGTAGAAGAAAACACTCGAGGAAATTTAAGTGAGCGAGAAGGTAGTGAGGAACAAATCTTAAAGCCTGAGAGCGTTGGAAGCACTAGCTCTGAGGGGCATCAATCCAAGACCAGAGCTTAGGCTAAGAGGGATAGGAAGAAGATGTGAGAGCATGGAGAGCAGACGCCAGGGTCCGTGAGCTTGGACCCAAATCCCCAAGAGTGTCAATAATGCAGATTGCTGCATGGAATGTAAGGGGTCTAAATCAAGCCCCTAAGCAATTTGAGGTGCGATCTTTTATTTCTTCTCAAAAGTTAACGTTTGTCGCTCTTTTAGAGACCAGAGTCCAGGAAAGGCATGCTGCTGATGTCTCTCACAATGTTATGCCCTTTTGAAATTGGGACTTCAACTATGATACTTGTGATGGGGGTCGTATCTGGATAGGTTATGACCCGAATACCCTTAGTGTGCGAACCTTACTCAAGTCGAACCAGGCTATCCATGTCAAAGTGACGAGTTCTGAGATCCCAATCCCTTTCGTCATGTCTTGTATTTATGCAAGAAATGAGGAGGTGGACTAAGCCAGATTATGGAATTCCCTCACAGCTATTGGGGTAGCAGCTTCTTTTGACCCTTGGCTCCTTATGGGGGATTTTAATGTGTGCCGCGATTGTTCTGAGATGAGGGGTGGCAACACCTATTTCTCCCTGGGTATGCGCAGGTTTAACGATTTTCTTTCTTCTACCTCGCTTCAGGATTTGGCTTATAGTGGCCCCAAGTTGACGTGGACCAATAAGAGGTTTGGTGAAGAGTGTATTCTTAGGAAGCTCGATAGAGCTCTGGTCAATGATGATTGGCTCTCCTACTATCCGGATACCAAGACTCTCTTTCTTCAGCCAGGGATTTCTGACCATAGCCCTGTCGTAGTGGCTTTGTTAGGAAATCTTCAACATAAATGCAGCCCATTTAGGTTCCTTAACCATCTTGTTGATCACCCTCTGTTCTTGGATAAGGTGGAAGCTAGTTGGATGAGGCAAATCCATGGAATTCCCATGTTTCAAGTTGTTCAAAAGCTCAAAGCTATCAAAAATGCTATGAAGACTCTTAATAGGTCTAGGGGTCATGTTTCTGACCTGGTCTCGTCCCTTAGGAATCATCTTCTTAGTATCCAACACCGTTTGCAGGACAATCCTCAAGACCTTGTCCTTCACCAGCAGGAGCTTGAGTTGAACAGAGACCTTTTAGTGGCCCTTGCGCAAGAGTCTAACCACTTTCGCCTTCGTGCTCGGATTAGGTGGTCAACTGAGGGAGATAGATGCTCTCGTTTCTTCTTCTAATCCATGCTCGCTAAGCGTAATAATCATCGTATTATGAACCTCCTAAGAGAAGATAGCACCCTCACCGAGTCCAAAGATGAGGTTGCAGACGTTTTGGTCTCCTATTTCCAAAATCTTTATAGGCCAAGTTCTTGGAACTCTCCCCTTAGCCCTATTGAAGTGGCCCCCTTCATTGACAAGCGCCTGAATCAAGACCAATGGGCTGGGCTTATTGCTGAGGTTTCGGCTGAAGAAGTTAAGACTGCCCTCTTCAGCATGAGCGATGATAAAGCCCCGGGGCCCGATGGTTTTACAGCTAAGTTCTTCAAAAAGTCTTGGGAGATCGTGGGGGCGGACTTAGTGAAGGCAGTTCAAAGCTTTTTTGCCTCCAGTCGCCTTTTGGGCCAGGTTAACGCAACCATTATTAGTCTCATTCCCAAGGTGCCTCATCCTGAGACGCCATCCCAATTTAGACCTATTTCGTGTTGTAATGTCTTGTATAAAATCATAACCAAAATCTTGGCTAATAGGATTAAGCCGGTGCTCTCAGGATTAATGGATGTGTCTCAAGCGGCCTTTGTGCCAGGGCGTTCGATTGGGGATAATGTTTTGCTTGCCCAAGAGTTGGTTTTTCAATACCATCTCCACCAGGGGGGCCCCCAATGTGCTATGAAAGTTGATCTTGCTAAGGCTTATGATACAGTGGAATGGGACTTCCTCTTGATGACCCTTCATTTGATGAACTTCCCTTCCCAATTTTGTGGCTGGATTCGAGAGTGCATTACGACCCCCTTCTATTCGGTTAAGATCAATGGTCAATTAAATGGTTTTTTCCCTGGGGGCAGGGGGTTAAGGCAAGGGGACCCCCTATCCCCTTACCTCTTTGTTCTAGTTATGCAAGTCCTGCAAGGTATTTTCAAACACCACTCCAGCTTCAGACTTTCAATACCATTGGAAATGTGAGCAGACTAAGACGGTGATGCTCATGTTCGCTGATGATTTGCTCCTGTTCTCTCATGGTGACCCCTCCTCGATTAGCATCTTGAAGTCATGCTTGGAGCGTTTTTCATCTTTGTCGGGCCTAATTGCCAATCCATCCAAGAGTGATTGTTTTGTCTCTTGCAAGGACCCATCCCTTCGTGAAGCTATTTATATTGCCTCTGGTTTTCGGAGAGGGAGTCTGCCTATGAGATATTTGGGGGTTCCTCTACTCTCTTCTAAGCTCTCCTATGGAGATTGTCAGAGAATCATTGATAGAGTGAGAAATAAGATCTGTGCTTGGCGTAACAGGGCTCTCTCATTTAGAGGCCGCTTGCAGTTAACGCAGTCGGTCCTTTCCACTATCTATGTGTATTGGGCCTCGGTGTTTATCCTCCTGAAGAAGGTGATCAAAGAGATTGAGCAACTTACTCGTAACTTCCTCTGGAGTGGTAATGAGGCGGACCCTCATAAAGCAAAAGTGGCTTGGCATGACATTTGTTGCCCAAAGAGGCAGGGTGGCCTTGGCCTTAAGCCTCTCTATGTTTGGAATCAATCCTTGGTAGCCAAGCTTATTTGGCGCCTGCTGGTTAGGGATAGAGAATCCTTATGAGTGCAGTGGGTGCACACTTATCGGGTAAAAGGGGCTAGCTTTTGGCTTCTTAAGACTCCATATGCTTGCCCATGGTATTGGAGAAAGCTGCTCTTATTACGGGGAATCCTGAAAGCTTTTTTCGGGTAGAGAATTGAGGACGGTTGTAGAACGTTTTTTTGGTATGATCAGTAGCACCCGTTGGGTGTACTCATTGATCGGTTCCCTCGCCAATTACCTCGTTGATCAGGTATCCCTATTTTAGCTTAGATTTTAGATTTTATTGAGGATGGTGCCTAGACTCGGATGGAGACCCTTAGTTCCATATCCCCTTATCTCTGTGAGAGCCTTCCTAGTCTGCCTCACCCTGGCTGCCGTGATGAGCCTTATTGGCTCCCAACTGCAAATGGGCTCTTCTCTGTTAGGACGGCCTTCCAGGCTATTCAAGCTCAACGCTCCCAGGTTCCCTGGTACCGTTTAGTTTGGTCGTGAGTTAGCATCCCTGCCTACTCGTTTATCTTTTGGCTTGCTATTTGGGAACGTTTATTTACTCTTGATCGTATTAACCTGTTTTTGTCTTTCCCGAATAGATGTTTTCTATGCAGGGCGGATGCTGAGAGACATAGCCATCTTTTCTTCCAGTGTAGCTACTCGCGAGAGGTGCTGTCTTTTTCTCATAGATCGAAGAAATTCAACTGGCCTTGGCGTAGGTGGGACATTGGAGTTCTCTGGGCTACAGCTAGGTGGAGCGGCAAGAGTCCATGGCAAGTGGCGAACAGATTAGTGCTTCACACTATGGTTTATTTCATCTGGAGGGAGCGCAACAACAAGTGTTTTCGTGACCAGGAGAGATCAACTTCTCAGCTAGCTCACTTGATTCAGTGTGCTGTATGGGCCTAGCTAACGACTATTCGCTTCAGGCCAACCCTTCAGAGTCATGCGCTCTGTCACGTTTGGAGGCTTCCGAGAGACTAGACCTCTCCTCCTCATTGAGATTCGTTGCTTTGGAGGCAGGATGCGATGTCCATAGCGCCTCATCTATAGTGCCAGCCCTCCGATGCTTTTGCTTCATTCATTTCCCGCTCATCTGGGTTTGTTGGTTTATCAGTCGTTGGACTGTCAAAGCTCTTTTCATTGTATCGCCATTTTGAGATGGTGTCGTCTCTCTTTTGGCCAGAGTTTTTATACTGTACATACGTTATGTTTTCTGTCGCTTTTCATTTTTCTCCTCTTTTCTATTCCTTTTTCTGGCCCAGAGGGTGATTCTTGATCTGTTGTCGCCTCTGGTTTTTTTATGGTCCGGGGTATGCCCTGGCCTTCGTTTGTAGCCTTTTGGCCTTTTTTTGGTTTTATACATCTCTTATTTAAAGAAAAAAAAAACCCTAAACCCTAAACCCCAAACCCCAAATCCCAAACCCTAGACCCTAGACCCTGGACCCTAAACCCTAGACCCTGGACCCTAAACCCTGAACCCTAAACCCTGAACCCTGAACCTGGAACCCGGAACCCTGAACCCGGAACCCTAAACTCGGAACCCGGAACCCCGGACCCCAAACCCCGGACCCCGGAACCTGGAACCCCAACCCCAAACCCCTAAAACCCTAAACCCTAAGCCCTAATCCCTAAGCCCTAAACCTAAGCCCTAAGCCCTCAACCCTCAACCCTTAACCCGGAACCGCGAACCCCGAACACCAAACCCCGAACCCGAAACACGAAACACCCTAAACCCTCAATCCGAAATCCTAAACCCTAAACCCTAAACCCCAATCCCCAAACCCCAAACCCAAAACCCGAAACCTCAAACCCCAACCCCTAACCCCTAAACCCCTAACCCCAAACCCCAAACCCGAAACCCAAAACCCTAACCCGTAACCCCTAGCCCCTAACCCTCATCCCTCACCCCCTCAGCCCTAAGCCCTAAGCCCTAAACCCTAAGCCCTAAAGAAAGAAGTCAGACTGAGTCATCTTTCTTCGAGATCTTGATGTGGAGCTCTAGGTTTGGTCCTTATCTTATTAAGGAGCTCATTTCCTGGATGTAAAAATAAAGGAATCGGGCAAGACATAGAAGTCTATTGAAATCACTTAAGAATAAGAAAGACTTTTTTTTTTAGACGCTGTTTGGTACAATATTTGTGAATATTGGCAGCTTAATTATATAGATTGGAGATCCATCACAAACTTGTTGGAATAGGCAATAACATACGGAAGCGGGTTCTGACTTGAAGTCCTAGTAAAGTGAGATGACACTTGATTTCTGTATGCAATTTGGCCATGACAAAGTGGAGTGACAATTATATTAGATTTTGAAGTCAAAATTTTCAAATAACTGAATTTGGGCAAGTTCATGTTGGCTTCACTAGTTTCTTCTCCGATAGCTCATATCTATTGTTAATTGTCAATGGAAGATGTCAAAATCCAGGGTGTCTTTGTGGCAAATAAATAAAATGCTTGACCTGTGCTAACAACTAATTCTTACAAGTTTTCCCTCATGTGATGGTCTGTACATATTCAATCAGGAACAAAAGATTCGTAATAATACTATACGATGTGCTAGAACTATCTTCTCAAAAAATAAAAATAAAAAAAGAAAATCCATATTTGAATGAATCCAATTTGTTAGTTTTGTTATGTTTCTGTATGTTTCCCATGCAACATTGAGCATGAAATGACCCCTCCTTGTAAATGGTGTTTACTCACTTTTGACTTTTGTTTCTAATTTATTAAAAATATGATCATTGCTTAGTAGAAAAGAACAAATTACTGACAGAATATATTGTTACCGTGACTGAAATGAAGCTGCCTTCTCCAACTGAGACCTGGAAATTCTTGGCCGGTAATCAGTAAATTGGATTGATTACCAAATAACTCATGGGTCACCCAAGCACAGCCCTTGAGGGTGTGCATGGACTACATTTGGTCCCTCATTCACCATTTCAGTTGGAAGAGATGAATCGATACGGGGATGTTCATCAATCAACATGTGGAAGTTCTATTGTTGGAGTTAATCAGCATCTTAAAGTGCGGTGACTGTAGTACAAATTTTCAGCCATTAACTCATGTTTGTATGCATATATCCTATTTGTTATTACCACAATTATTTGATTACTCTATTAAGTTTGTCATTGCTCATAATTTTGAGCTTGGCTTGCCACTTCTATTTAATCAACCTATCACGGTTATTTTTCATTGACATGTTCCTCAGGAGAGTATAGAAGCAAAGACCTGCATGCCTGAGGCCCATCCAGTGTAGTCTAAAGGGTACGAATTAAGTGATAGTACTTTTGTTACTCTAATGCTTCAATTATCTCCATATTATTGGACTCATACACCTGGGTGTTGGATTTCAACAAAATATTCAGATTACTTAATACAAAATTTGAACATCTCAATCCTTAATCCCACTAGGTATGGTTGACTACATGGATTCTAACTTCAAATTATCTCTATCTATGGCCATATCTTTTGATTTATATTCCGTAACACACACACACACACTTCTATTTCTAGCATAAAATGGTGTTTGCAAGGTGATTTAAGGTTTTGAAGTAATTTGAGGCTTCACGCATTGCATCTGCGAAAACCAAATTGCTAAACATGCTTCTTAGGTAGATGTTTGACGGCTCATGTCAGTAACATATCTATTACATTGTCAAGTGTCTTAACAATTTTTCTTATCTTTGTGTTAGGTGATAAGAATTTTGCAGAGACAATTGCTAATGTGATCACTTCACTTCCTTTTATTGCTGTTGGATTTCAGGCCCCAAGGCATGATACTTATCTATGTTTTTATGATAGAGCCCAAGCTTAATCAGTATGTCGTTGTGTTTGATTCACACTTTTTTAGTGATGCAGGAAGAATCTGAACTGTAGGATATATGCTAATTCATTAATAGGGGTTGGTGTTGCCTCGAGTCTGTACCATGCTTCAAGATGAAAACTCAAGAAATATCTGAGACGGGCAGACTATACTATGATAGCCACAGCAACAGTGGTAAGTTTGTGTAGTCCATAAAAAAATATATATTTACCAAGAAAATTTAGAGAATATAATATTAAATAGGTCAAACAGTGATTGCTAAACCAAATAGATATACCTTCAATACTTGCCCATTTTGACACTAAAGTTTTTTATAACTTGTTATATTCTTAAACAAAAAAAAAAATGATTCCTTATTAGGAAAGAAAGGGTGGAAGTGCTCCAGTATTGTGTCCTAATAAAACCTTGATCTCTTCAAGTTGTCTTTGCCATCTTTAGTAAATCTAGGATATAGCTGAAGTTGTACCCAAAGTTTCTTTAGATTTATTAGATTCCTAAAACATGTAGCTAAGAGCAATGGTACATGTTTTAGTCATGGCATTTGCCAGAAAACGGAGTCACTTGCCAGCAACATTAATGCCATTATTCCAGTTTAGTCATGGTTAATATAATACAGTTTTGTTTGCCAAGTAAACTTCTCATTAACAAAAGTGAAGAACAGAGAGAAAATCTGCAGATGCAACCAACATCAAAGAAATAGAATTGGAGAAAAACTTCTTTAGAAACTTTGTCATAAGCTTTTTCTAAATCTATAAACACATATGCACATCCTGTTGTTTATATCTATATTTTCCCATTAGGCACCTCAGCAAGTAGACAATTACCACTGTTGATCTATTAGGCATGAAACCAAATTAATTTCAGACACCTTGGTTTCTCTTATTGTGCTTTCTCAATCACCTTATCCAAAGTTTCATAGTGTTGCCCATTAGCTTGATTCCTTGATAATTTCCACAACTTTGAACATCTCATTTATTCTTGTACATAGGCATTAAAATGATCTTCCTCCACTTGTCCAACATCATTTTTGATTTAGGGATCTTATTAAATAATTTCCTAAACCAAAAAATGTCCTTTTGGTTTTATTGTATCTATATATATGTTGCCATTGTTATGGACTTGTCCCCCAAAGAGAAATCTCGGTGCATCTCCCCTTTATGGGTTCATGGTCTATATAATGATCTAATTTTAGACCAAAAAAATAAATAAATAAATCCTTTTCTCCCAAGAAGTTCTATACTTCTATTGGGTCATTATCTGGTCCAACTGCATTATTGTTCTTCATCTCTTCAAATACTTGTTTTATTTCATTTGGGCCTATATGTCTATAGAAACATTTAATTTCTATCTTCTTTAGAGTTACTAAAATGCTCCAACACAACACATCACATGTACCGAAAAAGATTCATGGTATCTTCTCCTATAACAACTTTATCTACAATAATTCTAGCTCTTATTCTCTTCACACCCACAACTTTATCCTCTAAAGTCTTATACCAGAGTTATATTCAGATTTTATTAACATTTTAGCCTTCCTTCCAACCCATCTTGTCTCTTGGAGGCAAAAACAACAACATATCAAGATTTTATCCCACTATATGGGGTTAACTACATAATTTCTAACTTGTCAGTTTTTTCTCTCCATTTTTCTTATCTTTTATAAACTCTTTTGGATGCACATAATATTGATTGTTCTCCTCATCATGATGTCTACTACTTCCATTGATTTTCATGCCAAAGTCCCAATATTCCATTATTCAATCCTTAATCCATGATCTTAAATTAACTTCTTTACTCACATCCATCCATAAAAATGTGAGGACCCTTACAAATTTAACACTAAGCCTAGGCATCAATGCAGCTGTCCTAGCTTATTTTTAACTATACTCAGCCAATGTTGCGTGTTACTATGAAGGGATATGCCCCAACAATTTTCCATGTAAGTTTTTTTGACTGAAATCCAAATTTAGAAATTAAGGCTAAAATTATAATTGGAATATTTCAATTGCCCCTTTCAATCGTTAATGTTTGACAGTATCAATTTCTAAATTTCTAATTATATTGATTTCTAAATTTCTAATTAAATCATAAGGTAGGTGTAGTCTTTTAAAAAAAAAAAAAATGAGTACTGTGTATTTAATTATATCTGTACAATTGACCCCTATGATTTAGTATAAAATCATTTTTTTAGTGTAAAATTATATTCTATCACAGACTTTATATAATGTGATGTACATAACTATTATATGTAGGCGTACATATTTATAAATGCATTTGATGTATAGTGAAAATTCGTACTTATCTAGAGAATATACTTGGTATAACTTGAGTAGAAATGAGATATGTGCACACCTTTGCCGCTTCCCAGATTTTCCATTTAAATCTTTGATACAAATCCTATGACAAGGTTTCCTGTTGGCACATCAGCTGGTTTTCTAGTCATGTCTCCTTCCTTGCCACATTCTCTTAAGCTTCATATCTCTTGTGCTTGAACATGATAGTATGGCTTGCAAATACTAGATATCTAGTTCCCCTGCTTGCTTTGAACCGGGGGTTCAGTCAGTACCTGAGACATAAAAAACTAAAATTGGCAACAAAAAAAAAAAAAAACCCTTAACTAAGGGTTGTGTCTACAGTGTCTGTCAAGGGCATTGAGGAATGAGAATCCGAAGTTGTTGATGGCAGCATCTGCTTTGTTTCTACCTGTTCGGCCTTTCATGGTTTCAGTTGTTCACACTGGGATGATGGAGGTAAATGTACCGAGTTATAATTGATTTCCCCTTATCCTCTTATAATAAGCATTTAACATTTCTCTCCGGAGCAATGAATTCCTTATTTGTAATGTTTCCTCTTGATGTTTACTACTGTATCTCCAAAGTTGTGACCTATATTTCTTTGTTTAATATCTATTTTCTCCTCCTCGAGAGCAGCTACTAACTAGTATTAGTCCAGCAACTCCGGCCGTCGATGGTTGCCGCAAAGGATTACCAACGGCTGCGAGCACTTACAGGAATAGCTATGGGTTTTGGCACTTCTATTTCTGTAGGGGTAACTCCGTATTCTTCTGGGGACTACTGTAGGCATGAATTATCAGAGATATTTTTCCTCATTACTCACCCTTTTAAAAGTGTAAGTTCGTGAAATTAATAACTCACAGAATTCTTGTCTTATCATCTAACACTTTTGTAAAAGTGAATCGTGGACAATTTTATTTCTCATCTTTGTCCTCAGTCCTCCATCAGTTGGTTATGTGAGGACCACGAAAACTTTTTTTACGTGGACTCCTCATCTGGGGAGCCCAAAGTGGGTCAGAGCTGGGACAAGAACGAACTAAAAATGGAAGATTTGGGACTTTTTAATGGAGATGTTCCTCCACGTGGGCAAAATGACTAGAGGCAACACACTTGCACTGTTAGGATTCTGACCGTACATTTGGGTGCGAGAAACTGACACTGAACTGTTCTTTCAATTGTATCTTTGTGCAATTCTAAATGGTTATCATATAGGCACGTTGAGGTGCTTTTGATTGAATCAACTTGCTGCATCTTTTCCTGTGACATTGACTGATTTATATAATCCTTGAAAAAATGCTACTTTGCCCCTTTGCCCGAATATGGTTGATGCACGGAATAATCGAAGACATTAAAATGACAAAACTGTCATCACTCAAAGAAAATGTTTCCACGTTCGGGCAATGTAGCACGGTTTTAATTCTTGGCTGCAATTTTGCCTGCAGCTTCCTAGAACCTATGTGTACTTTCGTATCCAAGCAAAAAAAAAAAAAAAAATGGCAATTTCTTATCCTATAGTCGTGTCCTAAATTATCTTTTCTTTTTGTGGCAAACTTTAGAAGTCGCCATTCTTTTGGCAATTTCAATTTCAGGCCACATACTGCAAAGATCTAGATCTAGACCATTGCATTTTTTGGAGGAAAAAAAAGGGGGGAAGAGGCATTGAAGTCATTGGTTTCTGTAGGTTGCCTGAATTGAATTAACATTCTCCACCCAGAGAACATAAGAAGACTTTAATTCGTCCCTAACTGAACTGATTTCATCTGTTTTCTATTAACAATGTAAGCATTCTAGTTGGCATTTACTTGGATTGGATCAACCTGCAGTGATCTGGTCTCGTGTTCATGAATTGGGTTCATGTTTCTTTTCTTTTCTTTTTTTATCAGGGATCTAAATGAATGATTAATGATTCAGTTATTCTTTTCTTTGCTACTCCAGGTGGCCTTCGCAAAAAGAGCACAGCAAGATCCAGACCTAAGAACGGCTCACAAGTTGCACAAGATGTCGTCGCTTATAGGAGGTGCACTTTTTCTTGCGGATGATTTCTTCCCCCAAACTCCATTTCTTCATGCTGCTTGGCACCTCGCCGCAGCTATTGGTGTTAGCACTTGTAACAAGCTACTCATGTAGTTTCAGTACTCTTTTTCAATAAGACTTTAATAAATTCATTCCGTCCCAAAGACAAGGACGAGTAGCTTCAGCACTCTTTTTCACATAAGACGACCTCTTTTCTCTGTTACTAGTGGAGCGATGTTATCTGTCATCTTCCCATATAAGTAGTAGTAATTAGTAATTACTAGATACAAGACAAGTACCAGCATCAGCACACCCACTCCACTTGGCCTAAGCCAACAACACAGCCAACCCTTGATTCGTCAAGTGCTTGCCATGCATGACTTGCGGGTGCTATCCTCTGGCAGGATCCCACCCACACCAGGAACTTAATACCATGCTGGAAGAATCAAAAGGCAAAAGAAAGAAAAGAAAGAGGGAAAAAGAGAAGGGGGAGAGTCCTCATCTTCGAGCTAGGGTTTCTGGTTTGTTTCTCCTGTTTTCATTCTCTGTAAATGTGTGTAAAGTTTTGTTAAGTTTATATGGTTCGATAGGTTTCTGCCTTTAATCTATATTGTGTGATTATTGGACATTTTTGTGTTCTCAAACCATCATTTGTACAGGGAGTGTGTGAGCTTACTGTTGTGGGTGTAATATCGAATTCATATCATAGTACAGTGAGCTCTTCTCTCTTGAGCTCAACGTAGACGTAGCCTCTTTTGAAGTGAATCACGGTAAATCCCTCGCCTCCTTTCGTTTTTCATTTCTGTTTTGTATGTATGTTTATGCTTCCTGTTTGTTCATAGTGAGTTTCTGATTGAAAAGCATTAGTTGTAAACCCTAAGGGTCGAGTTGTTTATCCTCCCAACAGTTTCTGTTATTGTCATACATCAATAACAGTGCTGCATGTATTCTGAGTTCCACTGTCAACACATGACACTTATAAGGTATGTGTTTGACCTATTTAGTTGAATATACTTCCAAGAAATACATGTTTCTTTTATTTATTTATTGTGGGGGAAGGGGTGGAGAGTTGGGGAATCATGCGCCAATAAATACGTAGTACAATTCATTGTAAAACTATACTAATGCTCTTATTTAGGCATAACAGACAATGTTCTATTTTTCATAGACTATTTCGATGTGAGCAATTGAATTATGTATTTAAGAAAAATATGTAACTAATTTTCCTACCTTCCTCATCCTACACCTATAACTTGGTTTCATGCAACATACATAACTGTTTTCTTCACTTATTATCCCATTTACAGTGACCAATTTATTCCACATGACTGAATTATGAAATTGTAAGAATTTTGAAATGTTTTTCTATTTTGGCAAATAGAAAACTGAGGAAATTTGTTTTGTTTTTGTCAAGTTAAATCACAGATTTTGAAAAGGACATAAGTGACTTAAGATATATGTTACCTGAATGTGGATTGCTGTAATATGTTAAATGGAATATGTGGAATTCTGGATGTTCCAACACGTGGTATGGAAATGTCAACTTTTATACGTTATTGTTAACATCTAGGATCCTTGTAATATTATTTTCATTTTAACAATAAATATTCAAAATTAAAAATAATTTCTTATACTATTTATTCAAGTTAATCATATGGGAAGATATTTCTTGGAATATGAATGTCATTTCTTAACTATATTCTTTCAGGAGAGGAGCCCTGCCATCCATAGATTATTGGTTATTATATACGCACTTTTTTTGCTTGTTCAGAAATGATACTATATATGTCCTTTTTCCCCCTAATAAGAAAGCACTTCAATGAGAAAACATTGGACCGAATTATTAGTATCACATAGCTTAATCAACTTGACTGGTAGAAATTAAGATTCCAATCAATGAGCATATTATGATTCTTTTTTCCTTTCAATAAAACCTATTCCCCAGTTTGTTTACAACCATGAAGAGACTATAAATAATACACAAACATGGGGGGGGGTTGATTTTGATATACATTTTTGAATTTTAATCCTATAGATGCAAACTTCAGTTTGAATTCTGTGGCAACTTGAGTGTTTTGATACGATGAAATGAACTTTGGCCCAAATGTTGAGTAAACAGAGGGAAATAAGAATTAGAGATGTTAAGATGTTACGGCATAATTTTTTTGATTAAAATACTCCGTAGATTCTCGTTAGGATGTCTGGCAATTACTGCTAAGATGGATTTGACTGTCTTACAGATGGCTGCTATGCGTGATGTCTCAGCTACCGAAACTGCAATTATTTACGGCCTAGAGCCAGTGTGGGGTGCTGGTTTTGCATGGGTTCTTCTTGATGAAAGGTGGGGCATGACTGGATGGATTGGTGCTGCTCTTGTTCTAGGTAGGATAATATTTATGTTCTTCATTTGGTCTTTATTTTATTTTATTTTAAATTGAATTCATCAAACTTTAACACACATTTGTTGGTGGTCTGATATCTTCAGATTTTTAATGTTTGTTTGCTATGGGCCTCCGATATTGTGCTTATTTTGCTTTAGCTTTTTGTCAGCTTTGTTTACTTGCCCATGCTTTATCAATAAACAGACAAATAGGTGCCATAAAATTTGCAAGACGATATTTTGTGCATACCCAAAGACTATGCTTGGAAATACGTTTTTTCAACAAACAGGAGAATGGAAAGGAAATGGAGAATGGAAAGGAAATGAAATTGCTTAATGTACATTTAGTTTAATATGTTTATGAGGATATCTATTTCATTCTTTTTATTCGTTTCTATCTACAAATCCTAATTCCGAATGCATCAGCGATCAACACGTAAAGATGTGCACACATGAAAAGGGATTGTAAACCTGGTAAAAATGTATTAAACACGAGTGCAAATTTCAATTATGTGTTTGTTTACCAGAAAGGAAAACACCATAACAAAAAAAAACAAATTATAGTTGTCTTATATGTCTTTGATAATTAGGCTTAAACTGTGTATGCTTACATGTCACTAAGGCATCAAGGAATTGTGAGCCATGCACGGAATGACATCCAGAGGATTTTTCCCACATTATATATCTGTTGTTTATTGAAGGTTGATCCTAATCCAAAGAGTTCACATTTTAATTGCTGATTAATATCCTGGTTATGTTCGTTTGATCTAAGAAATAACCCTATACTGGTATATTTTATGAACTACGATAATAGAATTTGAAGTTTTTTTACTAGGACTATTAACTTGGAGTTGGAGAAATGACCGCAACTATTGTTGACTAATGCTGCTAATAATCGATTATGCTAAAAATTGCAAATATCAATTTGTCTTTTTTGCTCTTTGTCCTCTAGGTGGAAGCTTAATCGTGCAGATATTTGGGTCATCATCTACAAAGCTACCTAAGGAAGGGAAAGATAGTAGACAAAGGGAAAGGTTGTTAGTTTCAGATAAACTAGGTTGTTTATCTTCTCTGTAGGTTTTAATCAACCTATTATCTCGGCCAAATACAAATCAAGCACAATAAATAGAAAAATCGAAAGTTTTAAACCACAACTCACTCACATACAAAGACACAACGATCTACATGTTCGAATCAATAGATACTACTCATGGCAAAGGCTCCGCCTCTAGTCAATCCACTAGATCTCAAGTTTACAATCGATTACAAGATTATAAAACGAAAAGAAAGACAGTATTGCAATACAACTGAAAAACAGAAACTAAAACAAGAACAAGAGTAGATCTGTTCTTTATCAATCTTGCGATCAAGACTAAGTATCTGTTCTATCAGTCTATCAATCTCTCATGCCTCAGGCGTTTAAAACAACATAGAGATTAAGCAATACATTGACTTACCGACTGATCTTACCATGGAAACAATCAACCAACTAATCAAAACAGAGATCAAAACGAATGATTCACGGGATGTGTCTCACTTCAAGAATCACCGACTTAGGGTTTCAAAGAGAGAGCACAAGAAGAAAATTAGAATATTCTAGAGATTAGGGCATCAGATTGCCCTTTTATAACAACGCCAACATGGACCAACAAATTGGCTCGGCCAGCAATGCAAAGAGCAACACGAAATGAATATGGGCTCAGCCCATAGAAACTCAGCAGCCCAACAATAACCGATAGCCCAAACATATCAATAAAATGATAACAACATTTAAATTCAATATAATGAATAACAAATGCACCTCATAAATTTCATGTAATGATCATATAAACAGATTTAATGAATTAACATAAATTTGAGAAAAATATTTTGAATCACATAAAATCAACATTCTCCAGTTGTGGTCAACTCTAAGAAGAATGCTCCTGATGTATTAAACAAATAAGTCATACCTACTCATGTTTATACTGTATGGTTCTGTTGCTGATACATGTAAGTAATGTGAAATCATATACGGTCCTTGTAATATCTTTACAACTATGCCATCTGTTTTAGGTTTTGGTGGTTTAGAAAGTCAGCAATTACTTGGTGTTTGGCTTTCTACATTCTTTCATAATTTGTATGCATCACTTACACACAAATAGGAAAGAGAACATCCTCATTGTATTGGGCAACTAATTAATAGTTCACAGGCTTAAAATGGGCGTTTGCTTTTTAGGTTTTTTATTCTATTGGCCTCTGGAGTTGCTTATCGCATCCTATACGGAGACAGTAGGCTTGTGGATCGGTGGCCTTGGGGCATTGGTTTCAACCAGCCTGGGTGTGACACCATAATTGCTCTATTGTTTACTACCACTGACGTAAGCTTGAGCTTTTGTCGTAATTCAGAAGAGAGCTTAAAGTTATCGAACTTGGAAAAGGAACAAGTAAGACTGGTGGCGGTAATGTTAATGTACCATTGAGGATGGATTTTGCCACATGAGAAGCTAAGCCAAGCCACGATATGCAGTAGGCCTACGTGTTCACCTGTATTTGTAGTTGACTGACTGTAAGTCCGATCCAGTTTAGCTGCACTTTTGTTTTAAATTACTAGTGTTAAACCGTAACTGTAATCACAATAGATGATTTCGATAATCATCATATAAATAACATTTTATTAGAAATTATTACTGAAATTTTTAAAAATAACATAGTTAATCTAAGTATATATAATTATTGAAAATTGACATATTTTTTATAATGTTCTCCCCCGCTTCTTCAAAATATTGAATAAATAATACTCTTGAAATTTAATTTTTGTAATTATTATAAAACTTTAACTATATATATATTCTGATTTGATAAAAGAGCATTTCAAACTTCAGTGATTAACGAGTAATTAATTAATGGATACTTAAATTGATTACTTAATTACTTTTCATAAACTAATAATTTTACTATAGCCAATAGACTAAAAATAAGTCATTGGTGCATCCCACTTGAAGCACCACACAATTGACAAAGATGACAAATAAAAATAGTGATTAATAATCCAAAATCCATGTATTACTATACGCAAATAAAATTATCATTTAAATAAAAAAAAATTAAGGGTAAAACATACGCTAGGTCCTCATGAACAATATTGATAAACGAAGCATATTAAAAAATTATTATGATATCTACAAATAAAATTATCGTCTAACATCTAAAAAAGTTATTGTTGAGCCAACTTACTTATATTAATTAAGTTTTGATGATTAATAAAAATATTTTTATGATATAAATATATTTTCTACTCATGTAAAAAATAAATTTATTTTGAATTAAAGGTGAATTGTCTTTAAACATATTTTCTTATTTAAATAATTTATGTCTCAAAAGTTTATATTTGAATTTTCATATCTTGATAAATGTATTCCTCTCTTATGCAAAAAGTGAATTTATTTTTAATTAAATATGAACTATTTTAGGCATGCTTTCTTATTTTAATTATTTATTTCTCAAAAGCTTAATTTAAATTTTTATATTTTGATATATGTATTTCTTTCTTACGCAAAAAGTAAATTTTTTTTGAATTAAAGGAGAATTACTTTTAAACATTATTTCCTTATTTTAATTATTTATATCTCAAAAGTTTATATTTGAATTTTCAAATCTTGATTTCTCATGAAAAAAATAAATTTATTTTAAATTAAATGTGACTAATCTTTAAATATGTTTCCTTGTTTTGTTAATTGTGAAAAGATATAACATAAAATATTTATTTTTGATTAATTAATAGCATTGAAAAACCCATATAAATTTAATGCAAATTTTAGAAGCAAATAACAGTCTGACAGATTTAATGCAAATTTTATTAATTCCACAAATCTTTAAACGGGAAACTGTGTAAGTTAGCTTTGTGTAATAACTATCTTACTTATATATATATATATAATATATATATATAAAGATAAAGATTCCTAAATATTTATCTATTGTATTCAATAAATTGAATAATTCATTTTTGATACAATGGAATCTGCTATATTCAATAAATTGAATGTAGGCCTAGCAATAAAACAAAAAAAATAGAACAATTTAGGCGGTAAACTGTGAGTCAATTATATGCAATGACTATCTTATTTTTATATATATAAAGATTAGTGTTGAAAAATCCGTACATTAATCTTGTATTAAATTAAAGATAGTGATTAATTAATTAATTATTAAAATAAAATTATTTATTATATTATATATTTATTTATAAATATAAATATAAATTAAAACTTCTAAACATGAGCAAGCATGGGTTTTTCAATACTAATTAAAAATTCTCTTGAAATTTTTAATTTCTGCTCTTGAAATTTAATTCTTTCAATGATATAACAAAATATTGAAAATATAAATTTTAACTATGCATTAATTTTATCCCATAGTCTTGAAAATATGATATATTAGATCTTAATTAATATTGAAAAACTCACGCATTAATCTTATATTAAATTAAAAATAGTGATTAATTAATTATTAAAGTAAAACTATATAATATATTATATATTTATGTATAAATTATAAATATAAATATAAATTAAACTCTAATCGTGAGGAAGTATGGATTTTTTAATACTAATTAAAAATTCTCTTATATTTTTTTAATTTTTGATTTTAAAATTTAATTTTTGCAATAATAATAAAACTTTAAAAATATGAATTTTGATTTATTTTTCTTTCACTATACATTAATTTTCTCCCATAGTCTTGAAAATGTGATATCTTAATTTATAGTGTTGAAAATATGATATATTAAATCTTAATTAGTATTGAAAAATCCATGCATTAGTTTTGAAAATGTGTTTTCTTAAATCTTAATTAGCTGAAAACTTGTGCATTAGTCTTACATTAAATTAAAAATAGTGATTAATAAATTATTAAAGTAAAATTATTTATTATATTATATATTTATTTATAAATTATAAATTAAAATTAAAATTAAAATTTCTGAACGTGATGAATTAAACATAGGTTTTCAATGCTAATTAAAATTTCTCTTGAAATTCTTAATTTTTTATCTTGAAATTTAATTTCTATAATGGTAACAAAACATTGATAATATGAATTTTTATTGAAAATATGAATTTTGACTTATTTTTATTTCACTATGCATTAATTTTATTCCATAGTCTTAAAAAATATGATATATTAAATCTTAATTAGTATTGAAAAATTAACCCATGCTTTTAACTAACTTAAATATTTTTTTTATGGATTTGCTAATTAAGATATCACATTTTCAAGACCATAATATAATAAATAAATTTATTTTAATAATTAATTAATTACTACCTTTAATTTGATGCAAATTTTGAATTAAGGAAAAATAATTCATCATTGATTGCCACTTGATAAAATACTTGGCAGATTTTAATATATTAATAATTAAGATAAGATTCCTAAAATTTTGATAGCCCCATTTAGTCTCAATGTGGTTTGTTTTTCATTTTTAGCCAGTTGTTGTTTCAATCTGGTTGCTTTCTTATGGTCCACATTTAGGACAAACCTAAATCTGCATTATTTTGGGTTTGTTACTTGACGAAGTGAAATGTAGTTAAGTTGGGTAATTAAATTGTGAAGAAGAAGAAGAAGAAGAAGAAGAAGAATATAATTAAGCCATCAAGCTAGCTAGCTAGCTAGGTCCTTGATTCAATATATATAATTCATATTGTATTTGACCAAATCATGCATGGGCTGAACCAGAAAATGTATTTAGAGGGGTCAAATTTAATTTTAATTTTTTTAACAAATATAAATTAAAAAATTAATGTTTAATAAAATCACTTTAAAGATAAAAATACAAAGTTGTACATGTTCATTATTATCAAATTAATGTATATGCTTGAAACTTACTTTAGGCACCGGTGAATTGTGATTCCCTCACTGTTGATTTTTTTTTTTTTTTTTTGTTATGGAGTCGGACCTAGCTAGCTAGCTAGGTCTATATGAAAGAGAAAAGATATGGAACAAATTAAGTGAAAAAAGAAAAATGAACAAGAGGAAGCAATATTGGAATTAATGGAAGAAAGGAATGAAGAAATCAATGTTCCCAATTTCCTTATTTTGTGATTGGAAAAAGTAGGTGGATGCCATAGAATGACCTTCACCGTTGGAAACCTGATATGGTCATGAATCAGCTTTAGTACAACTTACATATTACAAATCTTCGCCAAAAAATATAAATCTAAACTCGAGTTATAATAATAATATGCGGAAGGCTTTCCTCTAGCCAATTCCATCGGTTTTAAGGCGGCATGATGTCTTGCCATGAGGGTCCACTAGCCACTTCCATCAATTTGCCCGTCGGAGACAAGGTGCGCCATGTATTGCTGCACGATGGGAAAGAAAACCAGAGATGGTTAGCTACAGTAAACTAATTCAACCATCAATGCTTAAGTTCTCAGCATATTCATGTTCGGTTATCAAGACAGCTCCCAAATGCATGAATGCAGATTCGTCATAGGGTTACAAAATACTATTGCAGAATTGCGTTTTAAAACTCCAAAAACAATGCAACTGATAACCAGAAACGACAAATGCAGCAACCAAAGTGCATAATGAGCGTAAATCCTGGCATTAATTGATTGAAAAATAAATGCTCTGCTCTTTCTTTGCTTCCCAATCTGATGTAATATGTTCTAGGGGAAGATGAAGCGGCAGATGTTATTTCTATGTTTTTTTTTTTTTTTATTCAGCTTGGCCGAAGAACAGACATGAGGCTTACAGGTTATCCCTAATTACACAGAATTTATGTAATAAAACCAACATAATGGACATTTATCTATGTAAACACTCATATCACCTTTAAGCTCAAAATTTGATATGGAAAGTTGAGAAAATCTCCAGTCATATTTTGTCTTTGCGCTCTCTAATATTACAACCTCACAACTTGATTTATGGCCACGTCTTCTAGGAATTCTCAGGTTTAGCAAGAAGGATTTCAAACAGTCAATTTGACATAACTGGAATGCAGTCAGTTCCTTTTCATGAAACTTTGCTCCTCATTTTTACCTAGTCTATCCACTGGAGTACATCCAGCTTCACCCCCCATAAATAAGCAAAATT
Source organism: Diospyros lotus (assembly GCF_014633365.1). Lineage (NCBI taxonomy): Eukaryota > Viridiplantae > Streptophyta > Magnoliopsida > Ericales > Ebenaceae > Diospyros > Diospyros lotus. The sequence goes on along the minus strand of NC_068351.1, from coordinate 36,257,558 downwards.
ATCAAGCCTTAATCCCACTAGGTGGGGTTGGCCACATGAATTTAAACTCACCAGTCATCTAATCTTCAATCATATCATATCTCCAATAATAATTAAAAAGCAAGGTGGGTGGGGTCGGGGAGAACTTAGGCATTTGCTGCAGGTCACAACCAGTCTTACCAAGAGTACCTAGATACGCCTTTGGAATTAAATTATCAACTTCAATCAGTTGTAACAAATATGTACTTCTACATAAGCCTTCATTATCTTCTTGTTTGAAGCCCAACCTTTTGTATAAACCTGGTGCACTTGCAAAAGTTTACTCCAATATTAATTATTCTTTGAAAGACCACTAGAATTTAAATATCTAAAATTGAGACATCTGATTATTATTGTTTATCTGAAATAGGGTCTCACTTTAGAGATTGGGGATCATCGAATCAAAACCTTACAGTCCACAGCCCGCAGTTAGACGTTAGTTCTTTGGATTCATACTGTGTGCTAGATCACATTCTTATAGTACCCCCATTCATGATTAAAAAACCCCTTAATGTAGCACAAGATAAACACAACAATAAAGCATTCAATTGTAATATAAATTAAAATGCTTCCCAACTAAAAGCATACACCTTCAAACATATGTATGAAGCATATGGAAACCATAATTCATTGCGTGGAACTTACTGCATGATAAGCATATGGAGATTTCCCTTGCCTTTCAAAGTGTTTAGCCATGATGCACCATTCAATTGGTCCCCATTCTTCTTCTTCAAAGCAATTTCCAAGTGCAGCTTTATATAACTAATGAAAACCATGATTATGACATGTCTGATCAGAAACAAAAAGAAACCAAGAAAATTTAGCCCGCATCCAAGTATGTGGCTAACCTTGGCTGTGTCAGTTAGAAGCTCAGTTCCAGCAGGGTACGATGCATAGAATTGGTCAGCTCTAGAATACCCAGCTCTGGTTCTGCATGTCCAAATTCATAAGAAAAAGGTTGAGACCCACATATGCTTCACCACAGCACCTGAAGTTAGATAAATACTCACGTGTTGTTCGTGTAAGCATAGCTTAAGACAGTGACAAAGCAATAAAACCCAGCATAGGATACCATTCTCCTGAACTTTTGAATCTTCAACACCTCCTTACAGCCATCATATAACCTCATGATTGGTCATCAGATGGTGTACCTATGCATTTATATTCCTGAGAATCAAAAACATCTCTGTTGAGACAATGAACCAAACATCTAGTGCTTTACAGTTTAAGGAATTACCTATAGCTACTGCAAAGAGACCTTACATGAAGGAATAATAAAAATTTATGAATTACAATTTACAAGTTTTCATTTTTCAACATTTTGCAAAATGTGTCCTGAGTTTACATGGTACTTATGCAAGTGCAGACAAGAGCCTCCAGGGCCGGATCCAGAAATTACCCGCCGGGGGCGGGGGGTTGGGGTCCCACCTCCACTTCCATGGGGCCCACGCCCACCCCTCACAAATTGCCGCAGCGAGCGACCAAGGGCGAACAAATCAAGCATAAACAGGTAAAAAAAGGGCGAACAAATCAAGCATAAACAGGTAAAAAAAAAAATATGGGCGAAAAGCATAAAAATCGCAAGCATAACCAGTAATATCTAGATTTAGCTTCCAGTCGAGAGAATCAAAAAAGAGAAAACATACCAGTTGTACAGATCCGGGCTCGGATGAAGCAGATCTGAGTGTTAGCCGCAGTGCCGCAGCGAGCAAGAGCGAGAGAGCTAGCGCGCAACAGCGAGGGCGAGCGAGTGACGGAGCGAGAGCGAGGGAGGGAGAAGGGTTTGCAGAAGGGCAGGGGGGAAGGGCTTGGCGGTTTGCAGAGGCCAGAGGCCAAAAGATTTTTTTCTTACCAGTATTGAATTTGAACCCGAACAGGACACAACACCAAAGATTGAACCAACCCTCAAAGATTGAACCAAAGTGTCCCAATGGCAATGCAGAGAGGCAAGCGACCCAGTCACCCAGCGAGAGCAAGAGTTAGAGAGCCAGAGCCAGTAGCCATAGATGCGACCTCCCCAGCTACCGACTGAGAGGCGAGGGCGAGCCGCGAGCCGCGAGCAAGCAAGCGTCAAGCGAGAGGCGAGGGCGACGCGAGAGGCGAGGGCGAGCCGCGAGGCAGCGAGCGAGAGAGTAGGGTTTGCAGAAGGGAGAAGGGTTTGCAGAAGGCGCTGATTGGGGGTGGGCTTTCGAAACATTTTATGGGCCCCCAAAAATGACAAAAATTATGGGCCTTGAGACAACCTCCTCATGGGCTTCACTATAGGTCCGCCTCATGGGTTTGATATTTTTATTTTTAGTTGATTTGTTATTATAAAATTAAATATAATTATTTATGATTAATTGGAGTATTATGGTCATTTTTTCTAGAATGTAAATTTAATTTTTTATTAAAAACAATGTCAAAAGAGATTCTTGATTAAAAATAAAACTATACAAAAATTAAATATCTAAAATTATAAATTTTAAAGGAATTTAATAAATTTGGGCACTGTAATAATTTTGTTCATGTAAATCTAATTTTTTGATCAAAAAATAATGTCAACAAAAAATTATCTGTTAAAAATAAAACTATAAGATAGTTAAGTGTCTTAAATAACTCCAAATAAATAGATTAAAATCTATTAAATTCCTATCCATTATCATCAAAAGAGAAACATGTTTAATTATCATCAAAATCATAATACCTATGCATTTGTTTTTCTTTTTAAGGCTATTTTAAAACTTTGAACTAACACTTTGAGAGCCATCAAAATCATATATTGTTCAAAATAATTTAAGTAGTTTATGCTCAAGATTCAAACAATATTTAAATTTTTTTTATAAAAACAACAAAATATCATCAAAATCAAGCCAACATGTTTTTTTATTCCTTCTGTTGGTTTCTTATACAACCTAAGTCTCGGTCAAACCACAAGAACAAGTGTAAAATCACAAAAGATAAATCATAAATGTAAAGAGCATAAGAATACAAGATTTATGTGTTCAGATTCATAAAGAGAATCCTACTCACTGCAGAGGTTTCATCTCTAGTCAATCTACTAAAGATTTTATCGATTATAACAAATTACATTGACTTATAACAAGAATTAAGAAATACAGTATTGCAAAAAAAAAAATCGAATAACTAAAACAAGTATAGATTATTCAAACACCAAGAACTACCTGTACAAACCGTATCTTCACTATAATCCCTCACGTGTCAGGCGTATTTACAATAGAGATTACGTAATACAAGTAGATCTTACCAACAACAAGCCGATCAATCGAAGAAAGGGATTCACGGGAGTGTCTCTCTTCATATGCCAAAAGTATAATTTTCAAAAAAAGAAATGAGCAATATGTCGATTAAGGCATCACAATCCCTTATATAACAACAAGAAACCAAGTTGAGCTAAAGATATAGCTCAATAAGAGACCCACGTTAATAATGGATTTTGACCCATAATATTAATTATCACAATTTTTTAAATACAAGTTATATATATATACACACACATTTAAATTGCATTTAAATGTAAGTAAAATAAAACCCAATTCTATATAAGAAAATGTGCAAATAGAATATACATGGAAAACATAAATGATAAAAATCATTTTAATGCATTTTGAATCACCTTATTTAACACCTTCTTTCATAAGAAAATTCTTAAAACTCCTTTGCTCAAATTTTTTTATTTTTAATTTTAGTATTTTAAAAATAAAATTAAAAAAATAACATTATTTGATTGCTTATTTTCATTTTCAAAAATTTTGAAAATATTTTAAAAAATTGAAACAATAAAAAACGTACTTTAATTTTTGACAATAATCATGATAAAAAATTGTTAAATTATAATTTAGTTATTTTTAAATGTTTTATTAAATTTTGTTCATAAAAATTGATGTAATATACAATAATATAAACTCAAAAAGTACTTAATATTAAAATTAATATAAACCCCCGCAATCAAGGTTTATAATAATGCATACCATATTAATTTTTTTAAAAAAAATTCATACAAAAATAAAAAAAAATGAATTGAATTAAAAGAAAAATAAAAATTTAATAATTATTATAACAAACATTAAAATATAAAAATTCAGTATATATAAAAATTTGCAGCTTGTATTGTATATCTCACAACACAAGATTCTTGTGAACTTTGTAATGCCCATAGCTTGCCAAGTGCCAAGTGCCAAGTTGCCAACCATCAAGTGGTGAATCGGTACAGTCCTCGCCTCAGCGACGGGGAAGCGGTGCCAAGGCGCAGGCGATGGGTGACTCTGTTAACAATTAACATGTAGCCGAGAAAATATTCATTAAAAAAAAAAAAGGAAAAGAGAAGAAAATGGGGAAAGAAAGATTGACAAATCTATCAGATCATCTCTGACCAGGTGAACAGCGTTGGGGTATAATTTCACCAATGTGTGAACGCTAGGGGATGCTCAACCATGGCTTCACCACCGCCAAGGAGATGGCCATGGAAGCGGGCAGCCACCTGCTCTCCTATGAAACTCTCAATTTCGTCCACTTCTTCCTCTTCTTCTTTCAATTCATTATCCATCTTAACAGTTCGTTGTACGATCAGCAGACAGCAGCCCCCTCTCGCCACATCCTCTGCCGATGCTTCTTCTTCGGTTTGTTAATCTAGTCATAATATGAAGAAGAGAGCAAGCAAATCACTGACATTTGGAGATGATTCAAAGAACGAGTCTTCTGTCGCTGTAAATTGCCCTCGCTCGCAACGGAAGCCGACTTTGAGTTTCAAGTCGTTGCTTGGGAGGCGATCTTTGCGGCGAAGGCCCTTGTTCAACTCCAGGAAAGTCAGGACCATCATTCTGCTCAATGTCACCACCTTTGTTTATGGTAACCTTTCAGTTATTTTCTTTTCGCAATTGCCTTTTTGCTGATTCTTTGCACCGTATTACCACTGTTCGTGTACGATATTAGATTTTCAATTTTTATAACGATTTTCATACCAAGCTGCTTGTTTTCAGCATCTTGGCTGTACATTGAAGGTTTAGGAAAAATGTGAGGTTTTATGATGGTGTTCTGTTCGTTTCATTGTTGTTCTAATTTAGATTTGAGCCGTATCTTGATTAAAAGATTATGAGTGACATAATCTATTGCAGGAAAAACAGGAGTACCAAGTAGTTACCAGACCAGGTCCTTCTGTTGAATTCAGTGTTTGCTAGCCTTTTCTGTGTGATGATGTCCATTTTGTGCTCTCGGCTTATTCATTGTATTGCAGCTTGGGACTGTCTATGGCTTTTACTAGAGCCTACTTCAAAATAGAGATCCACGTGGTTAACCTCACTAAGTTGGGCGTCGAGTTTTCTGAATTGAGTTGTGTGTTTGACAAACTTGTTATAGAATAGTTAAATGCTATTCTTATAGGAACTCGAGCTTGGTCTTTTATAAGTTGATGTGCACGAGCCAAATCCAATCTGCAATATATTCAGTAATATGTATGTATGTATATTTTTCATCAGTCCTTCCTTTTCCCTGGAAATGTATGATGGGGTCTCAGGTATTAAGAACTCTGTCAGTTTTTCCAGCGAGATGACATAAATTATCCTAATTTACCAACAAAAGATAAAAACTCCTAGATAAATATGATTAAATCAAATCAATTCAAGCATGGTCGTCACCTCCCTAATCATAACAGGCTTATTATCACTAATTCCACAAACATTTAGGTTCCCCAAGCCTCCTATCTTGCTCGTTAAGGCTGGGCTATTTGATAGGGAGGTTGTAGTTCTACTAGGAGGACCTATTGATTTATCAGTTTACCCCTGCTCATGTGAAAAGGGGTTGTGATTCCATCCAGGTGGGGTATGCTTGTATCATTTTCCCAAGGATTATATTAGAAATCCATATTCAGGCAATAGTTTAGCTAGGCTTGCAACCCTTTTGAGCTGAATATAGGGAATGTCTTAAATATGAAATCTAAAAATTCCAAAATTGGTCCAGTGGCTTACAGATTCTTCACATTTAGATGATAGAAACCTTGCATCTTGCCCTTTTTTGATATATTAACATTGCACTGAGATAAACGATTGCTTTTTATATGAATTTTTCTAAATATCCAACCAGGTAAGAGATAATAACCGGAAACAACATAAAGATTTTATTTTTATTTTCTCTTCCTCCCTGGCCCTACATCACCATTCATATATGTTATATTTTCATTATTCGCATGGTTCAATGAATTTGACAGGAACTGTTGTGGGGATATTTTGCAGGTTTTGTAACTGCTATACCCTTCAAGGTCACATGTCTTATTGTTACACCTTGCTAAACCTTAAATATATGAACCAGGCTAAATCATGAGCAAATAAAAAAATTAAAAATGTTCCAGGCTGTTCTGACTGAAATACTTGAAATAATTCTATAACTTCTACTAGGAGTCGTCTTTTTGGTACAGTTGAACATAGAGTAATCATTTTGTGTGATATCTAAAGATTTGTGATGTGGTGGGATCATTTGTATTATTACAAGCTCTAGCAGAGTAGAAATTTAGAATGAGTGTGACTTCCTTCCGTCATTTGTTAACTGGCAGTAAGTCGTTCCCCAATTAGATAATCCATCAAATTATACAATTTTTATATCCAAAAATTACTACATGTGATTCTGGAATTATTACAAATGTTGGTTCCGTTCCTTTTTCAACACAAACTAAAAGTTTCATGGATTGGTAAAACCCACTTAGCTAGTAATGCTTGGTATATTCATTGTTGAACATTCAGGCAGAACATTCCTTGTATTTTGGGTATACTGTTGTATCATATTGTAAAAATATAATTTGAAATCTGCAGTGCAGGAGTCAAAAATTTCTAAGATAGGTATTTGTTCCATGTAGCCAGTAATATTCCAGTTGTCAAAGAGGTTGAAGGTATCATGGATCCAGCAGCCTTCACTGTTGTGCGATTTGTCATGTCAGCTCTTCCATTTCTTCCATTTGTTTTACGAGCACGAGGTGATGCTCAAACTCGTAATGCTGGGGTTGAGTTGGGATTTTGGGTCAGCTTAGGCTATCTAATGCAGGCACTTGGATTGCTTACCTCAGATGCTGGACGTGCATCTTTTATTTCCATGTTCACTGTAAGAGAACTTCTCAAAGTTTCATTTAACTACTCTATTAACTAACAGTGTCTTGGTCATGGGAGTCGGTGGCAAATTTGACTAAGAGTAGTTGAATTAATCAGGTAATTGTCGTTCCCTTGCTTGATGGAATGGTAGGGGCAATCGTTCCTGCCCGTACCTGGTTTGGAGCTCTAATGTCCGTCTTAGGAGTTGCAATGCTGGAAGCCTGTGGATCACCTCCAAGTGTAAGTATTTTGTCCGTACCAATTGATCCTCATTGTATTTTGTAGCACAAGCTAATAAGAAAGAACAGTGAGAATTACCAAGGAGTTTAACTTAAAGTAGCTGGTTCCTCTTCATATTAATGTAAGTTATTCATGTCCTCCATGAACTCATTTCAGGTTGGAGATTTGTTGAACTTTATGAGTGCAGTATTTTTTGGGGTTCATATGCTAAGAACAGAGCATATTTCAAGGAGTACTGAGAGAGAAAATTTCCTAGCACTTCTTGGATATGAGGTTAGATAGTTAGCCATGTGTAAGCTACCATACCCAATGTTTCATTCATAAACTTCTCCATAAGCCGTGCAGGTTAACATGAAAACAAATTCCCTGCATATGATTAGAAACTATTCCATGCAGGTATCTGTTGTTGCTTTCTTATCAACTTTGTGGTGCTTTGTTGGAGATTGGTTTGGTGGCGTCCAGGAAACCAGTTCCTCATCTTGGACATGGGCAATGTTTTGGGACTGGATGACAGCATTTCCATGGATTCCTGCACTTTATACTGGCATGTTTTCAACAGGGTTATGCTTATGGGTAGAGGTAAAAGCTTCTTTTTTTTTTCTACCCTCCAACTTCTAACTTTGAATAAAGATGCATTCTTATCTCCTTGTCCTTTTTGGCGTTTTAGTTTGTTGCTGTTCTTTATAAATCACTAAATGCAATTGACCTATAAAGACCTTCTACAAATATATGGGTTTCAACATTACGGAGTTATTAGATAGTGGGCCCATGTGACCATCACATTCGTGGAATGGGGCATTGTGATCTCATCATAGTTGGAAGTTCCCGCCTAATTTTATAAAGGCTGAAATCACAGTGGTTGCCTCATGAGTTCCCACTGTTGCACAGGCGAATTTTTTATTCCTTTTATGGATTTTTTTTTGTTTTGTTTTTAATGACCTTTTTTTTGTTAATGTTATACTTTGAATTGTAGGTTCTTGGCATTCTTGGTCTTTTCAGTGCCTGAATGACTGCACTCTCACCCTGCAATTAAAACACAATAAAAACAAATCATAATAAAACTTTTATATTTTTTTTATTTTAGTGAGAGGTTTATACTCGCCAGTGTACGAGTGCAGTTGTAGTCCAAATTTAAATTTATATTTTCTGGATGAATCCAGGTCGTCCACTGAGAGATTTATTTATGGCAAAAGAAAAAGAATGTCACACACACCCACACGCATTTGGACAAATTGACAACAAGATTTTTTATGATTTTGTTTTTAGACAACAGATACTAGAAAATAAAGTAAGGCAAAAATTGAAATAAACATTAAATGTAAAAATATGAATTTGGATAGTGCTTGAGTTAAGACAATTTCAGTACCAACCCGTTGATTCCCAAATTTTAGCATAAAAGATTAGCAACATTAATTTAATTTCAGATATGAGGGTTTGTTATTAAATGCAATTAGAGATGATGATAGTTCTAGGTTAAGCAATCCTCATACATGATATGCGGGATTCTAATTTAAGCAACTATCATAAATTCAATTACAATTAATATACAAAACAACTAAATTAATCATCCGGGTTTGGGTATGATAGCATTTCCAGTTCTAGTAACTCTCATACATGGCATGAAAGCTCTAAGTTAGGCTTACGCTCCAATCCAAACCTAGTGATTTTTTAATAATTAATACACACTCATACTAAAATTTAAATTAAGGTTACTTATTTAAAACGCAGCTTTCTTTGGGAATCATTGGCGTTGGACACTGTCCTTGCCTTAATCCAAGATTAGATTTAGCTACTCATCTTTATTTAAAAGTTAATTGACAGAAATTTAAATGATGTAATTTAAATAACAGAATTTAAATGACAGGAATTAAAATAGTAAAAACTAACCGGCCATTTAGGCGGTGAATAATTAAATGACAAGAATTAAAATTGCAGAAATTTAAAGGCATAAATTAACCGACCATTTAGGCGGTGAATAATAAAATAATAATAAATGACATAAGAATTTAAAAGAAGAAAGGAAGGAAGTAAGATCACAAGAGAGAATACTAAAGAAAAAGGGAAAGAACAAGAACAATTCTCAAAGAGAGAATTCTAAAGAAATAACTAAACTTTGATTCAAGAATAATAATCACACTTACAAATGCAATCAAGTGAGCTATTTATAGGCCACAAGATGCAATACAAACCACACAATTTCAATTATTCAACTAGACATAATTATATCTAATGGGCACTCACACACTTAAAGTTAAATGGATTTTAGCTATAATACACACCTAATATTAAATGGATTTTAGCTAAAATACATACATAATAAAGCACTCATAAAGTTAAATGGATTTTAGCTATAATATCCACCTAATAGTTAAATGAATTTTAGCTAAAAAACACACCTAATAAAGCTCTCACATAAAAAATAAAAATAGATTTCTATAAATTGGTTTTTAATCTTCATTAGGATTAAAAATAATCCTTGGGCCTTCTCCAAATAATATCTTCCATGGGTTGCTCAAATTGGGCCTTAATTCTTCATGGGCTTGAATTCTTCATGGACTTGATTTCTTCATGGATTTAATTTCTTCATGGCTAAAAATAAAAAAAATAATTTAATATTATTAATAAATTATATATTATATATATGTATTACACATAGCACACATATATATTAGATTATATTATATATATAGTACATGCATGCATATAATGATGTATATGTATTATATATAATTTTATATATTATTATTATTTACTTTAGAACTTCATTTTATTTATCTTTCAATTCAAACTTGCATATAACCATAAAATATATATTAATATCTAATTTAAACCATATTTAAGATCGAAAGAAGGGTTTAATTATAACAAAATTTTTACAAAATTAACCACTAATCATACCCCCCAACTTAAACATTGCTAGTCCCTTAGCAATCAGACTATACACATGCCAAGCTTTAATAACTGTATGAATGTAAAAATTTCAAATTTGAAACCGAAATGCATAAAATTGAATAAATAATTTAGCATTCTAAATCAGATTTTTTTTTTTTTTTGGTTAAAGGCCATACAATCTCAGGAATAGCAATTAGGATAACCAATACACAGACTTACTCTCTCGAAGTTTTGACTTCAAATCTCACTATGGATTTTCTCTCCAATAAAAATGATTCCTCATGTGTACACACAAGGGGGTGCACCGTTATAAGAGTAAATGCAGAACAAGTTCAAAACTCGGTGCCATCCCAAATACAAGGAACGTATTTTCATGAAAGAACAAGGAAATTGACATAGCTTCATGATTGGAATAATGCCCTAGATGAGTAACTTCTGAATTTAAACATGATTCCCTACTCCAAACTCGAATTCTGAGATCACATGATTTATAGCATCAAAAAGGGACCAGACTGGGTTGTAATGGGGCTATAAGGTTAATATGGGTTGTCAAAGAAAAGGTAGAGTGTGCAAAGGGTGTGTCAGGATTTTTTTTTTTTTTACCATTTCTTTTGAAACAGTTATGCTGAATAGCTAAGAGAATTTTTCCCCATTTTTTTCACTTTTTTTTCTTCTTTTTTTTCTTTTTTTCTTTTTTTTTTCTCTTTAAATATGAAAATAGATAAACAGACTAATTCCCAAAATCACACCAAACGAGGATAACGAAAGAAATTGTACTACAAATGGCTCAAATGGGATAGCAAAGGAGGTTAATTTAAAGAAAGAAAAAGGTTTAATAAGCTCAAAATGAAAGAAATTGATCCCTCTATCATGCTTCTACAAAACGATGATACTCAGTCATCTAATTCAGAGTTTGAAACCAGTCAAACTTATCCATTATCATACTAGACATTCAAAACGAATTGATATTTTGAAGCCATTGAAAAGATAAGATAAACAATAAAACATATTTAAAGTAAGTGTTATTTCACTCAGAATTAACGGTTATTAGGCTCAAACACTCACTTGGGTAATAGTCTCCACTTCTGTTGAGAGATCATACAGTGTACTAATCAGCTAATTACTGTTACCTTTGACTTTATGACCGATAACCAATTTCTAAATTTGAATCCCTGATGAATGCAAATTACTTATTCTAATGCATATACGTTTTCAAATAAGAAATCAATGCATTCATGTTTCGTATTGCAAACTTAGCCGGCTATCAGTGCATAACTTCAAAGCTTTAGGAATAGCATTATTTAAAACACATAAATTTTTTTATTTTTTTTATTTTTTAAATAAGAGCAGATAAAGATAATCAATTCACACAAGACTACAAACTAGCAAACTCACAATTAAATATAAACCAAATGATTCATAACTAGACCTTACACCCCCTAACTTGAAGTGCAGTATTAAATTAGGGTTGTTAGGAATACCTATAACTCCACAAGTCCATAGATTTGCTGTGAACTGCTAAAACAACAAATGAGCATACCATATAGATATATATTTATATTTTCACACCAAAATAAAAATTTCATGCAAGTCATAAGATAAGCAAAATGCGTCTCAAGAGTACAAAAAGTACTCCTTACTCAGCCATCTTATCGAAGACTTTACTAACAACATTCCACAGTTTTTTTTTTTTTTTTTTTTTATGAACACAACCAAAAAAAAATCCTGCAAGTTGTACAATAACTAGATGCGTCTCAAGAGTACAAAAAGTACTCCTTACTCAGTCATCTTAATAAAGAGCATTTTTCACAGTGATAAATCTAAATTAATCGGACCCCTTGGGCGCTTGTTACTAATTGCCTTAGACCAGTCTATCCGAGGCTCATGAGGATCGTACTGTGGAACATAAGCATGTAATTTCTCTAGCAGCTTATCAATGGTGGATGCAGAAATGAGAATCTTTCTTGCTGAACGAGAAATGAACTGTTGGTCCACAGCCTGATCAAGAAAAGAGAGTAACCCATCGAAAAAATGGTTAACATTTAAAAGTCCAATAGGTTTGGTGTGGAGATTACTCTTGGCCCAAGAGATTATACAAAAGATTTCTTCAAGTGTTCCAAAACCTCCTGGTAAAGCAATGAAGGTATCTGACTGATAAATCTTACAAGCCATGCGTTCAGACATAGAAGTCGTTTCTATAAGTTGACCGCGTGTAATCCCGAAAATATGTGGTTCAGCTAAAGGGATTGGCATTACACCTACCACAGATGAATTTCCAAGATGTACAGCTTGTGAAACATAACCATTCAATCCACGACTTCCCCCTCCATATACCAAATTAATTTTTTTCTCTCCTAATTTTTTACTAAGTTCGTTCGCTGCAAGTGCGTAACAAATATCGCTCCCAGGTTGAGAGCCACAAAATACGCATATGGTATTGATTCGATGAACTAACTGGCCTTCCATGTTTGTTCCTTTTGTATGTCCTGAAAAGAAGTTTGGCGATCAAAAGTAGCTATACAACAATTCAACAAGAAATAAATACAAACAAAAATCATGCGTATGTATAAGTAGTTGTGATTGTGGCTCACATCTTCCTCTGGTTTTACGTCCAGAAACGGCTTAAACACTTTCTATGAAGCGGGGATAAGCTTTCCATCCAATTTTCTTATAGATTGGCAAACAGGGTCGTTTTTAGTCAGATTCCCAAGACTATAGCGTTGGTGGTCACTTCTGAACTGGGTCCATAAAGCAAGAAGTTCTCTTTGCACTATTCCACATGGATGCGTCTCAAGAGTCAATCGGATATCATCCAAAGACTCCTTACTCAGTCCATCCTTTATGAAACTAATTTTATCTTCTCGATTTATGGACGTAAACCCCACAGATTTGCATCGTGTGTTACAGGTCCATCGAGCACATTTGTAACAATCATTCACTCTTTTCGCTCTTCTTTTCTTCGCAAAACTACTCTTCCCTAAGCCTGAAAAATGCTTAAAACTAGGTGAAGTTTCACCAGCTAATCGAACTTTTGCTTCGATCAGCCAACGAATATCTTTAGGGATGTTATTACGCATCAACAGCCTAAGTCTTTCACACCTAGCATCATAAATTTTTTTCAAATCATTCTGCGGGAGAGATAGATAGTACTTGTGAATTTTTGAGAGATAAAGATCTATTTTTTTTTAAAAAAAAAAAAATTATACTAAGAAGAAAGTAAAGAACTATAAACTTTACAAAAGGGATGAGAGTACCTGATCAGAGAATAACACAAAGGAGAGAAGATTGAGCTCAAGAGGGGTGACTTGCCTCATACAGATATGGAGTCTTTTATAGAGCAATGGGCATCACTATTCTACACTCGACTCGAGGCATGCCATAATTGCACCGTCAGATTTGACGTCGTTTAGCGTCTCATTTTTCAACATTTGGCAATGTGCCCTTTTTTTTTTTCAACGCTCGGCGCCTCTATTTTGAACATTTGGCAGTGTGCCTTCTTTCTTTATAGGGCAGTGTGATTGCACTGCCCAAGAAAAGATGGCTACCACCAGCGTCAATTTTGTCTCTCTCAATTCAATTTTTGTTTTTAATTAATTTTGTTTTAATTTTTATTTTTTTAGGTAAAATTTTTTTAGACACCTTACCCCCCAACTTAAATTGCGCATTGTCCTCAATTGGCAATAAAATGATAGAAGATAGGCATACCTGGCGGTCTTCAATACATAAACTCGTATGGAGAAATTTTATTTAGACTGCACATAGAGAAACACTAGTTAAGTAATGCAGAAAAAGAACAACTTATATGTATATATAAAATTATTTTATTATATATTTTTATTTATTTATTTTTTAGATTTTTTTTTTCTTTTCTTCCAATTAAAGATCAAATGAGTGGTTGCCCACCTAATCGTATAATATCTCTCATTCACTACACCACTTTTAAAGTTATTTTCAAAATTATGTAAATTGATTTTTCTCATGAATGCACATACATATTTTGAAAATATATCGTCCGGAGGTGTTGGTTTTATTATATCCGCGTATGGCACATTAATTTGCACAAACATCTCACACGTGTTTGGTTTAATTTGATCCTCAATAATATCGACTAACCTAAAAGATAGAAATTGAGGGGTAAATATGGATAAACTTATGAATTTTTCACATTTTGGCTCTCGAATTTTATCCTCTTCTTCCTCCCAGGTTTCTTCTTTTCTTACATCATTTTGGTCTTTTTCTTCCTCAAAGGTTTCATTGACATCTACCTCACTGTGATCAACCACTCTCTCTTCTTGCACCAAAGGGTGTACTGTCCTAGGGGCATCAAGTTTCTCAATTATTTCTCCATTCCTTAAGACAGTCACTCCTATGTCCTGCTCCTGACTTTCACTTTTGATGATGGGTTTTATTAATGGGATTTGGAGTGAGTTGGGATGGACAGGCTCTGACATGCTCAAAGTCTGTGTTAGCTGTGTCAATTGGTTCCTAATGTCCTCTGTAACTCTAATGGTATGTTCTTGACATTTGGACATTTGTGTAAAAATTTCCATTTGGCCTTGCATAAATAGATTGAAGGTATCTTCTAATGAACTCCCATGAGGGGGTTGATATGCATCGAATGTAGACCCTTCATTCGTTTGAAATGATTGAGGCTGGGAAAGGAAGTGCTCATGTGGTTGGGCTACAAAATCATTTTTCCATGAGAAATTTGGATGAAAGTGTGAATTAGGGTGATATGCATCAAAGTCCGAATGATAGTTTTCCTCATGGTTCTGGTAATACATTCCCTCATAGTTGTGTGTGTGTGTGTAACTGGATTGACCATACAATACCTCCTTAAAAGTAGGTATTATAGGGCAGTCATCTGTTAAATGAGCTGAAGTTTCACACACAGCACACCAAACCTCAATTTCATGGTAAGTGGGTAACAAATGGGTAGTGTCTGGTTGCAAATCAAAAGTGGTTTGCCTAAGAGGGAATAGATAATCCTTAAGAGGTCTAGACAAATCGGATTCAAAATGATAATTTTCATCATGATAAGTATCTTGTGCAGACAGATTATAGTAATTTTGAGACATGAGTGTAAAGTTGACAATCCAATTCCAGGTAAAGACTCAGAATGATATGAAAATACTGTTTCAAAATTCTACCTGATCTCAGTCTCATATACAATGCACAAACAAAAATAAAGTAAAAGAGAAATAGAGTTACCGATTTTATCAAGAGATGCTTATTCTTTTATTTTTTTTTATTTTTTTTTCTTTTTGTTTTTGCCTTAATCTCCCCGGCAACGGCGCCAAAATTTGACTGCACTCTCACCCTGCAATTAAAACACAATAAAAACAAATCATAATAAAACTTTTATATTTTTTTTATTTTAGTGAGAGGTTTATACTCGCCAGTGTACGAGTGCAGTTGTAGTCCAAATTTAAATTTATATTTTCTGGATGAATCCAGGTCGTCCATTGAGAGATTTATTTATGGCAAAAGAAAAAGAATGTCACACACACGCACACGCATTTGGACAAATTGACAACAAGATTTTTTATGATTTTGTTTTTAGACAACAGATACTAGAAAATAAAGTAAGGCAAAAATTGAAATAAACATTAAACGTAAAAATATGAATTTGGATAATGCTTGAGTTAAGACAATTTCAGTACCAACCCGTTGATTCTCAAATTTTAGCATAAAAGATTAGCAATATTAATTTAATTTCAGATATGAGGGTTTGTTATTAAATGCAATTAGAGATGATGATAGTTCTAGGTTAAGCAATCCCCATACATGATATGCGGGATTCTAATTTAAGCAACTATCATAAATTCAATTACAATTAATATACAAAACAACTAAATTAATCATCCGGGTTTAGGTATGATAGCGTTTCCAGTTCTAGTAACTCTCATACATGGCATGAAAGCTCTAAGTTAGGCTTACACTCCAATCCAAACTTAGTGATTTTTCAATAATTAATACACACTCATACTGAAATTTAAATTAAGGTTACTTATTTAAAACGCAGCTTTCTTTGGGAATCATTGGCGTTGGACACTGTCATTGCCTTAACCCAAGATTAGATTTAGCTACTCATCTTTATTTGAAAGTTAATTGACAGGAATTTAAATGACGTAATTTAAATAACAGAATTTAAATGACAGGAATTAAAATAGTAAAAACTAACCGGTCATTTAGGCGGTGAATAATTAAATGACAAGAATTAAAATTACAGAAATTTAAAGGCATAAATTAACCGGCCATTTAGGCGGTGAATAATAAAGTAATAATAAATGACATAAGAATTTAAAAGAAGAAAGGAAGGAAGTAAGATCACAAGAGAGAATACTAAAGAAAAGGGGAAAGAACAAGAACAATTCTCAAAGAGAGAATTCTAAAGAAATAACTAAACTTTGATTCAAGAATAATAATTATACTTACAAATGCAATCAAGTGAGCTATTTATAGGCCACAAGATGCAATACAAACCACACAATTTCAATTATTCAACTAGACATAATTATATCTAATGGACACTCACACACTTAAAGTTAAATGGATTTTAGCTATAATACACACCTAATATTAAATGGATTTTAGCTAAAATACATACCTAATAAAGCACTCATAAAGTTAAATGGATTTTAGTTATAATATCCACCTAATAGTTAAATGGATTTTAGCTAAAAAACACACCTAATAAAGCTCTCACATAAAAAATAAAAATAGATTTCTATAAATTAGTTTTTAATCTTCATTAGGATTAAAAATAATCCTTGGGCCTTCTCCAAATAATATCTTCCATAGGTTGCTCAAATTTGGCCTTAATTCTTCATGGGCTTGAATTCTTCATGGATTTGATTTCTATTTTCATTTTAACAATAAATATTCAATATTAAAAATAATTTCTTATACTATTTATTCAAGTTAATCATATGGGAAGATATTTCTTGGAATATGAATGTCATTTCTTAACTATATTCTTTCAGGAGAGGAGTCCCGCCATCCATAGATTATTGTTTATTACATACGCACTTTTTTTCCTTGTTCAGAAATGATACTATATATGTCCTTTTTCCCCCCTAATAAGAAAGCACTTCAATGAGAAAACATTGGACCGAATTATTAGTATCACATAGCTTAATCAACTTGACTGGTAGAAATTAAGATTCCAATCAATAAGCATATTATGATTCTTTTTTCCTTTCCATAAAACTTATTCCCCAGTTTGTTTACAACCATGAAGAGACTATAAATAATACACAAACATGGGGGGGGGGGGGGGGGGGGTGTTGATTTTGATATACATTTTTGAATTTTAATCCTATAGATGCAAACTTCAGTTTGAAATCTGTGGCAACTTGAGTGTTTTGATACGATGAAATGAACTTTGGCCCAAATGTTGAGTAAACAGAGGGAAATAAGAATTGGAGATGTTAAGATGTTACGGCATAATTTTTTTGATTAAAATACTCTGTAGATTCTCGTTAGGATGTCTGGCAATGACTGCTAAGATGGATTTGACTGTCTTATAGATGGCTGCTATGCGTGATGTCTCAGCTACCGAAACTGCAATTATTTACGGCCTAGAGCCAGTGTGGGGTGCTGGTTTTGCATGGGTTCTTCTTGATGAAAGGTGGGGCATGACTGGATGGATTGGTGCTGCTCTTGTTCTAGGTAGGATAATAGTTATGTTCTTCATTTGGTCTTTATTTTATTTTATTTTAAATTGAATTCATCAAACTTTAACACACATTTGTTGGTGGTCTGATATCTTCAGATTTTTAATGTTTGTTTGCTATGGGCCTCCGATATTGTGCTTATTTTGCTTTAGCTTTTTGTCAGCTTTGTTTACTTGCCCATGCTTTATCAATAAACAGACAAATAGGTGCCAAAAAATTTGCAAGACGATATTTTGTGCATACCCAAAGACTATGCTTGGAAATACGTTTTTTCAACAAACAGGAGAATGGAAAGGAAATGGAGAATGGAAAGGAAATGAAATTGCTTAATGTACATTTAGTTTAATATGTTTATGAGGATATCTATTTCATTCTTTTTATTCGTCTCTGTCTACAAATCCTAATTCCAAACACATCAGCGATCAACACGTAGAGATGCGCACACATGAAGAGGAATTGTAAACTTGGTAAAAATGTATTAAACACAAGTGCAAATTTCAATTATGTGTTTGTTTACCAGAAAGGAAAACACCATAACAAAAAAAAAACAAAAACAAATTATAGTTGTCTTGTATGTCTTTGATAATTAGGCCTAAACTGTGTATGCTTACATGTTACTGAGGCATCAAGGAATTGTGAGCCATACACGGAATGACATCCGGAGGATTTTGCCCACATTATATATCTGTTGTTTATTGAAGGTTGATCCTAATCCAAAGAGTTCACATTTTAATTGCTGATTAATATCCTGGTATGTTCGTTTGATCTAAAAAATAACCCTATACTGGTATATTTTATGAACTACGATAATAGAATTTGAAGTTTTTTTACTAGGACTATTAACTTGGAGTTAGAGAAATAACCACAACTATTGTTGACTAATGCTGCTAATAATCGATTATGTTAAAAATTGCAAATATCAATTTGTCTTTTTTGCTCTTTGTCCTCTAGGTGGAAGCTTAATCGTGCAGATATTTGGATCATCATCTACAAAGCTACCTAAGGAAGGCAAATATAGTAGACAAAGGGAAAGGTTGTTAGTTTCAGATAAACTAGGTTGTTTATCTTCTCTGTAAGTTTTAATCAACCTATTATCTCGACCAAATACAGATCAAGCATAATAAACAGAAAAATCGAAAGTTTTAAACTACAACTCACTCACACATATAAAGACACAACGATCTATGTGTTCTGATCAATAGATACTACTCATGGTAGAGGTTCCGCCTCTAGTCAATCCACTAAATCTCAAGTTTACAATCGATTACAAGATTATAAAACGAAAAGAAAGACAATATTGCAATACAATTGAAAAACAGAAACTAAAACAAGAACAAGAGTAGATCTGTTCTTTATCAATCTCGCGATCAAGACTAAGTATCTATTCTATCAGTCTATCAATCTCTCACGCCTCAGGCGTTTAAAACAACATAGAGATTAAGCAATACATTGACTTACCGACTGATCTTACCATGGAAACAATCAACCAACTAATCAAAACAAAGATCAAAACGAATAATTCATGGGATGTGTCTCGCTTCAAGAATCACCCACTTAGGGTTTCACAGAGAGAGCACGAGAAGAAAATTAGAATATTTGGAGATTAGGGCATCAGATTGCCCTTTTATAACAACGCCAACATGGACCAACAAATGGGCTCGGGCAGCAATGCAAAGAGCAACACGAAATGAATATGGGCTCAGCCCATAGAAACTCAGCAGCCCAACAATAACTAATAGCCCAAACATATCAATAGAATGATAACAACATTTAAATTCAATATAATGAATAACAAATGCAGCTCATAAATTTCATGTAATGATCATATAAACAAATTTAATGAATTAACATAAATTTGAGAAAAACATTTTGAATCACATAAAATCAACATTCTTCGGTTGTTGTCAACTCTAGGAAGAATGCTCCTGATGTATTAAACAAATAAGTCATACCTACTCATGTTTATACTGTATGGTTCTGTTACTGATACATGTAAGTAATGTGAAATCATATACGGTCCTTGTAATATCTTTACAACTATGCCATATGTTTTAGGTTTTGGTGGTTCAGAAAGTCAGCAATTATTTGGTGTTTGGCTTTCTACATTCTTTCGTAATTTGTATGCATCACTTGCGGACAAATAGGAAAGAGAACATCCTCATTGTATTAAGCAACTAATTAATAGTTCACGGCTTAAAAGGGGGGTTTGCTTTTTAGGCTTTTTATTCTATTGGCCTATGGAGTTGCTTATCGCATCCTATACGGAGACATGTAGGCTTGTCGATTGATGGCCTTGGGACATTGGTTTCAACCAGCCTGGGTGTGACACCATAATTGCTCTGTTGTTTACTGCCACAAACGTAAGCTTGAGCTTTTGTCGTAATTCAGAAGAGAGCTTAAAGTTATCGAACTTGGAAAAAGAACGAGTAAGACTGGTGGCGGTAATGTTAATGTACCATTGAGGATGGATTTTGCCACATGAGAAGCTAAGCCAAGCCACGATATGCAGTGGGCCTACGTGTTCACCTGTATTTCTAGTTGACTGACTGTAAGTCCGATCCGGTTTAGCTGCACTTTTGTTTTAAATTACTAGTGTTAAACCGTAATTGTAATCACAATAGATGATTTCGATAATCATCATATAAATAACATTTTATTAGAAATTATTACTGAAATTTTTAAAAATAACATAGTTAATCTAAGTATATATAATTATTGAAAATTGACATATTTTTTATAATGCTCTCCCCCGCTTCTTCAAAATATTGAATAAATAATATTCTTGAAATTTAATTTTTGTAATTATTATAAAATTTTAAATATATATATATATATATTCTGATTTGAGAAAAGAGCATTTCAAACTTTAGTGATTAACGAGTAATTAATTAATGGATACTTAAATTGATTACTTAATTACTTTTCATAAACTAATAACTTTACTATAGCCAATAGACTAAAAATAAGTCATTGGTGCATCCCACTTGAAGCACCACACAATTGACAAAGATGACAAATAAAAATAGTGATTAATAATCCAAAATCCACATATTACTATACGTAGATAAAATTATCATTTAAATAAAAAAAATTAAGGGTAAAACATACTCTAGGTCCTCATGAACAATATTGATGAATGAAGCATATTAAAAAAATTATTATGATATCTGCAAATAAAATTATCGTTTAACATCTAAAAAAGTTATTGTTGAGCCAACTTGCTCATATTAATTAAGTTTTAATGATAAATAAAAGTATTTTTATGATATAAATATATTTTCTCCTCATGCAAAAAATAAATTTATTTTGAATTAAAGGTGGATTGTCTTTAATCATATTTTCTTATTTTAATAATTTATGTCTCAAAAGTTTATATTTGAATTTTTATATCTTGATAAATGTATTCATCTCTTATGCAAAAAATAAATTTATTTTGAATTAAATGTGAATTACTTTCAGACATGTTTTTTTATTTTAATTATTTATGTCTCAAAAGCTTAATTTAAATTTTTATATTTTGATATATGTATTTCTTTCTTATGCAAAAAGTAAATTTATTTTGAATTAAAGGAGAATTACTTTTAAACATTATTTCCTTGTTTTAATTATTTATATCTCAAAAGTTTATATTTGAATTTTCA
Organism: Diospyros lotus; assembly: GCF_014633365.1. NCBI lineage: Eukaryota > Viridiplantae > Streptophyta > Magnoliopsida > Ericales > Ebenaceae > Diospyros > Diospyros lotus. Next base: position 36,236,015 of record NC_068351.1, on the reverse strand, counting down.
AATCTTGATTTCTCATGAAAAAAAATAAATTTATTTTAAATTAAAGATGACTAATCTTTAAATATGTTTCCTTGTTTTATTAATTGATGAGAAGATATAACATAAAATATTTACTTTTGATTAATTAATAGCATTGAAAAACCCATATAAATTTAATGCAAATTTTAGAAGCAAATAACAGTCTGACAGATTTAATGCAAATTTTATTAATTCCACAAATCTTTAAACGAAAACTGTGTAAGTTAGCTTTGTGTAATGACTATCTTACTTTTATATATATAAAGATAAAGATTCCTAAATATTTATTTATTGTATTGAATAAATTGAATAATTTATTTTTGATGCAATGGAACCTGCTATATTCAATAAATTGAATGTAGGCAGAGCAATAGCTTAAAAAAAAAAATAGAACAATTTAGGCAGTAAGCTATGTGAGTCAATTATATGCAATGACTATCTTATTTTTATATATATAAAGATTAGTGTTGAAAAATCCATGCATTAATCTTATATTAAATTAAAGATAGTGATTAATTAATTAATTATTAAAATAAAATTATTTATTATATTATATATTTATTTATAAATATAAATATAAATTAAAACTTTTAAACATGAGCAAGCATGGGTTTTTCAATACTAATTAAAAATTCTCTTGAAATTTTTAATTTCTGCTCTTGAAATTTAATTCTTTCAATGATATAACAAAACATTGAAAATATAAATTTTAACTATGCATTAATTTTATCCCATAGTCTTGAAAATATGATATATTAAATCTTAATTAATATTGAAAAACTCATGCATTAGTCTTGTATTAAATTAAAGGTAGTGATTAATTAATTATTAAAGTAAAACTATATAATATATTATATATTTATGTATAAATTATAAATATAAATATAAATTAAACTCTAATCATGAGGAAGTATGGATTTTTCAATACTAATTAAATTTTTTTTTTATATTTTTTTAAATTTTGATTTTAAAATTTAATTTCTGCAATAATAATAAAACTTTAAAAATATGAATTTTGATTTATTTTTCTTTCACTATGCATTAATTTTCTTCCATAGTCTTGAAAATGTGATATCTTAATTTATAGTGTTGAAAATATGATATATTAAATCTTAATTAGTATTGAAAAATCCATGCATTAGTTTTGAAAATGTGTTTTCTTAAATCTTAATTAGCTGAAAACTTGTGCATTAGTCTTACATTAAATTAAAGATAGTGATTAATAAATTATTAAAATAAAATTATTTATTATATTATATATTTATTTATAAATTATAAATTAAAATTAAAATTTCTGAGCGTGATGAATTAAACATAGGTTTTCAATGCTAATTAAAATTTCTCTTGAAATTCTTAATTTTTTATCTTGAAATTTAATTTCTATAATGATAACAAAACATTGATAATATGAATTTTTATTGAAAATATGAATTTTGACTTATTTTTATTTCACTATGCATTAATTTTATTCCATAGTCTTAAAAATATGATATATTAAATCTTAATTAGCATTGAAAAATTAACCCATGCTTTTAACTAACTTAAATATTTTTTTTATGGATTTGCTAATTAAGATATCACATTTTCAAGACTATAATATAATAAATAAATTTATTTTAATAATTAATTAATTACTACCTTTAATTTTATGCAAGTTCTGAATTAAGGAAAAATAATTCATCATTGATTGCCACTTGATAAAATACTTGGCAGATTTTAATATATTAATAATTAAGATAAGATTCCTAAAATTTTGATCGCCCCATTTAGTCTCAATGTGGTTTGTTTTTCATTTTTAGCCAGTAGTAGTTTCAATCTGGTTGCTTTCTTATGGTCCACATTTAGGACAAACCTAAATCTGCATTATTTTGGGTTTGTTACTTGACGAAGTGAAATGTAGTTAAGTTGGGTAATTAAATTGTGAAGAAGAAGAAGAAGAAGAATATAATTAAACCATCAAGCTAGCTAGCTAGCTAGGTCCTTGATTCAATATATATATAATTCATATTGTATTTGACCAAATCATGCATGGGCTGAACCAGAAAATGTATTTAGAGGGGTCAAATTTAATTTTAATTTTTTTAACAAATATAAATTAAAAAATTAATGTTTAATAAAATCACTTTAAAGATAAAAATACAAAGTTGTACATGTTCATTATTATCAAATTAATGTATATGCTTGAAACTTACTTTAGGCACTGGTGAATTGTGATTCCCTCCCTGTTGGATTTTTTTTTTGTTCTGGAGTCGGACCTAGCTAAGCTAGCTAGCTAGCTAGCTAGTTAGGTCTATATGAAAGAGAAAAGATATGGAACAAATTAAGTGAGAAAAGAAAAATGAACAAGAGGAAGCAATATTGGAATTAATGGAAGGAAGGAATGAAGAAAATAAGGACGGGGCTGGCTGGCTTGCTGGCTTTAGTACTGAAACCTTAATTATATATCCCCACAAATTAAATTGATTAAGAAAAAGATAAAAAGTACGTCTCAATTTGCAAATGATATACATATATATATATATATATATAGGTTTCTTGATGAAACCCCTCATGATGAACAAAACCGTCATGAAAAGAAAAAGAGAGAAATTTATTATTATTGTTTTTAGTATTACAAATTAGCTAGTAATAAATAAAATTATCTATGTTTAATTTGCTTGCTAATTAAGAAATCAAATTTAACAAAATTAATTAAACCAATAAGTTTTATTTTATTGAGATATAATTAAACCTTCAAACGTATGTACACTACAAATTCAACAAGACAATTTAATATGTCTGTAAAATTGAACTATGTGATTTAATTTTTAAAAATTTAAAATCATTCTACCTGTGAAAAGATAAGATCAGATGATTTAAGGTTGTCGATTAATTGTTAAAATAGATTAGAGGAGGAGATAACAAGTTGAGAGCAGGATGAACTAGAGAGAGAGAAAGAGAAAAAATTATTTAAATATAAAAGTAAAATAATTAAATTTTATATTCTTAAAAATTGTATAACTAGCTAGTTGGTATAATAATAATTTAACAAAAGCCCACGAATAAAAAAAAAAAAAAAATGGCACCACCGGATCCGCATGGGCAGCATTGGCATGGCAATGGCAATAATTAATAATCGGAAGGAAGGAAGGAATTGGTTGGTGGGGTTTATTTATTGGTTTCTTTACCCTCCTCCTCCGATCAACCTGTGCTGTGCCCTATAAATATATATATATATATATATAAGTGAAACATAATAAATGGAATGGAATATATACCGCTCGTTTCTCTCTCATCTCTTTTCTGCAACTGTTTTTCTTTTTGCGGGAATTGATCCCACCTGCCCTGCCCTGCCCTAATTTGTGAATGGTGGAAATCTTAATTGAGCTGCTGCGGCTTGTCCATGATCTCCCCCTTGAGGAGTTCACGTACGGGAGGTCTCCGACGTCGCATCTCCTTTCTCTTTCGGATCTTGCATGCAAGGCTGGCACCACCGCTGCGTCGTCGGCCTCGACCCTTGAGAAGCCGCCGCCGCCACCAATTCCATCGCCAAATTAATTCATCTCCCCATACCTTGATTAACAATCCAATAAACGCGTAGGATACGATATATATCTATATACATATATAGCTCGACCATGTTGCTGTACAAGCCGAAGAAGAACCAGGCTGGTAAGGGCGGCAAGCGCCTGCTGATCAGCATCACCGTGCTAGGCAGCGCCGGCCCCATCCGCTTGGTCGTCCAAGAGGATGAGCTGGTCGCCGGCGTCATCGGCACCGCCCTCAAATCGTACTCTCGGGAGGGCCGCCTGCCAGTGCTGGGCTCCGATCTGAACGATTTTGATCTATATTGCACCGTTGCCGGAACTGAAGGTAGAGGTAGGTAGTACTGTTTGGAATTTATTTCTTTCAACAATTTTTTTTATTTATTAAACCTGCGTGTCTCCTACAAGTTGTTTTCAAATAAACTTGGTTGGGGGGGTTGGGTGGGTTGGGTGGGTCACGGGTGCAGCCTTGAGTCCGTGGGAGAGAATTGGGTCGATGGGCGCCAGGAATTTCATACTGTGCAAGAATCAGAAGGCTGGCGAGAGGGAGGGCAAACTGGAGGTTGGGCAGAAAGGGAACAATAACAATGGTTGGAAGGCATGGTTCAGCTTCAACAACAAGTAGTCTCTCAAACCACCTTGAGATATCTACCTAGCCATTCCACAGCCAAAGTGAAAGTGGGAGTTTGATTTTCGATTAGCAAACAAACAAAAAAAAAAAAAGGTGGTGGTGGGTGGAAGAAAAAGGAATTAAAAACAGAGTTAGCTAGGGCTTCTTTCTTTTTGTTTGCCGCTATCACCATATGATTAATTTTGATATTTTGAAATTTGGAAATGAAAGAGTTAAGAGCTAGGGGAGAACATTTGGCTATAACCGATCGAACGGTCAACTTTTTTACCAACCGAATCGAACTGACCATAGCCCACTAACCAAGCTGAATCGAACCGATAGGATACGCTAATCGAAAAATCGAAATCGAAATAATCAAACTTCACTAAAACTTACCGAATGGGCGAGCATGATCGGAGGGAAAGAGATGCAGCTGGGGCAGTGTTGGCCTCTGCATAGGAAGGAAACGAAATGCCGGAGACAAAGACGAATGGCCAACCCTTATTCAGTTTGGTCATTCATCTTCGACTGTCATGTGGCCATGAGATAGAGAGATAGAGAGAGACTGTTGTGAGGCGGTGAGAGGGGATCAACGGTCATAAGGAGGCGGGAGGGAGGCGACGGACCAATTGGCGCTGGCAACGGATCGACTGGCGCTGGTGAGGCCAGAGGGAAAAGAACAATGGACTTACTGAAGCTGGCACATGCGCGCGCGCGTGAGAGAGAGCGAGAGAGAGAGAGAGAGAGAGAGAGAGAGAGAGAGAAATGGGATGTTTGACGTTCATGAGGCCGAGAGGTTTTGGGCAAGGGAGAGAGAAGTTTGGTGTGAAGGGGTGGGGGTGAGGGGAACAGAAAGTGTTCGGGTCACGTGGGTGGGGTGGGGGGAGAAGTAAACCATGGTCAGCGTGACTCGTGAGGGAGAGAGAGAAGAAGTTTGGGGGAGGGGGGAATCGTGGGCAATAAAATAAAACTATGGCAGTAAGGGAAAACAGTGGGCGATGGAAAAAGAATTCAATTATTTCGATTAACCGAAATATCTGAATTTTTTTATAAAATTAACCGAACCAATTTTTACTTAATTAACTGAATCAAACCAAACCGACCAAGTCCCCCTCTAGTGATTTGATTTGATGATATTTCGTTGACCTCCTCTCTTACTACTAATAGTAGTAATAATAATAATATTATTATTACTGTTCGCGTTAGAATCAATCGATTGCGGTTTGTTTGTCCGCATTGGAAAGGTTAACATGATTTCAAAGAAAAAGAAGGAAAGAGGAAATACGTAATAGAGTTCTTACGTGATTTGACCTGAACGATATCTAGTTCACGACTATTCCTCTGATTATTCCAACAAAATAATAGCATGTTATTATTTCTCGTGTCTCATACAATAGGTCCAGTGGGCCTAATTATGGTTATGGAAAATGAGGTTGGTAATTTAAGTTTCACTTGCGCGCGTGTATATATATATATGTCTTTATGTTAATAATTTTAGGTCAAGATAACAATTATCGACTTAACAATCACATTCCAAACTAACTCGTGTGTTTAATAAAGAGACGTTTGTTAAAATGAGCAAAATAAGAAGTATCAAGATAAGTTTAGAATGCATTTCGGATCAAGATATGGAATGATTAAGATAAGACTGGTAAACATTCCAAAATCTCTATCAAAGTGTTTGTTAAATTTTTTGAAATCCATTGATAATTGTATTTTTTTTTCATGTGTTTGTTAATGCATATGATAAGTACCAAAATAAAAGCGTTTTTACCAAAATATCTCTATTATTAAATTTATGATAAAAATATTATTTTATGATTAATATGAATTGTCAAAAAATAAAAAATAAAAAAAATATTTTATTTTCTAAATTCATGTTCAAAAATAAATTTAAAAGGAGTTGAAAAGTAGAAATAATTATTATTAGAATTACAATAATTCCACCTAGATAATTAAAAATGGCCAAAACATATTTTCATAATAGATAATAAAATATAAAATTAAATAAAATAATTTAAAAATTGGTGAAATGAATTATATTAGTTAATAAAATATATATATAGAGAGAGAGAAAATTTTAAATTTTAAAAATCAATGAAATGAATAATGTCATTTAAATTTTAAAAATTGTCAAAACATATAACAATTTAAAAATGTATTAAATAATATTAATTATAAGATTTAAATAAATAAGTATTTTTAATAAATTTAAATCTTTAAAATACATTAAATGGCATTAACTATCCTACAAGGGGCATATAAGTAATTGAGTCTTATCTTGAAAGAGCCAGATAAATTTATTCGAGGGGGAGACTAAATAAATTTATCTTGAAAGGAAGAAATAAGAGACCACGTGAGGTTTTTTCGTAAATAGTCAGATAAATTTAACAAACACGTTGGAAAAACCAAACATCCGAAATGCTTCCCACATCTGACATTTTCTCCCTCTTATCTTGATTAACAAACACCCCTAAGAGAGAATTGACTGATAATTAATTTAATGAAATTCCAAACAATTTAAAGTGTCCAATATATATATATATATATATACATTATTGACGTTCAAGTTTGGTTGACTGTGATTCGTCGGCCTGTACTGATAGAATGTCCCGAGCGTGAGGGGTGGAAGTAATGGCACAATCAATTAGACAATGCACATGAATTTTTACGTGGTTTGGCCGTAATGATGCTTAGTCCACGATTGCTCTATAATCCTTTTGGCAGAGTGACAGTATGTATTTGTTATCATCATGTCCTTGCACTGATTTTTTGACCCCCTATTTATAGTGTAAGGTATTTATAGTTTACACAACGTTCCAAATAGTAAGGCCACATCGTGAGGGACAATGTGTCATTATCTCCATAAAATCGGGAAAGAAAAAGTTTTGCACTATCTGGGGATTGGTTTACCATTGATAAGGACATGTAAACATCATCTTCGATTATTCTGTTCCGTGGTCTTCTTTGACAGCTGACTAGATTAGCCAGCGAGTTAGAGGCATTGCTAGGAGCTCGCTTGCCATCAAGGTTGGAGCTCGCGCTTTAGTAATTATGTAACCTTATTGCGATGTTTTCGACCTTAAGTTCATTGGACTTCAAGAAATTGGGCCCAATTCCTTAGACTATTCCCAGCCCAAAGCGGTCCAATCAATAGCCCAAAACAGCTCAGAAAACGCTCATCACATATATAAAAAGTTAAAAGTCCATTCTTTAATGTCCTTGGAAAATAATTAATTTAGATGGAAGTAGCGAGCGCGTACATGGTCAGTGGACTATTACCGCTGTCCTGTTTTGATTCATTTTGAGACCCTCACTTTGGGTCATTGATTGTTTTTCTTTCATTTTTTGACCCAAAAAATGAAAGAAAAACAAATACACCCTAACGCTCAAATTAAATTGCATCACGATGTTTGAAATCCAAAATTAATAATCTTGATAATTACTTGACAAGGCAGATTTCACCCCTGGGTCCTCACCGGGTCCTTGATTCATCTAGCAACCACTAAAGGGTTGATCGTCACCCAAAATCGGAGCCCCCCTAGGGTTCCGCTGACTTCCCGAAAGACCCCTATGACAATTCGGTATTTCAACCTCAATCACAATTGTATTTTAGCTGTACCGAAAACCATCTCAATTTTGATTTCTTTTACTTCCATAAATCTTATCTCGGGACGCTCATCGAGATTATACCATTTTCCATAGCCAATTATACTCCGGGGCATTCCTTCTAGTTGATTCGGCGATTTATTTTGCTATCAAGCCTATTTTTCAGTATTCAAACCTTGCTTAAATGACGTGGCAACCTTACGTCAAAATGGGGTTTTACACGGCCCACTTTGGCCCATTTATTAAGGGCCACAAGGTCATGCCGGCCCCAATTTCCATTTCCTTGGCCCGATCTGTCTCCCTTGTGAGCCAAGCGGGATGCAGACCGGGTCAGCCAGGCTCGCCTATGTCCCATCTCTACTCGATCCCTGCAGAGCATTGCCTTAGTTCGTTTCTGGCGTTTCCCACATTCTTGCTTCCGCTCATGTCCAGGTGGATGACTCTTTCCTTATCTTTGGGTCCCTCAGCGGTCTCGTCGTCGCTGTCTGCCGATGTTCTTGTCCAAGCTTGGTGACCCTCGTGTTGAGGTGCTTTCTTGCCTCGCATGTTTGAGGTGTTTTGTCCTCGTTTTTCCTTTGTAGTGGTTGACTAGTGCTATTTTTTTTGTCTCTTCTCTAGGCTTAGCCCTGTGGTGTTTGTAGACGCTTGCACGTTTGTTTTTCTTGTTCTATACATTTCTTTTTTACAAAAAAAAAAAAAAAATTCAAAGCTCTAAACCCTTAAACCCTAAACCCCTAACCCTAAATCCTAAATCCTAAACCCTAAACTCTAAATCTCAAACCCTAAACATCAAACACCCAACCCCAAATCCCAAACCCGAAACCTTAAACCCAAAACCCTAAAGCCAAAACTCCAAACCCCAAAACTCCTTGTAATTAGGGTATTGGAGGTTAATAATCTATTTGGAACCCCTTACAAAAGTTCCTATAATTAGTGTAGCTGGTGTCGCTTATATACCCCCTATAAAGGACTCCAGGTTTTTGTTCGCCACGTTATGAACGATGGTTGGTCCACTTGGCACCCATTGGTTTGGTAGCTAAAAGGCGCGTTGGAGTACAACTGATGTGGATTTTGTTCATTTACCACAATAAATGCCACATGGGGGGCCTTTACTAGGGGAAGAAAGGTTGTTTGTTGGAAAGCGCACGTGGGGCTCACGCATCCTGGAGAAAAAGGATGGGTTGTACTTTGTGGGACCTACCTGTGAGTTAAGAATGGGTTAGGTGGGATTCGTAGTAATTAAAGCATCTTCAAATTTCAGATTTCAAATTTAATATCCTTAAGGTGACACTTGCAGGGGGAAGTACATGTACTTGATAGTAGTTATCACTAAAAGACAAAATAGTACTCCTAGCCCACCTACCATGTTTAATGGGCTTAGTTGGGAATTTATTAAGTGGGCTTTAATACGGGTTGTATGTGTGGGCCATCTGGTACACATCGAGCCAAAGGAGGAGCAAGAGGAATATGCATCTGATAGTGGGCCAAAGTGATGGTTTGGGTAGCCATGTTGGTCCGAGAATGCCCTAATTCAGAATTGGAAAGAGGTCCTACCCTATCAAGATAAGGGGTTTGCTTCCCGGGAGGTTTGTCACGGTCAATACACCGCGGGTTTCCATTTACTAGCATTGTCAATGCATCGGTGGGATCTACGATGAGAGGATCTGCCCTAATAATTTGGTGACAATGGGGGCCCCACACTTGAAATATTTGAACTATCCTTCGTTGGGCCATGGCGTGAACGAGAGTGCAAGGAGGCGCATTAGGTTGTTGTCACTCAACATCGACGACCAAGATAAAAGCACTCCTGGCCATAACAAGAACTATAGTGCATCAAGATGGAGATACCTATCGGCGACCATATCGACGATGAACACTCCTCAGGCGAGAACGATGCACATCATTGTGCATGATAACCAAGTTATCGAAGAAGACACTAAGCAAGCGAAATTTGTATTTCTTATTACTTGCTCAACAAACCTCAAGTACTACAGGAACTCGTATGCCTTTATGAAAGAGAAGGAGTCCCCGTGGAGCGCCACCTACCAACTAAAAAATTCTAACATCAAGACCACGGCCCACTTCTCCAAGATCAAGGCACACCTGAAACTAACGACGACCAAACTCATCGGAGAGATACCATTTTGGCCACCAGAGATAATCGTCCATACACACCGGTTCATGATGAAAGACATAGACGTTTGGCACTGTAAGTACGCTAAGAAAAAGGCTCATGCATTATGTTGGACGACATCGGCCATGATGGCAGCCTCATCAAGGAAAGCTAGGGTAACAAGTGGGCTTGGATGGGCCCATTCGTAAATTCACGATAGGACCTCCATGACTGGCCCTCTCAAGGCCCTTGAAGGACCACCACTGTCGTTGGGTCCAGCGTAGTTAGGCCTAGGTCCGTTTATTTCAAAAGTGGGCTCGGCCCACTCTAACACCATCCAACTAACCACAAAGCAACTGGGACACCTCACTACCTCCACAGTACAAGCATCTCTTGACGTCATCTCCAAGCAAGGAACAGGGATAAACCAGAAGGCCAACACGGCCAAGCCCATCTGATATGGTTGGGATGAACTGTTTGTGTAACCCAACCCTATTATATGTTAATGTTAATTTTATTATGATTCAATGGAAATGTTAATTGTTAATCATGCTTGCATGAGAATGGTGCATTAAATGTTGTGCATCCCACTCGTCATTAAGGAGTTAATTGTTAATGGTTAATGGTTTAGGGTTTAAAAAAAATGTGAAATTCGGTGTTCCTCATCCTCTTGGCTATGGCGTGCTGGGCTTTCACGCTCGGGGGTGTCTTCGTTGTCTCCTTCGGAGAAGAGGGGGTCAGAGATAAAGAAGAACTCCGCATTCTATAGGGTCCACCTCTTCAGGGATGAGTTCTCATCCTTGTCGATGAACTCTTTATAGCTGCTCTTAGGGCCCTCGTTGCATAGAATGATACAGGGAATCTTGCCATTTACCTACTTGGGTTTGGCGTACTTGCAGTTAGACTAGCAGTCTATGAGTGCCCCAATAAATTCCTCCAGTTTTCAGGTACTCCGGGCCCATGTCATCGATGACGTTGTACCATGCGTCATCGTTGTGTCAGCCCATGTCAAGGTGGCCCATGTAATAATCATTTGGCCCCAAACTCCTTGCCCACGAAGTTTTGGATTTCCTTGACGGGCCTTCTAATATAAGTCTCTTGGGCTTGGTGGGCCTGCTTTCTTCAGACTTGATATTGTCTGCAGCCCATTCAAGCATGTCCACTGGAACATGTGAAAAATTATGAAATTTGGACTGATATACTTGGGCATTCGTGGCATTTTTTGGTCGATCAATTACCCTCAATTAAAGGGCCAAGCTTATATAGTGAACGAGCAGATGCCACGTGTCTATACCTAACACTAATATCATCACCTTTTTAAAATTTGTGGGTTCCATATTTGAATACAAATTACTTGGGATTAACATGTGGTGTATTGGGACAACCCGGACAACATGGCCTAACTGGGTGACAAGTGTTGTAACGAGACAACGGGAACGAGAGGGGAAAAAATTAAGATGTCAGCATATGCACAAAATCAAGTACACCAAGTACTAATATAGCATTTAGTGTTAAGTGTTAAGTACCTTCTGGTACATGGTACATGTACTACCTCCTGGACATGTGGCACTTTGAATTTTAAATTTTGAACTTGAATTTTGAATTTTGAATCTGTGTTAAATGTTGCGCTTCCCACTCAAGACTATTTTCACTTATGGGTGGGTCCCACAAAGTACAAATCCACCCTCTTTCTCCGGACGCATAAGCCCTGTTGCGCTTCCCAACAAGCCTACTTTTCTCCCCTAGGTACAACAGTACCCCCTCCACATGGCATTTATTATAGTAAATGTGCAAAGTCCACGTCAGTTGTACTCCAAACGCAGCTTTTAGCCGCCCAATCAATGGGTGGCAAGTGGACCAACCGACTCTCACCACATGGAGGAAAAAAATGGAGCGTAGAGGCCCTTGTAATATTAAAGAGTCTCTACAAAGGGGACACTATAAAAGCGACCCTAGTTACCCCAATTACAGGGACTTTTGGGGGGGAGTCAATCGGTGTCACCTCTTATTTATATAAATGCCACAAGCCTTGAGCCAATTCCAGATAAATTCCAAAAATATTTTTCTCACTTACCCCCAATGCTCACTCTCAAAAGAAGAATACCTCCAATAGGTTATTAACCTTTAATACCCAATAAAGCCCGTATTCATAAGAGTATGCGAAGAGGCGCATGAAGATGAAAACCTGCACCTGCATTGCCTTATCCAATTTGAGGCCAAATTCCAAACGAAAAACCAGAAGTTCTTCGACCTGGTTTCACCGACGAGATCCACCCACTTGGGTCACTTTTATAGTGCCTCCTTTGTAGAGGCCCTTTAATATTACAAGGACTTTTGGGAGAGGGGAGCCATCCGGTGTCACCTCTTATTTACGAGTCTACCACCAAGCAAGATAAAAGCACTCCCGGCTCTAACCAAAAATGCTATGTGGCAATATGAAGATCTCGATCGACAACCACATCGACGAAGAAACTCCTCGACAACAATTCAACCCCTAGCCACGTCACCCTTAGTCCGATCAAGCTAGTATTCTTGTCCATGGCAGATCAAATGTTTCACAAACTATGCAAGCTATCCCTGCTCATCGACGCCTATACCATACAATACAGCCCCTAGTGCCCACACAATGCATCCAGAATGATGCACATCATTGTGCACGACAACTGGGTGATCGAAAAAGACACCAAGCAGGCAAAATTTGTATTTCCCGTCACTTGCTCAACAAACTTCAAGTACTACGGAACTCATATGCCTCTATGAAAGAAAATGAGTGCTCGTGGATTGCCACCTACCAGTTGGAAAATTCCAACATCAGGATCACGTCTCACTTCTACAAGATTAAGACACTTGAAACTGAAGACAACCAAGCTCATCGGAGAGATACCATTCCGACCACCGCAGATAACCGTCCTCACGGACCAGTTCATGACGAAAGACGTAGACGTCTAGCATTGTGGTACACTGAGAAAAAGGCTCCCACACTGTGTCAAATGGCGTCGGCCATGACAACGGCATCATGAAGGAAAGCTAGGGCAACAAGTGGGCTTGGATGGGCCCATTCGGAAATTCATGATAGGACCTCCATGACAGGCCCTCCCTAGGGCCCTTGAAGGACCACCACTGTTGTTGGGTCCAGCCCAGTTAAACCCAGGCCTGTCTGTTTCGAAAGTGGGCTTAGTCCACTCTGACACCATCTAGCTAACCACAGAGCAACTGGGACACCTCATAGCCTCCACAGTACAAGCATCTCCTGACTTCATCTCCAAGTAAGGAACAGGGATGAACCAAAAGGCCAGTACGGCCAAATCCATCTAATGTGGTTGGGATGAACTGTATGTGAAACCCAACCCTGTTAAATGTTAATGTTAATTGTATTATGATTAAATAGAAATGTTAATCGTTAATCATGCATGCGTGAGAATAATGCATTAAATGCTGCGCATCCCACTCTTCATTGAAGAGTTAATTGTTAATAGTTAATGGTTTAGGGTTTAGAAAAGAAAATATGAAATTCTGTGTAACAAATTATTCATTAGAATTATTTTATTAGAGCACTTCTTTAAATTATGGCTTAAAATTATATTTTATAGGACACTTAAATTTTTCCATTAGGATTTTTTTGAAGGTTAGTATTTTTGTAAGAGAGCTATATGTCGAGTGCAATTTTGTTTACCCCTTTAACGGGGGTGAAGATAACCCCCACCCATTTGGGGGTTAAATGTAACGGAAGGGCAGCCAATTGATTTGATGTTTGATTGCCCCTATGTTACATTTAACCCCCAAATGAATGGGGGTTATCTTCATCCCGTTAAAGGGGATGAACAAAATCGCACTCCTATATGTCGGGGACCAATTGAAAGTAGCATTTATTTTCCTGTCATCAATTTTCGTGTGACTTAGGTTCATGATGTATATGTACTGTTGATGCATTATGCTTTTTTTTTTTCCCCTTGTCTTACTGGTCACGAAATGGATTAATAATTAGTTTTCCAATGTTGGCTATGATTATCCTACTAATATACTGTTCAAAATTTGAATTTATTACATTAATGTGTAAAACATGTATTGGTAAATTGTACGTAAAATAGTTAAATAGTATATCAATGTGTAAAATATGTACGGTAGTTCTGTATATATAAAATAAATACAAAATAATTATAGGGTGGTCCAACGTACATTAATTTATATAGAACAAAATAATTGATGTGGCATTACCTAAAATTACTAGAATACCCCTACACGCTAATAGTCTTGCTCGCCACGTGGATTACCTGAGAGGCTGGCACGTGGCAAGTCAACAATATTGTGCGGAATCCGAAAGATCCAGGCTGGTCCTCATTAGGTATAAAAAGTTCTACAGCTCTTACATTTATTACGACTTGCATTTACTCTATTGATTTAAGCGTCGGAGTCCACCCCGGGGGACCCTAGCCCTGCCACTCCGTTATCTTGCAGGTCCTATCACCAAGGTCCGACATTGCCAAGTCCGAGGTCCGATTCCCGAGGTTCATTCATAGAGGTGGCACGTGGTGGTCGGTCCCAAAAACCATCATCATTTGGCGCCCACTGTGGGGCCGACGTCCAGACTCGCCAGCCTCTTCTTTCCCTACCTCGCGCTTCGAACTTCAACTCCTCACCTCGAACCTCGGTCTTTCCACGAATATCACACAACTTTCGCTCCTGGCCACAGTTAACTACATGGCTCCCCGCAGGGATGTGACTCGAAGCTAGGCTAGGGTTAATCTAGAGGCCCCACCGCAAGGGGAGAATCCACCACCTTCGGCCAATCCAATGCCGAAGGATCGACTCACCAGGCTGGAGAATCAGGTCCAACAGTTAACAGAGTTGTTGACTGGTTATTTACACCAAAATGAACAATATCGTTTGCACATGCCCTCTCAAAGGGCGGAGCACCAGTCGTCTCCTCCTACTCGGGAGCCTCGTCAATCCTGCCAGTCGGGCCAGGAAATCCACCCCTCTGAGGCGGCAGGATCTACTTCTTCCCCCTCACGAGAAGGAGGGACTTCGCAGGAAAGGCAATTGCGTTTCCTAGAGAGACAAGTTCAGGAACTCAAAAAAGGAAAGGAAGAGCTGCCCCACCTTGGCTCTAACCAACCCTTGAGCAAGGGTATCATGTCGGAGGTCCCACCAGAAAGGTTTCGTATCCCATCCATCAAGCTCTATGACGGAAGCACAGACCCCTATGATCACGTAAAACTTTTCTCCTCTCACATGCTGGTGCAATCGGGGTCCGACGCGATGTGGTGTCGCGCATTTTCAGCTACTTTGGGAGGTCATGCCCGAACCTGGTACTCCTGTCTTCCCCATCGTTCCATCAACAGCTGGGAAAAGCTAAAGACCTGCTTCCTAGCCCACTACACTCCCTTAAAGCGCCACCAGAAGTCTTCCATGGCTCTGGTGAACATCAAGCAAAACCAGGGTGAATCCCTAAGGGATTTCGTGGCTAGATTTAATGAAGAGGCATTGAGCATTGATGAATTCGATCAGCGGATCGCAATGGTGGCTCTCTAGAATAGCTTGAGGGCGGGACCATTCGCTCAGTCCTTGGCCAAGACTCCACCTCGTACTTTCACATAAGCCCTTACACGGGCTAATAAGTACATCAATGCGGAAGAGATGATGAAGGTGAAGCGAACTGAACAAGCAGACAAGAAAGAAAGAGAAAAGGAGATGAAAAAGCCGATGGTGGAATAGAAGACAGACTATCGCCCCTCCCGAGCTCCTGATTGCCTAAGCTTTGGGGGTGCCCATGGCAACCCCGTGAGTTATACTCCCCTCAACGCCAGTCAAGCAGAAATTTTACTGGCAATAGAGGATAAGTATTATCTACGGCGTCCTCCACCGCTGAGGTCTCCACCCAACACTCGAAGCAAAAGAAAGTATTGTCATTTACACCGCGACCATGGTCACGTTACAGAGGATTGCATACAGATAAAAGAAGAGATTCAGGAGCTTATCAACCGGGGTTACCTCCGAGATTTCGTTGGCTAAGAAGGCGTGAGTTCGGGTAGAGTTGAGTCCAAGTCAGATAATAGGAGAAGGTCTCCTACTCGGGATCGCTTCCGAGAGTGAAGTTGGACACCATCCCAGAGAAAAGGAAAACAGCCCGCTGGGGATGGATGAGCTCCGAGACCTGTCGTAAATCCGAAGAGTGACTGCACTCTCACCCTGCAATTAAAACACAAAACAAAACACAATAAAAATTTTATATTTTTTTATTTATTTAGGCGAGAGGTTTATACTCGTCAGTGTACGAGTGTAGTTGTAGTTCAAATTTAAATTTATACTTTCTGGATAAGTCCAGGTCATCCACTGAGAGATTTATTTATGGCAAAAGAAAAAAAGAATGTCACACACACGCACACGCATTTAGATGGATTGATAACATGATTTTTTATGATTTTTTTTTAGATAACAAATACTAGAAAATAAAGCAAGACAGAAGTTGAAATAAATACTGAACGTGAGAATATGAAATTGGAAGGTACTTGAGTTAAGACAATTTCAGTGCCAACCCGTTGATTCCCAAATATTAGCATAAAAGATTAGCAACATTAATTTAATTTCAGATATGAGGATTTGTTATTAAATGCAATTAAAGATAATGATAGCTCTAGTTTAAGCAATCCACATACATGATATGCGGGATTCTAATTTAAGAAACTACCATAAATTCAATTACAATTAATACACAAATCATCCGGGTTTGGGTATGATAGCGTTTCCAGTTCTAGTAACTCTCATGCGTGACATGAAAGCTCTAAGTTAGGCTTACGCTCCAATCCAAACCTAGTGATTTTTCAATAATCAAAACACACTCATATTGAAGTTTAAACCAATGTTACTCATTTAAAGCGTAGCTTTCTTTGGGAATCATTGGCGTTGGACACTGTCCTTGCCTTAACCCAAGATTAGATTTAGCTACTCATCTCCATTAAATTAATTGACAAGAATTTAAATGACATAATTTAAATAACAGAATTTAAATGACAGGAATTAAAATAGAAGAAACTAACCGGCCATTTAGGCGGTAGATAATTAAAATACAAGAATTAAAATTGTAAAAATTTAAAGGCATAAACTAACCGTCCATTTAGGCGGTGAACAATTAAATGACAAGAATGAAAATTACAGAAATTTAAAGGCAAAAACTAACCGTCCATTTAGGCGGTGAATAATAAAGTAATAATAAATGACATAAGAATTTAAAAGAAGAAATGAAGGAAGTAAGATCACAAGAGAAAATACTAAAGAAAATGAGAGAGAACAAAAGCAATTCTCAAAGAAAGAATTCTAAGGAAATAACTAAACTTTTATTCAAGAATAATAATCACACTTACAAATGCAATCAAGTGATCTATTTATAGGCCACAAGATGCAATACAAACCACACAATTTCAATTATTCAACTAGACATAATTATATCTAATGGGCACTCACACACTTAAAGTTAAATGGATTTTAGCTATAATACACACCTAATATTAAATGAATTTTAGCTAAAATACATACCTAATAAAGCACTCATAAAGTTAAATGGATTTTAGCTATAATATCCACCTAATAGTTAAATGGATTTTAGCTAAAAAACACACCTAATAAAGCTCTCACATAAAAAAATAAAAATAGATTTCTATAAATTGGTTTTTAATCTTCATTAGGATTAAAAATAATCCTTGGGCCTTCTCCAAATAATATCTTCCATGAGTTGCTCAAATTGGGCCTTAATTCTTCATGGACTTGAATTCTTCATGGACTTTAATTTGTCATGGGCTTGAATTCTTCACGAGTTTGATTTCTTCATGGACTTGAATTCTTGATGCCTAAAAAAAATAATTTAATGTTATTAATAAATTATATATTATATAAATGTATTACACATGGCACATATATATATATTAGATTATATTATATATATATTACATACATGCATATAATGATGTATATGTATTATATATAATTTTATATATTATTATTACTATTATTATTATTATTAAATTTTACTTTAAAATTTCGTTTCATTCAATTTTCAATTTAAACTTGCATATAACCATAAAATATATATTAATATCTAATTTAAACCATTTTTAAGATCAAAAGAAGGGTATAATTATAACAAAATTTTTACAAAATTAACCACTAATCAAAGAGCAGCATTACTATGTACTATAATCGATGAGTCCACGCTAGGAGTTTCATGCCATGAGATCTTGTATTCCGACGGTTCGACGTGAGCCATCCTCGAGACGCGAATAAACTAACTCTGAATTGGGAAGGACCGTACCGGGTGATAGAATCCTTAAGTCCGGGGGGCATATCGACTAGAAGACATGGAAAGCAAGTCCTTGAAGCATACCTAGAATGTCCAAAACTTAAGGAAGTTTTTCAATGAGGAGGGGAATTTCTCGAACTTCTTTGTACTCTTTTTTTTACGACTAATGACAAGACTTCGGATTCTCTCCATCTAATAGCAATCTCACGGAGGCCAACACTTCGTCAAAGAAAAATCCAAGGGTTACGAGCCCTAGGCCGTCCCCAAAGGTGGACTAATGGCCACGGAAAAACTCATCCAAGGGTCACGAGCCCTAGGCCGTCCCCAAATGTGGACTAATGGCCAAGGAAAAACTCTAGCCTAACACCTTCCTCCGTGAGGGAGTGGCTAAAATCCAAGGGTCACGAGCCCTAGGCCGTCCACAAGCCAAAAATAGACTAATGGCCAAAGAAAAACTCTAGCCCAACTCCCTCATCCTTGAGGGAGTGGCTAAAATCCAAGGGTCACGAGCCCTAGGCCGTCCACAAGCCGAAGATGGACTAATGGCCAAGGAAAAATTCTAGCCCAACACCCTCCTCTGCGAGGGAGTGGCTAAAATCTAAGGGTTACGAACCCTAGGCCGTCCCCAAAGGTGGACTAATGGCCAAGAAAAAAATTCAGAGCCCAACAACCTCTTTCGCATGGGAGTGACAACAATCCAAGGGTCAAGTGCCCTAGGTTGTCCCCAAATGTGGACTAATAGCCAAGGAAAAACTCTAGCCCAACACCCTCATTTGCAAGGGAGTGGCTAAAATCCAAGGTTCAAGAGCCCTGACTCGTTCTCGAATTAAAGGAATGTAGAAGGTTAGAGAAAAAAAAAACCACAGCTGGACACAAACCAAATGGAGCTCAATAGGCGCGACCTACCTTGGAAAATCTCGAGCCATACTTGCGACAAAGAAAAGCCAAAGAAACGGGTTAGTCAAGTCAAGACTTATTTTGTTATTATTAACAAAAAAAAATACATATATATTTAAAAAAAAGGGGGGGGGGGCAAAAGCCTCAAGGGTCGGCCATGGCCGACCCAATGTGCGCCCATATATATATTTATATATATATATATATATCTCCAAAAAAACAAAAGTAAACAAACAAACCAAAAAAAAAAAACAAAAAAGTAAGGAAGGGGGACAAGAGCCCCAAGGGTTGGCCATGGCCGACCCTATATATATATATATATATATATTTATGTATTAAAAAAAAAGTAAAGCGAGCAGGGGGGCAAGCACCCCAATGGAGGCTGGCCATGGCTGATCTCGGCCAGGCCAGCCCTAGCTGAGGGCGGCCAGGTCAGTCCTAGCCGAGCCTCAGCCATGGCCGAGCTTGGCCAGCGCGTGGCTGAGGCCGAGCTCGGCCATGCCGAGATCTGGCCTTAGCCTTCGCCAAGCTCAGCCAGGCAAAGGCTTGCCTGGCCGAGGAAGAAGATGACCTTTTTAAAAATAAAAAAAAAAAATAGTGAAAGAAAGATAAAAGTAAAAAATAATATAAATAAAAAAAAGCAATGGAAGAAATAAAAAAAAAAAAAAGGAAGAAACTAACCTCAAGAGTTTGGGGCTTAGTTGTCTAATACTTAAAAATACTCCTGCATATCTCGAGAAAAATTTACGGTTAAATAGCCTCAGAAATTAAGTTACTCCTCGACCCAGCGTGATTCTAAGCTCAGCTCAAGGAGTGGGGGGCAAGTGATGTGGCATTACCTAAAATTACTAGAATACCCCTACGCGCTAATAGTCTTGCTCGCCACGTGGATTACCTGAGAGGCTGACACATGGCAGGTCAACAATATTGTGCGGAATCCGAAAGATCCAGGCCGGTCCTCATCAGGTATAAAAAGTTCTACAGCTCTTACATTTATTACGACTTGCATTTACTCTACTGATTTGAGCGTCGGAGTCCACCCTGGGGGACCCTAGCCCCACCACTCCGTTGTCTTGCAGGTCCTATCATCGAGGTCCGACATCGCCAAGTCCGAGGTCCGATTCCCGAGGTCCATTCGCAGAGGTGGCACGTGGTGGTCGGTCCCAAAAACCATCATCAATAATCAAATGACTTGAGTTTCTTGAGTTGCAGAATAAATTTGTGAGGTTTAGTTTGAGCTAAACTAAGCTTGAGATGGTTTAATACATGTTAACAATTTAAAGTTCACTTTATTGAGATTCAATTATCTGTGTAACATTCCGCATTGAACGATAGGAAGGATCGGATCAATTTACTGAACTTTCCAGGGATCACCTATCCTTAAGCTTTCTTAGCTCAAGCATACTTAACCTAGGAGGTCTTTGTCTATATTCAGCCCAAAAGGTATCCAGTTGATATTGTTTCTTTTCCTTACTATCCTCTCTATATATATATTAGCTTTTTTGGGCTCTTGGGGTATTATATTCTCCCCCCTTGAGCACATGAAGTCCTCGTCATGTGACTTTACAACTGCTCTCAGATTTTCTCCTTTTGGGGGGTTGCCATCCTAGAAGCATGTTAGGAGTCGCTCCTTGTTCATGTCTTCGTGCCCTGGTGCCACTCCCTGCCCTCATCGGACAATCTTCACTAAGGGTCAGCTCTGATACTACCTGTAACATCCCATATAGAACGATAGAAAGGATCGGATCAACTTACTTTGATAAACCTATGCGAACTTCCCAGGGGTCACTCATCCTTAAGCTTGCTCAGCTCAAGCACACTTAACACGAGAATTCTCTGTCTACATTCGGTCTAAAAGGTATCCAGTTGGTATTGTTTCATTTCCTTACTATTTTCGATTTATATACTAGTTTCTCTAGACTCTTTGGGTATTACAATTTGTCTTCATATTTTACTCTTTTTCTTCTCTTTTTTTCTAATAAAGAAAATAGATCCACCAAACTAAGGAAGAAATTTCCGAGGAAGGAAAGAATAAAGTTGATCAACAATTTAATAAATTTTTAGCTGGATTTATATATATATATATATATCTTTTGTAATTGAATACAAGATTAGATATTTCAAAATTCTAGATTTAGATAAACAAGTCTCAATGATTAGAATACATTTAAAATCATAACAATAACTTTTGTCTACTAATAAGAGGTTATTTGTTTATTTATTTAAGTGAAAATTCTACAGTTCTACTCATCCTTTCTTCTACTCATTTGTTAGAAATTCTATTTTTTTATGCATTAATCAATATATATCAAATCATTACGATTAAATCATTTAGTTTCGTTGTCATTGTTTTTGTAAGCGAGTTATACATGTGGGACATGTGAAAATTGTATGATCTTATTTATAGATATGATTTAGTTTTCCCCTATCATTTTACATATAAGAGAAAATATTTATATGGGCTGTGTGGTCCAACATATACAATAAATTTCTAATTGATGAGATTTTATATGTTATCTATATGTAAATTTGCATGCAGATGGTTCAATATTAAGATAAGGATACAAAGTAATTGAGCAACTCAATAATCAAACCAATAGCTCAAGTAGATCTTACAGAAATTGTCAAAATTTGTTTGCATATAATTCAGTTGATCTAAGAGAGTAGTTATAGTTAATTTCCTTTTCTTTTTCTTTTAAAGAAAATATTGTAAATTTATATGTCGTTGCTTAGTGCAATGTATAATTTGATTAAATAAAAATTTGATTACAAAGATAAGCCAAAGAACGCTGGAATAATGTCATGAATTATCTAGAATTGTTACTGTTATTAATATTTTTTTTACTAAAAGAAATAAAATTTGAACCAATGCTGATGAGATCACTGTCAAATTTGAGAGTTATTTCCTCGTCTCACAATTCTCGGGTTTGTAATAATTAAATAATAAAAGTAATCAAATTTTTTAGCAAAATAAAATGATAATTCAATTTGATCAAATTGGAAGCAAACGTACCAAGTCCATTTATTGACCACGATATTAAATTTATACATTATAAGGATCTCAAACTAGTATCCTTATAATTTATTTCCAACAACAAGAAGAAGGACTCGGATAAACATTTTAAGATTAACTATGGGCATTAAATCACATTGGCAATCTTTGCCCTGTTGAGTACACTTTCAGCCTTAATAATAACAAAGATGAATGGAGTCTCACTCAGAGCAAGACGGCGGGTCCCTTCTGTGTAATAAATCCCAACATCCTTGCACAATCCCTCGGATGCAGGACAGTGGTTGATCTTGTATACACGGTCAAGGACTGAATGTTTCTCAACCTTGAACCAGTTGAGCGATGTTAGAGGTCCAGGCTTTCGTATGTCGCCGGTAGTTGTTATGAACCACTGTTCTGTTGATGGATCGAAATCATCAACCTTCCACACTCTTGGTGCAGTACAGAGTTTGACTTCTGAGAAGGTGGTGAATACGATGTTGAGATCAGTGGATTCGTAGATATAATCTGTGGCGGTACCGTTAAGCGGTTGAAAGTATAACGAGAGACCCCTCTGCAAGTCTGAACTCAACTGGACGACATCGCGAAGACATATTTCATTTTTACCGGGAATTAGAGAAAGGCCGCCGCCACCAGCACCCCAAATCGCAGAAACAATGAAATAGTTCTTACCCGGTAGAACCTTATCGCCGGAGATGTCGTACAAGGGCTCAGGATTATCAGCCATAAGAAGGTTTGGGAGCGAGGAAAGGAGAAGGAAGGAGAGTAGCAGCAGCTGTGAGCTCTTCATTTTGCTGATGTTTTTCAAGACTTTCTATGTTTTTTGTGGGCAGAAAAGCAAAGCTCAGTAGCTTGAATTTATAGAGGGAAGACGAGAAAAAGTTAAATTATGATCAGATCAATTTATTGTGGAGGAGACTATATTTGAGGAGATGTGGGGGACCAACTGAAAACATCATTTATTTAACGTGACTTAGTTCGTGATGTATTTGTACTCTTTATGTATTATGCTTGTTTTTTTTTTTTTTTTCTTGTCTGATTGTCCATGAAATGGATTATTAATTATTATTCCAATATTATTGTCTTTGATTATCCTTCCGATATATTGTTTAAAATTTGAATTTATTATATTAATATTATAAACATATATTGGTAAATTATATATAAAACAGTTAAATAAAAAATCAATGTGTAAAACGTGTACAGTACGTGGTTCTATATATATATATCAACTAAATGCAAAATATTTATAAAGTGATCCAACATACATTAATTTATGTAAGACAAGATAATCAAATGATTACAGTCTCTTGAGCTGCAGTTCTGAATTTACGTACATCAATTGGGGTGTAATACATGATTTAACTAATAGCTCCAACAAAGTTAATTATCCTTTTTCTTTTCCTCTATAATGAGATATTGTAAATTTATACGTACATCAATTGGGGAGTAATACATGATTTAACTAAATAAAAAAACATAAATAAAGATTTGATTAGAAAGACAAGTAGAGTTAGAAATTTATAGAGAAAACTAGAGAGAACAATAGAGTAGCGTTATGTATTGTTACCCCTTTTTTTTTAAATTTAGTGAGGATAATTGAGTAAATATGGAATAGGTTTCTCCTTTAATCAAGAATGGATATTAATTTAATATATCTACATGATCAGTTTTTTAATTTTCTAACTGACTTATTGCTCGTAACTTTATTTTTTAAACAAATATTGCTCATAACTTAATAACATACTACGATACCATAACATGTGTCACGGCCCATAGCCCGAAGCAACCAGCTAGCATGGTGATCTGTGAAAGGGTCACTTGGAATGGTACAAGAAACAAGATAACAGGATATTAACATCACTACTCATAAGATAACAAAAGCCCAACTGGGGCAATACTATGCATACAAGTCAGAATACAATCGGTTCTGGGGCTTCGTTGCCCTATACATCTCAAAAATAAAACCAAAATACAAAACATTGATACAATTTCTAAAAACTACCAATCCTCCAAACTGATACTCCCCCAGGCTCAATAGGTTGGCATGGCTTTGTATACGCTAGACACCCTTGATATCACCACGGCTGGGCTCGCCGCTTTCCTTTTCCTTGCAACAAGGCCCGCAAGTAATATTGAATATCAGGCAACAAAGAACCAAATAAAATGGGTATGAACAACTATGCAACAATATGCGATGGTTCATTTTACATATTAACAATATTCTTACATGCCCAATCCGGGTATCATAACAACTTCTTCAACATTTTCATAATATCTTGACATGCCCATCATTTTATGCTATGTCATGATATGATATCCCTTTTTCAATGCAAGGATAGAACATAAAATACTCGTTCTTATATAGTCGGCATAACCACGTGCTCGTGTTTACCTATACCTTTTCCCCTCCCCCTTTATGTGGATCAAAGTCCACCTCCGCCCTGATTATCACCAGTCGTACATTTCAAAATCTACGCTCTGCTCATTGGGCAAGCGCCCCTGACATTGGTTTTGATATCCGTTACATACTCTCGCAGGACATTCCTATTCTAGCGTCCAAAATAGTACGTGCGTTAATTTTCTCCATTTGTATATAATAATGCATGATGTAATGTCATGATCCGTTTTTCCCCTTTGTAGATTCAAATGTTATTTTCTTACTTGTCATACAATGATTACCACCATGTTCACCAACTAAGTTTATGAGCTAAACATCATGGTTAATTTACGGCTTTAATTTTTGATGTGAAAAATCTTCAAACCTTTGAATGCATTTAAAATTTCATTTTTAGAGTTTTTTTTTTTAGACAAATGAGTCAACTTAAGGAAGGGTTGAGTCGACTCGTGGGAGGGTTGAGTCAACTCGGCAGAGAGGTAAAATTCCCCGAGTCGACTGGACCGAGAGCCAATTTTGGCAGGAAAAATTTTGTCGACTTGATCTCAATCGAGTCTACTTAATTTCAAGGGTACTAATAGACAAATCTAATAAGACAGAATTTTTTAAATGCGCTATTAAAATAATTCTAATGAGACACTTTGATGAGGTAGCCTAACAAACAAATCTTAAGTGGCTCAATTGAATAATTCTAATGAAACTTATATATACTATAAAATTAATATAGACATAAATATGAATAAGATGATGTGTAGATTAGGTAGTTACGTGTGTGCAAGAAGAAGGAAATGTTCAGTGTTCGAGCTGAGATGAGGGATAAGTTGGAATTAAGAGAAGGCATTGTGAGGGATGTGGAGAATAAATTTATACTAATTTTTGAGGTATTTTTAAGTGTCACAACAAATTTAAATTTATAATTATTTTTGAAGTATTTGTAAGTGTCTCAATACATTTTTGGGACATAATTACACGTAATATGATTATTAGTGTCCTAATAATTAAAATATCTTAATAAACTATCTATTAAGGTATTTTTAAATACCTTTTAATTTAAAATTTCTTGTACTCTAATGGAGACTTGTATGAAAATTTTCTAGTTAATAATTGTTGGTAAAGGGTATATAGGCGTTAAAATTATGAAAATTGGAAGTAATTTATGTAAATATAGACAAAACTTCTATAGCTGTGAAATATTATATCAAAAGTTGGGGGTTATGTGAAAATCACATCACAAGGATATGTGAAGAACATACATACAGAGGCATGCATGTCCATACAACAACAACAATAACATATCCAGCCTTTATCTCACTATGTGGGGTCGGCTACATGAATTCTAGACTTTCATGTATTTTTATCTTTTGTCATATCCTCATTTAGATCCATATATTTCATATCAAATTTTAATGTCTCTCCCAAAGTCTTCTTGGGTCTACCTCTACCTCTTTTTGTGACTAATTGTTCCATTTCATCAACTCTCCTCACATGAGCGTCTCTTAGTCTCCTTCTCACATGACCAAACCATCTTAGTCTAGTCTCTCTCATCTTCTCCTCGATTGGCACTACTCCTACCTTATTACGAATAACTTCATTTCTAATTTTATCATTTCTTGTATGTCCGCACATCCATCTTAACATCCTCATCTCCGCTACACTCGTCTTTTGCTCATGCTGGTATTTGACTGCCCAACATTCTGAGCCATACAGCAAGACTGGTCTTATAGCTGTCCTATAAAATTTTTCTTTCAATTTTAATGGGATTTTACCATCACATAACACCCCCGATGCATTTCTCCATTTTAGCCAACCTGCCTTAATTCTATGTGCGACATCCTCGTGGATTTCTCCATCTTTTTGAATCACTGATCCCAAATATGGAAAATGGTCTTTTCTTTGTAAGATTTGGTCTTCTAATTTTATTATAACATCATCCACTCTTGCATTTTTACTAAATTTGCATTCCATATATTCTATTTTCTTTCTACTTAATTTAAATCCCTTAGATTCTAAATTGTTTCTCCACAACTCAAGCTTAGTGTTCACTCATTCTTTTGTTTCATCCACCAACACTATGTCGTCTGCAAATAGCATACACCATGGCACATCTGTCTGAATATCTTTAGTGAGTTCATCCATTACTAGGGCAAATAAGTATGGACTTAGTGCAGAACCTTGATGCAGTCCTATTGTAGTTGTAAATGGTTCAGTATCCCCTCCGCATGTTCTGACCCTTGTCTCTACACCATGATACATGTCCTTAAGGGCTTGTATATAGGCTATTTTGACTCATTTCTTCTCTAAAACCCTCCATAATACTTCTCCAGGGACCCTATCATAGACCTTTTCTAGATCTATAAACACCATATGTAGGTCCTTCTGATGATCTCGATACCTTTCCATTAGACGCCTCAGTAAATATATAGCTTCCATTGTTGACCTACCAGGTATGAAACCAAACTGATTTTCTGACACCTTTGTTTCCTTTTTGAGCCTCTGCTCTATTACTCTCTCTCAGAGTTTCATGGTATGACTCATTAACTTAATTCCTCTATAATTTTCACAGTTTTGAACATCTCATTTGTTCTTGTATATAGGAACCAAAGTACTCTTCCTCCACTCATCTGGCATCATTTTTGATTTAAGGATGGCGTTAAATAATTGCGTTATCCAGGAGATGCCCTCTTCTCCCATGCATTTCCATGCTTCTATTGGTATATTATCTGGTCCCACTGCCTTATGATTTTTCATCTTTTTTAATGCTTGCCTTATTTCATTTGAACTTATGCGTCGATAGAATGTGTAACTCACATTCCCTCTGGAGTTACTAAGATGTCCCAACCTAACTCTTGTGTTACCACCATCATTGAATAATTTTGTGAAATACTTATTCCATCTCTCCTTAATCGCTCCCTCATTTACTAAAACATTTTGATTGTCATCTTTTATGCATTTCACTTGATTTAAATCCCGTGTTTTTCTTTCTCTTGTTTTATCTAATTTATATATATTCTTTTCTCCATCTTTTGTATCAAGTCGTTTATATAGATTCTCATATGCTTTTGACCTTGCTTCACTAACAGCTCTTTTTGCTGCCTTTTTTGCTTCTTTATAATTTTTTTAATTTTCTTCATTGTTGCATTGATATACCGCCTTATAGCAAGTTTTCTTATTTTTAATTTTCAATTGTACCTCTTCATTCCACCACCAAGACTCCTTAAGGTTAGGGGCTCTACCATTTGTCTCTCCAAGGACTACCTTTGTCGTGCTTCTCAGAGCATTAGCCATTTCTTTCCACAATTGGTTTGTCTGTCTTTCTCCATTCCATTCCCTTCTACCCCTTAATTTTTCTTTGAAGATTAGTTGTTTCTCCCCTTTTAAATTCCACACCTGATTCTTGGATTTTGTTTTATGTGATTTTTTCTCTTCCAATTTCTTACTTGGACGTCAAGTACTAGAAGTCTATGTTGAGTAGTCAAACTCTCTCCCGGTATCACCTTACAATTCCTACAACATAACCGATCCTCTTGTCTCATGAGGAAATAATCTATTTGGGTGCTTGAGGTGATATTTTTATATGTGATTAAGTGTTCGTCCCGTTTTTTTAATCTAGTATTGGTTATAATGAGCCCATATGCCATAGCAAAATCTAGGATAGATTTACCCTCATTATTAATTTCCCTGAATCCATACCCTCCGTGTACCTCTCTATATCCGTTTCTGTCTCTATCCACGTGCCCATTTAAGTCACCTCCTATAATCACTTTCTCTCCTCTTGGTATCATTTGTATGAGTCCCTCTAGGTCCTCCCAAAATTTTGCTTTTATCTCATCACATAACCCCGCTTGTGGTGCATATGTACTAAAGATATTCATAGTCATTCTTCCTAGACTAATCTTCACCATAATAATCCTATCCCCTATTCTCTTTACATCCACTACCTCATCTATTAAGCTTTTATCCATAATAATCCCCACTCCATTTTTCGCTCGATCAGTTCCTGTGTACCATATTTTATATCCAGCTTCTGATAAAGTTTTTGCTTTTTTCCCTACCCATCTCGTCTCTTGAAAGCACATAATATTAATTTTTCTCCTAATCATCACATCCACCACTTCCATAGCTTTGCCTGTTAATGTTCCTATGTTCCATGACCCAATCCTTAATCTATGATTTTGTTTTTGGCCTTGACTTTGGATTTGATTCTGTTTTTGGCCTTGACTTTGAATTTGATTTTGTTTTTTATTTTGATTTTGGTTTTGATTTTGATTTAGGTTTTGATTTTGATTTTGATTTTGGACTAGCTCCTTTACCCACATCCGTCCAAGCAAATGCGGGAACCCTTGCTCATTTATCACTACATCCGGGCGCCGATGCAGCGATCCTAGCTCACTTGTCACTACACGGGGGCAGTGTAGCGCGTTACTATGAAGGGTTACGCCCACGCCCAAACGATTTTTCATATTTTGTCTAGAGTTCATGTTTTGGATCTGACTAAGTTTTACGTTGGCTGTCGACTACCTAACACAACCCTCCTCCTTTATCCGGGCTTGGGACCGGCAGTGGATAACATCCCCAGGCAGAGTTAGAGGCATGCATGTCCATGTTCCAATCTTTTTCAGGAAGACTAATTAATTAATTATTATTCCTGACCTAACGTGACAATCATTATCATCCATTAGATTGTTGACGCCTATGTCAATCATGTTTAATTATGTCTTTACCATCTCCATTATTATTGAGCCACTAATCTTTGCCACACGACCAAGTAACATTGTCTCAATTCAATTTGGTAAGTTACAAATTTAATTTTTATTCTACACAAAGATTAGAGAATTTGTGATTTATCTTCCTTAACATAATTGATAGTACGAACACTAGAAATCAAATAAAAACGATCATCTCAAGATTATCTCTTGACAAGTGTGTTTTTCATTTGGTGTTTTACTGTAGCTAAAACTAAATTAGAAAGATTTTTCAAATTTTCATTTTTAACTCTCTACATTTAACTATAATATTTTTTTCCCTTGTGTTCTTTAAACAATTTAATACATCTAAACAATTTAATTAATAAAAAATATATTAATAAAAGTATTTCATTGACATTTTTAAAATGAGTATAATATTTGTTCCTTCCTGATCAAAGGGAGCGATCGAAAATGGGATCGCAACGGCAGGGCGTGGCCTCCGACAACAGGTCCGTCTCGGGGTAGCTAGCACTTGCAAGCACTCTGACGCCCGAGTGATTAAGGGAGTAAGGAAAACGCAATGTATCAATAGGTTAAAGGGCAGAACATACATTGGCTCTAAAAAGAACTAGCTAATATAGGAAGATGAGACGTCCTCTTGCATGCATGCATCATGAGTTTGTAGATGATGGGACTAAGTATCTGGCACCGGTGAAGGTTCCCAGGTGGCGACGAGATTCTCATTAATATGGATGGGATCCACCATTAATGAGGATGGAATCTGAGGCGGGCGCACGGATACCCAGTAAATGCTGCAATGATGTTGCAACAGGCTAGCGCATAACCAGAATGGGGCCAAGAGATGGGTCGAGGGATTGGCAGAGATTAGGCTAAGAGATGAGTCGAGATTGGGCCAGGAAATAGGCCGAGATTAGGCTAAGTGATGGGCCAAGAGAGATGACCAAATTGGGCCCGGACGGTCCACAGCCCCCCAGGTCTGATGCTCGAGAAGCGAGCATTTGAGCTAGAGAAGGGAAGCCTGGGTATTTTTCTGCATACCCTAGTTTTGGGGAGTTGGATTGTCATTAAAATCTGGTTGAGGTGGATGGTCAAGCTAACTTTGGTTTTGTTTGAACAGATGTTGGCTCTAAAGGCATCTGAAGTCAGCCTAACCTCTATGGTAAAGTAATTTTCTTCGTGTGTTGATCTGTAATACGCGTGATTTCAGGATTCGAGGCGTTTATGCCCGAGAGGGGCCGAGATAATATCTGGGTGTGGTGGATGACTTGCTGGCTTATCTTAGACATGCACTGGCGGAGTCTTACGTTGTTGTTGGGTGGCGCCCGGGGCATGGGCGAGCTCGCGCTCAGCTTTGCTATCCAAACTCAAAATTCAGAGGAAGAGATCATGCTATCTTTGCTAAGGATTTGAATACTCTTCTAGCCATTTCAGAGCTTCCTTTTGAGGGACTCGCTATCTATGGGGGGCCGCAGTCTATTGGGAAACGCCCTTAGAGATGCCAAAAAGGTTGAGTCATCTGTTGGCGTGCTTTCCGTGGCCGTACCTGATCTTTCTACTTAAGGGGACCGATGGGCGACGTACAGTCAGGTGGAGGATCCAGTTCTGGGGGTTTTGGCCGAATGTAATGCATTGTAGTTCGAATTCCGATCGGAGATGGTTGCTCTCAAGCAATCACATTGAGAGGAGATAAGAGGCGTCCAAGAGGCAGCGGAAAGCAAGGTGGGGGATGAAGTAGCCAGGGCGATGACTAGCTTGAGTCAGAGGTTGGAGGGGGTGGAGGTGTCGCTGGCTCGCTATCATGAGGTCATAAGTCGACTCGGCCGCCAACACTGGGACGCCAGGGCAAAGCATCAAGATTCGAGGGCGGAGATTTCCCGTCTGAAAGCGGCGCTCTAGGCCATTCGATCGAATGCGAAGGTTGATAGGGCTCAGATGTGGGAGGCCGTGGAGGATTATTTGAAGGGCTACGAGGAAGCCTTACTCCACGTTCGGATTTTGTTCCCAAGCCTAGACCTGTAACCCTACAAGCCCTATATGAGGGTCAAAGGTGGCCAACTTGTTGATCCGACCAAAAAGACGCGTGCCGAGACTTCCAAGGGAACTCCCGGAGTCAGGGTGAATCGAGCTAAGAAAGGTGTTACCAACGATACAGAGGCCCGGGCCAAGTTGGGCTAATTTATTGCTTTCTTCTTTTGTAGTAGCGTAGGTTTCTTAGTGTTTCCTTGGCAGCCTAGTTTTATCAGGGCTTGTGATATTTCGGCCCACTATTTTTGCTACCTTTTAACTTGCTACTCGTAAGGAAAGGTTCAATTATTTTTCTTCTTCGCAAGACCTCTCCTTTGTTATAATTTTGGCGTATCACGCTTTTTCCTAGATTGTCCGAGGCCCTTGAATGTTACACAGTGGTTCCTGAGTTAAGTGCTAGGGTTGGTGTCCGATCTTAGGGTTTGTGTAACACCCGGTGTTACCGGTGTTAAGAGAATAAGCAAGGAAGTGCGAAACTTTCAAAAATACCCTTAAGAAGGTGATGGATCCTTGAGAATAAGGGTGTCCTATGAGAGGGGTATTTTGGTAATTTGGATAAATGAAGTCCAATAAAGGGTATTTTGGTAAATTGAAAATGATTCCTAGGTGGAATTAAGCAAGGAAGTGAATTAATTTCCCATTTTGTATTTATGTGGAGATATATAGGATTAATAATTCACAAAGGGTATTTTGGAATTAATTTCATAAAGGAATTAAATTATGGAAGATTGGGAAAATGGTGGATATTCAATTATTTGTGAAAATAATTATTTTTCCCTAAATTGGTGAATAAATGTGGTAATACCACATGGAGGGATGAGATTAGAACTTAGGAGCCAAGGTTGGTGTCTTGTAGTGACACATGGCATTTTGTGATCCAAGTTAAATGGAGAGATTTAATTAAATGCAAAAGATTTGAAATTAGTCTTTCAAGCATTAAAGGAGAGGCATGATGGTTTGGATTAGAAGAAAATCTAAAAAGAAATTAAATTAGTCGTGCATTAATACTTTGCAAAATATGGGATTTATTTAAATGCATAAGAAAGTATTTATGTCTCTCAAATGTGATGAATATGAAAATAGTCTCATTTAAGTACATGAGAAAAATGGCTAATTTTGGGAAATTCCAAGAGTTGATCCAAGGGTGGATATTTGGCTTTGAAATTGGAAAGGGATCCAATGGCTAATAATGAATCTTCGAAGTGGGCAAGGATTGCCAAATGGGATTCAAGAATCCAAAGGAAAATGAATGAATGGTAGAGATTGTTTGGTTTAAGGAAATCAAAGGCTATGATTAAATCCTAGCAAAGCACTTGGATTGTGCTTGTTCCAAGGGTGAGATCTTCTCTTGAAAGGTAAGTAAAAATCTAATGGATGAAATTAAAAACCTCTAAAGCACATGGATTTTGCTTGTTATAGAAGGCTAGGATGCATTCTTCCAACCTAAGTAAAATCCTAGGGCTAGGATTTATTCTTGCCATGTAAATAAAATAAGTGAATTAAAGGGGAATTTTGGCTATATAAAGGAAGGTAGAGAAGAAGGCTAAGCTTTTTGGCCAAATGCTTAGAGGAAGAAATGAAGGAATGGAAGAAAAGAGAAGAAAAGAAAAGGAAGAAAATGAAGGTAAAGGTTCTTCCTTAGTTTAGTAATCTTTTTATTTCTCTTGAATGGTAGCTTAGTCTCTTTAAAATTTTGTTTTAAGGAGCTCTAAAGGAGAAGAGTGGGAAATGAAGTGAGGAGATTCTTGAAGCTTCAAAGAAAAGAATGAGGTAAGGGATAGCCCCATGGGATGGTGGCTTTGCAAGTTGTAAGTATGTATTTAAACTTTGAATGTGTGCATTGGCATGTTGTTTACGTTCAAGAACTTATGACCATGAGGTTGTGTGGGGTAGGGTAGTTTAAAGCCTCAAACCAAGGTGGTTGTGAGGATGGGGAAGCTCTAACCATGTTGCATTCATGCATTTGGCATCACATATTATGTTTTTGTTCATACTTATGTTCATTGCACCCTTATTGAGCTTTGTGGCTCATGAGGTATTATCCTCCCCTTGTAGGTTGTTCTTATGTCAAAAGAGAAAAGGAAAAGTTGCAAGCTTGTGGTTGGAAGCTCATGATGTAATTATTCTTTTTGTTTTTGTTATAAATTTATGGCTTAAAGAAGCCTAAGCATGTGGTTATTTAATTTGTGGCTTTATGGCTTAGGGAAGCCTATGTATTGTATGTGCTTCATGTGATGTAATTTAATGGTTGGCAATGGCTTGTGAAGGCCTAGAATCATGGATGTAATTTATTTGGAATAAATCATGAGGTTGGAGAAATGATTTTTGTTTGTGAAAAGAGGCTTTGGGATGTGAAAAGTAGATATTTTAAATGCATTTATTAGGGGTGTAATTTTTGAAAAATATGGGTTTAAAAGCCCAAATGAAAAAAAGAAGAAGAAAAAAACAGAAAAAAAATGTGGCAACAGGCAAGCAGCTGTGCAAGTAGGGCCGCGCGCGTGGCCCACGACAATGCGTGCTGCCAGCGCGCAGTTGGGCCCCACGAGGGCCCCAAGGCCCGCCGCAGGCCTTGCCGGCCGAATTTTTTTAAAAATTTTAAAAATTTGGAAATTTTGGGGCAATTCTTAATTGATTTTGGGCCCCGGAGGAATTTTCAAAGTAAAGGGATTTTTCAAGCATTTTGGAGAATAATGCCAAAATTTTGAAAAATTAAAAATTATGAGTTTTTCCTCCAAAATTGGTAAAATCAATGGATTGATTGAAATGGTGATTTTTTTTTAAGCCCGGTGGAATTCTTGAAAAAGGAAGAATTAAATATAAATATGAGAATAGCGATTAGGCATCATAATGAGATTTCTTTTCAACCAAGTGCGGTGTGGTTAAACCCAATTCTGCTAGTGAATCCTGGGGTTGAGGGAAGGGAAGGACGAGCCTAGTTCCCACCTAGGGCGTTTTGTCTTGAAACATGGTCCGCCCTTCACTAAAGGCCGAGCAGGTGGACAATTTGGATAATTGTTCATGAGTGCACCCATAAGTGGGAACGAGGCGTCACAATTTGGGGGAAAGTGTTTTGGAGTGTAGACTCTGGAGTTTTGCAGAGGTTCGGGAAAATGGCACGTGTGGCACGAGATTTGAGGTTATAAATTTAGTTGCGCTAGGCGTGCTAATTTTTCAAAATATTTCATCATTTGGTTGTTCTATTTAGCACGTGGAATGAGTTGATTGGTTATGGTGGGAGTGGCCTTTCGATTTTCAAGGCGGGGTATAATCGTATTAATGGAACAATTTTTTGGAGCCTGACCGTATTTAATTTCTAAGGGATGGTGAGGAACTTCTGACCTTTGGACAATTGCATCTATAAAAAGGGAAGGAAAGTCCTTGGTTCCTTTCCATGTTGTCAATCATTTGTTTGTGCCCTGGTTCTAGGGGACTAGGGAAGTAGGGTCGATGGCTTGTTGTGGGGGGTTTTTATCTGAGATGAGCGTTTCTATTAGTTACATTGCGGATGGGGCTGAGATCGATGCAGCAAGGGCCGAGAGGTCTGAGATTAAGCGTGCTTGGGTGAGAGCTGTAGCACCCTACCTTACACGGGCACGTCACTATAAGGGAATTCTAGGGAATCTTTTTTTTTTCCAAGCTCATCACGCGCAGTACATCAAAAACAATCTTCACATGTTTTAACATGCCCGACATATACGATGTTTCCAAGAACAATCGTCACATGCTTACACAGGCCGGCACCGGCGGTGATTCCACGAACAATCTTCATATACACACAAGATCCCGAGAACCCCAATCTTGCCCGTTTAACTAACAAGATCAATAATCTTAAACTAAACGAGTCAGAATATTACGCAGCGGAAAATAATAACATAACAATACCATGAACTACCAGGATCGTTCATACATATATCAAAATAAGTATTATAACTTGAAATGATAACAACAACTATCGTGTTAAATGCTGATAACCTTCAGCTAACCACATCCTCGCACCCGCAGCAGTCCCTGGCTGAAACATTGAATGTTTCAGGGGCATAACCTAGATTAGATGATAAAACCTCTAAGTGATGACATAACACAGTTTATCGAATGCATGAATGATAATGAGCATGGCATATACAGATAACGACAACACGCAACACGTCTAACTTGAGAAATCTCCTTGGCATATTTCTCGTAGCCGTTAGCGGAGATTTCTCAAAATACCTAACACATAATTTCTCAAAATATTTTTGCACAAATATTCCTAAAATATTTTCCCAAAAATAATAAAATTAATTTCAAAACTTTCCCGTACCTCATACACCAAGCGCGTGGATGAGGGTGGTGTCCACGCGTGCTCATCATGCAACTAGTCTTCTCTGACTCCGGCAAACTACAACAGCTTCCAATGGTCAAACAAGCTATACGGCCTTAAAGCTCTTCTTGAGGCGAATCCAAAGATACCCCTAGGTGGCCGAAACACTCGCCGACAAGCCCCCAAAAGCTCAATTGCAGGTCGCTGTTCTGGCAGCCCCGATTTTTCAACCAACTTCTTAAAACCCCATGAAACCTACACTAAACGCCTCCAAATTCTCCAAAAATCCTTCCTAGAACCCAAGGAACAAAACCCCTTATCCTTGAGGCTCGATTCAAGATAAAACGAGAGCAATTTCCATCGATTTGCTTTTGAAACCCTCGGCCTTCAACCCCTATTTATACCTATTTTTTACCCCAAAATCCACCAAATCTTGTCCATTCTTATCCCTTGAGCACCAAATCTAGCCTCCAAATGATTCAACTAGCCTTAAATCATGAGAAAAAGCCTTTAAAAATCTCAGCCAGATTTTCGATCACATCCACTATTAAATCCAATCACATCGTCGCTTTTTCCGGCTAATGGCCACCGTGCATTGCTTAATCATGACCTGGAGGCTATCCCCGAGCCTCCAGGCGACCTTCCCAATGGCCAGAGGTGGATGGATGGCGGCCACATGCGACTGGTCGGTTTCCCACCTAGAAGTTTTGATTTTTGCACTATTGCCCCAAATAATTTTGAACCTCAGTTTGCCCCTGACCTTGATACCCCTAGATTTTCTAACAATTCCACTAAGGCCTATAATTTCCAAACTATTCATTTTCTAAAAAATTCATCGTTTCGACATTCCTCGGGCAGGTTACATATTCTACACTTTGGCCCGGATGCCCCTAATCGCATATTTTTAACCCCAAACCTTCGTGAATCTCTTGGTTTTGTCAAATCCTTCTTATTTGGGCAACTTTGATTCCCTTGACTTGCTTTCACATGGACACTTGCCTTTTTGTTCATATTTTTTGATATTACACCTTGGCCCGAAACTATGTTAAATTCTATTTCAACCCCATAACTTTTAAAATATCTTTGATATAAAATACAGGGTATTAGAAGAGCAGTATTAGGATGGGTGAGACATGTCGTGCCTAGAATGGGTGATGTGGTTTCCTTGGAGCTTGTCTCCAGCGTAAGGACTGTGCTCCGGCGTCTGAGTACCTTGATCTTTGATGCTAACATCACTAGGCTGGACGCAAGGTGCCATTTTACAGCTCCAAGGTTGAAAGTATGAGATCTTGACATCAGACGCGAGGGGCCATTTGACAGCTTCAAGATTGAAAGTGGGAGATCTCGACATCGCATGGATGTTGGGTCTCCTCAGACTTTTTCCAAGAGCGACTGCTGGGCTAGCGGAATCCAACCCCTTTGGGGGTAGGATGTCAAGCGGTACAAAAACATTTTAGCCTTTGCCAAGCGGCCTTTGGGAAAAGTTGTTACGGATGATTATAAAGGGAATGTGTCCTACAACGGCTGCTGCTTGGCCATGCTTTTACTTTGGGTGTGTTTTTAGGCGTTTGTGCCTTGTAGTGGTTGTAATGTGATAGACGAGTGTAACATAAAATTACTACAGATATGAAGCTTGTAATCATGTGTAAATTTCATAATGAAATGTATGTGTCTTATGGGTCCCTTATTTTCTTGTTTGTGTCTTGCATGTTACTTTAGGGACAAGACCGAGGTAGACTTGAGGTCCGACGTGCCTATTTGCTACAAGGCACAATTTTAGGGATCGAACCGAGGTGGACTCGAGGTCTGACGTGCCTGTTTGCTACAAGGCACTACTTTAGGGATCGGACCAAGGTAGACTCGAGGTCCTGTGCACCTATTTGCTACAAGGCATGACTTTAGGAATCGAACCGAGGTGGACTCAAGGTTCTATGTGCCTATTTTCTACAAGGCACGATATTAAGGATCGAATCAAGGTAGACTCGAGGTCTTGTGCGTCTGTCTGATACAAGGTATGGCTCGATAAAGCTAAGACAGACTCAAGGCGCCTAGAGCAATGATGGGGTTGGGCTTGAGGTCTACTTCGAAATCCGGCGTGCCTTGGAATACCCCGTTACTCTATCAATTTGTCCAGTGGTTTGTTTGA
Source organism: Diospyros lotus (assembly GCF_014633365.1). Taxonomy (NCBI): domain Eukaryota; kingdom Viridiplantae; phylum Streptophyta; class Magnoliopsida; order Ericales; family Ebenaceae; genus Diospyros; species Diospyros lotus. The sequence goes on along the minus strand of NC_068351.1, from coordinate 36,198,366 downwards.
ATGTCTATCTTTGTTGATGTGAGTACTAGGTGGGCCTAGATTGCAAATGACTCTGTCTTGCGTTGAGTGGGTCAAGTGGGGCTGGGGTGATCCAAGGTTTGTTGTGCCTGTGTGAAGACATAATAAGTATTAAGTGGAAGCAACTGTCTTTGATTTAGTGAAGTGTATTATAACAGTGAGTCCCTAAAAAGATGGTTGCTTAGCTATGGTATGTCTACGCATCGATCGCGTTTTATGGTATGGGCAGAGGTTTCCTCGTGGGTTCAGCCAGGTGGCAAACTCCGCTATCGATGTTGTTAGTGATCTGGTGAGGTAGGTTTGTCATGCGCGATCTACTATGAGTGGGGGCCTGGGACTTTGGGGTGGAGTTCTTTTACGGGTTAGCAACGGCTATCTAATGGATGGCTTTGCTAATCTAGCGTCGTCAGACGCATGCTAGGGTGTGGGGCTTGGCTATTTGTTCCTACTGTTTGACTACTGCTTCCGGGGGTTCTGTTTCCTTTATCGTCCTTGCTGAGCTCGGGGCCCCGAACCCTAAGGCTATCATGGTAGCATTGTCGAGCCTCTTTCTGGTTGGCGTGAACAACTCCGACATTGGTATCTAACACTGGGAATTTCATAGCCAGATAGGGAGTGGATACTATTGCGCCCAAGTTGTTGAGAGAGGTGCAGCCAAGAAGTGTGTTGTACGATGTCTGGCAGTCAATGACTAGATACTAGATGCGGATTGTTTTGACGAGGGGAGCTGTCCCGAATGAAGTTAATAAGTCAACGTAACCCCTGACGCTTACCTGTTCTCCAAAAAAACCAATCAAATTCCCGTGGAATGGTCTTAGCTCCTTTTTAGGGATACCCATTTTCTTTAGGGTCGACAGGTATAACGGGTTAGTCGAGCCGCCCTGATCCACAAGGATTTTCTTTACAAAGAAGTTCGCAGCAACAACCGAGAATACCATGGGATCATCGAGATTTTTATCAATACCTTCAAAGTCCTTATCAGTGAAGGATATTGTGGGGTGTCAGGCCATCTTCTTCGACTTCCTCTAGGTGCTATCTATTGACATTACTGCCCAGAGGTGTTGTTTCCTTATTAAGCTCAATTCTCCCTGGCCTACGAAACCTCCAGAGATGGTGTCGATGACCTCGGCTACTGGATTCCCAGGGAGTAGCTAGGAGTTTTGCCTGTTGCTTGCTTGGGGCCGTCTTTGAGGGTTGCGGCTCCTTCGGTTCGGTCTATAAATATAGTGGCATAGGTAACCTTCCCTGACCAGGGGTTCTATTTGGTCCTTTAGGGAAACATATTCTTTGGTCGTATGCCCAAACATACGGTGGTAATCACACCGCTTGTTGGTGTCGGTATTGCCACGAGAGGGTCGTTGCTCGCTGATATCAGGGAAAGGGATGACCCTGGCGTTGTAGACCTCCTGAAAAATCTGATCTTGCCTGGTTGTGAGGGGGTATATGCATTGTAGTATAGCCGAGGTGGTTCGGGGGCCCGGGGTGGTTCTCTCCGCCCTTTGTTGTGATCTCAGTTTTCTTATTTTCGGTAAGAGTCCCTCCCAGGGTTGTGTTGATGCCTAGTGGGAGGTCCCGACTAAGGAACCAGTTGCGGTCGTGCTTGTAGCTTAGCTTCGTTGCATCGGGCAGTTGAGGCTTCCTCCATGTTAATGTATCATGCTGCACGTGTCCTGAAATCATCTAGGACGGCAGGAGGCTTTCGGGCTAGTGAGTCGACGAAGGGGCCTACTCTCAATCTGGCCATGATGGCATGTAAGGAGATCGATGGATTGAGATCCTTGATCTGAAAGGCCTCTTGAAAGAACCTGTTCATGGATGCACGTAGTGGCTTGTGTTCGCCTCGCTTCAAGTTGATAAGACTGGCTGATGTCTTATGATGAGCTTGGCTAGTAGAAAAATGAGTGAGGAAGTGAGTGGCTAGCTCGGGGAAGTCGTGGATGGAGTTCGGCTTTAGGGATGAGAACCACAACATGGTTGACTTCCTCAAGGTGCTAGGAAAGGATCTGCACATGATCGGGTTCGAGCTTCCGCTTAGCAACATGGCGGCACTAAATATGGTGAGATGGTCCTGAGGGTCGATGGTATTATCATAAGGCTCCAAAGTGTTGGGAAGGCGAAAGCCGTCAGGTAGAGGGACGACCATGATGAATTATGAGAAAAGGTGATTGTGGGAGTACAAGGAAGCGAAAGGCGAGGGAATAAGGGTACGGGTGGCTTGATGGTGTTGGGTCGAGAGGGAGGGGCCATATTAGACCGAGGGATGGGCCGAGAGAGAGGGCCCAGGTTGGGCCCAGATGGTCTAGTTAACAAGTGCTTACCATTTATTTTGTATTTTCTTCATATTTAATTTTACTTAATTCATTAGATTGATTGAAGGACCTTATCTCTCTATCCATATATATTATATATTTGCTTTTCATTACTAACATTGTTAGCAAGTGCTTACCATTTATTTTGTATTTTTTTCATATTTAACTTTACTTAATTCAACCACTGATTAAATATTTTTTTCATATTTATTTTGTATTTTTTTCATATTTAATGTTGCCTATGATTATCCTACCGACATACTGTTCAAAATTTGAATTTATTACATTAATGTGTAAAACATGTATTGGTAAATTGTATGTAAAATAGTTAAATAGTACATCAATGTGTAAAATGTGTACGGTAGTTCTGTAACTAAGTCACGTGAAAATTGGTGACAGGGAAATAAATGCTGCTTTCAATTGGTCGCCCCCATATAGCTCTCTTACAAAAATACTAACCTCCAAAACAAAACAAAACAAAAAAAAAAAAAAGAAAAATTGATTTTATAATAATTTTCTTCTGCATGCATACCGTGACACTTCTTCAAACTCTATAAATTCAATCCACCCAGCATTGATTTCTACCTATCCAATTAAACTTCAATGGAAATTCGCATCCACCTGCGTGTAAATATGGACAAACGACTTCAAAATTATTGTACCATATATCTACCCTATTTGATCATTTTTTGTCGTATATAAATTATTGTACTAATTGGGACCACCATTAAACATTTTACACAGTATATTATATTGAACTGTCATACACGTTTTAAACATTGATCCACTTTATGGGCTGCCGGACAAGGGTAAAAAAAAAAAACTATAATAATGCGTAGGAAGAACGTACATATATGATTTTTGAATCCAAGTGAAGTGAAAATTGAAGATTGAGAAATAAAGGTTACTTTTATTTAATAAAAAATAAAAATTTATGATATATGTCATAATTTGAACGGTTAAGTTGTATACAATATAAAATATTAAAGATTTTCTTTAAAAACACAGTGTCCTCCACAACAAATTGATCTGCTCATAATTTCATTTCCACTCATCTTGGACTTCCATCTCTTTCAAGCCACTCAATTTTGATTCTCTCTATCCATCAAAAAAAAAAAAACCTTGAAAAATATCAACAAAATGGAGAGCTCACTAGAACTGGTACTCTGTTGCCTTCTCCTTAATTTCCTTGATCCCAAACCCTCTAAACCCCGTAAATTCAATCTGTAGCTCAAAAAATTATAATCATTTGATTGTTTTGCTCTACATAAATTAATGTACGTTGGACTACTCTATAATTATTTTACATTTTTTATTTAACTATTTTACATACAATTTACCAATACATGTTTATGATATTAATATAATAAATTCAAATTTTAAGCAATATATTAGAAGGATAAATTCAATTTACCAATACATGTTTGTAATTATTTTGTTGAGGCACTTTTTTGGAGTACTTGTTAAAAAATATATTTTAAAATATTATTTTAAGGCACAATTTAAAAAAATATTCCAATACAATAACTCTAATAAAGCACAACAATTAAGTACCATAATAGACAAATCTAAGTGTCTTATAAAATATTATTTTAAGGCATAATTTAAAGAAATACCCCAATAAAATAATTTTAATGAGACACGACGATAAAGTGTTTTAATAGACAAATCTAATAGGACAAAATTTTTGAAGTGCCCCATTAAAATAATTCTAATGAGACATTTTTTATGAAGTGCCTAATAGACAAATCTTAAGTGCCCTAATAAAATAATTTTAATGAAACTTAAATGTATTATAAAATTAATATAGACACATATATTAATTAATAAGATGATATATAGATTAAGTGGTTACATATGTGCAAGAAGAATGAAAGGTTCGGGCTTGAGATAAACTGGACTTAAGAGAATGCATTGTGAAGGATATGAAAAATAAATTTATACTAATTTTTGAGATATTTTTAAGGATTGCAAAAAATTTAAATTTATAATTATTTTTAAGATATTTATAAATGTCTTAATACATTTTTGGAGTATAATTACACACGATATTATTATTAGTACTTTAATAGTTAAAATGTCTTAATAAATTATTTATTAAAATATTTTTAAATATCTTTTAATATAAAATTTATTGTAGTGTAATGAAGACTTGTATGAAAATATTTTGTTTAATAATTGATGGAAAAGGGTATATAGGTGTTAAAATTATAAAAATTGAAAGTAATTTATGTAAATATAGACAAAACTTCTATAGCTGTGAAATATTATATCAAAAGTTGGGTGTAATGTGAAAATCACATCACGAGGATATGCAGAGAACGTACAGACTACAGAGGCATGCGTGTCCATGTTCCAGTCTTTTTCAGGAAGATTAATTAATTAATTATTATGCCTGTCCCAACGTGACATGTCATTATAATCCATTAGATTGTTGACCTCTATGTCAATCATGTTTAATCATCTTGTACCATCTCTATTATTGTTGAGCCACCTAATCTTTCCCACACGTCCACTGTTTGTAAGATTATCCATATTCAATCTAATAGCGAGTTAGATTCTAGTTTTAAGCTGAGTTAAAAGCCACAATTTATGATTTATCTTTTATCTTTCCCACACGTCTACTGTTTGCTTCAATGAAACGAGATTCTAACAATACTCTTAGTTTACTACCTTAATCGACGAGCTCTCAGCAATATTTTCAGTTTGTTGACTTAATCCTTCAACTTGTATGACAACAAAATCGCGAAATAATATAAGAAAGTGACTCATCTATTTTATCTGAGGGAAACTAGATTCATGATAATATAGAATTCACTTTTAATTTTATGAAATTGATAAGAACATCTTATCTCCATGATGTCATCTTTCTATTTTTAGATTTTACGCAATTGTAAACACCTCTCACTATAAATAGAGGTCGAAAACCTTTGTATAAAAAATAACAACAAAAATGATATATTGTTACTCTATCGGAATATTTAGAGAATAGTTGTAGAGTAGGCATTATTCTGACTGAATCATATAAAAATTTCCCGTGTACGTTTTATTTTGTTTCCCTTCTTTGCGTTTTGACTTATTTCGTTATTGCGGGTCTACGAATCACGGTCAACTAATTCTGAATGTCGACAAACACGAATACTAAAACGATCAAGATTATCTGTTGACAAATCACAGATTTTTCATTTGGTGTTCTATGTAGTACTGTAGCTAACACTAAATTACACAAATTTTTCAAATTTTCATTTTTAACTCTCTACATTTAACTATAATAATTTTTTCCCCTTCTGCTCTTTAAACAATTTAATACATCTATACAATTTAATTAATAAAAAATATATTATTAAAAGTATTTCATTGACATCTTTAAAATGAGTATAATATTAAATATATTTTGAGTAATTATATGCAAATAATATTTTATATCAAATAAATTAATTAATATTTTTACAGAAATTTGGTGTTGAATAAGTTGAAATGTAAAAAAAAAAAATAATAATAAAAAAATTTAGTGTAGATGTTTTTTCATTTACACCAAAATGGTGTCAACTTTGGTGCACCACATTAGCTTTTGAATGGTTATCCTTGCAATTGCAAGTTGCAACTCAAAAAAGAAAAATGGCTGTCCTTTGTATTATATATATGTATATATATATGGTTCACGTTTTAACATTGGTGAGGTACAATTATATGTCACCTTTTGGGGGATATATGGTTCATAATTCATTAGATTGATTGAAGAACCTTATCTCTTTATCCATATATATATATATTATATATTTGCTTTCCATTACTAACATTGTTAACAAGTGCTTACCATTTATTTTGTATTTTTTTCATATTTAATTTTACTTAATTCAAGCACTATAAAGGTGGCTCAATTAGAAAATCATATAATGTACGTAGTAGAATAATATCATTTAATTAGTGTCACTCTCGGTATTTCTATATTTACAGTGATGGAGAATAGATGACTGTGCGTAATGAAAATTAAACTCCAACCTAGCCGCATCAAATATATATTGACGTTATTTTTACAGTTAAGAAAATTATTTATAATTTATTATGAGAATATAAATATGTGTCTAGTGCATCAATATTTGGTCGATCTAATGATTCTACATCTTAGCTGTAAAAATAATTTTTGTTTTATATTTAATTTATTTTATTATAAAACAAAAATTAAATATAAAATTTGCTATATTATTGTCTATTGGCACCCAATTGAATGCCCCTGATAAATTGAAACTAATTAATATGAATTCAGGAAAAAAAATTAAAAGTTCTTTAAAATCAAAAGAAAATTATCTAAATTATAAGTATACCAGTTTGAAAATAAATTATCTAAACTAAGCAATTATTGTTATTGAAAATAAATTATAAGGATACCAGTTTGAGATCTTTGTATTGTATAAATTTAAAATCGTGATCAATAGTGGAATAAAGGCTGGTTATGTTGTTGTTGTTGTTGTTATTATTTAATTATTACAAATCCGAGAATTGTAAGACGAGCAAATAATTCTCAAACTTTATAATGACCTCATCAACATTAGTATTCATGACATTACTCTATTGTTCTTTGTGTCTCTACTTGTCTTTGTAATCAAATTTTTATTTAATCAAATCATACATTGCACACTTTATAAGCAACGATATATAAATTTACAATGTCTTCTTTGAAAGAAAAAGAAAAAGGAGGTTAACTACAACCACTCTCTTAGATCAACTGAATTATATGCAAACAAATTCTGACAATTTCTATGAAAATTTATTCCTTGAAAATTTCTTCTTTTCGTTTGTTGGACCCATTTTCTTCATCACCAGATTAAAATTGAAACTCACTAGAAAAAAGAAAAAAAAAGAAAAAAATATGAGGACAAATAATTGAACCTCACTAAAATGAACTATTAATTGTTGACATGTAATTCAAACTCAGTCAAACTCAAACCAAACCTTGTAAATTCAATACACAGCTCAAGAAACTGGAACCATTTGATTGTTTTGTCCTACATAAAATAATATACGTTGGACCATTTTATAATTATTTTGTATTTAGTTGATATATATATATATATATACAGAACTACCATACACGTTTTACACATTGATTTTTTATTTAACTATTTTGCATACAATTTACCAATACATGTTTATAATATTAATATAATAAATTCAAATTTTAAGCAATAGATCAGAAGGATAATCAAAGGCAATATTAGAAGAAGAATAATTAATAATCCATTTCATGGACAGTCAGACAAGGAAAAAAAAACAAACAAGCATAATGCATAAATAGTACATATACATCATGAACCTAAGTCACGTGAAAATTGATGATAAAGAAATAAATGTTGCTTTCACTTGATCCCCGACATCTCCTCAAAAATAGTCTCCTCCATAATAAATAGATGATTGAAGTTTTTTTTTTTTTTTTTAACTCACGGTATGTCACATATTATTTTATGGTAACATCTTATCAAAATATGAATAATATTCATTTAGAACATAGTTATGAGCAATATATCCGTACAGAAAAATCAAAAGCTGATCATGCATGTAGTCCTGATGTGGACAGACTGATTTTTAATCCAAGAAATAGGACCTGGATAGGTAGACAAGAAATAAAACGGAAAACAAAAATCATAAGAAAGCATATAATTTCAAGTCCACAAATATCAACAAGACAACAATATTGATAACCATAAAATCAATTCAACTTCTACCGGTCCCCAACATATAGCTGACAAAAATAATGGCCTCCAAGAAAACAAAGCAAAATTATATATATATATATATATGTTGAGAAATCTGTGAACTAAACACACAATCAGATTCGACAATATCAAGATTCAAAACGAATAGCTGACAAAATTGAAAATAAATGCAACACCACTACACCACGCACACAACAAAAAATAAAGAACGCAGCATAAATGTATTCAGATCAAAAGATCCTATTCACGACAGAGACTCTGCCTCTATTCAATCCACTAGAAATATATATATAAGAGATTTAAAGAATTGATTACTCCGAGAAACACAAAAACCTCTCTCAAGCTCCTATGGGAAAACTAGAACAATACATCAAGATCAAAATGCGTAAACTCTACAAACGCAAAAATCAAAATACATTGTTCCATAAAATTCGAGCAATCCCAACACTCATAAACTCACCATTCTCTTTCCCAAGCAAATCAGTAAACATGAGATACACACACAGGGAATAAGAATGGATTTTACCTTGCGTTTCCTACCTTTGCGATCTTCAAGTTTTTCTTCCGATATTGCTTCTTGGATCTGTTCTATCTCGTTTCTCAAATATGTTTGTGTGTAACAGTGTGAACAAAATGGGTTTGTAAGAAGTGATGGTTCTATTGCCCAAAGAGAGCTTATATACTTAGGGCAAAGGACACGGCTGGAATTAACCAAGAAGAGAACAAGGCAAGAGCTGAGCTTATTGGGCTGCATAAACCCGCGGCCCAAACCCAAATTATTTGACCCAATACATTTTGAGTCACAAATTTCACCTTAACTCAATAATGAATTAAATAGTGGACTTGACCAGAGACCCTTGCAGCTCTCCCAACTACAACGTGAGCATATTGAGCAACGACAACGCTTGCTCAAACTTTTGACTCGAGACAGACTCGACTGATACATGTCTCACCATGGACAACAAAAACCTCTATTAAGATTTCTATGAACAAAGCATCAGGACTAACACTAGGACTTGCATTAGACTCGAAAATTTCCTAAGATTTCTCCTTAAGATTGACAAATTTTCACCTCAAACTCTACATTATCAATTTGTTCAGGTTCATCTAATTCTACAAGACTAGGCACACCAACATCTAGACCTATATCAGATCTTTAAACTTAATTTTCTTCTTGTTCAATATTCAAAGATTTTCCACTCAAACTTCTCAAAAGATTCACTTTTACACCTAAGAAAGAATTCCCAAAATCTTTACAGTATATTTATCAACAAAGGAAAGAAAATTATTAGGCCCTAGACAGAAAATAGGGACATGGGAACAAACCCCAAAAGACAGAGAAAACAACCTATAACCCATGGAAATCACTCATAACGTAGGCATCTATGGGAACCTACAACCCATAGCACAGGATTCATAAAACTCTCTAGGTTACTAACCTAATCGAATCCAATCTTACCTAACATGCTTTACTCTAACTGTCCTCTTATGACCAATGTGCCCTAGCCTTTTCATGCCTAGAGTCCAAAGATAAACTGCCCGTCCCGACTCTCACATCCCTTTGAAAGATTTGCTATTTCTTCTTTACACTCTTTCTGCCTTGAAGGATAGTTTCTCCTAAGATGACCTTCTTTCTTACAAAACCAACAGGTCACCAGTTTTGAATTCTCTTTACCCTTAGACTTAGACTCACCCTTACCTCTAGAATAAGATTTCTTATTTGACTTATCCTTGACATATAGACCTTCAACAAAACTAGATTTTTGTTCACTCTTAGTTTCAAGGTCTCTTGATCTTAGGGCTGATAAGACATCTTCTAGAGTTAAAGAAGTTCTACCATATTCTATTGTAGTTCTTAAATCTCTAAAATTCAACAGAATAATTGCTTGATTTTCATCTGATATTACCTCATCTATGTTAGCCAGACCTATGGTAATTACATTAAAGTCATATAAATTTTCTTCTAAAGACTTTGAGGAGTCCATTTTAAAACCAAACAATCTTCTTTTCAAATGAATTTTGTTAGTCAAAGATTTTACCATGTAAAAGGACTCAAGTTTTGACCATACCTTTGCAGTAATGTTCATACCATTTACCTGTCATAATACCTTGTTAGCTAGGTTTAGGATGATAAGGCTATAAGCCAATTTATCCATTTCCCGGCTTTCCATGGAGGGTTGTGTAACCTCCTTATCCTTTCCATCCTTTGGCACAACCAGTGCCTTTAAGCATCGATTTTGGACCAAAATGGCCTTCATTTTCTGTTACCACAGCCCAAAGTCACTGTGACCATCGAACTTTTCAAGTTCCATCTTCATAGGTGCCATCTTTGGTTATGTTCTTGCAAAGAAAACAAAAGACCAACAACAACACAAAATGGAACAAGAATAACACAGGATGAACAGTGTACATAGAACACAGACAACAAGGAAAAAATCACAACCACAAGAACAGTATAGGGATCAGATTGCAACGCTTCAAAGAACACTAAGCAATACAATCAACCTAACTAATTTCTTAGAAACAATCAAGTGATATACACTTGCAACAGGAAGTAAACAGAAACGACAGTAAACAGAAAACAGTAGCAACAGTAAATGATTGAAAGAAATAACCCAGTCTAGAAACTACAGAACTGTCTCTCCAAATCCTATCTTGATTTTAAAAAAAATTCAAGAACACAATAAAGATTACGACAAAATAAACCTGCTCGCTACAATCCTAACTATGTTCAAGAATAGCAAGAAATCAATAGCAATGAACAAATCTCATAAACAAAATCAACAAGAACAGCAAGAAAAAAAGGATATCATAAAAAATCAATCCAAGATATCTTATCGAACAAAGAAATCAAAGGATACCAAATACTTACAGAATCAGAGGCCGATTACAACCTCTGATCTTCCTTAAACTACGCGACCTTTCAGATCTTACCGATCGCCTTCAAGATCAAGTTCTCGGATCAGATCGCTGATGGATCTGGTTCGCCCTCGAGTGGCTCTGATACCACTTATTGAGAAATCTGTGAACTAAACATACAACCAGATTTGGCAGTACCAATATCCAAAATGAATAACCAAACAAAATCGAAAATGAATGCAACACCACTACACCATGCACACAACAGAAAATAAAGAACGCAGCATATACATGTTCGGATCAAAAGATCCTACTCACGGCAGAGGCTCTGCCTCTAGTCAATCCACTAGAAATATATATACAAGAGATTTACAGAATCGATTACTCCAAGAGACACAAAAACCTCTCTTAAGCTCCTATGGAAAAACTAGAACAATACATCAAGATCAAAAAGCATAAACTCTACAAATGCAAAAATCATAATACATTGCTCCATAAAACCCAAGCAATCCCAGCACTCATAAACTCACAATTCTCTCTCCCAAGTAAATCAGTAAACATGTGATACACACATAGGGAATAATAATGGATTTTACCTTGTGTTTCCTACCTGTGTGATCTTCAAGTTCTTCTTCCGATATTGCTTATTAGATCTGTTCTTTCTCGATTCTTAGATTTGTTTTTGCGTAACAATGTGAACAAAATGGGTTTGCAAGAAGTGACGGTTCTATTGCCCAAAGAGAGCTTATATACTTAGGGCAAATGACACACTTAGAATTAACCAAGAAGAGAACAAGGCAAGAGCTGGGCTTATTGGGCTGCATGAACCCGCGGCCCAAACCCAAATTATTTGATCCAATACATTTTGAGTCATAAATCCTAACAATGTATATATATTTTGCATGCATACATTAATATACATACCTTGACACTTCTTCAAGCTCTATAAATTCAACTCAGCTTTAATGTCTACCTGAACAATTAAACTTCAATAGAAAGTGGCATCTTCCTATCCTATTTGATCATTTTGTCGTATATAAATTAATGTACTTTGGACCACCTTATTTCTTTTTTTATTTAATTTATATTATATAGAACTGCCATACACATTTTATCCATTGATCCATCTCATGGGCAGCCAGACAAGTGAAAAAAAATAAAAATAAAAACATAATAGATGCTACTTTCGCCGTACCTCGGATAATAAATTGATCTGATAATAATTAGATTTCAACTCATCTTCCATCTGTATAAATTCAAGCCACTCGGGGTTAATTTTCTACCAATCCAAAAAAAAAAAAAAACAATGAAAAACATCAACAAAATGAAAAGCTCACTAGTACTTGTATTCTCTTTCCTTCTCCTTTTCCTTCCTCGCAAACCCTTTGATGGCCGATTATCCTGAGCCCTTGTATGACTCCTCTCGCAACAAGGTCGTCACCAGCACCGAATACTACCTCGTACTAGACTTCACTGGACACGGTGGTGGTCTATATGCCGAACAGATTCATCACTAGGTCAGCAAATGCTATTCTATCACGCCAATTACAACTATGAAGTAGGCACTGGTGTCTACGAGTCCACTAATTTGAACATCCATTTCGGTGGTCAACGTTGTAGAAAATCCTCAAATGCTTGGACTATTAGTCACTATGATAACACAGTTGAATCATGGATCATCGCAGCATATGGGTCTGCAGGAAACGCACCAACAAGTTTGTTCAAATTTGAGAAAGTTTGCAACGACAATGTATACGTGATTCTTTTTGATCCTCTGGCTGTATAGGGATTACCTAAAAGCTATGTTGGTATCTGATAGGGACAGAATTTAGGGAGAAGGAAACCTGCTGCAAATTACAGTGAAAAGAAGAGCAGAGAAGTCGTAGGAGAAAGATTCAAGAGAGAGAGAGATAATTTTTTTCATTTTTCATAATAACTAATACAATTCAAGCGCCTATTAAATAGACTTCAACAAATCCACTAAGCTAAAAAATAAAAAAGCACTAACAACAAACTAACCCACTAATATCCACTAATATTATCTAAAGAGAATAAATAAACTTAAATCAAATAAAATGACCAAATCTATATTGACATCTCCATTTCCTATGCTAACTTTTTTTATTTTATTTTTTTGTACATATCAATATCACTTCTAGCTTCGAGAGGTGTACGGCTCTAATTAATGTCCCACTCTTGAAGTTGAAGATTGTCAAAGCTTCATATTCACACCAAGTTAAAGAAGCAAGACTCAAGAAGGCAAGGATTGTTAGTGTGGTTTAGTGCCAACTATTTATCTAGATAGTTTATTTGAGTACTTGTTGTTAGAAATAAATTATAAGGATAACAGTTTGAGATCCTTATAGAGCATAAATAAAGCTCGTAATTATAAAATAATGGACTTGCTATCTATTTTTCCAATTTCAATCAAATTATTGTTACAAATGCATACAGATATATAGATAATAACATATTGACTAATGGTTTATCTAATGCACTCCATAAAGGTTCTCCACACACCACATTCGCAGGCTAGCTTCTAAGGACACTTTATTCACATGGGTTTCACTTTGGTTCTCTTTGCTAGCCAAATTTTCAACAAAAACAAAATATGATTTATCAAGAACATTAATTTTCCATGGATGGTTTGAATTTGCCAGTTTGGAGTTTGGACCACCCAATATGTGTTAAAAAGACTTTAAGAAAACAAGAAATCTACTCCAGCAATTTGATGATTGAATTCACCCTCTCGCTCATAGTATGCCATGCACGTGTTATTTTAACATCCTATGTTATCAAGTTATGAGCAATATATCCGTGTTGAAAAATCAAAAGCTGATCATGTGGACAGATTAATAATAAGAAACAGGATCTAGATACACAGAGAAGAAAATCAAAGGGAAACAAAAAAACATAAGAAAGGATATGCTTCCAAGTCCACAAATGTAACCAATATTGATAATTTTAAAATAAATCCTAACATCCACTGGCCTCCGACATATAGCTAGCATAAAAAATTTAGGACCTCAAACTCTACAAAATTGGTTCAAGTTTGAGGCATCAATCTAAATATACATATATCATGCTTAATACTTGCTTGTTAGAAATTTTGTATGTTTATCCATCAATATACATACATCTGGACCTATGAAAGTTGGGATTATTTCAAGATTATCATTTTTCATGTTTATGCACGTGAAGATTTTCTTTACATATATAATTTAGTTTCCTCAGTCATTTTGTATATAAGAGAAGATACTTACATGGAATGCGTGGTCCAACATATACAATATTGTGGAAGACTTTCTAATTAATATGAGTTTATACGTGATCTATATGGCTTAAATTTATGTGCATATAAGTTGGAACTGGAAATGCATCAGTGTACGTAACCATGTTATATGGCATTGAAGCAGCAATAAGAATACAATATTTGTAATTCTGATTAATTAAAGACTAGCTACGTCTTTAGTCACCTCATTATAATTATACTTTCGGTAATACACATTGATGTATAATTACCATAATTAAACTTCTTCTCCAGAAAAAGGATAAAATTGTCAAACAACTCTTGGTACTCTACTCAATAATTGTTAAAGTTTCAGGATATGCCCACTCATAAAAAAATATTCAGGTTTTCAATTAAAATTGTCAAAAATTAGTTGGCATCCTTATATTCATTGGACCACCTGCGTTTAAATTTGTACAAAAATATTCGAAACGATTGCATATTGGACCACGTGACCATTTGATTATTGTCATATATTAATTAACGTACTTTGGACCAACCTATAATTATTTTTTATCTAATTTATATATATAGGACAACCATCCACGATTTACACATTCATCCATTTCATGGAGAGCCCGGGGGGGAACAATTGCTACATTCACTGGTCCCAGCATATACCTAGAATATAAGTCCTCCAATCACCTAAACTATGATAATGACGTGACTAAGAGAGAAAATATAAGCTTTTGTTAGAGATTAACTTACAGCCCGGACCTATAGTGTGGCCCAAGAGACTGTTGTTGTCTCAGGGCCCAAAAATTTTGTCAATTTAGAGGTCCATAAATTTGGGAATAAATTGACCATTTTACTCCTATTTTAAAATGATAATTTTGCGCCTGTATAAAGTCTCTCATTCTCCAAAATTTACAGAATACCTAACATTTCTCTCTCTTGCACTCTCTCTTTTTCTCTCTCAAAAATACCTATATAAATCAATACTTTTCCTTATTATAGTTGAGATTCAATAATTATTTTTTATTTTAACACTTTTATAATACCACAACCAATTGGGTTTGGTTCCTGTTCAACCCTAAACTCGTTATACATATATATATATATATTTGTTGATGTTGTTGATTTAGTGTTGTATAAAAGTTAGGATTAATTACAATACATAAATAGATTAAAATATTGTATTAGTTGATCAGACAATGGACTAAAACACGTGCACAATAGCTAACCTTTTGGGATATACTATGTGATAGATTGAATGGATAGATTGTGTTGTCTATTAAAAAAAATGCTCGAACAATTTGATTATATTAATTTGATTAATATTTTTAACTTCAAAATTGTAAAAAGAGTAGTTTTTAATTGATCATTTTGAAAAATTATATTTTATTCTTTGATATGGTATGAATATTTATTTATTTTTTTAATATTTTATTATAAAAGAATAAAATTTAAATGTACACTACAATTCAAGGGCCCATTTTTAAGGCCCCAAAATCTCAAGTACAGCACCGTTAACTTATACCTATATTTTATACCAATCACGTAGTGCCAGCCTGCCTATTGAAAGCTTGAATAAGATTGAAGATGAAACCAGAAAACAGAGAAATTAGAAGCAATATTGCTCCTCTAAAAGAATTACAAATACTGTATCTCTATTGGTGCATACATACATATATGGCATATAAATGGTTACAGGCTATGCGTTCCAGTTCCTTGAGACGCATATTGAATTTAGGAGCTTCTTTGAACTTGAGATGGTTTAATACCTGTCAACAATTTATAGTTCATCACTTTATTGAGGTTTAATTATTTGTTCCTATATTTTATTTTCTTCTTCTAATCAGTTTCAACCTCTAATAATGAAGAAAATAGTTCTAAGAAATGAAGAAAAACCCTTTCTTTTTTTTTCTTTTGTTCGGAGGAACGAATCAAGAAAGTTCATCAACATTTAATAAATGATTAGTTGGGTTTTAATATTTCCTGTGTTTTATCTTTTGTAATTGAATCTGAAACAAGATATTAATTCCAGAATTCTAGATTGAAAGAAATCAGTTTCAAATATCAAAATGCATTTAAAATGATAAGAGTGACTTTTGTCTGCTCATCATCATTTGGTATTTGTTTTTATTCTAATTAAAATTTTTATATTTCTAGTCATCATGCTTCATACTTCCTCGCTAGAAATTCCGTATGTTTATGCTTTAATAAACAAACATTAGAGAATATGCATATATACATATGTATATGTACAGGGGCGGAACAAGAAGAGGGTTAAAGTTGTGGCGGCCAAGGCATGTATAAGAAATCGTATACAAATATATTTGATTTTGATTAAAAGGGGAAACTCTAATTAACACATAATTGATATTTCATTTATGTAAGGTAAATAATATAAAATAAAAGTATACCAAATAGAAATTTAATTTTTTCATGCTTTTATGAGCCAAATAAATTTAATTTTTTCATTTAAAAATTCAATATATATAAATCATCCATAAAAAATCAACAACCAGAAAAGAGAAATGTAAAAATAAATTAAAATAAAAAAGACTAATAAATTGAAACAAAATGAGAGGAATAATGACCTTAAAATTAAGTTAAGGAGATTTGATTAATTTAATTGTTTATTTGTTAGTACAAAGAGATGTAGGGGTCTTTATCATGAGTGCAAACAAATTTTTAGGTGTATTTGTTGTTCTAAATTGTTTGAAGATGAGATTAAAAAATTGCTCTTACTATTAAAATAAATAGTTTTTATAAAGAGAAATATGTATTATTTATTTTTATTTATCTAACTAAAGATAGAATAAAATATTAATTTTATTTAATATATATATATATAATTTTTCCAAAATTTCTAGGGGCCGGGTCCCTAGAAATTATTTAATATTAATTTTATTAGGACTACTCTATAATTATTTTACATTTTTTATTTAACTATTTTACATACAATTTACCAATACATGTTTATAATATTAATATATTAGAAGGATAAATTCAATTTACCATTACATGTTTGTAATTATTTTGTTGAGGCATCTTTTTTAGAGTATTTGTTAAAAAATATCCTTTAAAATATTATTTTAAGACATAATTTAAAAAAGTATTCCAATATAATAACTCTAATAAGGCATAACAATTAAGTATCATAATAGACAAATCTAAGTGTCCTATAAAATATTATTTTAAGGCATAATTTAAAGAAGTACCCCAATAAAATAATTCAAATAAGACACGACGATAAAGTATCTTAATAGATAAATCTAATAAGGCAAATTTTTTTAAATGTCCCATTAAAATAATTCTAAAAAGACACTTTTGATGAAGTGCCTAATAGACAAATCTTAAGTGCCATAATAGAATAATTTTAATGAAACTTAAATATATTATAAAATTAATATAAGCACCAATATTAATTAATATGATGATATGTAGATTAAGTGGTTATATATGTGCAAGAAAAATGAAAGGTTCAGGCTTGAGTTGAGAGGGGAGATAAGTTGGACTTAAGAGAAGACATTGTGAGAGATGTGAAAAATAAATTTATACTAATTTTTGAGATATTTTTAAGTATTGTAAAAAATTTAAATTTATAATTATTTTTAAGATATTTGTAAATGTCTCCATACGTTTTTGGAGTATAATTACATGTGATATTATTATTAGTGCTCTAATAATTAAAATATTTTAATAAATTATTTATTAAAATATTTTTAAATATCTCTTAACTTAAAATTTATTGTATTGTAACGAAGACTTGTATGAAAATATTTTGTTTAATAATTGATGGGAAAGGGTATATAGGTCTATAGCTGTGAAATATTATATCAAAAGTTGGGGTGTCATGTGAAAATCACATCACAAGGATATGCGGAGAACGTAGACTACAGAGGCATGCGTGTCCATGTTCCAGTCTTTTTCAGGAAGACTAATTAATTAATTATTATGCCTGTCCCAACGTGACATGTCATTATCATCCATTATATTGTTGACGTCTATGTCAATTATGTTTAATCATTCATGTACCATCTCTAAGAGGTTCACAGAATCTCTTCATAGATGCAATAAATTGTGATATATCACGATTTATTCACCCCCTTCTTTTTTTCTCTCTCTTCTCTCACCGCCCGCCTCGCCCTCGCCTGCAACCTCCTCGTCTCTGCGCCTTGCCGCCTCGCCTCCTCACCGCTGCAACCTCTAGCAATCGGCGACCACCCAAACCAACCAAGGTACAGCGGGCGGCGGCGATCGACAAGCAGCAAGGGCGATGGCGAGGCGCAGAGGCGAGCGCGAGAGAGAGAGAGAGAGAGACAGAAACAGAGGCGAGGCGAGGCAAGGCAAGGTGAGAGAAACAGAGGAGAGAGAGAGCAATGGCAAGAGCACGAGAGAGACAAAGGAGAGAGAGAGCAGCGGCAAGGGTGATGGCGAGGCGCAGAAACGAGGGCGAGAAAGAGACAGATGGGAGCAGAGCAGAGGCGAGGCGAGGCGAAGCGAGGCGAGAGAGAGAGAATGTGTGTTGGGTTGAACTCAGGGGTAATTTGGTCATTTAATAATTCTGTAAAGCTATCTGAACACCCCCTTCTGTATAAATAGCTTTATCCATTATTGTTGAGCCACCTAATCTTTCCCACACGTCCACTGTTTGTAAGATTATCCCTATTCACTCTGATAGCAAGTTAGATTCTCGTTTTAAGCTGAGTTAAAGCCACAATTTATGATTTATCTTTTTTAATATAATTTATAGTATTTTTATTGATATTTTTTATATTACTTTTTATGAGTTGAACTTGATTTAGTAGGTCGGTCCAATCACCTGAAGCCCAATAGGCCTAAGGTCGAGTTCCTCAGAGTAAGGTCGCATATTATTGAGACCTGAGCTTAGACTGTGGAACCAACCAAGCTCCCAGCAATGCTCCTAGCTCGCTGGTCTAATCGAGCGAGCTCTCAGCAATACTTCCAGCTCGCTGGCCTAATCCTTCAACTCACATAACAACAAAATCGTGAAACAATCTGAAGAAGTGACCCATCTACTTTATCTAAGGCAAACTAGATTCCTGGTAATGCGGAATTAACTCCCAATTTTATGGAATTGATAAGGACATCTTGTCTCCATGATGTCATCTTTTCACTTTTAGATTTTACGTAATTGTAAACACCTTTCACTATAAATAGGGGTCAAAAACCATTGTATAAAAAATAACAACAAGAATGATATACTGTTACTCTATCAGAATATCTAGAGAATAGTTATGGAGTAGGCATCATTCTAACTGAATTACATAAAAACATCTCATGTACGTTCTATTTTGTTTCTCTTATTTGCGTTTTGACTTATTTCCTCATTACGGCCTACGAATCACGATCGACTAATTCTGAAAATCGACAGACACGAATACAAAAGGTCACACCAAAACGATAATCTCAAGACTATCTGTTGACAATCACAAATTTTTCATTTGGTGTTCTATGCACTGTAGCTAACACTAAATTACACAGATTTTTCAAATTTTCATTTTTAACTCTCTACATTTAACTATAATATTTTTTTCCCCTTCTGCTCTTTAAACAATTTAATACATCTATACAATTTAATTAATAAAAAATATATTATTAAAAGTATTTCATTGACATCTTTAAAATGAGTATAATATTAAATATATTTTGAGTAATTATATGCAAATAATATTTTATATCAAATAAATAAATTAATATTTTTTAAAGAGTTCTTTATAAAATATTCTTTAAAGATGTTTTTTACAGCAATTTGGTGTTGAATAAGTTGAAATGTAAAAAAAAAAAAATTAATAAAAAATTTAGTGTAGATGTTTTTTCATTTACACCAAAATGGTGTCAACTTTGGTGCACCACATTAGCTTTTGAATGGTTATCCTTGCAATTGCAAGTTGCAACTCAAAAAAGAAAAATGGCTGTCCTTTGTATTATATATATGTATATATATATGGTTCACGTTTTAACATTGGTGAGGTACAATTATATGTCACCTTTTGGGGGATATATGGTTCATAATTCATTAGATTGATTGAAGAACCTTATCTCTTTATCCATATATATATATATATATATATTATATTTGCTTTCCATTACTAACATTGTTAACAAGTGCTTACCATTTATTTTGTATTTTTTTCATATTTAATTTTACCTAATTCAAGCACTATAAAAATGGCTCAATTAGAAAATCATATAATGTACGTAGTAGAAGAATATCGTTTAATTAGTGTCACTCTCGGTATTTCTATATTTACAGTGATAGAGAATAGATGACTGTGCGTGATGAAAATTAAACTCCAACCTAGCCGCATCAAATATATATTGACGTTATTTTTACAGTTAAGAAAATTATTTATAATTTATTATGAGAATATAAATATATGTCTAGTGCATCAATATTTGGTCGATCTAATGATTCTACATCTTACTTTTTGCATAACATGCGAGTACGTAGTATTGGGTCTTTTGGCAGAGTCGAAGAGAAATCTAACTCGGTCCTGATGTAAACTTTAAAATTTTAAAACATAAACCGTACATGTTCCACAATAAATAATAATTAAAGAATCCATCCATATAAAAGCAATTATTAATTATGTTGTTGACTAGTACATCAACTTTATATATTCTTGAACTTTCTCCGTTATTAAAAATTTAACTGACAACCTTTATCCAAAAAAAAAAATTGAACTCATTATTATTTTATTTTTTAATGAACTGATTAATTTTATTAATTAATTATTCTAAATTTCAACATTTTATTAATTAATTATTCTAAATTTCAAAATTTGGGAGCATGGTGTTACATGGGCCATTCATCGGTGACGTGGTAGATCCCCGTGGGTGGTGGCTCACCGGCTTACTCTTCAGGCTGTAGTGTATTTTATTTGGCGAGAACGTAATCACCGTTGCTTCTGAGACAGTGAGCGACCTCTGACTCATCTCGCATACTAGATTTAGCAGGCGATTTGGGTGAGACTGGCTTCCATACAATTCATTCGATCTTAGAGATGGGAAATGGGCTGAGTGGCCCATGGGTCGACCCATCAAAATGAGGGCCGTGCTAGGCCAGCGATATGTGGCTCGCAATCGGGACTGGCCCAGCCCACCAAAAAATAAAAAAAAATATTTAAAAAATTATGTTTGTAATTAGTAATTATAAACATATTTTAAACATAATAATTAAAAATTATGTTACTGTAAACATAATTTTATTGTAATGTTTGTAAACATAATTATGTTTGTAAACATAATTTTACTGTAATGTTTGTAAACATAATGTTTATTGTAAGTTTATTGTAAACATAATTTTACAAACATAAAAATTATAAGTAAACAATGTTTACTTATAAATATATTTTAAAAAATATTAGTTACATCAATGCAAACACTTTCTCATTCTTTTAAAAAAGAAAGCAATAAGCCTATCTTCTTATTCTTTTCATACATCAATGCAAACACATCTATGGGTAAATCACATTAAAGGTCACCAAACTTTGGTGTCTTTTGTAATGTGATCACTAAACTTCAATTTCTTGTAAAATAATTATAAAAGTTTAAAATATTTTACAATTTGATCACATTTAAAATTTTTTAGCATACACTCGCCAGAGCTTCTGCCGTGGCCATGACATGGTGCTGAAGTGTCAATGACATGGTAAACATTCAACTGAGTGTATAAAAACTGCCAATAAAAATGTGACACGTGGCACAACCCCCCCTAAAACAAAAAAACAAACTCATTTTCCTTTCCTCATTCTCTCCCTCTTCTTGCCTGCATTTGTAACCCTCTCTTTCTTTTCCATGTGTGTCTGAAGCAGTTATAGGTGATGACGAAGCATCGGGTGACCGGAGGCGGCAGCGAAGCAGCAGTGACTGGCGGGTGAAATAGAAGTGTTGATGGCAGTGACGGCGAGCGGGGATGGAGGACGTGACAAATGACGACGACCCCCTTTCTCTTTCTTCTCCATGCCTGACCGAAGCAGTTGGAGGCTGCAGCGATAGCGAAGCAGCAGTGACCGGCGGGTGAAGCAGCGACGGTGAAGTAGAAGCGTTGATGGCGGCGGCGAAGAATGGTGATGAAGGCGACGACGAATGGTGATTGAGGCAGTGACGGTGATCGGTGACTAAAAATGGAGGGTTGCAGACACAGGGAAGAAGAAAAAGATGGGGAGGGAAAGGAAAATGGATTTGTTTTTTTTTTTTTTTGGGGGGGGGGGGTGCCACCTGTAATATTTTTATTCGCAGTTTTTATACACTCAGTTAACTGTTTATCATGTCATTGACACTTCAGCACCATGTCATCGCCACGGCCGAAGCTCTAATAAGTGTATGCTGAAAAATTTTAAATATGATCAAATTGTAAAACATTTTAAACTTTTATGATTACTTTGCAAGGAATTGAAGTTTAGTGATCATCTTGCAAAAGACACCAAAGTTTGGTGACCTTTAGTATGATTTACCCCACATCTACAGAATTATAATCCCATTCAAACCAGTACACAGTCAAGACACGAAAAAAAAAATGTCTTCAGTACCTGTATTTTCATTTTCTCTTGCTGTCACTTTGGCACCAAAAATTATAATCCGACAACTCAGATTTGGGAAAAAAATTTGAACACATCTACAGAATTATCCTGCAAGCTCATATTCCCTTAATCCTTTGCAAATTTATTTTATATAGCCCACAAAAACATCAAATTACCATATGTAAATATTTGAATCTCCACTAGACCATCAAATTAGGCATGCAAAAAGCCAAGATAACAGGTAGTGCGGTGAGGCGCAAAAGTATAAACTACATATTCTTTTATCACATACATCCATGGAAAGAAAAATATTTCAGTATTCTTCGGCGGAGAATGGCAAACACGAAGATCGCTCGCTGAAATAGAGACCAAGATCACTCGATGAAACAGAGAACAAGATCGCTTCCGGTGGACGAAGACTCCAGATCGATGGTCAAAGACCAAGATCGCTCCCTGAAATAGAGAGAAAAATCAAGATCAGTAGACGAATACCAAGATCGCTCGTCGGATCTACAGAAATAAGAACATAACGAGGACAGAAACCTTACCGTGGAAGAAGATGAAGATGCGCCGATGGTGTGAAACTCGAAATCGAATATGGTCTTCTGTGGAGATGGAGACGAAAATGAAGGCAGAGCTGGTCTTTTGCGAAGATGGCGATGAAGCCCAAGTTGAAGATGGATGGTAGTGGATGGTGAGTCACAGGAAGTCGGAGATGGTCTTCTCTTCGGCGGTGGATGGCGACTCACAAGAAGTCGGAGATGGTGACAAAACCCAAGTAGGGCTCAACTTCGGTGGTGGATGGCAACGAAGAGGAAGAAGACGAAGCTGGCTCGAATAGGAGAGGAAACCCTAGAGAAATCGAGATGGACAAAAGCGAATGTGTTGTGCGAGCGGTGAGAATTCCCTGAAAATGTAAAACAACCCTCCTTAGGAAAACCATTTCTAGCAAAAGCGAGAAAAGAGCCTCACGTGACCGAAAATAAGAACTTAATTTCTCTAGAAAAGAAGTGCAATCAAACACTACAAAAATTAAAATTTAGGTGAAAAATAATCATTTTTCATAAAAAATAAGTACAATCAAACAGGTCCTAAAATTTCTATATTTCTGGTCATCATGCTTCATACTTGCTCGCTAAAAATTCCGTATGTTTATGCTTTAATAAACATACATAAGAGAATATGCATATATTCATATGTATATGTACAGGGGCGGAACAAGAAAAGGGTTAAAGTTGGGGGGGGGGGCATGTATAAGAAATCGTATACAAATACATTTGATTTTGATTAAAAGAGGAAACTCTAATTAACACATAATTGATATTTTATTTATGTAAGGTAAATAATATAAAATAAAAATATACCAAATAGAAATTTAGTTTTTCATGTTTTTGTGATCCAAATAAATTTAATTTTTTCATTTAAAAATTCAATATATATATAAATCATCCATAAAAAATCAACAACCAGAAAAGAGAAATGTAAAAATAAATTAAAATAAAAAAGACTAATAAATTGAAACAAAATGAGAGGAAAAATGACCTTAAAATTAAGTTAAGGAGATTTGATTAATTTAATTGTTTATTTGTTAGTACAAAGAGATGTAGGGGTCTTTATCATGAGTGCAAACAAATTTTTAGGTGTATTTGTTGTTCTAAATTGTTTGAAGATGAGATTAAAAAATTGATCTTACTATTAAAATAAATAGTTTTATAAAGACAAATATGTATTATTTATTTTTATTTATCTAACTAAACATAGAATAAAATATTAATTTTATTTAATATATATATATATAATTTTTCCAAAATTTCTAGGGGGCAGGGTCCCCCCGCCCGCCCTTGTCCACTAGTAGTCATGTCCTCTTTCCTCAACACTAAATTTGTAATAATTCATTAATAATAATAATAATAATAATAATAATAATAATTCAAATTGAAAGCATATTTTTATTCAATAATTTTAAGTACCCAATCCATTATTCTATTACAAACCTTATGCACACTGTAAGCATTTTAAGCGAATATCCTTTTTAGCTGCATCAAGAATTTAGTGGAGCTTAGAGCATGAAATGACAAAACCATATGGTTTAATTTTGAAGACTTTCTTTATTGATATGATATAATTTCTTTTGTCATTATACATATAAAGACAAAATAATGATACGGGATACATCAACTTTCACGTGATTTATGGATTCATA
Source organism: Diospyros lotus (assembly GCF_014633365.1). NCBI lineage: Eukaryota > Viridiplantae > Streptophyta > Magnoliopsida > Ericales > Ebenaceae > Diospyros > Diospyros lotus. The sequence continues at coordinate 36,173,479 of NC_068351.1, read as the reverse complement.
TGCTATATTGTAATTTATTTTTTTTCTTTCTCTTACTGTTCATGAAATGGATATTCCAATATTGCATTTGGACTACTCTATCAAAACATTGCTCACTTTTTCAATTTATGAAGGAAGAAAAAAAATAATAGGACATCAATGTCAAAAAAGTGTGTTACTAAATTCAATCTAAATTATTCATAAATAATGTATCGATCAATGTGTAAAATGTGTATGGTAGTTCTTTATATATAAATTTACAAGAAAAATAGTTATTGAATGGTCCAATTAAAAGTACAATAATATATATACGACAAAATAATTAAATGATGATATATGTGGTCCAATTAAAAAAATCTAACTAAACATTTATTAAATTGTTGATCAACTTTATTCATTCCTTTTGTTTGTTGGGCCCATTTTCTTGATCACTAGATCGAAATTGAACCTTATTAAAAAAAGAGAAAAAAAGAAAACAGAGTAAAATATGAGAATAAATAATTGAATTTTACTAAAGTGAACTATTAATTGTTGACGAGTGTTAAACCATCTCAACCTCAGTCAAATTCAAGCCAAACCTCGTAAATTCAGAACTGCAGCTCAAGAAACTATAATCATTTGATTATTTTGTCCTACATAAATTAATGTACGTTGGATCACTTTATAATTATTTTGTATTTAGTTGATATATGTATACATAGAACTACGTATTATACATGTTTTACACATTGATTTTTTATTTAACTGTTTTACATACAATTTACCAAAGGCAATGTTGGAAGGATAATTAATAATCCATTTCACGGACAGTCAGACAAGAAAAAAAAAAAAAAAAACAAGCATAATACATAAAGAGTACAAATACATCATGAACTAAGTCACGTGAAATAAATGCTGTTTTCAGTTGGTCCCCCACATCTCCTCAAATATAGTCTCCTCCACAATAAATTGATCTGATCATAATTTAACTTTTTCTCGTCTTCCCTCTCTATAAATTCAAGCTACTGAGCTTTGCTTTTCTGCCCACAAAAAACAAAGAAAGTCTTGAAAAACATCAACAAAATGAAGAGCTCACTGCTGCTGCTACTCTCCTTCCTTCTCCTTTCCTCCCTCCCAAACCTTCTAATGGCTGATAATCCTGAGCCCTTGTACGACTCCTCCGGCGATAAGGTTCTACCGGGTAAGAACTATTTCATTGTTTCTGCGATTCGGGGTGCTGGTGGCGGCGGCCTTTCTCTAATTCCCGGTAAAAATGAAAAATGTCTTCGCGATGTCGTCCAGTTGCGTTCAGACTTGCAAAGGGGTCTCTCGTTATACTTTCAACCGCTTAACGGTACCACCACAGATTATATCTACGAATCCACTGTTCTCAACATCGTATTCACCACCTTCCCAGAAATCAAACTCTGTACTGCACCAAGAGCGTGGAAGGTTGATGCTTTCGATCCATCAACAGGACAGTGGTTCATAACAACTACCGGCGACATACGAAAGCCTGGACCTCTAACAGCGCTCAACTGGTTCAAGGTTGAGAAATTATCAGTCTTTGACGGTGTATACAAGATCAACTACTGTCCTTTATCCGTGGGATTGTGCAAGGATGTTGGGATTTATCACACAGAAGGGGCCCGCCGTCTTGCTCTGAGTGAGACTCCATTCATCTTTGTTATTATTAAGGCTGAAAGTGTACTCAAGGAGGCAAGGATTGCCAGTGTGATTTAATGCCCATAGTTAATCTTACAATGTTTATCCGAGTCTTCTTGTTGTTGTTGGAAATAAATTATAAGGATACTAGTTTGAGATCCTTGTAATGTATAAATTTAATATCGTGCTCAATAAATGGACTTGGTATGTTTGCTTCCAATTTGGTCAAATTGAATTATTATTTTATTTTGCTAAAGAAATTGATTACTTTTATTATAATAAATTCGAGAATTGTGAAAAGTTCGCGTAGGCCTATTAAGTTGATCCGATCATTTCTATCGCTCGATGCGAAATGTTACAAGTGGTATCAGAGCCGACCCTTGATGAAGGCGGTTCGATGAAGGCAGGGAGTGGCGTTGAGGTGCGAATGACTGAACAAGGAGCGGCTCCTGACAGATTTCTAAGATGACAACTTTCAAAGGGGGATAATGTAATACCCCAAGAGTCTAGATAAGCTAGTATATATATCGAGGATAGTAAGGAAAAGAAACAGCACCAGCTGGATACCTTTTGAGCTGAATGTAGATAAAAAACTTCCAAATTAAGTGTGCTTGAACTGAGGATGATTAAGGATAAGTGACCCATGAAAAGTTCACATAGGCCTATTATGGTAAGTTAATTCAATTTTTTATATCACTCAATACGGGATGTTACACAAATAATTGAATGTCAATAAAGTGCACTTTAAATTGTTAATAGGTGTTAAACCATCTCAAGCTCAGTCTAGCTCAAACTAAACCTCATAAATTTATTTTGCAACTCAAGAAACTCTAGCCATTTGATTATTTTGTCCTATATAAATTAATGTACGTTGGACCACCCTATAATTATTTTGTATTTATTTTATATATACGGAACTACCATACCAATTTTACACATTAATATACTATTTAACTATTTTACATACAATTTACCAGTACACGTTGTACACATTAATGTAATAAATTCAAATTTTGAACAGTATATCGGTAGGATAATCATAGGCAACATTGGAAGACTAATTACTAATCCATTTCGTGGCCAGTAAGACAAGGGAAAAAAACAAAAAAGCAGAATGCATAAACAGTGCATATACATCGTGAACCTAAGTCACGTGAAAATTGATGACAGGAAATAAATGCTGCTTTCAATTGGCCCCGACAAATAGCTCTCTTACAAAAATACTAACCTTCAAAAAAATTCTAATAGATAAATTTCCTATAAAATATAATTTTAAGATACAATTTAAAGAACTATAAATCTATTTGGATAGAATCTATCCGGATAGAAAGACATTTAATACTTGTTTTATATTTTTTTATAATATTTTAATTATATTAAACAAAACAGAAAAATAATTTTAACCTTATAAAAATTCTAACTCTTCACTCATATGTTTCCCTTCTTAAAATTTTCGCCTAAAACTATTGCCCAACACATTAAAGCTACATATTTCAAAGTAAAAAAAATTAATTATAAAAATGAATAATGACAATCATAACACCTAGGTAGCAGCACACCATTGGCTATAATCAATGTATTCTCTTTGCATTCTTCTTTTATTTTATTTCATTCATGGATTATTTTATTTGTCCGAATTAATTGATGCACGGGATAATTAAAGACATCAAAGGATAAAAATATTATCATCTTGAAATTGTCGCCTTGTCTCGAATTGAATTGACAGACTTCATATGTGTTGAAGTCCGCCCACACTAGGCGGACTGCATCTAGATACAGTCCCCCAGATGATGCAGTTCACTATCTGACGGACTGCATACTGCATTTAAGATGCAGTCCACCAGATACAGTGTTGTTGGCGGACTGCATCTTAGATGCAGTTCGTTGGGATGCAGCTACTGCATCTAAGATGCAGTCTGCCAGCTACTGGCGGGCTGCATCTGCCACAGCATGCAGTCCGCATGCTGGGATGCAGCCCGCTAGCAACTGGTGTAATACCTGGTATTACATGGTATTGAAAATAAATAAATTTTTTATTATTTTGAAAGGACCTCGGATGGTTCGGGAAGCCCAAGGGTCAATCTCGATAAATTAATTAATACAATTGCCGAATTGATGGCAGGGAGTGCCTCGGGACTTGGATGTCCAGGGCAGAGGGCAAGAGATTGATGAGAGTCTCGAGATGAGGATAGTAACACTAGAAGCGGTCTAACCGGGAATAATTTTGGAATAAATGTTGTATAAGTCCGAGTGGGTGTCAATACCGAATAGTCAGAGGTGACCTCCTGGAAGCTGAGGGGACCTTAGGGGTGGTTCGGTTTTCTGAGTAAGGCAACCCTTAAGTGTTTTCGGGTCGAATAAAGGTCCTGTACAGGCGCAGGGACGAGGTCGGTATTCCCGAGTAGCTGTCGGTTATTAATTTTGATAAATTGAGATTTGGTGTAACTTGGTGGTATAATTTAAAGTCTTGGGATGGTCCAAAAGCAATTATAGAAAAATCTTAAGTGTAATTATTATATTCCTTAAGTGAAATTATGGAAATATTAGCGGGTTAAATATGTAATTAGCTTATATATATATACATAGGCGTGAGGAAGCTTCCTTGAAGCTTCGTGCCTCTGCCATTTTGAAATGGCCACAAGAACAGAGAGAGAGAGAGAGATGAGATTGAGAGAGAGAGCTCGGAGAGAGTGAGAGCTCACGAGAGAGTGAGGAGAGACCGAGAGAGCTTGATGGCCGAACTCAGCCATGGCGATAGCAGCTTCACGCTGCTGTTGCAGCGGCCGATGGCAGGTCATCGCTGGTCGGTTGCTGTGGCCATGGAAGGAGGAACCAATGGCAGCGAAATGGTGAAGGAAGGCGGCTGCGACAAGAAGCTTGGTGGCCGGCCATGGCGGACGCGAGGGCAGCGGCAGTGAAGCAGCAGCGTTGCGCAAGGGAGGCCGCGATGGCTCTCGCTTGAAGCGTCGGTGGCCGGCGGTCGCGCAACGATGAGAAGCGGCCGACTAGTGGCCGGAAGCGAGCTGCAACGATGGTCGTCCAGTGGCTGGTTGTTGTGCCCGCACAGGCGCTGCGCGCGCATGGGGTTCGCGAAGAAGAAGAAGAAGGCGCGGGAGAATGGAGAAGTGAAGGAGAAGAATAAAGAAAAAAATAAATAAAAGAAAAATAGAAAAGAAAAAAAAAAGAAATATGAAAAATTCTGAAAAATAGGAGAAAATCTCGAAAAATTCCAGAAAAATGGGGGAAAAGTATGGAAATTATTTTGGAGCCCGAGGAGCGTGTCGAAAGCTCGAAAATGGAGATTTTGGGGCAAGATGGCAGTCAAGAAGGCATGGCCGAGGTGTGCGGTTGCCCGATTTTCTTCTCCAGATGGTTTGAGGTAATTGAGTTATTTTCTTTGAATTAATTTATTCAGGGAGTTAATAATTATTCGTTGAATTAAACCCTGTGTTGGAGTTATTTGAAATTTTGTTGTTGGATGATTTTGGCGATGTGCGGTATAATTGAGGGCATTGGTTGAATGCTGGATGTTAATTGAGATGGGGTTTTGTGTGTTTGCCTCTAGGTTCGACCGGGAAGGCCGTAGTCTTAGAGGAACTGTAGATTCAGGTTGGAATTCGTGCCGAGGCAGAGATGAGGCTTCGAGCCAGGTAAGGGATGACCCCATGTGGAGGCGGCCTTGCAAGTTGGTAAATATGTTTGATAATATTTTTATGTTGCATGGGCGTGTAGTGGTTATATCTTGTGTGATGCAAGATCTAGTGGACCAATGGCCATATGGGGGACTAGTGTGGTGGGGGCTGATAGGTTGATGCCTCAAACCTTAGTGGGTTGTGAGGATGAGTGGACCTAGCCTCATTTGCATGCATTTGGCATACATAAACATGATTATATTCATATTTATATGCATTGCACCTTTACTGAGTCTTTATGACTCATGAGGTTTTACCTCATGTGTAGATGTTGCAAGTCTGAATGCAAGGATGGATGGTGTTGGAAGACTGTTGTGGCAACTAGCATCATTGCCCAAGATGTGTGGATGTGTACTCTCCTGTATTTTCATTCATGTATTTATGTGATTGAATGTAAGCGTTATTGAGCACTAGATGTGTTTAATTGTTGTAATTATCATAGTGTGATAAATTATTGTGAGATTATTCGTTGTTTATGGCTTAATTGGAGAAGCCGAGTTTCGGACTGAGTAAAGATAAGCAATGTATGTTCTCATAAATTCCCAATACTCAGCGATGTGTTGTTATGCTAGCTTTGTGCCTGGGTCACCTCTGGCTTGCTATGGGGTGAGCTGAAGAGAGGTGAAGCTCACTCGGGTTTCGGGTCTCGGTCCGCTGAGTTTTTCTTGTTTGAGTTGAGACCGATTTCTGAGTGGAGCGAAGGGAAGGATGAAGCCTAGTTCCCACCTAGGGTGTTTCCTGTTGAACATAGTCTAACCCTTCAGTTGTGGTTCGTCGGGTGAGTAATCCGGTCGATTATTTACTGGTGGCACCCGTAAGTGGGAGCGGGTCGTTACAGTTGGTATCAGAGCATGGCTAGCTATATGAGTGGGGATAACTAGCGTGTTGGAATGCTAAGTATGGTCGATTAAGTGAGTCGATGATGTCTGGTATGAATTCGGATATAAGTTGAAATGTCCTAACTGCTGAGTTGGGGTCGAGAACAGTTAATTGTGATCTCAAAAGTTGGACATGTGGTCTGAGGACCCTAAGGGATTGTGTCAAGTCATTGAAGCCTGCAATGGTATGTTGGGATATTCCTGTTCTAGGGATGAGAAAATACCCTGGATTGAGATGATATACCTGTGAGAGGTATACAGGTTGAGCAATGAGGAACCGAAAACCCGGGTGTGGGTGTTGGTGTCAAGAAAACTCGAATGTGGCATTCGGGGATATGAAGTGTTTTAAGAATGGGAACTCCTTGAGATTGAAGTGTTGAGGCTCGTGTGGGGACACGAAGCCGAGGCCTAACTAGTTTGAGAGGGGATTAGTGGAGCGTCCCTATGTCAGGGATTCGCCGAGCTTGTTCGAGGGAATAGAGTTGTCCCTTGGAAGTGGTGCAGTAAGTCTTGTGCGCTTGCGGTAGAGTGAGCTATAGTGGGAGTTAGCTTGAGACTCAAGGAAATGAGTCGTCAGCGGGCTATGTGGTAAGCCCCGGGGAGGGGGTAAGGTTAATTGCAGTGAGACTCTGAGGGGAGTCAGGATGCTAGATGTATGTTATGCGATGTGATCGTATGGTTATGATGATCCTGGAGGGGACCTGACTAGGGTATGAGTGGACCCTATTTGGTTTCGTGATGAGACGAGGTCTATCCTTGGGAATGATAGGTGTGTGGCAAGTGGACCATAGCGGGTGTTTGTAAGAGATAGAAATCCCAAGTAGGTCGAACTGGAATCTAGGGGAATCCAAATTTGGGATTAAGGAGTTGGGCATGCGTTGATATGCGAGTGAGAGCCATTGGGTTAGAAATCCTAGTTGTGAAGGGCCAAAGGACCGTTCATGTGATTGATGGATGAGGGGTCGATCAAAACTCTCTTTATGACGCTTGGGGTCTGGTGGGATGCCTAAGGTCACGAGACGAGAGGTGAATAGACCCTCATTGTGATGCCTGGAGTCGAGATGACGCCTAAGGTCACGAGACCCTTGATGGGAGACGCGGAGGTCACCCAATGAAGGGTATGAGCGGTGTGGTCCGAGGGTGATGAGTTTGTGGCAACAAGACATCCATGGGCTATGCGCGCACAAGAAATGCCAACTCTGGATGCCAAGTGGGCAAGGGCATGGTGAGTAATGTGGAGGTCCTGAATTTTAAACTCCAAGTTATGGAAGCCCATGCGAGGCGTGCGGGAAGGCCAGGCTGGGCATCATGACTAAATGCACTGTAGGTGTGCAAGGAAAGACAAGAGGTCTCAATTTACCTGGAGGGTAATGGTAGGTGCCCTATGGTTATGAGTGCCGGAGCTTGAGGTAGGCTCAGCTTGTCGGGTGTGGATTGAGAGATCGTTGATAATCAAGTTGTAAGATGAGCTAGGTGGTAAAGTGAATCATGATGGACTTGGATCTATCGTTATGGAAAGTTGGGACTTTCAAATGTTGATTGAGAGCCGTGAGATATGATTTTGTGGGGTAAGATCATGAGGCCTCAAGATGTGAAGTGGTTTGAGAGTCTCTTAAGCGGTAAGAGATGCAGAGTCTGGAGAAGCGAGGCTCATGGTATGAGCTTGAGGTTATCAAAGCAAGGATAACTAAGTAAGATGGCTTTGGTAAGATGGTGGTGGAACCATCGTAGCTCGGGGAGGCTTTAAGTAGCTTTGATGCTATGGTGCAAGGCTTGATGCGACGGACCTGATGCTATGGACCGTGTGGCAGAGGACTAATAAGTTGGCTCGCGTTGAGGGCAAGTGGCTCATGGGCCTGAGTAAATTAGTGAACTGCAGATGATGATCAGATGTCGAAAATCTGGAGCAGCACCTTAAGAGATTTGGTTAGATGAGACCGATAATCTCCTGTAAGGAATAGGACATCTAGAGTAGTCCTAAGGAGAAATTGTGAAACGCAGTAGTGATCCGATAGATTAGTGGCCGAGTAGGGAGCTTGGTGAGCATAATGGTTGCGAGCGTGGCGGGGTAGCCACGTCGGGTTCGATATCAGAGGTTGGATCGGAAGCCTTGGAGTCACCCTACGAGTACGAAGCAAATCAGTGTTGGACTTGAGCCATGCTGTGGGAACTGTTGTTGGGCTAGTGTAAGGGAGCAACACGATATTGATTATTAAGTGTTGGCTCTCCGAAGCACAAGGCAACACGATGGGCAAACCAGTGTTGGGCCAGTGTATGGGAGTGACACGGTAATGATGACCAGGTGTTGGCTCGCCTAAAGCACAGGGCAACTCAGTGATTATGCAGGTGGTCAAGGGCTAAAGATTTGTGAGATGCACGATAGGGGTGGCGAAAGCTATGATCAGTTCCACAACTCAACCGCGAGTAATGAGTGGTGTTGAGGCGGTTTAGCAAATGTTAAGGTGTTATAGTGTCTTGAGATGTTCGAAAAAGAAACCCGAGGAAAAAGAAACGGGTCTAGCGTAGGAATAACGCTACGGTTGATGCCTATCGTTAACGGGTCTAATGCTAAAGACCACAGGATATAGACGGTTAGTTCACGGGAGGGACTGCAGCCCTCTATGTGGAGTAACTTGACTACGGTGGAGACGATTAGACGCCGAAGACCTGGGGTATGCTGTATGTTATGCTTGAGCTAGACCTAAATTTCCGTGAGAGTTGAAGAATCATGGTAGTGCCTTTAGTTGGCATGGCAGTTAGAAGGGTTGTGAATCGATTGGATGATATCTTGTGGTGTGAAAACAAGATGTGTGGCGATGCTCCTTACTAAAGGATGCTAACGCAATTGTGGTTAATTTGATCGAAGTTGATTAGGTAAATTGAGATGAGAGACCCATGTGACCTTGCGGTGATGCAAGAAGATGGGTCGATTGGTAGAGTTGGTAAATGACTCCAGGATGTTACGTAAGTGCCGTGGAGGGCGAGACTTACGAGTTAGAAGCCAACCATGAGATGTGAATGTTGAAGCGTGTAAAAGTTTCAAGTATGAGGATCTCTAATCATGTGATGCGAGTTGTGGTAGGCTGAACAAGTGGATAAGGCACGGTTCGAAATCCATGAAGGTTCGCAATCGCACAGTCTAGTGTTAGTCCTGATGTGTCAATGCGAAAATGAGGAAGTATCCTCATGAAGCTCTGGATGGATTTTCGGTTGATGACACAGGATCAGTTGTCAGGTGATAGCAGCTGATGGCAATGGTGGGAGCGTGAGGCTCAAGGACTGTGACGTAAAGCCTTGTTGATTGACCATGTACATAAAGGTTCAGCGGGTCTTAGTGGTTAGACCAGGCGGATGTTGAGAAAGAAATCCAAGGGGATAAAAGATGGTTGGTAAAGGCAAAGTTGTGTCGCTTGAAAGAAGTGCTACTCCGTAGCGGGAGTTATAGATAGTAGTGTTGAAAAATGGCTTGGGTAGAACTTGAGTAGGGGACAACAACATGGGATAAACTTCCTAAGGCACTACAACTCTATCAGGATAGATCAGGCGGGGAAAGCCTGCGTGATGGCAAGTGCCTGAGTAGGAGGATGAGTCTTACGGCATTGAGTGGAAGTGTGGGTTCCACGAGATTAGCATGGGTGATTTCCATGGAGTGGAGCTTAAATCGAGGCAATAGTCGATGATTGCAAGTGTAATGCCAGGAGGAAGGTTGTGTTGGTTGTGAGCCTGGCGATCCGGCTAGAGTTAATCGAGTTGGTTAGATGGAAGAGGAGGGCAAATTTAAGATGTCGCTAATAGGTGACGAGAGCACGAAGGAAGAGCTTAGGGGACGAGATTGGTTCCCAGGAATCGTGTTTAGGTGATGAAATCACCCGAAAGCTGTGAGTAATACAGCTAGAGGGATGCCTTGGAGTGTGGGTAATTGATGAGATTTAACCTCGTGGGTGTGAAAGAAAGCAGTTAGTGGAGTCGATTGGTGATCGGCTAGGGGTGGTCGATGGCGACCAAAGGCGCCAATTGGTGATAGCAGCAGCGATGAGCGGTGGCTGGTCATGGTCGTGCTGCGTCGTGAGAGTAGTTGGTCGGTGGCATTGGTGGATCTAGAGTCGAGGTTGCGTTTGGATGTGGTACCAAGCGATAGCAAGAGGTCGTCTTAGCTGATGATGATGGCATTAGAGCCAATGTGGTCGCTCGTTGAGAGGTGTGAGCTGACTGAAGCAAATGGTATAAGGAGAGTCCGGGAGAAGCCAGAGTTTTCAAGGGATTAGTAAGCCATCCGAGAAATGGCAAGAGGGTAGAGAAATGCTAAACCAAGGTTAGGGTTGTATAGGTCAAGTTGACCTGTAATAGTGAGATGCAACGACCTTGGAAGGAAATTCGTTGCAGTCATGGTGTTGTCCTTGCCGATGAGGACAAAGGTAACCATTATGTATGGTTTAAATCAGGTGTCTATTGCGGAGTTAAAATGAACCTGAGTTAGGATGGCTGAAAGTTTTGTGCCTTTAGAATATAAGTCTCTGTCGAGAAATGGTGGGATTTGAGAGGTCCCAATGAAATTAAAGCTGGGCGAGTAAATTTGGCTAGAAGATCGCTACGAGAGTAAGGGTGTAACTATGTTGGCTTGTTGTGGTGCGGACCAAAGACACGAGTCATCCTACAGGTGCGATGCAATAAGTGATTGTGCAGATGGTAATAAGCCAATCACTTATGCCACGCACCGTGGGTGATGACGAGGGCCGATTAATGGTTCTGCGACCTTAAGTGTAATGGTAGGATCCTTGACTCGCGATAGGGTTTAATAGCTAAGGTAAGGCCTAGCATGGGGCATGATTGTGAAAGCTGAATTGGGTGAAGAATTTAAGAGGGGTTACTCAGTGAAGAGTTCCCTAGTATGGATATGAGACCCCTACTAGCATATGATATCGGCTAGTAAGAAAGGCCTAAGTGTTTCTGTGTGCTTGTGCGAAGAGCTCCTGGATCGGAGAAAGTTGTGGCCGAGCATGGTTAAGCTCGAGGTGAGATTGTAATGGTGCATGCATCGCCAAGCTCGAGGTGGACTCGAGTAATGCACGTAAGGTTGAAATGTGTAATTACCTGGCAAGGTGTTGGGTATGTCGATTATGCATAATCGTATTGACAAATGAGGGTCGGCTGGTCAAGGTAGTAGACCATGTATGAAATGGTCGAAGTTGGCCGGGTGGGCCAAATGATTGCTTCACATGTTGTGTTAGCATGGTTAGTTGATCGGTAATGAGAGGTTGCCATGAGGATCGACTCAAGCTATGCATGCTTACAATAAATGGCGGTATGCCATAGTGGAATGGGTGTCCGAGTGTCTTGTGGGCACTAGAAAAGACATTGCGGCTGATGATCAGTGCTAAGACGTTGCTGGTTGGACCAGCGTAAAATCGTAGCCATGTGTGATTGGCAGTGGGAAACGTTGCCGTGTGTGATCGACGTAAAATCGTGGTAGACTGATCAGTGATGCAATGTTAGCGAGAGTTAGTTTCTATTGATGGGGAAATGGGAAGTGGACTGCAAAGCGATGCTTCGAGGCCGAGAAAATTCGTCCGATGATGGATATTGTTGCAGTGAGTAGTGGTGCGATTTGGCTGGAGGCCAAGGCAGTATTCGGTTGGTGAATGTCCTCGAGAGGCGGAGGACCATATGCCTAAGTAAAGCCTTAAAGTGGGAATAACTCGAGGTAAAAGCTGAAAAATGGTTCGGCTACGAGATTCTCAAGCGGGGGATTCGGAGAGTAGCCTGAGAATGTGATTTTCTTGGGTAGAAGAATATGATAAAGTGAATTTCGAGGGCGAAATTCTTTAAGGGGGGTGGAATGTAATACCCGGTATTACATGGTATTGAAAATAAATAAATTTTTGATTATTTTGAAAGGACCTCGGATGGTCCGGGAAGCCCAAGGGTCAATCTTGATAAATTAATTAATACAATTGCCGAATTGATGGCAGAGAGTGCCTCGGGACTTGGATGTCCAGGGCAGAGGGCAAGAGATTGATGAGAGTCTTGAGATGAGGATAGTGACGCTGGAAGCGGTCCGACTGGAAATAATTTTTGGAACAAATGTTGTGTAAGTCCGAGTGGGTGCCAATACCGAATAGTCAGAGGTGACCTCCTAGAAGCTGAGGGGACCCTAGGGGTGGTTCGATTTTCTGAGTAAAGCAACCCTTAAGTGTTTTCGGGTCAAATAAAGGTCCTGTGCAGGTGCAGGGACGACGTCGGTATTCCCGAGTAGCTGTCGGTTATTAATTTTGATAAATTGAGATTTGGTGTAACTTGGTGGTATAATTTAAAGTCTTGGGAGGGTCCAAGAGCAATTATAGAAAATTCTTAAGTGTAATTATTATATTCCTTAAGTGAAATTATGAAAATATTAGTGGGTTAAATATGTAATTAGCTTATATATATATATACATAGGCGTGAGGAAGCTTCCTTGAAGCTTCGTGCCTCTGCCATTTTGAAATGGCCCCGAGAACAGAGAGAGAGAGAGAGAGATGAGATTGAGAGAGAGAGCTCACGAGAGAGTGAGGAGAGACTGAGAGAGCTTGGTGGCCGAACTCAGCCATGGCAGTAGCAGCTTCACGCTGCTGTTGCAGCGGCCGATGGCAGGTCGTCGCTGGCTGGTTGCTGCGGCCATGGAAGGAGGAACCAATGGCAGCGAAATGGTGAAGGAAGGCGGCCGCAACAAGAAGCTTGGTGGCCGGCCATGGCGGACGCGAGGGCAGCGGCAGTGAAGCGGCAGCGTTGCACAGGGGAGGCCGAGATGGCTCTCGCTTGAAGCGTCGGTGGCCGGCGGTCGCGCAACAATGAGAAGCGGCCGACCAGTGGCCGGAAGCGAGCTGCAGCGGTGGCCGTCCAGTAGCCGGTTGCTGTGCGCGCACAGGCGCTGCACGCGCATAAGGTTCGCAAAAAAGAAGAAGAAGGCGCGGGAGAATGGAGAAGTGAAGGAGAAGAATAAAGAAAAAAATAAATAAAAGAAAAATAGAAAAGAAAAAAAAAGAAATATGGAAAATTTTGGAAAATAGGAGAAAATCTCGAAAAATTCCAGAAAAATGGGGGAAAAGTCTGGAAATTATTTTGGAGCCCGAGGAGCGTGTCGAAAGCTCGAAAATGGAGATTTTGGGGTAAGATGGCAGTCAAGAAGGCATGGCCAAGGTGTGCGGTTGTCCGATTTTTTTCTCCAGATGGTTTGAGGTAATTGAGTTATTTTCTTTGAATTAATTTATTCAGGGAGTTAATAATTATTCGTTGACTTAAACCCTGTGTTGGGGTTATTTGAAATTTTGTTGTTGAATGATTTTGGCGATGTGCAGTATAGTTGAGGGTATTGGTTGAATGCCGGATGTTAATTGAGATGGGGTTTTGTGTGCTTGCCTCTAAGCTCAACCGGGAAGGTCGTGGTCCTAGAGGAACTGTAGATTCAGGTTGAAATTCGTGCTGAGGCAGAGATGAGGCTTCGAGTCAGGTAAGAGATGGCCCTATGTGGAGGCGGCCTTGCAAGTTGGTAAATATGTTTGATAATATTTTTATGTTGCATGGGCGTGTAGTGGTTATATCTTGTGTGATGCAAGATCTAGTGGACCAATGGCCATATGGAGGACTAGTGTGGTGGGGGCTGATAGGTTGATGCCTCAAACCTTAGTGGGTTGTGAGGATGAGTGGATCTAGCCTCATTTGCATGCATTTGGCATACATAAACATGATTATATTCATATTTACATGCATTGCACCCTTACTGAGTCTTTATGACTCATGAGGTTTTATCTCATGTGTAGATGTTGCAAGTCTGAATGCAAGGATGAATGGTGTTGGAAGACTGTTGTGGCGACTAGCCTCATTGCCCAAGATGTGTGGATGTGTACTCTCCTGTATTTTCATTCATGTATTTATGTGATTGAATGTTAGCGTTATTGAGCACTATATGTGTTTAATTGCTGTAATTATCATAGTGTGATAAATTATTGTGAGATTATTCGTTGTTTGTGGCTTAGTGGAAGAAGATGAAGATGCGCCGATGGTGTGAAACTCGAAATCGAATATGGTCTTCTGTGGAGATGGAGACGAAAATGAAGGCAGAGCTGGTCTTTTGTGAAGATGGCGACGAAGCCCAAGTCGAAGATGGATGGCAGTGGATGGTGAGTCACAGGAAGTCGGAGATGGTCTTCTCTTCAGCGGTGGATGGCGACTCACAAGAAGTCGGAGATGGTGACAAAACCCAAGTAGGGCTCAACTTCGGCGGTGGATGGCAACGAAGAGGAAGAAGACGAAGCCGGCTCGAATGGGAGAGGAAACCCTAGAGAAATCGAGATGGACAAAAGCGAATGTGTTGTGCGAGCGGTGAGAATCCCCTGGAAATGTAAAACAACCCCCCCTAAGAAAACCATTTCTAGCAAAAGCGAGAAAAAAGCCTCACGTGACCAAAAATAAGAACTTAATTTCTCTAGAAAAGAAGTGCAATCAAACACTACAAAAGTTAAAATTTAGGTAAAAAATAGTCACTTTTAATGAAAAATAAGTACAATCAAACAGGCCCTAAAATTTCTATATTTCTGGTCATCATGCTTCATACTTGCTCGCTAGAAATTCCGTATGTTCATGCTTTAATAAACATACATCAGAGAATATGCATATATTCATATGTATATGTACAGGAGCGGAACAAGAAGAGAGTTAAAGTTGGGGGGGCCAAGGCATGTATAAGAAATCGTATACAAATATATTTGATTTTGATTAAAAGAGGAAACTCTAATTAACACATAATTGATATTTTATTTATGTAAGGTAAATAATATAAAATAAAAATATACCAAATAGAAATTTAGTTTTTTCATGTTTTTGTGATCCAAATAAATTTAATTTTTTCATTTAAAAATTCAATATATATAAATCATCCATAAAAAATCAACAACCAGAAAAGATAAATGTAAAAATAAATTAAAATAAAAAAGACTAATAAATTGAAACAAAATGAGAGGAATAATGACCTTAAAAGTGCTAAAAAATTAAGTTAAGGAGATTTGATTAATTTAATTGTTTATTTGTTAGTACAAAGAGATGTAGGGGTCTTTATCATGAGTGCAAACAAATTTTTAGGTGTATTTGTTGTTCTAAATTGTTTGAAGATGAGATTAAAAAATTGATCTTACTATTAAAATAAATAGTTTTTATAAAGAGAAATATGTATTATTTATTTTTATTTATCTAACTAAAGATAGAATAAAATATTAATTTTATTTAATATATATATATAATTTTTCTAAGTGTATATTAATAATAATAATTTATTCTATCTTTTAATAATTTTTCTAAGTGTATAATAATAATAATAATAATTTTTATATAAATATGTATATATATAAAATTGATCTCCACAAGTAATGTCCTCCTTCCTCAACACTAAATTTGTAATAATTCATTAATAATAATAATAATAATAATAATAATAATAATAATAATAATAATAATAATTCAAATTGAAAGCATATTTTTATTCAGATAATTTTAAGTACCCAATCCATTATTCTATTACAAACGCATTTTAAGCTAATATTCTTTTTAGCTGCATCAAAAATTTAGTAGAGCTTAGAACATGAAATGACAAAACCATATGGTTTAATTTTGAAGACTTTCTTTATTGATATGATATAATTTCTTTCGTCATTATGCATATAAAGACAAAATAATAATACAGGATACATCAACTTTCACGTGATTTATGGATTCATATGTTATATTGTAATTTATTTATTTTTCTTTCTCTGGCTGTTCATGAAATGAATATTCCAATATTGCATTTGGAATACTCTATCAAAACATTGCTCACTTTTTCAATTTATGAGGGAAGAAAAAAAATAATAGGACATCAATGTCAAAAAGGTGTGTTACTAAATTCAATCTAAATTCTTCATAAATAATATATCCATCAATGAGTAAAACGTGTATGATAGTTCTCTATATATATATAAATTTATAAGAAAAATAGTTATTGAGTGGTCCAATTAAAAGTACAATAATATATATACGACAAAATAATCAAATGATAATATATGTGGTCCAATTAAAAGTACAATAAGATATATACGATAAAATAAACTATAATGTATCCATCTTCACGAGAAGAATGAAGATGGATACATATAAATATTGTGATTAATTATTCCCAAACACACTTAAAATAATTTTCTCCAATTAATAAAGCCCAACTTCAAAGTGTATATTAAATTAATTGGTAACTCATGTATAACTTAAATAGTGGCACAATATCAAAAGGTCAATATTAATTTGTGGGCTCCTGTGGTCTCATCAAATCGAAGACTTTGAGCCCCTCATATTATATAACCATGAGGATATTAATAGAATTATAGTAATAAAATGTGGTTAAGCATGTAATACTTGTTGCATATGAATTGATTTAAACAAATATTTCATAAGTTAGAATATTTAGCATTAAGACTCAAATTTATCTCTTTCGTAGAAAATTGTGGGATCGAGCAATGAGACCCCTCGCAAGGAAGGACATCTCAAGAATATTTAGCATTAAGCATTAACCATACTAATAATCCATAAATCATATACTCTTAATTACATTGGAAAGTTGATGAACTTCTTTTACTTTATAATAAGATCTTTGTAATGATTTGAGACAACTATATCTTAATGATATATTAGGTCCTAACATGTATGCATCACATATGATACATTTTTATGGTTCATAAATAAAAAATTAATATGTTCAAAATTTAATACATAGCTGCTGACATACATGAATTTAAATATGAATATCAGGACATTAATGATTAGAGACAAGTACATCTTTTCTTATTGAACCACCGACAAATTTAAAACCTTGAAAACTTATTGACCTCCCAAAGGAATTAAACATGAAATGTAATTATAGCAGAGGGAACCTCATCTTAAAGCCCTATAAATTCGACCAATCAAATCGTCAAAACACCTACAAATGGTGATATTATATTACATAAATATATGTGGAAGATATGTCTAACCTACAAAAGAGATCTACTCGTTGGAGTGGGCTCATCATGAGCCCATCATGCAAAATTCATTTCATGATGTTATTATGACCATTAACCCATATGAATACCAAATTGTGCATTTATGTGCAGATGAGAAATTGAATACAAAATTTATTTCTGCATAATTAATGAAATTGAATGTACTCTCGTATTTTGAGTGCTTGTATGGACGGACCATGGGAACTAGATCTTATCTGAAAATGGCAAGAAAATTAGATGGTGATTCAAGGAGAAAATTTCTCATAGAACATTTGTATATTAATTAATTTGTTAAAATGTTGTTTTACTATCATCTAATACACATGACATGGATATACAACAGAGATGTACCAAAAGATAAAATAGATAATAGAATTTTATTGACATGGTGGAACCGTGGAAGAGTAGGATTTTTGTTACATTGGGCCAAAATCAACAGACTAAAGCCCGTTTTCTTTTTCTTAATTTAGGCCAATCAATTCATTTTAAAATATTTCCATGTTTGTCTTTTTTTTTTTTTTTTTTCGGCAGGTCTCGATGGCGTGTCTTGATGTTAGAGACGCGATATCAAGACACCACACAAAGACTGTCTCTAATGTGTAACAAGGGACTTTTTGTATTAAAGAAAATGAGAAATTTTAAGAGAGACAGCAAAAATAATCTATAATATAGGTTATGGGTTTTAATCTGATAGGATGGATAACGATAAGTAGTAACATGTGATGGGTTCCCGCGAGTGCGATTTTGTTCACCCCCTTTAATGGGAGTGAACATAACCCCCATGTATTTTGAGGGTTATGTCTAACAGAGGAGGGCAACAAGTAAGAGAGGGGGTTGCTTCCTCTGTTAGACATAACCCCCAAAATACTTGGGGTTTAAGTTCACCCCGTTGTAGGGGATGAACAAAATTGCACTCAGTTCCCGCTAGTGTCCCACATAAGGTTTGAGGAGGTGGCAAATATATTAATTTATGAAAAAATGAGTTCTGATATCACTTATTGAAAGAAGAAAAATATGAGGAATAAAAAAAAAATCTTCAAGATTAATTAAGATTTATCGTTGAAAATCCTAACAAGCCACCACCTCAGCGAGAATTCCTAAAAATATGAGACCATTCTCCGATAACAACCATGACTATTTATTACCAATAATCGCCATGATCTCTATCACCAAGATCAGCATGCTTCCACCATAAATAGTACAATCACTTAAGCATATACTGCCTAAGATTTTCAAGGCACAATTTTGAAAAATACCTTATTGAAAAACTATGGTGCATGCTAAGGGTGTTCAAAAAAATCGGTGCACCGTAGAAATCAGCCAAACCAAATCAACCAGACCAGACCAAACCAGTTGGTTTTTTTTCTTTTTTTTGTGTGGTTCAAAACGGTTTGGAGATTGTACAAACCGCGCAGTTTGTGGTTTGTACAATTGGAGGTTCAATTTTAAACTGAACCGCATAAGAAAATATAAAAATATATTTTTATAAAAATCACCTCAATAGCCCTAGAAACCCTTATTATTATAAAAATCACCCTATATTTTTATAATAATATATAACAGATTTATAATAATATATAACTATTATATCTAATATTTTTATAATAGGTTATAAATTTTAACAAGTTATTTTCAAACCGTGGTAAATCACACCAAATCAGACCGCAAATGCGGTGCGGTTTGGCCCACCCAGACCAGACCGGTCTAGTTTGGTCGAAAAACTGCACCAGCAGTTTGATGTGCTGAAAATGATTCAGACCGGCCAAACCGCACTGTGCACACCCCTAGTGCATGCAACCCCCATACTTGACTTCCATGGGAGCTCTTCAGCCATT
Organism: Diospyros lotus; assembly: GCF_014633365.1. Classification (NCBI taxonomy): domain Eukaryota; kingdom Viridiplantae; phylum Streptophyta; class Magnoliopsida; order Ericales; family Ebenaceae; genus Diospyros; species Diospyros lotus. Next base: position 36,154,417 of record NC_068351.1, on the reverse strand, counting down.
AACATTCTTTCCACCACACACATTGCATCACCGTCAAGTCAATGCCCGTGTACAAACTTTGTGGACCCGCTAGAAGTATCACATCTTCTTTCATAACAATTTTGGTGGTTTAGCAACATGCCATGAGAATGTATCCATCTCTTTAGAGAACATTTTCATCTCCCATAAAATTGAGAGACGAACTTCCCGCGTCACAATTTTTAGAGCCATTTGCCAGACTTGCTCTACTAGATATTTTAGAGGTTTCAGGAGTTGATTTTCCTTTCAACATCTTGTATAACCTGCATTGGATCAAGATATCCTTGACTCATATTTGCCACAAGACAAAATTGATCTTCCCATCGAACTTTTCAAAATCAAACTTCATCGTGCTTGGCATATCCTTTGCATACTAGACGACCGATAACCAAATCTTTGATACCACTTGTTAAAGGAAAAAACAAGATGAGAAAAAATACAAGATGATCCAATAACGCTCAAACACAAGAGATTTTTACGTGAAAAATCCTAAAAGGAAAAAACCATGATCATCATAACGACAAAAAAAAAAAATATATCATTATATAGTAAAGTTTACAACTATAAAGTCTAATATTCTCTTTCTAAATCCAAATTCCAATTACACTCAATTCCTACCTCTCACTTGTCTCTCACAAGTGATTTGCACACCTTGAATAACAAACCAAACATCCTATTTATAGACTAAATTCCTTGTTCGTCAAGGCTAAAATTTCCTTACCTAGCAACAATTAACAACTGACTATGAATTAGGATTACAAACTAAACCAATATTAAAAATAAGAAATAATCTTCGAGACTAATTTGGATTTTTAGCTGAAAATCCCAACAAAATATAATTTTTATAATTTTTTCATTTTTCATTTAAAATTTTAATTTGCATTTAAATTTTATTATTTATTAATTAAAAATATATAGTTTTATGATAAATTAACTATGTAATTATACCAATTTTTATCACAAATTAAATGATGCCCTTGCTCATCATTGGAAGGTTTTTATTAATTTGAAAAAACAAAAATTGTAGATGGATAATTTTTGTCATTTTTTAAATATGAATTTAATTATATTAATTAATACTGGGTAAAATTCTGAAAAAGGTGTAGAGATAAAGTTGGTGGTGGGGTGAAAATAACATGGGCCCTTGAGATTTCTTTAAAAAATTGACTTGGTCGGAAAAAAAGAAAAAAAAAAACATTTTTAAAAACACGATAAGGAAACCGCGCGCTAATATTGGCAGCATGAGAAGACGACGTCATATGAACAAGAAAAACCTGCTAATTGATCTACTTGGAAAATGCAAAACCATTGAACAACTACTAAGACAACTTCATGCAAAATCAATAACTCTAGGACTACTCATTCAAACTCACCAAGATGTTGCCTCCAAAACACTCTTTTGTTACACCAAACTAGCTAGCTAGGCACCCCACATCAATCCACCAACCTCTTCGACCATATTCAAAACCCAGATATAGTTTCATGGACGTGCCTCGTCAACCTCCACTTAATTACAAGCTCAAAACCCCAGCAAAGCTTTCTGGGTGTTCTTGCTGATGATTCATAGCGATTTATGACCTGATAGTTATTCTATTGTTTGTGCGTTGTCTGCTTGTGGACATAAAAAAGATTTAATGGGTGGTCGGATTAATGTTCATGGAATGATGTTGACGTCTGGATTGTTGGATTCAGACACGATTCTGGGTAATTCTCTGGTTGATATGTATTATAGAAATGGATGTATTGAGGTTGCTCAAATGATTTTCGAGCAGATGCAAAATAGAGATATCTCTTCGTGGACTAGTTTGCTAAATATATGGATATATAATGTGCAGTGGAATCGGCCCGTCGTGTGTTCGATGAAATGCCTGAGAGGAATTCGATAGCTTGGACTGCGATGATAACCGGGTATGTCAGAGGGAAGAATCCGGTTCGGGGTTTGGAAATGTTTTGGAGGATGAAAACGGAAGGGAGGAAGGTGGTGACCATCGTGGGTGTGCTCTCAGGTTGTGCTGATATTGGGGCGCTTGATCTTGGTCGGTGCCTGCATGGTTATGTTAACAAATGCAAGTTCAGCATGGATGGTACTATGAACAATGCTTTGATGGATATGTATTTGAAAAGTGGATGTCTTGATATGGCCTTGAAGATATTTTATGGGATGCCTTCTGTTTGACTACTTTGATATCAGGTTATGCATTTCATGGTAGAGGAAACAATGCATTGGAAGTTTTCTATGACATGTTGGATACAGGAATCGCCCCTAGTGAGGTCACCTTTGTCTTAGTTCTATCAGCTTGTAGCCATGCAGGGATGCTTGTTGAGGGTTAGCGATTGTTCAATGGAATGGTTGACTTTTTTGGTTTGTAACCCAAAATTGAGCATTATGGATGCATGGTGGATCTTCTTGGCCAAGCAGGACTTTTGGAGAAAGCTAAAGATTTTATTGAACAGATGCCCGTCAATCCAGATGCTGTCATTTGGAGATCGTTACTCAGTGCCTGTTTGGTCAGTGGGGATTTAGAGGCTGTTTGGCTTATCCTTTTTAATTGTAACTTTTAAGTTAATTAGCGGTTAGTATAAAAGTTATGTACTGTTTAAATTGATAATATGTTTGAATAAATGTGCTTTTAAACTGTCAATTGATAATTATGTGTTTGGTTTGTAAAAACTGATAAGTTGTCAAAATTAACAAAAAGGCTAAAATAGACATGATGTTAAATAATTTAAATAAAATTTATAAAAATACTATTTTTTATAAAAATAATTATAAATTAATTTCTAAATATTAGATAAATTATACATACTTACTAAAAAATATATTAATATATAATATATATCTTTTATTTTATTTTTTTAAAATATTACTATTAATATATATAATATATACATTTGCAGGTGTAATATATATATATATATATTGTATATACTCTACTACAGGTCGGGGATGCCATCGACGATGGAGGAGGAGGCCGCGATCGAGGCTGGAGGCAGCACCTGATGGTGACGGCGATAATGGAGAAGGGTTGATGGTGCTCGACGACGGCTGCGGCAAATCTGGAACATGGTTGCAGCGATGGCGCGACCTGGTTATATAGCGATGGCACGAGCCTAGTTGGACTACGACTATGTCGACGGCGGTATGGAGGAAGGGCGATGGCAGTTATGGTAGAGCAGAGCTTGGGAGAAGATGATGGAAAAAAGAGAGTTGGGAAAAGATGAGGGCATTTTGGTATTTTACTTGATCAACCTAGTAGCATTTTTGGGCAAAGCTTGGGGGTACCAACTTTTACGCGGGATAGCTTTTACTCTTAAAATTTTTGCCAAACACTTAATCTTCAAAAGCTATATAGCTTATACGCTGTAAAAGAACTTATACGCGGTCAAACCGCTAAGCCAAACAGCCTCTTAGACTTGGTTGAAATGGCTGGAAAAAAGGTAATTAAACTAGAACCACATAGTGATGGCGTTTACATTCTTTTATGGAATATATATTTCTTGGGGTGAGTAAAGGCTCAACCACCTCTAACACTTACAACCAGAACTAGAATATGAAATGACTATTCAAAAAAGGAAGCACAGATAAAAATAAACATAAAGCAGTAGCGGAAATGAAAGAAAACGAGCACAATAAGATTTACCATGGTTCACCCTTTAAATTAAGTTTACATCCACGTTGAGCTCCAACGAAAAGAGTTCACTACACTAGTCGAAAAATGGATTACACTTTCATTGTACAAGTAATAATCCTCACTATACACTTACTGGTTTCTTAACAAAACTTGTCCAAAGATTACATACAAAATTAGAAGGCAGCCTATGAAACCAAAAATGAGAATGAATAACATGTACAAATGGGAGACAAACCCTAGAAGACAAAATGACCCTACTAAACCTCTTGCTTCCTTTTTCTTTCCTTGCGCTAATCTCGAGGAATCGAAAGGAATAAATAGGCAGAAGTAGTGGTGTATCCTCCATTATTGAGCATGGTTCTTGGTACTAACCATGTCTTCTCATTCTCTTGCATTATAGGCCATTCCCACTTCCATACCTGGCCACTCCCTCCAAGTTTCTTGCCTTGCTTTCCTAGGGTAACTATTAAAGGATAGCTACAACATGCACCCCAACAAGGAGATGGACCAAGAAGCAAAGAAAGCCATGGAATGCCAAAACTACCCTAAGCATTTGATTGGTACATTAACATGAGGAAATGAAGCAGGAGCAGATTGTCATCCCCGCCTACTCCCCAATCAACAACAATGGGTGCAAGCCAAACTCATAATCCAAGCCATTAGGTAACTTGAATCAACGAAGTAGAGAACCAACATACCAAGAGAATTGTTAATTTATAAAACCTTTCGTCACATAAGACAACCATCATTCCATTTGAAAGTTGAAGCAGGGGCTTTGTCAACTTCAAGGTACAAAGTAGAATGACTCAGCAGAGAGACTCAGTAGAGAAAGGGAAACTAGTCAGCCAGAAGCAGCTAGAAGAGCCAAGAAAAACTAGGGAAATGGAAGGGAAAAGAGAGAGGGGGGGAAGGAAAAATACCAACCATACCTAGACCACGCATGGAACTTGAGGCACTAATGGAGAGCAAGAAAGAACAACTAGGACACAACTTGAATTAGCATCCTATAATCCGTTGCAGAAATAACGCACTAACACTCCAAACATTTAGAAACATTTGATAAACAAACGGAAATAAACTAGGTGGAAATTTTTATCTCTATTTAGAGGCGAAATTTTTTTCATTTTTGTTTAGAGACATCATTTTTGTTTAGATACAGAATTAAAAAAGAAATTTTTTCTTAATTTCTTTTTTCCCTAGAGATGTAATTTGACAACCACCATCTCTGCCACACCTTCTCCTCCATTATCTATACTTGTCATCGGCCACCTTTTCTACCTTATCGCCAATTGCTTCTTATCTTGCCATGTCGCCTACCCAGCCTCATTGCCAGCCACCATTTCCACTAATCTCTCACCCCTTACAAATCCCATTCATTCTAACCTATTTTCTTCTTCTTCCTCTGCATTTCAATTGTCGGCCGGTCATTGAAAGAATAAATTGTGGCATAGATAATAGTCAACAAGGATGGTAATTTGGGTATTTCAACACACATATGTTGTATGCTTTAACTCAATTATGGTGAAGTGTGCAATTGACTCAAAAATGCATAATTAAATAATGTAATTAAAATAAAAAAAATTAAATAATTACATAAAAAATATAAATTTGACCCAAAAATTAAATTCCAATCTACAAAACTGCCTACATGGGCCACGTCTACCCATTGTCGGGCATGCCCAAAAAGGGCGTCAGTCAAGCACTCTTCCGTTACAAATTGGAAAAAGCTCATTCCTTCACAGGTAATAAACACTTTCAAAGCTATTAAGATTAGCAATGGTGGGAAGAACCTGGGCATCAGGGATTGCCAAGAATTGATTCCTTGAAATAAATGACCATGATTCTCCCTAATCATCATTGGGACAACCAAGGAGCAGGAGGAGCCTAGGAGGTTTGGTAGGTCACAATTTAGTCACTACTCACTTTCACGATGTTTTTTCAGTACCAAATGCTATTAGGTTTTGTTTCACGAATCTATGCCTTCCATATTGTTCTTTACTTGAAACATTTCACATGTCTAGGGTTTTAGGTATTAAAACAACTCGGTTTCATATATTTGTTGGTTCCTAATGATGGTAAATATATCCCAAGAGGGGGGTGAATTGAGATTTGTATAGATTTTCGATAATTTAAAATTTTGATTGATGGCAGAAAACTAGGTTTCAAAATATAAGGGTTATGTTTCGAAATAAGATTTTCTATCCTAGTAGGTTTCGAAACCTACTCTATATGTTTCGAAATAAACCTTTTCTATTTTGTAAGTTTTGAAATATAAAATGTATGTTTCGAAATCTACTTTACTGATTTGCATGATTCGAAATCTTTTACCTTATATTTCAAAATAACGATCTTTGAAAAAGATGATTTATATAATTAAGAGTATACCAAAGGTGTTTGTATATCAAATATATGTTTGTATGTATGTATACAATTAAGCTCAAGAAAAACTTTGTTTTAGACTTTGATAACAAAACTTATGAAAGCATGTGCAATAGACAATAATGATAAGCAAAAGCTAAAGAACACTTGCACACAAGATATATAGTGGTTCGACACCCCGCCTAGTCTACTACCTTCAAGCTTACCCAGTTGAAGGATTTTTCAATCCCAATCACTTTTACTTAGTGATTAACCATAACAAGGGTTTTACCATAGTTCACCCTAAAACCTTATAAAGTGAGTTTTTACGGGCTCAACTCAAACCTAGCACCAAGTGAGTTTTTACGGGCTTAACTCAAACCTTACACCAAATGAGTTTTAAGGCTAAACTCAAACCTTTGACACAATAAGTTTTAGGCTTAACTCAAATCTTTACACCACAATGAGTTTTAGGCTAAATTCAAACCTTACAATATTAATAAGATAAATGAAACTTATCTTACTACCTAATAGAATGTATAGCAATAGAATGCCTTACCAAATGGCTGTACAAACCTCTTAGTTAGAGAGATGAGAGCTTGAAAGATGATACTTTGAATTTCAACTTGCTTTTCCTTTTTACACCACAATGCATATTTAGGAATGGACGAATGGATCTTCTTTGAAAGCTTTGTCAAGAATGATTTTGATCACTTGTGCTTGTGTGTGTGTGTCTCTACTGTGTGTTGTAATGCCCCGTTTTTTCGGGCCCCTTAATTCTTTGGACAATCCTAGGATGATAAAATTTTTCCTTTCGAACTCATACCAAATCGCATCATCCCAGAATTTTCATACATTTATTTTATCTCTAAAGAGAGATATCATATACATACCTCAAATGCGGAAGTTAGAATCGAATCTGACATCTTACTTTAACATAACTCATAAATCAATTCTTCACATTACCATTTCTCGAACTTAATCCCAATACAAGGCTTATTCATCAATAACTTAAAACATCACATAAGTCTCAACTAACATCAACACATAACATACGTTCTTACTAACATGAACCCTAAATGGGATTATACATCATCATTAACCATAAGGTTATACATCATCGATCATCAAACATCAATCATACTTATATCTTACATCATGGACTTCCAAATCGTTCAGATTTCAAAATAACAGGACTTAGACACATGGGCTACATCACATACATTCATCTCATCGTTCATTTATCGTGCACTTAGCTAAGTGTCATTTCATGCCTCATTCATCCTCGTACCTGCTACAATCTCCATCTGGAATGTTTGAATATTTCAGGGGAAAATCCCAATTAGATGATGAACCATCTAACTAAGCGTACAAAAATCATTTTCGTGCATGAATGTAAAATGCAAAATGTTATCATCGTTTTTGACTTGAGTCAACCGCATCCAACTGTTGCTCCCCATTTTTACAGCCCCTTTCCTGGGCTTATGTGTATGGGTGCACACTTGATAGAGCAGCGGCGCTAATTCATAATCCCAAGCCCTTTATGCAATGCATGATCAATAATATCATCGTGAATATATGCACATTTCAATATCAACACATGTAAATGCAATCTACATGACATAATCACATCAAGACATAACAACATGATGAAATCATTCACATAAAATTAGGTTTTCAGTTGAACCCCTTTCATACCAAGCATTTTCATAAAACTAAATTCATTTTGGTAAGTACTACTTACCTCGTACGCATCTCATAACATCTTTGATTCTCGTGCCAGACTTCTAACGTAATCAATTCGAATCTTCAACATACCTTGGCCAACATATTCATTTAATAACATTAATATTCCCTTCCTCATAATTTCCTCATGACTTTCATTTATTTCTTCCTACTTTCCTCAATAATTCCTTAAACATTTCCTCACTAAATAATTTCTAAATAATAATTCAAACTAAGCATTACTCAATTATTTCCTCGAATATTCTCAATCACGATTCATAACATAATATTCTTAATTTACTAGACTTTTCTAGGATATTTTTACTTACCTTAACTTAGCCTCTTAGGATTCCTCGGTATGAGCGTCCTGACCTCGATTTACTCACAAATCCTCGATTCTTGCACACTGCCTCAATTTCCATGCACTACCTCACTTCCTACGCATTACCTCAATTTTTGTGCGACATCTTGATTTTTGCACACCACTTCGATTTTTGTGCACAATCTTGATCCCCAAGTCTTGCCTCGATTCTCACGCTCGAACTTGATTCTCACACCCTATTTCGCTATTTGCACACCACATCAATTTTCGTGCGATATCTCGATTTTTGTGCCATTGCCTCAATTTTCGTGCGTCGTCTCAAAACGCATGCCCAAACTATTTTTCTTACCAAAATCTCCGAAATATTAATACAACTCCATTTCCTATTTTTTGGGATTTTTCTGATATTTTTTGGCATTTTTCCCAATTTTCTTTTCTTTTTCTCCTTTTTCCTTTATTTTCTTTTCTTTCCCCTTTTTTTTTCTTTTCTCTTCTACTGTTCATCTTCTTCCAGCAACTCCCGCGCCTCCCCTTCAACTCCTTCATTCTTTTCTTCTTTCTTTCTTTTCCTTTTTTTTTCTTCTTTCTTCTTCTTCTTCTTCTTCTTCTTCTTCTTCTTCTTCTTCTTCTCTGCAACCTGCGCATGCACCTCCTACGCACCCAGCCATGCGCGCACGGCCTTGCACAGCCGCCTCCCGTCGCCACTAGCCATCACCACGGCCAGCACCAACAGCCGCCATCGCACGCACCGCGCCACTACGAGCCGCCGGCGCACGCTGCTGCTCCGGCTCGTTCTCAGGCCCGAGCTGCCATGCTGGCTTGCTCGGCTGCCATGGCCGAGCTTGCTGGAGCATGCGGCCATGGTTGCCGCAAGCTTGCTGCCTCCTATCCCTCTTCCGGACTCGCACTCTCGGCCTCTCTCTCACTCGAGCAAGCTCTCTCTTTCGGTCTCGATCTCTCTTGGCTTCTCTCCATCTCTCTCGGCTTCTCTCTCTCGGCCATGGCTCTCCCCCGCGCTCTATCTCTCTATACATATATATATATATATATATCCGAACAAGCTTGGGCGCCACTCTTCTCCAAATCTCTTAACCCAAAGCTCCAACATGCTGCGATTCTGCCTCCTCCATGCGCGAAGACAACCACCTGGTGCTTCCCCCTGCTTCTCACGCGCATATACTTATATAGTACGTATATATTTATATTATATATATTTTACACTAATATATCTATAGAAAAAATACATATTCAATCCTCATATTTATTCTTTATTACATTTGGGAATCCTTAAATTGCAATGCCTCCCTTTGCTCAAATTAATTCGAATAACTATGCTTAAATTCAAAATTAATAACTTCGATAATTAATCGATACAGACGATTTAGCCATCAGGTCCTCACTGGGCCCTTAATTCATCCCGCAACCACTAAAGGGTTGATCGTCACGCAAAACCGAAGCCTCCCTAGGGTTCCGTTGACTTCCCGGATACCCCTATGACAATTTAGAATTTTAGCCCTAATCATAGTTATATTTTAGCTGTACTGAAAATCGTCTCAATTCCAATTTCTTTTACTTTCATAAATCCTATCTCGGAACGCTCATCGAGATTATATCATTTTCCATAGCCAATTACACTTTAGAGCATTCCCTCCAGTCGATTCAGTGATTTATTTTGCTATCAAGCCTATTTTTCGGTATTCAAACCTTACTTAAATGACGTGGCGACCTTACGCCGAAACAGGGTTTTACATGTGTTCTCTTGTTATTTCTTGTTGTCTCTCAATCAATCTTTTCTTGTCTTCAAATACCTGTTATTTATATTAGGGGTGTTCAAAAATATCGGTGCACCGCGAAAACCGACCAAACCAAACCAAACCGAATCGGTCGATTTTTTTTTTTGCCGTCCAAAACGGTTTGGTGGTTGTACAAACCGCACAGTTTGCGATTTGTATGGTTTGCGGTTTGGTTTAAAACCAAACCGCCCAAGAAAATATAAAAAAAATATATTATTATAAAAATCATCCTAACAGCCCTTATAACCCTTATTATTATAAAAATCACCTTATATTTTTATAATAATATATAGCAAGTTTATAATAATATATAATTATTATAATTGTCAACAAATTATAATAGTTTATAATAATATATAATTATTCTTTTTAATATTTTTATAATATATTATATATTATCAATAGTTATTTTCAAACCGCGGTAAATCGCACCAAACCATACCACAAATGCGGTATGGTTTGGTGCGGTTTGGCCGCACCCAAACCAAACCGCGGTCTGGTTTTATCAGAAAACTGTACTAGCGATTTGGCTTGCTGAAAATGGTTCAGACTGGCCAAACCACACCGCAAACACCCCTAATTTATACCAAGAGATAGAAATATAATTGTTTATAGTCGTTAGAGACAAGACATAAAAGTAGATTTCGAATCATACATAATATGTTTCAAAACATACTCCCCATGTTTCAAAACATAAAGCTTTTTCAGTTGTACTTGCACTTAGAGACAACATTGAGTGGGAGACAAAGTCTTATGCCCACTATGATTAATTCAAAGCACTCGCATTCAAATTTGAATTTGAATCTCATAGCATAAGAATGCATTAATTTAATGATTTTGATAAAAACAAAATTGCAAAACAAATGCATCTTGGTTTTTAAATAATCTACTGACAGAATGTCAGAGGTTTCGAAAGATGATATATATATGTTTTGAAACATACTTTTCTGGAAATAAGATTTCGAAACATGACATATAAGTTTCGAAACATAGTTCAAAACCTGAAACAAATGCAAATATATAGATGTTTCGAAATAGCATACACACTTTAGAAAACATGAAAAGGGTTTCGAAACATGCACAGAAACATGACAGAGTTTCAAAAGGATTTGCATGAAAACACAATCCATAACATGTATACATCACAACATATTTACATTTATTTAGTTTAAGTAAATGTCCACATTTTTTTTATTTATATTTTACATTCTATTTACTTTAATACATAAATGTAAATAACAAAGTACCCTCTATTTGGATTCAATAAAAATATATAGAAAATCAAAATCCATAACTAGTAGAATTTGTGTTTTAATACAAACTTAGGATTTTGAGATTTTACCATCTCCAAAATATATACTTTCTATTTAATAAAAAATTCATTAAAAATTGTTTTAGCACTAATGAAAGTTAGCTATTAAAATATCGGGAGATAATTTTTCAAAATGAACACATTTTCAAAAACATATTGTAGTTGGTCTTTTGCCTTAGAATTATTTTGATCAACGATTTCAAGACTAATTTTGAAAAACACTTTAGGAAATTTTTTTAAATCATAATACTTGCCTTTACAAATCTCCATCTGTATAAAAATGAACTTAACTTGGTTTTCATTTAAACAAAATAATACTTGATATTAAAATTGATATATATTGAAAACCACAATCTTGACTCATGACTTAAGAATTAAGCTTAATATATATTTTTCATCATCAAAACTAATATATATAAAAGGTGCAACAACAATATTTTTGTGGATATTGTTGTGTATCTCTGTGTGCTGTTGATTACGCTAAAATTTTGTGACCAATTAATTATTTAGTTTACAATTGAAGTGCCAGCAAAATTAATCTGGAGGTTTTATACAGAAAGATGCGTTCAGAATGTGAATATTTATTTCTTCTTCTCTTTGATTATTATTTTTTGCCATCCTCTGTGGGTAAATTTTATTAGAAGATTATCTAGGCACTGAAACTTTGTGTGTTTAAAGTGTTCATAATGAGAAGACCATTGTTTGGTTTATGGACTTAATTTCTTACTCTTAATAGTCTTTTTTTTCTTTTTTTTTTCTGGTTCATTTTAGGTTATTTTTAGTTTCTATGTCTGTAGTGTTGTGTAATGTTCTCTAATTTTTCCCTAATTTTTCCCTAATTATGTTGTACTGCCGTAACACTGTTTATAGGAATGCGTCCTTGACCTCCCATGATGTTTCTTGCATTAAGAACTTTATATAGATTTATATTTCCATTGATAAAATAATTGGAGAACTAGAATTCATGTAGCCAACCCTAGCAAGTGGGATCTTAGGAGCAGGAGGATGATACTGTATATAGGTTATTCATTGATAAGATGAGGAATAAGCTCTTTATTTATGTGTTTGGAACTATCATTTGTGAAGAGATAAGAAAACAAAAGGGGAAAGATGGGAGAAGATGGAAGGGTTTCAAGATACTCCCTTTCTTTTTCACTTTCCTTTTTTTGCTAAACTTTTTGTGGCTTAGAAAATGGGAAAAGCTATTTATTTGTTGAAAGGATAATTTTTTTTCTTTACTATCCTTAAAAGGTACACACAAATTAATAGTTTCATCTTGCATTATTCTCCCGTCCCTTGACAAATCCTAATTCCAACTAGATAATGTTCCATTCTCATAATCCAAAAATTTGTCCCTTGACAAATCCTAATTCCAACTAGATAATGTTCCATTCTCATAATCCAAAAATTTTAATTTATTGTCTTACTTTGTGACTGTTGGGTTTGTTAAACATTTGACTAAAATATACAGAGAAGATGGAAAGGCAGCTACCTTATGCTTATCAGAACAACAATCCGTATGCTCCCACCCAAATTCGGAATACCCTGAATAGAATGCAACAAAATGCCTTAATGAGTAATTTTCCAGGAAGGTCAGACCATTTCGTTACTGAGAGAGAACAAAAAAGTTTTCACTCAAAAGCTGATGGGCAGTGGCAGCGGGATAAAATTGCTCCAAGACCATCAAGTCAAATGTCATCTCACTTGTACAATGAAGGCAAGTCTTTTTTTGGACTCTGCAAATTGTATCACCAGATTGGTAGTACACTATCACCATTGGAAGTAGTTAAGACTTATGCCTAGTGTGTGTTTTTTGTTCATATTATGTTTCTACATTCTTGTCTAATGCATGCTGATTACTCATTGTTGCTAGACAACCTTATAAAACTAATAGGTATTGGTTGTCTTCTCAGGGAAGGAAGTGGGAGAAACAGATGCTAGAGAAAATTTGATGCGAAGAAAAGAAATGGGGTATTTGAAAAAGTAGAAGTTGGATAACTATTCAAAAGAAAACCTTCAATGATATTTACTATTGCTTATTGTGACCAAGAATGTAGAGTTTTATCCGCACCTTTTTAATATTATGTGCCTAAAAAACAAATTCACGTTCCAGTAACTGAGATAATTAATGAGGTCATCTAAAAGTGAAGTACTTAAAAAGGGTGTTAACAAGTAGGGAATACTGACTAGTGAATGGATCCTTTTGGGAACCCATTATTATGGTGGTTATTGCTAGCTAACACTTGGAATAATAAATTCAATTGCATATATTGTAGTTTACGTCTAACAATATATGGCAATACTTCATCATTACCCTCACCATCAAAAGCTTTTAATCTTTGTATCATTCCAATTTTATTCGATGTCCTTGAAGGTTACATGAGTACTCTTTTTTGCTAAGAAGGTTACATAAATACTTGTTGAAAGTAGTTATAATAGATAATAATACTATTAAGGTAAAATGCCTGTACGGGGTAAAGTTCAAGAGAAAAAGAGAGTAAATATAAGCAAATATGCAATTCCTCAAAAATATCCCAAAACAAAGAAGACTAGAAACATCCAACAGAGTTCAACGTCAGATAAAGAACTCCAAATGAGAAAATAAAAAGCTTTAGATAGCCCTCACCATCACATAATAAAGATGCAAGTGATCTAATAAATTACTGACCCTCATTACGCATATAATTTGTAATCTTCAATGAATTGAAGACAACTAGATGTGAGAATGCAAACTACCGCAGTCATCCAAACAAAGAAAACCACCCCAAGGAAACTTCTATCAAAACGAAAATCAAGTTTTTTCTTCTAGTCACAGAATGTTATATAATGAATCCAAATAAAATGTCAAACCCATTTGTCCTCTCCTTGCCTTGATAGAGGGTAATAACAACACAAGTTAAAAAAGATCTTAGAGTTGATTTCCTAGTCTTGCAGATTATATTTTAATTGCACAAACTAATAGAAACTATTGATGGCTAACAAAGCAAAGCATTAACAACAACATTCTATCTCTTGCTAACATGAAATGGTCATTGAAGATTATCAGGAACTTAGACCTGACTTGGGTTTCTTTGAAGATAGAATTGAAAGAGAGGGAAATGAGGGAGAAACAGAGAGAGAGTGGGAGAGAATCGAAGAGAAAAGAGAGAAAGTGGCCACTCTTACAAGTAGTTTTCTCAATTACTAATTGTAATTGAGAATATTACAATTACCATTTCTATAACAGAAAATTAACAACTCTTTCTGAAAAATAATCGGTTGCATTCAAGATCTTAGACATTTGCCTACATATAGATAATGACATTCCCTTTCCCCTAAAAACTTTCTTGTCCTCAAGAAATCAAAGCAATTGAGTAGCTTGAGGAATTTGAGTGAGCAAGTTCGATAAGTACTCCCAAGTAGTATGATTTAGATGTAAATGAAACCATCAAACCAACACCTATGTAAGGGGTAGAGCATCTTTATAAATCACCCATTTGTCCAAGATAGCCAAGGGCTCAATCTCAACCTGGTGGTTATCAAATATGGGGGGGTTAAATCAGTGTTAGGAACATCCCTAGGGCCTATTGTCTTTTTAAGTAGGGAAACATGAAGAACGGGATGGACATTAGTGTTGTTTGGTAGTTGTATTATGTAAGCCATATGACCCACATTCATTTTATTAGAAAATGACCATATTATTTGGTACTATTAACCCGAAGGTAGACAAAATCCCCCACCAAAAATTCCTTATCTCTCGTTCTAGGATCTACATACTGTTTCATACTGTTTAAGCAACCCTAACATTTATTTCCACTGTTACAAATATTGGTCCCCCATTGCAATTGTTGGAGTAGAATCCACAATGGCAGGTAAAGGTGGGGGTTTAAAACCAAAAAGTGCCTTAAAAGGAGACATCTTTATGGAGCTGTGTGTCACAATTAACTAACCAGTTACAAAAATTTGGATTTTTAATGTAACTTTTAGAAGACACCATGGGCGCTTTGAATCATCACCAAGAATTCAAAGCGCCCATGGTGTGTTCTAAAAGCAGTTTTATGAACATCCTCAATCTTCATCTAAATTTGATGATAGCTTGAACAAAGGTCAAGTTTTAAAAAGAACTTGGCAGTGTGTAATTCGTCCATTAGGTCTTCCACAAGGGGTATGGGAAACTTGTCTTTGATGGTCAAGGAGTTAAGTTGGAAATAATTCACACAAAAATGCCATGATCCATCTTTCGTTTTTACTAAGAGAACTGGTGAAGCAAAAAGGTTTTGGCTAGGCCTTATGAAGGATTGGTTTGACATTTCCTTCACCACTTTTTCAATTTTTGATTTTTGGACTAGGGAATAACGGTAAGATCTAATGTTTATTGGTTCTGAATTAGGTTTAAGGTTAATAAAATGGTCTAAGGTTTGGGTAGGGGGTAAGGTGGTAGGTTCAGTAAAGAGGTAATTAAACTCTACCAACAGGTCATCAATAAGGTGTTGAGAATGTACCTAATCAAGCTCTCCTTGCCGGGAGCTAATTTTCAGGTATAGTTCTTCGTACGTCACCTTCTCAAGTCCTTCCTTTAAGGCCATAATTGAGAACAATTGAGTTAGTTGGCACCATTTTTTCTTGAAAAGACAACCCCGCACTGTAGCCTGAACTTCTCCTTGTCAAGGCATTCTTCAGGGTCTAGCTCTTTAGGGATTCATTCTCCTCCTTGTCGAGGAACCCTCGCACTGCAGCCTGAACTTCTCCTTATTGAGGCATTATTCAAGGTCCACCTCTTTAGGGATGTGTTCTCCTCCTTGTCGAGGAACTCTTCATAGCTGCTCTTGGGGCCCTTGATGTAGAGGATGATGCAGGGGATCCCGCCCTTTATCTGGCTGGGTTTGGTGTATTTAGAGTTGGATTGACAGTCTTTGTTTGTATCAATAAATTCCTTCCAGTGCTTTAGGTGTCCACGTCATCGATGACGTTGTACCATGCATCATCATTGTGTCAGCCCATGTCTAGGTGGCCCATGTAACAATTATGTGGCCCCAGGCTCCTTGCCCACGAAGTTTTGTCCGTCCTTAAGTGGCCTTCTAGAATAATGCTCCTAGGCCTGCTTTGTTTGGGCTTGATATTGTATGCGACCCATTCAAGCATGTCCATGGAAACATGTGAAAAAATCTGAAATTCTAACAGATATGGTTGGGTAGGTTTTTTAAAATGTTTATCTAAATTATACATAAGCTTATCTAAATTAAGACAGTAACCTTTTGGGTCGCCCTTCTAGATAACCTCCAACACCTTCTCCTTATCCGCGGTGGCAAACACAACTGTGTAGACGTCTGACATCTTGTCCCCAAAGCTTTTGTTCCAATCGTTTGGCTGAAAAGCTCCCCATTCAGTGTAGTTGCCCCCTTTCACAATGTGCACCTGCACTGCAGAACATGACTTGGCGGGGTGTATGTTGGGGTGAAGGTGGCTAGATCTCGTGGGGGAAACTAGGTCGAAGAACTTATGGTTTCTCGTCTAGAATTTTCCCTCGAATTAGATGAGGCAGTGCAGGTGAGGGCTGTCATCTTCGTGGGCCTCCTGGCATACCCGTATGTTTATGGGCTTTATCGGGTATTGGAGGTTAATAACCTGTTAGAGGCATTCCTCCTTTGAGAGTGAGCATTGGGGATTGGTGAGAAAAATATTTTTGGCATGAAGTAACACCTGTAATACCTTGGAATTTCATGAATAAAATAATTAATTTTTGGACCTAAAGTGGTCAAATCAGTATTTTCTTAAATCCTTGGAGTTAAAATGTTATGGGATAATCATACTATATTATATGTATAATATACAATATATAATATATATAATAATAATATAGCAGTAGATCCATGCATTGGTTAGTAAGGCTTGGTGGTGGGGGCGGCCAAAGCTGGTCGGAGTAGGCTTAGCTTTGGGCCATCAGAGGCCTTAAGCATAAGGGACATGAAGCATGGCCTGGGATGGCCAAGAAATCGATCGGAGAAGACATGTCAACTAGCCAACCCATCGCCCAAAAAATAAGGGCGGTTCAACCGGTAAGGGAAGGTTTTCAAGAATTGTTAGAACAAACTAGGGTTTCTAGTGGCCAAGGTAAGGCTTGGGGGCCAAGGATCGGCCATTAATTGGCCAGAGAAGCTGTGGACCCCCTATAAATAAGCGGTTCTGCCCGAAAGGATAGGGCATTCAAAAATCAAAGTTTGGGGGAGAAATTGGAGAGGAAGGATAAGGGATTTTGGTTCCCTACTGCGCAAGGAGCATTTCTGGAAAGTTTGAGGGTTGTCGGAGC
This sequence comes from Diospyros lotus, assembly GCF_014633365.1. Classification (NCBI taxonomy): domain Eukaryota; kingdom Viridiplantae; phylum Streptophyta; class Magnoliopsida; order Ericales; family Ebenaceae; genus Diospyros; species Diospyros lotus. The sequence continues at coordinate 36,136,971 of NC_068351.1, read as the reverse complement.
ATGGGAAGGAGGGATTCAAAGCTCACTAGAGTTTTGCAGAAGTTAAATCCGCCAATTCAAGGTATGTTTCACTAATTTTTTGGTTTAATCTGATCCTAAGGTGGTCGGAATGTCCTAAAGTAGCTAGGAAGGTGAAGAAATTGAGTTTTGGAGAAGAAATCGATGGCCAGTTGGCGAGAAGGAATCCAGAAAAGACGAAGTACGTGCCCTGCATGTAATGCCCCACTTTTATTTTCTCCAAAATTTGTACATAATGATGCAAAAGATGCATAATGCTAGTAGCCAAATGACAAATGAATAGGCGTTATGGAAGCCTTTGCCAACGGAAGCAAAGGATCAAACCTGAAATGCTTAAACCACAAGCTAAATGATTAAGACTTCCATTATGATTTCCTGTAATAGGTACGACACAACACACCTTGATACAGAATAGGTAACTAAGGACTACATAGGGCCCCAGTTTACATTGTTTGAGATGCATACTTAAAGTACGAAAATACATAAGGTAGGGATAGTTTTACAATCCAAATGAAAAGGAAAACAAGCTAATCATGGACCACCTCCTTGCCTTTCCTTTGGCTTGTTCTTAGGACACCTGTCACATTTGATAAACTTCGGACCTTGAATACCCTAGGGGTATGAAATACCCAAGTTAGATTATGACATCTAAGTGAGTGAATCAAGGAAGAGATACGTGCATGCAAATGAAATATGCAAAAATGACATGAAACCTCTCGTGTGGTAGAGATACAGAGGTGTTGCAATCACCCCGTTGATCCATCATGCTCAACAACTCACGTGATCACTTCCCCGGTCTAATATGATGGCCCTAATGTCAACTAGCCACACATACTACAATGATGCATGACAAAGTAAAGGAAAATGCTTGGTTTAAAGGAAAAGTATGTTATGTAAGTCAACACTCTTACCCAATAAAGCCAAAATGACTGGGATGTAGCACAAGAATGCAAGAAACACTTACTTTGTTGTTTTGGACTCGGCAGCGCACTATTTACAGTGCTTGGGAATGCTTTTCTGCAAATATCACAAGCTTTCATAACTCGAAACAAGAATACTTTTACATACACTCATAGACATAAATTAGGGGGACATATCTGTAAAATTATAGGGTATGAGGGACCTACACATGCCCTCATGTGCCGAGGGAAGTCCCCTTATGCGCCTGTACATGCAGCAGGCAGGCGACGCGTGCACTACACGTGCCGAGCCTTCCCCAGCGCAATGACATAACTCTGTTATTTTAGGCCATTTTCTCCTTCATTTTGACTCCATTTTAGCCCTTATTTGATCCTACAGCCTCCTTATTCAACCCTCTACCAGATTATAAAAAGAAATCGGACTTACCTTGCGATTTTAATGGTGTTTTGCACACTTTACAGTGGTGGCTCAAACTTTTCAGTAAGGTATTTTGCTCCTCATTTTTTACAGAATTTTCTCCTTCCTTTGGCAGTGTTTCCCCTCCCAAAATCTCATTCTTTTCTCTCTTAAAGAATGCCCAAAGGAATCCCCCCCAAAGCTTATATTTATAGGAAACTTCGGCGAGTCGGGTCGTGCCACGTGTCGCCTCGAAACAAGAGCCCATCATGACCTTCGCCACTTGGCGCCACTTGTCCCTTGATTTTTTGTGCGTAATCATGATTTCCTAACTATTTGTTGAATGGTTTGGTTGTCCTAACTATTTAGTTAAAAGATATTTTAATTTTTCAAGAAACGACGTTTTGGCCCGAGGCACTTTGCTTCCTTTTCACTTAAACCCTTAAACTTGCTTTGAATTCACCTAAAGCCTTTAGAATAAAAGTCTTTTGCATTTTCCTCCAAAATCTTTCAAAAATATTGCATTTGTTCCCAAAAACTTTCTCAAAACTTACATATACATTCTGATATCCCTATTTTCAGGAGATACCTTATTCCTTTAATAATAATATCTTCGAAGGACTTCGGGTATTACACTACACGCTTGGGAAGGAGCGTGAAAGGCTGAGAAAAAGAAAAGAAGAAAAAAGAAAAAAAAAATAAAAATAGGAAAAGAAAGAAAATATATATATAATAAATGAAAATAAATAGAAAAATAAAAAACAATACTTCAATTTTTGTGTGGGGGGTCATTAGAGTCTGAAAATCAGGGTCAATTCAATGCCTAGGGTTTAGTTAAGCCGAAATCAAGAAGAGGGTTATTTTCCAAAATAATATGCAAATACTTTGTTTGACATATTGTCATGTGATATGATGCCTCATACATATAGAAATGCATTCATATGATGTATTGTGATGCATATGTACATTCTTAAAATTTTGGCATGCATCGCATGGAACGGTGATATCGCTAATCTATCACGGATGTTTGAAGCACATCCCACCATTTGAAGTAGGGTTGCATAAATGATAATTAACATGTAAGGAAAATGATGTATATTACACTTGGCATGTCATCCATAAAATTTTATTAAATAAAACATCAGTTAGATGATTCAGCATCTAATTGAACTTTGTTCCTGGAATATTTAAACATTCCAGATGACGATTGTAGTAGAAGTGAGCATGGAAGAAGCATGTAATGGCAATTAGCAAGAGTGCATGTCGTATTGGTTATATGTTTATGCAGTCTATGTATTTAAGTTCTACTTCTTTGAATTCTGAACATTTTGAAGGATGATGTATAACTTTATTTATGGTTAATGTTAAGTTAAGGATTGATTATTTTCTTCTGCTATCAATTAAGGACCTAGCCTAGCTTATATGATATATGAATCCCATGCTAGCTGGGTAAATGAAAATTTTGGGAATATGTGTTATGTTGAGATTGTTTCTTGAAAAAGATATATAGTTCAGAATTTTCTAAGCTATAACACGCTTGAGAAAGTGAGGTATTACAACACCAAGCTATTTACGCGCTTAATACACATCTTCATAACCTTCAAGAAATCATCTTTCATTTTATTCCTTCTTCTCACAAGCTTCCTCTTTGAAAATCTTTCTATGAGAATTTTTAGAGTGTGTTTCGTTCCAACTTTTGTAACTCTCTATCAAGAGAAAAGCCATTGTGCTTACTATTTCATTCATATTTTCTTTTGATTAATCTTTTAACAACTTCTTGCGAACTCTTGTTGTAGCATCCCAGATTTTCAAATAAAAAATGAGGTAATACCTGAGATTGTTAAGTTCTAATACTTGAGCAAATATGCGATTTCAAGGCATTATAGAAGCCTTAAGGCAAAGGTTCAGTTTCTGAACTAGTGGCAAAATCGTAAATACTGAAGTTCAGGTAAAAGTGTAATTTACTTAAAATCTTGGGGTACTAAGTGTAATTTATCCATTTTTCAAGAACCAAAAAGTGCAATTAAAAATGGCCTGGGGACCAAGTTGCAAGGGTCTAAGTGCAATTACATAAAAAGTTTGGGCCAAAGCGTCGTTTCTTGAAACTTTGGAAATATCAGCCCAAAATATCATTCATGGGCAAATCATGAATGGCCAAGTATCCCCCCTAGGTGTCACAATTGGATTGGTTGAAATCTTATAATTAGGGGTGTAATGATGAGCATAGTGTGAACACTCAAATGTCCATGTGAATGCACAAATCTCCATGAATACGTGGCAAGCAACTATTGGGTCACTTAGAAGGTAAAATAAGGTCACATGATGGCTCATAATGACCCTCTGAGGTGGCATTGCGTGATTGGCCAAGAAAAAGCTTATTTAGCTTCCAAGTTTCCAAAAGTCTTCAAACATTATCTCTAAGGACATATGGCAAGCATTCATTGGTCACTTGGAGATAGGATTTGAAGTGTAATGATGAGAAATGTGAAAAATGCAATTAACCATGTGGGATGTAGTCGTTAATTAAAGGTGTAATGATAGGAAATGTAGAAAAATGAATTAAACCATGAGGGTTGTAATGATGGGAATATTGGAAAATCTAATTAAACATGTGAAGGTTCAAAATATCAGGGACACGTGGCACACTTTGGTTTGGTGCACATGGATGGAATGATGACATGACATGTGGCGCGATTTGGTTCGCTGAAGTTTCCTATAAATAAGGGCTTTGGGGTTATTCATTTTGGGCACCAAGCAAGGAGGAAAAGGAAGGGAGTTTGAGAGAGGAAACGCTGTCAAAAAGAAGGGAGAAAGTTGAGAGAGAATAAGCCTTGAGGGAATTTTCAAGGCCTTTCTCAAAGTTCGTACCAATCAGTCAGAAAACCACTAGAAAACTGTTCCCGCTTGTTGTAAACAGTGCTTTCTTGGGTAAATAGTCAAGGTGAGTGGTTCTTGTGCATGCTTTCTCTTGATTATTCTTGGTTTCATTTGTGAGTGGTTCTTATGCATGCTTCTTCTTGATTATTCATGGTTTCATTTGTTAGTGGTTCATGTGCATGCTTTCTCTTGATCATCCTTGGTTTCATTTGTGGTCGGGTTGGTGGCTTACATCTCATGTTTCCTTGCTTCCGAGCATTTCTTTTCTATTTTGCTTGCATCACGGAATTTTTCAAGCATATCTTTCCTATCTTTGAACACATCATGGAGTTTGTGGTTGTGGTTTGTTGATGGGTCATCGTGGGAAATCATGTCCGTGAAATAGGACCGGGTCGTGGCATGCATATCATTTTTTCCTTGTTTGTGCATATTCCTTCTGCTTTGTCTTACCTCATGTTGTTTGATGACTGTGGCTTGTTAGTGGTTTGTCATATGTGAACTACCACGGGGACCCGTGTAAGAGGGCTAACCACGTGGGCTCGTGTAATAAGGTTATCTCGTGCTTGTGTAAAAGGGTCGAGAAGTTCAGACATGGCAACACCCCAGCATCTATTATCACGGGAGACTATCTCGTGCTTGTGTAAAAGGGTCGAGTGAGTCGACCATGGCTACGTTCTGGCATGTCTATCTCGTGCTCGTGTAAGGGGGCTAAGAGGTTCATGGCAGCACCCTAGTATGGTTATCGTTGGGAAGATTCTGTGGCATATCAATATATTACACCTGCATGCACTATTTTCTTTCTTGTATCACTCACTTAAATGTCATTATCTAACTAGGGTGTTTTATACCCTTAGAACATTCATCGTTCCAGGTATATGAGATGTACCAAGTGATACAAGTTCCAGTGCGAGTAAGGGCAAAGAGGTGGTGCTTGGCTAGCTCTGGGTTTTTTTTTTATTTCATTATGTACCCATGTAATCCAAGTGATGTTAGGTTACATAGATCTTATCATATGCGCAAGCGGAAATTAAATTTAGTTTTCAGGTATCCCGTTTTTCAGAAATTATGGTTTAATAAAATTGGAAACTAAAACGAAAGGTTACCTCTTTGATGAAATCCGATTTCATCGTTAGATTTTCCGCCGTTTAATCCTCCAAGTGTAGAATGCCGAGTCGGTCCACCCGAAACCACTTCTATCTAAGAATATCAAAGAGAGATATAAATGAAAGAAATTTTTCACAAAAATTTTCAACTTACCTTTTGGATTCAAGAACACTTCTCCAAAACTCTCTCAACATTCAAGTGAATCAAGAAGACTCAAGTGTTGTGAATGTAGAGATTTAGAGCTTTTATATATACATTAAATGGGTCGGGCTTCTCAAGCTCATTCCACTTAATGCTATTGGGCCAAGCCCAAATCATTTAAGTTGACTTGAATCCAATAGTGTTATTGGGCCAAACCTAATGTACTAGCAAAAGGCCCCAACCCAATTAATGATTAAACAATTATATTCATAATATAATTATTTAATTATTCTTATTTATCCAATAAATAAATGCACTATTATTAGTAATTATAAAATTACTAATTTATCTATTTTCTCTTTGAAAGTGATTTCTTTTGGGTGGGACTTTCTAGGTTCACAAATAAATTGACAACAAGAATAATCAACAATTAATTCTTGTAAATCAAGAGTGACATCTAGCAATATGTCATGATTACCCAATTTATTGTGAAGCGGGTATTGTGAACCTTTTACTACGTTACCATGCAATACGGTCCCTCTATCATCCTATATCCTGATAAGATATGAGATCATGGTCAGTAGGTCGAATCTCTTAATCTTGTCATATGACCAAATCCAAAATCAATCTTGACTAATTATGACACAACCCTTATGGAACAAATTCCATTGTCGTATTACCTCGGCCAAGGATTTATCGTCAAGTGATTACTAGATCGCATAGGATATCTTCCTCATAAATCTCGAGGTGATAGATTCCATGTCTGATGCACACATACCTTATGTATCACTGAATCAGGCACATAGATACGTATGATCATCCTTGATTAGAACAACCACATAATATCGCTGATATCCTAATCCACCAATACACAGATATCCATGTCATCTCAGGTCTAAGGACTAGTTGCAAAATCGCAGCTAACATTAAATCATTGACCCATGAGAAATAACCCATGTGATTTAATGTTAACAGTCCCGTTCAGTGAACTCGTTCTTGTAACAAGAACCCACTCATCTTCCTTCTATATCTCATACAGAATGGCACGAGACTCACCAATCTTATCTTTCAGTATCTCATACTGAATAAGGAAGAAGATGATGTGCTGGCCTTTACGAGTTGCTATTATCTAGATTAGGAATTCTACGGCCATGAACATGTTTATAGTATAACGAATTGTGGATTATCCGTAACTCGTATTCTTAACTCTTAAGAATGGTATCCACTTCTTATTATACTAATGGATGTATGTTTTATAATTTAAACCATATTGCAATTTAAATAAAAACATAAACTTGCCATTAAATAATATTTAAAAAATTACCAAATCGAGTCCATTTGTGTCACTAGAATTGGTCTTTAGGACTCATATCTAACAATCTCCCACTAGCACTAAAACCATTCTACATGGTATCTCATACTCCACCTTTCTAGATGAAAATCTAGTTGCTTCTGGTTCATGGCCTTAGTCAGTGGATCTACTACATTCTTTGATGTATCTATTCTCTACACATTAACATCTCCTCTACCAATGATCTCTCTAATAAGATAGAAGCGTCTTTTAATATGTTTGGACTTTTGGTGAGACCTCGGTTCCTTAGCTGGCGCTATGGCTCCATTGTTGTCACAAAACAAGGGTACGACAGACTTTATAGAAGGAACCACTCCAAGTTCTGTCACAAACTTTTTGACCCAGACAGCTTCCTTTGTAGCATCCGATGCTGCAATATACTCGGCTTCTATAATAGAATCGCCATTCGTATCTTGTTTGGAACTCTTCCAACTGAATACTCCTCTGTTACAGGTAAACACATATCCAGAGATAGACTTTCTATCATCAACATCTGATTGAAAATCAGAATCTGTGTAACCTTCCACTTTCAGTTCTCCTTCACCATAAGTAAGGATCAAATCCTTAGTTCTTTTCAAGTACTTAAGAATATTCTTAACAGCAATCCAGTGTTGCTCACCTGGATTAGACTGATATCTACTTGTAACACTTACAACATGAGCAATATCAGGTCTAGTACATAGCATCGCATACTTTAGGCTTCCTATTGCTGAAGCATAAGGAATCCCAGACATGCGTTCTCTCTCTTCTTGTGTCTTGGGGCACATATCATGAGAGAGGTGGATTCCATGTCTAAAGGGCAACAGTCCTCTTTTGGAATCCTCCATTTTGAACCTCTTCAACACTCTTTCTATGTTCTTATTTTGGGAGAGTCCTATCAATCTCTTGGTTCTATCTCTATAGATCCGTATACTGAGAATCTAGGTTGTTTCTCCCAAATCTTTCATGGAGAACTTACTTAACAACCAGACCTTTATTGTTGACAACAATCCTACATCATTCCCAATGAGTAAGATATCATCTACATATAAGACCAAAAATGTTATTGCACTCCCACTAGCCTTTTTATAAACACAGGGTTCATCAACGTTTTAAATGAAACCAAACGATTTGACTTCATCATCAAAACGGATGTTCCAACTTCTGGATGCTTGCTTAAGACCATAAATGGATCTCTTAAGCTTGCATACCTTCCTTGTGTTAACTTTAGGTGTGAAGCCTTCAGGTTGTTCCATATAGATATCCTGATCTATATAACTATTTAAGAAGGCTATCTTCACATCCATTTGTCAAATCTCATAGTCATAATGAGCAGCAATGGCTAGTAAAATTCTGATGGATTTAAGCATGACGACTGGAGAAAAGGTTTCTTCATAGTCAATCCCTCGCCTTTGTTGATAACCTTTTGCCACAAGTCTTGCTTTATAGGTCTCTAGCTTTCCATCTGAACCTATCTTCTTCTTAATGACCCATTTACATCCAATAGGTACTATACCTTCTGGTGGATCTACAAGAGTCCAGACTTGGTTCTCATACATGGAATCCATTTCAGGTTTCATGGCTTCTAGCCATCTTTTTAAGTCGATATCTGATATCGCCTCTTGGTAAGTGGTAGGATCATCTGAGTGATCATTGTCTCCTACAAGGAACAACTCTTGTTCATTTAGAAAACCATATCTCTCAGGTTGATGGGGTATCCTCTCACTTCTTCTAATGGGATGTGCAACACTCGACCTTGGCTCCTCAATTGGTACTTGGACGTCTCGTGGTATAGTTTCAGGCTCAGTGAACCCTTCACCAAGTTCTATTTTCCTTTCATTGCCTCTTTCTTGAATAAACTCTTTTTCAAGAAAAATGGCATTCCTGCTAACAACTACTTGTTGCAGTTCAAGAATATATAACTCATATCCTAAAGAATCCTTAGGATAACCTACGAAACTACCTTTCAAAGACCGTGTCTCAAGTTTTTCTGATTTAAGCTTTTTAACAAAAGTTGTACATCCCCAAATCTTAACAGGTTTAAGACTGGGTTTCCTATCAAACCATATCTCATGTGGTTTTATAGGAACTGACTTGGAAGGAACTCTATTTAGGATATATATTGCCGTAAGAAAGGCGTGTCCCCACAGAAACAAAGGTAAGTCTGTACAACTTAACATGCTTCGAACCATATCTAATAAAGTCCGATTCCTCCTCTCTGAAACTCCATTCAGTTGAGGCATTCCTGGTGGGGTCCTTTGTGAAATAATACATGAGACCTTAAGAAAATCTTCAAACTCGTTACTAAGATACTCGCCTCCACGATCTGATCGTAAGACCTTTAACTTTTTTCCAGTTTGATTTTCTACTTCAACTTTGAAATCTTTGAATATTTCAAAAGATTCAGATTTATGTCTCATGAGATAAACGTATCCATATCTAGACATATCATCTATAAAAGTTATGAAGTATTGATAACCTCCTCAGGCTATTACATTAATAGGTCCACATACATCCGAATGTATAAGTCCTAACAATTCTATGACCCTTATACCTTGCCCAGTAAAAGGCAATTTGGTCATCTTACCAAGGATACAAGATTCACAAGTTGGATATGGTTCACAAACTAATGGGCTCAGAAGCCTATCTTTCTCCAACTTAGTGATTCTGTCATCCCCTATATGACTCAATCTATAATGCCACAGAATTTTAGAATTTGGGTTATCACGTGGTCTCTTATTATTATTTGATAGATGCAGATGTTCACTATTATCAATAGCCACATTCAAAATGTAAAGACCATTGACAAAATTGACAGTAGCAATCAATTTATTTCTAAAATAAATTTCACAAACATTATTCTTAAAAGAAAATTCATAATTTTCTTTCACCAAAACTGGAATATAAATAATATTCTTAAAAGCTCCAAGTACACATAAACAATTGTTTAAAACAAAACTATGTTCATGCGATAAAATTAAAGATACAGTGCCGATAGTTGTGGCTGCAACTCTTACCCCATTTGCTACCTTTAGCACAATCTCATCATCTGCAAGCTTTCTACTTTGTTCCAGATCCTGTATAGATGCACAAACATGAGTTGTAGCTCCAGAATCTAGAATCCATAAAGTAAAAGAATAGGTAATGGAAAAATATTCATGAACTATCATAATACCTTCTACTTCCTTCTTCAAGGAACTGAGGTAATCTTTACAGTTCCTCTTCCAGTGCCCATCTTTGCTACAATGGAAACATTTTCCTTTGGCAACTGTTTTTCCCTTCTTCTTATTTATCACTTTAGTTGATTGGGTGGCCTTCTTTTTCCCTTTCCCCTTCTTAGTCTTACTAAAAGAGGACACAGCCATCACAGTGCCTGTGTTCATGTTGCCCTGGGTTGTAATTAACATATTCATAAGCTCTACAGGAGAGCACTCAATCTTATTCATATAGAAGTTTGAAATAAAACCCCCAAATGAATCTGGCAAAGACTAAAGGATTGCATCATTTTGAAGATATTTATGCATCGAAACATCCAATCCCTTCAACTTATCCATCCAAGAGATCATTTTGAGAACATGGTCCCCAACTGATCCTCTAGGAGACATCTTTGCCCGAAAGATTACTTTAGATATCCCATATCTAGCATTTCAACTTTGCTCACCATACAACTCTTGTAAGCAAGTAACAATCGAATATGAATCTGGCATGTTATTAAATTGCCACTTTGGCTCAGTACTCATAGAAAGCAAGATGTAACTCTTAACGACAAGATCATCATCGTGTCACTTTGTTAGAGTGTCTTGCTTCTCCCGAGTAATGTGCTCAGCAATAGGCTCAGGGATAGGCGTATCCATAACATATGTGATTCTTTCCAAGTTTGTAATCAATTTCAAATTTAGAAGCTAATCATTGAAATTTGGTCCAGTTAGCTGGTTTGCGTCAATAAATTTAGAAAGTGCATTTAGTGAAACCATTTGATGTATCTGCAGAAAATAAGTAGATTATTAGATATCTTATTTTCTTAACTATTTGATTTTGGCCTTTAAATCAAACAGTACCTCCCACTAAGTTTTTCAAATTCCTTACTCCCATTTAAAGGAAAAAGCCAATTCACATTGGTATGAATTCTAGTGGGTATTTGGATTCTTATTAAATTTATTACTCCTCACATAATAGATTATTGGAATAATAAATTCAATAAGTGGACAACGCTTGTCAAGTACATCTTATGTACGGCCCAAATATTTTATTTCGGCTCCCAGTCCAATGTACCTCACATAATAGTTTCTTGACAATTGAATATAGTTAAATCATACCATCACACTGACAAGTCTGCACAGTTGAATATCGATTGCCTCACATAATAGTTTCTTGGGTCACGATATTTGTGCATCCCCATCTCATCAAATGTTTTTAAATAGAAATTAAAGTATTTTAATCAATGTGCAACCCCTATGTATCCATAGCCGATCAACACACGAATTAAAATGCCCCAATTTCTACTGTGATGGAAAGCCTCGATTAGATTGTCTTAACTCTTAAAGTCTAACTGGTTATAATTTAATTTTACAAATATGGGAGATTTTTAATTAATTGGTCTCACTTTTCACATGCAACGTTTTAACATACATCAACTATGTAAATAAACATTGCATAAAAATAGTTGATATGGTCATGGACTCAATTATGCATTCTAAGCACAATTCCAGCCATTGAAATTGTGCGGTGCATTCGTGGGTGTATAAATAAGGAAACGCCTATAACTATTACAAGCATAACCCTTTCACATAGGGTCTTCGTTTCCTTTGATTATTTTGCCATCAACAACTTCACTCCAAGCCGTGCCTCAATAGGTGTAAATCCCTTGCTTTTATAATTTACTATAAACTGGTTTTACAATAAATTAAAAGCAATAAATAATTATTTTACAACCGTCGTGAAAAAATAGCTACCTCCAGCACGCAGGCCGTTAAATAAAATAATCCATACATCCACATCATACATACATCATCCATGTAGTGTTCTAAGTCCATGACCAATACCGAAATACAACAAGGCATCCACAACATGCTATTAACAATTAAAAGCATATTATAAACAATCATATGATTATTGGACATGGGTATAACAAATTATACCTTGGAGTTTTTTTTTTAAATTAAAAAAACATATAAATAAATAAATAAAATAATAAAAAATTAAAGTTAAATAAATGAAATAAAAAAATAAAAATTTTAAAATTATTTACTTTATTTTATTTATTATCATTTTTATTTATTTATTATATATATATATATTTTAATTTTATTTTCTTCCTGCTGTGGCAGATAAAGGAGGGAGGGGGGCCCAGCCCCCACTGCTTGCGCGCACTACGTTGGTGCGCAGGCGAGGCCCGCACACTCTCCCACGCACGGCACTGGTGCGCGGCCCCAGCTCGCGCACTTGCCCTCGCATGGGCAGCAAGCGCGGGCTCAACCCGCCCCTTGCGCACACTAGCCGCCCCGAGGCACCCCCAACACTACCCAGCAGCTTCGAAATTGATTCCTATCCTGCCAATCGCACTAGATCTGATTCTAGCACTGTCCAACAGTGCCAAATCAGTTCTATAGCGTTGCCGGCATGCATCTCATATTTGGATCTCATCTAAAAATCTTTTATTTTTCAAAAACACCAATCTTATGTCCAATAATCACATGAATAAAACCATAAAACTGAAAAACAATGTCTCTGATACCACTGTTGGGTTACATAGATCTTATCATATGTGCAGCGAAAATTAAATTTAGTTTTCAGGTATCCCGTTTTTCAGAAATTATGGTTTAATAAAATTGGAAACTAAAACGAAAGGTTACATTTTTTATGAAATCCGATTTCACCGTTAGATTTCCCTCCGTTTAATCCTCCAAGTGTGAGATGCCGAGTCGGTCCACTCGAAATCATTTCTATCCAAGAATATCAAAGAGAGAGATAAGTGAAAGAAATTTTTCACAAAAATTTCCAACTTACCTTTTGGATTCAAGAACACTTCTCCAAAACTCTCTCAACATTCAAGTGAATCAAGAAGACTCAAGTGTTGTGAATGTAGAGATTTAGAGCTTTTATATATACATTAAATGGGTCGGGCTTCTCAAGCCCATTCCATTTAATGCTATTGGGCCAAACCCAAATCATTTAAGTTAACTTGAATCCAATAGTGTTATTGGGCCAAGCCTAATGTGCTAGCAAAAGGCCCCGACCCAATTAATGATTAAACAATTATATTCATAATATAATTATTTAATTATTCTTATTTATCGAATAAATGCACTATTATTAGTAATTATAAAATTACTAATTTATCTATTTTCTCTTTGAAAGTGATTTCTTTTGGGTGGGACTTTCTAGGTTCACAAATAAATTGGCAACAAGAATAATCAACAATTAATTCTTGTAAATCAAGAGTGACATCTAGCAATATGTCATGATTACCCAATTTATTGTGAAACGGGTATTATGAATCTTTTACTACGTTACCATGCAATATGGTCCCTCTATCATCATATATCCTGACAAGATATGAGATCATGGTCAGTAAGTCGAATCTCTTAATCTCGTCATATGACCAAATCCAAAATCAATCTTGACTAATTATGACACAACCCTTATGGAACAAATTCCATCGTCATATTACCTCAGCTAAGAATTTATCGTCAAGTGATTACTAGATCGCATGGGATATCTTCCTCATAAATCTCATGGTGATAGATTCCATGTCTGATGCACACATACCTCATGTATCACTGAATCAGGCACATAGATACGTATGATCATCCTTGATTAGAACAACCACATAATATTACTGATATCCTAATCCACCAATACCTAGATATCCATGTCATCTCAGGTCTAAGGACTAGTTGCAAAATCGCAGCTAACATTAAATCATTGACCCATGAGAAATAACCCATGTGATTTAATGTTAACAGTCTCGTTCAGTGAACTCGTTTTTGTAACGAGCACCCACTCATCTTCCTTCTATGTCTCATACAGAATGGCACGAGACTCACCAACCTTATCTTTCAGTATCTCATACTGAATAAGGAAGAAGATGATGTGCTGGCCTTTACGAGTTGCTATTATCTAGATTATGAATTCTACGGCCAGGAACATATTTATAGTATAACGAATTGTGGATTATCCGTAACTCGTATTCTTAACTCTTAAGAATGGTATCCACTCCTTATTATACTAATGGATGTATGTTTTGTAATTTAAACCATATTGCAATTTAAATAAAAACATAAACTTGCCATTAAATAATATTTAAAGAATTACAAGATCGAGTCCTTTTGTGTCACTAGAATTGGTCTTTAGGGCTCATATCTAACAAGTGATGTATTGTAAATAGCAGGTAGGATACTCAAGGTTGTAAAGGGTGTGTGTGAGTGTCTTACATTTGTACCTGCTATGATGTGTTGTGTTGTGTTTTATGGAGTATTGAAGGTCATATGCATTTCTTATGCTTGTAAAGGAAATTTAGTGGAAACCCCTTTATTTAGCTTTGGTTAAGCTTGCAAGTTTGATCCAATGCTTCCGTTGGTAAGGGTTTCCATAACGCCCGTAGGTGATGTCTTAATTATATTTTAAGTTATTGCGTATTTGGAAAAGTGGGGCGTTACACTTGTAAACGTTACACCTGATCCTGTAAAAGGTAGTGGTTGTGGCTTAGCCTATTTGTGAAAAATCCTCTTATAAAGGTTACGCCTGATCTTGTAAAAATGAGTGGTTATGGCTAAGCCTATTTGTAAAAAGGAAACTATGTAGGTTTGTAGTTGAGCCTATAAAAACTACAAGGTAATATAATACATTTGTGTGTGTGTTTGCAAAATCCTTGGCTGTGAACCAAGGTAGTGGATTAGGCAGTTGAGGCTGAACCACTTTATATCCTATGTTCTACTTTTGTTATTTTTATTTTCAGTATTCTTATTTCATTTTTATTTACTCAAGCTTATTTTTCAAAAAAGGGTGAAAAAGCTTAATCCACCCCTTCTTAAGCTAACTCGTTTATCACAACTGACGTGTGGCAAACTTAAAGAAGATCACGGCTACCACGCCTTCCCTTCGGCCTTTACTGGTGAGATCGTGTGGCCGAAGTCGAGCTCCCTTGGTCAGAACTTGAGGGGAATATCAAAGCAACATGGGCCTTCGCTGGGGAGGTTGATGTCAAGAGTTTCTGCCTAGTCGGGGCTTCTCGCACATAGTGCTACAAAGCTAAGATCGTAGTCGTAATCGTGATCTAAGAGAAAGAGTGTTGATTGATGCAATGCGGATGCCTCACTTACTTCAAATGATGTAGTGAATAAGAGAATTGATCATGATGGTCGGCTAGCTTCTAGTGGTCATGGAGTGACATCGATTGATCCAAGTAAGTCGCCTTCGTTTAGCTTCTATTCTCCACCAGTTATGGGGTTGGATCGGATGCCTAGAATGTGCTGGGTAGTTTTGATGCAGATGTTGTTCACCAAGAGAACAAACTAATGAAGAGGGCATTGGATGAGGCGGGGATTACCTATGTCTTAGATGATTCTCAGATGGTTCTTTCCCCTAATGAATGGTGGGTGCTTTATTTGATTTTGCAACATGTTAAGTCCCTATCAAGCAAGGGTGAAGTTCGAATGGAAGCCTTCAAGTATGGGGGTCAAGGAGGTATAGTTGGTGGGAACATGGCTGGGTTCAGCTTAGATTCAAACTCGGATGAGGAGATGTTGCTATCGAATGGCACGTTTCACCCAGGATATGGCTTGGAGGATGAGGAACAAGCTCACGCATTTGAGTTTAGTAATTCTGCATCTTTTGATAGTCAACTAGTGGATTGGGACTCAATGAATAGAGTTTTAAATCCCATTTTTTTTTACAATGAATCCCAGGGCAATGGTCACAATGCTTCATTGGAAATGGGTTTATAGGTTACAAAGAGTGTTGAAGGATCGATCGGCCATCAGGATGGTGATTTGGTCATCAAAATAGGGCATGTTTAGCGAAAGGTGGCCGACAAATGTTGGGTTTCGAGGAACAAAACGTAGAAAAAATTTCAAAATTATTCGATCAACCAAACTCTTTGGCCGATCATGAAACCCAAAAAAATGGATCTAGTTTGCAAATATATATTTTTTTCTAAATTAAAACAACTAATGAAAACCAATCTTTTGGTTGTTCGATATGAGAAAAATTTGGATCTTCTTGCTGTGAGGTGTCACCCACTCTACAAGTGATCCACACCAAAGATAAGCTTTATGAATGTCACCAAGCATGCCTCTTTGATCTTCTTGCAACAAGAATGCAAGATCTAACCCAATTTTTTTCATAACGATTGGGTATTTTTCTTTTACTTTTCTCAAAAGTAATTTTTCTTGTGAGAGGCAAAGGCTATAAGAGGCCTTTTATAGACGGGGAAGGCAAACCCTAGTCATACTAGGGTAAAACACTAGGTTCCAACACGTTCTGAACGTGTTGGGCCGCGGCTAGCCACAATGGGCTGGCCGCACACATTGGCTGCACACGCGCACACGAGGGATCGCCCTACCACGTGTTGGGTTGCGCTCAAGTAGGCCCCAGGCCATGCTAAATGCGACTTGTTGCCTCTTTTAACCCTGTTTCTCGTTTTTTGCTCAACTTTTAGCATCCGATGGATTTTTTTGCGAGTGATAGCTTGCCTAATAAACCCACGAATTCATTAGGGCCCAAAACACTCTTCGATCCCACTGAATTTACCATAAAACTTCTCTTTGTTTGTGTGTGACCTTATAGGTTCACTATGAAGATGGCAAAGGACAATTTATAGAATCTAGTCCTAATCAAACTCTTTTATTATGGCTCATAATTTATGTCATCACATGACAAAATTATCTTCTTACCCTTAAACTAAGATTGATGTCTAGCAACGTATCATGGCCCCCATATCCTAATGAAATGCAAATGACACTTTAGATGAACCTTTTCGCTACAAGTTCTAGTGCTATTTTGTAACACCCCATTATTTGAGAATTGTATTTTTAATATACCAAGCCTTAATGCCTTTAAGTTATTTTATGTTAGGAATTAGGAGTCCATGCCGATTGCAACGTAGTCGGCAATTTAATGTTAATAAGCTGGGTACGTAGTTTTATGGAATTATTTCTTTTAATTAATATTTGCAAATTAGTTATGCAAAGTAAGAGATAACAATTCTTGAGCTAGTATAGGCTTGGTTGAGAAGTTACATAATGGGAATTAAATGTTTTAGTTGAAAAGTTTAAGTTAAGGGTCTAAATGATGAGTTAGAGATGTTGAAAAGTCAAAATAGCCAATTGAAGCCAATTGAAATGAGCTTTTCGATTGATTAAGGGAAGGCTTAAGTGCACATCTTCTAGAAGCTTGAAACTAAAGACTTAAGCTCTAAGTAAAGGTGAGCATAAAGACCTTCTAAAAGCCTTTAGGGCCAACCAATGAGAGGGATCCAGTTGATATTAAAGGCTTGAATTGGGTATAAAACATACATATTAATTTGTTGATATGAGCTAATTTTGTGGTGGAGGTTTAAGTTAAAATTTGTGTATAAATATAAAAGAGGAAATCTGAAAAATATGGGAAATAAGAGAAGCAACCAGCCGTGAGCGTCTATTTCCTTTTTCCTTAGCTTCAAGTTCTTCTAAACTTCTTGGGTCAAGTGATTTGACAAGATTTAGGAAAAATAATCCATAAGAAAACAAGTTCCTTGATCCCTTTCTCTCAATTAAATTCAAGTTCTCTCTCTCATTTCTTTCATTTATGATCAATAATTCCTCTCTTGAGTTTAAAGTTATAAAACTCTCAAGATACACGTTTTTTTTTTAATCCAAGTGCAAGGAAAGCCTTGTAAGGCTTGATAAAGTGAGTCTTAAATATGGAAATTGATTTTTTTGTAAGGAAATGCAATTTCAAGACTTAAGAATATCCAATCCTTATTTTATCTATTTTATCCTTCTTGTTTTCTTTCCTTGCGAGGTCTTGTTTCTAACCAAAGTGGGGTTCGAACCACCCCATGATTGTAAAGAAGTGGTGTTTTTTAGTTAGAGTTAAGGCACATAAAATATTGGCCTTTGTGTGCCTTGGTCTCGATTGAGAATATGCTTTCAAGGGTCTCTTGATACCAATAGTGTTCAAATTCCATGGCTTTTAAGCCTATGTTAGCTGGAAATGAATCGTTAGCCATGTTAAGAAATGAAAGTATTAATGGCTCCCAAAGGAAATAAAACATGTAGTGGTTTGGCTAAGCTAATGCGTGAAATGTGCATCATGGGCATGAGACTACATTAGCATATGCATTTTTGGATATATCTTGAATGAGTTATGAACATGGCTTATTTTTGTGCACATAATTGTAGTATGAGAATTGTTAACCGCACTTTGCATAATAATTGTATTCCTTTTTCCACAAGTTGAAGCACGCGGTGGATTATTCCGTGAGGTTAGTTACGAGCCTTGGCTTGCACCTATTTGGTGACGACCATAGGCGAGGTTGCTCCCTCTTGGTGACGACTAGAGGTTGAGATGGACTTCGACCCTAAGTTAGTTATGCTTACTGTTTCTTTGATTGTAGGTATTTAGCTTCAAGTCGGTATGTACTTATTTTATGTGGGTCGAAAAGCCATATGTGTTACCAGCATGCATTTGTATCTATTTATGGCATGTCATGTGTGAATGTTCATGCATGGGTGAGTAAGTGGATGTAATTAATGCCTCATAATATAATGATTAACATTCACCAGTCGTATCTCTCTCTATTTATGAATTCCACGATTAAGTTTAAATTTTATGCTTGCAGAGTCTTATGGCTCATACTTATACTCCTCATCATTTCAGGTAAGGGCAAGGGAATAGCTACTGAGGAGTCTAGTGGAGCAAAGGAATAGTGTGCATGGTCGGGGCGTCCTCGAACCTAAAAGATTTTTGGGATCATTTTGTGGAGTACATGCTCACCTTTTTGCTTTTGGAAAGTTATATGTAATATGTGGATAAGGGACAAATAGTTTTGTATGATGTGTGCATACCTCAAGTATGTTTTAAGGCTTTTGATGAATGATTTCTGAATGTTATTTTGAATTTGTTCCTCAATTTCTATGTGTGTCAGTGAGTGATCGTATGAGTTTTTTATGTCATATAAATAACGCCCGCTCTTGGGGGTGATCTGGGGGTGGGTTGTTACATATTCGATTCTTCTATCATAATGCCCCGGTATGGTCTAGAAATATGATGAAATGTCAAACCTCTAATAACCAACACAATGTGTATGAATGCTAAGTCCACAACTCCTATAGTTGAATTAATAACTCTTATTAATTCTCAACTATCCGCATTGGCCAACGACTTCGTGAGTTGTGACTTCATCATTCACATAGGGCATATACCTTTTAAGATTCTTACTAAGGTCAATAGATTTTATCTTACATACTCACCTACTTTCGTATGATTCGGATCATACCCAATAACCACCCTATTAGAGACCCATCTTACTGGACCCATACAGTGGCATCAAAAAATGACGCTCCTCATACAAGATAAACGTGGTATCTCAGGAAAAGAGATTACTAGCACCTATTGCCACAGAGAACTTCCAATTTACTTTTAGTAAGAGTTACCATTTGGGTGTTCTCAGGTTAGGTTATTCAATGAACTAATTCACTAATAAGCACCCACACACTTGCATTAGTATCACCACACAGTAGTCAATGAGATCAACTACCCTTGTTACAAGCATGCATAGTATGTACTGGTCTTGACAGTATTATAGAGGCCTCAACGTATAGTCCTATGACCAGGAATAGTTTAAGAATAAAGCATCAATCATTCGGTCTCATTTGTATGATCTCATAATAACCCGAATGATATTGCTACACTCTTTGGGCTTCATCTAAATAGGACAACATAAAGATGAGCGTGTTGCCTAGTATTAAAAAGAAAAATACATTTATTAATCAAAATATGTCTGAGATTTATAAGAGACATAGCCAACTCACAACTCTTATGATTGGCTCCCAAGTTACAACTCTATCAATAGAATCATGGCGCTGACTTAGAAGGGTTGGGTGAAGATGGTGGTTGTGATCAAAGACGAGAATGTGCGGTGGGTCAGCCAAACTTAAGCATGGTCGAGGATGGCTTCTCGACTTGTCCTTCCAATCAACGGTATGGATATCTCACTGAAGTTGACGATCAGGTTCATGAATCGCCCCCGACACTAATGGAGGTTGATTATCTGTCGGATTCTCAAGCTTGAATTGCCCTAACAATGTTAATCTTTCCATCTAATAAGCATGTCAAATCTCAAGTTAGTAGAGGTGGTGGGCCCGAGACAGTGGAGTCTGGATCCTAATAGGACGTCTACTCATGGCCATGTTGGGCCTTAGGCCTCTTTTTCCCAATGGGGGCTTTTCAAATAGGCTAAAGGTCTTTAATGGTAATGGGTTACCTGCAAGTTCGAATCTTAAGGAAGCAACCCATGCAATGCATTGGCTTGAAGGCCCATTAATGAATAGGGCAGGTGTAGCAGACCTATGGGTGTGGCCTAAATATTCACTAGACCTTTGCAAGATGGGTTGGAGCACACTGAATTTGGTTTTCAATGGAGAGCTATGCTGAGGGTACCAATTAATTCAGATGGGCCCAATAATTTGAATGCTCGGCCTACTATGGATATTAAATATTCGTGGGCTGATTTGGTAAATTCGGGTTGTGATCGTTTGCCCAAAATATTGGGTTGTTATCCACCTATGAATTTTTCATTTGAATGCCCCACTGTTTAGTTTTTTGATGTAGTTATTGAAGGGTCTTCAGTATTCGCACAACACTTTGGTGGGTTATTTCACTGACAAACAGTTGCCTTTTCTTATGGTGCAATCATTGGCTAAGAGGTTGTGGACATGGTATAGCCTTCTTGAGGTACTCTCCAACAATTCAGGTTGTTTTTTTATTTTATTTTAGTGACGAGGAGAATATGATGAGAGTGTTTGATAGTGGCCCTTGGCATTTTGCTAATTGTCCATTAATTTTAAAATTTTGGGATTTGGGGATGGATCTATCCCAGGACACGCATACATCTTTGCCATTATGAGTTAAAATATTTAATATTCCTTTGGAGGGTTGGATTGAAGAAGAGATTACTACAGTTGGTAGTGCCCTTAGCAAACTTTTCCATGTGGATTTTAGGACTGAAGATTGGTTTTGTATGGGTTTTGCAAGGGCCTATGTTGAAATGAATGTATTTTCTAAATTTCCTGGATATATCAATCCTTTTAAGGGTATTGATGAGTATGCCGATGAGCCCAATTTAGTGAGAATGTCAGTGGATTATTAGTGGGTCCTCTTTGTTTGTTTTCATTGCAAGGTCTTTGGTTATAAGGTTTCAGGTTGTCCCAAGGTTCCTTATCTAGCTTTGCACATGCACTAGTCCTCTTCGGTGTCAGATTCAAAGAACAAAAAAAGTAAAGGGAGTGTCAGCGAGTAGGTTTGGGAATGCAAGAAAGCTAGTAATATGTCAGGTATGGCAGCATCCCAATGTTAGTGTAGGTGGTTTAGACCTAATCAGATTAGGCTTGTTATACACTAACAATTGCAATCATATTTACTTTTGAATAAAGAGTTATTCAATCTCACAAGAAGTCATTCTATTAGTTTCTTGTTATTATTATAATGACAGGATGAAACTAGATAGAAGTCCATATGATGTATACTGTAATTAATCTATAAAGATGTGAGAAGACGCATCACAGTTTGTAGACATTATTAAATGTCCTAAGTCGTAGCAATGTCAAGAATGGACATTGAAAATTGTGGTAAGGCTTGTATGTGCTATGTTTTTGCTATGTGATAGTAATGAGGGGTCTCACACCCATAGGTATGGGAATGCTTAGACAAGTACATATGTGACCAATGTTAGAGAACGTGTCACTAGGCATGACTTGCCATGAGAATCTATTTTGGTTATATGTTGATGGAATTCTCATGCAAGATAGGTTTTACTAATCATTGGACCTGAGATTGTCACGATCATCTCATAAGAAAATCGGTATGCTTTGACATCATTTCGATGGGCCTTGACAAAGGCTGCACGTGAACGATCGTTGGGCATATCGTGAGGCTTATGGAGATAGGTCCATAACCAAAATGGGACTCGTCTATCCCTTGATAGAGAATGATGTATCTAAGGTGCCTTCGATGGATGTTCACTTTAAATCCATGACCATGGTGAAAGAGATCTATAAGGAGTTATTGATTCACTTTCTATTAAGTAAAGATATCCAGAGGATCTAAGAAAACTCATGTGATTGTAATCAAGCAACACATCGCCAGACTTGAGATCACAGATGATACACTGACGAGATGATCAAATTACATGGTAACCATACTGGTGAAAAGTTGTTTACGAATTATGAATTATTCTGAATAATTGGGTAAGCATGATGCCTTGTTAGAGACTAATCTTATCTTATGTGTTCATATCGACACATTGCTAACATTTTCGAAAGCCTAATAAATCATACACAATAGGTACGATCCCTGATTTAAAGTAGGAGAACAGACGTATGGCTAAGTGGGATACTTCAACAAGAAGTTGTGTCATCGTAGGTTCTCAAGGAAAAAGAATAAATAGACATAATGATGTCGATATGATGAGGGGTCGTCATAAAGGAAATAGTTTCTTAAAATGACAATTGATTAAATTAGGAATGAGTTTCTAATTTAATAATTTCCTATATTTATTGGAGTGGCAAATAAAAAATAATATAAAATATATGTTATTTGGTGTTAAATTAATATTTGGGTTAAATAAAGTATTTGACTCAAATATTAAATTAAATATTATAGTTGGGATAAATTAGATTTGAACCAAATATTTTATTTAAACTTATAATTGGATTTGGGCCATTTAATTAAGTTCCTAGTTAGACTAGGATAAATGGACTGACTCATATCCATGAGGGTTTAAGAAACCCTATGAGGCATTGCTCCTCTATATATACCTCTTTAAGGGTTGCCCAAATGAACAAATGGTTTTGTGATTTTTCAAGAGTTAAAAAAAAATTGCCCGTCACTCTCTCCAGTTTCTTTTCCGCATCGATTTGAAATGGGAGGTTCTTTCCGTCCATACTTAATCCATGAAAAGAAGAAGGAGCTATCACTCTTATTCTGCTCTTCCCGCCAATGAACGCGTTTCGTGTATCACGAATTAGAGGGTGGACACTTGGACGGCTTGAATCCGCAAATGACTAAAAAAACTAAAGGTTATATTTATTTTATCATGTATGTGATTGTTTTGATTTTGACATTGATCTAATCATCGAGATCGAAGTAAGATTCAAAATTTTTGAACTACGCTACTTGCCCCATAGCGATCTTGATTTACTTTCACCTAAGGGTCTCTCAAAGCAATTGTTAAGCATGCTTCCAAGGCTATTTCTACTCATCCTAGAGATATGGGGTCTCGTTTTGAAAATTGATTTTGTTCTCTTATGGAAGAAGACAGGGATATTCCCTCTCTTAGGGATATAGAAGGGCTAATGGAGAGGGTGTCGGGTGCGAATAATGAGTTGGATGTCGAAGATTGAGGCAAGGGTCTTCAGATAGAGGACAGTGCTTCAGTATCTGACTTGGCTAATAGTTCTGATTCATAATATGTCCCAATTAAGTCCAAGTTGCAATGCAAAAGAGAAAGAAATAAGAAGAATACCCTTGCTTGGGTTAAACATAGTTCGAAGAATGCTCATCTCGTGCTAGTTGATCCAGTATGAGGATTCTCCTTTTTCTTTTTCTTTTTATTGTGATTTGATAGATTGTTTTGTCCCAATGTGGGGTGTTTGGTTTTTTTCATGTTTGGGGTATGCCCTAGTGTAAGTTATAGACGTTTTTATGGTATTTTCTATTTAATTTAATTCTTACTTACATAAAAAAGACATTAAATCTTAAACCCTAAATTTTGAATTTTGAAACCTAAATCCTAAACTCTAAACTTGAAACTCAAAATTGAAACCCCAAAGCCCAACCTCAGATTTTGAATTCCCAAACTTGACACTCGAAACCCCAAACTCCATCTACAAAAGTTTTGAACTCCAGACCCAAAACTTCAAACAGCCATTGTTGAAAAGGAAAAGGGAAATTCTATTCGCAGCCATAATTAAAATAAATTTAATAATTACTCTTCACAACTAGAATTATTACTTGTTGCAGCCACTTATATTCCAAAATTGCCCTCATATATCCATACATGTCTATCGCGACTCGCCGTCATTCTCTATAGCATTTGTTGCTTTTCTGCAACCTCCACTCGCCGCCATCACTTCCCTACAGCCACACTCGTCGTCGTCGCCTTCCCTACAGCCGCGTCTCTCTGCTGTGCGCTTGGTGAGGTAATTTTTACTTACATTTTTTTATTTTTTGGGTTGGAAGATTGAACTTGGAGGCTAGAAGGGGAGAGGTTGGATGGGCGAAGGTGGTGGTCACCTAGGTTTGAAGGCGATGGCGGTGGCGGCGGCCTTCAAATCCTAGGTTCGATCGATCACCGCCATCGAAGGGAAGCAATCGGAGGCAGTGCCTTCGAAACCTGGGTTTCGGAGGTGTCCTACGCCTCCGAACCCTAAGGTTCGGAGGCTTTAATTTTTTTATATTTTATTTTTTATACAAATATTTGAAAACTTAATTTTTAATTAAATAGTGCTAATTAACATTTTTTATACTTAATTTTTTATTTAAGTATTACTCTAGAATAATTTAATTTTTAATACAAATAAATACATATTTTTTTACTTAATTTTTTTAATCTAATAATGGATTTTCCGAACCTGTGGGTTCGGAAAATCTGTAGTTCCCCGAACTCTAAGGTTCGGGGAACATATCAATGGATTTTTTTATATTTTATATTTTATATAATTGTATTAACATATTTTTTATATAACATATTTTATATTAACATTATATTAACATTTTTTTTATACTTAATTTTTTATTTAAGTATTGGATTCAAATAATTTAATTTTTTAAAAAAACAAATATATAATTTTTTACTTAATTTTTTTTTATCTAACTATGATTTCCCGAACTTGTGGGTTCGGGAAATCCATAATTCCCTGAACTCATGGGTTTGGGGAACACATCTTTTATTTTTTATATTTTATGAAATTATATTAACATATTTTTTTATACTTAATTTTTTTAAATAAGTATTGGACTTAAATAATTTAATTTTTTTAAAAAATAAATACATATTTACTCATAAATTTTATTTAATACCATGCCCGAACTCCAGGGTTCGGGGAAGCTGGGCTTCCCCGAATCCCATAGTTCGGGTAAGGCTATCCTTCCTGAACTCCAGCATTCGGGAAGGCTAGGCTTCCCCGAACTCTGGATTTCGGGGAAGCCTAGCCTTCCCGAATGCTATAGTTTGGCAAAGCTATCTCAACATTCAGGAAATGGAGGCTAGTTGGGGTTCGGGAAGGGCTTTCCGCAACTTCATTCTTACAAATACAAACACATACAAACAAACACTATTATAAATACAATATTGTTATAAATACAAATACAAATTGTGTGTTTACCTATGCGTGATATTCTTTTTCTAAATCGTTGTTTTGTTCTTCCTCAAACTCTTCCTAGTTATCCATTTTAGTGTAGTAATCCATGATGGATCATAAATAGCTAAGTCGCTCGTATTTTCAAAGAAAATGGATTTAAGTGAAAATGAATTAGTATGGGTGTGAATATGAAATAAGAGGGATGAAAGATTTGAAGAGAAAATAAATTTGCCTGTGATGTAATGTCAGGTGGGTGGTTGAATTTGAGGAAGAATAGAGATTCGCCGGCGGAATATAGTGGTATGTCAGCTGGGTGGTTGAGTATTGAAGATAAGGGTAAAATTGAATTTTTATTCGAGGATATTTTAGGGATATTAAAAAGTGGTTGTGAAGAGTAAAATTTTGACTGTGAATAGAATTTCCCAAAGGAAAAAGCTATTTTGTACAAATGGAGTGTACATGTGGGTTTACAAGGGGTGTGAAATGACAATTTTACTCCTTCCTCTCATCTCTCTCCCCTTTCACTTGTTGACCATTTTGCCCCTTCTTTTCCTCTCTCTCTCCCCTTCCCAAGCCTTGCTCTTATCGCCTGCCATTTTGTCACTGAATCATTCTCGCTCACCACTGCATTGCCGCAACCCCTATAATGCACTCGTAAAAATTTTATTTGTATAAATAGCATGACCCATGGTGTATGCTATTTGCAGACGACATAGTGTTGGTAGATGAAACAAAAGAATGAGTGAACACTAAGCTTGAATTATGGAGAAACAATTTAGAATCTAAGGGATTTAAATTAAGCAGAAAGAAAACAGAACATATAGAATGTAAATTTAGTAAGAATGTAAGAATGGAGGATGTTATAATAAAATTAGAAGACCAAATCTTACAAAAAAAAGACCATTTTCAATATTTGGGATCAGTGATTCAAAAAGATGGAGAAATTCACGAGGATGTCACACATAGAATTAAGGCAGGTTGGCTAAAATGGAGAAATGCATCGGGGGTGTTATGTGATGGTAAAATCTCATTAAAATTGAAAGGAAAATTCTATAGGACAACTATAAAACCAATTTTGTTGTACGGCTCAGAATGTTGGGCAGTCAAATACCAACATGAGCAAAAGACGAATGTAGCGGAAATGGGGATGTTAAGATGGATATGCGGCTATACAAGAAAAGATAAAATTAGAAATGAAGTTATTCGTAATAAGATATGAGTAGTGCCAATAGAGGAGAATATGAGAGAGACTACACTAAGATGGTTTGGTCATGTGAGAAGGAGACCAAGAGACGCTCCTATGAGGAGAGTTGATGAAATGGAACAATTAATCAAAAAAAGAGGTAAATGCAGACCTAAGAAAACTTTGAGGGAGACATTAAAGTTTGATATGAAATGTATGGATCTCAATGAAGATATGACAAAAGATAGAAATACATGGAAGTCTAGAATTCATGTAGCTGACCCCACATAGTGGAATAAAGGCTAGATATGTTGTTGTTGTTGTAAATAGCATGACCCATGTTGGAAAAACCTAGCCTTAAGAGTGGTCTTAAATTAATATGCGGCAAACTCGTAAGTAGTAATAGATACGGGAAAATTGTGAAGCTTGAAATAAATGGGCGCAGGTCTACCTATATAACTTTTAGAATGTAAGAAGGGTTGAAGATTGAAGGAAAATTTGCAAAAATAGGACGGCCGGCAAAAAACTTTGCAAAAATAAGACTCTTAATTTTTTTTTGCAAAACTAGGACTTTTGAGAGTTAAATAGACTAAAATGCCCCTGATTTAAATCAGTTTACGATCCCCTTCGTCTTCTTCTTTTTCAATAGATTTTTTTCTTTCTCTTTCTATTACTCTATATATATAAGGTACATATATATATCCATCTATCATTTTTTTGTTTTTTTACCATTCTCTGTAACCTAAATATATATGTATATATTGTTTATGATTCAAGAGATATGGGTCTCTCTCATTCTTTCTCCATTATGTATCATATATTATACATGTACTGCGTCTATTTGCATTGATGAGAGAGGAAAAAAGACAAATGGCGGCCATGTACAAGAAAATGAGAAAAACGATTGCAGTAGGGTCATAGCATCGTTGATTGCGGTCGTGATTGATATATTCACTGCAACTGTTTTAGTTTCTTGTCGTGGTCATGACAGATATCTTTAACAAATAAGTGTTAAAGATATCTGTTAAGAATATCGGTTAACAGATATCGGTTCTGTTAAGGATATCGGTCCTTAACCGATATCGGTCCTTAACAGATATCGGTATCTATTAATTGATATTTTTAACAGATATCTTTAACAAATATCAGATATTCTTAAATTACTTGCAATGACTTTAAAAGCGAAGATCGACGAAGAAGCACCAACCTTAGACGCTTAAAACAGAGGATGAGCGATAGAGATGTTCTAGTCAGCGGGGCGATTGAGGATGTGCGTGCGAGAGGAAGAAGACGAAGGGGATCTTAAGCTGATTTAAATCGGGGGCATTTTTGTCCATTCAACTCTAAAAAATCTTAATTTAAAAAAAAAAAATAAGAGTCGTATTTTTAAAAATTTCTTCGCCGGCAGTCCTATTTTTGCAAATTTCCCAAGATTGAAAGCTGGGAGGCTACAATGGTCGCCAATTTCAGGATGCGGACGCACTCTCTCCCACTGGCGACCTTCATCATCTCGAAACCTCGCTTCTTCCCTAATCTCACCTTCCGCTCTCATCCTCTCTCTCTCTGTCCTCTCTACGTTGCCTCTACCTCCACCACCACCCTTAGTCAAGCGCTTTCTTACGGACCTTCTCTCCAGAAGGGCCACAAACCTTCTCAGTACAACCCTCCCCTCCCAAAACCATCCACTGCCACTGTCCACAAATTATCAGAAGAAAGACGCGCAGGAGACGATGTCGACGACTTAATTGACAGGGAGAATTTCACTCGTATCTTTGACGTCGCGGCCCTTCAGGTCCCGGCCAAGCATTGTTTTGTCCTCGAAAGCCGGCTCCGTGGCCACCTCTTGAACTGGCCTCGTATTCGAAACATCGCTAGGATTCCGGGTGACGAAGTTGAAGAAGGTGAGTCCCTAAACCTTCTCAAAATCCAAAACATAAATTCTTATGCCATTGAGGACTGCGAAAGCTTAGCGCCTCTGAATCGAGTAAATGGAAAAACCGATGAAGATGGTGAACAATTGAGCCCCGTTCTGTACAGGGATAACCTCGCAAGGACCTTTAGTTCACGGGGTTTCGTTAAGTTTGGGAATCTTGCGAGGCTCTCAAGACCGAAGAAGAGGAAGAAGTTAGAGGGGCAGAAGAAAGGAATTGGGAAGAATGAGTATGCTATGGTGGAGATTGTTGAAGAAGAGGAAAAAGGGGAGGAGGAGGAGGATGACTTCAGTGGATTGCTGGGGTTTGAGTTTAAGGCAAGGAAATGGAGGGGTTCGACTCGGTTGTTGCTTTTGGATGAAAAGCATGCTGGAAAAAGCTTGGATCAGTTGCCGGGGGCAATTAAGGTGCATCTTACAACACTTCTGCGAGTTACTTGCTATCTCTCTCAGAATTATTTATAATAATAAAAAAAAACATTGGGAAAGTTCTCCGTTAACAATCAATTCAACGCCTGTTTCTTCAAAGAAACTGCTGAAGATTAGAAAAATATTGTTCATGCTTAAAAAAAAAAAAAGAATGACTGAATAACTGGACATATACTTGAATAGGAAGTAAAGAAAGCACAATAGAAATAAACTTTTGCATCTTATTATTTGTTTGCGTTATAAGTGGTCCATCTATGTAGAAGCATACTAGTTCCTATATGTACACAATTTATATATTCATATATATGTGTGTGTGTGTGTATGTGAGGCAATGAGAGAGATGTAGGTGGTACTCCATGGTGGCAGAACTGTGGCCATTACTTCATGTCACTTGTGTTCATGTGCCTGTCACATTTGATGAAACCCTACACTGTAAAGTCTGTTGTAGCCTCCTTTAATCTTGTCTATGCAAGAAGAATGATATATATTCTCTTTAGAAAGGACTTTGCAGCATTAACTTAGGTTTTTGAGTGCTTCCATTAAAAACATGCGGGCATTATGGGGGTATATGTTTACACAAGTCCCTTTTTGTTTCTTTTTTTTGGGGGGTGGGGGGGGGGGGGTGGGGATGATGGAGGGATAAAGAACGCAAGGTGATTGCATAGTTGGTCTTTCACCATTGGATGTTGAAAGTGGTAGATCAAATACTAGCATATAAGCTTAATGTCTTTCTTTTTCCAAAAACATTTACATGTTTGTTCGAAACTTAGTAGGCATAATTTATGACAGCAAGTTTGTGTATCTAGGTTGAGGCTTCTGGTTTCCTGCCCATTCTGCTTATGCAAGGACTGGTCCATGAAGGCTACCCCCCCATATTCTTGTTTATTTATCAAAAAAGGATCATTAAATAAAAAATTAAATGTACTCAATGGTTTCAAAGGTAATTTCGTTTGAGTTGCATGATAATCTAATATGAAAATCTAGTCATTTGAAAACCACATATGTGGAAAGTCAACTAGTAAAATATAAATGTTGATGATGTTACGTTGAAACTTGAAGGTCAATAAATCCTTGTAAATATCAATTCAAATATCTTAAACACTTCATCCAAAAAGATGAAAAGTCAATGAGGATGTTACTCATGGGATTAAGGCATGATGGTCAAAATGTAAAGTATGTCTAGTGTTTTATATGATAGTAAAATCCCATTAAAGTTGAAAAAAATTTATAGGATGGGCATAAAATATCTTAAACACTTCATCCAAAAAAATTTGTTGTATGGTGCAAAATGTTGGGCAATAAAGTATCAACATGTGCACAATATGAGCGGTTCTTGGAGATTAGAATGCTATGATGTATGTGCAACCATACAAATAAAAAAGAGAATATTAAAAATGAGGTTATTTGTTATAAAATTGGAGTAGCTCCCATTGATGATAAGATGCATGCGACACGATTAAGATGATTTTTTTATGTGAGAAAAAGACCAATAGAGGATCTTGTGAGGAGAGTGGATATAATGGAATAAGTGTTTAGCAAAAGAGGTAGAAGAAGGCTAAGAAAGACATGTTAGAATATTTTTCTAAATTGGGCTATCACTAATTGATTGATTTTGATTTTGTGAAATGGGTTGATAAAATGTTGTTTCAATTAGACATATAGAGAGCCCATTGTCAAAACTCGATTTTGATAGAGGATTCTCTCGCAATTCAGGATGAATTGTGCGAGAATTGATGAGCAGAAAGAGAGAGAGAGAGAGAATACAGAAAGAGAGGGAGAGTCGAAAAAGAGAATGTGAAAGAGGGAAATGGGATCCAATTGTATTCAAGCATGCTCGCTAAAGCAGCGATTGCTGGCTTATATACTCCTCCTTGAGGAGTGGCGTCAAGGTTTGAATTACAATCTCCTAATTACCGATCTTCTACATTCTTCTATCCCATAATCACCATCCCCATTTATTACAATATTACCCTTCTTCTAATAGGCTATTACATGGCTACCCTTATCACATGATACCCATGAAGTATATGTGATCTTTAAATTACTGGGCCAAAGTAACATCTTCTGGCTCAATGTGGAGGTGGATAATGTGGGCCAAATAACTTGGTGGTGTTCTGTGATGAGTGGGCTCACTAGGGTATATTTTGTTAATATAAAAAGACTAGGTTCCCTCTTCTCTCTATATACATAGTACGGTTGTTGTGCTAGGAAAAAATGGGGAAGTGAAATTTTGAGAAAAAGCTGGCGACAAAAGGATTGCCGCCGGCTGCCTCGTGGCAGCCTGCCGCGAGGGCCAATCTCGCAGGCCCTCACGGCATACGCTAGCCGTGCTTGCCATGAGCTGCCTCATGGCTACTTGCAGGTTGGCCGCCAGGGTCAGCCTCGCAGCAGGTCTTGTCTGTGAGGGTTAGCCTCACGACAGCATGCCACGAATAGCCTCACAGCTAGGCGGAAAAAACCTCTTCTCAACGAAGCCTAAGCTCCACTCAGCAATTGCCACGTGTCAGCACCAACCATGCTTGAGAATCGTGCCCTATAAATACCCAGCTATAGGACATTAAAGAGGACTTTCGATTTCGGTAAAATCTTGGACACTTTGATTGCATTTTCACTGTTTTTGTGAATAGTTATCTGGATCTGGTATTGACTTAGGCATCGAAGGGTCGTCGCAGGTGAGGATTCCCGTGAGCCTTCTAACCCATTTCTGAGTATCAACAGGGCCAAAACCTTGTGGTAAGACCTAGCGGCGAAGCCAAATCCTTGTGGCGAAGCCAAAACTTGTGGTAAGATCTAGCGGTGAAGCCAAATTCTTGCGGCGAGATCTAGCGGCGAGATCTAGCGGCGAAACCAAATGCTCGCGGCGAGACTTAGCGGCAAAGCCAAAGCCTTGTGGCAAAGGAGCTTGTGGCGAAGACCTTGTGGTGAAGGAAGATCTTTGTGGCAAAGGAGTGTGTGGCGAAATCCTTGTGGCGGGCATCTTTGTGGTGAACTCCCTTGATGCAGCTTCTCTTACGGCAACTTAACTTCACCCGACACCAAGCTCGAGTGAACCTCGCACCATAAATTTTAATTGTTGTATTTTTGGCAACAACAACGATGAATCTCATTTGTAATCATTAAGAATAGAGCCAAAAAAGGAAGAATTTAGCCTAATGTCATGCATCTAGGGTTTAGAAAGGAATTGGAAGAAATTGAGGGAGAATAAGAACAGAGTGAAGGGGGAAACACAACAGAAAGAGAGAGCAGAGAATTGAGGGAGAACAGAGGAGGTCGAGAGAGAGAGAAATGTAGCGAGAGATGATTGAACTTAGATTATCAATTCCACCCTCACTAATTCTCTAGGTTCCAGCCTATTTATAGGTTTTTTAGGCTTTCAGTTATTGGGACAACTAAAAGGTACAAACAAGGAAAGCAGTAAGGTACAACAAATAATTGATACATGTAATATACTATGACTAATCTACCCTTGGAGTCGTGACAATTCCCTTCTCCTTGAGAGAGTGCTTGTCCCCAAGAACTTATAGCAACTGGCTCTGTTTCTTCAACTAACCCCTACTTGCTCTTCTTCAAATCCTTCCATATGTAATAACTACTTCCGGCACTGATGTCCTGGATTAAATTTTTCTCACAACGGTAACATATTCCTAATTGTCGCTTCTGTTCCATTGAAAGAGATTTGGCTGAGTTAGGGTTAGTATGGACCCTAGGATTCATACTTCCTTGATGTAGTTATGATCAACTTACTTTCACAGTGCCCTACCCGTAGGGGAAGTCGAATCCCCGCTTTTGTTCCATTGAAAGAGATTTGGCTGAGTTAGGTTAGTATGGACCCTAGGATTCATACTTCCTTGATGTAGTTATGATCAACTTACTTTCATAGTGCCCTCTACCCGTAGGGGAAGTTGAATCCCCGCTGCTTCCTTGAAAGAGGGATGTCCTGAACCACTAGACGATGGGGGCATACTTGCTCAACTACCATCATACTATGATCAGTTTTTTGAAATTGTCAATATAATGGAATAGTATGATTAGATCCAAGGTTTCTTTCCGTTTTTCATGATTTCATCAAATTTTTTTGCTTCGTTATTCATTCTATTTTATATACATAGAATCCATTATTATTCTATTAAGTTAGAATAAAATAATAAAAAAATAGAAATAGTATGAAAAAGAAATAGGATTCCTTCAAGGAGTAATTTGTCCGCTAGAAAAGTAAAAGGGTTAAATTCCATTTCTTCCACTTTCTTTCATTGATCGATTCATTGTTAAGATATGCCTATCTCTATCTCACACTAAACTAGTAGATTAACAACCGATAAATCCGGGAAACGAGATCAAGAAGTTAGCGAAAATTCTTTTTCTCTAATCAAAATACTTTAGTTCATGGGGCAAGTCGAATTTATGATTCAATAAAATAGCGTGAATCTATGTTGTTGAATTGGTAAGAGTACATATATCAATCAAGCCGATTTCGTTATGATGGAAATAAAATTAAGCCAATAAAAGAAAAGCAATTAGGGTCATTGTTGCAAGAATTCATTGCAATTTTCTAGATTCGCTAGTTAAATCAATTTTCTTATTCAAGTTCAAGAATGAGTCACTAACTAGCCACCATGAGTTTACTGCATGTATGTAGATCTATTTTATCCACATAGTGACCTATTCAAGAATTTAATCAAATAGGCCCTTTTAACTTAGTGGCTCCAAAATCTCCCTTCCAACAGTGGACTATCATAATCTTAGGAGCAATAAAAGAGCAATATTGTAATAGGCTTATAATAGTTTATTAGAAGATATTTACAATTTGTTAGGAGTACATGAGTGTTGTTATGATTCAGTTAGCAGTCAAATTTGCCTATGAAAGGGCTATTGTAAGAGAAGGGGATTATGTTGAATGATATTGAATTTCTATGATTTCTCTTGTATCTCTCTCTAAACTCCTTCTCACGATCCCTCATTCCTCCCCCATTTCTTGCTGCTTCCCCCCCCCCCCCCCCCAATCCGTCTAATTCTTCTTCTGTTTTCTCTCAAATTCCTATCAAAACCCTAGGTAAACCATAGGTCCCTGACAAATTGGTATCAGAGCAATCCATCATTGGCTGTGGTTTTGATTCGAGTTGAAGACCGGTGAAATTAATTCTAATGATTGAGGCCTAGATCAAGGAAGCTTGAGGCAATTCTATTGATTTCGACTAGAAAGAGTCACATAGCAGATTCGGGCGAATTGTGGTGGTTGTTCCCTAGAGGCTAGATCCAAGTCGCTGCATAAAAGGTGACTCAGCCCAGACGATTCTAGTGGCCCGATGAATATAACGGAATCGAAGTTCTAACAATTGAACAATCCAACTTCCAAAAATGATCCAGGCAGAGTGCTTGAATTCTGTAAAATCCTATTAACTATTCAACGAGCAGAGTTGGCGAATTCGGGCCTAAGGGATAAGTGAATTTCGGTGGTTCCGGAGCTATTGGATGGTGATTGGGCAATAGCTATTCCTTGGCTATTAATGTCTGACGATTATCGACGGTTCCTCTGTGATTGATTTTCGACAACCTAGGCCAATTCAAGGAGCTACCATCTACTGGTGGACCTCGGCCAGTCGTTAAGATTGCAGTGAGTAAGGAGTCGATTCCTTTAGGTTGATCGGAAATCACAGTCGAATCGGACCAGAAGATTTTTGGCCGTTGAATCCATTGTGATTGGCCCTTCCAAACGCCGAAGCAGATTCAAGGCCAGACGATTCCAAATTGGAAGGCGTCATAGAGCGAGGCAACTTGTAAGAGGCTGAATTGAACTGATTAAATCTTCTACCATTAAATTGCAATTGAGGGCAAAGCAGATTCGGCGGATTTGGAACCATTTGTTTGGGGCTAAACTGAGCTTGTGATCCTTGGCCATTGAGTTGCAGAAGCGTGACAACGCAACGAAAGTGTGGTGAACCTTGTTGATCTATAGACCAATTCCAACGACTCTGCCGAAGTGATAGAGAAACGAATCTTGGCCGGGGCTCTGTTTGGATTGGCTAGATGGCGGAGGGAACTCGCATGAAGGATTTCGAGTCGCAGCTGCAACAAGTTAGCTCGACCATGACGGAACTCCAAAATAGAATTGATTGACTGGAGATCGGGAGTGTTCGTAACCACAAAGTGATCATGGCGTTGGATTGTAAGATGGAGAGTTCAATGAAAGGGCTGGAACAAAGGTTGGAGGGGTCAATCGTGAGAAGAAATGGGAGCCCAGATGCAACAATTCCTATTGATGTTCACTCGCCAGAATGCAGTAAGGGTTGCTCTTGATTTTTCCCCTAGAGAAGGGACTGGACTAGTCTTACTAGGGAATAGAATGAATAAGGTGAACGGAACCTCTGAGATCGAGGTAGACCAGGAGGAGAAAGATGATGAAATGAATCCTATTACAATGGCCAAGAAATCCGAAGGATAGCAGCTAAACCAGGGTACAGTAGCATGGGAACAAAACATTGATTCATTGGTAATGCCGGCTTGTTATGATCCTAGGGTTTACTCTAGGATTAGATCGAAAATCGAAAGGATTTCGATAGGTTTAGAACCAAGAACTGATAGATTTGGGGGAGGGAATGAGAAGAATGAGGGGGAAAAATCAAAAGAAGAAGGGGGAAGAAACAAAAGAATAGAAGAGAGGGGAAAGAAGAACGAGAGGGAGAGACGGGAGAGGGGAAGGAGAATTAAGAGAGAGATAAAATTAAGATTTTCATTCATTCAACAATCTGCCTTCCCTTCTCCTACCAACAGCCTTTTATAGGCTTCCTCTAACAAAATAATAGCATCCATGTACTGTAACAGCATTACAAAATATCTCCTAACAACTTGCTAAATCTATTACTATAATGTCCTTCTATGGAATCTTGGGTCATGACAATTCCCCTCCCCTTGAGAGAGTTCTTGTCCCCAAGAACTTCAACAATTGGTAACTACTATTAACCAATTCCAGCTTTCTCAATCCCTGTCATGCCTCTTTCCTTCTTTCTTCTTCTAGGCTTCTTCTTCTTCGTTTGTAGGTTCTCAAGATTAATTCCAAGACTAAGTTGGCGCAAGACTCTAGCAGAAGAAACTTTATCAAGTTCAAGTCCGATGCACCCAAGTCCTGCAAAGGCTGTCCAATTACACTCAATCCCCCCATCCAATACGAGGAAGGATGACATACCTACCTCCATAGCAACCTCTACTCTATTCCCATTCATCCCATGGCGTTGCTCTGTTTCAGCAATATCCCCCACACTCTGTACATACAACATTGGGAAATTGTAGACTTGCCTTGGATACACAGTCTTAGGTTGTCTATGAGCCTTACAATTAGGATTTGCTGCCACTTTAATCCTTGCCAATGATTTCTTAGCGGCTGCCATATGTACTTCATCCTTTCCATCTTTTTCCACACGATTTATAGCTTGTTTATCAACTAAATCCTCTGCTTCCTCTTCCTTCAATAATCCTTCATTTTTTAACTGCCAGTTCTAATGAGGCATTAACTCTTTCCATTGTTGCAGAGTTGGTTGCAAAGCAGCTGTGGCCAAATTCATGTCCAAGTCTCCCAATTTCTTGTTAGCTCCCAGCAGTACTGTTTTCTGATTGACTTCCCCAATCATTTCTTGGTTTGGACCTCCTCGATTATCACCTAGAACATCCTTAATGATGACTGCAGTTTCAGTTATGATCTCTTGATTCCCTGCAAGTAATTCAACAACTTCTTTTCCCTTTTGTCGGCTGCAATTCCCCTCTATTTGGACTTCTTTTTCAGCAATATCAGATGATCCCTTTGCATTGGTTGCCCTATCTATCCGTTTATTACAGGTTCCCTTTGAAGGATGTAATCCATCACCAATATCATCTCTGATGCTGCCAACATCCTTCTTGATATTGCTGCCTAATTCAAAGTACCCAAGCACATACTTGGAAGACAATGATGAATCAGTTTCCCACCTTCTTGTCTTCTCCTTTGGCTTCTCCATTTTAAGAAACTTCTCCTTGTTAAAACTTCCATGATAATCATCGAAGTATTCCACCGGGAAGTTGTAATGATACTTCTTAATAAGTATCATTGCAAATTTTTGCAGCTTCTCGTGGAACATTCGACCGAATTCCTTGCACTCTTCATGAATCCCATTGCTTGTTCCTTTGTCCTTGTTGCTGCCAATTCAAAATGCAGCCTCCTTTGGCTGCCATTGAGGCTCCATTCCAGCTAAAAGGAAACTTTCTCCTGCTGCAATTGAGACTCCATTAGACCCCTTTGTGCGCCACTTCCCAAGGCTTCTCGAGCAGGACATTCCATTGAAAATGCAGCATCCTTCGGCTACAATTAAGGCTGCTCTCTTGCATGAAAATTAACCACTGAAAATGCAGCATCATTCGACTGCAATTGAGACCCCATTTGTGTCACATGTGCCTTGCTTCCCATGGTCGACATCTCACGGACATGACACTTGGAAGACCAAGGGATAGGGATTGTATACATACCGCTCTTCACTGATTCGTTGCTATTAGTCATTGAACTTCTAATCGCTGAAATTGATTGCCCCAAGCCTTCAACTTGGATTTGTCGGAATTGCCGGAGCTCACTGGAATCTGCTTCGCACTTCCAAGTTCGGCCTTAGCTATCAGCCCAAGCTCAATCTTCGTGTGTCGGAATCGAATTTCTGCTTCGTCCTCAATTGTGCATGCTGATCGACTTTGATGCAGTCGACACAATTTGCCGGATTCAAGCCGAAATCTGTCTGACCCTCCTTCACATGCCAATTCCGTGCAAGACTTATTAAAATTCATTGCCGTTCGTCAACATCTTGCCTCGCCCATTCCGAATCTGTTGCTGGATCACCTTCGTAAATCACTGTTGGAGATTAATCTCCTAACATCAACCACTTTCCAAGTCACTGGAGTCGCCGAACTTATTTTGCTTAACCACTGACCGCAATTGACAATGGTCGCGTCTCCTACTTTCTCGTCCGACTCACTCGTGAACCTCTTGGTCGTCCGCGTCACCGCCTTCAACGGACTCCCACACCAATTGCGAATGTTCCTCAGTTCGTGTCCCACCTAGCCGATTGGTTGGTGTTTTCGATCGGGTTGATGTTCAATGGGTTCACCCGGAGGTCTGGGTAAGGCCGATGACTGCCTGATTTCTAGCCCAATCTGCGCTTCTGATTCTAGAAATCACTAGATCTCACTGCTACTCCAATCGCTACACCCACTGTACCGCGACACTCTCGATTCCAACCCATTGTATTGCGTCACTCCCGAGTTCAAATAACGATACTCACATAACTGCTAATACTTGGAATCCCACTCCAATCGCAACCTTCTGGGTTGAGGACCACTACCAGATAGCTCCTTGCATTCGCCTGGGTTGTCGAGAATTGTGGTCGTACCTCACCTCCTCTATCACGGTCGGATATGAAAATTCACTAACCTAATCGTCCTTCGAAGTCGTCTTCAGCAATCGAACTCGCCTTCGACTCTGATTCTAGGAGTGGCGAATTGCAAATGCTATTCCTCTTCAAGCCGAACTTGCTGCCACAGTTTCCTTCTCAGGCCGCGGAATCAAATTCCGAGGTTCAACCAAAAATTGCCTAGAATCGAATCACCCAATCACCGATGTGCCCGAAGAACCCTGGCTCTGCTGCAATCTTCTTGGAGCCACTGGCGGAACTCATCGATACTCACTGTCAGAACTCGAATCAAAACCACAGCTAATGATGGACTGCTCTGATACCATTTGTCATGATCCTAGGGTTTATTGTAGGATTAGATCGGAAATCGAAAGGATTCTGATAGGTTTAGAACCAAGAATTGACAAATTTGGGGGAGGAAATGAGGAGAATGAGGGGGAAAAATCAGAAAAAGGGGGAAGAAACAGAAGAACAGAAGAGAGGGGAAAGAAGAACGAGCGGGAGAGATGGGAGAGGGGAAGGAGAATTAAGAGACAAATAGAATTAAGATTTTCATTCATTCAACAATCTGCCTTCCCTTCTCCTACCAACAGCCTTTTATAGGCTTCCTCTAACAAAATAACAGCATCCATGTGCTATAACAGCATTACAAAATATCTCCTAACAACTTGCTAAATCTATTACTATAATGTCCTTCTATGGAATCTTGGGTCATGACACGGCTAAAGATCAAGTCGAAGATGAGATGGATCAG
Source organism: Diospyros lotus (assembly GCF_014633365.1). Classification (NCBI taxonomy): domain Eukaryota; kingdom Viridiplantae; phylum Streptophyta; class Magnoliopsida; order Ericales; family Ebenaceae; genus Diospyros; species Diospyros lotus. Next base: position 36,097,909 of record NC_068351.1, on the reverse strand, counting down.
GATCTCGACCTTACCAAAATGGTTGGAGGTTCTTTAGATCATACTAGCCAAGTTGATACCTATTTTTACACTGCATCGGAAATTCAAGAGGGGTTGCCAAGGATTGATGAAAAGGCTGACGTGCACAACTTAAAGGCTGTCTTCTTGGAGTTGTGGTAACCATTTGGAACAGCTATGGAGATTTGCGAAGACAACATGTTACAAGTGCAGGAAATGCAAAAGAGAAGGAATGTGAAGGCAAAGACTAATGGGCCTAGAACGAGAAAGAGGGAAAAAAAAAAAAAAGATGAAACAGACAGTGAGAATGGGAATTGGTTGAAGAAACAACGGCTCAACGGTAATATGTTTCTTGGGAATAAAAAACCTTTTAAGGCAGTGGGAATTGTCATAACTTTAGAAGCAATAGAAGGGCAATATTGTAATAAGCTTATGATAGTGTGTTAGGAGATATTTGCAATTTGTTAGGAGCACATGGGTGCTGTTATGATTCAGTTAGTAGTCAAATTTGCCTATAAAAGGGCTACTGTAAGTGGAGGGGATTATTTTGAATGATATTGAATTTCTATGATTTCTCTCGTATCTCTCTCTAAACTCCCTCTCACAATCCCTCTGCTTTCCCTCTCTTTGTTGTTCTCTGTATTCCTCCACCATTTCTAGATGTCTTCCCCCCCCCCCCCGCCTTCCACCTAATTCTTCCTCTGATTTCTCTCAAATTCCTATCAAAACCCTAGGTAACCCATAGGTCCATGACATATTTGTGAAAACTGAATGTATTCTTCATTACTTCATACATACAAAATACAAGTCTTCTTATAAGGATGAGGAATGTACAACATCAGAGAGATTACAAAGGCTAAACAATGGGAAAGATTTGACTATACATAAATAGGAAGTTTCCTAAACACTGATTTAGAAATTTCCCAAAAATTGAAGATATGATTGACTTCTAAACTAAGAATAGTTTGACTAGCAACTCTCTTTGAGATGTTAGCCAAAGTTTCCTTATTTCTTCTTTTGGGAACCAACACTCCCCCTCAAGCTGGTGAATAGATATCTACTATTCCCAGCTTGCAGGAAAACTTGGATTTGAGGTCTTGGGGGTTGGTTCAGTCAAATGAGCTATCTTCACTCGACCTTCCAAGAATGTTCGCACAAGTTGAGACCTCTTGGGGGTTGGTTCAGTCAAATGAGCTATCTTCCCTCGACCTTCCAAGAATGTTCGCACAAGTTGAGACCACTGTAGATAGTTTTTACCATCGAGATGGTAGGAATGATGCATTCCTGACAATTCATTTATTGAGATGTTTCTCGTAGGTGGGTTAAACAGAACAACATCTCCTTTTGTCATATGAGGAGTGGTTTCCGAAATTTCTGACATGCTAGAGGAGATTAATGGCTGATAAACTAGAATCAAACAAAAAAAAAAAAAATACTATGGCAATAAAGGCACACAGTTGTTTGATCGGATTAAGAAGATAATGAAGGTAGATCACTATGGCTCTGATACCATGTGAAAACTGAATGTATTCTTCATTGTTTCATACGTACAAAATACAAATCCTCTTATAGGGATGAGGAATGTACCACATAGGAAAGATTACAAAGGCTAAACAATAGGAAAGATTTGACTATACACAAATAGGAAATTTCCAGAACACTATACGAAAGTTTCCTAAACACTAATTTAGAAATTTCAAAAAAATTGAAGATATGATTGGCTTCTAAACTAAGGATGGTTTGATTAACAACTCTCTTTGAGATGCTAGCCAAAGTTTCCTTATTTCCTCATTCGGGAACCAACAATATTACATGTATCAGTTAGTTGTTTTACCTTACTGCTTTCCTTGCTTGTACCTTTCAGCTGTCCTAATAACTGAAAGCCTATAAATAGGCTGGAACCTAAAGAATTAGTGAGGGTGGAATTGATAATCTGAATTTAATCATCTCTCTCGATCTCCTTTGTTCTCCATCAATTCTCTATGTTCTCTTTCTCTTTGTACTGTTTCCCCCTCCATTATGTTCTAAATCTCCCTTGGTTTCTTCCAATTCCTTTCTAAACCCTAGGTGCATGACATTTGGTATTAGAGCCAACAATTCTCAGTTGTGATTCAAAAAATTCTTAGCAACTGATCCTCAGTTGCTACATAGTGAGAAAGACAATCGGTGAATCTGATTCAGAGGCGACTTGTAATAGAGCTGATTGAGCAACAAGAAGTTGAGAATTTCGGTTGATTCTCGGCTATGATTCCCGGAATTTTTTTGCAGTCGATCAAGGAAGTTGAAGCAGATTTAGGTGATTTCCGAGTGGCTTGATCTAGGGTACTAAATTGGATAGTAGGCGATTCTCAGGAAGCAGCGATAGAATTGATCGAACAACAGAGTTAATCAATTTCAGGAGGTGCTATCAGAGTTGATCCATTCAGGAGACTGTTTCAGAGGGGAATTCAACAGGCTGCGAGTAAGGTGATCTCGACTGGAATTGAGAGCGGTAATCAATTCTCTGATTCCTAGAGGTTGTTAACTGATCCTCTGTTTTCAATGCTGCTTCATCGTGAGATTCAGATATAGGCAATCACAGGAGATTTCTGTTCACAATTGGTCCTTGTAAGTAGATCAGAAATGATTTCTTGAAGGAAGTGAATTGAGGAAATGGCAGAAGGTACAAGAATGAAACAGTACAAGAATGAAACAGTTTAAGGCAAGGCTAGATGTTATGGAGCTAGGACTAAAACAGACTCAGGAAGAGGTAAGTCTTTGCACGGAGGAGAATGCTGCAATTAGAGAAGCTGTGCATACTTTGGATAGAAGAATTACGGAACAACACACTAGCATCAAGCAGGGGCTGGATGATGTCAACCAAAGGATGGATGGAATGACGAGGATGCTTTCTACATTGCTGCAGAACAGATTACTGGAGGATTTTTTTTCCAACATCAGCGGCATCTCCGGTTCTAGCAGATGCTGGAATTCTTCCTCATGCTCCTGTTCTACAGGAAGGAATTCTTCCACATGCTCCTGTTCAACAAGAAACTGAGGTACATAATGTAGCTTAGCCGGAAATTCAAGGTAGATACTCTAATCCAGGTCACCATCACACTCCCATGCCGAGGTTAGAGATTCCAGTCTTTGAAGGTGATAAACCTCGGTGGTGGATTAGGTGGTGTGAGATGTTTTTTCATTATTATCAAGTAGCTGAGGATCAGAAGGTAAGTTTTGTAGCAGCATATGTCAACGATATGGTTGATGCCTGGTTCCAAGGATGGAGTAGGCTGAAAATTGATTTTAATTGGCAAGAATTTGCATATGATTTTTGCGACAGATTTGGCGAGAGGTTGATGACAGATGTAATCGAATAATTCAACAAGCTGAAACAAGAAAGTTCTGTCATGGACTATCTGGTCATCTGACTTTGAATGAGGCCTACTTCGTATCTAGCTTCATCAGTGGCCTCAATGATGAGCTGAGGCCAACGATTAAAATGATGCAGCCTGCTACAGTCAAGCAAGTTGCTGAGAAAGCTAGACCGTAAGAATTAGCGCTGGAAACGATTTTTAGAAAGCATAAGCTCCTAATTGAAATTCCTCCTCCGATCTCCATTAGATAAGCTGGTTATAAAACAAGCTGGTGCTGAGAGTGGCAATACCTGCAACATCTATCCTAGGCTGGGTTCAGATTGGGATGGACCACATGCAGTTAAAGAAGGTCCTAAGGATATTGCTCCTTTGACTTTGGTGCCAAAACAGGCTGAGCCGTCCTTGACTTGGGTTAAAGTAGGTCTCAAACGGTCTCCAGTTCTAGTTTTGGCAGGGAAGGAACAACTTAAGTGGATGGAATAGAAGGACTGCCACAAGGTCTGGGAGAAGATGGAAGAGGAGGTTGTTGCTGGACTGTTTGTTATTACAAGTCACTGGCATAATCTTTATATAAGGACTCTCAAAGAATACACTCTACCTTGGCAGGAAAGGCAAAACAGAAAGAACATAAAAATGAAAGGGAAGTGGCCTAGAAGGAGAAAGAAAGAAGGATACACCAGATAGAAAAAGTTGTGATTGGATGAAGAGCAATAGCTACTTGCTACAAGTTATTGGGAACAAGAATTCTCTCAAGAAGGGGGGAATTATCATGACCCTAGGAGCAATAGAGGGGCAATATGTTAATAGGCTTATAATAGTTATTAGGAGATATTTTAGCAATTGATTAAAAGCACTTGTGTGTTGTTATGCATTCTATTAGGAGCTAGATATGCCTATAAAAGGCTACTGTAAACGGATGGGATGGTTATGTTTTGATTGATAAATGGTATTCTGATTTCCCTCCTCCATACTCTCTCTCTCTCTCTCTCTCGATCTTTCTCTCCCTCACTCTGTTCTTTTGATTCTCCCTATTCTTCTTCTAAATTTCCCCCTTCATTCTTCCAATTTCCAATCCAATCCTATGTTAAACCCTAGGTACATGACAAAATATACTATGACTAATCTAGCCTTGGGGTTGTGACACCTACATAACACATTCTACACAATGGAAGGCAAAGGTACACCTTAAATTCTCACATATCTTGGTGTTCTAAACTTCACACATGTTGTATTCTATGAATATTGAATCTTACAGAAAACTTAGATATAATAGTTATAAGGGCCTTCTAGAAGACATGGCTATAAATGAAGATGATTGCTGAGTTAGAATTCATGCAACCGACTCCACCTAGTGGGAGTAAGACTTGATATCTTGTTGTTCTTGTAGACTTGGCTTAACTTAGGGTCATTTATCACTACGTGCAGAATATGCCTTTGGACATTTCAGTTCAAAAATTCAAAACTTACATATTCTGAAACTAGAAAATTATTGTAAAAATTTTAGTACTTTATATTTAGTTGTATGAAACAAACCCCAAGTTACTTGTCAGCATGCTTGCATTTGTCCTTGCAGTTTGGATAATTTGTTTAATAGTATTATTTTTGGTGGATATGTTTCAATATTCTATCCATACTCTTCAGGCAGTTTTGAAAGAGGATAGCAGGAAAGATACAGTGTCATCTTTCAGGCTTTTAAGATGCAGGCTCACTCTGTTTTACAATTACTGGCAGTTGAATGAGGTATTTAACCTTAATGATCATTTGTAACCATTTTTTTTCTCTTTTCTTCATGTCTTTCTTTGTTCTTGCTATATGGTTCTTCTTCTTTTGCTGTCATTTGTCTTCCATAATCTAGTTTGCCTGTTATTCTTTGCATTTGCCTCTTCTTCTTCATCTTCATTTATCTAGTACGTTCTTCTAAGAAACATGTTATGATTGAGATTTGGGGGATTTTGTTGTGTTTCTAGTCAGTCAAATTGACAAATTTTGGCATGCAAAAGAATAATGATTATTTCAGCTCCCAAGTTAGCTGAAACAGTTTGCCCACAGGGAAAATCCCCTTCTTACTCCTTGCTTTTAAAAAAAGCAAGGAGTAAGAAGGGGATTTCCCTCTGTCAGCTAACGGTTTTGACCAATGTGGGAGGCAATAATAGCATTGTCTATTTCAGAATGGTTTAGAGCAAGCAATACTTCTGACTTCAAAAAAAATAAGAGTGAATTTATAAGAAGCCTTTGGTGTTGAAGAATAAAATAAGGATAAAGGTGAAATTGGTTGATAAGACAATTGTATCCATCAATAGGATAAGGATAAAAGTACCGTAAACATCCAAGAATAAAAGGATGAAGAACACTTGTGTGTTTCACTGTATTGAAACATTTGATAGAATGTTCATTAGGGGGATTGTAAGCGAGAGGAGAAAAAAGAAGGTTTATTGTGTCTATTGTAAAACATGTTTGTATCTTCAACCTATGTTGATCAGAACTTTACATGTGGCATTGCCTCATTGTTCTTGCAATCTCAATATCATTACTACAAGAATGTTTTGAGGTGATATCATGTTCTGGCATTTCTATCTTGAACTTCTGATTGCATTAGAAGATAGTGTAAGAGATCCTAGAAACATTCTAAACCCATTCTATTATTTCTGACTTGATCTTCTTATTGCATTAGAACATGGAGTAAGTGAACTCTCTCTCCCTCTCTCGGATGTCCAATGTCCGCCTATTTCTTTCCCACAAGTGTATGGAATCATAAAAAGTAATCTAATGATGAATAGAGTATCGTTCCCACGAAGATTAGCTTTTGATCCCTACTTTAACCACTATTAACTTTAATAAGCCACACAAAATTAAAAGAATACTCACTGTAAGTTTTATTTTAATGAAAACTAACTCACTAAATGGAAAATACAAAATAATTCTTTAGGTTTTTGAATGTAGAAATCTAATGCACTAGGGTTCATGAATCCATCGTAGTTCTTTAATTTGTTTAATCTTTCAGTGATCGGGTTTTATAATTCTTACTTGGAGCTAAAAATCAGTGATCTTAAGTTAATCAAAAGCCTCTCTCGATGGTCAATCGAATCTATGTTTATATATGAGATTAATTATCTCTAATTAATCTACAAATATACAAACATGCATTTATCCACAATGGTTATCTAAACAAGATTTCACAAGGCATAATGATATCTCTACCTATTATTGAATCTTATGTCATTTATTACCAAGTGCTAGTCTATATTGAATCTCTTGAAAGCAATATAAATCACAAACACGTTCTAATGGCGGCCAAGCATCAAAACGGAATTAGTGCATAACAAACGATCAACTCGAAAGACAAGAATATAATAAAATCCAAATACTTTTAATTAAACCATCATTGAACTAGGTTTCATCAATCACCCTAGCCACAAAGTACTTAGCCTAACATAGTTTCAACCAATGAAAGAATAATAAAAACGGAGTTCATGATGTTGGAGAGAAGGAAGAACAGAAAAATACAACCAAAACCGAAGTTCTTCAAGAAAATCTCCTTCTTCTTCCTCGACTTGCCTCCTTCTCTCTATCCAAAAACACCCCCCAAATTCCTCAAGAATAAGTCTTTATATAGTGCTTTTTAGGTTATTAAAGTCATGCACCTTGAAGGAGTCTATCTCTCTTTGATTTGGATTGAAACGGGTTTAAAACGGCCTTTTCACGAAGTTTTGAACCCTACCGCGATATGCTTGTTGCGGCAGACCCGTGAGTTCCAGATAACAATTCCTAAAGTGGTCTTACAGCGGTATGCATACCGCTGTAAGACCGTGAGTTCCAGAAACTAATTCTTACAGTGGTCCTACAACGATATGCATTCCGCTGTAAGCCACTATATTTCTTCCTTGGCCTCTTTCTTCTTCACCTTCCACTTTTCACTCTTGTTCCACTTTCACTTTCTCCATCTCATTTCAAGTTGATAGCTAACCATGCCTTCAAGTTTTATTTCCACTCCTATCATACACCGAAATCGTTTCTTTTTGTTCCATTTTCGCTTTGCATGTGATGTGTACCTATATTGACAATATTGAGCCCGAGTAGCAATCATGTTCATTGAATACTTAAATGTTAAGATTGAGCCACTAAATAAGAGTGCAAAATATATTGATCATCCAGTGTTATGTTCTCATTGTGGATGCTCTTTCTTTCCCCGTCACTTTTTACATAATTCTAGCAGATTTTGGAGGTCTTGCTCCCAAAGGGTATGATTGTTCCTTCAGCTTTTGAAACAGTTGGGCATATTGCCCATCTGAACCTGAGGGATGAACATCTATTGTACAAGAAAATTATTGCACAGGTATGTTGTTTAAAGTTATTGCCACTACTTTGCATTGCTCTGTGAAATTTAGTGTATTGGGGATGCTGCTGTAAGCCATTTCTAATGGAGAGAAGTTGGTTTTTTTCCAGGTAGTCTTGGACAAAAACAAGCCGAAGATACGGACAGTTGTCAATAAGATTGATGCTATTCATAATGACTATAGAACAATGCAGCTTGAAGTGCTAGCTGGAAATCATTCCCTTGTAACTACAGTATTCGAGAATGGACTGCGTTTTCATGTTGATTTAGCAACAGTGTAGGTTCTTCTCTCTTGTACCCTATGGGTACCAGTTTTCGATGCATATTTACTTATATATGGATAAGTACCATGTTATCACTCAATTCCTTAAGATCTTCCCCATTCAAGCACTATGCATATTTACTTTGTCAAAATTTGTCAGGTCACTATATCTGTCTTCCTTGATTCTACGCATTTTAGTGCTTATGTATATCTCATTGTATGGAAGTAGTGTAATCGTATGAAATTTTTTTGCCTGATATACTTAATTAAGATCATTAATCAGTCAACTTTACCCCCACCCTTCTAAAAGTTTGAACTACCCAATGTTCATTTCTTTAGAGAACCAACATTTCTGATTGCTGTCTTATTTTGAATTTTTCCATTTGATGCTTTTGAAACGTCTATTGAATTGACCTATGGTCAAGCATTTCAAGGCATAACTGGTTTTTACTTTAGCTATTGTTAAACTGATGTATAGAGTGCTTGAAGTGTGCTGTAGCTGTTTTGACCTGAACAACTTATTTTTGGTCTTAAAAGTTGAGTTATTATTCTAAATGCATAATTAGTGAACATATTTGGAATTTTCACTTTTTAGCCATGTCAACTATTATCTAGTTTGTGAAGTCTGAACTGAGGGTCTAAAGGAGAAGAAAAACAAACAATCAAGTTGGTGGGATGTAATTGTCTTTTTCTTTTTTTTATGCAGGTATTGGAATTCAAGGCTAGCAACTGAAAGGCGGAGGCTTCTAAATTACTTCACAAGTGATGATATTGTTTGTATGTTGTTGTTATAGAAACTAGATCTATGTAAATATGGAAAGTAGAATATCTTAGAGCATAATCCTAGGATCTAGACTATATATATTGGTGTAATATGCAACAATGAAAATATAGAAAAGCATTTTTTGTTCATCTTCTACATGGTATTAGAGCCATAGATTTGGTCCCTGTCATGCCATAGAATTGGTCCCGATTGTACCTAGATTTGGTCCACGCCTACCCTAGATCTGGTCGCAAAGTTGAAGTAGCCTCATCGCGCTTATCTTGCCCTAGATGTGGTCATCTCGCCGTTGGTTGCCTCACCTTCCATTGCATCAGTCGCCACCACTGGAAGAGAGGAGACAGACTGTAGCTAGACTGCTTGGTCGTCTCGCCATCGGTCATTGTTGCATCAGTCGCATTGTCTGCCCTACTGCTTCCACTGTGTGGTGGCCTTTGCTTTGGCCTCTGGGGTTCTTCAGCTTCCATCACCCTCCTGCTCTGGCCTCCTGCAGTTGTGTTGCAAATTCGTCATTGATCTACTCCAACCACACTACAACTCACCAGAAGCAGTCCTCTTTCGTGCCCTAGATTCAATCTTGAGATCAAGATCTAAGCCTAGGTGTGCCTAGTTCCAATTCGAGTTGAAGTTTGTGACATAATCCTGTTAAATCCCAACACTGCATCAAGTTTCCAATATTGGATCTTTTGAGTTCTTTGGCACCCAGGTGTTGATATCGATTCTTCCCAATTGTCGATTTCAAGTTGTAGTTGTTTGAGTTATTCTTCCCAATTGTTGGATCTTTCAATTCCATGGCTTTGTTTTTGGTGGTGACTATTGTTTAAGTTGCAGTAGTATCTTCATTTTCTAATCCAGTTGAATCGATTAGGTAGAGATCTTGATGGCAGCTCTTATAAGTCACTGTAATTGGACTGCAAATGGATATCGTGGTGGAAAGGTTGGTCATGGAGGAAAGCATAATGGTGATACTAGTGGATGTGTGGTCGTGGTTCAGATACTAGTAGTAGAACTATATGTTATCACTATGGCGAAGTTAGTCACACCAAATGCACTTGTTGGACGCTTCATGGGAAGCTCTCATAACTGTTTGTTGCCAATATTGCTATTCATGATAAAAGCCCTTCTGAATATAGACAATTCTGATCTCTGCTAATGAATATGCTCGCTTTACCCAATATCAGGCTTCTAAATCATCCATCAAAGTCTCGACAACCATTGGTGATAGCTTAGGTAATCCTACTGTAGATTGTATGACTGGGAACCCAAGTATTCTCTCATCCTTTGATTTCCAAATGTGACATTAGCTTATGGATCCATTGCATCTGTAGTAGGCTCTGGGGTTGCCCATCCTACTCCATCTCTTCCATTATCCTTTGTTTTATGCATACTTGATTTCTTTTTTTAATTTACTTTCTGTCAATAAACTTCCTCGTGTCCTTAACTATTGTGTGTCATTTTTTCCTACCCATTGTGTCTTTCAGGATCTTATGACGAAGAAGATTATTGGTAAAGGGTATGAGTTCGATGGCCTAAATCTTCTCGACATTACTTCTACACCATCAGTTTTATAACGAGCTACGTGCTCCAGTCTCCTCTCTCCTCTTGATCTCCACTGTCGTCTAAGACATCCCTCCTTATCAACTTTGAAGAGGTTGTCTCTTCATTTGTCTTCTTTATCACATTTAGAATGTGAGTAATGTCAGTTTGTTAAACACACTTCGTCTCCTTTTATGTTAATCCATACTAATGTTTGGGGTCATGTCTAGTAGCTTCTAAGTCTTAAGATTGGTATTTTGTACCTTTGTTGACAATTATTCTCATGCTATGTGACTTTATTTAATGAAATCTCGCTTCGAATTATTTTCTATATTTTGTTCCTTCCTAGCTGAGATTTAAATACAATTTCATACTACTGTGTGTGTTTTACGTAATGAGAATGCCGTTGAATTTTTTTATGCCCCATTTACCTCTATTCTATCACAACATGGCATTCTTCATGAATTGTATTGTGTTGATACCCCACCCTAGAATAGTGTTGTTGAAAGAAAAAATAAACACCTCTTGGAAATTGCTTGGGCTCTTCTTTTCCACGTGAAAGTTCCTAAATCTTTTTGGGTTGATGCTGTGATATGGATGCTTTTATTGGAAGGCATTATCAAAAAAGGAAATCAACAGCAGTGAATCCATAGTGATTGCTTGCCAATTAAAAGTTTATTTTTGATTCCTTTCTTGTTTTATTTTGATTGCCAAGATCCTAAATTAGATCCTATAATTTAGGATTTGTTTTTCCTTAGTAATTAGCTGCCTATTATTTAGGATTTATCTTTCCATTGTTATTGAGCTGCCTATATAAAGGGCTTTACTATGGAATAAGAGGGATATCGATTCTCTCAAAAGAAATTAGTTTCTCTTAGGAGGGGGCGAGTCTGCCTTCACCAATTCACCATAGCTCCAAAAAAAGATTCTCTCGTGTCTAGACCTATGACTAGATCCTACGCCAAGGCACATAAAAACTTGGTATCAGAGCTTAGGGTCATGGGTGATGCAGAGAATTGGGTAGCCAAGCTGGATGCCTTTATGGAACAAATGTCTTCAATCTCGGTTAGGGAAAAAGGGAAGGGACCTAGCAGAGATATCGGAGAAGGACTAGACAGTGGGATCCATGGCAGTAGTGATAGTCCAGGAAACAAATCGGAGTTGCAGTCAGGCGGATCTATGGTGCCTTGATACTCCAAGATGGAATTTCCTACTTATGATGGCACTGATGATCCTTTAGGATGGCTGAAAAGGTGCGAGAAATTCTTTGGCAATCAAAGGATTGCTGAAGGAGATAAGGTAGGCCTAGCTGCATTCCGTCTATTAGGTAAGGCACAACTATGGTTTGATCAAGTAGAACAAGAGGGGTTAGATCTGAACTAGGAGCGATTTAAGGAGTATTGTCAAGTGAGATTTGGGCCACCCATGAGTAATTACTCCTTGGGAGAACTAGCCAATTTCAAATAGACCAGATCTGTTGAAGAATATCAACGCTAATTCCAGTTGTTATTAGCCAGGACTTCGGACCTTAAACCACGCCAACAAGTGGATCTTTTTATAGCTGGATTGAAGGAAGAGCTCAGAATTGACATTGAGTTGCAGCAGCCAGGGAACCTTGGAATTGCCATGAATATGGCTAGAGCACTAGAGCGTAAGCAAAGGGTTTCGCAAGGAACCTTATCCTCACGAACTAACATAAGTTGGCACACTGCAAAACCCAATAACAGCGCATCTCTGATCTCCTCTAATAAGAGTCCGATTACCAAGGGTGAAGGCAAATGGCAAAACCAGTGGGGAACAACAATTAAATGACTTCTTCCGCATCGTTTTTCAAGAGATTGACACGAGCAGAGATGGCTGAAAGGAAGGCCAAAGGACTCTACTATAACTGTGATGAATCCTACACGCTGGGACACAAATGTAAAAGGTTATTTTGGATTGAGGTCCCAAATGTCAATAGTGAACCAGACGAAGACAAGATGAAAGATCTTGAGATTTCTTTGAATGCCATCAGTGGAACATGCAATTCCCCTACCCATGCAGTTATTAGTCAAAGTGTTGGGAGTTACTGTTTCAGTATTAATTGACTCCGGCAGCACACATAACTTTCTGCGTGAAGGTTTAATATCAAGTTTGGGCCTAGAAGTGAGGAAAAACCAGGGCTCAAAGTTTGTGTGGCAAATGGAGAATGTGTACCTAATTTGGGCATCTGTAAGTTGGTACCATTGCAGGTTGGAGATGACATCTTCCATGCTGATTTCTATACTATCCCATTAGAAGGGTTCGACGTGATTTTGGGAGTAAAATGGCTGTGCACTCTTGGACCAATTTTATGGGATTTCAGTTCCTTGACAATGAAATTTGTCCTAGAAGGGAAGCAGATCTTGTGGCGAGGACAATCGTCAAAGGCAGAACCACGACTTGGTTTGATGCAAACACAGCATTCGGTTACTGCAATCCTTGATAGCTTATTGGCTGAATTTTCAAACCTGTTTATGGAACCTTCGGGTTTGCCGCCTAATCGTGAGTACGACCATCGCATACCTCTTGTACCTGGGTTGAGACCAGTTGTGGTACGACCTTACTGGTACCCACATCTACAGAAGGATGAGTTTGAGAAACAGTGTGTACAGATGCTGCAACAAGGGATTATTCGACCTAGTAGATCTCCATTCTCTTCTCCAGTACTTTTAGTCAAGAAGCAGGATGGCTCTTGGCGTTTCTGTGTAGATTACCGTGGGCTTAATGCATGCACTATTAAAGATAAATTTCCGATACCAGTGGTGGATGAGTTACTAGATGAACTGCATGGGGCACAACATTTTATGAAGTTAGATTTGCAATCGGGATACCACCAAGTCAGGATGGCACCATTGGATGTGGAGAAAACAACCTTTAGAACTCACCATGGACACACTTTGAATTCCTAGTCATGCCCTTCGGGCTGGCTAATGCCCCTTCTACCGTTCAGAGTTTAATGAATGAAGTTTTCCAGCCTCATTTGCATATGTTTGTCTTGGTCTTCTTTGACTACATATTAATTTATAGCAAAACATGGGTTGAGCATAGGCAACATGTGAGAATAGTTTTTGAACTCTTCTGCACTAATATGTTGTTCTTAAAGAAGTCCAAGTGTTCTTTTGGTGAGTCACAAGTGACCTATCTAGGACATGTCATCCATGGAGTTGGAGTGGAAGTTGATGTGACGAAAATTAAGGCCATCACTGATTGGCCAACACCGCAATACGTCAAGGCTTTAGGGGGTTTTCTTGGCCTAGCAGGTTACTACAGAAAATTCATCAAAGATTATGGGCAAGTGGCAGCCCCGTTAACGAGTCTCTTGAAGAAAAATGCCTTCCAGTGGAGCGCAGAAGCTGATGCTGCTTTCAACAAATTAAAGGCCTCTCTGTCAGCAGCTCCGGTTTTACAGTTACCCAACTTCGAGGAAGCGTTTGTAGTAGAATGTGCTGCTTTGGACAGCAGGATTGGGGCGGTCTTACAACAGAACAGCCATCCCATTGCTTTTTTCAGCCGTAAGATTGCTGAATGGCACCTCAAATTGGCTGCGTACGAACAGGAATTGATAGGATTGGCCAAGGCAGTTTCTCATTGGCGGGCCTATCTATGGGGGCGATGCTTCCTTATTCTTACTGATCATTTTAGCCTTAAGTATCTGTTAGAACAGCATCTCACCACATCCCCGCAACAACACTGGATAAGCAAACTGCTGGGCTTTGAATTTTGGGTGGAATTTAAGGCTGGAAAATTGAACAAGGCTGCGGATGCCTTGTCTAGATGAGATGAAGACTCCCTCCAACTCATGGCAGTCTCTTTTCCTCAAGCTGAGATCTTTGATGCAGTTCGACAAGAAGTAGCAGCCTCTCAGGAATTGTTACAGCTGCAACAACGCATTGAACATGGGGAGTTGGGGTCCGATTGGATTGTACCCGATGGGCTGATTTTTTCTAAGGGCAAGGTATATCTTCTGCCTACCTCCCCACTTGTTTCCACCATTATTTCAGCTATCCATGATATGACTCATGAGGGTGGGCAAAAGACCATACAGCGTCTTGGAGGGTGGGCAAGGTATATCTTCTGCCTACCTCCCCACTTGTTTCCACCATTATTTCAGCTATCCATGATATGACTCATGAGGGTGGGCAAAAGACCATACAACGTCTTGGATTTTTATTGGAAGGGTATGAAGCGGGCTGTATTCGAATTTGTGCAGCACTGTATAGTGTGCCAGTGTTATAAATGGCAAAACCTCCAGCCTGCCGAACTACTTCAACCTCTTATGGTGCCACAACAAGTTTGGGTTTACATCTCTATGGATTTCGTGGAGGGGTTACTTAAGGTTTGGGGTAAATCAGTTCTTATGGTGGTGGTTGATCGGCTTTCAAAGTATGCCCATTTTTTACCCTTAGCTCATCCACTCACTGTTATATCTGTTGCTACTACTTTCTTTGCAGAAGTGTTTAGACTCCATGGGTTGCCTGAATCAATAGTCTTGGACCGAGACAAGGTTTTCCCTAGTACATTTTGGAAGGAGCTATTTTGCCTTAGTGGTTTCAAACTGGCCTTCTCTTCAGCTTACCATCCTCAATCTGATGGTCAAACCGAGGTGGTTAATCGAACTATAGAGATGTACTTATGATGTCTCACAGGAGATAGACCGAAATAGTGGGTTGATTGGATACCCTGGGCTGAATACTGCTACAACACCTCTTATCACACTGCTCTTGGCACCACCCTGTTTCGGTTGGTTTATGGCAGGGAGCCTCCTCGGCTTCTTTCTTATTCAACGGGTTCTATGAGGGTTGATGCAGTTGATCAAGCTCTCCAGGAGCGAGATGCAGTACTTATAGCTGCTTGTGATAGGCTTTTGCAAGCCCAACAGAGGATGAAGAACACTTATGATTCTGGGCATCGAGAGTTGAGTTTTACAATTGGAGAATGGGTATGGTTGCGACTTCAACCATACCGCCAGCTCACTGTAGCAAGACAGAAATATCATAAACTTTTTCCGAAGTATTTTGGACCCTTTCGAATCTTGGCCAAAGTAGGCCCTGTTGCTTACAAGCTTGAGCTTCTAGTAGGCAGTTGAATACATGATGTGTTCCACGTGTCTCTCCTCAAGGAGTCTAAAGGACCTCCACCAGTTGCGATGGGCAATTTACCACCAGTACGAGATGGCAAGGTTTTAACCACCCCCCAGGCTATTATTCGAAGCAAGCTCAATAAAGACAACTGGGAGCTGTTAGTCCAATGGGCAGGATGCGACATGGGAACTAGTTGAACACTTCCAGGCACCTTATCCAGACTTTTGAGCTTGGGGACAAGCTCAAGTTCGAGAGGGGAAGTGATGATATGGATGCTTTATTGGAAGGCATTATCAAAAAAGGAAATCAACAGCAGTGAATCCATAGTGATTGCTTGCCAACTAAAAGTTTAGTTTGATTCCTTTCTCGTTTTATTTTGATAGCCAAGATCCTAAATCAGATCCTATAATTTAGGATATGTTTTTCCTTAGTAATTAGCTGCATGTTATTTAGGATTTATCTTTCCATTGTTATTGAGCTACCTATATAAAGGGCTTTACTATGGAATAAGAGGGATATCAATTCTCTCAAAAGAAATTAGTTTCTCTTAGGAGGGGCCTCCGTCAAGGACGAGTCTGCCTTCACCAATTCACCATAGCTCCAAAAAAAAGATTCTCTTGTGTCTAGACCTGTGACTAGATCCTACACCAAGGCACATAACATGTTGTCTCTACTGCTTGCTTCTTTATTAATTGCATGCCTTTGTCTGTCCTTGGGGAGGATATTCCCTACGCTGTCTTATTTCCTACTCAGTCTATATTCCTTGTTGAACTTCATATCTTTGGTTGCACTTGTTTTGTTAGTGATGTCCGTCTCCACTTGTCTAAGTTGGATCCAAATCTCTCAAGTCCGTTTTTCTTGGCTACTCTCGTACTCAAAAAGGGTATTGTTGTTTTTTCTCCTACCCTTTGCTGGTACTTGGGGTTTGCCGATGTTACCTTCTTTGAGACCACACCGTTCTTTCCTATGTCCACTGAACATGAGTATGTCCATGAGGATGATGACATTTTGGTCTACACTATAACCACTCGCGTTGCTCCACCTATGTCACCTAATCCACTTACTTTTCAAGTGTATTCTTGCATGGCTCCAGCTTCACATCCTCCACCAGCTTCTTCTTTGTCTGCAGATCCTTCTATCGCCATGATGACCCTAGTTCTTCCATCTTCGAATTTGAGCCTTGACCTTCCCATTGCTCTCCACAAAAGTAAACGTCAATGTACTCATCCTATATCTTCTTTTGCTTCTTGCACACATTTGTCTCCCTCCCTTTAGTGCTTTATTTCACCTTTAGATTTGGTCTTAGTTCCTAAACGTTTATCTAAAACTCTTTCACACCCTAGTTGGCATGCGACTATGGTTGATTAGATGCCGGCCTTGGATGAGAATGGTATTTGGGATCTAGTTCCTTTACCTTCTAGGAAAATGACTATCAGATGCAAAGGGGTCTTCGTTGTCAAGGTTAATCCTGATGGTTCTGTGGCTCAGCTTAAAGCCCATTTGGTTGCAAAAGGGTATGCTTAGACCTATGGTGTTGATTATTTTGATATATTTTCTCCAGTGGCTAAACTTGCTTTTGTTCACCTATTTATCTCTTTAGCTGCTACTAATGATTGGCCCCTATATTAATTCAATGTCAAGAATGCTTTTCTTCATGGTGACCTACAAGAAGAATTCTATATGGAGCAACCACCTGGGTTTGTTGCTTAGGGGGAGTCAGGCAAGGTTTGTAAACCTTGCAAATCCCTATATGATCTAAAATAGAGTCCTCGTGCTTGGTTTGGGCAGTTTAGTGAGGTTGTTCAAGAGTTTGGACTTAAAAAAAGTGTCTGTGATCATTCTGTGTTCTATTAACAATTGAGGGCTAGTATAATATTGTTAGTTATATACGTTGATGATATTGTTATCACATGGAGTCCTTCAATGAAATCCATAGACACGCCTTCCCAAGCCTATTATGGGATGGCCAACGATTGTAGGAGTCTCGGTAAGGCCACATGCTTGTGTTTGCACCTCTGACAAGTAGGGCAAGACAGCACAAATTCCACTACCTCCTTCTTGAGTCCTTCCCAAAAAAACATTTGTCTTACCATGTGGTAGGTAGCCTGAATGCCCGAATGGCCCCCCAAGGGAGAGTCATGCAAGGATTGCAAGATCCTTCGTTTGAGCCTCTGATCATCCCCCACTACTATCATACCACGATATCTGATCAGTCCTTGTGTCATGGTATACCCCTTGCTCCCCATAGGATCCACTGCCAACTGTTCTTGTAGTTTCTTAAGCTACTTAGTATGCTCATAGCTCTCTGTGATCCCCTTTACCCAATCAGGGACGACAATTGTAATGGCACTATAGCTAGCCCTTTCTTTCCTTCTAGAAAGTGCATCGGCCACTTTATTCTCTCCCTTGCCTATAGTGGATTGTATAATCCAAGTCCAGCAGTTTAGATAACCCCTTCCTCTGAAGTTGGGTGTGTAGTCTCTGCTGCATCAAATGCCTCGAACTGTCATGATTAGTTTTAATGATAAAAGGGGCTTCCCTCCGGGTAGTGCCTCCATTTGTCCACTGCCACTAAGACTACTAGTAGCTCATTGTCGTATACACTTAGTCCCAAATGCCTTGGGACTAAGGTTTAACTAAGGTATGCCACTGGCTTGCCTTCTTGCATGAACAGTGCACCCACCCCCATATCACCAGCATCTGTCTCTATCACAAAGGGTTTTGAGAAGTTATAAAAGCCATTTCAGCTTTGGGGTTCCATTGGAACTTATCCTTCTTTAGCAACTCGGTCATGGGCTTACTAATTATCCCATATTGTGGGACAAACCTCCGGTAGTACCTTGTTAGTCCCAAGAACCCTCTCAGCTCTTTCACAGTGGTAGGCTGCGGCCATTCCGTCATAGCAGTGATATTCTTCGGATCAGTATTAACTCCTTTCCCTAATATTACAGGCCCTAAATATTCAACCTCTTTATGTGCAAACGAGCATTTGGACCTCTTGACATATCATTGATTTTGTTTAAGGATTTGGAATGCTGTCCTTAGGTGGGAAAGATGAAGTTCTCGGTTAGGGTTGTATATTAGTATGTCATCTAAGAATACTAATATGAATTTTCTTAGGTAAGGGGCAAATAATTGGTGCATCAAGGTTTGAAAGGTAGCCGGGGCATTAGTGAGCCCAAATGGTATAACAAGGAATTCATAAAGGCCTTGGTGGGTTCGAAAGGCGGTTTTTGGGATGTTTGCAGGGTGCATTCGGATCTGATGGTACCCAAATTGCAAGTCTAGCTTAGAAAAAATGGATTCCCCATGTAATTCATCCATCAAATCTTCTATAATGGGAATAAGGAATTTGTTCTTAATGGTTAGGGTGTTGTGCTGGTAGTAGTCTACACAAAATTGCTAGGTACCATATTTCTTTTTGACTAATAGAACACGTGATACAAATGGGCTCTAGCTGGGTTGTATAGTTGAGGAGGAAAGCATTTGTTTAACTTGTCTTTCTATTTCAGATTTTTGTATGGGTGGGTAACGGTAAGGCCTGATATTGACTGGTTTTGAATTAGGCTTCAAGGGAATGGTATGGTTCAAGGCTCGGGTAGGGGTGAAGAGAGGCAGGTTCAGCAAACAATTCTTTAAACTCAATCAAAAGTTCATTGAATGTGTCTAAGGAAGTTACCTCTTCTTGAGACCATTTAGGTTCCACTTTTTGCTTCTTATTGCCCCTTGTTCCCATGCAGCCTAC
This sequence comes from Diospyros lotus, assembly GCF_014633365.1. NCBI lineage: Eukaryota > Viridiplantae > Streptophyta > Magnoliopsida > Ericales > Ebenaceae > Diospyros > Diospyros lotus. The sequence continues at coordinate 36,078,797 of NC_068351.1, read as the reverse complement.
TTCCTCCATTTCCACAACTTGAATGGAAAATAGCTGTGAAATGTGGAACTTCCTTTTTTTGAGCAACTTTTGTAGTTTCTTTCCTGTAATTATTTTGCATTCCCCTTGACTCTAGGCTTCCGACCAATGTTAGCTTCTTGCCATCCACCTTCACTGTCACCTCTAACTTATTGAGGTCAATTGTTAGAGGGTTGACAGTCCTCATCTAGTCCACCCCCAACACTATATCACAACCCTTTAATTCCAACACTCTTAGGTCCATCGAGAACTCTTTCCCTTGCATGAGCCACTTGAAATCCACACATTTGTAGTGGTTAAACATACGGTTACCATTGGCCACCATGACAGACAACGGTGTGGTGGCCACCAACTCGCACTTTAGATCAGTAGCAATAGCTTTATTGAGAAAGCTATGTGTGCTACCACTATCTATGAGGACCATCAATTTCCTTCTTCCAGCTTACCCTTTGACTTTTATTATCTTCCTCGTCTTCTCTCCTTTCAATGCATGGAAGGATATCTCCTCTTCTTCATCTTCTACCTCTGCCTCCTCTACCAACTCCATGTCTTCCTCCTTGATCTCCTCTTCTTCCTCATCCTCCTCCTTTTCCTTGCCTTCCATCTTCAATAGTTGCCGTTTGCACTGATGGCCTGGTCCATACTTATCACCACATTTGTAACAGAGCCTGAGTTGCCTTCTCTGCTCAATTGTAGTACCCTTCACGCCTTTGTAATTTGTCTTAGGGGGTCCCAATGCTACTCCAACACTCATCCCCTTCATATTCGCCCCCATCGGCGATGGAGGGTTCACATTGCTCCTAAGACACGGCTTACCCCTCCAAAAAATGGCCTCTAATATCAGTTCTTGGTGCCTGGCCTTCTCTGCAACTTGCCTCACGGTGGTAGGCAACATCATCTTGACCATAGACAACAATTCTCCTCTAAGGCCACTAACAAAATTTGGTACAAAATATTGCTCCGTCAGGCATCATGCATGGTTGTGCATTCCACATAAGAGCTCTTAATTCGTTGGACTTGTCCAACTAGTTAGTCATTGTGCCCGTTTGCTTTAATATTTTGAACTTCTCAATCATATCTGGCATGTTCTTTTCCCTGAACCTTACACAACTCTTCAGCGAACTCATCCCATCTAGCCTTCACCTCCCTCGCCTTGATCCACCCCTGATACCAGGAGTCAGTAGTATCATTGAGATATGCCGCTACCATGGTGATCCTTTGCACCTCGGGCACATTATACAACTGGAAGAATCTCTCACATTAATGGATCCATCAAACAAGGGAATCTTCAAACAAGGCATATGGGTGGAGATATTAGTGTGAGAATTCAAACCTCTTACTGGTGCCCTGGTGTCTATCTCCGATGGCTCACTTGGTTCAACCAATCCGTCAAGTCGTGGGAGTATTCCGTGGCAGGAATGACTGGGATTAGTCATCGATCAGGGTGGGAATTCAGGCGGCAACCTGAATTGTGGAAGGGCAGAGAGCATATTGAATATGCCATGAATTCTCTGTTTGTACTAATCGATAGTTCCCCGATGCTTCTCCAACTCCCTTTGCATCGCTTCTCTAGCAGCAACTTGGTCTTCATTGCCTTGAGCGATCACCTCATGAGTTTGGTTTATTCCAAACTCCACTGCCTCCATGCGCATGTCCAATTGCCTCATATGTGTGCCTTCCGCCATTACTTTTGCTCTTGTTGATATCATCGTCAAACATCGAGGTTGTCCCGATCTGATACCAAATGATAAGTCTTGAATCTGAGACTTATGCAAATTTGGAATTGAGTAGTTGTGGAATTCGAATTGGAGGGAGAGAGAGAATTTGAAAGGAGGGGGGAGAATTGAGAAGAAAAGAGAGAGAAGATTTTTGGAGGAAAAGATTTATGTTCTATTCAATTGCATAAATCCCATCCTCGGCGCATCTTATCCTTTTATAGGCGGCCTTATGATTGTAACCGCAAGGGTACAAGTGGTTAGAGCTATAACTGTTTAGTGCAGCTATGGCTTATTACAATACTAGGCTAATTACAGCCTTACCCCCTAACTACTAATTACATTCATGCCATTGCCAGCCCTTTAGGGTCGTGACATTGGGTATGAGGTATGCTACTTAGCTAGGTACACATTTATTGGGGGTAGGGTTGGTTGGTATGTCAGTTCAGTTTGTGGTTCATTTTGAATAATGTATGGATATGCTTATTAAAATTCAAAGGAAAAATTTTGTTATATTCATAAGATATTGCAATGAAAATGAGGTTCAACTAACTAAAAGCAAGTCTGCAATAACATAATATATCAGTAGGAGCAGAGACAGAAAAAAGAAAAAAAAAAAACTGAATGTAACAGAAAAAATTTAAAGTTAACTGTCATCTCGAAAGCTTAGTTGTCCCAATGATTTCTGAGTTTGGACCTTTGAATTTGGGTTATCAAGTCACTTTGAAGTTTTATATCCGAGATTGCCAATTTTGGTTATCCAGCTCATGTCCCTCCCTGTTCCAATGCGTGCTTGTATTGCGATCTGATACGCACAATAAAAAATGCAGTTCATGGGGGGTGCTTCGAATTCTGTACCTATGATGCTTGAGTAATTTATTATTAAGCAGTTTCCTGTTGGTCATGCCATGTGTAAAACATTTTGATGATTAGTTTCAACTGCTTTTCAAGTCTATAGGTACTGTGAAACACTTTCTAGTTTGGCACTGAAGTTTAACCTTTTCTTTGAGATGTTTCTTTTTTCTGTCCCAAGAAAACACCATATGTTTTTTTATAATACTTCCTTGAACCTGGCCAAAATATATACTAATTTGTCGGCTCTCTCCCTGATTTTCAATTGCTTCTCAAAATTAGGAATACTGAAAATATGGGCGCTCACCTATGCCTTTGTATTTTTGTATTTATTTATCTAGTTTTATGTGCAGGTGATGTTTTTGCTGGAGTGGGTCCTATAGCCATATCTGCAGCAAGAAAAGTGAAGTATGTTTATGCTAATGATCTGAACCCCCATGCCATTGAATATCTGCAAAGGAATTGTATCTTGAACAAGCTTGAGAGGAAGATAGAGGTAGGAATTTTCTTTTAAGCCACACAAGTATTACCTGATATTTTCTGTTTTTTGTACCTTTCTTAATTGAAAAAAAAACAATAAATACTTTGCAATGATTGCTAGTTTAATGGATGGTCATGAAGAGATTATTCTATCCTAGGTTCTTTGAACTGAAGGTCTTAAGAATTTGTTCCTGATTCAACTTCCTACTGCTGCTAATATCCACTAATGCCTTATTAATTTGCATTCAATGCCATTGTTTGTGTAAGAATTCGAGCACTTTTAAACTCTTTATTAGTATTTATTGATGAGACACATGCTTGTTCATGTTGATTTATACAAAATTACAAATGTCTTTTCATTGAGTTGTATCAAGACAGGGTTGAATGTTTGTCTTTCAATTTGTAGGTATTTAACATGGATGGAAGGAGGTTCATTAATACTGTTTTTACAAGTCTGGAAGCTCAATTTATCACGCAAGTAGTCATGAATTTGCCAAATAATGCTGCAGAAAATCTAGGTATATTTTTGTTTTGGAAGAATATGTAGTTTGTTTGATTTCATTCATCTTTTTAGTTATGGAAATTGAGAGTTGTTTCTGTAATTTGTGATTTCTAGTTTTTGCCATTTGGGATGCACTTAGTGAGGTATCTTGAAGAATTTAAGGGATTATAATTTCTTGTCAATAGATCAGCCTATTAAATTTGAGAAAATATGTTCATCTGGCTCATTACTTGGTTGAGGCCAAGTCCTAGAAAACTATCTTCTAAGGATCAATAAAGACTTGATTTCTTAAAACTCTACACTTCCAATTTGATAGACAATTATTCTTTCCTAGAGTCTAGAAATTTTCCTCTTGACTCAAGATATCATCGGTAAAGATTTTCAGGAACTAATACAAGTAGGACTTGAAACACCTTGTTCATCATCAAAAGCAGCATTGGCATTTGTCAAGCCAAAAGCCGGCATTTGAAATATGTGTGTAATCCCATTCTTGGTGTAAAAGTGAACACTCGATAATCATGAGTTCAGGGCAATAGAACTTCTTTTTTGTAAGCACATTGTTCCTTACTAATCAATACATGGCCTCACTGGAAGATGCTTTGTCCTTGCATTGGTGCTCTAGAAACCACCAAGCCAAATCTACCCTGTTTGAATGAGTTTTGCATAAATTATCAGAAACAAGATTGATAGTTAAATCTTAAATTTTAATGGATGGGGAACATTAGGTGATATAGGACAAGAATCATCCCATATCGACTGTTCAGCCTGTGAATTGACGCCTTATATGTGGGTGTGCCCCTCCCTCTGTTAACTGTAGTTTTTAGGGGTACATGCCCCTACATCATTTGGTATCAGAGCGAGGTTTGCCTCGTGGCACTCCACCCAAATGGTTTGGCGTGAGGATTCTGCTGGCCGGGAGAGTTTGTCAGTTGATTGGTGTGAGGATTTTGCTGTCGAGTCAACAGCTTTCTAGGTAGGAATGTCTAATGTAGGACGAGAATCGTCCCACATCGACTATTCAGCCTGTAAATAGGCCTTATATGTGGGTGTGTCCCTCCCCCCGGTAATTGTAATTTTTAGGGGTGCATGCCCTTGCATCATTAGGCAACGATCCCCTTTTGCGTAACTAATTTTTGGGGTGTAAATTTCACGAAACACCCTAAAGTTTGAAAAAAGGGCACTGAGTACCCTTTTTGTTTTTCAAAAATATCGAGGACCTCTCTTAACTACATCAAACTTGTTTCGTTTCCCCCTACGTCCACTTAATGGTTGCTAAAATATACATTTGTAGCTCATTAGGCAATGATCCCCATTGCATAACTAATTTTTGGGGTTTAAATTTCACAAAACACCTTGAGGTTTGACAAAAGGCACTGAGTACCCTTGTTTTTTTAGAAATGTCAAGCACCTCTCTTGACTACATCAAACTTGTTTTGTTGCTTCCTACCTTCACTTAATGGTTGTTAAAATTTACAAAATACCAAAACTGCCCCCATCTTTCTCACCTCCCTTTTCGCTACCTATTTCTCTCTCTAACCCATCTTACTTGGTGATCCCTTGCCCTATTTCTCCCACCTCTCGCTTGCTTTGATAGCCAGGTGGTTCTAATCCAGCAATGGTGGTGCCTAGCAATGCTGGCTGACCACCACCAATTTATTTTTTTAATTTTTTTGGTTTTACACATTGTTTAGAAGTCAAGGGTAGAATGGTCATTTTACCCCTAATTTACCTACGGGGGAGGTCCTTGGCATTTTTGAAAACACAGAAGTACTCAGTTCCTTTTTGCCAAGTCTTAGGGGTGCCTCGTTAAATTTACCATTTTTCCAATAAGTTCCGCCCTCCATAATTTACATTCTCTTTTTTGAGTATTTAGATTTTTTATCCAGACTGTCAAAATTTTGGAACAAGTTAGCAAAAGAGGTAGAGAAAGACCAAAAAACATGTTAGAAGACACTTAGGTTTGATATTAATGGCTCGTTTGTATAAGTTGGAGGTTATACCATCTATAGTGGTAATACCATGTTTGGGATGGAAAAATGGGTGGGTTAAATTGGTCCCATCCTTAACTTACCTCAACAATGTGGGATAAGTTTATCCCACATACCCACCTCGCATAAATTTATGCCACCTTAGTGGGATTAAAGTCAACACATTTGGACCAAAATACCCCTCTATAAAAGCCATCTCTCTCTCTCTCTCTCTCTCTCTCTCTCTGTTGATGGCACCAACATCACTACTGGCCATCACTGACCACCACCACTGGCTTCTTCTTCTTCTTCTCTGCGAGACCATTGCAATAACCATCATCTCCTTCGTTGTTGCTTCTTTTGTTTTGCCAATTTCTTCTAATCATCATGTCCACCACTTCCATAGATATATATTTTTTTGGTCCAAGTCCAAGTCCCTATATTCCAAGACCTCTCTCTCTCTCTCTCTCTTTCTGTTAATGGCACCAACATCACTACTGGCCGTCACTAACCACCACCACTGGCTTCTTCTTCTCTGCGAGACCACTGCAATAACCATCATCTCCTTCGCTGTTGCTTCTTTTGTTTTGCCAATTTCTTCTAATCATCATGTCCACCACTTCCATAAAAAAATTTTCGGTCCAAGTTCCTATATTCCAAGACCCAATTTTTAATCTATAATTCTGGATTAACATCTTTACTCATGTCCACCCATAAAAATGTGATAACTCTGCAGATACAGTGGCCCTACCTCTCTAGCTCATTTTCCAATGCACTCGGGCAATGCAACTGTTGAAGCTATGATCCTCTTCCAACAAATTCTAGAAAGTCAAAAAGATCATAGATATGTCTAGCTAAAGATAGATATTAGCTAGATAAATTTAAGATATTTTAGACAATGTTCTAGATTTCTTTGTATTAATATATGGATACTTATCTTAAATATCTAGATATTTGTACTAGAAGTTTCTTTTTAAGCAACTATAAATTTGTATCTAAGAGATCTGGAAGTACTATTAGAAATTTATTTCCATAAAAACACCATCCCTCTCCTAAAATCTATGCACCATCGACACTAATTATCACCAAAACGCAACAGTGTAACACGATGCTAAAATGGTATGACACCCATAAACTCAGGATTTTGTAGTGGAGAGAGGTATGGACCCGAACTGATTGATTTTGCTTTGATTTCAATGGAAGCAGCCTGTGGTTCATCATTGGCTGTGTCCACATGACAGGGACATCTAACATAAAACTTTCTGTTCTTCCCATCATTTAAATTGAATGATCACCTTGTATGGGTGATCGTAGCAGCAATAAGAAACTCATTTTTGCGACATTTTTCCTGGATTTACTTCCTATGAGACCTTGAACTCAGATTGTAGTACTGCATGCATGAAAAGTTCAGTATACTGAATCTTGCAAAGGTTATTGGATTTTTATTTTAGGCAAACCTTGTTTGTTAGATGTGAAATTGCCATTTGTAGGGAAGACAAGAATGTTGCTACCATGTTGAGTCTGGGGTGGTAGGTTTTCATGTATGGTGGGAATGACCTCTATTTTCTTTTAAGAAATTTATTTTCCCAAAGGGTATTGCCCATTGTATTTTTCTATAAGCACATTCTTCCAAATCAAGTATAATGGAAGCTATTTGAAGTTATTTTTGGTAAAGTTCCACATGCGCACACCCTATATCTATGTCTAAAAATTTCTTCCCCGATTGCTGTATGCAAGCAATTTTGGAGGTGTTTTCGGTGAAGACGGTGTGAAGGACAACCGTCTCTCTCTCTCTCTCTCTCCACATATTTGTCCATGTAATGTTTCCCCAATTGTTTTTTCTGTAGACGTGTTCAGGGGGATATTTAGGACACGTCCCAAGGATGGAGTAATTAAGTTGCCAAAGATCCATGTTTATGGATTCTCAAAAGCCCAAGATCCAGAGTTTGATTTTCACGAGGTATGGTTCCTCTTAGAAAATCAGTATCATCTATTTGATTGTTCAGACTGCTAAGTGTGTTGTGATTCTGTGGCATCTTTCCTACTGATTGATTAATAACTATCTTCTCTGGGATTGAACTCGTAATGCAGCGGATAAGAGTTGCCATGTCAGAAGTGGCATTTGAGGTAGAAATGCGAAGGGTTCGGCTTGTTGCACCAGGAAAATGGATGCTGTGTGCATCATTCATTCTGCCTGAGAGCGTGGCATTCGCGAAAATACTATAAGTTCATTGGGTATTGAAAGATGAGGTGGGTCATGATGTGCCTGTGATGCATTATTGACTCTACAGCCAAGAAAGTACCCGTTCCAAGAAGAACAAAACTGAAGAGACGCAGTAGAGGGTTGAGACGTACCTAGGATTTTGATTGGATGCCGTGGGAAGCATTCACTCAACCCACTAGAATTAAATTTTCAAACATCTTAAATTTTGTACATTGTAATTCTTACTATTCATTTCTAAAATTTTTCACAAAATAAAATTTTCTTCAGGTGTCATTCAGCTTAACTATTGTTTTTATATATGGTTTGGAATTTAATATCTTGTAATCTGTATATTGGAAGATTATAATTTGTCAAAATTTTGCATATATGTATATGTATGCAATGAGTATATATACATATATGTGCATATCTATGGTTTTGCCATCCATGAAAAAAAAAAATGACACATGAAGAAAATGATAAGACTTACAAAAATAATTGCATACATGGATGGCAAAACCAGAACTTTTTTTTTTTTTTTTTTAAAACTTGAATCATCAAGAAAAGAAGACCCATCAAAACCTACACCTGCTCTTCAACAAAATTAACTTTTCTTCCTTCCTTTCTTTTTCCTTTTTCAAAGCCGGGACACAGAAGGAAAAAGAGAGAATGCTTTGTTTCTTTCGCAAAATCAAAGACAAAAGCAACGCCTATAAGCCCAGAAACGATTGCGCACGGAGTGAGGGCTTCGATGATGGATTTCGCTTTTTTCGTCTATACTATTAACTTGAAGACAGAAGGGGTCTTGCGTTTTGAAGCATCAGAGGAGGAGGCTAAGAAGCTGAATTAGAAGACTTGACAGGCCAATGAAATTGATCTGCATTTGCATTTAATTTATCCAAATTGATAAGGATTTATTCCTTAGTTTAAAACAGGATAACAATGGATCAAAGATGATGGAGCAGCTGTTATATATATATATATAGAAAAATATTATTTATATAAATAATTAGATTATCAAAAAATTAATCAGAAGTCAAAATTTAAGAATGCCTAACATAATTTGTTGCCTATAGATAAAGCCTGATTGATTGGACTTCATCCCAAGTCCAGTTGAGATAAAATTCGATGGAGTTTCATCATGAAGTCTGATCAAGCTTTATAATGAAATCTGATCAGAATTTATGATTGTTAAAATCTGATAATCGATATCAAGTTTGATTGGATGAAGTTGGATTCGATTATTAAGTTTGTATATCATGTCAGTATATACATCTAGCGCGATATATATATATATACACTATATACGTACATGAGCAGTTGCTGATGTGTTTCTGAGATGGATGGGAATTGGTTATACGGATTTTGAGTTGGCCGATGTTATGGATAATTAAACGAGCTATACTGTCGGCTGCTATTCGGCAGTCAGCGACTCTAGTTTCTGTTCTGGTTCCCCGCGTCTAAACGTCATTGGATGGATACTCTTATCCATCCACCTCATCCAGAATGCATCCATCCCATCCAGAGATTCGGCTGAGGTGGATATATGATGATAGTGACAGCATGAGCATGAATTAATGGTGTAGCAGCACAGGTGAGAGCTTCTCCATCCACTCGGAAATTGGAATCCATGTGATTTAGTCATTATTTTTTATTAGGGCAAATTTGATTGATCATATTTTTTTTGAAAAATAATTATTTTTTATATAAATTTTAGTTTTGGTGTTATTTGATTAACTATATTTTTTAAGTAATTCTAATTCTCATTTTTGTTCATGTGATGCCTAATTTTTATTTTTGCTGGAAAATCAATTTTTAGGGGGCTTGAAAAAGAAATTTTAGAGAAAAAGATGAAGAAAAGGGGAAGCATGAAAGAGAAGAAGAGTGGAACGAATATGACAGCAACGATGACAACCACGCCCAGTGAAAAAGAGAGGAACAAGGAGAAGCACGAAGAGCGGTCGGTGATGGCAGCCACGGCCAGTGAAGATCGGCCATCAACAATTGCAGCGGCCATCGATGATGGGCAACGAAGATGGCAGCGGCGACGATGGCAGCTGCAACCGACGCTGGTGGCGATGGGGGAGGTAGGGAGAAGATCTGGGTTTGGGAGAGAATTAAAGATGGGTAGCTTACCATGAAGGCTTTGAAAATGAGTTGCTCCTTCCATTACGACACCTCCTTGTAGTCGAAAATTAGGTCGACGGACGCCTCATCAACCTCATCTCCTTTCTCTGGCACCTTCTTATTCTCAATGTCCTGATGGGAGAAGGTAGTGATGTTTTCTCCAACGATGGCGATAATGGGAGAAGGTAGGGCAGCATGATCTCGTGCTGCTGGATCTCTCCATTCTCCAATGATGGCGATGATGGAGAATGACAAGGTGAAGGATTGGGTTTGGAAGGCAAGAGGGAGGGAGAGAGAGAGATAGGAGAAGACAAGGAAGAGACAGGGGTGAGTTTAGAAAGAAAATTATATAAAAAATAAAATTTAATCAAACTCTTCTAATTCATAATTTTTATATAAATAAATTTTAGGTAATTGAATTGCTTAAAATTTATTTTTTTTCTATATAATTAGTTCAATCGTTTCAATTTCCGTGGATTATTGGATTGTTGGTTGGTTGGACTTGGATAGATAAAGTGTTATTATTATTCATATAATAATATAATATATAGCACATGGTCGGGTTGGAGACAACCCGTCGTATTGAACTCGCTCTGGTTTGCCCATACCCATTACCCAACCCATCCAAATGATCTCCTGCAAAGTACGTGATGCCTGCCCACAGATTTCAGGGCGTTGCGCAGGCTGTTTGCCCCAATCATAATCCTGTGTGCGACTGCAAAAGCTTACCATGCTTCTTTTTTTTTTTGTTTATTTAAAGAATTAAGTTTATATATAAATTTTTGTATGTACGATAGATTAATGTGGATGTTCGAGAACTTTATTAAATGCATCCGCAAATGTTCTTAGTCTCGACTTAGTGCACTTTTACTATATTTTATTATTTCTTTTTTGTCAGTTATCTTTTTGTTATTTCATAAATAATATTTTATTAATTTTCTAATATACATCTATTTACGTTGAATTTATAGACCCAAAACCTTATTGATTTTAATTGGGTACATAAAATAGGAATCAAGATCTAACAAAACTGAAAAAAAAAAAATTAAAATAATCATATTGGTTTTGATGAGTAATGGACCAAGGCCCATCAAAGACAAATTCAAGAAAGTAGTATTAAATAAAAACAAAAGAAAGAGTCACAAAGCCCTTGAGAGATCCTCTCAGAAAAAGGGTCTCCAAAGGACCTATTAGGCAAATTCTGCAAGCTCTTATGCTTTGGGAGATTGTCTCCTCTCGCGAGGTATTCCTAGAATCAATGTACAAATAGTTATATTTGAAATCTTCTTCTAAAAATTTGTAATAAATAAAAATTATTTACAATAATCCTAATCACAATATATCGTGCATTATTATCAATTTTCAACATTTTTATCCATAAATAGAAGAGGATCTTCTTCTCAAGTAGGTCACTTTTTACCAGTTCAATAAAAGCTCTACTACACTTACTTCTACAATCTCCAAGAATCTAATTTAAGCATTAGAGTATTTACTTGGAAAATATCCTATGCCCTCTTATCTTATTTTTTCTTTTTTGCAAAATCTTGATGGATTGAAGATGAATTTTTTTACAAATAAATTTATTATTGTATTCAGACAACAACAATTAGTATCGTGTAAGGGAATTCAATCAAAAAACTAAAACAACAATATATTCAAGGATGATTCTTGTGCTAGATCCCAAGTAACTGGATGTAGATAAAGTAAGAAGCCCACAATGTCAACAACCCTCTTAATAGGTAGTGGGAGACTCCTCCAATAGGGGCTCCCAGAGCCTTCGACATAACACGTTCAACTGTCCCCTTGAGTGACTACAAAGTGTTGAGACAACAACATAAAGAAAGTACCAAGGCTCTTTGAGAAATGACAATTTTTCTACAGAACTTCATATCTCAAGCCCTTCTGCCACCTCCTTTAGAAAATTATGTAAAAGGTGGACATAATGAACCATTATTTGAAAATTTCCCTGAAACCCTGCGAAAGTCTTTCTCGCAAGAGCATTTCTTTGAAGCCAGTGGAATAAAAATCAAATTTCACAGTTATCATGTTTTTTAGAAAATATGGTTTACAAAAATTGAAGGCTAGACAAAAATATACTTGTTGATGAAATTTGATTTCACCGTTAGATTATCTTTTGTATAATATTTCAGGTATAGAATACCGAGTCGGTCCATCCAAAACTATTTAAATCCAAGAATCTCAAGATAAAAAGTAAATTTTTTTTCAAAATTTCTAATTCAAGGGGATTCGTGCACACACGCACACACAACTCTCAATCTTCTCAACTCTCCAAGAATTTCAAGTGTTCCAAGAGTCTTGAGAGAAATGGTCTATACTACTATTTATAGAACACCATTAAAAACCCTAAGTGCTATTGGGTTTAACAAACCCAATTCAATTAATGCCATTGAACCAAGCTTAATGTGCTAACAAAAAGTCCAATTCAATTATTAATAGTTATTCTTATTTATTCAATAAATAAATGCACTATAATTAGTATTTTCAAAATTACTAATTTATCATTTTTCTCTTAAAAAGTGATTTTTTATTGGGGGAATTTTCTGGATTCATAATTGTAACGCCCGTAAATAGCTATTAATTTAATTTTGGGGGTAATTGGGTTTAAGAGAAATATCAAAATAATTTGTGGTGGTTAAATAAAAATTTAATTATATGATTTTATGGAAATAAGAAATTAAGATAATTAATTTTGTTATTTGGGAATTTCTGGAAAGAGAAAAAAATTAAAATAAATTAATTTGTGTGATTTTTAGAAGTTTCGGGCATTTCTGTAATTAATATAAGGGGCGAGAGTGTAATTAATGGAAGTTGTGGGGTGCTGATTTTTAATCAGTCAAGCACCCCAAAACGACGTCGTTTCGGGGTGAAGGCGGTGGCCGCCCCAGCGCTGCCACGTGGCCGCGCGCTGGCCACTTCTTTTGGCCGATTTTGGCCGCAATTAAAGCCCGATTTCGGGCTTCTTTTTGCACCAAAACAGTGAGTAAACAGCAGTAAAAGTTTGGGAGAAAAACCAGCAGCTCGCGAGGAAAATCTGAGAATTTTGGGGCTTCAAAAATTGGATTAAACTCCGTTTAATCCCTGATTTAATTATCCAGGTATGTAATTAAACTAGTAATTAATATTCTCTGCGGTTGAAATTTTATTTGGAGCCCAATTTTATTAATTTTGTCAATAAATGGAATATTGCAGTTTGTATAACGTTGACCGTGTTTTGTCAAATTGAGCTTAAGGCTATCTCCGGAAAGGCAAGTTCTATATACCCTCATTGTCGATTCTTTCGATGTCAATTTATTTGGCCTCCCTTCGTTAGATTTGGCTGTTAATAAATTATGGAATTTAAACGGTGTGTTTAATAATTTAATTTATTAACCTGGTTTCGAGGGTATTAATCATTGGTTGCCTACGGGGGTTTGTATCACCCCCAAGTCTATCGGAATGATGTCGTACTCACCCGGGGCTAGGTTCTTAGCTGTCGGGTATTATTATTAGATTTTCGGTTATTTATTGGCTAGAGTGGTTGGGCAGTGGGGGCAAGGGTTAGCCGTTCGGTGACGGTGAAACTGTTGTATGGTCTATTTTAGGCCGTCAGATGGTCTCTCCTAGTCACTAACCGCTGACCGGTGTCAGGCACTGCTAACCTACTCTACCGTTATGTGATTATAGCATGCCTGATTATTTCATTTTTGTTGCATGGTTTGGTATGCACATGGGTTTGGGCTGCATGATGAGATCATCATGATTTGGTTATGCTTGATCACGGACATTTTAGATTGGTCAGGTTGCATCCAGCACGGGCATATGCATCGCGTGTGATTTACTACGTGGGCGGAGCATGGCTTGATGCCTGGATGTATGGGCGCCTTGTATCACGTTGGTGCTCATTACGCCTTGCATGTTATATGCATTGCATGGTTACTGGTAGTTATTAGTTCTCGGACGGGAGTACTGTTCCGAGGGAGCCTTTGGCTCGGCTGTCGGGAATACCGGCAAGGATACGGGTGACGGGAGTACCGACCCGGGACAGTGCGCACAGGTTTGTGGTGATTTATGTTGCCTTTCAGGGCAGCGGCAGGTTGGTATGGGACTTGGGTGCCAGGTGTTTTATGTGGGCCCCAAGGACCGGTATATGTTTTATTATGCGGCACTGTTGCGTTGTTGCGTCACATGACTTGTGTGTACATGTGGGTTTATATTTGGGGTGATCTTTTCTTCTGTTTCGTTTACAGCCTTCCTTTTCATATAAACTTGCTGAGTCTTGCGACTCACCTTGCTTTCCATCATTCCAGGTAAGGGTAAGGCTAAAGTCGAGGGCGAGGACCGTGCCACCTAGCAGCCAGCCGTGTCGGTAGGGTATACAGTTAGCTGCCCCCGTTTTCTCTGATGTTTTGTTAGGAGTTCTGACTCTCATTTTTGACTGTGCCCGGTTGTTCCTTGTATCATTTATCGTTGGCACAGGTGTCTGTATATTTTTATATACTCCTTGACTGCTGTTCCAGCAGGGTACTTGTAGGCGTGCATGTCTATTGTTTTGCTTCCGTTGTTGTATTTTTCATATGTATGCATGCCAGGGTATTTTTGTCTTGTGTTTGTTTCTCTTCTCTTATGTAGGCGTTCTCGTTCGGATAGACCGGGCGGTTGGGATATCCGGGCGGGGTTGCTTACAATAATTAAATTGCCAACGAGAATAATCAACTATTTATTCTCGTAAATTATGAGTGACATCTAGTAATATGTCATGATTATCTAATTTATTATGAAATAGATATTGTGAACATTTTACTACGATACCATGCAATACGGTCTTTCTATCATTTTATATCCCGACAAAATACGAAATCATGATAAGCAAGTCAAATCTCTTAATCTCGTCATATGACCAAATCCAAAAATCAAGACCAAATATTCTATTAATGTAATAACCCAGGATCCTATCATGCCTTTATACTTCTTTTAATCTATTGATTTTTCACTTTCATCCTTGTCCATTTTGATAAAGGTACTCATTGGAGTATCCATGATTTTTGTCTCATTCATATTGAATTTCTTTAGAATATACCTGATATACTTAGATTGACAAATAAATATTTCATCTTTTAATTGTTTTATTTGTAATCCTAAAAAATAGTTTAGTTCTCCTACCATGTTTATTTCAAATTCAGCTTACATTATATATAGTAGAAAATTCCTTACATATACTATCATCTGTTGAACCAAAATTATATCATCCAAAAATTACAAGCACCTATCCACTAAGATAGACTTGGAAATCATCTCCCCTTAATCTCTACCCATTAAAAAGTTGGACCTGGCTGAACCTTGGAGGATTACCTTTAGGAAAGATAAAAAAAGTAAGAAGACAACCCTTTTCCACCAAAGTCCTCCAGTTTTTGTAATAAAGGGATCAAGGGCAATTGACTCTACTCGACCCTGACAATGATGTTGATCCAAGTCAAGAACAAACATGACCTCCTGACCCTCGTCTTAGCTAGGAACATGAAGAGGAGAAGGAGCCTAGTAAGAGCTTTTAGCAATTGTTGCCCTTGACAATGGAATACAGGTCGTTGGAAGTTATTGGGAAGGAATGCGAGATGTCATCAATGGAGATAGAGGTATGCAAAGTTGAAAAGAAAGAGGTGTGGTCCCCTCGGCACGAACAAACAAACCAACAACATCTTAAGCAATGCAAGGTTGCTTATTTGCCCTCGCAACCTGCATCACCTCGAGCTTATAGGCCTCATCAACATTAATCCTCCTAAGTATTGCACTACTACAATGCCCCATTTTTGTAAAACCAAAGACAAATTGTAAGCTACCTCAAGGAAATAATCGAAAATAAGACTACATTAACACAAAAAGGCAAAAAAAAGAAATACACTGAAGAGAAACACACTCTTGTGGGGATGTGGAGCTATGTAAGTAAGACTCCTCTCTCATCTTGGTCCTTATCTCCCTCTATTCCACATTAGAAAAGGATGATGTTGGTTGAACACCACTACTCGAAAAATCCCCAACAAGTTTAGAATCAGTCTTCCTAATATAAAGGTCAACAGGGGACATCTCACCGTCATTTAAAGTCCTAAAGGGACCTGCTAACTACATGACCAGAAGTCCTTATCCCAAAATGACAATGTTCTCATGGGTAAAAATGTCATGAAAACGAGTAGGGCTTGGAGATACTAACTTTCTTATAATTGTGTTATAGACTGAATGAACACTCTTGGGAGGAGGAAATCAAACTACTAAAGTCACATGCTTATCATCGCAACATCATTATAGAGGAGCACTCCAATCAACCAGGGGCTTTACTATAAACCAATCAGTCTCAAAATCATCTTTCTCATTCAGGAGATCAACAACCCTCTATATTCTTTGAAGTGTAAAAATGTTAACCCTCTAATCCACCCTTCTAATCTTATAGAAGCAACTAAATAACTTAGGGGACGACATCACTCCCCTCTGGTGGCATAAAACTGAAAAAAACCACAGTTGGGGCCATCATTTGGGTGAAGTTGAGATGGGACCAAAAAACTTATCCACAAAAAATTGATGCCAAACTCAAAGATAAGGAACTAAGACTAGTTATTAAGGAAGCTTCATGAACACCTATACAATCCTCATTAACACAAGCAGCATAGATGTCCCCCCACCCAGGTAGCCTTACCTCATAATCTTCAAGGAAAGGAAAACACACCCTCACCTTTAAAAACCTAGAACCTTTCCCTAATAACACCCTTATCTTTGGAGAAGAGGCAACCATGGTTGTCTATTTTGTTCTAGCCATCACTTACTCAAAGGATTAACCAAAATTGGAAAAGTCGAAAGGCTTGAAAGAATGACAAAGCGAGACCATGAGTGACATAGAAGGTCTATGGGAGATTTGTGAGAAAGTCTTTGGGAGATATGCGAGAAAGTCTCTGGAAGATATGCAAAAAAACAGAAAAGCTCTTTTGAAAAAACCTAAGAAGAATAGCTTGGGTAAAAAGTAAAGAATGAAGAAATAACTGAGATCCCCCATTTTATGGGAAAACCCTTGGAAACGAAATGGCAGAGGTTGTGGGAATCTAGGCTAGGCGGTAAAAAGGCAACAAAAGACCATAGTCGTTGAATGAAAAAGTAAAAGATCAAATGAGACAAGTTTAACTCTAAAAAGGAAAAAAAAAAAAAAAAAACCCCTCTAAAAGAGTCTCCAAGTGGATGGACTAACAAACACAAAAACTCTTCCCTCTAAGAGACTTAGAAGAAATAGTGAAGAGCAATTGATGAGTAATTGACCAAGGCCTATTGCCAAAAGCCTATCAAAGACAAGCCTAAGAAAGCAATAATGGATAAAGATAAAGGAAAGAGCCACAAAGGGTTTGGGAGACTTATTAGGTAAATTTTGCAAGCTCTACCCTTCGAGAGACTACTTGAGACCCCTCTCGTAGGGTATTCCCAAAACCAACATGCAAACAATTATCTCCAAAACCTTCTTTTAAAAATCTTCAATGGATAAGGATTATTTGTAACAATCATCATCCTGATGTATCAAGGATTGTTATAAGTTATCACTTCCCAACAGTTTTATTTATAAATAGAGGATGATCAATTCTTTAGGTAGGCCACTTTTCACTAGTTCAAGAGCTTTACACTTACTTTTGAGATCTCCAAGAATATGTTTTAAATATTAGAGTGTTTGCATAAGAAATGCATTGCACCTCTAATCGTTTTCTTTCTTGTAGAGTCCTAGCAATTTGAATACGAATTTCTCTGCAAATAAATTTATTATTGTATTCAAGTAACACAACAGGTTTGATCCAATTCTTGGATCTATCTAAACTCGCTAACAATCTTATCCCTTTCTGCATTTAGAAAAAAAAAAATAATTATTTGTGATAGATTTCTAGCTACATATTGGGACACCAATATCATTGTGATTCATTTTTAAACCCTAGCATCAATGTGGTTAAACGGCTGGCTGATGGAAACCAACCATTAGTTTTTATTTCTACTTTTTATTTTTCTAGGGAGGCAAAGAGAGAGAGAGAGAGAGACTCTGTGCCATGGAAAAAATGGTCATTTCACATTTTCTTAACAAGAGAGGAGCTCATTATAATTTTTTAAGATACTGACATGAGTCTCTAAATTTTATCTAATCTCAAGGAGCGTGAGTGTAATTAATCTTAAAAAAAAGATTCGATGTTAGTATGTGAAATGTGGACCATAAATAAGTAGAAATGAGTGGAAGGCGTTGATTGCAATATAAACAACTAACTTTTGGAATAGAAGTAGATAGGAAGGGGAAGATCACTCTGTGGAAGAAGAAGAAGAAGAAGAAGAAAAGTAACTAGACAAGTTCCTCCTCTTTCTTAGCTGCCTCCTCCAGCTCTCGTAGCCCTCCAACTTTCTGCTCTATCTCCTCTATTAGCTCCTCCCGCCACAGTTCTGCTCTTGCAGATTCCTCTATATCTTCTTGCTGCAATCATTAGTTATATTATATCACCATAATATACATTGTATTACATATGCTACTTAATGCCGATGAATGAGCATATTTTTGTGGTTATATTAATTTGGCGTCTTAAATTGGTAACACAATTGCAAAATATGGTACGTAGGAGAATACCACCCATACTTTATCCCTTTAGGCAATATATAGTATCAAATTAAGCGTGTTCCTAACAAATTTTATATATAAAAAAATAATGCTCGAACAATTCCCAATGTCAATAAAAAATTTAAGAAAAGTGACGATAGAAATCAGCTATAAATATATATGTATATATATATATATGTGGCATCTGTAAGGTAGTTATGTTAATTCTGTGATGGACAAACAATTTTGCATGCAAAATTCAAAATGAATCAAGTAATACGAATTGTACCTTTTCGTAGACCCAATGACCAGTGCCATCTCCTCCATCCTTCCTATATTGTTCTGAATCATAGTATGGATCCTAGATCATTCATGTTGTTTGTCAATAAGACATTAGCCAATTCAAAAAATATATATATAAGAGTAAATTATTCCTCCAACTTTACTTCATTTTTCAATTTCATTATTGAAGTTGTATTTCTCATTTGAAGCTCTCTGCAACCTCCTAAATCGTAATCCATCTAACTCATTGACAGGTAAGAAAAACTATTTCTATTACATTTACATTTATTTGATTCAAAGTTAAATTAATTGAGCAAATATATATAATACAATTATCTATTATATATCAGAATTGTTTGTTATTTCTGGTGAAAACTAATATTGACATTAAAAATGAATTAAAAAAATTGAAGGAATAATTCAGTAATTAATTTATGGAAAGACTGATAACTTGGAAATGCTTACTTTTGTGGAACCAAAGAAGCAACATCCCCAACATGTGAACATGATGTAAAAAGTATCTATAAGGAAAAAAGGAGAGGAAAATGAATCTCTTTTTGTTTAACTAAACTACAGGCCAAGTCGAAGTTAAGATGCATTTCACTGAAAATGTTCAAGCCTAGCTACCAATTTGATGAGAAGACATATATATATTAAGGAAAATTAATTATTATACATATAATTTAGAGTGAGTGAGTGAGTGAGATCCGATGGATGGATCCGGACTTACAAACGTTCTTTATGGTTTCATCGTTGAGGTGCCAAACAGATTTGTGTGTTATGAGGTCTCTTTGGCCTTCCATATGCTCCACAAGAACTGCCATTAGTGGCATCCAGTCTGCAGCTGCCGGTAAAGCTTTCGCTTTGCTCAAAAGCGACCCTCTTCTAGCCCTCCTGCTACTGTTGCCTTCAATCTATTTTAAAAACAACAGTGTTTAATTAATAACAGGTTTTTTTTTTCTTTTTTGGTGGTTTAATTTTCTAAAATTACTGGCATTACAAACATACAAGCATTGGTTTTATTAAGGAAACAGAAATACGTAAATTATAAAGACGAAATGGCCTATTTAATACATGGATTCTTCAATATTTCAGTTCAAGAGATGGATAGAAGTACCTAGCTAGCTAGGCATGAATTTAGTGCGCGTGTGTGTGCGTGTGTGTGTGTGAGAGAGAGAGAGAGTCACCTGATTCCAGCTGCTATTTGCTGGCCTGGAACTCGAGCAAGGCCTAAGCTGTGGAAGAATGCAAATTAAAGAAAGTGAGAAAATCGGATGATGAATAAATATAGGTATGTATGGAAGCCAGCTAGCGCAAGCAATAATTAATTAAGCAGGTAAAAATGAATGAATGAATGAATGAATGATTGATTACTGATGATTTGAATATTGTGGGGTTGAAGTCCACTAGTTTCGCTGCTGCAGCGGCTGGTTGGAGAGGGCAGTGGTGGATAACTGTGAAACTCATGAGAGCTTCAGCCATTAAGCTTTCTTTCTCTGAGAGAGAGCGAGAGAGAGAGAGGGTAGCTAAGCTAGGTATAGCTGTTGCCTGAAGGCAGCCCCTGTATTTGTGGTTGTTCCAATTCAAAATGCAAATAGAGAGTCTGTACTGCTTGTAGATCAGAGCCAGAGCCAGAGCCAGAGGGGAAGAAATGAAGATAAGGAGCTTATTTGTGTCCACCCCTCCCTTCGTGGGTGCCTAAGCCTAACCAAATCACTTTTTAACTTTTTTGTTCTGAAATCACCTAGTTATCCTCAAGGTTGATCGTGTCCATCCAATATGAATCAAGCCAAGCCAGGGCAGGGCACCTTTGAATCACCTTTTTTTTTTAGCTTAAAAAAAAAAAAGAAACAGTTGGCCTATTAATAACTCCATGCTCATTGAATTAAAATTTGCACACATGGGATGAATTATTTTTAGATACATTTGGAACGTATTTTTTCTTTTTAGGAATTCAAATTTAGGTTTTAGAAGTCTCCAAAAGTCACAAACCTTTTGATTTGACTTGTAAATAGAGAGAGAGAGAGAGAGAGAGAGAGTTTAAAAAAAGAGAGAAATGAGGATAAAATTCTTAAAAATAAAGATATTTTGATGATTTTAAAATATTTAATTAGAATTAACTAACAACAAAAAAAATTATATCATAATATTAAATTTCAATAATATTAACAGTATTTTTTGAAACATTAAGAATAATAATCTTTATAATTATTTTAAATATAAAAGATATTATGTGTAGTATTTTTTTATTTTTAAATGCGGAAGCTGTATATGAGATGAAAAATGGTAAATTATGCAAATAGATCATCATATTTAAAAAATATTTTTTATTTAAATAATAACGTATGGCTCTATTTTAAAGCAAAAGTATAAATAAATCGGCGAGGAGAGGCGAGGGTAGTTAGGCGTCGCCAGCTTGACCAATACAGTGCCCGTCGCCGCCCGCTGTCGAAGAATACAATGGGAAACTAGGCCCTGGTTTTGATTACTCTGTTGTCGATTCCTCCTTACAAATACCCAGCAGCAGCAATCTTCACCCTTCAATTCCTCAAAACACCCGCCGCCACCGGAAAATCTCGAAACTTTCTCCCCAAGGAAAAAAGAAAAGAAAATCCCAATGGGGAAGATCGGATTGTTAGATCTCGAGAGGCACTTTGCCTTCTACGGCTCATACCATAGCAACCCCGTGAATGTCTTCATACATATGATGTTTGTTTGGCCAATCTTCTTCAGTGCTCTTGTTCTTTTCTACTTCACACCTGCTCTCTTTGATTGCCCGTTCAAGTGCCGCCTTGGCCTGGTCCCCAATTTTGGGCTTATTTTCACTCTACTCTATGCTTTGTTCTATGTCTCTTTGGATAAGAAAGCTGGTTCTTTGGCTGCTTTTCTATGTTTGATATGTTGGGTCTCTGCCAGTCTTCTTGCGAAGAACCTTGGGTTCTCTCTTGCTTGGAAGGTAAAGTTCTGTCTTGGTTTTTTATGATTTTGTGTTTAATTTTCTTCTATATATTTACTCTCGAATCTTCCTTTTCGTTTTTCTCTTGTCCTCTATTTTTATGGATTTCACTTGGTTTTTCCCCTTCTCTGATATTTCCTTTTTGTTTCTCTTGTGATAAACATAGATTTTCTATTCACTTTAACAATAACTTTTGAGTCGTCGTAAATTTATTGCGGATTCATTTACTTTGAAGAAAGCTATGTCTGTTCATGACTTCGACATAGGCTTGGTTCTTAATATTGGGAAAATTACTTACCTAATGGAATGGAAATTTTGATAACGGCAACATTTTCAAATAGACCCTTTCATTGCGGTTTGTGCTATTTTAATTTTAGGGTACCTATCTCTAAGGTTGTGAAATACGTTGACGAATTCGAGTGTTGATCTTGATCTTGCCAATGCTTGTGACTTGTGAGTTTTGTTTTTTTTTTTTTTTTTTTTGGTATGGGTGTCCTTGTACCGCAGTATCCATTTTGTTTAATATGACTAATTTTTAAATGTCCATTTTCAAATGAAGATTAAATTTGCTGAAGTGAAAAGGGACTATTATACTAGAGGCGTGGTTGAATAGGTCTGCCTCTATGCATCCCACCCCATCTCATTCATTTTTCCTCTGTGCTTTATTCCAAAAGCAGATCATACGTGTTAGAAATTTTAAGACTTTGTCGTCTTGGGTTCATTTGTGACCAACGAACCATTAACTTGCCTTTAGGATGTGATCGAGAAGTTCTGTGCTGTATCGTGGATCTTTTAATAGGTAGCATGTCCTTGGGATTCTATGTTGTGCACTGTCAAATTCTGGCCTTGAAATACCCTCTAGAACTTCAACTGGATGGGACTGTTTCAAATTGCAGATGTTCCAAAAGTTGATCATGATCATGACCACACTCTTGCAAAAATAACCTCTTTTCTCACACCATTAGCAATAGCAAATAAATATAAAGAAAAAACTCATCTGTTTCTTTAGTGCTTCAGGACTCACAAATTTTCTTTTATCACTTCTCATCCTTCATATGGATTTTATTCACGAAAATCTATATCCATCAATAGTTGCTGTTTTCATAAGAGTTAATATAAAGAGTAGGTTTTAAAGTAAGCGAGGTGCTACTTTCTTTGTCTGGTAATGCTATTCAACATTGGCAAATCTCGAGACGTTTTTCATTCCTCTTTTACTAAAACTTGTTATACTGTCTGTATCTTTTCACCAATGGATTATAGATAAGATTTATACACTCTTTTTCCCCTTTTCCTATATAACCAGGCCCCAAGACTTAATCCTACTTGACGTTGGGCTATCATTGATAGTCTTCTACTCCTCAATGATCTTGTAACAGATGGATAATATGGCTTGTTCATGTTAGTCGGGAATTGAACATAAAAAGGGCAAAAGTCTTACTATCCTAGAATTGGTTAAAACTAGCTAGTGTCCACATGTAGTGCATGCTGTTTCCTAAAAACTGTGTTGATTTTTATTGGTTAATGAGGCACGTGTTAGGATCGCTTTGATGCCGAATCTGGATCACACACAAACATACAAAAATCAAGACAAAATAAGACACAGAAAATTTAACGTGGTTCAGTAGACTACCTACGTCCATGATGCTACAATAGCTCCTAAATCACCAGAGACTTCACTAAATCAGATCTGACATCCGACTCTTCAATCACTGACCTATCTGGTCAAGGTCTCCATGGATAAGGCCAACAACAAACGGGTTGGGTGATGATCCTGTTCTTCAAACCAGAAAGCAGCAATGGCTTCTCCTCTGCTATGCAATAGTGACTCAACTAGCAGCAAGCCTCTTCTTCTTCGATGCAGTGCAGCAGCATTCATTGTCGAGAAGCTTTCTAGATTACTCCACTGCACTCTTTAGTCCACCGTCAATCAACTGCGGCAGTGGGCTTTAACAGATGTCATCTTCTTCATGGCATAACCAGCACATATGACGGCACAGATCTGCAACCTCTTATTGTGGCATCAGTGGTGGTAGATCTCCTCCTTCCTCACGGTTGTGTGGCACTGGCAGCACATGCATCTTCTCGCCTCCCTCTGATCAGCAATGACTTCATGCCAATGGGCTCAGCAGTGAGTTCTTCAAGCTTCGCAGTAGCTGGATTTTCTTCAACAGTGTTGAACTTGCCCCAGAACAGCAACTCTCCTCTTTTCTGGAGACTGCTTCAACTCCCGTCAATAAAACAGCGGTGGGCAGTGTGTGACAGCAGCTCAGTCATCCAAGGCTTTCCATAATGGCGGCAAAACTCTGCAACTGCGGCCTCTCCAGCTTCTTTTGGTCGCCGACCTTCTTCTCAGCAGCATCAATGGCAGACGGAGCTACTTGAACCAGCCACGACACCGATTTCTCATGGGTCTCTCTGCTTGTCTCTCCCCTCTCCCCCCCCCCCCCCCCCCCCACCCATGTGCGCGCGATCTCTTCTCCGTCCTCTCTCTGTCTCTTGCAGTGACAATGGTGGGTCATGGACAAATACTGCTGCAGATATGGCCTTCTCAGGCGGTGTGCAGCAGTGCTCATCTCCTCTCTCATGAAGAGAGTTTCCCGGGTGACAAACTTGGGTTTCCTCTGATATTTCTTCCTGGTTTCAGAGTTGAGGCTCACATGTTGTAGCCTTCCTTTTCCACTCATCTTGCCTTCCTCAACCGATGGCTGTGAATGAGATAATGACTGAAAGCTTCAATACCCCACGAATCTTCTTTAACTCTCTTTTCTACTTATCATTGGCAGCAATCAGATCTTCTTTGACAGCCCTGATTGGTGTGTGGTTGCCTCTCTGCAGTGTTGCCTGCTGGTGTTAAGACCCTTATTCAGCCAATCTGGTTGGAATCAAGCAACCAGAGGATGAGAGCACTTTGTTGGGATCACTAATTCGCCATGGCTTTGATAAAATCACGATCTCTACAAACCCGGGCGCTGATACCATTTTGTTAGGATCCTAATATGTGGCATCAGAATGATCCCAAGACTAACAGCACGATAATGACCTTGAATGTTATGGTATGAGAAAATTCTGCTTCCGAATAAGTTAGGCTTTTTTTGGGGTTCAGAGCATAGCATGTTCAATCATGGGACTCGATACAATATTATATATTTGGTTTGGGAATTCATTTTTAACTCCTGAAAAGGCTGCACAAAATAGATCTGGTAAAATTCTCAACTCCTCCTGGACATTTTCTCAGCCGAGGCTGCCTCACATTGCATTAATTTGTTCTATCTGTGGCTCTCATGGTTGGTTTAGTATATTTCAGTCTACATCATTGCAAAATTCCCATGCACAGGTACATTTTACAGTTTGGACTGTAAAAAGCCTTGTCAGAGAGAGAGTGCATGGAGTAAGACTTCTTAGCCTAAACTAAGGTTCAAAAGCAAGATTATGATCTGTTCTTGACAATTTCTTCCAATCTATTATAAAGTGTCAGGAGACAACTTTTGTCATTGTTGTAGATCAACAGACACCCTTTATATCTAAAATCAAATACTATGAAGCAGGCATGCTAAAAGACTGTATAAGTCTCAGCTCCAAATCCTTTCGAGTTAATGATGTGGAATTTGGGCCCAATGTGTCTTCTTCCCCAATGCAAGAAGTCCTAGATTGAGTTAGAACCGCCTAGTTCTCCAGAACATTATGAAAAAAGAGCCCGGCAGGGAGCTTTTATATGTTTTTCCATTAGCTGTTTGATCACTCTAGAATGCTAAATGTCCATTCCTTCAACGTTGAAGATAGTATGATTTATTGGCAATTTACTATTCAGATTCAGCCGTCTTCTTTATAGGTGATTTATTGGCAATTTACCATTCAGATTCAGCCGTCTTTGTTAATGCCCAGGGTATATGAGCTGAGTTCAATGATTATCAAATTAAATATGTCCTCTATTCTTACTTGATTCAGGTTGCTCTGGCAGTTCAGTTGTTCTGTTGGACGGGCCAGTTCATAGGCCATGGTGTATTTGAGGTAACTTGTTCCATATATACTTAGCATCATTACTAAGTGGCTTCATGTTCCTGTCATATGACGAACTTAGCTTCTTTTCTGTTTCTTTTGGGATAGAAACGAGCCCCAGCTCTACTGGACAACCTTGTTCAAGCCCTTATAATGGCTCCTTTCTTCGTGTTGCTGGAAGTAAGTTTCTGCAGTTCTCTTGGAAAATGGAGGGAAAAAAAGATTCGGCTAAAAGAAAAATTTAGTCTAGAAAACCGAACAATTAAGTTGTATAATTGGTTGATGTTGGTTCTCTGCAGGCTCTTCAATCATTTTTTGGTTATGAACCCTATACGGGGTTTCATGCAAGCGTGAAAGCAAAGATAGCAGCTGAAATAAAAAATTGGCAGGACAAGAGAGAGAAGAAAGGGCAGTAGTTTTCTTCCTGTTCAAGTGAACTTCAGCGTGCTTCATGTCCCAAGTGATGTTAGCTTCGTGTTGCCTTGCTACGGCCTACTGGTCAAACTGAGAAAATAAACCAGCTTGTAAATTCTCCCAACTGTGTACATCAGAAATTTGGGTTGTATTTGGCTGTTTTAAGCTTCTTGGAGCATGCCCCTTATAGTTAGTGGACTGTAGTTAATACACACACACACACACACACACACATGATTACAGTAAATAAGTGTTCTAAGGCTCTTTTTTTAAAAATAAGATATATTTATTATATCTTAACCATTACATTAAGAGCGAGGACATTGATTGGTGAACTCATTAAATTTAGGTGACAGGTGTCATCTTTTGATTGTGTAAAGAATATTAAATATTAACTATTAGTTATTAAATATCAAAATTTACCAAAATCCTCTCTGGGTGGTTGGCATGTATTTTCTATTTAATGCAGTTTTATGTTGATCTTATTCCTTGGTAAACTAAAATGGTTACAAATGTCATCAGAAGTCCATTTTCTTTTCTTGGCTAGATGCAGCAGTAAATTTTCTAACTTATATGTATCCAAATGTCAAGCATAACAAACGGGACATTTTGATCTTTCGAGTGAGTAATATTTGCAAACTGGAACTAAAATGTTTTGAAAGAGATGGCCGTATGTTCAGCGGACAATGCTACTATAATTATAAAATAAAAAACACAGTTGAAGTGCCGTTTTATATCTTTGCTTAACAACTTGCGTTGTGAGATACAAGTTGGTTGGTTTCTCGGCTGTCCAAGGGGAAGTGCTGTTGAGACACAATCTGTAGCACCATATGTGGCATGGGAAGGATGATAATGTTTCAATATTTTTACTGCGCTTCCATCCCACCCTGTAATATTCATTTATATCATGTCATTATAGAAGGCATTTTCATGTTGTATTGTCGATTTTATCATTAACCCAACTCTAGCTAGGTTTTATGGGTGCTCTTGCACATGTTTTCAATTTTCTTTTTCTTTGGAAACAACTTGGGCTACACTGATTGCTGCTGGGCCAGATGACACTTATGTTGGTTTGGCCAAAAAATCTGTAAATGCAAAGCTTCTGATTGAAGATTGCCAACTACAAGTACGACACTTACATTTAGTTCGCTCACATTCAGTCTTTTTGGCCATAAACTAACCGGTACAGAGCTTCGCATTTGCAAGGCAGCACTCAGCACTCAGTAGCAACAGAGATATCAAAAGGCTTAAATCAATACAGATGGCATCTCCACCGCATTATCTCGCTCTGTTTTCCGAGATCCACTGGCTCCCAGAATAAAAATGTCCATAAAAGAATGGGAAACAAAAACATTACAAGAAATAGGAATTGCGCTAGAGAAGTAAAAAATTGCATTGAACAGCACAAGGAAGCAGCGCAATATACATTTTGGGCACTTGGAAGAGGGATGCACAGACCTGCTCCGCTTTCTGATTGTTTACAAGGGCATGCATTAAGTACACAAGACGGCTACTTTGTTTTTATTTTAGCAGCACTAAATTAGTTACAAAGCAAATATACATACAACATATATACACACACGAAGATGGACCTGGTCCTTGTCTGTACAGTCGTAGCCTATATGTATCTACACCTCCTGTCTGCAGACAGGACACGAACCATGTCTAGTGAGCCACTTGTCTACACAAGTCAAGTGAAATGTGTGGTGACATCTGGGTAAGCACCTAACGATATCCCCAACTTCACTATCCTGCCAAACAGAAAATAGTTATTCCATGTACTTGCATGACTGAGTCGGGCATTCATCGCCTAGATCATGTATAATAGATATAAAACCAAACTTTTGCAAGTAAATTAAAACCTGTAAACATATTGTGCAATGAATGCTTTGTGCTGTCCTGACTTCATCCAGTATAACATGACATGGTAGCTTTTCTAATGACTCCTCTGACAATCCTCTGGACGGCACTTCACCGTAGGTATCATAAACATCATCATACCTTATGTTGGCAACAGTCACCTGCTCATCCCCAGGTAACTTGAGGTTAGATATCAATATAAGTAAAAATTGTAAGAAGTTGCATCAAAGAAAAAAACAGTCCAGTGGCTTCTCCTATTGGCCAATATGTATTTCCATTTCTACCCCTACATGTTTCTCGTATTTCCTTCCGTGTACCATAATAGCTCCAGTGACCCAATTGCCACTTCTTGCCATTTGTTTATTTGTGCGCATAGGCCACCTCTCTCTGTCTCCTATTAACCGTTAATGTATTTCAATTTCTACCCCTATATATTTCTTGTATTTCCTTTCATGTACCATAATAGCTCCATTGACCTGTTTGCCACTTCTTCCCATTTGTTTACTTGTGTGTATATAGGCCAACTCTCTCTCCTCTCTATCTCACACACACACAATCCTTGGACTCAGAAGCAGACACCAGGGGCAGCACAATTATGTCCATTATTTTGCTCAAATTAGTTACTTGTATAAAGAATAACAGAGACCTTATGATATTAACTATCCACTTATTTTCCAGTAGTAGCCAGGACACTGCTAAGCGTAGAGTATATCAAGGACAGATGTAGAACATGATTAAGTTAAGTCTCAACAAGTGAGCTCATAGAATGATGGCAACGCAAGACAGAATGATTCACTTGAAGGTGATTAAGTGGAACCAAAAACGCATAAGAAGACCATATTATAATCTATGGAATGTGCATGACACTGACAACTGACATTTCAAGCAAACATGACACAATAGGAAAGAGGAATTCCCCTTAAGCCGCACTTAATATATACAAACAACCCCCCCCCCCCCCCCCCCCCCCCCCCCACAACAACCAAAAATAAATAAATAGAAATAGGAACAATCTAGTGGTAGAAGCATGCTGAACAGGAATGTTTATTCCAAGGTAGTTGCTAGTCAAGTTTATTTCCCCAAGCAATTATCTAACCCATCTTCGAAAATTTTTGTATTCACAGCGAAGCATGCCTTTAAGCCAAAGATTAGTGAGGTCATGCCTCCATTTATTCGTATGATTACAAGATTACTAGTAATATGTTTTATTGCTACTCCTTATGTTCACAAGGAAAAGAGACATCCTGGACATAAATCCCTTTATATTTAGACCCAAATTCAGACCAGCAGACAATGGGGAAACCATCTAATGGTAGCCTTGCCCATCCCCTCTGCTCTATTTTCCATTTAAGAATAACTTATGTCTCCATTTATTCATATGATCACTACAATCTCTGGACTGCCACTCCATGTCTTCACAAGGAAAAGACACATTCACGGTAAAACTCCGAACACCAAAAATCATCAATATTTCAGACTGATTCATTTCCTCAATAATGAAATGAATAATGCTTTACATACTCCTGCTACCCTTTTGGGATGCCTTCCCATAATCTGAATCAATGACAAAAACTTAAAGGTCAATCTCCCAAGCACCTCACACATTGTTCATAACCAATTCACTTGAGAATTCAATTTTAAAAGAGGAAAAGATAAAAAGGGATTTTTTTAAGCATTCCCTTTTTGCACATTGTCATAGACCAAGGGTATAATTGTAATTAGAAGAGTAATGGCAGTATTGTAATAACCTTAGCTGCTATCTGCTAATTCAAAGGGCGCGCGCATGGCTGTTCCTAACTGCCGCGCCTAGCTGTGTAGCTCTCTTATAAATGAAGATAAGCTGAGGATGGAGAATTCATGTGAGGATTATTCCACAGATTCCTTTCCCTCTCATTCTCATTCACGTTTCTCTCGCCCCTCTCCATCTCTCTCTCTCAATTCTCCTTATCAATTCTTCCCGCCTAAACCATTCCTTCCGGAATTACAGAAGGAAGCCCTTCTACAGATTCCGAGCTTGACACACTTGAAACTAATTAGAGTTTGTGAAAAGTAATTCATTTTTTTTTATGTTTGATTCAATAAGGAACTAGAAAAGAAATCGTCATTACATTACTACCCCTACTAGAAAACTATATCAATTATATAGTGTTTGAAAAGGCGTGCAACAAGTGCAAAGTGCAGAATGCTTAGGGCTTTTTGTGTGAGAAGTTCAGCGACTTTAGCTGAGCATGATTAAAGCACGCTTTTACTTGAGCTTTGAAGCACAAAAAAGCACGCTTAAAAAATATGCTGCTTTTTTTTTGGGATCAGACACTATGAATTGTTGGATTTGTTTAAATTTTTACAGTCATGTGGCTGCTTGAATGGAAACCTTACCCAAGGAAAACTGGTTAAGATCTGATAAAATTGTATATACATTTAAACCAAAAAAAAAAAAAGAAGACTTCAAATTATTTACCAGGCAAAAAATATTGATGGAAATATGTAATTAGATGTAAATTAGGGTTGCTAACACATTCTTGATTGTTGTAAATTAGGGATTGATGATTGATTCCTGATTGCTGTGAATTACAGATTGTTGATTGATTGTTAATTAGAAATTGATTGTTTAGTGATTGCTGTAAATTAGGGGTTGATTGATTAGGGATAAGTGTAAATTAGGAATGATTTTTTTTCCTTATGCTTTTTTTTATGATTATATGAATTTGTAAGCAGGTATAAAATATAAATAAAAAATAGTATCTCATCATTTGTTAAATTTGCAGCCCTCATTCTTATTTAGTTTTTTTTAATGATTGCATTTTTAATAATTTATATTTTTTTTTCTGCTTATAAAAGTTTTATACTCTTTATTTCATTTATGTGCACTTCACTTCACTTTGCACTTAAGCTTTGTAGGCTTTCTACACTTAAGTGAGCCTAGCACTTTTGGAAACACTGATTATACAAATGAATGTACTTCTCTAAATATGTCCATAGTTCAAAATTATGAAGACAGATCAATATTCAAGTGGAAAAGAAAAGTAATAAAATACTTTTCATGACTTTGAAATCCATGCTACTCATGATTTGTCAAAAAAAAAAAAATAATAAATCAAAGAAGTAATATTCAATAATCAAAAGTAAAATTTTAAACACAAAAATAAGATAGATACCAACTTTGCTTTCAACCTATGATTCTTCAACAATTTGATAAAAGTTGGATAGAGAAGTTTGATGAATTGTAAAGAACAAGTCTGATGAATTTTTTTAATACGGCAAAGATACAAAAGTTGTTAAACAAGAGAAAAGTATAACAGCAATATGAGAAAAATAAACAAAGGGTAATATGAGAAAACATAAATAATTAGATTCTATAAAATCCAATTCCCATGAAATCTAACCATTGTTCATGCGATACCAGAAGGACCTTATTTCCCAAGCAATTCATACCAAATCAATTCCCATTCAAATTCCATTCATTACCAAAACTAGGGCTGTCACAACTGAACTATGGGCATGTTTAGTTGTGACAGCCCTAGTTTTTCTCCAAAATTAAACTGAACTATGAAAACTCCTTAAATGAGTTTTCCAAATTTCCCTGACTAATTTAGAGATCTGGAAAATATAGTTCTCCACAAAATTTTTCCCAAGTCACCTATATCTCCTTCTCTAACACAAGTTACACAAAAAAGAAACATGTCTCCCTCTTTTCATATCTACCAATTTGCTAGATTAGAAATTAATTTTATGTACTAACATTTGAACGTGTTTTCCAAATTTTATATGGAAAATGAAAACTATAAACTTTATAGAAAATTGGAAATTTCCATTCTGAATTCAAAAACCATCAAATCCTTTCATCATCCCAAACAGAACTTAAGAGAACAGACATTTCAAACTGCAACTAGTAAGAGACATAAAGTTCCAAACATGGGAGGCATGCGAGACATTCATTATCAAGGAAGCCCATATACTTGGAAAGAGAGAGACATTAAGTGAAAGAATGATATATTTCATGATGCTGATTTAGAAACAGGAGAAAAACGATAAGAACAGATTATAACAGACTGGGTTGGATTTCTTTTTTTTTTTTTTTTCCAAGAGATATCTCAATGACAAGTTAGAACTAAGAACATGAATAGACAAAGACAAACCTGCCAATGGTAAGCTGTCAGAATTGCTGGTGGAAATTGTTCCTCTACAAATCTACCATGGAAAAGCTCCTCTATGAAATCAGCCTGGCAATAGGAAGTTACGTTAGTGGATTTTCTTAGGAAAGTAATTTAATTGTTTACTGAAATGATGTTACAGTTCGAACATCTATAGCTCGTAGAATACTTAGGCAAGGAACCCCCCCCAAAAAAAATTGCAAAGAACCAAGACAAAGAAATGATGATGTCAAATGTTAATAAAATAAAAAATGAATAAAAGTAAGCTAACCATAGATGATGAACTTCGTGAGCCTGACCGCTCAGAACACCAGTAAGCACGTGAAGCCTCCAAAACTTCTACAGAGAGAACAGCCCCAGCAATGGCACCAAGTCCAGCTCCACGAAAAACACCACTATCAGATGCCCGACCAGCTAAAGCACCAGTAACAGCTCCTGTAAAAGCCCCAGCTGCAAGTAAAGCATATATGTAAAGGTGAGGGATAAAAGATAAACTATTAACTTGCTAAGCACATATATCAACTGCAAAAAATATTTTCAAAGATGCTGTCCATACAGCTGTGGACTTGAACATGGAGTGTAAGGGAAGACCAAGAAAGGTGGTTGGGAGTGATATTACTTTAGACTCCAGAACATACAATGCCACCAGGATAGTTCACTCTTAGCTAAATTGAATATCCATCCCAGATACATCCTCAAACAGAGGCAAACACGCTTCAAAAAACGTAATCCCCTAATCTCATATACACTAAGAGATTAGTGTTCCTGGAAAAAAGATGAAACACTGAAATTGAGCCCTCTCTTTTCCCACTGCAAAAACCCTGGCCAACCCTAATCTCTAGGTTTTCGTAAGCATAAGAATGAGGACTTCCATAACCAGGATAAACAAATAAGGGTAATGGGATTTCCCTGCCAAAACCTCTAGGAGAACCTATAAAACATTTTGTAGATCCCAGTAATCAGGATGGAAAACATAACAGTGGAGGGACAAAAAGGATCCAATCACTCCACTTATTTCCTAATCCCATCCTCCCCCATAAAATAAATCAGAAAGGAACTATAAATCTAAGAAACTACGACTCTTTTAATCTAGAGGCTAATGCTCGGGCCAAAATTTTGTACAGGCTTCCACAAGGTTAATGGATCTTAAGTCTTTAAAGCTCTTATGCAGTCTTCTTCGGATGAGAGCAGTAAACAATCTGTTTAAGCTTTTCTCAGACCTCAAAGCATGAAAGAATTTTCCAAAAAAATCCAAAGGATTCATCCTCATCATTGACCAACAATGTTTGGAAAAACCTAAGGTGAAATCATTAGGCCAAGCGCTTTGTCTCTGTTGCAGTTAGAACCTGTTTGATATTGCTGTGCTTTAAAAGAACAGCAGCTTTTAATAAAATTTTTAGAAATGCAATGTTATAAGTACAACTTTGCTTTTAAAGCACAGCTGCTATTTCTTAAAAGGCAGCTTAAGCTGCTTTTAAGCAAAAGTAAGGGACCTCCTGCTTTTTAACCAAATACTTGTTACTTGCTTTTAACATTAATAAGCATGTCACATCACTCAGTTATCAAACACTACTTTCATCAACATTGCTTTCACAACACAGCACAACAAAACACTCACAGCAGCCACAGCAATACCAAACAAGTCCTCATTAAAAGCTAGGACAACCTCTTCTTTTAAGAGAGGGTCAGGTCTTTCAACTCAGTCTCTCTATTTATTTGAAATAGAATTAAACTCAATCCCTGGGAGGGTAGGATTCAAATTCTCCCCATTATTGAACAAATTACTATAGAAATAAATAATGCTATTAGCAATAGCTTGGTCATTATGGACCACAATCCTATCCAACTTAAGACTCCCCCTAGAGCTGTGCCTTCTGTGAATATTGGCCAAGTTGTGAATGAATTTTATGTTTTTATCTCCCTCTTTCACAAACAAGGACCTAGACTTCTACCTCCAACAAATACCCTCTACAATAGACGTCTATTACCCTTTCAAACCATAGACTTCTTTCAAATCAGCCAAAAGAGACAACTCTCCACTAATAAGGGTACCACTCCCTTCTTTATCACCCAAAGCCTTTATATCCTTAATCAATCTATTTAGTCTAACCCTTACTTGGCGAAAGACCTCTTAAGATCTTTTTTAACAGATTAAGATTGTTCATAAGGGGACATAAGAGAGAGAGAGAGAGAGAGAGAGTAAACACTAAGGGAGACCCAGCCTAAGTAGCTATTCCATCATATCAAACTAAATCTATAAATCCACTCTTTTTCAACCACATTTTATTGAACCAAAAAGGAGTGGGATCCAATATAAGAACACCACTTTCAAAAGTGATACACAATTTGAAGGAACCTTTGCAAGGTCAATTGATGGATGCCATGAAAGTGGTCCTCTCAATCACCACTAACCAAGACATGGATTATCCCCAGAATCAAAGCAACCACCACCCCAAAACACCAAATGGAAATTAATAACATTGAAGTGTCTTCTATACATCAAGGCTCACTCCACATGAGCCTCATCCCTAGAAGCTCTTCCCACAATCTAGCCCATTCAACTAAAAAAAATCCATCCTGAACTAGTTTAAACTTACAAGAAGTAGAGAAAAGTCAATCTCTCCCTCCATTTTTTTCCCCCCCTCAAAAACTCACTCGTTCCACAGCAAGGCCCCGACAATACCTCTAGCTGGAACAAAGACCAATCTGCCCTACAGAACCCTCAAATATTCTTAATAGATCTAATAAAGCATTTTTATCATTCTTATAAATGCACTAGCTCAGCCTTCCAAGATTTTGTAAGAGCTTTTGATGACTAATCTCTTAATCAGGGCATTAAGACCCTTCACATTCATGATTATTTGATGACTAATCTCTTACTCAGGTCAGCCTTCCAGATTATTTGTGTCGTGGTATGTTTAACCCAAGCATATGCTTAAGCCCCCATTTGATCAACCATCTAATTTCTTCTTTCAAGACCTTCACCAAACTAGCAAAATTGATAATAAAGGAGGGGGAGGGCATGACTAAAGTAGCTAAATTCTTAAACGAAGAAAAGTTTCATAGGATAAACTCGGAACCTGTGATTCCCTACTGTAAGTTTTAAAGCCCTCAATTGAAAGTACCTTTCTTTGAACCCCAACCTAAATGTGATGCTTGCTATTTTTTAATTACAACGCTAATCATAGCAACGGAAACACCAATTCTAAGCCATCCAAACACCCATTGAATCAACTTGACAAGCTCAAACAAAAACAGTTAGGAAAAAAAGTAAATTTGTCTAACATAACCACGCGAAACTCATCATCAAACCACACAAGCGAGCGCCCGGCCGCACATATGTAAATAATATATGTATTTAAGACGAAATTACCGAGAGCAAAGAGGCCTGTGAGAGCTCCAGAGAGAGCACCGGCGATCATTCTGGGAATGTAACGACAGACTTGGATTTTTGTCCTTCCGTATCCGTATCCGTATCCGTACCCTCCATCTTCCATGTGCTACCTACCAAAGCGAGAACCCTACTTTTGGGCAGTGGGAAAGAAAGTTAATGAAAATTGTGATCGCGTGGAGTGGAGGAGGGAGGAGGTAGTTAGTTGGTGGTGGAAGGTAAAAGATTGATTGGCCCTAGAATTCAGGGGCACGAATAGAAAGACACCAACAATTTGGGGGCGGGTCTGAAATTAGAGAAAATAATAGATAGATAAACATAAACGCCGGCGACCACCACGGACTGATGTGAATGGACTGACTATTGAAGGTGGCTTTAATTCTTATTTTTATTTGTGGGTTTTCTAAAAACATCTTGTTATTTTAATATTTGCTTTTTGCAGAAAATTATATACTAATACAAACCACAAAGAGAAAATATTCAAAAAATTTTGAAGAGTCGTAATGTATTTTACTTATTATTTTGATATAAATTTTTCATATAATAATATAATATACACTAAGAAAAAATCTAAAAAAATTTTAGGAATCATAACGATATTATGAGCTGATAATTTTAATGAGATTTTTATTTTTTACTTAATCCCATATAATAATAATAATACATGAAATATTAGGAAAAAATCTAAAAAATATTTTTATTGAATAACAATCAAGTTCTTTAAAATACTATTTATTATTTTGATATGATTTTTTGCACAAAACCATATAATTATATAAGAAACACTTGGAGAAAATCTGAAAAGTTTTTGAGGAGTCATACTTCAACACTATTCCACTGAATTCCAGTTGTAGAGAAATCATGGTTGTCAACACTCTCCTTGACTTCTTTGTTGCCGATTCCAATGACAAATTAAGCTCATCAAATCTAGACTTTGGCAAAGCTTTTGTTAAAATATTAGCCAACTATTCTATCGTGCTATAATGCATCAATTCCATTTCTGTTTTCTTGTGCCTCTCTAACAAAGTGGTACTTAATCTTGAAGTGCTTAGTCTTATCATGGAAAAGTAGATTCTTAGAGATTGCAATTGCAGATTAGTTGTCAACAAGAATCGCAGTATGCTTCTCTTGTTCAAGCCTCTGTTGTGGATTGAGCCACAATGGTTTGTTTCTTAGAATTCCAAGCAAACATTCCACTTCCAACTAAAACAGAAAACCTGAAGTGTTCTTCGTATATATCATCACAAGAGCCACCCCAATCACTATTTGTATATCCTTCAACAGAAGCTTATCAGATTTTTCAATGCAAATGCTGGCATCTAAAGTACCTTTCACATATCATAGAATTCTCTTGGCAGCCTTGAGATGATTCTCATTGGGACAAAGAACGAATCTTGACAAGAGACTGACTGCATACATTATATCAGGTCTACTTGCACTTAGAGCTTGCAACCAACCAAGCTCCTGTAATTTCCAGCTTCTATTTTTTAAAACACGTCATCTTTACAAAGCTTTTCATTCAACACGAGTAGAGTTGAGACAGGTTTGCACTTGTCCATCCCAAACTTCTTCAAGATTTCTTTTGCATATTTTTGCTGACAAATAAAAATACCCCCTTCATTTCTGCAAAATCTCCAACCCAAGAAAGAAATTCATTTCACCAAGATCAGTCATCTCAAATTGCATCATCATCTTCTTTTTTGAAGTCTTTTATCAGCTCAACATCAATGCCAATCACCAAAACATCATCCACGTATAAAGAAACATACACCAGATTGTCATTGGTTGACAGAACATAAAGAGTAGGCTCATTCAAACTTTTACTGAGGCCTTGCTGAAGCAAACAATCATCCATTCTGCTATACCAAGATTTGGGAGCCTATTTGAGACCGTACAGAGCTTTCTTCGGCAAATACATCTTATCCTCTTCACTTTGCTTCACAAAACCATTTGGTTGTTCAACAAAAATCTCTACCTCGACCACACCATTGAGAAAGGCATAATTGACATCCAACTGATGAACCTTCTAACCCTTTTGAGCTGTAATAGCAAGCGATAGTCTAATGGTGTCTAACCTTGTCACAGGTGCAAAGGTCTCAGACTAGTCTATCCCATACAATTGACCATGCCCTTTCACAAGCCTTGCCTTCTGTTTGTTCACTGAACCATCAGAATTGAGATTTGTTATACATACCCATTTCACACCAATTACCTTCTTGTGCTTAGGTCTGTCAACTGGCACCCAAGTGTTGCTCTTTTTAATGATTTTCATTTCTTCTTACATAGCTTTTCTCCATTTACTATGCTTTGCAGCTTCATCATAGCTTGTAGTTCCAGCACAGCTAGGTTGCATCTTTGATAGATGTCAGCAAGTGATCTTGTTCCTCTTACATGAGTGCAATCTATCATTTCATCATCATCAATCTCAAGTTCCTCCTTACCCTATTAGTTTTGAGTCAATCAGTTGTGGAGTTGAGTTCACAATGGATTCTTTTCAATCCACACTAAACTCTCATCAAACTTCACATCTTTACTAACAATTATCTTCCTACCATTAACATCATAAATTCTATACCTTTTTGTAACAAGGCTGTAGCCTACCAATATCCCAACAGTAGACCTCTGATCCAGCTTGTTCCTCTTCACTTCTGGCACCAATACAGAGTGAACACTATCAAAGACTCTCAAGTGCTTCACTGAAGGTTTGATTTCCCTCTATGCTTCAAATGGAGTTGTTTTTAAGGCATTTGTTGAGCAAGTACAGGGCTATGTTAATAGCTTCAGCTTAGAATTTCTATGCTCTTCTCAAATAGTAAAAATCTTGCCATTTCCATGACAGTCATGTTCTTCCTCTCGCTAACACCATTCTGCTATGGAGTATAGGTCTATGTTGCACGGAAACACTTTATAGGTGACGTTTCCCTGTTTCGAAACGTTTCAAAAACGTTTCTTATTTCATTTCGGACCCTATTTATGCCTATTTTTTAGAAAAACATCTGTTCCGTTTCCAACGTTTTCCGTTTCGTTTCCGTGCAACATAGGTGTAGGTCACTGTCAATTGATGCTCAATCCCAGCTTCTTCACAAAATTGATTAAATCTGTCTAATGTGTATTCAGTCCCATTGTCTGACCTCAAGATCTTCATTTTGCAATCACTTTTGAGTCTCAACCATTGCCTTTGAAGTTGAATTTCCAGAAAACTAGATCTATTTCAGTTTTTTGCTTTAAGAAGTAAACCCAACAAAATCTTATAGATCCATCTATAAACAAAATAAAATACTTGTTGTCATTGAGTGAGAGAGTCTTCATTGGTCCACAGACATTAGCATGGATCAAGTGAAGTTTTTAAGACGCTCTCGAGGCCTGATTTGAAGGAAATGGTAGCCTGTTTTGCTTTCCTTATGGACATGCCTGACAAACACCAGAACTGACACCTACAATAGGTAAATTCTCCACCAATTCATTCTTATATAAGTTCTTTAGAATAACATAATTCACATGCCCTAACCTGTTATGCCATAGCACATATTCATCTAGAATACTTGAAAAGGCATTAAGTCCTGCCTTACTCAATTCTGCAAGGAAGCTTTTGTTCTTCATTTCAACAGGCAGAAGCTTACAACCATCAACATCAGTAATTTCACATGCATTGTGTTTAAAAACAATAGAGTAATCCTTCTCTAGCAATTGTCCAACACTAAACAAGTTCTGATGTATATTCGGGACATAAAGAACATCAGAAATAGTTTTTATAACTGTTAAAATGTTGACTAACATAGCTCTTTTTCCTCCAGCAACTATGCAATCTCCATTGCCAATTTTGACTTTAGAGAAAAAACTCTTATCAAAATCAATAAATAGCCTCAGATTGTCGGTCATGTGATGTGTTCAGCCACTATCCACTAACCACATTTCACAGCTACTCTCAGAAAGATAGCAACATTCGCTCCGCTCCTCTTGATTCCACTCATGTTCTTCTTCTGCAACTTGAGCTTTTGGTTTTGCCGAGGCTTTGGATTCTTGGCCTTACAAACCCTCTCTACATGCCCCATCCACTTACAGTATCTACACTGAATGTTTGGTCTAAACCAGCAATGCATCTCAAGATGTGTTAATTTTTTATGTAATTAACTCTTTACTAAACCAGCAATACTACTAATAATAAAAATAATACTGGCAATTAAAAAAAATTAAAAAAATGATTCTAGAATTGAAAACAAGGGTTGATATTTTTTATGTAATTAACTCTTTTTTTGTATGGGTAAATTATGAAGAAAATTACCTGACTTTCACCCTTATCTTAATTTTAGATTAGGATTCTAATTTTTTCAACTGAGATTACTTAACTTTTCAATTTACCATTAGTTATTATTATTTTTCACCGTTAATTGTTGAGTTGGCATATTAAATTGGGAAACAAGATGTACACGTGTCTGTCATGCCATCTCCTTCTTCTCCCTCTGCCATGTCCAACGCCACATCTCCTCTACTTTCCCCTCCCCTCCTTACCCCTTCTGTGAAATCTTACAAAATTAAGGATATTTGAAAATAAATAATGAGGAGCAAAATAGGTAAAGTAAGTAAATAAAATGAAAAATTTTATTTATGTATTATATTGAAGGATTTTGGTTTATATAGGATAATGAGGTTAAATAAATTAAATTAAATGAGATTTTATTTATTTATGTGAGTGCAGATTACGAGATGAAGAATTAAATTAAAAATTTTAATTATTTAATCATTTTTGAAATTTAATAAATAAAATAAAATAAGGAAAAAATTAGATTGAAATAAAATAAAGGTAGTTTAGATTTATTTTCTATAGAAATGTTGATATGGAATTAGTAGTTTGAATTTGATCTATAATAAACGGGTAAGATTCGGGTTTAATGCGGGTCATAAATGGCAGGCTGTTAAAACGGGTCGGGTCTATGCATTATTTTCCGCGCATGCCCTTCCACTCGTACATTTCCTCTTGCCCTGCTTGTGTTTCTCCATGCTGCTCTCACTGATCCAACCATTATTCATTGTAGTGATCTTCGCATTCCAAGAAGTTCAAGTCTGACATCCGTTTGTTTCTGCAGAAAATGTTAGTACGTTATGTTTTCAACGTTAATTGATTGGGGCTCTTGTTGTATGTTTGCAGACTTTTAATGTGGGAATTTGTTCGATTCCGCATCAAGGGTCACACCATCTGTTTGATAAATTTTCTTAGAGAGTGCGATCATTCTATGGACACATAATTTGCAAAATCTGACCTTTTTTCTTCTTACGGTGTCCATAAAAATTGATGACCGTGCATACATGAGTTGAAAAATTCAAGCCCCAGTCGCTGGTTTGCATGACTGGTTCATTAAACTGCGTTGGTAGGCATGCTGTTAGTATAGAAATGAAACAAAAATGGCTAAGTTCGTTGCTGCAAACTCTCATTGCCCAGAAGCCCAAGAAACATATTTCCTCTCTGTACTGCACAATGTCAGCAACCTCTAAGGACATACAGGAGCTGTGTACTGTTGTCTCTAGCAGCATTGGTGGTTTAGATGAGCTGGAAGCGACTCTCAGTAAACTTAGTTTTCCTTTCACAGCTTCCGTTGTGACCGAGGTCCTTGATTCTTGTAAAAATGAAGCACCCACTAGGAGATTGCTTAGGTTCTTCTCGTGGTCTAGTAATAATTTAGATGATAAATTGGAGGATAAGGTTTACAATCATGCAATTCGGGTGTTTGCTGAAAAGAAGGACTTCAGGGCCATGGATATACTGATATCAGATCTTTGCAAGGAAGGCCGAGAAATGGAGACTTCGACTTTCAGTCTTGTAGCTGAGACATTGGTCAAATTAGGGAGGGAAGAGGCGGCTTTGGGGATCTTCAAGAACTTGGACAAGTTCAAGTGCCCGCGTAATAGGGTTACAGTAATGGCTATTGTTAGTGCTCTTTGTGCCAAAGGACATGCTAAGAGAGCAGAAGGGGTTGTTTGGCACCACAAGGATAAGATTTCAGGTATAGAGTCTTGCATCTACCGGAGTATACTTTATGGGTGGTCTGAGCAGAAAGATGTAAAGGAAGCACGGAGAATTATCAAAGAAATGAAAGCTCATGGTGTTATGCCTGACCTTTTTTGTTACAATACATTCCTCAGGTGCCTTTGTGAAAGAAATTTGAAATCAAATCCATCAGGTCTTGTTCCT
Source organism: Diospyros lotus (assembly GCF_014633365.1). NCBI lineage: Eukaryota > Viridiplantae > Streptophyta > Magnoliopsida > Ericales > Ebenaceae > Diospyros > Diospyros lotus. The sequence continues at coordinate 36,037,103 of NC_068351.1, read as the reverse complement.
GAAGCTTTGAACGTGATGATGGAAATGAGGTCCTATGGGATTATTCCTACCTCAATCAGCTACAATATATTGCTCTCTTGCTTGTCTAGGGCTAGAAGAATCAAAGAATCTCTGCAAATTCTCGAAAGAATGACAAGTTCCGGTTGTTCTCCTGATTGGGTTAGCTATTATCTTGTTGCAAGAATTCTGTATTTGACAGGGAGGTTTGGGAAAGGTAAGCAGATAGTTGGTAAGATGATAGAGAAGGGGTTGGTGCCGGAAAGAACGTTCTATTATGGGTTGATTGGTATTCTCTGTGGAGTTGAGAGAGTAAATTATGCTCTTGAGCTGTTTGAACAAATGAAGAAAAGCTCATTAGGTGGCTATGGGCCTGTTTATGATTTGCTTATACCAAAGCTTTGTAGAGGAGGAGAGTTTGAAAAAGGCAGAGAGCTCTGGGATGAGGCAACAGCTTTGGGCATCCTTCTCCGCTGCTCAAGAGATGAGTTAGACCCCTCAATCACCAAGGTTTTTAAACCACAGAGAAAAGTGAAGGAAGAAGTAAACCTCCATCACTGTGCACAAGAAAGTCGACCAGAAACGGCAAAGGCTATCAGAAAGGAAAATAAGAGCAAAAAGAACACAAAGAAGAAAAATGCATCTCATACTTAATTGGTAATTCATGCCCCTAACTTGAAACTCATCTACTGTTTTATTCTTATTTTCTGTATTCTAATCGTATTTGATCAGATTAGGGAGACTTGATCATTGGAGAAAGATATTATAAGGTTCATGTGTCACCTTGCAAGTGATTAGAGATTCGCACGGCTGACATTGTTAGGTTCGCGTTCTGTCTCAACAGGTTGGGGTTTGAAGATTCACATGAAGACTTATTCTTGTATAGAGATTATGAATATATGGGTTACAAATATAGAAGTGTCGTGACAATGTATAAAAACGAGAAGCGAATAAATAGATAAAAGATAAACAAACACAAGATTTACATGGTTCGATCACAATGTGTGATCTACGTCCGTGGGAAAACACAAACAATTCCACTATAAAGAAAATGAAGCAATACAATCTCTTAATTTCTCTTAAACCCAAAACCCCTAATTACACCCTTAATCCCTTTTCTTCTCACACACAAATTACATGAATGAGAATTTTGTTGAGAAAAACACAAGCAACTCTTCTGGGCCAAAAGCCTACACTACAGTTATATTACAGTTGAACAATAAGAGAGCCTGTCTCCTACTAATTTCTCTTCCTATCCTAACCTTCTATACAACAATTTCTTGATAAATTCCTTGTCAAAATCTCAACTTAAGAGAACAAGAGAAAGGGATCCTAGCACTATATGTTACAAGAAAAGAATTAAATTTGAATGCAACTACAATGTTAAAGATCTGTACATGTTTTCATGGTACATTCTGGGGTTGGTCTTTACAGTCCCGAGGGCAGTCGCTCTGGTGCTGAAATGCCAAACGAGTGAAGCCAAAACTGCACCTGGTGTATTGGGCTGACCCAGTTTCACCAAAATCTTTTTCTAGTTATGACTGAAGAAGGGGCAGATCCATTCCTCTGATAAATCATATGGACAATGACAATAATCACAGATCATTTGTGAAAGTCCGGTGTATCAGTGTAATATCTTGTATGGTGGATCAGTCAGCTGAAAATATCTGACTGATGGAATCGCATCCATTCCAGTAACTGACCTATTCAGCAGCAAAAATAGAGGTCCGCGAGCTCAAGTGGGACTCTTTCCTTCATTTCACGAATCCCCTCCAAAGTGCACCATTACAACAATACTGTACAGGGGATGCTCTTTGCTGGTTTTGAACAAGTGTCCATGGACAACATTCAGCAAAACCAACTGGGCAGACCTCGATGGAAGAACTACATCTCCCAAGCAGGGGGAGTCAAGCAAACAATAGTAGCTATTTCCCACTCTTGTTTGTTAGATTAATCCCCTTTGCCTTCTCCATTTCAACCTCCTTCTCTGCTTTCTTCTTCTCCAACTCAGCCTGTTTACAGTTCTTTTCATGTGCTTTCCGAAACAACCTCACAAAGTTTAAGAGGGTGGCAGTGACTGCACGACCAAATAAGCCATTTAGGAAGCACAACTTGTAGAAGTCAGATGTGCGGGACTAATTTCATTTATAAGGACAAAAATGGTGTTCTGAGCAAAGAAAAAAAAGCAAAAAAATGGTGCTGCAACACCATATGAAGTTGAACAGGACAATTTATTATTCACTACGTGTTTACATATAGCAATATAAAGACCACCATATTAATCTAAATATTTAAAAGCAATGCAATTTTTCAAGAATTCAATTCTAAAATTCAAGAGAAAAATTCACATTGGCTCTTGTTTCAAATTATCTAAATCTGATCACATAATGAGTTTCATTCGGATAATCAAGACATATTTTAACAAGAAGATATTGCATGCCACTTTTGCACACGAGATACACATATTCACTATAACTAATAATGATCATTGTTCCATATTTTTGTTCGAAGCTTTTGTCAAATTTCTGGATTATTGTACCTCAATGCACATAAATCCCCTCAACACCTCACCACCAGTGTTGAAGGTATTTCTCCTATTCACATTCAACCTCAAGAGCAGATAAAAGAGGGTTGCATTAGGTAATGGACAACTAGTGTAAAGTTTGTTGGATCGTATGAAATTTGTATCAAATACTATGCTATACTTATGTTATAATTGTCATCCGAAATTTAAATTTGACTGAAATTGAGACTCTTAATTTGATCGTGATTATGATTTCGAATTTAACTGTGATTATAATGTTGTCAAATTCGATTTTATGTGAGATTTTTCTCATCTAAAAGAATATACTTATGCATTATCTTCTGATCAAAATATGATTTTCTATGTTCATCTATAGATGATTTTAGGTCTATAAATAGGTGTTCAATGGTCTGAAATTAGTTGTAATTATATCACTTTTATATTACCAATATTTGGTTAGTGATATTTTATTCTTTCAGTTCGTGATTTTTCTCGATCTGAGTTTTCCACATAAATTATGTGTTCGTGTGTAGTTGATTGGTTTGATTGTAGTTTGTTGTTGATCTAATTTCGTAACAACTTTAATGATTTAGCATTACCACTATCCACTACTTTTTTACTTAATTATTAATAAGATAGGCCACTTATTTGTTTTCTCTACTTTTGCTTTAACATCAGTTGTTGTTGCCATTATTAATATACGCAGATTAGCTTGATAAGCATTGTTGAACATCATGAGTTCGCCCGATAGAAGGAACCTCATACATCTAGAGATGCAATTGAACTGCTCTTATGTTTGTTCTCTCCCTACCCCAACAACCTATATCCTACCACAACATCAATTGAACTCTTGGCTTTAATATTCCTTCCAACCTAAACAACCCACGTATACATGCGGGGAGAGAGAGAATGGGGCCACCTAACCAACCAACTATTTGACCAAGTTGCATTATGACTCATCATTCTTGGCCATGAGCCTACTCCCATGGGCATGGCCAGTTTTGCTATTTATAGCTGCTAAATTCACCATGGCTAATTTTACAAGTGTTTAAAATGTTAATGGCTATGAAGGCGCCCCCCCCCACAGTAGAGACTAGAGAGTGATTAATGTTAAATAAAGAGGTGGGTATAGCAGCCTTTATGAAAAAAACTCAGTTGTAAAGAACATCTTTTGTTTTTTAACTTCAATTTTCCATTGAATATTTGAATGCCCTAATAAAAAATAAAAAATATATATATATTTTTTAATTTTTCATCTTTATACTATGAACTAAAAAAACATCTTTTTTTTTTATATAAAAAAAAATTGAATATGAATGCTATGGCCTTTTGAAACACATAAAATATTAGAATATTTTTTATTGTAGAATTCAGGTTAAAAAATTAAAAATAATTTTTAATAGAAATTGAGTTATAACTTGAGGGGCTCTCAAATAAGAAAATGGCAATTGACAGGGAGAGAGGTGACGAATTGAATGGTATGAACATGTAATATTTCTTGCAAGCAAAGACTTATCCATTTTAGTGTGGGCCATATATGTGTGTGTGCGCGAGCGAGCAAAAATAGAAGAGAACAATTCTTTTAATTTTTGACAATTTCAGTAGCTGCATCCTTTATATGATTTTGAGATGAAGAAGTAAAGTTCAAGTAGACTCTATTGTAAGTCATGTTGCAATGCAATTAATTGGGTGTCTCATACGTCGTAACTATTAATCCTTATTTTTAAACTTTACTTACATTTTAAGTCAAAGCATATAAATACTATGAAACTTCAGTTCAATTTACCTTATAATTTGTTGCACCTATTACACGTATCAAAGATATTTATATACAGAGAGAGAGAGAGAGAGAGAGAGAGAGAGAGTGTAATTAGCTAAGAAAGTGTATATGATTGGTTGTGATTGTTCCAAGGGTAAATGTCAATCCACCTAGAACACCCTCTTTTTTTCTTTAGCAAGCAAGCCACCTAAAAAGAAAAGGCTAATCCATGTATTTCATATTTTGATTAAAAAAAATCATTCACATGACGCCTAATCATTCACTGACGAGTCCGATCGAATAATTAAATTCATTGGCGAAAACAAAGCTAAGAGCAACTCCACCTCTCTGTCTTTGGCATTTGTTTGTTAGACTGTTGTAGTTGGCCAATCCATTCCATTCCTCCAAAACAACACACCAACTTAATTTCCTCAAGTCACTCTTCGAACTACGTACCCAACAGAGAGAGAGAGAGAGAGAGAACAAACTAAACCATTATGGGGAAATGGAAATAAGAGGAGGAAACATCTATGCCTTCCAATACCACCCGTTAATTCATATACAGCTAGCTACCTCATGCTCATCAGCCCAGCCCCCAAAACTCAATACCCATCAATCCCAATGGAGACAACAGCCGGGACGGTACTGATCATGAGAAGATCAATCCACACTTTCCTTCAGAACTACCACTATGGCACCGCCGCCGCCCTCCTCTGCTTCCCCTTCTCAGCTGCCATCCTCCTGTCGCAAGCTCTAATTCTCCCCGTCTCTCCCCTCCTCCCAACAGTTCACAGCCATCTGAGATCTCTCTTCGATGCTGCAGGCTTCCCCCCCTCGTCTGAATTCTTCGCCATTCTCAGCCTCAAGCTCTCTCAAACCATCACCTCTTCCATTCTGGTTCTTCCATTCACCCTCTCCTTCCTCCTCTTGTCCAAGGCCTTCATAATTCAGGCCCTCATCCTAAATCATCACGATTATAAACCACCTCCAAATCCTTCTTGGCGGCAGGCCTCTGATTCTTCTTTCCTATCAGTTTACAGTTCCATCCTCCTCACCCAAGTCTGCAATTCACTTGTCATCCTCTCTGCAAATGCAACTTGCTTTTTTCTCCTGTTCTTGGCCTTCACTACTATTTCCCCCACCTCCCTGCTCGTCCTCCTCCTCCTCTCTGCCACAGCAGCTTTTGTCTACTCCATCATTCTCGCCAATGCCCTCATAGTATGCAGCTTAGCGTTGGTTTCATCAGGGATGGATAAATGCGGCGGCTATCTTGCCATTCTCAAGGCCTGTGTTCTGATCAGGGGAAGAAGTGCAACCGCATTGGCACTGGCAGTGCCTGTCAACATGGCTCTGGGTGCAGCCGAAGCCTTGTTCCAGTACCGCGTGGTGAGAGCTTATTATCGCGCCCAAGGTTCCCTTTTTTGCGTCGTGTTAGAAGGGATACTCATTGCTTACCTGTACTCCATCATAATTGTCATCGATACAATCGTGGGCTGTGTGTTGTTCAAGAGCTGTAAAAGAGCTCATCAGATAGATCAGGAGAGAAGAAATAATTCTAACTGGTCGGTTGGCAATATTAAAGAAGAAGAAGAAGATTACACCAGTACTCGTGCAACTTTGAACATTTTGGCAGAGCTTGCATGAAAAGGGCAAATCCTGATTTGCCAGAAAATAAGAACTAAGAAGCGCAGGGAAGTACCAAACTGCAGTGGTCCATTGCTTGCGATCGAGCCAGAAACCTAGGCCGCACCAGCACCAGGACATGGGATTCATATTAATTATTAAGTTAATGCATATATATATATATAGTCGTGACAAATAGGCAAAATAATATGGATATATATTGTAAGCTAATTTGCTTCCATTCTTCATTTGATTATTTTTGTGCACCCCGGCCTTTCAATTTGCTTGCTAGCTAGCTGTATTGGCAATTGCAAAGGCTTTGTAAACTTTGCTTTATATGATTTATAGCTAGACCTCCTTCCTTTTGACTGTGATTTGTGGGTGGGTTGGTAGGTCCTCGAGTAAGTACGTACTTAGGTAGCTTGATTAATTGTTCCAATTTTCTTCTTAATTCTTTCCCCAGTCTAGCTAGCCAACATCATTAAGCGTGAGGAATATATCACTTAGTTTGGTCCCTTTCGTCTAGTGGCTAGTGCATCATTCTGTCATGTCAAAGTCATGACAAGTAGTATGAATTTTACTAATGTTTTTCATGATGATAAGGCATAACTGCAAGGAATGAACACAGACGATCAATTATACCTTATCGTTTACAAATTGTTAATCACAACATAAAGAATGAGATGAAATATTGGCACTAAAACCAAATCAATGACGCGAGAGATTTTCTAGCACATTCAAGCACAACCACCACCATTAATTAACAACTCAAGCTTGGTAGAGATACATAGAGTATAGATATATAAAAATAACTTGCTTGATACAAAAAAACAGTTCTAACCGGTTACGGTACAAGAAACATATACTATATACTTGACCACTATTATAACAACTGATATTCACGGTAACAAGAGCTTATAATTAAATGAACAACAACAGAGGTTACTAGACTAAAACAGCAAATCAGAGAAGATGGTTGAACAACATCGCTCCCAGCTGGAACGATAAGGAATCAGGAACAAACTTCTGGATCGTGGAAGAGGCAGGAATAGAAGTAGGTCGAGTCGCGCTTTGCTCTGTCCTGAAGACAGTTAGCGCCCTGCACCGAGCGCAAGCAGACTACGGCGACTGTCTCAGCAAGATGAAACGACCTATCCGATGAACGGCAGCCACGAACAACCGGAGCTAGCAGAACTCAAGACGGGCTCACTCTCAGTGATGAAAAACTTGAGAATACCAAACTCTTCCAAAGCTCAAAGAAAAGAACTCGATATGAGAAATAAAACTTGAGAAGAGATAACAATGTGAGAGCTTGTGAGAGCTTATGAAGAATGAAAAACTTCACACCAATATATATAGGCACCCACCAAACTTGGAGACCAAGCCAATCAAGAAATGCTTGGAGACCAAGTATTTCTAGAAGAACTTGGGGGCCAAGTTGTTCTAGAACATCTTGGGGACCAAGCAAGAAATAAAAATAAAATTAAAAATAAAATCACACACACACAATCCAACAATCCCCCACATGAGTGTGTGTGCACTAAAATCATACAAAACGACATGGATTCACTGAGAGCAAATAGACAAGTTATGCATCAACAAGGTGTCCTTTGGACTTGAACCTTCCTTAGTGAATGTCTATCGAATTTACCGAAGAAATAGTGAGACTAGCTCTTGAACTATCCTTTTGAAGGTAAATCGAGACAATAGACATCACACACAACATGTCTTAACCCATTGAGTTCTATACGATTGTGTGCATTTTGGTCCTGGACAGCATCCTGGATTTCATGAGAGCTCTAGAGAACCCAAGCCATTGAACAGTTCTCATAGAAGCGACCCCACTTCTACTCTCATACAGGGAAGCATTGACTAAGAGTACCCTGTCACTACTCTTCTTATATCAAGATATCAACCTTCCCTTTAACATCGACAGGACACACTCTTCAATTTCTGAGACATGGGGAGAAACTAAAAGTTTCATAGTGTGTCAACTATGACTTATTCCAGCCAGTTGGCCAATTTAATCTAGATCTTGGGATCTCCAGTCAACTAGGTTTGGTTACCACCGAAAAAGTCATTTAAAAGGCTTTAACCCCATTCCCTTCGATGTAAATTTGACTTGCTCACGAGTCACTCCTTTCGTCAAACGATCAACTAGATTTTCTTTCGATTTTACATAATCAATGGAAATTATTCCATTTGTGAGTAACTCTCTGACAGTGTTATGCCTGCGCCTAATGTGTCTTGACTTTCCATTGTAGACACTGTTCTTAGCCCTCATTGAGGCAGCTAAGTTGTCACAATATATGCAAATGGCATTAACAGGCTTTGGCCATAATGGAACGTCTTCGAGGAAATGGCGAAGCCACTCAGCTTCTTCGCCTGCTTTGTCCAGAGCTATAAACTCTGACTCCATGGTTAACCGTGCTATACACGTTTGCTTTGAAGACTTCCACGACACAGCAGCACCACCTAGGGTGAACACATACCCACTGGTTGATTTAGTCTCTAAACTATCGGAGATCCAATTAGCATCACTAAATCCTTCCAGTACATGTGGATATTTTGTATATTGCAATCCATAGTCCAGAGTGTACTTCAAGTACCTAAGTACCCTGACCAATGCACCTAGAGGTGTCAAAAGGGCCGGGCGGCCCGCGGGCCGCCCGGCCCAGCCCGTGACGGGCCGGGCTTTGGCCCGGCCCGTTACTGTTCATACGGGCCGGGCCTGGCCCGGCCCCCATTGGGGGGCCGGGCTGGGCCAAAGAAATTGGGCCCACGGCCCGGCCCGGCCCGGCCCGTGGCCCGTTGGGCCCTTATGGGCCGGGCCCATGAGGCCCTTATGGGCCAGTAAGGCCCTTACTCATTTTTTTTTTAATTTTGTTATTATTTAGTAATTATTGATATTGGATATTAAAAAATTTAATTTCGCAATATATATAAATAATAACCATCAATTAATTTATTTAAAATTTTTAAGTTAAATTTTTTATATATTTAAATTATAAATAAACATTCTCCTTTTGATATGTACATTATTTTTCATATCAATTCACAAAAAAAATTATAAGGAATATAAATTAATGAAATAATATTTAAAACTTAAGAATTAAGATAGAAAATATTTTAAAAAGAAACAAATTAATTTTTATATATGTATATATTATGTGTATTATTTTTAAAAAAATTATTTAAAAAAAAAGAAAAAAAAGGGCCTGGCCCACCGGGCCCGGCCCGTTAGGCCCGTGGGCTAAGGGCCCGGCCCGGCCCTCTAGCCCACGGGCTGGCCCGGCCCGGCCCGGCCCAGCCCCTTTGTAGGGGGGCCGTGGGCCGGGCCGGGCCCTATCAATGATAAAAGGGCTCGGGCCCGGCCCGGCCCTTTTAGTAAAAGGGCCGGCCCGGCCCGTTTAAAAAGCCCGTGGGCCGACTCGGGCCGGACCGGGCCGGGCCGGGCCGGCCCTTTTGACACCTATAAATGCACCCCAATGGTCATGCCCAGGATTGCTCGTGTATCTCGCTAGCTTGCCTATGGAGTAGGCGATGTCAGGTCTAGTACAATTCATGATGTACATCAGACTCCCAATAATTCTGGCATATTCCAGAGAAGATACACCTTCATCATGATTTTTCTTCAACTTTGAATTTGGATCAAACAGAGTAATTGCTGGCTTACTCTCGAAGTGACCAAATCTTCTCAACACTTTCTCTATGTAATACGACTGAGAAAGAGCATACCCTTCGAAATTCCTTATTATTCGAATTCCAAGAATGACATCTGCAAGACCAAAATCTTTCATGTCAAAGTACGAGTTCAACATTTGTTTTGTGGACTGTATGACACTTCGATTTGTGCCCATTATCAACATGTCATCCACATACAGGCACACAATGACACATTCTTGGTTTATGATTTTCACATAAACACATTTATCACACTCGTTTATCTTAAATCCATTTGACAGCATTGTGTGATCAAACTTCTCATGCCATTGTTTAGGCGCCTGTTTCAACCCGTAAAGAGACTTTACTAGTTTACAAACTTTCATTTCATGTCCCTTTACAACAAACCCTTCAAGTTGTTCCATGTAGACTTCTTCTTCTAAATCTCCATTCAGGAATGTTGTTTTTACATCCATTTGATGTATCTCCAAATTGTATAATGCTGCAATAGCAATCAGCATCCTGATAGACATGATTCTTGTCACCGGAGAATACGTGTCAAAGAAGTCTTGTCCTTCTTTTTGACGATAGCCTTTAGCTACCAGCCGAGCTTTGTACTTATCAATAGTACCATCGGCCTTTAATTTCTTCCTGAAAATCCATCTGCACCCAACTGGTTTACACCTAGGTGGCAAATTGACCAATATCCAGGTATTGTTTTACAAGATGGAATTCATTTCACTATTAATAGCATCTTTCCAATAAGGAGCATCAGGAGATGACATTGCATCACCATAGGTTTGCGGCTCATCTTCTAACACAAAGGTTAGGAAATCTGGGCCAAAAGAAGAGGCCTTCCTTGCCCTTTTGCTTCTTCGAGGCTCGATGTCAATTTCCTGCCCATCTTGGCCTTTTGAAGAACTTACTTCATGAGTTCTCTTGGAACCACTTGCACAGGGTTTATCTCCCTTAAAAGGGAAGATGTTCTCAAAGAACTCCACTTCTATAGATTCCAGAACAGTATTAATGTTAGGAATTTCTGACTTAGTTACCAGGAACCTATAGGCAGCACTATGCGAGGCATAGCCTATAAAGACACAATCAATAGTTTTTGGACCAAGTTTAGTTCTCTTAGGTAAAGGAACCTGCACCTTGGCCAAACACCCCCACACTTTTAGGATTTTGTAGGAGGGTTGTCTACTATTCCACACTTCATAAGGTGACTTGCCAGACTTCTTATATAGAATTCTATTTAATATAAAGTTTGCAGTAAGCAACGCTTCCCCCCACAAATTATGGGGTAAACCCGAACTATTTAACATGCAATTTATCATGTCCTTCAAAGTTCGGTTCTTCCTTTCAGCTACACCATTTTGTTGTGGTGTATAAGGTGTTGTCGTCTGATGGATTATACCATGAGATTCACAAAACTCAAATAGAGCCGATGATTCATACTCACCACCCCTATCTGATCTGAACACCTTAATTTTCTTTCCCAGTTGATTTTCAACTTCTGCCTTAAATGTTTTAAAAACATCAAAGGTCTCATCTTTACTGCAGTCGTCAATAAATGTGACAAAATAATTCTTTCCACCTCTAGTGGGAGTACTTTTCATGTCACAAACATCACTGTGAATTAGGTCGAGTAATTCACTATTCCTTTCCACAGATGGAAACGGCTTTCTTGTAAACTTTGATTCAACACAAACTTCACATTTATGTCCCTTATCAATGTTAAAACTAGGTAATAACCCTAGATTAACCATTCTTTGGAGGGAACGATAATTGACATGTCCTAATCTTGAATGTCAAACATCACACGACTCAACAATATAAGTAGAAGAGTCATTCTTATTAATCTTCTTAGGCACTTGGGCCTGTACATTCAACTTGAACATGCCATCATCTAGATATCCTCGACCCACATACATTCCCCCCTTGGTAAGAGTAAATTTATCAGATTCAAAAACAATTTTAAACCCATTTTTGTTCAACAAGGTTCCAGATACCAGATTCTTGCGAATCTCAGGCACATGCCATACATCTGTGAGGGTCAGGATCTTCCCAAATGTCCACTTTAGCAGTACCTTGTCCTTGCCTTCCACAGTCGAGGCTACGGCATTTCCCATGTACACCTTTTCGATGCCATCCATCTTCTCATAAGTTGAGAACAAGGATCTATCCTTGCAAATGTGCCTTGAAGCACTTGTATCGATCCACCAGCCTTTGGCGTTATCAACCATGCAAACTTTAGTGATGACTGCAAAGAGCTCATCATTTTCCACCATATTGGCATAAGAAGGCTTAAGCTTGCGCTGGTTGCTACCAGAGCTCTGACCTTTCTTGTGTCTGCAATCCATAGCCCTATGGCCTGTCTTACCGCACACCCAACAGGTGCCTTGAATGTGTTTGTTGGTAGTAGACTTCTTCGGGCCCAATGACTAGGTTACTTTCTTGCCTTGCTGCTTCTTAGGCTGAGATTTGAGAGCCTCAGCTAAGTGAGCCTTAGCTTCATATCTATCTGAAACTTTATCTCCTTTGCGGTTGTCTTCTTCAATTCGAAGACGAAGAGCCAGATCTTCCATAGACAGCTCCTTGCGTTTGTGCTTGAGATAGTTTTTGAAATCCTTCCATGAAGGCGGCAGTTTCTCAATCACAGCGACAACTTGGAATGGTTCATTGATGACCAATCCCTCGCTATGCAAATCACTAATGATGATTTGCAGTTCCTCCATCTGGTTGACTACTAATTTTGTATCAACCATCTTGTAATCCAAGAACTTGCCCACTAGAAATTTCTTAGTGCCAGCATCCTCAAGCTTATATTTCTTCTCCAAGGTCTCCCACAATTGCTTGGAAGTAGCATATGCGGTGCAGTACACATTATACAGCGAGTCGGCCAAGCCACTCAAAATATAATTTTTACAGAGAAAATCTGAGTGCATCCACGCCTCCCTCGCAGCCACAGTCTCTGTGGTCATATTCTCTTCCGAGACAACGGGGCAATCCTCTTTGAGGATATGGACTAGATTCAGCGTGGTTAGATAGAATAACATCTTCTGTTGCCACCTTTTAAAATCTTCACCATTAAATGGTGGTGGCTTCTCAACATGTGGGGTTGGCTTGGCCACGGCTGAACCGAGCCCTTACATAGAAGTTGTTGCAGAAACAGCGGCAATGGGTGGGCGAAGACCTGAGGCAACAACAGGGGCGGGTTTGAACCCGAGGCAACACCAACAACAGTAGCACCGGAACCATCAGCAGGAATAGGGGCATCCATATTTTCTAGACTCTCTTACTAACTGTCTTCTGATTGTTAGGGATACAGAGAGTATAGATACGTACGGTATATAGAAATAACTTGCTTGATACAAAAAAACAGTTCTAATCGGCTACGGTACAAGAAACATATACTAACAGCTGATATTCACAGTAACAAGAGCTTATAATTAAATGAACAACAACAGAGGTTACCAGACTAAAACAGCAAATCAGAGAAGATGGTTGAACAGTATTGCTCCCAGCTGGAACGACAAGGAATTAGGAACAAACTTCTGGGTAGTGGAAGAGGCAGGAACAGAAGTAGGTCGAGTCGCGCTTTGCGCTGTCCTAAAGACAGTTAGCGCCCTGCACCGGCGACAAGCAGACTACGGCGACTGTCTCAGCAAGATGAAACGACCTCTCCGGTGAACGGCAGCCACGAACAACCGGAGCTAGCAGAACTCAAGACGGGCTCACTCTCAGTGATGAAAAACTTGAGAATACCAAACTCTTCTAAAGCTCAAAGAAAAGAACTCGATATGAGAGATAAAACTTGAGAAGAGATAACAATGTGAGAGCTTGTGAGAGCTTATGAAGAATGGAAAACTTCACTCCAATATATATAGGCACCCACCAAACTTGGAGACCAAGTCAATCAAGAAGTGCTTGGAGACCAAGTATTTCTAGAAGAACTTGGGGGCTAAGTTGTTCTAGTACATCTTGGGGACCAAGCAAGAAATAAAAATAAAATTAAAAATAAAACCCCCCACACACAATCCAATAACTTCCGAACAAACAGGATCGCCTTCCTCCCGTCTCCAATGTTAAGCAACAAATGGTCTCTAATTCTGTTCTGTCTAATCCAGATCAACTCCTCATTCCCTTGGATATAAACCCTTTAATTTGTGATATCCTGCAACTTCTCTTCTTCCCAAGACAATATTGATCACACTACTACTACACACAAGTCACTCACTCTTCAGGGCAGTTGCCTCTCCACTGACATTTTTCTTAACATTAATTAAGATCATCAGCATGGAACAATAACAATAAATATCATCACCAAATTTGGAATTCGCACGCACTTCCAGATCCAGTGATCCCTAATTAATGCCCTACCCCAGCCTAAACTTGACTCACATCAAACTATAGCCAGCCAATAAAGGAATATTTGGATTTAATCATGTTAGATAATTCATCAAATTCGAACTTGATATTTAATATGGAGTCTGTGAGGTAAACCCAATTTGACTTTTGAGTTGAGATAGTAAAGTCATTGTCTGTTATACAACTAATTTTATAACCATTCTCTCATCACAATCATGCTAGCAACCCAATGCTTTTAATTTCAATTAATGCTGAAATTCATTATATAAAGGCATATGTAAAATAAACCAATACCAAACATACTCTCAATCTCATTAAAATTGTCATATATAAACTCCTCAATATAGTTGAGGATTGACTACTGTTTAATAATATAAGAGATGATGTAACTGAAGTTATTATTATACCTTTGATGAGAATTTATATCAACGCTAGCATAGCATGCTGGATGCTGATATGTTAGTCAAACAATAACGAACGGAGCAAATTAACTATTCCAAGTTACAAGCCAGAGTGAACTGTGACAAGGATCACAATTCACAAGTACACAAACAAAAGTAAACAAACAAGGAAGAGAACTTCTCTGACTTCTGAGGTCAAACAAAATGTGAATAATTCGACTAAAGAAGAATTTTGTTGAGAAAAACACAAGCAACTCTTCTAGGCCAAAAGACTACACTACAGTTATATTACAGTTGAACAATTAGAGAGCCTGTCTCCTACTAATTTCTCTTCCTATCCTAACCTTCTATACAACAATTTCTTGATAAATTCCTGTCAAAATCTCAACATAAGAGAACAAGAGAAAGGGATCCTAGCACTATGTTACAAGGAAAGAATTAAATTTGAATGCAACTACAAGGTTAGAGATCTGTACATGTTTTCATGGTACATTCTGGGGTTGGGCTTTTACAGTCCCGAGGGCAGTCGCTCTGGTGCTGAAATGCCAAACGAGTGAAGCCAAAACTGCACCTGGTGTATTGGACTGACCCAGTATCACCAAAATCTTCTTCTAGTTATGACTGAAGAAGGGGCAGATCCATTCCTCTGATAAATCATATGGACAATGACAATAATCACAGATCATTTGTGAAAGTCCGGTGTATCAGTGTAATATCTTGTATGGTGGATCAGTCAGCTGAAAATATCTGACTGATGGAACCGCATCCATTTCAGTAACTGACCTGTTCAGCAGCAAAAATAGAGCTCCGCGAGCGCAAGAGGGACTCTTCCCTTCATTTCACGAATCCCCTCCAAAGTGCACCATTACAACAATACTGTACAGGGGATGCTCTTTGCTGGTTTTGAACAAGTGTCCATGGACAACATTCAGCAAAACCAACTGGGCAGACCTCGATGGAAGAACTACATCTCCCAAACAGGGGGAGTCAAGCAAACAATATTAGCTATTTCCCACTCTTGTTTGTTAGATTAATCCCCTTTGCCTTCTCCATTTCAACCTCCTTCTCTGCTTTCTTCTTCTCCAACTCAGCCTGTTTACAGTTCTCTTCATGTGCTTTCCGAAACAACCTCACAAAGTTTAAGAGGGTGGCAGTGACTGCACGAACAAATAAGCCATTTAGGAAGCACAACTCGTAGAATTCAGATGTGCAGGACTAATTTCATTTATAAGGACAAAAATGGTGTCCAGAGCAAAGAAAAAAATAAAAAAGCAAAAAAATGGTGCTGCAACACCACATGAAGTTGAACGGGACAATTTATCATTCACTACGTGTTTACATATAGCAATATAAAGACCACCATATTAATCTAAATATTTAAAAGCAATGCCATTTCTCAAGAATTCAATTCCAAAATCCAAGAGAAAAATCCACATTTGGGTCTTGTCCCAAATTATCCAGGCTGGGTCAAATAATGGGTTTCATTCTGGAAATCAAGACATACTATAACAAGAAGATATTGCATGCCAGTTTAGCACACGAGATACACATATTCACCATAACTAATAATGATCATTGTTCCGTATTTTTGTTTGAAGCTTTTCTCAAATTTCTGGATTATTGTACCTCAATATACATAAATCCCCTCTAACACCTCACCACCAGTGTTGAAGGTATTCCTCCTATTCACATTCAACCTCAAGACCAGATAAAAGAGGGTTGCATTAGGTAATGGACAACTAGTGTAAAGTTTGTCAGACTGTATAAAATTGTACCAAATACCATGCTCTACTTCTGTTACAATTGTGACCCGAAATTCAAATTTGACTGAAATTAGGACTCTTAATTTGATCGTGATTATGATTTCAAATTTAACTGTGATTATGATGTTAAATTCGATTTTACGCGAAATTTATCTCATATGGAGAAATATCCTCATGCATCATCTTCTGATCAGGATACGATTTTCTGTATTCATCTATAGATGATTTTAGGTTTATAAATAAGTGTCCAATGGTCTGGAATTAATTGCAACTATATCACTTTTGTATTACCAATATTTAATTAGTGATATTTTATTCTTTCTACCCGTAATTTTTCTCAATTTGGATTTTCCACATAAATTTTGTGTTTGTATGTGGTTGATTGGTTTGATTGTGGTTTGTTGTCAATCTAATTTCGTAACTGTTGAGCCAACTTGCTCATTTTAATTAAGTTTTGATAATTAACAAAAATATTTTTATGATATAAATGTTTTCTCTAACTCATGCAAAAAGTAAATTTATTTTGAATTAAAAAAGAATTACTTTTAGACATGTTTTCTTGTTTTAATCATTTATGTCTCAAAAGCTTATATTTGAATTTTCAAATTTTGAATTAAAGGAGAATTATTTTTATACATGTTTTCTCTTACTCATACAAAAAGTAAATTTATTTTGAATTAAAAGAGATTACTTTTAGACATGTTTTCTTGTTTTAATCATTTATATCTCAAAAGTTTATATTTGAATTTTCAAATCTTAATTTCTCATACAAAAAGTAAATTTATTTTGAATTAAAGGTGAGACATATTTTCTTATTGTTTGAGAAAGTCTAAACATTTTTTGAATTTCAAACTTCATACTAACCCTTTCTTTAGTGGCTAAAATGCTTATAAATACCCCCCAAATTCATTTTTTGAGTATCCAAGTACTTCTATTGTATATCCAAAGTACCCGAAAGCTCTCAAACGCTCTTAAGCAAAACATCCAAGCAATCTGAGACTCTCAAAATATTATTACACATCCACCGAAGAGCCACAAGGCAAGAGAAGAAAAGTTCTTTAAGTCTTCTACGACAAATCCAAACTTTTCCATTTGAGGTTACAAATTTATTTATTTATTTAAATATTATTGCCTTGTATAATTTGTTCTTAATTGCTTATTTGTGTCCAAGTGTGAACAAATTATTTGTAACATTTAAATTACTATTGTGGATTGTATAGGTTTCTTAGAACCGTTAAAATCTAAGTGAATCTAGTTTTCAAGGTAAGTTAGAGAGAAAACCTTGGTGTTGGTGGTTTTCCTAGAACCCATTATAATCTAGAAGTGTATCTAGTTTCCAAGGTGAGCTAGTGTGAAAACCTTGGTGAGATTAGTGGAATCCTAAGGGTGGTTGAGACCTTGGGAGAATTGAGTAGGTGTGTGTAGAGACACTGAACCACTATAAATTGTCTTGTGTTTCATTTATTTATTCTTGCTATATCTTATGGCTTGTAATTTATTAATCTCAAACTTACATATACATAATTATAAAATCTTAATTTGTTTAAAATTAAATAACAAGAATTTAATTAAAAGAAAATAATTTATATATATTCTTAGAGAAAATAATTAATCGATAATATTTATTAAAAGGAAGAAAAATTTTAAACACTCAATTCACCCCCCTCTTAAGTGGCCATACCTTAAGGGACCAATAGTAACAACTTCAATGATTTAGCACTAGCACTATCCACAACTTTTTTACTTGATTATTAAAAAGATAGGCCGCTTATTTGTTTTCTCTGCTTTAACATCAGTTGTTATTGCCATTATTAATATACGCAGATTAGCTTGATAAGAATTGTTGAACATCATGAGTTCGCTCGATAGAAGGAACCTCATACATCTAGAGATGCAAATGAACTGCTCTTTGTTGGAAATTCGAGATGATGAGATAACAAGCTATCTTATGATAAAGATAGCTTATGGAATAGACTCGGCCACATGGAGCTAATTGAAGATTAGGATAACGAAGATTGAAGTCCCAAGAGATTAAGGAAGAGCTCCTAGATAATAGGAGAAATTATAGGAGCTGATATTATAAGAGATAATATGCAACAAATAATAAAGATAATGCACTCTAGTTAGCCTATCTTTAAGTAGTTGTATATCTATACAATAATTAAGTTTAGTTATGATTATATCCCTTGTACAATAGGGTTAGCAACATAGAGTAAATCTATATAAATAGACAGTCTCGCATGAATACAATTTAATTGAGTTTGGTTGTTTCTTCCAACTCGATTCTTCTAGAAGCTGCAGTCCAGGGTTGATTAGGGTTTGTTCATGGTATCAGAGCTTGATTGATCCAAGCCTGAAACTTCCGCAATCATGAATGAGTCGAACAATGACAGTGCAGTCCACACAACTACTGAGTCTTCCAACCCACGAACAACAATTCTTCTAGGCGCTTCCTTATCCACCGAGAGCCACACCTTGCAAATTACACAGCACCGGCTAAATGGCAGGAACTTCTGGGAGTGGTTCCAATCGGTTGCTTTGGTAATCAAGGGAAAAGGTAAGTATGGACATCTGTTTACTGCACCATCCAAAGATTTTGCGGATTATCAAAGATGGGAGGCTGAGGACTCCATCATCATGGCGTGGCTAATCAATTCAATGGAGCAAAAGATTGGCCGAACGTACCTTTTCTAAAAAGACTACTAAGGAAGTGTGGGATGCAGTCCAAGAAATATATTCGGATCTCGAAAACACAGCTCAGTGTTTTGAGATTAGATCAACTATTTGAAACACTAAACAATGTAATTCTAGTGTGACTGAATACTATAATACATTGCTTGAACTATGGCAAGAGATGGATCTATTTTATGATCCAAATTGGGAGTGCAAAGCAGACAGCTTGAAATACAGTAAAATGTTGGAAAAAGAAAGGGTTTTCGACTTTCTTCATAGCCTCAATTCAGACCTTGATGAAGTTTGTGGTCGGCTTCTTGGCACCAAACCCCTTCCTTCACTCCGAGAGGTCTTTGCGAAAGTAAGAAGAGAAGAAAACAGAAAAAGGGTAATGCTCACAACCACCAATTCTCATACAAGTTCAGCACTCGTAGCAACAAAAAAGGAAGAATTTTCAAGGGATAAACCATGGTGTGAGCATTGCAACAAGCTCTTTCACACCAAAGATACCTGTTGGGAAGCTACATGGAAAACCAACAAATTGGAAGCCAAGGGGTAAGAGAGAAAAAGAGAGGCCAGCCTACACAACTTCAATTGCAGCAACACCTCCACTCGAGAAAGGTATGCAGCTGAACCTATCTACAGAACAGGTGTTGTTCCTGCAAAAATTATTGCAGGATACTCACCTTGGGAAAGAAACCGACAATACAGCCACTATTGCTACAACATTCCTGGTCCAAAAAGGTAACCTAATATACTCCCTAACCTCTAGAAAACCTAGTAGAAAGTGTTGGATTATAGATACGGGTGCCTCTAACCATATAACAGGAACAACCGAAATTTTTCAGCAATTT
This sequence comes from Diospyros lotus, assembly GCF_014633365.1. NCBI lineage: Eukaryota > Viridiplantae > Streptophyta > Magnoliopsida > Ericales > Ebenaceae > Diospyros > Diospyros lotus. Next base: position 36,017,478 of record NC_068351.1, on the reverse strand, counting down.
CAGTCTCATTGGCAGCTAAGGGACAAGGAGTTAACAGTGTTGTTGGCTGATGGTAACACCTCTGTTGTTATAGGGGAAGGAGATATAAGTATTGGTGGTTTAAAACTGAAAACAGTTTTATATGTTCCAAATTTGAAGTGCAACTTGTTATCTGGTAGCAGGCTTACTCAAGATATGGATTGCAATGTAACCTTTCTACCCTCTCATTGTATTTTTTAGGATCGGTCCTCGGGGAAGATGATTGACAGTGCTGAGAAAAAAGGATGGGCTCTATTGGCTTTCAAAAAATAAGGCTTCCCTTGATTAGTTCACTCATAGTCTCTCTCTTTTGGTTACTTCTAATTCTGATATCTTGTTATGGCATAGAAGGCTTGGCCACCCCAGTTTTTCATATCTAAAACGTTTGTACCCAAATTTATTTTTCAATAAAGAGAGTTTAGTTCTTCAATGTGATAAATGCATCCTTGCCAAGCAAACACACAGCACTTATCAATCTCATCTATATACTCCTTCTAAACCATTTTACCTAATTTATAGTGATATTTAGGGACCAGCAAGAATTTCAAACTTAACTAGTGCCCGATGGTTTGTCACTTTCATTGACAATTATTAAAGGGTGTGCTGGGTGTATCTTATGAAAGAAAAATCTGAAGTCAATACCATTTTTCAAAGTTTCCATAAATTGATTCAAAACATGTTTCAATCCTCCATTTGCATTCTTAGAACTGATAATGGCCGGGAATATTTTTCTCACCTCTTAACCCAATACCTTATCACTCATGGGATTTTTCATTAAAGCACTTGCCCCTATACTCCTCAACAAAATGGGGTAACTGAAAGGAAAAATCGCCATTTACTTGAAGTGACTAGATCTCTAATGCTTACTAGTTCTACTCCAAATAGGTATTGGGGAGAGGCGGTCCTCACAGCCTCTTATTTGATCAATAGGCTGCCATCCAAGGTCCTAAACTACCAAACCCCCTTGAATCATCTAGTATCCTTCTACCCTCATGTCTGCATCATAAACTCTCTTCCACCCAAAGTCTTTGGTTGCATTGTGTATGTCTATCAAAACACTCCTCACCATCACAAACTTGACCCAAAAGCCCTTAAATGCATATTTGTTGGCTATTCCCCTACCCAAAAAGGTTACAAATGTTATTGTCCCCTATCACAAAAATTCTTTGTTTCTTGTGATGTGACATTTGTTGAGAATGAGTTCTACTATTCCAGTGACTTGGTACAAAGAGAGGAAACTCATTGGGATCCCACAATCTCACATCTCTTCCCTCCTTTGTGTCAAAATCCTGTCAAAATCCTAACCTTGATGCTGCTCATCACCCACAATCTGTTCCTATTGAATCAGCCAACATTGAATCTTCTAGTATGCCTGCCCATCAACAAGCTGAGTCAATGGTGACTGATTCAGGAGGGGAAGTCTGCCTAGAAAAGACCATAGAAGAAAAAGGCATAAAAGTTTATTCAAGAAGACCCAAAAAATCTTGATCCTCAACTCGGCCAATCATTAGAACTAGAGGAAGGTCCAACAATTGAGGGGAATGCCACAAGTCATAATGATCTATATATCCCCATTGCTATCTGGAAAGGGGTAAGGTCATGCGTAAAGTATCCCATCTCAAATTACATGTCATACTCCAAATTAATCTCACAATTCAAGGCATTCACCACGACTGTTGATGAGGTGACGATACCTCGAAATATTTATGAGGCCCTGAAAGACCCAAAGTGAAAGGAAGCTGTTAAAGAAGAAATGAAAGCCCTGGTTGAAAATCACACATGGGATATGGTTGAAATTCCCAAAGATAAAAAGGTTGTAGGCTGCAAATGGGTGTTCACTATTAAATACAGATCAGATGGAAACATAGACAGGTATAAGACAAGGTTAGTGGCCCAAGGATACTCTCAAATCTATGGGATAGACTACAAAGAAACATTTGCCCCTATAACTAAATTAAATTCCATAAGAGTATTACTATCTATTGGTGTAAATCTTGATTGGAAATTGTTTTAGCTTGATATAAAAAATGTTTTTCTCAATGGGGAATTAGAAGAAGAGGTATATATGAGGATTCCACCTGGGTTTGAAGAAGGGAAAGTTGGCAAGGTATGTAAGTTATAGAAATCTCTCTATGGGCTAAAGCAATCTCTAAGGGCATGGTTCAAGAAATTCAGCACTACACTCACTAAGTTTGGGTATACACAGGGAGAAGCAGATCATACTCTCTTTACTAAGTGTTCAAATGGAAAGAGGTGCATCCTCATTGTGTATGTAGATGATATCATCATCACAGGTGACAACACTCAGGAAATTACAACACTCAAACGGAGGTTAAAGGAGGAATTTGAAGTTAAAGATCTTGGAACTATGAAATATTTCTTGGGAATGGAAGTGGCCAGAAGCAAGGAAGGTATCCTGATTTCACAAAGAAAGTACACCTTGGATCTCCTTAAGGATACAGGCATGCTAGGTTGCAAACCAAGGTACACACCTCTAGAATGAAATTGGAAGTATCTTGTAAAAGATGATAATCCTGCAATTGATAAAGAAAGGTATCAAAGGATAGTTCGAAGACTGATTTATCTCTCTCTCACTCATCCTGATATTGCCTGTGTAGTGAGCATCATGAGCCAATTTATGCACTCACCAACTCAACAACATTTAGAGGTAGCATATCATATTTTGAGATACCTAAAGAAATACTACACCAACTCTGTTTCTTATCTAATCCAATCCTGAGACTAAATGTTCTTTATATTCGGGGGTGGCAGAAGGCCGCACCCCCAAGTGACACGCACTTGAGATTCGCGCTGACAGGCGTGGCCCCAACGCCTGGCCTAGCCACGCATCTACAAGGCAGGGGGTCATCCACCCACATGGCCATACGGCCGCACCCCCGAGTGGGGTCACTCGAGAGTGAGCCATGCCGGAGTGAAGGCCACTTAGGGATGTTGTGCCTTAGCGTGCACCCCTGCACACTCGCACGCTCGCTCGTGCACCAGTGTGCCCATGCGTGTCCCCCTGCATGCTCGCACCCTTGTTCGCCCACACTAGCATTCGCCCGTGCCCGCGTCCATGCCCACTCTCGCGCATACCAATACCACCAAAGGGTCACCCAAGAGTGCCAAGATTGTGTCCATGTGCCCGCGCATGAACGCCTCCGAGAGACTCAATCAAAACTACCCCCGTGAGACTCGGTCAAAACCTCCTCCGAGGTTCTTGTCGAGAAGATCGGGTCACCAAACACCTGGTAGCCTCTTCCATTGCTATAAACAGGAAAAGGGTTATTGTTCAAGAAGAGTAATGAACGAGGGGTTAAATGCTTTGCCGATGCAAATTGGACAGGGTTTGTGATTGATAGCCGATCAACCTCAAGTTTTTGCACCAAGCTATGGGGAAATCTAGTAACGTGGAGGAGTAAGAAATAGACAGTGGTGGCAAGAAGCAGTGCAGGCAGAGTTTAGAACAATTGCCCAAGGTATTTGTGAGCTTATTTGGCTGGTGAGACTGATGGAAGACATGAGAATGCCCCTAAAATTTCCAACATACCTTTACAGTGATAACAAATCAGCCATAAGTATCATCAATAATCCTATATAGCATGACAGGATAAAACATGTTTGGATCGATAGGAGCTTCATATAGAGGGAAATTGAAGAAGGAGAATTAAATTGACCTACATTCCTACAAAAACTTAAGAAGCAGATATCCTTACAAAGGCAATGTCAAGACCAAGGTTTGAGATAGTGATTAGCAAGCTGGGAATGAGAGATATCTATTCACTAGCTTGAGGGCGGGGGGGTGTTGAAAATCCGAGATGATGAGATAACAAGCTATCTTATGATAAAGATAGCTTATGGAAGAGACTCGGCCACATGGAGTTAGCTGAAGATAAGAATAAAGAAGATTGAAGTCCCGAGAGATTAAAGAAGAGCTCCTAGATAATAGAAGAAATTATAGGAGCTGATATTATAAGATATAATATGCAACAAATAATAAAGATAATGTACTCTAGTTAACCTATCTTTACGTAGTTGTATATCTGTACAATAATTAAGTTTAGTTAGGATTCTATCTCTTGTACAATAGGGTTAGCAACATAAAGTAAATCTATATAAATAGGCAGTCTCGCATGAATACAATTTAATTGAGTTTGGTTGTTTCTTCCAACTCGGTTCTTCTAGAAGCTGTAGTCCAGGGTTGATTAGGGTTTGTTCATGTATGTTCTCTCCCTACCTCAACAACCTATATCCTACCACAACATCAATTGAACTCTTGGCTTTAATATTCCTTCCAACCTAAACAACCCACATATACATGTGGGGAGAGAGAGTAGGGGGCCACCTAACCAACCAACTATTTGACCAAGTTGCATTATGACTCATCATTCTTGGCCATGAGCCTACTCCCATGTTCATGGCCAGTTTTGCTATATATAGCTGCTCAATTCACCATGGCTAATTTTACAAGTGTTTAAAATGTTAATGGTTATGAAGCCCCCACAACACCCCCCCCCCCCCCCCCCCCCCATAGAGACTAGAGAGTGATAAATGTTAAATAAAACTTCAGATTGGTCTAACCACAGATTGGTCTGAGTTTCAAATCATTGACATCAATGTGTGATAGGGAAAGTGGAAACCCAATATGAATCTTTATACTAGAAACTTAGATACCAGACTATAACACGAACACTCAAACCATTTGCTATCTAAGAGAAAATGACAAAAAAGTTCAAAACTCATTAAGGCAATCTTAAATAGGTTGTCAAGCAGAATTGATGATCATGTTACTCTTACATTACCTTGCTCAAATGGGCAACGTGCAGGGTCCTCACCAAAATACAGAGCTAGGGCATCAGCATTTCTACCCTGTCCACCAATAAATGAAATGCTAGAATGTTTAAGAGGGGGAGGGAGGAGAGAGAGAGAGAGCGATGATGATGTAAATTATTACTTAATTAATGGTTGGGGTGTAGAGAAAAATTACCACTACAGAATACAAACTCGTTACAGATGCCACTTCTGTCTCAGCAATGCTAATGAATTCCTTCAATGTCTGAACAACAAATAATGGGAATAACTCAGTAGGCCAGTAATGATATAGCACTAGAAGGAAAACCAAGGTCTTCAATAACAAAATATTTAAAGACTTTCTATATAAGAATTACCTTAATCAGATTGAAATCACATGATTATACTCGTAAAAAATACTTTCAGATAGAAGGTCAAATGCTTACAATGGAAAGAACTTTCGAGTATAACCACTTTGTACTTTCTTCAATGATTTGAAGAAAGAATTAAAAATGCAATAAAAGCTGTATCACTGAACAAAATAAGAATATAAAGTTCCAGAAAGGAAAACTCACACAGGATGTTGGATACCTTTCGGAAGACTTCAGATACAGGACCATCATTTTCAGATGCACTCAACTCCTGCTTTACCTTTTCCAATCCTTTGATAATAGCTTGCATTTCTTCTGCTAAGAACTTCAATTGTATCTGCAAGGAAGTAAACTCCATGAGAAACCACTTAGACATATTGCATCACATACTTCAAATCAACCATAAGAAAAAGAGAGCTCATGCTAAACCTTTGTTGCTGCTTCCAAGCTAATGAAATCCTCATGGAAGTCTAAAAGAGCTGGTGACTTGGAGGCCAGGACCTGAGGAACAAGTTAAGTTTGTTATAAAACTAGACAAAATATCTTTATTCATTGATTGATTTACTTGTCTTTATATGTAAAGCACTACCGAAAATTGCCAAAGGGCAATAGCTTCCAAGGAAGGAATATATAGAGAAAATAAAGGACCATCAAAAAAGTAATCTGTCTTATCAAATTTACTGTGGGGAGGGGAGGTGGAGGTGCCCCTCTTGTAATCCTAAAAAAAAGCATAAAACAGTGACAACTGTAACCTCACTAGATATCTAGGCCCTCAAAACTCTCCAATTCCTGGTCCTTACAGCCTGCATCAAACAGACAGGCACCACCAACCAAGGTTTCCTCAACCTCTTTAAATGTTGCCCAAGCCCAATAAATAAATATAGGCAAGTGTACAGAACCCGCAAAACCAATTGAGTTCTGAAATCTGGAATAGAGCACACCTTGCAAAGATAATGCATCAGTGTCATCTTGCTGTTGGAAGCACGAGTATCAGTGAGTTTTAAAAGACTGTCCAACTTGAATCCAACTGCAGAACCTGCGAACAATAAACTTCTTAATTTCAAGTCATGGAAAAGAAAAGGTATTGCATGCCACTTTTATGACTACAAAATTCCTTTAAAGCAGGTCTGTGAGTCCTGGATTAATAATTGCATATGCTTTTACAAATACAGAAATTCCTTCAAGCAGGTGTCAGAGTCCTGAACAAATTAAGACGCCCAGAGCTAAATTAATGCTAGATGTTTAAGAAGGAAAAATAATAGCATGATATACTTCACAAACCAAATATGTTTTAATAGAATCAAAGGTAAAAGTAGTTGAGTCACTTCAGCACATTTAGTAATTAAACAGAAAATATATTGTCTCCAGATCAACATTTTTATAAATGCTCTCCTGAAAGGCAATTAATCAATCATCAAGTATGAAAGGCAGTCATCCAAAAAATAAATCTCATAGTTCCTTAAGCATTCAATAAACCTACTATACACCAAGTAACAGCAAGGGAGAAAAGTTATTTCACTTTGCATTTCACATGTCATAGGAGTCTCTATACAAGTCACCAAAAAGACCTACACAGGATGTCACCAATTATTAATGCATTTATATCTGTACCTGTAAGTGAATATAAAATTCTCATTCTGGTCATTAAGTATGACATACAATTATCCATAGTACCTAATTCAAAACATGTGCCACTTGCATGGATGTAAACATAACATCAACAATTCAACACCAAAATTGTAAAAACAGAGATGATTTTCAAGTCACAGCTTCTAACACAAAGTCACTTAAAGAGCCTCTTAACCAGCATTGCAGAAAATTAATCAAACAGTATCTAGGTAAAGGACATAATCAAAATCATGTAATTTCAGATCTTGTTGTCTGCTTCGCCTGTTGATCATTAATGTTGATTTTTTCATTTTCTTTTTTCGGCTAAGAATATAAACTGCAATGTCTTTAAAATCCTGATTGCAACAATTTCAGATCAACTTCTTCTTCTTAAGTTGGATGCATACTATAGAGAGTTATATCAGCCCAAGTAGTTAAAGCATGAAAGAAATATCCAGTCAATTTTTGGAGGACATAAGAAATTCGAGAGAGCTTCTCAATAATATAAAGGCCCTCTTACCTCTTGCAGTTCCTTGATTCAATGTATTCCCCAGATATAAGATTTTCTTCATAATCTCCTTCAATTTGAGGGAATTTCGAACCTAATAAATCAGTAAAAACTATATTAGATAAGAAAAAGATGAAGCAACAGTATTAAAGCTTCATTTTCGGTGGGATACCTCTTGGCATGCATCATTTACAGTGTTTAAACTCTTCTTAAAATCTGAAATCTGCAACTCAGGTAAAAAGTTAGATAACTGGAGTTACTCATATAAGATAATCTCCAGAAGTATCAATAATTTTTTTCATGCAACAGACCTGAGAATTAAACTGAATCTTGAATAGAAAAACCCGTAGTTTGGACTCCACCCTTGGCACCTTCATTAGCTCCATAAAGAACTGAAAGGGAAAAGGTACAAGAATTAGAATAGGCAACTGCACCATAATACAGCCATGAAATTAAAATAAATAAAAACCATGGTTCCAAAATACATTATAAAACAAAAGCATCAGAAATTTAAGAACTATAATCGCTGACAAGCAACATGTATTCAAATTACTTAGAGATGATGGATCATGCTTGTATATTTGTTCTCTGTTAGTGCATCGTATAATTTTAGCCACTTTAAATTCACTGGAGAACTAAGAGTTTCTCCACTTCCTTCTCTATTTAAAGAACAATAAACACAGGAATTATTCTTGAATAATAAATGGCCCTTTCCATTTTGCATCAAATTTAGACATGTTCCACCCTCTCATAACTCATAAAGTCTTCAATACTAAATCTTCTCTTTTATAATATCTTGGGTTCACTAGATTTTTATAGGCCCTCGATACATTAAATATGTAGCTGTATGCTTTTTTGCATGAGGCCCTCATTATTATTATTATTTTTGTTGGGGGGGAATAAATAGTTTCCAGCTTTGAGTATCCATCTTCTGACGTGGCCTCACTTCTTAAGCAACTTTACATGAAGAAATAACAATATATGGAGGGAGAAAATGTGACACCCCATGGATTTGCTTGAGGTACTGAGGGCAGAATAAGGGTGGGAGGAGGAGGTGACAGCAAACCTGAAGTCAACTTTGGCATTGGCTATCTGTGTATAGGGGTCAACTGTGAGAACGAATTGAAAATTTACACTGACAGTCAAGGAGAGAACCAACTCTTGATTGATTACTGAAGAAGGTAAATTAGTCCAGGGAAGCAGCTGACTTTGAGCTTGATTTTGGGGGATTAAATAAATAGATTTTCGAGCACCTTTTGGATATGATGTTAGGAACAATGAGAGGATTCAATGGTATAGAATTATTAATTGTGGTCAAGGTTTGTGAAAGTTGGGATTAGTGGCTAATCAAGCAATGAAGGGCTAAAGTAATCAGATTAGGAGGTCTCGAAATGTTCTAGTAGATAGTGGGATTCTCCAGCAAGTTGTAGAGACTTGTAGAAGGGGCATCAGCTGTCAAGGAGGGTTGAAGGCAGGTGGTGAGATGGCCTAGAGATAGGAGTGTAAATGGACCAATATGCTCAATGAACAGCTCATGCATGAGCTCAGTTTTGGCTTTGTATACGTTCATTTATTGATTAATTGAATGAAAACAAACAAAATTTTGAAACTCATTTAATAAACAAGCTAAGCTTGAGCATAAGTCAGTTTGCTCGTTTATGTTCATGAACAAGATCATTTATATTAATGAATCAACTCGTTTACATTTCGTTCAAAGCTCATATATTGTTTGGTTGAGATATGTAATATAAATTTATATTATATATTGTATAATATAACACAAATTATAAATTATAGTATAATAAATAACTACAATATATAATGTATAATATATAATATATTATATTATATTATATAAATGAACAACAAACTAGCTTTAAATGAAAGGTAAACAAACTGGTTCCTGAACATAAATAACTTTGTTCATGAACATAAAAGAGCTTAGCTTGAACATGATAGGATGTTAACGAATAATCTTTGAACACCATTTATAGAGCCAAGCTGCTCCTGAACACAATTATGAATAAATGAGCCAAGTCCGAACAGAGACAAGCTCAGCTCAGCTTGTTTACACTCTTACCAAGGGAGAAAGGAACACATAGCTAGGCCTAGGTGGAAACCAAGGAAGTTGCCACCGCTTCAGCTGCTCCACAGCTTGTTAGTTGCTTGCATTTGTCAATAAATAGGCTCCCATTCCCCATTTCTCAGCATAAGAAATTCGAGAGAGAAGCTCTCCAATAGCTAGAGTGAGGAAGTGCTCGAGCAAAGAAAAGGGAAGAAGGAAGAGAGAAAACAGAGAAAGTAAGGAGACTTGGCTGAAAGGCTTAGAAAGCTGAAGTTTGAATTTAGTAAGTGCATGGTCATGGTTTCTTACATGTTGACATTGTGCATGAAATGTTCTAATGGAAACTTGATGTGCATTGTAACATTGTTTATGTGCATTGAGCGAACATTGTGAGCATGTTGCATAAATGTGTAGGCAAGTATGCTGTAGTGTGTGTAAGTTCAATGCAATATGTGTGTGAGACTCCCCTTTGTGGTCAGGTGTGATGGTTTCCAGGGTACTTATAGTCCCTTGAGCCATTGGGATGATGTTTGTCTGTCAAGTATGGGGTTTAAACCACATGCACCCAGCAAAATGTTGTTTCGAGAACCTGGGAATTGCCTACATGAACTGTGTGTGATGAGCATTGTGTACGTGTCATGACATGACTTACTAAGATATGTTCCCATGCATGTACACTTTACACGATCCAAACCATGCAAGAGATGAAGAGTGTCTTAGTAATTAAAATTAGCTATTCCATTGTGTGGTCCATTTTGTGGCTAGTAATTGATTTGTGGCATCTTTTGTGATACATTTTGGTGAATGAGCTATTCATAACCAACGTATATCTTTTGTCCACCCCTTGAATGGTACACATAATAAAGAATAGAAGTAAAGATTAAAATTAATTGTTCAGTTGTATGGTTTATTTTGTGGCTGGTCATTCTTTTGTGACATGTAGATCAAGCAGGGAGATTTTTATACAGTACACAAACAAAAACAAAATTAAAATTTTCCTAGTACCTAGGTTGTACCTACCACAAACCTAAATAGTGTTAGCAAGGTGGGACATAATGCGCCCCCCCCCCCCAAAAAAAAAAAAAAATAAATAAAGAAGTATGGGCTATATGGATCATAGAAAGAACAAGATGAGGGCATGGGTCTATGAAAATCCTACCACCCAATATCCAACCCATTTTCATCCCCAACCCTGATCCCTAGCTCAATTGTTCAACCAACGAATGTAATGGACCTTGGGGAGGTGCCCACGATCAGTTTGAATACCAATTCAACCCTTGTTCATCCCATAATGACCCTACACATCCCATTTCAAGGCTAACACATTAGATATTTTGAGTTTGTTATGTGGTTTGCATGTGCAGAGTCAATCAAGTGCCTATGAATATCATCTTGTGCCAACACCAATTCAACTGTCCAGCCATTCCTTTGATATGCCCAAAGCATATAATTTTGGCCTATTCACTTTTTCTTGTCTTAATCTCCAAAATCAAATTTCTAGCCTAATGCTTGTGATTTAATCTGAACCCCTACTAAAAGGCTACTTTTATATTAGCATATTTTGTTTGGCCCAAGCATGCCTTCTCCAAATATTTCTGGAATCATGTACTAAGAATTTACAAGTGTATCAGAAGTCCAGCAATTTCATATCCAAAAATTTGGGGCAGAGAGGATACTACGGATTTGTTAAAGAACTATTCAAAATTGCTCCTGAAAGAAGAAATTTTGTTTTGTGTTATGTGTTTGTTTTAAGTTTCAATGGCTCTCAAGTAATCTTATACATGAAATAACGAAAACAAAACTTATGATCTTATAAAATGTATATATCAAGCATCCCAAAAATACCCCTCATGTGCACTTGCGCATGGACACAAATGCACAAATACAGACAGAAAATTAGTGCACAATATACACAAAGGGGACAAAGACATAGAAAGACTTGATTTCTAGATTTCTAGGTACCATTGCTCTGATAACATGTTAAATTACCACTTGTTCTAAGAGTTATGCTATTAGGGAAGTCACCAACAATGCACATATAAAGCTTTCCAACAGTCCCTCTCCACGTACAACTTGTGCACGGACACAGGTATACCGACTGATCAACACATACACAACATGGTATATAACAAATACAAAGGAGGCAAACACACATAACATTACACTTAAACCCAGAACCTACTAGAACTGGAGTTCAGCTACCATGTTAACACTTGTCCCAAAAGTTTAAACTATTAAGAAAGGGGCATATAATGTATATATCAAGATTTTCAACACAATCAAATGCAAGTTAGCAATAGGAGTGCCTACAATATATTATTGGGGGAACGTGCCACAACGCACTTGAAACCAGTTTGATTATCATCTGGCAGCAAAACCATACTAAGAAGTACCAGCATGGAGAGATGGCATAGATATAACATGGCTTCCATATGTAATAAATGATCTGGTTTACTGACCTGTTCACATTTCCCCAGGTTCTCCTTGTCACCAGTGTAATTCTGAACAGTTAAAATATGGGAGTCAATACAAGAGAAAGGGAAGTTCAAAAGGAAAAGGACAAACAAAGCCATGTAAACCACTTAGCAGAAAATCATCTCATTTCAAAAATAATTAAGACAAGGAATTGCAGAATATTGAAGCGAGATTTATGTTATAGCATCACCTTAAGAACCTCCATTTCTTCTTTAGTAGGACAGAATTTAATGAGATTTTCTACTTGATCAGCATCTAAAATGGAATCATCCATTGCTAGTGCTGCAGCCTGTAGAAATTGAAGATAAACATTAGTTCTTTAATGTGACCAAACAGCATGAAAAATGAAGTATCCCATTGAAGGTCCTCACATATATTGTTCATGCTGCACTACTAATAGTCTAAGAAAAGCCTACTTTACAAGCCAAAAAACAAAAAAATCTACCCCCAACAAAGTAAACCAGAATTGTGATAGTTACATACTACACCAACTCTGTTTCTTATCTTATCTTGAGACTAAATGTTCTTTATATTCGGGGGTCACTCGGGGGTGGTAGAAGGCCGCACCCCCGAGTGACACGCACTCAGGGGTCGCGCTGCTACGCGTGGCCCCAACACCTGGCCTAGCCACACGTCGACAAGGTAGGGGGCCATCCACCCACATGGCCATATGGCCGCACCCTCGAGTCGGGTCACTCGAGAGTGAACCATCTCAGAGTGAAGTCCACTTAGGGGTGTTGTGCCTTAGCCTGCACACTCGCGCGCTCGCCCGTGCACCAACGTGCCCATGTGCGTCCCCCCGCACGCTCGCACCCTTGTCCACCCACACTAGCATTCACCCGTGCCCGCGTCCATGCCCACTCTCGCACATACCAATACCACCAACGCCCCTGAGTGAGGGTCACACAAGAGTGCCAAGATTGTGTCCATGTGCCCGCACACAAACGCCTCTAAGAGACTCAATCAAAACCACCCCCACAAGACCCGGTCAAAACCTCCTCCAAGGTTCTCGTCGAGAAGATCGAGTCACCAAACACCTGGTAGCCTCTTCCATTGCTATAAATAGGGGGGTTCCTCCCCCCCTCCCCCATATGGTACGCAAACTCTTACACTCACACTTACTTCTTGCATTCAAGCATTTCACTTCTACGAGAGGCTGATTTAAGCATTGAAAAGTCCACGCGGGGATTCTCACCCACGCCCCTAACAAATCTTTACAAGTAGGTCATCCATCACTCAAAAGAGTCATCCATTCCCCGGAGGAGTCACCCATCGCTGACGTTCCACCCCGAGAGAGTCACCCATCACTTGGATAAGCTGCATGTGAGTCATCTTTCGACGGTTTTCCACCTATAAAATCATTGTTGTAGTTGAGCAACAACAATTAGTAATACTGACACTATCCTGCAATTGTCAGTTAATTATGTCAGACAGACTATGCTGGTTCATAAAGAATTCTAATAACCCATGTTATATAGCTCGATACTATTGCACATAAACTTCATTATTATAATATCTTGTGACAGTTGTTTCACATGAACAAAGCACTTGGGCTAAGTGCTCTACGTTTCATATACATACCCCAGTAAACATAGCTTGTTTATCCTTAATCCCTAAGAACAAGACCTTTCTGATATAACTGTTCTAATAGCCAATATTAAAGAAAAAGACAAGTAAAAACAAGCTCAGAAATTGGAACTGATGAGATTAACTCCAAGAAATTTGAGCTAAAATCTAATGGTTGTCCAAGGAAACCTAGATAAATGAGACTAGCAAATATGCTAGGGGTCATGAAGGTAAAACTTTAATTTCTCCAAACCCTTTCATGAGACTTTTAATATTATTAGATGAATAAAAGATTAAAAAGGAAGTCACTTGTTAATTATCTCATGCAATGATTATTGGAATAAAAGGACGTGAATACATCTGGATTGAAATCAGATTCACAAGTCAAAAACAAGGTCTCAACCATGATATTGTCACTAAAAATAGCCAACCTCCTTCATTATTTGTTTATGATTATGTAGGCAAACTGACGCCCCATGAATGGAAGAAGAGCACTTCAGTGCCTATTTACAAGGATAAAGGAGATATATTCAAAGTTGTGAAAATTATAGAGGAATCAAGTTAATAAGCCACTCACTATGAAATTTTGGGAAAGAGTGATTGAGCAAAGATTAGGAAGAGAAACTAGGGTGTCTAAGATCCAAATTGGTTTTCATGCCTGATAGGTTAACAATGGAAGCTATAGACTTGCCAAGGTGCTTAATGGAAATGTACAAAGATAAACACAAATAGAAATACACATAATGTTGATAGATTTAGAAAAAAATTATGCAAAAGTACTGAGAGAAGATTTAGAGAAGAAACAAGTTTGAATTGCTTATAGAGCAGAACACATGCAGGAGATACTAAGATTTGTCCACTTACAATTGAATTGCATCAAGGATCTACACTGAACCCTTACTCCTTTGCCCTAGTAATGGAAGAACTCATTAATTATATCTAGGTAGAGGTACCTTGGAGTCTGTTATTTGCAGATGAGGTTGTGTTAGTGGATGAGAAAAAGAAAGGCAATAATACTAAGTTCGAGATATGGAATATGGTAAAACGAGAAGATCAAGTCATACAAAAAAAAAAAAAGATTAATTCAAACATTTTGAATCAAATATCCAAAATGATGGGAAGATTAGTGAAGATTAATGGTTAAGATGGAAAAAAGCATTAGAGTTTTAGTGCTAGTGCTATTCATTTAAAGTGTAAAAGGAAAATTTTATAAGTCCAACTTTGTATGCAGTACATAATATAGGGCTATAAAGCACTAACATGTACAAAATATGAGCATAATGGAGATGAGCATCTTAAGATGAATGTTTGGCATACAAGATAAAATTAAAAATGAGGTTATTTGTAATAAGGTTAGAGTGGCTCTAGTGAAGATAAGATGTATAAGACCAGTGTTCTAAAACGCGCTAGGCGCTAGTCGGGCGCCAAGCTGGGGCCTAGCGCCTAGGCGACTTAGGAAAATTGTTGGTTTTTTTATAATTTTTTTTAACTTTGTGATGTGACTTGATGTTATTTTCAATTAAATCAAAATTGAAATAGACATAGTTCTGAAAGGCGCGAGGTACAAAGGGTCCTAAAGCCTGAGGCGTGAGGCACATGAGGTGAGGCACGCCTTTGTGAAGCGAGGCGCACCTTTTAAAAAAAAAAAAAAACTCAAAATCTTGTAAAATCATAAAAAACTATCAAATTATCAATAATAACACATGCATATCATTAATGATTCATTATCTTCAAATTCTAAACTAACATCATCAAAATTGATTCATTCATCATGCAAATTTTAAACTAGAAATATCATCAAAGTTCAAACTTAAACAAGTACCAATCATCATGCAAAGTTCTAAACAAACATATAAACACTGCAAATCCACAATCAATAAAGACGTTTTAATCAATCATCATCAAGGAGATCATCAACATCAAGCTCAATATCTACATCATCCCCTTCAATCAAGAAAATGCTTTTCATTTTGAAAAATATTATTTTTCTAAGTCTGGAAGATTAGCGCATTATAAGGAGACATATAAGAAAATGTTTTCATTTTGAAAAACTATCTCCCAGTATTTTGATAGCTAATATTCATTGTTGTTAAAATTATTTTTAATGAATTTTTCAAGAAATAGTAGGTATGTATTTTGGGGGTGGTAAAATCGCTAAATGCTGAGTTTGTACTAAAATCAAAATTCTATTTTCTTATTCTTATGGGTTTTGATTTTTTAGATATTTTTATTGAATCCAAATGGGGAGTACTTTCTTATTTACATTTATGTATTAAAGTAAATGGAAGGTAAAATATAAATAAAAAAAAATGTAGACATTTACTTAAACTAAAGAAATGTAAATATGGTGTAATGTATACATGTTGGAACTGAGAAGAGGGGAGGAATTGGGCTACCTAGATTTTAATTAAAATCTAGGTTTCATGAGGCGCGCCCCTCGCCTCGACGCCTCATTGTGCAAGGCGCTCACCTTACTGAAATCGCCTCGCCTCGGCCCAAGCGAGGCGCTGAACTGGCGCCTTGTGCCTAGGCGTGCCTTTAACAACTATGGAAATAGGCATGAAAATATATATATCTAACATATATATATTAGATATATATCTAACATATAAATAGAAAAGAAAAAAATATATATATCTAACATACAAATAGAAATAAAAAAAAATATATATCTAATATATTTAACATATAAATAGAAAAGAAAATATTTATATATCTAACATATAAATAGAAAATAAAATTAAATAACATAATAAACCTAACGCCCAACAATGTGCGCGCGCGAGAAAAAGAGAGAGGGGTCGAAAGTGGAGATGGAGCTTGACAGCGGCGGTGTTGACGCAACGAGGATGGAGCTTGACGGCATAGAGGCGGTGAGGAGGTCGCGATGGAGCCGGAGATAGCGTCAGCCTTGGGCTGAGATGGAGCTTGACAATCGACAACGGTGCGCACTAGAGAGAAGGGGAAATCGACGAGAGAGATAAGGGGTAACGGATAAAGGGAAACAAAAACCCTAATAATCAATTTATATAAAATGGAATAGGCGGCCGATTAGGCCATAATCGGCCAAGTGATTCACGCAGCTAAGTGGCCACCTTGGCAGCGCCCGATACTGATTAGCCGGGTCGGCGCCTAAAGGGGCCGATTAGGCCACAATCGCAGCGGCCAGTGTCCGCCTAGGCCGAGTCACAATTAAGATGATATGGTCATGTGACAAGAACATAAATAGAGGCTCATATGAGGAGAATAAACGAAATGGAATACGTATTTAGCAAAAGAGGTAGATGAAGACTAACAAAAAGCTTACTAGAAGACTCTTATGTATAACATGAGTTGCAAGAACCTTAAAGAAGATAAGGACATAGATAGAAATGATTGGCAATCTATAATTAATGTAGTATGTTGGAATAAATGTAATTAGCTCTCATAGTTGTCAATGAGTTGTCAATTAGGCCTTATTTTTAGGAGTAAATTATTGTACATTCCTACCATAAAATCTAAATAAAGAGGCTAGAACTCAATCAAGTTCTCTAATTCAACATGGTATTAGAGCCTCTGTAAGAAAATACTTTCCCGCTATGTTGTCCCTCTAGCAATGCCTTTCTTCTCTTCCACATTGTGTTATCCCTCTGGCAGTGCCTTTCTTCTCAACAGTCGTTGCTCCGGTGTCAGCAACGTTTGCGAAATCACTGCTGCTGCTTGCTTATAGATCGGACGTCGTCATCGCTAAGATCTGCCACTCCAGTCGTTGCCTCCGTCGCTTCCAATCATTGGCTGACCCAAAACAGCTCAGATCTGCTACTTTCGACTGTTTGCGACTACCGATCTATAGATCCGACGTTGTCATTGCCAAGATCTGCCACTTTGTGTCATTTGATCGAATATCTCCTTCTCACAAGAGTTTCCTTTCCCATATTGTCTCGATTAAGATTCCTCAAACCCTATTTGAGGCACTAGAAAGTGAGAAATGGCTGCATGGCATGAATGTGGAAATGGAATCCCTAGAGAAAAACATGACATGGGAGGTGATTGATTTACCTAAAGGAAAGAAACCGGTTGATTGCAAGTGGGTATTCTCTGTTAAGTATAAGGTGGATGGATCATTGGAAAGGTATAAGGCCCGACTTGTCGCAAAAGGCTATATACAGACATATGGTGTTGACTACCATGATACATTTGGTCCTGTTGCCAAATTGAATACTGTACAAGTCTTATTATCATTGGCGGTGAACTTTGATGGAAACTTGTCCTAATTTGACGTAAAGAATACTTTCTTACATGGGGACCTTGAAGAAGAAATCTACACGGTTTGTCCACCGGGTTACGATCATTGTGCAAAAGGGAAAGTATGTAGACTTAAAAAGGCTCTCTATGGATTAAAGCAGTCTCCTAAGGCCTAGTTTGGTAGATTCTCAAAAGCAATGTTGTCAATGGGATACAAGCAGAGCCAAGGGATACATTGTTTGTGAAACACACAGGATCAGGGGGTGTGACTGTCCTTTTGGTCTGTGTGGATGATATAATAGTTACTGGTAATGATGAAAAGGAAGAGAAAAACATGAAGGAGTGCTTAGCAAAAGAATTTGAAATTAAGGACTTGGGAAGACAAAAATACTTCTTAGGAATTGAAGTAGCATGGTCTAAGTATGGAATCTTCGTATCACAACAAAAATATATTCTTAACCTTCTTACTGAGACTAGTTTAATAGGGTGCAAGCCAGTTGTGTAAGGCCCAACTTTTGGGTCTTATTTTTGAGAAGGCCCAAGGAGAGACAGCCAAGCCCACGTGACAATAAAGCCACTAGGGCTCCCAACTCTCTTCCTCCCTCTTCTTCTTATTATTCTGCCCGTTACAATCTCTCTCTCTCTTCCAAGAGCATTGTTGTATATCACTTATTTTGCGAAATCCGACCGTCAGATCTTGAATCTAACTGTGTTTTCAGCGTGAAAGCAACCACGATCTACAAGAAGGTAAGTCTTTTAGTGTTATCAGCCTTATTTTCAGCATAGGTCCATGATATATATACGTATATACGCACAATTGGGTTCGGCCGAAAGTTTAAGCTTAGATCTAGGGAGATTTGGCTGTTGGATCTTGTTGGTTTTGGGTATGTTAGTCAATGGGGATAAGGGTGTCGGGTAGTCGCCTTTGATTTCCAAAAACCACAAGCCACAATGGCTGGTGGCGATTGGTAGTGTGTTCTTCAATTTTGGCTGAAAAATTTAAAAATTAGATCTATGCAAATCTAGCCGTTAAATCTGTCCCATTTTTGTGTATATTAACCCCCTTAGCTAGGCGTTTCAAATGGTAAGTTTTGATCGTGGGAATCTTCGGCCAGCGGTGGTTGCTGGTGGCTGCTAGTGGCGGCAGTTGTGACTAGTTAGGCTATTTTTGGGTTTGGCCTAGGTTGGTGGGGCCCAGCTAGTTCGTGGGTTAGTCCAGTGTGTTTGGGACTGAAGCTGGCCAGCTGTGGCAGCCCTTGGGTCAATCCAAATCTTAGGTGACTTGATTTTTATATTTATTTAATTCTCATGTAATTTGATGATCTTGTTAAGTGACATTGACATGCCCCAGCCAAGAGGCGTTTGAGGGAATCCCGAATCTTCCATAACACTGTGAGTGGGTGAATTGTATTATGGTGATAATTGTTGCATTCATATTTCCAAGCATCCAATATTCTATTCACGATTTCATTTCTTAATTGCATCTGGGAAAGTAGAATCCATCTTGTTTGATCTGTGCATACTGACAATTATGGATGATTGCATTTCCTCTAATGTTGCATTTGGGAAAAATATGATTCATGTTATCGTGGGCAGTGAATGTTGATACTTATATGTGAAATATTGCATGTGGCACTTGTTAAAGCTAAATGATAGCATAAGATGTGTATTTAAATAGAGTAACTATTAGAATCCTATGTAGCTAACCACAGTAAATGTTAGCTGTTGGTGCATCACGTATACTTTAGGGTGTGAGAGGTTCCACCCTTGTTGGCATGAGAGGTTCTGCCATCCATGCTTAGTTCAGTTTGTTGGCGTGAGAGGTTTTTATATTGTTATGATTACCATTGGGCATGACATGGCATGATGATTATATTTGAAGCATTGATTTTATACTTTCACCCATTATAAACGATTCTATTACATATACCCTAGCCACGCTCTGGTTACAACATATAAACCTTATTTCACGGGATTTGTGCATGGGAAGGTTTAAGTTCTTTCTTATATAAATTGGTAAATTGTGAATATTGTAAGTAAATGATGAATTTTGGGCCGATGGGCACTTCAATTTCTATATAAAAATGATGGCCATATTTCTGTAAATTATTTGAAACGTTTATATGTCAAAGGAATATGTGTATTGCAAGCTTGCTATCCCTTATTAGAGTCTTCGGCTTCTTAGGGGGTAGTGTTGGTCACAGCCATCGGATTTTGGGTCGTGACAAGTTAACACTCCAATTGAGGTTGATCACAAGCTTGGTGATGCTACTGGTGATAAGCTTGTTGATCGAGGAATGTATTAGGGACTTGTTCGGAAATTGATCTACTTGTTACACACCCGACCTGACATTGCTTACGTTGTCAGTGTTGTGAGCCAGTTTATGCAAAATCCTAAGAAAACTCACCTTCGAGCAGTGTATCGTGTTCTTCGATATTTGAAAACACATATGGGAAAAGGAATTTTATTCAAAAGGAGCTCCAATATAACTATAGAAGCGTTCATTGATGTTGATTATGTTGGTTCTGCTACAGATAGATGATTAACATCTGATTATTGTACTTTTGTTGGAGAGAATTTGGTTACATGGAGAAGTAAAAAGCAATTTGTTGTGGCTAGATTAAGTGCTGATGCAGAATTTAGGTCTATGGAACTTGAAATTTGTGAGTTACTTTGGCTAAAAATCATTCTTGATGATCTTAGGATTAGGTGGGATGGCCCTATGAAGTTATATTGTGATAACAAATCAACTATTAGTATTGCCCATAATCCGGTTCAACATGATCATACCAAACATGTGGAGGTTGACTGACACTTTATCAGGGAAAAGTTAGATAGTGAGTTGATCTGCACACCATATATTCCTTCTACAGAACAGTTGGCAGATATCTTGACTAAAGGGATGTCTAGTCAAATATTCCAAAAACTTATTGGCAAGCTTGGGATGGTTAACCTATATTCCCCAGCTTAAGGGGGAGTGTTAGAATATATTTGTATTTCTTGTTGCTTATTGGGTTTCATTCTATTTGTAGTTTATTTGGTATATTTAATTGTTATACTTAGTGGTACAAGTCCTGTAATGCATCTTGATCCATGTATATATATATATTGGCTTGATAGATGAATAAAAGATAACATTCTCTTGACATTTATATATACAACAAGAGTTGTTTTACATCAACCAGTTAGATCAAGAAAAGTAAACCCTTATGCTTTCTGTTAGCAAATGAGTTGATTTGTCCTGATATTATTTCCTTTTCTTGGTTGATTGCTTGTAAATTGTAGATTAGAATCTTTTATTTTCTTCTATTTCTTGTAAGCAGCTTCCTAATTTGTTTCTTTTATTTTCTTCTATTTCTTGTAAGCAGCTTCCTAATTTGTTTAAGGAAGGTTGCTAAGTTAGAGAGTTGCCTAACTCATTTAGGCTAACTTAGGAAGGTATCCAACTTAGGAGATATCCTAAACTTGGCAACCTCTCTGTATATATGTTGTGTTCGGCTAAGTTGATAATTGATTGGAAGTTTTTCCTGGTTTTTTGACATGGTATCAGAGCCATAGGGTTTCGGTGATTGTTTGTAGCCGAGATACCTTGATCCATTTTTTCCTTCCAACCATAGTATGGGCGACGTTGGAGAATCGAAAGGTACGACCGAAGTCACAGCCACAAGTGCTGTTATGGGGGGTTCCAGCCATGGGATAAGTACTAGAGGAGAGCTTCCGATTATTCAAGCAGCTTATAGGTTGAGCGGAAAAAATTATCTCAAGTGGTCTCAATTAATCAAGACCTTCTTGAAAGGCAAGGGGAAATTGAGCCACTTGGAGGGAACCAGGCCTCAAAAGGAGGATCCCACGTACGCTGCATGGGATGAAGAAGACTCATTAGTCATGTCATGGCTTTGGAGCGCTACGAATCCAGAGATTAGCGATACGGTAATGTTTTTAACTACGGCTAAGGAGATATGGGATGCTATGAGGACTACCTACTCCAAAATCAATGATGCTGCACAGATTTATGAAATCAGAACAAAAGTGGCAGCAACAAAACAAGGCAACCGATCTGTTACTGAGTACTCTAATCTGTTGCAGATTTTGTGGCAAGAATTGGATCACTATCAGTGCATCCAGATGAAGTGCAGCGAGGATGCAGTCATTCAAGAGAGATTTGTGGAGAAAGAACGGATCTATGACTTCTTAGCTGGGCTAAACTTGGAGTATGATGCTGTTAGGATCCAAATCCTAGGTAAATCTGACCTACCTTCTTTAAATGAAGTTATTGCTATTATTCGAGGGGAAGAAGGTAGGAGAGGAGTGATGTTAGAGAATCATCAGTTAGAGGGATCAGCATTACTCACTATAAAGGGGGCTGGTCGTGGAAGGTGGATTAAAGAAGATAGAAGACAGGTGGATTCAAATGGAAGTACCATAGATAGAGATAATTTGTGGTGCACTTTTTGCAAAAAGCCGAGGCACACAGTTGATAAATGCTGGAAGCTCCATGGAAAACCAGTTAGAGGAGGACAACATCCACAATCTAAGCCTAATGGGCAGTCATATATGGCTAACAGTCAGCTAGGATCAGGAGAGATCAATGGCCGACAACAAGTGGAAGGCAAAGGCATTGAACAAGCTGAGTTTATGGGGCTGAAACAAGAAGAAATTGAGAAGTTGAGGACCCTATTAGGCTCACTTGAGAAGGAACTAGGAGCAAGTTCTTCAGATCTTGCTCTCACAGGTATTACTCTCAATTCTTCCAGCTTAAAAGTTTCAGATTTAGGTTTTAAACCAGATTGGGTTCTTGACACTGGTGCCACCGACCATATGACCTATTCTTCCCAAAAATTCCTATCCTACAAGCCTTGTCCAAGCACCAAAAAGATTGTTCTAGCTGATGGATCCCTAACTACTGTTGCTGGAATAGGGGACATCAATGTGAACAATCTTTTGATCCTAAGAGATGTTCTTCATGTTCCTAAACTTTACACCAACCTCATCTCTATTAAAAAACTGACTCAAGATGCTAATTGCCTTGCTATCTTCTCTCCAACCTCTTGTGAATTTCAGGAAAGGGACTCGAGGAAGATGATTGGGCATGCTAAGGTGAAAGAGGGGCTATACTATCTTAAAGAATTTAGTAAACTGAAATATGTTCCTCCTATGTCTTTTTTAGCTAAATCCAATAAGGATACCCTATGGCTTCATCATTTTCGCTTAGGGCATCCATCATTTGTGGTTCTTCAATCTATGTATCCCTCTTTGTTCAAGGGATTAGATAGTAGGGAATTTCAATGTGATATTTGTCAATTTGCTAAGCATAAAAGAGCTTCATTTCCTCTTAATAATACTCGAAGTGTTCTTCCTTTCAATTTAATTCATAGTGACATATGGGGTCCTTCTCCTATCCCTAACATTTCGGGTGCAAGGTGGTTTGTGTTATTTATTGATGATTGTACCCGTGTAATGTGGTTATACCTTCTTAAAAACAAATTAGATGTTTGTTCCATTTTTCAAAATTTCTACACCATGATTAAAAACCAATTTGGTGTTGAAATTAAAAGAGTGAGAACCGACAATGCCAAGGATTTTTTCAATCAAACTCTCTCTCATTTCTTTCAAGAGAGAGGTGTGATCCATGAATCATCATGTGTTTATACTCCCCAGCAAAATGGGCTAGCTGAGAGGAAGAATGGTCACTTATTAACAGTTACAAGAGCATTGTTGTTTCATAATAATGTGCCTAAACACTATTGGGGAGAGGCTGTTCTAACTGCAGTTTATCTTATCAATAGGCTTCCTTCAAGAAACCTTGGTCTCAAAAGTCCAATTCAGCCTCTTACTCAAGGATTTCCAAACTTTGTTCCCACAGATTTGTGTCCTAAAGTGTTTGGCAGCTTAGTTTTTATTCATAACCATTCTCCTCATAGGGGAAAATTGGATTCTAGGGCCCTCAAATGTGTCTTTGTTGGCTATTCTCCTACTCAAAAGGGTTATAAATGTTTCCATCCTCCATCCAAAAAATTCTTTGTCTCAGCTGATGTTAAATTTGTGGAAGATCAGTCATATTTCTAGAATTTCTACACTCATGGGGAGACTGATTTCTTAGGTGGAAATGCAAAGGAGTTATATCTTCCTACCTTCCATGTTCCTCTTCAGCTTGTCCTAGATGTTCCTCCACTCTTTCAGCTTGTCCTAATCCTCAGGATTGTGCTAATACCGATGTAAGAGAAACTATTCAGTCACATTCTAAACCTCTGAAAGTGTATACAAGAAAGAGAGCCCCAGAACTTCCATCTAAGCATGCTGAATTATCTAACTTAAGTCCTGATCAATGCAGTCCAGTATCTGACTCCCACCAGAATTCTATTCCATCTTCTCCTGAAGCTAAACCTACTTCACCAGCATCTCTTCCAATTGACCATCAACCATCTACACTCAATTTAGATGATCTAGATGTCCCAATTGCCCTAAGGAAGGGAACCCGAGCCTGCACCCAGCATCCATTACACTTGTTTCTCAGTTATTCTAATATGTCCCCAGCTTACAAGGCCTTCTTAACCAATGTCTCTTCCATACCAATTCCAAAAAACCTATCTGAAGCTTTAAGCAGTGAGAATTGGAAGGAAGCCATGAGAGTTGAGATGAATGCTCTTGAAAAGAACCATACTTGGAATCTGGTAGAACTTCCTAAAGGCAAGAAACCAGTGGGATGTAGATGGGTTTTCACTGTCAAATACAAATCAGATGGCTCTTTAGAAAGGTACAAAGCTAGGTTGGTGGCCAAAGGTTATACCCAAACATATGGTGTGGATTATCTTGAAACATTTGCTCCGATGGCCAAAATGAACACTGTTCGGGTTCTATTATCATTGGCAGCCACTTTAAACTGGCCTTTGTATCAATATGATGTTAAAAATGTGTTTTTACATGGTGACTTAGAGGAAGAGATTTATATGTAGGTTCCTCCTGGATTTGGGTTTCCTAATCAAGGAAAAAACTTAGCATGCCGCTTGAACAAAGCTCTCTATGGACTGAAACAGTCATCAAGAGCTTGGTTTGGGAGATTTGCCAAAGTAATGTTTGGTTTGAGCTATAAGCAAAGTCAAGGGGATCACACATTGTTTATTCACCACTCTCCAACTGGTAAACTAACTGCTTTGCTAGTGTATGTGGATGATATAATTGTGACAGTTGATGATCAAGATGGAATTGTAGCATTGAAGGAGTGTTTGACTCAGGAATTTGAAATAAAGGAGCTTGGGAACCTAAAGTATTTTTTGGGCATTGAAGTGGCTAGGTCTAAGAAAGGTATTTTCATTTCTCAACATAAATATGTGTTAGATCTCTTGCAAGAAACCGGTATGCTAGGCTGCAGGGTTCTTGATACTCCAATTGAGCAAAATCATCGAATTGGTGAAGACATGGAGGGAGGTGCTGTTGATAAAGAGTCTTACCAACGGTTAGTAGGAAGGCTAATCTATCTCTCTCATACTCGGCCGAATATTGCATATGCTGTGGGAGTAGCAAGTCAATTTATGCATAGTCCAAAGGAGGGTCATCTTAAAGCTGTGCATCGTATTCTTCATTACCTTAAGAGTGCTCCTGGTAAAGGTATTTTATTTAAGACGGGTGGCCCTATGTCTTTGGAAGCCTACACGGATGCCGACTATGCTGGTTCCCTTGTTGATAGGCGGTCCACCTCCGGTTATTGCACATTTCTAGGTGGCAATCTTGTTACTTGGCGTAGTAAGAAACAAAATGTGGTGGCAAGGTCTAGTGCTGAAGCTGAGTTTCGATCTATGGCATTGGGAATTTGTGAGTTATTATGGCTCAAGACTATTTTAGATGACTTACGGATTCGACGGACAGCTCCTATGAGATTATATTGTGACAACAAATCGGCCATTAACATTGCTCACAACCCGGTTCAACATGATAGGACTAAACATGTTGAGGTGGATCGACACTTCATTAAAGAGAAGCTTGACAATGGCTTAATTTGTACTCATTTCATTCCTACTGGTGGACAGCTTGCTGATGTCTTTACCAAAAGCTTATCGGGTGGTGTTTTTCACAAGATCCTCAGCAAGATGGGAATGTATGACATACACTCTCCATCTTGAGGGGGAGTGTTAGCAAATGAGTTGATTTGTCCTGATATTATTTCCTTTTCTTGGTTGATTGCTTGTAAATTGTAGATTAAAATCTTTTATTTTCTTCTATTTCTTGTAAGCAGCTTCCTAATTTGTTTCTTTTATTTTCTTCTATTTCTTGTAAGCAGCTTCCTAATTTGTTTAAGGAAGATTGCTAAGTTAGAGAGTTGCCTAACTCATTTAGGCTAACTTAGGAAGGTATCCAACTTAGGAGATATCCTAAACTTGGCAACCTCTCTGTATATATGTTGTGTTCGGCTAAGTTGATAATTGATTGGAAGTTTTTCCTGGTTTTTTGACACTTTCCTCTACCATTGTATCTTATGCATGGAATCAAAATTTCATTTACACACACGGGTTATAAATTGTAACTAATTGAGTGACCAAGAACAAACCAAGATCAGCCTAATGATTTTGCATAATATTAGTATAACACAGTTTCCAGTTAAGCTAGACTGGTCATATGGCTATTACATCAAGCCTAATGTGAGCTTGGGACAACGGTGATCTACCTCAGCTTACGCTAGGACAGGGCTCTAGCCTCACCAATCCGCCTCAGTTGTTGTACAAACATCACTACATAACAGTGGTAATTTCAGAGGTCTAATTACAAATAATATTCTCTCTAGATACCTTGTCATGTTCTAATTTCTAAAAATATCCAATCCGCAATGCTACACATAAGTCAATGCACAAAATAATTGATAATTTGGCTAAGTGTCTCCAACCAAATTTTTCTTGGTCATCCTCTACCTCTTTTGCTAAATACTTGTTCCATTCCATCCACTCTCCTCGTCAAATCCTCTATGATCTTATTCTCATATGACCAAACCATCTTAATCATCTCTCACAAATCTTATCTTCAATAAAGAGCCACTCTAACCTTATTACAAATAATCTCATTTCTAGTTTTATCTTTTCTTGTATGGCCTCACATCCATCTTAGCATTCTCATCTCAGTTATGCTCATATTTTGCACATGTTGGTCTTTATTGCCCAATAGTCTATGAGCATAGGTCCTAATGTACATTTTTATATTGTGGAATTAACATGGATATACTAGCCTAAAATTGATAAACTAGTTCTAGATTATGCTCAAGTGCCAAGGCTTAGTATTGTTGCTTGCCGTATAGGGCTAAAATATTAAATTGTTTTCATTAATAACAATCATTCTCAATTTGGGTTCCCATAAAAACCTAATATATAAGGTTTCAAAAGAATGCCACACTAACCAACTTTGTTAGTGCCAAATAAATTCTAATCAATAGATCATAAGGTTCACTTGGGTTAAGCTTACCGTCATGTCAGGAAGTGGCATCTTGACTTTTGTGAGCATAATTTCAGTGTTATACGCCCTCCTCTGATCAATCTATAATGCAGTAAGAAGAACATTCATCAATAACAAACTAAAGAAGCAATGAGCAATATGAGCATCAAATTGTAAAATCAAATTACAAAGCTAGCAATGATTTATGGATCAAATTGTGACTAATTCTCCACTATCACTAAGTGCAACTCATTAAAAAGGGTATTACTGCACACAAGGTTCCTCACTTTGTGAGGGTTGAGGAGGATCATATTTGTACACAGCCTATCCCTAGCCCTTTTTTTTCAAAAAGAAACTGTTTCTATAGCTCGAACCGATGAGCTTTAGGTCACAAAGGAACAACCTTAGTATTGGTATAGGCTTGCCCTCTAAATTCAACTTGTTCGTGGAAAAATGTCAATGCCAACTACTAAATAAGTGTATTCATAGGGAACATGAGAAGCAAGAAAAAATGCAAAAACAGTAAAAATGTTGTAACCATCTTGATGCTATCCTCATTAGAGTTACTTTTATGACCACTGTTCAATCAGGTCGTGATCATGAATATAGGTGTGTTTCCTTAGTTAGGAGCCACATAAATCCTAGCCAGTTTATATTTCAACTTTCAAGGCTCTGACTATGACACTTGATGAACAAAAGAAAGGAAGGAAGGAAGGAAGAAAGAAAGATAAAGCATGCTACTGAAGAGATAACATTCTTGCTAATGTTAATGTGACAAATTAACATCAATTAAATATCACCCAAATGAAAAGCTTCACAAGACATATCAATTATCACTTGCATCTCCTAGCTTTGTGTTATCAGGATCCCATATTTCATGGCAAATTATATACTGATGATCTTGAACGGAAAATAGGAATCAGAATGAAAATGAGAAATCAACTCTCAGCACACAACTGCAACTTATAACCAAGATCTCTATTATTGTCAACACATAACCTAAGCATTGCATATCAAGCAAGACGTTCCCATCAGAAAAGTGAAAACTAGCTTTAAATTAAATATTTAGAAGTTCAACTCACTCCAGTTGTTAAAGCACTGCAATTGACACCATGTGGCATATCTTTCAATGGACTGGCTAAAGTTGCCACTTGTAACATTAGCCACATGTAAGCAAATGCAAGTTTGTAAAGATGTAAAGTGAACATGTCTGGCTCATATTCAGCTAAAGGAGTCCTTATTGTCTGGCTCATATTCAGCTATTCTATGATTTATACCAATTGTTCTTATTTCATAAAAGCAGTAGAAGTGAATCTGCCTTACTCTCCAGAGTGTGAGATAAACAGATATAATTGTTTATAAAATGAAGTACAAAGAATAAAACCCCTCTAATTCAACCGCAAGGATCAGATTAAATAATTGCAGGAAATATCCCCCAAAAATGAGAATGGATCATGAGAAGCCATAATGGCGGTATAACAAATTGGTTCCACAAATTTCTACAGTTTCAACTTTTACATAATGAAGTTCTCCAAAATAGTAATCTTTTCCGAAAAAAACTATAAAATCATTCTGTATTACCAGCTGGACTTTGGCAGGTTTAGTTTCAACAGATTTCCGCCGCCCTCCAGATTTACTTCCTGAATCTGACTTCGGAACTATGGCAGAGAAAAGAGTCTCCAGCTCTGACACATCAAATTCCGGCGCACTAGAATGATCAGAGGGTACTATATCAGTGAGTTTTTAAGATGTAATAGCATAATTAAATAGTTAGAGAACCACATGAGGCCATGACTAATGCATTGGTATCCAAGTCTGTATTTAAGCATGTCGGGGAAGGACAAGAAAAGGGAAAAAAACAGAAGAGAGATACCAATGCGATAAATCATAGTAAATCACCTTGAATGCAATTCCCCAAGCCTAATTATTTCACTAAGGAAATATCAAGGTAACATGCATTCATAGGAGAAGTTACCATACATTTGAGGTTCTCCATGTCTTTGCAATTCTTCCCATAAGCTTCCTTGCAATGCTCTAGTTACCTTGCTCCAATGCAATGGCTTCATGGTAGACCTTCGAGGAGCTGAAGCAGGTGTTACAGGACGTGTAAGGCCACGCCCTCTTCCGGGAGGTGGAGGAGGAGCACCCCCTACTCCTGGTCCTTTGGAACCAAATGGTGGAGGGGGAGGAGGCCCACTACCTGGAGGTCTAGGTGCACCAGGTGGAGGCGGGGGTCCTGGTGGAGCCCCAGGTGGAGGAGGAGGGCATGGTGCACGAGCTCCAATAGGAGGAGGTGGAGGTGGTGCTCCATGCAATGGGGGAGGAGGCGGAGGTGGTGCTCCATGCAATGGGGGAGGAGGTGGAGGTGGTCCTCTAGCTGTTGGAGGTGGTGGAGGAGGCGGGGCTACACAACTTGGACGAGGAGGCGTTGAGCTTCCACAAACAAGAGGAGGAGGAGGAGGAGGGGGCGGGGCTCCACAACTTGGAAGAGGTGGCAGAGGTGAGGCTCTGCACATCGGAGGTGGAGGTGGCGGAGGTGGCGGAGGTGAGGTCCCATGCATTGGAGGCGGAGGTGGAGGCGGAGGTGGAGGTGGGGTTCCATACATTGGAGGGGGAGGTGGTATAGGTGGTGCACCATGCATTCGAGGTGGAGGGGGAGGTGGTATAGGTGGTGCACCATGCTTTGGAGGTGGAGGTGGCGGTGGCGGAGGTGGGGCTCTATGCATTGATAAAGGAAGGGGCGGAGGTGGGGTTGTTTGTGTTGGAGGGGCTCCATGCATTGGAGGG
Source organism: Diospyros lotus (assembly GCF_014633365.1). Classification (NCBI taxonomy): domain Eukaryota; kingdom Viridiplantae; phylum Streptophyta; class Magnoliopsida; order Ericales; family Ebenaceae; genus Diospyros; species Diospyros lotus. The sequence goes on along the minus strand of NC_068351.1, from coordinate 35,987,650 downwards.
GGTGGTGGAGGTGATGCCCCATCGAAAGAAGGTGGAGGTGGTGGCAATGAAGCACCTTGAGGAGGAGGAGGAGGAGGAGGAGGAGGGGGAGGGGGAGCACGAGCACCACATGGACAGGGTGGAGGTGGAGGAGGTGCAACTCCACATGGATGGGGCAGGGGTGGAGGTGGAGGTGGAGCTGGTGGAGGAGCTCCTTGACTAGAAGGTATGGGTGGTGGAAGAGGATAATTTGGGGCTCCACGAAAGGAGGGAAGCAAAGGAGGACGTGGGGTTGGAGTGCCACTTAAAGTGGTAAAAGGCAGTGGAGGAGGAGGTGGAGGACTTGATTCCGTCATAGTAGCAGTAGAAGTTGCAAGAGACCCAACCTTCCAAGGTGGTGGAGGTGGTGGAGGGGGCAAAACTTTCTGGACATTCTGCAGGCTTGGTAGAGTTGAAGGTGGAGGTGGAAGAGGTGAGGAAGGAATTCCCATGGTAGCTGCCCTTAAGTTTGTGGGTGGAGGTGGAGGTGGAGGTGGAGGCAATGGTGAAGAGCTCACAAAAATTGCATTTCGCGTAGATGGTTGAGGTGGTGGTGGTGGTGGTGGTGGTGGTGGTGGAGGTGGAGGGGACGGGGACAGTCTTTTTGCTTGTACCTGCAAACTGGAGGCATTTGAAGAAGGCTTGGCTGAAGTATAAAATGGAAAGGTAAGAGAGTTGGAGATAGAGGGAGGAGTTGCAGAAGAAGGTGGAGGTGCTGCCTTTGTTACTTGCAGAATTATTGCAGGATCTGGTTCGGCAAAGATAACTGAAGACTTGTTGAAAGATGGAGGTGGAGGCGGAGGCGGAGGGGGAGGCTGGTGAGAGGTTGGCACAGTAGGTAGAGAAACCTGTTGCCAGACCTTTGAAGCATCAGAATGCGAAAAGAAATTTGCAGACTCATTGATAGATGGAAGGGGAGAGGGAGGGGCAGTGGGAGGAACAACTGGAAGTGCGTTTGAATCTAATGGTGGTGAAGCCGAAGAGAGAGTCAAGGTTGCTTCAAGTGGTGGGTCTAAAGATGGTGGGCAGGATGCACTTTCCATACAATCCACTTCACCAGTTCCAGAATCATGAGTATCAGCAGCTGGAAATGCAGCTTCAAAGGCAGTAGTAGCCGTGGAAGCTTTTGAAAGGTCACCATCGTCATGAGAATCATTTAAGAAAGCCAATACAGGCGGAGCACTATTATACCTTGATGGTGGATATGACACATGGTTTGAATTATGTTGTAGGTCTTTGTTAGGAGGCACCCACCGAGATAACATATTTAGCTTGGCCTGTTTTGTGAGAGTTCCCTGTGGTATTTCTTGTTTAATCTTTTGCTTTGTAGCAGTCTGTTTTGCATTAGAAGATGACAGTTTGTTTGGTACAGGTGGGATGCACTTACTAAATTCTTGTCTACTAATATGAGCATTCAACTTCTGCTGCAACGCCTGTATTTCTAAGTTCTTCTGCATAGCAAAGTCATCCTTGTCTTCTCTAATATCCGTCTCTTCTAACTCCCTACTGACATCTAAAGTTACTACCTTGGTCTCTGAATTACTGTCAGCAACTGCTACTGGAGATCTTAACTCATCCCTATCATCTAATTCAACTGCATTAAAATTAGAATCAAGCCTCCCATCTTGTTTGTGGTTTCCATCATCAGATGCACAGTCTTGAAATGCATGAGGTTCCAAAGCTTCCTTCCAATCTACTTTATTGTTTCCATCATCTCTCACACTTTCTTGAACTATATGGGAAACCAAGTCTGCCTTTCCATCATGCCCGTCTACTACATTGCTGAAGATCTCCTCGACTTCAAAAAATTCATCAGGCGAAGCACCTTCTGTTTCACTCCCATCTTCACTATCCACTTCTGATGTGATGATTGATGGAATTGCATCAGCGTCCAAAAAAAGTACCTGATACAAATAGGAACATGCATTCAACCTCTTTAATTCATTTTCACACAATGGAATTAGACCTGAGTAAAAGAGGAACATACCTCTGCTCTGAACTCTCGGGGGAACTGATCCTTTGCATCCCACAAAACATCAACTTCTTCACGAGTAAATATTAGAACATTTGAACGAATAAATGCACTGTGGAACATAACTCTAAACATCATTTCCTCCCTTACTAAATCATCATCCAAGTGGACACACTCAAGAACAACATCCCCTTGAACGCGGCAACGAATATCTATTTTAACCAGTTCACACTCTTCCTGCAGTTTGAAAACATAAGTACACTACAATTTCTCATCAAGTAATCCTTTAGCTTTGAACTATGTGACTTTGGCATTACCTGTTGGTAAAGACGAGCACGTTTCTTTGCCTTTGAAGTAGAAAACAAAAGTTTAGAAGTTCTATTGGTTGCAGTAGAAGAAGGGCCCTGACCATAAATGCGAACAACTGGTCGGCAACCTTTCTCCCCATCAAGAAAGGGAAGCACTCTAAGTATAACACAGTCCAATACTAAGGGTGTATCTGAAGGTGGCCAGTCTGAACCCAAATTCCATCTGGAAATGTATTGAAGATATCTCAGCTGGGAAGGTTGTGGATTTAAAGGAGACAAAAGATGAAGAAGCTCCCTTGGAGCTTGCTTATACACCATTTCAAGAGTCTTCAGCTCACCACTATACTGTTTTCGGTATAACAGAAGACCAGCTAGCATGAAAGCAAGCATAGGCCATCCTCCCCTTTCACAGTGCATCAGCAGGACATTTTGTTGCCCCTCCAATGACAACCAGCTTTCACTGGACCGAAGGAAGTGGTGAATCATCTCCAAGGGTAATAGAGGACACCCCTCATATTGCCGAGGATAATCCATGACCGTCATGTCATACTGAGTAAGTATATCCGAAATTTGGCTCCTCTTCTCCCCTTCTCTGAAGTTAAAAACCATGAAAGAAGCATCGGGATAGTGGTCCTGTAGCTGAGCCACAATGCCACCCATGTATACCCTGTATTCATCTTCTCCCAGTATATCGGTGGAGAAGCAACAATCAAACACTGTAAACAAGGAAAAAGAAACGATCATCATCAAAACCCAATTCGGAAATCTAGGGAACTTTGCACGTAAGTTGTTCGAAAAGAATAAAAATAAAACACTTGCAAGGTGAAAAGAGACACACAGTTCCAGAAGAAAATGCCACGAAATCCAGCTTAGCATAAAGACTTTTACCAGACAAATTTCTGCACTTAAGTATTAATAAAATTATAAATACTTAGACGGGTCTCAACTATGCTCCCACCCACCAAAATGTCAATTTCTTGGACGAAAGTAGAGTAAATTCATCAAATTTGAGCCATAAGCATGTTTTATGGTGAACTCAAAATCACTTTTTGAATGCATGCATCAACAACATTTCAGAATACAAGAGCAAAAGATAGAAGAAATACGAAAACCACAAAAAGCAACTCCAAATTGGAGATTGAAGCACGGATTAATCTCCCTATTCACAAAATCCCTAGTGCAGAATCCGAAGGAGAAGATCAAAAGCTCAAATAGGAAGCAAAGTGAAGAGAAAACCAAAATTGCAGGAAACCTCGGCACCATTGAGCAATTGAAGAGCTGCTTTGGAACAGAATTGAGAGATGGGTTTTGAAAAATAAAAACCTGGAACAAATTGTTATGGAGGTAAATGAGGAAAGAACAGGACAAACCGTAGACGCGCTCGGAGATCTCGAGAAGGCGATCGGGCGGCTTGCGATAGAAGAACCTTCTGAACAGCGCCATCTAATGGCGCTGTTGCTCCGCCGATCGGATCCAAAACGTTAAATCCGATTAAATTGAAGGAGAAAGCAGGTTGCTTGGAAGATCGGACAGAGGGCGAATCTCGAAATACGCCCCCAATCCAACTGGAGAACCAATTGCACAGAGGTGATCCAATTGAGGAACCAATCGAAGAAAGGGGACAAAAACTCTTTATATGGCTGTAATAACGAAGGCGGGCGGGGGGGGGTGTTATTGAGAAATGAGGATAGCAATAATAGTGAGTAAAAGGAAAGAAGTGTGAGAGTGGTAGGGTCCGAAGATGGGGTTGGGTTTGGTTTGGTTGATGAAGGGAGAGGAGAGGGATATGGGTGGTGGAAGGGGAAGAAGGAAGAAAGAAGGGAAAAATGAATCGAAGAAGAAGAAGAATTGCAATGAATGAATCACATGGACATGGAGAGTAGAGAGTGAAAAAGGTAAGAGAACGCAGAGAGAGAGAGAGAGTAAGACGATGGTATGCCCTTCTTCAATCCTCTTCCTTCCTCCCTCACGACCACGAGGAGAGGACGCTTCTATTCTTTCTTTCTTTCTCTCTCCTCCCCCGTCCTGGCTCTGCAACTCTGGGTTGGCTCGATTGATCTCGTTGCACACGTGGCACCCCGTCACATGTCAAGACCAGACAGACAGACAGCGAGAAGAAGGAACGCAAACACAACAACACAGCAACACATATTATTATTACTATTAGAGTAATTGTATTTTTATTATTCCTAATTTCTATGATTATTATTATTATTATTATTATTATTTACTTTCTGACGGGACCGCACAGCACAGGGCACGCCCCCCGTGTCAAGAACAAACTCCCTCGGTCCAGTCTTTATCATCATCCATCGTAATAATAATAATAATAATAATAATATATTTATATTTACAGACTTATAAGCAAAGATAAATCGAAACTTTAGAGCAAACACACACAACATCATCATTAAAATATTGTTACGTTCTTTAGTTTTTCCTAACTTCAATCAAAAAATATTAAATTAATGCTAAGGTGAGGTAAGGAATTATCGAGCAATTTTTATTTTTTAAGTTATTTAAACGATTCTTAATGATAAAAAAAAAAAAAAAAAAAGAGTACATGTGAAAAATGTCTCTTTTATCCAACCCCCTCTCATTTTGTCCAAATTAGTCCTTATACATTTTTAAGTGAAAAAGTCAAAAACTAATTCCAAAAATAATAAACAGAAAAATAAATTAGAGTTTTTTATTAATTAAATAACAATAACAATATGTCAAGTCTGTGTCACTATATGGAATTGGTTATATAAATAGAGTTTTATTATTATTATTATTATTATTATTATTATTATAAAATTCTTTCTTTTTGTTTTTTGATGGATTGAATTTAAAAAAAAAAAAAAGAAAAAGAAAGAAAGATAAATTCAATTGCATAAGTACATGCTGAATGCCAAATTGAAATTGAACACTCCTACCACTAGATGTCTGCCTCACCTATGTATGACCTAGCTGCTCCCTCAAACATGATGATGGATTTCATGATTGATGAATGGGTCAACATAATTTCAGCCCCTTTTTTAAAATTTTAATAATAATAATTATTATTATTATTATACAAATATTACATCAAATAAATTTGATAAAAAATCAAATTCAAAAATGTCACGTGGCCTAAGTGGAATGAGACAACACTTGAACCGATTTTGATAAATTAATTTAAATATTATTTAAAAAATACTTGAACTCATCATCTGATAAGATTTTATGCCATCACCATTAATGAATATGGTTGAGCCAACATGGCTCAAATTCATGAGATCATTTTTTAATACTTATTTTTTGAGTCACGTTTCAAATGAGTTTTTTAATAAAAAATAAATTAAATTTTTTTATTTTTAATTATAAAAACTCTTAATTTTGTAACATTAAATATACATTTCATTATTTGTCTTTTTATTAATAAATACTATTTTAACTGTTAAAATTTATATCAAAAAGTAAAAATTTAAAGTTTAGAAGAGATTAAGAAGTAGTACTATAGACACTATCTTCTAACAACATTAGTGTCGAAACAAAAACAAAATTGGAAGTTCAATTTAATAATTGAATGAAGAATTATATATAGTCTATCATATTTTTTTATTAATTTTTTTAAAAAAAAATTGTTCTAATTGAAGATAATAACAATTACAATAATATTCTCATACTATTATTTTAAGGAAAATCTTAGAAAACTCGACAGGCTTATTGAAATGGGGCAAAAAGATAATTTTGTCCCCACGTCCTGCTATCTCCTTCTTTTCCCATAAATTTGTCGCACCCCTGTTGCTCTTATCCTCTTACCATGGCTGCTGCCCTAGTCTCATCGCCGCTGCACCTCTGTCACTGCATTACTCTCGCGACGAAAATGATGACATCGAGGTGACGGAGGCGCAGCGACGATGCTAAAGTAGCGACCATGACAAAAAAAGACGAGAGCAATAAAAATAGGGATAATTTTGTATTTTTATTCTTTTTTTGTAAGTCTCCCGGTGACTCTCCTTCACTATGCAGTGGAGTGGAGCTCTTACCTAAAAGTAAAGAAATTAGTCGTCGTCTAATCTAATGAATGAATGGGAGGATTAGATTTTTGACGTAGCAAAAGGTGAATGGGATATTGATATTGGATATTGGACATTGGACATTGGACAGGGAGGCCAAATATTAATTAAGAAGGGGCCCGGGGGGGGGGGGGGGGACCAGGTGGTGACAGACAGGGGATACCACGTACCATCTAATATCATGATTAGTCTAATAGGCCGCAATTCTTCAATTATTCTAAAAAGTCTATATATATATATATATACGGTACGTACCTGTCACATTAAGCAATTCAATGTGGGATTTGATTGATGGATGGATCCTGCCATCTTGGGGTGGTTTGTTTAGGAAACACTGCATTTGCTTGCTTGCTTGCTGCATCTGTGAGAGAGATAGAGAGAGAGAGGGTGTCATCATCTGTTTGTTAGGAGTAATAATAGCATCGCTCTTAATTTATTATCTCAACCCCCCCCCCCCCCCCCCCCCCCACCCATTTGCTCTCTGCATTTTGATTTCCTTTTTTTATGATAAATTATTGTAAATATTAATGAATTACATGATTTTATATTTAAAAATTTCAATGTTTAACTCAATTACACAAAATTGCATAAAACTATGTAAAATCAGTATTCAAAGCATGCTCTTTTTAGATTGAGAGCTTCTAATTTATAAAAGAGTTTATGAATTTGTGATTAAAATTATAATATTTTAAAATTAATTAAGATTAGCACTCTTATAAATAAGTTTTACTTATGTGAGATTGTCAAAGATATTTTTAAAATTATCTGCTTATGTTTGAAGTTTATTTGTTCTCACTTCTTTACTAAAAATACCCCCACTAGAGGGTTTTTTTTTTTATTCCTTTTTGTATTTAATATTTATTCACAGCTTGAAAGAATAATAGAATAGTATTGTAATTTGTATACTTAAAAAACATTTTTCACATTTTAGATTTGCTTATAAAAAAAACATTTTCCCCATTTATATATATCTACATATATCAATTTTAAATGTCATATTTTCAAATTAAATAATTTAAAATTTTAGTTGACATATTTAAATAGGAGAACAATACCATTTTAAAATTGAATAAATATATTTAGGATTGAATTTTTCTACAATGTAAAAAATAAAGTTACTTTAAAACATAAATAATTTAATAAGAGAATTTTTAATAACATCATTTTAAAATTTATAAATTAAAATTCACTTATTCACACCCATAATCTCTCCCCATTATTCATAGATTTATATTATAAATAATTAATATTTCACACCATTTGATTAATGCATTCATACCACTTAATTCACTTATGTAATATTGTAAATTTTTAAACAAACTGTGAAAAGTTAACTTTTAAGAAAAATTGGGTGAAATGAGTTTGTAGGTGAGCAAATAAAGACAGTTAACATTACCAATGAGCCAATCCTAAATGTATAGTTTAGGTAATGGGTATTGTTGTATTGGGCCCTTCATCTTGGCTATCTATCTATATCCAGTTAAAAATACAAGTAATTAATATGTAGCTCTCAATGCCTACCGTTTAGTGCATGACCGTCTGCTACCTATTCGATTTAAGAACATTGTTTAGAGCCAACCAAACGAAAGTAGTAACTCTAATTGGAATTGGAATTGTAATGGATCGTGCGAAGGGAGGAAGCAAGGAACGAAGGCCTCATTTTCACCATGGCCATGGCCCATGGAAGGGTGGGGTGGAAGAGCAGCCAGATGAAGTGAAGCTGCTGCTTAGAAGCCTCATGCTCAACCATGCATGATGGATGAAGATATATAAATAACTGACATCCTGACGACCGACCACCTATATATGTGTATGTATATATCATTGTTTCGTTCTGTACATTAATTAGTTGCCAGCAGGTTAATTATTATTTGGGACACCTAAAATGATTAGAATAATAAAATTAAGAAAATGAATAGGAAAACACATGCATGTTTGGCAACCGATCGATGCTTGCCTCTGCCTTTGCCTGTTGAAATGAAAAATGAATGCTCTCTGTGGATGCAGGACGGACGGACCTTCACAGTTCCCTCCTAATGTGCAGGCAGTCGGGTAGTCTCTCTGACTCTGATCTCTAAAAACTCACTGTAGTTAGTTTCTCCGCTTCAGTCTTCAGCCAAAAGTCTAATTGAAACCCATCCATCCACGATTTGTGAGTAAGCCTTCCAAGGGATCGGACAGATTATTTTGCGTCCTCAAGGTTATGCCAATTAAGGGTGCTGCTGCCTGAGCTTAGCAGACCACCAAGATTACTCAATTCCCATGTTTCTTACCTGCAAACAAATTACACAACAATCATCGACATTGCCAAATACTTGCCAGTCCTGACCTGTATTTGAAAGTAGACATAGCATTCTGCATTTTCTTCCCTATAGGTAAGGTAGCTGAACTCAGAGATAACTGGTTGCCAATTCACAACTTTCCCCTTCTCCATGTTTTCTTTTCAGTTTTCAACGTTAATAAAAGGCAGGAAGCTTAGTTAAATAACTTGTATATTTTTAGATGAAGTTCTAATATGGCAGCTCAGTCCAGTTTAATTTTATTGCTGAATCTAGAAGCCTAGCTAGGAATTTAATTACTAGATCCATGAATCAGGAAGAAAAGAGATGCAAGCTGTGACATTTTACCTCTCTGGAACCAAGATCTCCGCACAGCTTGGCGGATGTGGCGCTCATGCCTCTCTAGGAGCTCATCAACTCTCCGTGATTGAGATAATAAGGGCCCAGAGAATTCAACTTTATCTCCTTGATCCTGAAAAACCTGCATGTCCCAAGTCCAATCTGAACAAGGTTAGAGAATTTGTCTACAACTCAGAAAGTCTCTCCCCTTTTTTTTCTTTGTTTTGACTCAATAGTTGCAAAGATTTAAAATGGAATTTCTAACTTCTCCAAGTGTGCAACATCACAATCAAATTTAAAGTTGACACTGGTGTCAAAATAACCTTAAAAAATATTCCAAAATTTGTTAACTTACCGAGCTGGTTCTCTTAGTTGCCATCTCCTCCTCTCTTTGATAAAGTGCAAGTGACAATTCTTGTGAGTGGTACTCATCAGAAGCATAAAAAGAATCCGAACGTTCTAGTTGGCTCCAGTATTTTAGCACTGTATGCTTGACAGTCTCATAGGAATCTTCCCCTCTAGAGTTAGTGCGGCTGCCAAGTAAAACCTCAACATTTTCATGCCTTTTTGACTCAGAATTATTTGTCAAGTGCAATTGACCTGAAGGTTCAGAAACGAGGCTTCTCGAACTGGATCTGCTGCGTGATCTCACTGATGAGTCATTTATTCGCCTTTTTGCCCATGCAAATCCACTTGATCCTGAAACCTGTAATGGACCTGGATAGGGCACATCCCCTTGCGATGCATTCTTTACATGAGAATTGTCTTTTGTTACATCAATTGATGGGTTAGGTGGCTCCATTGTGGTATCTCCTTCCCTGTGATTATTTACTTTATTACTGTGGCCTTTATGGGCACCTTTAATTTGCGCAGGCAAAGACTGCAAGCATGTAATCAATTCATTATTGAGAATAGGCTTTTATCTGAAACTGAAACACAACACACACCCACATACAAGAAGCTTGTATTTTGGTTTAGTGTATTGATTTATATCACCCTTTGGGGGGGGGGGGGGGGGGGGGGGGGAAGAGAGAGAGAGAAATAGACCTCTGCTGGTGCCAATTTATTGATTCCATTCAGTTTTCTAGTCAGCTTAGTTCTTGTTTCTGGTCCTCGGACTCTCCCACCAGACCTTTTCCTGAAACCAAATTCAAGTCAGTTATGATTCTTGATAGACAGAATGCATGGTTTCACAAAAATGGCACAACGGGATACACTCAACTGGTGACAATAAAAGACATAATTTGACTAAGCAGTCAAACTTAGAACTATCTTAGCTGCATGTTTGTAATAAGTCCAATAGGCATGTATTTATAGGAAACAAGGGCACTAACAATTTTCAATTCCACTAGAGTAGCTGGTGATGATCATGTTATGAACCCCAAGTTGTCAATTTTAATATTGGTTAGTTTGCATCTTTAGATTGCAAGAACTGATAACTGCAACCAAACACTCCCTCTCTTTTAGATGCCAGGCTAGAGTGAATTTGGCACTTGTTTCTCAGCCAAATTTCACATGAAAAATGCTACTAAAGAAACTTTTAAGACTATTTCAATAATCACCTATCTTATGATAATTTAAAGTAGAACACTAATATGGAAGCTAAATTTTGACTGGATCTGTACAATTACCAAGTCCAAATTTGCACTTGGTGTTGAAAGGCTATCCAAATAAAAATTATTGCTGCTGAAAGCAAGAAATTTTACCTCTGTACCTCCTCGCGATGTTTGGCATCAATCTCTTTACTTGGGGGATATTTTGGCAAGCTTGATGGCTCGCAGGCATAGGGCTTGGTTCTGAAATACTGAAGATAGCAAGTAAAAGATGACCATGAATCAAATCCCAACATATGGAACTCAAGCTAGAAGCCTAGAGCCTAAGACACAGGTAAACAAGAAGGATAGCATAAACAAGCAAGAGTTTACGAAGAATATATACAGAAACTAGCCAGGGAAGAACTCGTTTACCAATATCAACAACTCTATGCAAACGCATATCAGTTTTCCAGCCATTCCATCCAACAAAAAGTATAAATTTCTAAAGATTTGCTTCTGTGTATTCAAAACTCTTGAGCTAAGAAGTTTAAAAGTTGCAAATAGTTTGTGTATGCATACCTCAGATGCAAGAGCAGAAGAGGCAGTTCCACGCTTGTATGGCTCCACTGAGAGTAAAGTTTCTATCAGATTCACAGCAGTTTTTGGTAAATCTTTGAAAGTTTCCCAGAGATTACTTTCATAAGGATGCTGGGGTTTAAAAAGAGTAGCATGAGGAAGTTTAGACTTCTTCCAGTAATCGTCAGGTGGAGAACCACAAAGCTTGAAAATTTTATGTAATTGTTCAACCTGCAAGTAAAACAAGAAGATCTGTTCTAGGATTGAAACAAGCAAAGATAAATTTTAGATCATCCAAGGCATTTAGACAATTCATTAAGAATCAGACTTGAGAATCAGAAAATCATGCAGGAAGATCAAAGGTGATCACCTCTGTTCTGCCCTGAAGTACGGGTCTTCCTACAAGAAGTTCCGCAAATACACAACCAACACTCCAAAGATCCACAGCGGCTCCATAATCTGTGGAACCCAAAAGAAGTTCAGGAGGTCGGTACCATAAAGTGACAACTCGACTTGTCAGAGGTTGTTTGTTCCCACTGGGGCCAGAAATACAGAAGTTTGCCAATCCAAAGTCAGCCATTTTCAAAACTCCTTCATTGTTCACAAGAAGGTTTGCACCCTTAATGTCCCTATGCATTACACCCCGAGAGTGGCAGTGTTCAAGTCCTGATAACAGCTGCTTCATGTAGCACTTAACCTAGAAAACATAATCACTCGAATTTTATCATGTGGGCTAACCAAAATGCAACTCCTCCAAGACAGGGGCATGGAGCTATGAATTGAAAAGATACTCAAAATAAGTGCATATCCTTGTATGCATTTTGAATAGCAATTAGCTGTTTGATCTTATTGTTAATTTCATTAATTTTTATGTCATGGTTATGCAAGCAAATGCAAGATAAGCAAACCTGTGCTTGGCTGAAGTTGACGCCGGGGCAAGATGATAGTCCAGAAATGTCATGTTCCATGTACTCGAATACAAGGTATATGCTACATGATAAGCGCGAGGTAATTAAACCCTCGAGTTTGATGATATTAGGATGGTCAAGCCTGCGTAAAATCAATATTTCCCGTGCCATAAACCGGACACTTTCAGGCTCAAAATTATCAAATCGAACCTTCTTCAGAGCAACTATCCTCCCAGTCCCCAGATCTCGGGCTCGGAATACGCTACTATAAGTGCCCTGTCCTATCTGCCGGCCAGAACAATTGAAATTTCAGCGAAAGAAAACAGATTAAAACTCTTTCAGCAGCAAACAAACATAAAAGAAATATACGAGCTAAGAAGAACAATCCAATCCAACAAATATGAAGTGTTTTATTATACCAACAGGCAATAGCAGAGACCTTGATATAAGAAAAAATAAAACTCCAACTGAAGTTAGTCAAATAGAAGGAGAAGCACTTCTAATGAAAAAAGTTATAATCATCTTCAAATAAGTAATTACACGGTGGCTTTAGGATTATAATGTAACCTCGTATACCTTTCAATTTTATTGAAAATTTCAAAGACATGAACGTTCCGAGGTTCTCAAAGTTGCAGAGACTGAACTAAAGTCGGAAAAGGAAAATGTATGGAAATAGGTAACACTGCTGAAATTAGCCAAAAGGGGAGTTGCATCCATGTACAGAACCCATCCACCCCCCACAAAAAAAAAAAACTAAAATTGAAAACTGACCATGCAATTAAATTCAAACTTATACTAAAGCCTAAAAATTTTCAATGTTTCGCAAGCCATGAATGAAAACAGATATATATATATATATATATTTATTTATCTAAATATCAACCTTTTCCAGCTTCTCAAATGAGTCAGAACTAAGAGGCACCCAACCGTGAATGGCTTCGCCGGCGACGGCACTGAGCCACGCTGGCCAACCGGCAGCGACCTGTTCTCCTTCCACGTACTTGTGTAGGTTGCCCAGCCTGAAGCTCAACGATTCAGCTCCTCCATTGGAACTCACCCTGCCCGACCCGCCCAACTCGTTCTCGCTCAAGCCCGACTCAGTCCTCCTCTTCTTCTTCTCCAATTCCGGCAACCCACTCCCCCTGCTCCGCCCTGAGCTCCCCACCCCAATGTCACGGAACGCCCCGGAGTGGTCGACAGCCGGCGTCACTGACACCGCCTGCTTCGACGTCACACAGCCCATGAAGGAGAAGAAGAAGACGAAGACCGTACGTACCTTCACCCGTCACCGACTCAGAAGCATTGGACGAATTTCCACGCAAACGAAGACCGACCAGGTTTAAGAAATGGTCCAATGCAGCATAATTTTGAGTATCGGCTGCTCAAACCCTGAGGATCCAATAAAATGGTTTTATATGATGTCCACAGCACAGGGGGCCAAAACCCTCCAAGAAAAGAAAGCAACTCTAAACTCTGGTCTCCCCATAGTGACTGATCCACCTTTTCTTTGTGGAGGTGTGCGGAAATTGCGGATGGTGGAGAGTGGAATAATATCAGAAACGGAATGAATGAGGATGGGTGGGAACAAAAAAGAGCGAAATCAACGGAAAGATGGAGAGGGGCGTGGTGCTAATGTTGTAGGGTTCTGTCGCTGTTTGTGTATTTTTTTTTTTTGTGTGGAAAGTAGAGAAAATGGAGGAGTCGGTCATTGGTGACTTGACACTTGACTTTTTGAGGGAGAGAGAGAGATTTCTTTCTCCTCGATACTAAGCTGCTGCTGGCTGTTTGAAATTTGAATGCATGTATATGAATGACAGTGAATTTGCAAAGCTGCCAAAGCCAGAGAGGAATGGATGGATGGACGGATGTTGAGAAGAGGCTGTTGTGTTGAGATTAGTCATCAGTCGGATGGTTGGATTGATTGTGGGACTGTGGGAGCAGCATTATGTCCAGAGTCCTTCTACAGAACCAGAGAAAAACACAAGGGGGTTTATAGATTGGGTAAAAAAAATAAAATTATCCCGGTCCAGTTTACTGGCCCTAATCACGGAGGGGTTTACAGATTGGGTAAAAAAAACAAAATTATCCCGTCCATTTTATTGGCTCTAATCACGAAGGGGTTTATGGATTGGATAAAAAAAATAAAATTATTTCTGTCCACTTTGTAAATTTGTAAAATGGCCTACTCCCACCGCTCCTGCCCTCTTCTCTCCCTTTCCATATCTGCCGCCGCATTTCCTTACCGTCGCTTTGTCTCACTTTCATCGCCTCTCTACCATCGTCGCCTCACCTCATTAATAGTCAATGTATCGAGACACGGAAATGAGCTGAGAGTAGTGACGAGGGGGCGGCCTAGGAAGGGAGATGAGAGAAGAGGGGCAAGATAATCCATAGAAGAAGAGAGGAGAGAGCATGACAGCATGACTTAGGAACAAATTCATCTTTTTATCTCATTTAATAAGCCCGTCAATCATTTTTTCGGACTCTTAAACTTCTTTCTTATGTCCATACCTTGCCTACTGCATCCGTACCAAAGAGGGAATAAGGCTGGCATCTTTCACAGCGGACCCCAGCATCCCCTATAATTGTTATTTTATATGAATCCAAGTATGAAGGCTGTTGTATAATCTGACTTTTATTTTATATGTATTCTCCCTTTCTAAACTTGTAAAAAAATCTATACAACCGTAAACTTATAATAATTATGGGTAAATCACACTATATCACTAAATTTTAGTGTATTTTTTATTTTGATCACTAAATTTTAATTCTTTTTAATGTGATTACAGAAGTTTAAAAAATTTTATAATGTTATCAAATATAAAATTTTTCAACCACTTTCTAGTTAGAGTGGGTGACGTGGCATTGATGTGACAAATAATAAAAATATTATATAAAAATATTTTAATATAATATTATTATATATTGACACGTGACACATTCTGATTGGTTGTCATTACACAATAATTTTATTATTTTCCACATTAGCCAAAAAATCTTATATATAACCACATTGCAAAACTTTTTAAACTTTTGTAATCACATTGAAAAGAATTAAAATTTAAAGAGCAAAATGAAAAACACACTAAAGTTTAATGATCTTTGGTGTGATTTACCCAATAATTGTTATGCATTTGCTTGCTTAATAATATTTAGGAAAATTCTATCCGTAGTCCGCAGAATTATTCTTTATAACTCCTATCCTACCAATTTTTTTAATAATTTTAAAATATATATTTTACCCCCACAGCCAACTCTCTTCTCCAATCACTCCTAATCTTCGGTCGTCGCCTCGCATTTCTCTTTTTCTCCCGCACCATATACACACATAAATACATACACACACACACACATATATATATATATATACAGCAAGACACATACACACATATATGTACACGTTTGTCTGGTCGGCCATGGCCGACCCCCCCTACATATATATATATATATACACTCACACACTTATATAAATATATATATACACACACAACATGATCGCGACCATGGAACCCAACACATGCAGATATATATATATATACACACACAACATGATCACGACCATGGAACCCAACACATGTAGATATATATATACACACACACACGAAATGAACCACTCTCTCTATCTGCGACGGCTGCCATGTGGGTCAACTTTCATGGTCGCAACCATGGAATCGTGTGTTTGTGTGTCTGTATATATATATATATATATATGTTGGGGGGGTCAACCATGGCGACCGACCCACATTCTTTCTCTCTGCAACGGCCACAAGGTGGGTCGGCGACTCACCACCATTGCCAAGGTGGGTCAGTAATGGCCGACCCATCGAGGGGGACCTTCACATCGCTGGGTTCGGGGGTTCGAGAAACCCCCGAACCCCTCGATGTGGGGGTCCCCCGGTGGGTCAACAAGTGGTGCCGACCCACCTCGCGGCCATTACACAGAGAGAGTGTGTGGGGGGGGGGGGTCGACTAATGGCGATGGATTGACAACCATGACAGCTACCCGTGTGTGTATATATATATATGTATGTATGTGTTTGTGTGTGTATGTGTGTATATGGTGCGGAAAAGAGAGAAGTGAGGCGACGGTCGGGGGTGGTCGAAGAAAATAGTGGGTTGTAGGGGGTAAAATATGAATTTTAAAATTAATGAAAAATTTGACAAGGTGCGGGCTATGAAGAGCAATTTTATGGACTGCGAATAAAATTTCCTTAATATTTATCACTAGTTCATTATAAATGTTACTTACTATTAAAGTGTCTAAAAGAGTTAATAAATACATAAAACAATATTAAAGGATAAAACGTCACAAAATTCAAATATAGCATATTTATAAAACAACAATTAAGATTGCTATATTTATAACCCCAACTCTTTCGTTTAGTGGAGAAAAGAAAAGAATAAAAATGATGTCTTGAAATGGAGAGTATGTTGGGTGTATCCTTAGTTTCCAAGAAAAAAAGATACATATATATATATATATATATAAAAGTCATATGAGATAATGATGGCGATGGCGGTGTCGACGTTGGGTGAGAACATGTTTGTTGGTTGGTTGGTTGGTTGGATTAGTTTTGACTTATAAGTGGGTTGGTTTGGATTGGCTGTGTGCCTCGAATTGTTAATCTTAGAGGTTAATTGGGGTTGGAAGCTGGAGAGGAGGGAAATGGTGAACTCGTCAAGAGAGGAGAGGGGTTGAAGAGACAGATCTAGAGAGATGGTGAACGATTGATCCAAACAGAGAAAAAAGCAAACTGGAAAAGAGCTAGTTTACAATAAAAGTCATAATGATAAAAAGATCCAAAAAGGCTTCCCCTTTTCTTTTTTTCTTCTTCTTTTTACTCCTCCTGTTCATACTTTGACACCCACCCTCCCCTGTCCCGTCCCTCCCTCTATCTCTATCTTGCAGCTTTCTTTCTTTAAGCTGCACACATACACACACACACATATATATATAGACACACACCTCTTTCTTCGTCATTCTAAGCCATTTTTAGCACAATAATGTTTAATATCATAAAACTGATCAGCAGCAGAAGTATCTCCAAATACGTATATCCCCCCTGCAAATATATATATATATATACACAATATTGAATGAGGTTGGTATAGCATAACTATACAGTTAGTTAGACTAGATATATATATATATATACAATATTGAATGAGGTTGGTATAGCATAACTATACAGTGAGGTTAGACTAGATATATATATATATATATATGAAGTTAGATGTACAATATGATTCATAGATTGATTCTAGAGAAAAGAGTTGAAGTGGCAAAAATAGGACCAGGGGCGAATCCTTTGATGAATCTGGGGAAGGCTAGCCCCCAAATTTAGAAGTCATTTCAATCTCTAATGGTCAAGATTCCATGACAGATTTGGGAGAGAAATAGAGCGAGCACGGGCTGCAGCCCGTGCTGCTCTCCTAGATCTGCCCCTAAATTGGACCATGCATACGTACATACCCTTGTCTCCATTTTACAACTAAAAATGTGTTGCCTGCCCACTAGATTATTGTTGTTTTTTCTACATTGCACCAAGTAAGACTTCACTCATTAAGGGTTCTCCTTTATCTTTGAGGTGGTGTGGTGGCATCCTGCTTTTTACCAAGTATTTGCAGTCCATTGCATGTGCTTAATTTGTTCTGTTCTGCCACCACTTCTCAATTATATTCAACCATAATTGCTGCTCCCTTCCCAGCCCCAGCCCATCCACTCCACTTATTACTGCAAAAATTGTCCTAAATCATCTACTCACTCACTGGGCCCATCACCACCTACCCTTTAAAATATTTATTTTCTTTTATCTTTCTTTCACAAATACTAGTTCTAAGCATATTAGCAAAAATGCATACATCTCCCTGCCTTGACTTGGTTTCACCAACAAACCAAAAACATAATCAAGCAACATTTTCTTCCTTGGGTAATATATATTTTAGCAATAATTTTTTTTTCAAAAAAGTGTTTTATAAAAAAAGATCATAATACATTCAGATTCCTTAATAGGTAGCATAATTACCCTACTTGTATAAAAAAAATAATCACAATGACTTACATTTACAAAAATGTCATCATCAGCTATTACAGTGGCATTTTTTGTATAACAAATTGTGTTGTAAAAATTCATTATCTACAAGATAGCTCAGTTGTTATATATATATTCCTTTTCCTATTCTACACAAAGTACACCATGTGAACTAACAAACAAAAAAACATCGCAATCTGCAATAGATGATCAAACTTAAGAAATGTTTTCCAGTGAGGATTAATTGAGAAGTGGGTGAGACATTTCTTTTCAGCTGAAAGCCATTATTTTTAAATATGCTTCTAACACCTACAGTTGCCAAAAAGCATGCTTCAAAAGAAGGTCTTAAATCTCCCATCATAACCAATATGAATAGGATGTAGACATCATCTTCGATCACAAATTAAGTGGTTGAGTCACGATAAACTAAAATTCGCATCAGTAGATCGTAAGTTCGATTTTTTATCTTGTATAGTAAAATAAAATCTTCACCTATGATTTATCTTTTTTGATAAAATTGAGAATACGAGCGAACGCAATAATCTCAGTTAAATATAAAAATCAATCATATATATATATACATATATATATATATGGGGGAGGGGGGTGGAGTCAAAGGTCCAGGGGTGGGTGTGGCTAACTCATCATTGTCAACAACTTCATCATATCATACTTAAGAAAAGGGCCTATTTTGAGATTTTTACAGACCCACACATTTAGCTTAATTTTTCAAATGCATTTGGTGTAGAAATTAATTAGGAATTCATGAGTATTATACATCAGTCAGTCGTCGAGGAATCAATACTCAAAATGACGCCGTTTTTGATGGCACACTCGTGAGGACCAAGCAAGACCCAAGAGTACTACTAGAATACAGAGCGCACTCGGCAAATTTGATGCTCTTTTGACTCTTAAACATAGGTACTGCTTCGCTAATGATGTCATTAGAAGAATCCACATGCACCTAATCCATGGCTTTGATCAATCAAAGACTTCTTCAATCCACGGGTTCTCATTATGCCAGCCTAGCCTAGCTAGGCTACTCACATAAATTGACCAAATCTTGATTCGGATCACAAACTTGCCTTTCTATTATTGATGCCGTGACTATCAAGTTTTAGTCCAAGACCGACTCGTCTAGGTCGAAATAATAACACCAAAATAATATTTTAATACTTTATAAATTTTAAAATTTTACTTAATTTAAAATTTTATTTCATATTTGATTAGAATTTATTTCTATTAAATTTTTAATTAAATTTTACTTAGAATTTATTTCTATTAGAATTTTATATGAATTTTATTTAAGATTTATTTATATTAAAATTCTAGTTAGATTTTATTTACAAATATTAGATGGATTAACCAAACACTATAAATATGTCTAGAACCTAAAGTTTGTAATCAAGTTTTTCGCAATACAAAATTCGACAACTTATTTGGATTTTCTTAGCAAAACAGTGTTATTTTTACGTTTTCTTGAAATGCAAGCTTCGACCATTGAAATTTATTTTTTTGAAGGTTTATTTTGGTGTGTTTTTTTCACACGCGCACTGCACATTGCGTCAAGTGATATCAGAGCAATTAACCAACCAATCAGATGGTCAATTTTGAAAGTAATGATAGCAACCAGCCTCGTAACGGTGATCAGGGGTTGCTCGTAGTTTGGAGAGCAATCGAAGAACAACGAGAAATAACTCATACAATGTAGCAGCAATTGGAGTGAATCCGCAACCAATTGGGTGTTTTACAACGAGTTAATGATAATCAGAACCGGACTAATGGCGTGAATCAAACCGGTTACGTTAAACCAGAAAGACCAACCATTAATCCTGTCCTCGTTAATTCTAGAAGACCAATGATGGATGATAGCAACGATGAGGATGATCTTGGTCGTATGATAGCCAACCATAGTAGTAAAGGGGTTAGGAGGAATGCGCAACAACACAACCATTGCGGAAACGATGAGTATAAACTAAAGAATAACTTTTCGGTAAGTTTGGAGCTTGATCTCAAACATTATGTTATCCCAACAACCTCAACATTTGCAAACTCATATCTGGTTTATGCTGCTAACATGACAGAAACTCCAAGATTGTTGACTCATACTGGAGTATTTTCAACCCCGAGGGCTCAAGCATTGCTTCACAATCCAAGGATAATGATGTTTCTTCTGATCGGCTTCTAATTTTAAATGAGATGAAGGCTATGGTAGTAGATCCTTCTATAGTTTATTTAGGCTCTGACATGATTGAATCGAAGATAATAGGAACATATTCATCTTTACAATTGCAAAAATAAGATGGTCATAGAGGTCTCTTTGTGGATAG
This sequence comes from Diospyros lotus, assembly GCF_014633365.1. NCBI lineage: Eukaryota > Viridiplantae > Streptophyta > Magnoliopsida > Ericales > Ebenaceae > Diospyros > Diospyros lotus. The sequence continues at coordinate 35,967,310 of NC_068351.1, read as the reverse complement.
GGGTGTTGGATCTCCCAAGCTAGTTAACTCGAGTAGTGCAACTACTTTCTATATTAATTTGAAATTAGATTCCAAAACTAAAAATAATGTAGCAACTGCTGCTATAGCTGATCAAGTGTTTGGACCAAAAGAGAATTCAAGCATCAATATTTTAAGGGATGGAGAGACTGATGGTAGTCATGGAATCAACCTCTATTTGAAACAATTGCAAAAGAATAACCCTTCAGGCAAGAAAAATCTACGGATGAATTCAAAAACTGTTGAGGAGTCAAAATCAAGAAAGCTTATGAGAGAAGAATGACCTATGACAAGATCTACCAGATTAGAGAAGCGCTCAAGATGGAATGCTCAACGTCCTCAATCTAACAGTAATAATACAGTGGAGGCAGAGAGCAACAAACATAGCAATGGTTGGACCCATGCCAATGAAGATAGGGCTAAGAGGGGGAGGAATGTCTTTGCTCATGTTCGCTTAGTAGAAAAGTTCAAGCGAATCAGGAATATATTAAGCAAAAGTTGCACAAATAAGAAGTATAAAGCGACAGCTGACAAGCATAGAAAGTACAAGGTATTTGAGATTGGGTATAAAGTTATGATATTTTTGAAAAATGAACGGATTCCATAAGGAAAGCAGAACAAGCTCAAGTCAAAGAAGTATGGTCCTTACAAGATTACAAAAAAAATCAATGATAATGCTTATGTCGTGGATTTGCCTAATCATATGAGTATTTCCAAAACCTTTAATATTACTGATATTTCTTTGCATTTGTCGAATGTTAAGTTGTCATATTCAGATCATAATTCAAGAACAAATTCTTCTCAAGTAGAGGCAAATGATGCAGTCATTAATCAAGACCCGGCCCAAGGCCGACCGGACCATATCGGAATAATAACGTCGGAATATCATTTTAATGTTTCATAAGTTTTAGGATTCTACTTCATATTTGATTAGAATTTATTTCTATTAGCATTCTAGTTAGATTTTATTTACAAGTATTAGATGGATTAGCCAAACACTATAAATATGTCTAGAACTTAGAGTTTGTAATCAAGTTTTTCTCAATACAAATTTCGATAACCTATTTGGGTTCTTTTAGTAAAACATTCTTATTTTTGCGTCTTCTTAAAAGCTAAGTTTTGGCCATTAAAGTTTGTTTTTCCAAAAGTTTATTATGATGTGTTTTTTTTCATACACGCTGCGTCAATTATACTAGGTTGCACACACTTTCCATCTCTAAGTCTTTTTTTTTTTTTTTTTTTGCTTCTTTATGCCAATTGATCAACTAGGGTGAATGAATGTGAACTAGTGATCAGCAGCTTAGAAACGAGAATTGTGGAAGATAGAAAGGATTCTTGAAATTTTTGTATTTTTCCCAGCAAGCTAACACAGTTGTAAGGAATGAAAAAGGGACTATTTTTAGGTCCCCCCCCTAACAGGTGCCATTTCTCCGCAACCTATCTGAATCTGAATCTGACATAATCCTCGCAGTGGACATTAATGTTTGTTGGCTCAGCTGGCTGGCTGCTGCTGCATTCGGCCCCAGTTCTCTGCATGATGATATGCCTAAGTTTGGCATGACGACACAATGCAATAGGGTTAAGGCTTTCTTCAGAAACAAAACCTTCCTCTTCCTCATCCTCAATAAGATTGAGAGTAGGGGTGGTTTTGTTTTTTCTTGAGAACTACTGGTACAAATCCCTCTAAGTGGCCTTTTCTGGAGGCAAACCTTCCCATCCCATGCATTGCACACACAAGTGTGTGCTGTACCAACCTATTTTATTGGACTGGCTGTTTGTCGTTCAAGATGGCTAATGGAAGTAGCAGCAGCTGCTTGTTCGCATTGTATGATTTGCCAAAGGGGTTATACAACTCTTGGGGGCTTAGGATGTCCTTAAGAATAAAATCTTTAAGATGATGGAAAATGTGAAAAACAGGGTGTATTTACTGTTGCTAAGCATATCTATTTCATAGGGCACCTTTCCTCCCTACTCTAAGATCGCGTGAGGGCGGCCATAGTAGTACTTTTTGAGCTTGTGGCTTACCCTGTTAGCCAAAGATTGCTGCCTGTAGGACTGCAGCTAGAGCAATACCCATTACCCTAGGGCTAAGTCCCAATCTGTTTTGTTCTGTACTGACCCACTAAATTCTTCAAACTGGCTTGAGCTCTTTGTAGGTTGGTTTGGTTTTAGCTATTGCAATAGGACTGCTTTATCAGATAGATAGATAGGGCCGGCCTTGTCTGGAACTTCTACTGGGGGAAGGTGCCCTTGAATGTAGCCTGAGATACATGAGGAAGGCTAGCAATATCGAGCTTGGAAGGAGATCATACCTATGAGTAAATGATGATATGTATTATACCATTTAGTGGGAGAGGGCCTCGGATGCAAATGACCTAAGGCTAAGGTAATTGTCAAGGTATCTATTGAAGACCTGGCCATTTCTTTAGGAATAGTAGGAAGAAAAATGGGGTCTCTATGTGAAACAATGGTCTTTGGGAAGCGATGCAACTTGACTAGTAATTTGAGGAACAGTTGAGAGGCCTTTAGGCAGTGAACTTGGCTGGCAAGGTTCCAAAGTGTGCATATTTGGTCGGCCTGTCTAGCATCACAAAATTCCCTTGGGATGGGAGCAAGGTCTAATTAACTCCAGCGTGTCCTCCTACAGGAGACTCCAGCGTGGAATTCTTATAGGATGACAGCCTTTAATGGGGGGATCCTAACCTTGTAGCAGATTAGACCATTGTCAAGAGTGTCCCTGCCTCTGGGTGCTCTACCTTTCAACTACTTATATGGGCTCAATAAGTCAAGGTCAGTCTTATTTTCCCTCTGGATCTGGTCCAAAAGATCAGAAGTTAGGTGGGCCTTGCTAATCATGAACTAACCACCTTTTGTCTCCTATTTTTTTTTTATTATTTACCTGTGATATTCGAAATTCGCCTGATTAATCACCAAGGAGAGGTGATCTTTCCATTGATGCACTTCATGATAAATTTGAATATGGACACAGTTTATACATACTCAGAGCTAAATATTAGATGTAATCCATACAATACTTGCCTTCCAGCCTTATTGCTACCTTCTAACTAAATATTGTCTTTCAACAATAATTCTGTCTTTCAAGCCGTCACACTAATTCGAACCCCGATACTTTATGTAAAATTTCAAATACTTTATCACTGTACCATACCTGTTGGGGGTATTGCCTCCTATTCTTTCACTCAGCTAGAGTGAACCTCCTACTACTAGAGAGGGCAACTGCTACTAAATATTCTCTTTGTCGGTCCTGGAAGTGATAGCCTAATCAAACCTATACAACTTGCAAAGGTAGTGCTGCTGCGCAAGTTTGGATCACTTGTGTCATTAAGCTTTTCAAGCTTCCATGGTATGTCAAGGTAACTGAGTTGCTTCCTAATACATTACCGCATCCACTACCATACTGCCTAGATGCTGGCAAATAATTCCTTCACATACACACACTGATGCCTTGGCCAGTTTAGGATTGAACTTTTTGCAGAGGACAATATGATGATGATTTTGAGTGAGTACAGCACCAACATATACCTGTGTTAGAGGCATCAGTCTCCACTAATATAAGGGCTTCGCAAAGTTGGGAAGAGCTAAGACTTGTGTCTCTGTCTCACCGTCTGGAGATTTTAGGATGCACCATGAGATGCTCCCTTCAATAGGTTGAGTGGAGCAACAATAGAGGCATATTGTTTGATGAACCTTCTATAGTATCCCGCCGAGCTTCCCTAGGTTTGTTTGGCACTAGCCCATCTCTTGGCTGCATTTGACTTATCTTCCTTAGCTTGGGCAAGCCAAATGCATGGTTTAAGGTGATAGGCCGATCAGCAGTCATTTCTCTTCTAATTGCAAACTTCAGACTAGAGATAAAATGGCTTGAACGGGCGGGCCTAGTGAGGCCACAGACTTGGCTAGATAACTGGTCAAATTGAGCTGATACTCGAGCATTGTCCTTCTTTGAGTAAGCTTAGCTAAATTCCCTTGAGTGTCATCCTGAGGACTAATAGGCCAGCTTCAAACTCCCTTCAAGATCTCAGCAGATGGCTGTTGCACATCCATTGGAACCACATGGATGCAAGACCATCTAGATAGGAGAGTAGCTGCATCTTTTTCTATTTTGGATGTGAGAGTACCAAAACATTTTTCAACATTGAAAAGCCATATTAAGGGGTTGCCTCCACCAAATATTGAAAAATCCTCAATATGATGTTTGTTGCCTTTCTGCCGGTGCTGTACTAATTCCCTTGTTAGCTTCTAGTTCAGCTGAAATTTCCGCAACTGTTTATGGAAGGGATTGACAAAAACAGCTAGCTCTTCTTTCATTTGTCCAGCGATTTCTTCCTTCCTTCCTTCATCCTCCTTTGAGATATCTGCATGTCTATTTGAAGGTTAGCCACCTGATAGCTAATCTTTCCAGAGTTTCCTCTAGCTGTTTGAATCTAGTTTCTTCTGTCATATTAACTCTTGATGAAAAACACCAATGATGTAGCTAAGGGTGTCATTAAATATGAATCAGTGACAAGTTCCTTCATAGAAGAATAACAAAAATATTCTTTTAGCTCTACCCTTCCAAATGGCCGGTTGCCAGCTTAATTCTCTCAATGAAACCACCTCCTTGTAGAAGTTGTCATTTGCACATGACAAGAAACCAAACATGTGCCCTTCTCTTCAGCCCAGCAGCCCTCGAGTCCCCGGTGCAACCACAGCAGGAGCCTACATTCTAGCTGGCATCTAGCCAAAGTTAGGGACGATCGAGAATAGTAGGGCTAGGGGCCTTTGTACTGCAACAAGGGAAGGAAAGGAACGATAATACTAAACATAGAAGATGGCATTTACCACAATGACGTGTATAGAGGTTTGCTAAACTTATTTTTTTTTTTTTTTAATAAGACAAGACCGCGATCTTAGTGTTAATTTTCCAGCTTCAACCATTAGGTTTGATGCTCTAACCAACTAGGCTATCCCAAGTCGGTTATCAATGGATTCTCTTTTTTCTGCCACACATATTCCTACAGGATTTTTAAAAGTCAAAGAAGAAAAATAACAAACTTTTGCAAATTCACAAATCTATTCCACACTATTTTGACCCTGTACAATCCATTCATGGTTAAAAATCTAGAGGGAAAAAAGAAAACAAATACTACAAGAATAGCAAATCCATAAGAATAGTAGATAGTAGGGTTTCAAGGTCTAGTTCAGAGTCTCTATCTTTCAGAAGCATCTTTTGCAGTTTGTTTACTTATGTTTTGTTGGGTAGATCTTTAGACTCTTGGATCTCTTCATGGGATCACAATAAATATGAACGAACAAGACTGTTTTGTAACAAATAATTTGATGAATGCTCAAGTTATCTACTTCAGCCATGCATGGCCTGGATTTTCGGCTTGTACCTCATATTCAATTTTTCAAGACCTCTTCCCCATATTTATCTAATGCAGCTGCCTGTCCCGTTTATTTAGCATGAGCTAATCAAAATTATTTTTTTTTTTGTTCGTTAGCTATGATTTTCTGATGCAAGCAGACAGGAAAATGAATTACCCCATTTTTGTGTATATTTAATTTTCGAATATACATATAACAGAATTGTTTTTCTTTCCTTTTTCTCCATCAAATCCTGATTCCAAGCATAGCATTATTGTTTCTTTCTTACTGACAACAGATCATCGAATTGGTTTGGGTGCATAAAGGCTACCTTTAGGAACGCCCAAGCCAACTGGTGGGAGACAGCTACTAACACTATGATCTGCTTCAAATGTGCCTTCAAAAATCATTTGCACTTTGTTCCCAAAAAAAATTGTTTAAAAAAATTAAAATAAAATCCTCCAATAGTCTCAAATCCTGCCCATTTAGTTTGTGTCACAAGTTTGATGGTTAACCCAAGAGTTGAATTTAACTACACATGTTGGGTATACTGCAAGTTGACAGGAAGATATAAACAAATCACTTCATCCTTGATACCATCAAGATCCACAACTTTCTATTATGATTGCAAATAGTACAGCAAAAAGGAGAAGAACACCACAGAGTTTCCATTTTTCAAACGTTCTTTCAAATTTGTGGGGGTGGCATCTTAGAATCAGTACAAAGGCAATACAATAAGAAGCATATGGAGATTGCCATATGCGTCTTTGCATGAAAGTCAACTTAGAAATTTTAACGATCAATATGTTTCGTTTATTCTCAGAAGTTCTATAATCGATTTTGAATCCTAGAATGCTACAAAGACTCATCACTATGCGGCAACTTGCAAGCAGCCTTACGGTCCTTGGACTTGTATTGGCCAAGCGCTTCTGCAACAGTTCTGCAACGGCATTGATTTCCAGGCCGGATCACATCCCCATAAACAGCCATTTCAATCATGTCAAGTTCCTTATCTACATGTTGGATAAACAGGCAAATTGATGGTGAATTGAGCTAGTTGAAACAAATTTCAAACGTGAAAGAATGTCTAGACACAGCCACACAAACTACTGATTCAAGCAACAAAACAGTTCGGGCAGGTCTTCATGAAGAAGATAATATAAAAGAAACGGCAAGGCCTAAAACCGGATATACTTGTTAATCAATGAGAGTTTAAGGTTTAAATCTTGATTGAAATGGTCAGCAGTACACTGCACATGGTAACTGATACCCCCCCCCCCCCCGATTCACTTGACTTATCAAAGAAGATCTAAGGGGCAACGATCAAGGTCAGAGGAGTAAATAAGTTGGCTGGCATAACAACCAGCCATGTGCGTAAGGGGTAGAATGGGGTATCGCTGGTGTAACAACCCAACTATGGCATAACATAATTTAGTTAAGGGGAAGGGGTAGGAATATGTAAGGGGTGGGGGGGGTAGAGAGGAAGGGAAGTTGTTTTTCTATAGGAATTTGGGAGAGAGAGGGCCTCTCGAATGCCCTAGGTGATCTTGTTCTTGGCTGGAAAGTTGTTTGTTACTAATACTTGATTGTTGTTTGGAATTCTATCGGAAATCTTACCATTTTGGTATCAGAGCATCACCGATCCTAATGGTGAACTTGACTGACCGAGTGGGTGAGTTAGAAGGCAAGATGGAAGGCATGCAACAGAGTGTTGAATCGGTGGCGAAGAATGTAGCGGACTTGCTGGAACAGTTCGCTTGGATGAGAACGAGATGGGAAGAACAGGAGAGGGAGAGGACGAACAAGGAGAAGCTGGGAGGCCAGCCTCCGGAATTCGCCCAAGATTCAGAAGCGACACCAGAAATCGGGGTGAGGCGAGTGGAGGCAGGGGGTTTCGAGGGGGGGGTGGCGTCCAAAGGGCCGAGGCCGACGGTTGGAGATGCCCCTTTTCGAAGGCGAAGACCTCGATGGATGGATATTCCGAGTTGATAGATACTTTGCAGTGAATGGGCTGACTGAAGAAGAGAAGATGGACCCGACAGCGTTGTGTTTGGAGGGTGTTGCGCTCTCGTGGTCTCAATGGGAGGAGAAGCGGCGAAGGGTTAGGAGCTGGGAGGACTTCAAGTTCCTAATAAGGAACCGCTTCCGACCCACCCAAGAAGGCTCAATCGAAAAGCGTTTTCTCGCCCTCCGGTAGAAAGGAACTGTCAAGGAGTACCGCCAATGCTTCGAGGCATTGGCATCGCCCCTTGAAAACCTGCCGAAAGCCATGCTAGAGGGGCATTTCATCAATGAACTGCAACCTGATATCAAAGTCGAGTTGAGGGTGTTGAGGCCGAGAGGCTTAAAGCAAATAATGGACTTAGCCCAATGCATAGAAGAGCGAAATCGGGTGGTCTGAGGTGGCGTGGGTGGTTCAGGGTCGAACAAGGGACAGGCCATGCTAAACCCAGCTCAAACTTATCAGCGAGGGAGAATTCTACCACCCTTCCAGTAGCCCCAAAAACAAACGACGGTCAGTCCTAATTCTTATCGACCACAAGCCATGGGGAGAAGGAACAACCCACTCTTCAAGCGGCTTAGCGAAGCTAAGTGGAAGGCAAAAAGAGATAAGGGTCTAAGCTTTAGGTGCAATGAGAAGTATACTATAGGTCATAGGTGCTGAAACAAGGAGCTGCAAGTGCTTATGATATACGATGAAGAGGTAGATGGGGGAGAACTGTTGGAAGAAATTACAAGAGAGCCTGGGCAAAGTGGGGAGGTCATTGAGCTCTCCATGAATTCGGTAGTTGGATTAACCACACCACAAACTATGAAGCTTAAAGGAGATATAGAGGGGCAGCCAGTGGTGGTGCTCATCGACGAAGGAGCCACCCACAACTTCATTGCAACAGATTTGGTGCAACTGATGGGGCTGATCAGGGAGGAAACAACAAGGTACGGTGTGATTTTGGGTACGGGAGTGGCAATTCAAGGGGCTGGAATTTGCAAAGGAGTGAAGCTTCAGCTCTAAAATTTGCAGATTGTGGAAGATTTCTTGTCCTTGGAGTTGGGAAGCTCGGATGTTATTCTGGGAATGAGATGGCTAACAACGGTGGGAAAGATGAATGTGGATTGGAAAACTCTCACCATGAAGTTTCAAGTAGGGGGCATGGCTGTAACCTTGTGGGGAGCTTGAGCAAGACATTGGTATCTTTAAAAGCTATGGTAAAAGCATTCAAGGAGAAGGGGGAAGGGATGTTGCTGGAATTGGGGACAATGGCAGCTGAAATTGAAGAAGACCAAAGAGCAGTTCCAGAATTGCTGAAAGGGGCATTGGCTGAATATGGAAGGGTGTTTACTGTTGTGGAGGAGCTGCCACCTAGTAGGGAAAGGGACCACGCCATAAACCTAATTCTAGAATCCTTACCGGTGAGTGTAAGACCCTACCGTTATCCTTATTTACAAAAGAATGAGATTGAGAAGTTAGTGGGTGAAATGTTGGCCGCGGAAATCATCCAACCCAGCTCCAGTCCATTTTCCAGCCCAGTATTATTGGTTAAGAAGAAGGATGGAGGGTGGCGCTTTTGTGTCAATTATAGGGCCTTGAACAAGGTAACGGTTCCAAACAAATTTCCCATTCCGGTGATAGATGAGTTGCTTGATGAATTGCATGGTGCTCGGGTTTTTTCCAAGCTTGACTTAAAATCTGGTTACCACCAGATTCGGGTTAGGCCTGAGGATGTTCCAAAGACAGCATTTAGGACTCATGAAGGGCATTACGAGTTCCTAGTGATGCCTTTTGGATTGATGAACGCCCCGGCTACGTTCCAAGTATTGATGAATGAAATTTTCAGGGATTATTTGAGGCGTTTTGTGTTGGTGTTTTTCGATGATATCTTGGTGTATAGCAACAGTTTGGAACAACATGAACATCACCTAAGATGTGTGTTAAAGGTGTTAGCAGACAACCAACTGATGGCCAACAGCAAGAAGTGTGTGTTTGGGCAACTGGAAATTGAGTATTTGAGCCATATTTCCTATTTGGGAGTTTCAGCTGATAGTAACAAGGTGCAAGCGATGATAGATTGGCCTCCTCCAACAACAGTAAAGGAATTGAGGGGGTTTCTTGGACTTACGGGGTACTATAGACGCTTCGTGAAAGACTATGGTAAGCTGGCTCGGCCTCTAACGGATCGATTGAAAAAGAACAACTTCTTTTGGGATGTGGTTGCTGAACAGACCTTCCAACAACTAAAGGCTAAAATGGTATCCTTACCCGTTTTAGCCTTGCCCGATTTTGAGAAGCCCTTCATCATTGAAGCTGATGCCTCGGGGCATGGAATGGGGGCTGGTTTGATGCAAGAACAGAGGCCAATCACTTATTTCAGCCAAGGGTTCAGTCAGTTGGGAAGGAAGAAATCAATTTATGAAAGGGAACTCATAGCCATAGTGTTTGTAGTGCAAAAGTGGAGGCACTACTTGTTAGGTAGAAAAAAATTTATTAGAAAGGATCAAAAAAGCCTCAAGTACTTGATGGAACAGCAGGAGGTAAGTCCTGAATATTTGAAATGGATGGTAAAGCTAATAGGATACCAATTTGAGATACATTATCGGGCTGGAATGGAGAATAAGGCGGCTGATGGGCCGTCCAGAATCTGTCACACAGCAGCTTTGATGGCTTTGACAGTGCCTAGGGTGGTCCAACTGGAGCAGGTGGTAAGCAAGGTAAACGCTGATTCAGGGCTGCAAAAATTGATCCAAGAGTTACGAGCTGACCCCTCCTCCCATTCTAATTTTCAGTTGGTGGACAAGCATCTCGTCTACAAAGGACGACTTTACTTACCCAAGGGATCCGCACTAATTCCGTTGATACTCCAGGAAGGGCATGATAGGAGTGTGGGAGGACATTTGGGGTTTTTAAAAACTTACAAAAGGGTGTCGGCAAATGTCTATTGGTCGGGTAGGAAGAAGGATGTGCATCGGTATGTAAGTGAGTGTACGACTTATCAACAAAACAAATACATAACATTGTCACCGAGGGGATTGTTACAGCCACTACCAGTTCCTAACCAAATTTGGGACGATATTGCCATGGACTTTATTGAAGGGCTACCAAAATCGAACTAGATGGATTCGATCTTGATCGTGGTGGATCGACTTAGCAAGTATGGGCATTTTATTGGCCTTAAACATCCATTTATAGCTGGGGATGTGGCTGGAACTTTTATCAAAGAAGTGGTGAGGCTCCATGGAGTTCTTAGGTCCATTGTGTCGGATAGAGATAAAATTTTTATGAGCAGATTTTGGGAGGAGATTTTTCGGCTACAAGGCACCAAACTCAAAAGGAGTACAGGTTATCATCCACAAACGGATGGGCAAACCGAGGTACTCAACCGGACTTTGGAGACCTACTTAAGATGTTTTGCTTTCTCCAAACCAAAGGCATGGTTCACTTGGTTACCTTGGGCTGAATTATGGTACAATACCTCATTTCACACAGCTGCCAAGTTAACTCATTTTCAAGTGGTGTATGGGCGGGAACCACCTCCCTTATTACGGTTTGAGAAGGGAACTACCCCTATCTCGATGGTGGAGCAGCAAATGATTGAAAGGGATGTGACCCTAGATGAACTGAAGACACAACTATTGAGGGCACAGGCAGTAATGAAGAAAAGAGCAAATAAGGGAAGAAGAGAAGTGAAGTTCCAGGTAGGAGACTTGGTTTATTTGAAACTAAGGCCGTACCGACGAAGGTCCTTGGCTGCTCGTGCAAATGAGAAGCTAGCTGCTCGTTATTATGGCCCGTTTGAGATTGAAAATGAGGTAGGTCCGATAGCTTACAAATTGAAACTGCCACCACATTGTCAAATCCACCCTACATTTCATGTGTCCCAACTACGGGAGGCTAAGGGTGCAGTGAGGGCTACTATAGAGTTGCCCCAACAGCTTAATGAAGACCTGGAAATGGTGGTGGAACCTTCAGCAGTGCTAGGAGTGCGGTCAGGTGCTGGCAAGAACATGAAAGGAGCAGAAGTGTTGATCCAATGGAAGGGCCTTCCACCATTGGAAGCCACTTGGGAGCCTTACTCAATAATTCAGCAACAATTTCCATCCTTCCACCTTAAGGACAAGGTGAAATTTGGGGGAAGGAGTAATGATAGGCCCCCGATTCACTTAACTTATCAAAGAAGGTCTAAGGGGCAGCGATGAAGGGCAGAGGAGTAAATAAGTTGGCTGGCATAACAACCAGCCATGTGCATAAGGGGTAGAATGGGGTATCGCTAGTGTAACAACCCAGCTATGGCATAACAGAATTCGGTTAAGGGGAAGGGGGAGGAATATGTAAGGGGTGGGGGGGTAGAGAGGAAGGGAAGCTGTTTTTCTGTAGGAATTTGGGAGAGAGAGGGCCTCTCGAATGCCCTGGGTGATTTTGTTCTTGGCTGGAAAGTTGTTTGTTACTAATACTTGATTGTTGTTTGGAATTCTATCGGAAATCTTACCAGTAACACCTATATCTCCACCCCCATGTCCCTAAAACAATCTGGACTGCTACCTTTTGCGACTTTGACTTGAAACGTGGTGTCAACTCTTAACAACTCATCAAAAGACTCTCTCTTTACACACACACTATACTAAAAAACAACTGGCATCCAGATTCCAGAACGAGGGTCTCTCCTTGAGATCAGTCCTTGAACAATATATAACTACTGTTCCTGCCAAATTTCAATCAACTTAAATGTAACTCTGATGTCTTTACATTTTTCACTGTTGGAAACAACAATAGCAGCAATTATTTAACCCTAAAATCAAAAGGATCTTGTATTATTATTTGTTGTTTACAGACAAAATAAGAAATGAACATTAGTAATACAAGAAGACTTGGCATGTCCACCTTTTATAGCTTTAGAAGTAAAGAAAACATATGTGCTCTCATTACTCATAAGATACAACATATGCATAACATTATCAAAAATTGGTTATATGTCTACAATCAAATCTCTCAACCCTTAGATATTGATATTGTTCACCATTTTGAATTTCCTTACCTTCTGTCAAAAGTGGCTAAAAAGATATTCGATCTTATTACCCTTGAAGGGTTTAGCTGAATATATATATATATATATATATATACAAGATGTTCTATCACAATAGGCAGCTTCCAAATCTAGATTAAGCTGTTTCCTAATCTAGATTTGGAAATACATATACAATCTAGGATACAACTGGAACATATAATCAAGACACAATCTTCTAGAAGATGTAGCACAAAAATATAGAAAGCAAGATCAAGCATATCAAGTCCAACATATAGACAAGGAATCTCGGGTAGTTTCTAACACCATCAATACCAACTATCCTTTCACTTGTAATTTGATGTTAACCAAAGTAGCATCCATATAGTCCTTCTAGTTTTTTATTTATCTTAGAACCTGTAATTCTTTAGTTTCTCTTCAAAATCAAACTTGGCATTTATGCATTCTTTAATGGTATCTACTCAAACAATATTATATTTCGTAAATCTAACCAATGGATGGTGGATTGCTGTGATGTAAGAGAATCTCCAAGGGAAGAAAAATCCCCCCAATATATATAGATCCCAACAACCCAATTCTCATAGGAGATGGTTCTTGTCAGGAATAAGAATAAACCCACCTGCAACAGTTTGGTCTATATGCTGATATGCCTCATCTCCTATAACTCAATATTAAGAGAACTGAGACAAGAACTTTCTCTCGTAAATTGATCCTTTACCACTGAACTATTTGTCCATATGACATGCTATGATGAACCTCTGTCCAAGCTTCTAAGACAGTCATAGAACTCCCACTTATTCAATCCCAAGGTGTTCAATATTGGCGCACATACAAACCTCTACATCCTATTTGAACAATTCAGTTAATAAACAACCTAAACACTAGCCAAGTGACTAGTTATCTAGGACCAGGTCTGGATAGCTTCCAAAAATACATGCCCCAATCTGTGGCTAACATGTTTGTTGTTATGAGCTTACCATGTGGTCCATGTGGACATTAAGCACTTGCATTTGACACCCCAGCAAGCACAATTGTGAACAGTACGATTGCACCCACAGTATGTCAAATTTTACTCATCACATCCTCGCAAGAGCTCCATTAATGCATGGTAACCATGCATTGAAAAAGGAGTCAGTGTGGCCCCACGACAATGCAAGACTTTTGGTTATAAGGTGACAGGAAGAGGAACTTTGTTACAGAAGAACAAGACTTAGTGAAGCTTGAATCTGAAATATAGAAATTTGGTGAAAGCTTGCCAACCATGGCTATGCAATTGTGATGAATGGAGAAGATTGAGGGGCAGTTTGACAATGCAATGAAAGTCCAAAGACAATGCAACGAAAGTCCAAAGAAGACTGTAAGCCACGTAAAACTGCTACTTGATATTGGTTGAGGAGGCAGTGACAATGTGGGTTGGTTGATAAAAGCTCTGATACCTTGTCTGATTCAAGATGGAGATGAAAGTGCAGAAAGGAAGAAGAAGAAGAAAAAAAAAGGAAGAAAACCAAGGGAAGAATAGAGAAAAGAAATAGTGGAAAGAAAGAAAGCAGAAGAAGAAACAGATAGGAAGAAGCAAATTAGGGAGAAAGTAACCAATATTATTCAATATCCAACATTACATTGCATCTCTATTTATTGATTAAAAATCCTAAAATAGGTTTGACCCTTTCAAACTAGTCCTATCAAAAAATCTATTAAAACACAAAATACAACATTCAAAATAGTAATCAACAGGATATTTTAAGTCTCAAACTGCAAGAATTCAAAAATTCCTTAGCCTAAATGAATCACTTTGTCTCTAAGCACCATGTCAGTGCTTTAATTTATTGACAAAGAACGAGGAGAGATCTTTTGGTTGTGAGAACACCTACATCTTAGAACTGTTTGTATTCAAACATTTCCCAAAGTATGCACCTCCTCCTAACTAATTTCCCTCCATTTATGAGGGCCAGTATTAAAACAGTGAGCTTGAAAGCTTTATCCTAGATAGAAATTGGAACAAAGTGACCCTTGTGCTTCAAAAGGTTCACCAAGAACAATGATGGAAGACTAGTGAGCAAAAAGTTTGGGGCGACTCATGACTAAGAGGATTTGCTTAGCTTCATGCCTTACATAGTAGTTCTCAGGGATGGGGTTTTGATCCCGAACACCAAAGAAACAATGACTACCTCTTGGAGTACTTTTTGACATTTCCAATTTATGGTATTCAAAAATGTCTGAAATATCTACCGATGAGGTACATTGTTCAGCCAAGAAGACAAGAAAGCATGATAAAGATTTCAAGGTTTTCTCATGGACCTTCTTTGGTACATTACATGAGAAATAATGCTTCTGAACTGGACACCTGGCAAAAGGAAAAACTCAAGAAGGGGTTCATCAAAGGTCTCCCTCAATAACCTTCTCTATTAGGTTTATCATTTTTAGACTGCTGAATGTGTCCATTCTTTAATGACTTCCTGTGGTAGGTAGAACTAGTTCTTATTTTTCTCCAATTGTAAGTACCTTCAGGTACTAACATCTCAATTCCAAGGACCCTCAGCCGAACTTCTTCACCCCAGTGTTCAGTTCAAATAAAAAGCTAAGATTTCCCTGGCTGAATCAGACATTCATTGATGTTACCAACAGCATAGACACATTGCTTCTTAAATAGGTAATGCACACATGAATAAAAAGTGTGGAAAAGAGTTGATTACAAAACGACAAGACTAAAAAAAGGACAAGGGCAAAGAATCTGTGCTCCAATGCTGCAACTGTGAGATCAACGTGATTGCAAGGAAACCTTCTGAGGTGAAAGTGCTGAATATGTACAGCAAAAGAACCTAATCCTCATAGGAGATGATTTCTGCCAAAGATAAAAATAATCCCAATCTAAGCTGGTGTGAACTATCTGTTGTTATGCCTTATCTCTTATAACCCATTCCTAATAGACTGAAACAGCAAGAACTTCCTCTCCAAGTCAAGTTGCCCTTGGCACTGAACCATGCATTAATGTGATGTGTCATGGTGAATTTCTGTCTCAACCATTTGAGCATGTAACTCTAGAATTCCTATGTATCCTATTGTGAAGTGTTCAGTGAGTGCATCTTCTTGCCTCTGAGGGCTATGCTTATCCACACATTTGCATCCATACTCAAAACAAGTCAACATAAGAACAGCCTAAAACACTAGCCAATGCCTTAATTACTCACAACCTGGTCCAGATTGCACCTCAAACATATGTTTACCACTCAATGATCCAATACATCCCATTGTAACTACTACTTTAATATTACGAGCTTACCACATGGTTCATGCATACCTAGGCAATCAAGTACCTATAATCATAAATTCATCTATAAACATTGACAAAGAACAAAAGTTTAATGAAGATCATTTATATAACTTACATGAAAATCATCAGTTTTCCATAGAACTGCCATTGCCGTGGTCCTCAATTGCTTCAATAAATAATTATTTATAATTCTTCCCTCAACACCACCCCCTCCCCCCACCCCCCCAAAAAAAAATCTAATAATGTTAATCAATAGGGAGCTTATCATACCTTGATCTAACTTCAAAAGGATCACATTGAGATCATTTTCTTTTCTTCACATACCTTATAATTAGTCTACTATACTTTCTTCTTCATCCTACCACAAATTATAACACCAATAGGGTAAAAATGGGAACATCTAACCCAACAGTCAAAACTACATAGGGTCCTGTCCATTCCAGACTCATGGGGCTAGATCTTTTTACCCCTGCAGGCAAGAAACCAAAATTAAAAACAAGTAAAGTTTGACTAGAAATGGTTAAAATTATAACCTATTGTGTGGGATATTAAGATATACCCCAATGACTGGAAATGGTTAAAATTATAACCTATTGTGTGGGATATTAAGATATACCCCAAAACTGGAACTTTGGGGTTCATAGGTAATATATTTGAGCTAGCAGCATTATTAAGTGCCGATATATATCATCCAACGTTATCAAAGCAATTAAAACATTAAGTTTGAATGCTTAGCTTATCCAGTTATTTGATAGTGGTAGTTTAAATTCTGATGCTAATACAAGAATAAAATTAAAAACACATTTATGAAACAACAATACAATGGAGAATGCATGAGTATTGAGGAAGAGGCATTCTTGCCTGGTTCATCACTGTCTTAAAGGCACACTTATCCATGCATTATGACAACTTTTCGGTACTTGTAGATGACATCCACATAAATTAAAAAAAAAAACCTGATAAAGTATGTAGGTTTTTAACATTTCTAAAACTTTGAGAACTAGTCATCTCTCTCAATGATTACTCAAAAGAACTGTGATTTTAGGACTTTTTGCACAACAACTTAACATAACACGTGTTACTTGCAGATTTTTATCAATCAAAAACAACATTGATTTTTTATGCGTGTGCAGACTAATCAGACTAGAGCACGTTCATCATCTCTGCTTCAATCCTCCCAACACAATTATGAGATGATCAATGGAAAGACGCCTCGTTAAATAAAAATCCAAGACTTGATTCTGCAGAGGATGCAAACTACATTTTGAATGGAAGCCTACAAATACTGCCAAATTAACAAACAAATTACTTGAGATACATCGAAGTTGTTGAGATTCTAGAAGATTTGTAGTATAGAATCGTTTGTGATTCTTTCCTCTCAGTCTGATTGCCTTGTTGTACATTAGCGGTGAGATTGGGCTTAATTATGGGTATGATTGGGTGTCTGTAAATGAAAGTGATTATAGGTGCTTAATTGTAGGGGATCCTCCTCTATCTATTGGGTGTATATTGACTGAGAAAAATATGAATGAAAATATACCATTCATCATTTTGAAGTTGGTATCAGAGCCACACTGAAATTTTTTCTTTTCCCTCTCCGCGTTCAGTCGATCCTTGGGCATTCAGTCGATTTCTGCACAGAACCACCCTAGCATCTCACTGCTATCGCCATCCTTGTGTCATCGCCAAGCATCTGCCATATTGCTGTTCGAAGACCAACACCGACACAGTTCATAGCCCAAGTTGAGTTCTTCATTTGACTTGTAGTTTTCTTTTATTCTCAGCAAGCAAAAAAAGGGAAAAATTGTTGTCGTTTAAATATTTGTTCGTTTGAAAAAAAAATGAGTGAAAAAAATATCAAATCGTCTGGGACAAAATCAGTTCCAGTTATTGTTCAGTCAGAAAGTATTTTCAATGCAGGAATCATACTCACCGATTGAGGAAATACAAAGCCATCCACAGAATCAGAAGATGGATATGAAAAATGGTATGCTGAAAATCAGAAGGTGAAGAGATGGTTGTTAATGTCCATAAGTCCAGAAATTATGAAGCCTTATTTACACTTACCCACCGCTCAAGAAATCTGGAGTGCTTTATCAAAGGCTTTCTATGATGGAAGCGATGAATTACAAGTTTTCACCTTGAATCAGAAGGCCTCTACTACCAGACAAAGTGGCAAGTCTCTCTCTTAATATTATGGAGAATTGACTGAGAATTTTCGCGAGGATCATTGAGATAAGGTACTCATGAAAAACCCGGATAACATTGCAGCATACCGAAAATCCACTGAACGACTACGACTGCACATCTTTCTTGCTGGACTGGATGGTGACTTCGAACAAGTTTGAGGAGAGATTCTACACAAAGATCTAATTCCTGATTTGGAAGAATGTTATCTGTTGGTTCGACAAGAAGCAGTACATCATGGTACTTTGAAAGGAGAATCTGACAATTCTGACACCTCGGCCATGATAGCTCAACAGCTATCAACTCACAATTGGCAGGACCGATCCAAGAACAACCGTCCCAAGATGAACCCTAGTGCTGATAAGTCAACCTCCAAAGGCACTCATTGCAATAAGACTGGTCACACCAAGAGCAACTGCTTTGAACTTGTGGGATATCCAGAATGGTGGGATCATAATCGCGATCAGCAGAAGAAGAATTCCAATAAGACCTCGACTGCAGCCATTGCCAAAATAAAAACAGAGGATGATGTTGTTGAGAAGGCCTCTGCATTGGTAGCCGCTGCGGATAATGGTGGTAAGGTTTTAAATATTTCTGCACCTGTTACTAATAGTACACGGATAATTGATTCTGGTGTTGCAAATCATATGACTTTTGATTCTAGACAGGTCTCACCCCTTAGACCTTCCTAACAAAAATTTGTTTCCACAACCAATGGTAACACAACCCCAGTTATTGGGGAGGGATCCTTAACCCTTACTAATACTTTAAATTTGGATTCTGTGTTAGTTGTTCCATCTTTAGGCTACAATCTTTTGTCAGTTACTCAAATTACTGCAGCCTTATCTTGTATCGTCATTTTTTGGCCTGAATTTTGTGTATTCAAGGACTTCCAAACAAGACAAACGATTGGTTGTGGTATTAAGCAAGGGAAGCTGTATTACTTGGACCTGCAGTCAAAGGATTCCATCAAGCTGCAACAAGCCTTGATAACAGATTTGAAAAAATTATTTCCTAGTTTGTTTACAAGGTACGATATTTCTAGTTTCCATTGTGATGTGTGTGAACTGGCAAAAAGTTGCCACCGTACTTTGTTACCATTAATTTTGAATAAAAGTCCACTTCTTTTTATGGTTATACATTCTGATGTTTGGGGTCCATCTAAAGTCCCAACTATGGGGGGATCACTTTGGTTTGTTATTTTTATTGATGATTGTACCAGAATGACCTGGTTATGCTTGATGAAATCCAAAGATGAAGTGAACTTGTTATTTCAAAATTTTCATAAAATGATTAGAACTCAGTACAGTGCAAAGGTTCGGGTCCTACATAGCGACAATGGTGGAGAATATCAAAGTTCTGATCTTCAGCAGTATTTAGAAGCACATGGAACCATTCATCAGACCACTTGTTCCAATACACCCCAGCATAACTGAGTCGCAGAACGAAAAAATTGACACTTGTTGGACATTGTTCAAGTATCGTTGATAGCAACAAATATGCTTAGATCTTATTAGGGAGAAGCAATTGCCTCTGTCCCATACTTAATCAATTGGGTACCTTCCAGCTCAATTGACTTCCGGACACTTCTCCAAGCTTTGACTGATGTTGTTGTTACCCCAACTGTCCCAAATCTGCCTCCTCATGTCTTTAGTTGTGTGGCATTTGTTTACCTTCACAAGCACCAATGCAACAAGTTAACTCCTTGTGCATTGTGATGTATGTTTGTTGCCTATCCCTTATACAAAAAAGGATATCGATATTATCATCCTCCAACTCGACGAATGTTTATTACAATGGATGTGGTTCATGAAGAAACAATGTATTCTTCCTCTGGGTATGAACTTTAGGGGGAGTACCATCAGGAACTTCAAACTCTCGATTATGATTATCACATATTTGAGGAAGGTGAATCTGAACAATCTGAACCAATAAATCAGGGAGTGAGCGAATTGGATTTGAGTAGTATAACTTTGGAACTAAGTGGTGATGAGCACCCAGAAGCTAAAGAAATAACAGAAGAAACATGAGATAGTATAACTCAACCTCCACCATCATTCGAACAATTTGGGACCAAGGATGCCTTCACTAATATACCAAACCAATCGTTGTCTGCTGAGGATGTTCTTAATTTAGAGTCTGAGCCATCTAGAAAACAGTTACTGCATCGTCACACTAGAGGTACTCCTAAACCCACATATGAACCTGAACTATTTAGCAAACTCAGATATCCCATGAGTAACTATGTGTCTACCCATCGTTTGTCTGAATCAAATAAGTCATTCGTAAATCAATTATCTACTATAGTTATTCCTAACAGTGTGTAGGAAGCCTTAGTTGATCTAAGGTGGAAAGCAACCATGAATGAGGAGATGAAATCATTGCAAAAGAATGAGATGTGAGAACTCGTGGAGTGTCCACCAGGAAAGAATCCAGTCACATGTCGTTGGATTTATACCATGAAGTACAAGGTAGATGGTAGTATTCAACGCTTTAAAGCAAGACTGATAGCAAAAGGGTACACTCAAACTTATGGGATCGACGACACAGAGACATTTGCACCTATAGCTAAAATCAATACGTTCGAGTATTACTTTCTTTAGCAGCAAGCTTGAATTGGCCGTTACAACAGTTCGATGTGAAGAATACCTTTCTGCATGGTAAGTTGTCCGAAGAAGTATACATGGATCTTCCACCTGGATGCATGGTGTTAGAAAAGCAAAGTCAAAAGGTGTGCAGATTGAAGAAGTCATTATATGGGTTAAAGCAATCCCCGAGAGCATGGTTTGGAAGGTTCACAAAGTCAATGAGAGCTTTTGGTTATCGTCAAAGCAATTCAGATCACACTTTACTCCTAAAGAAGCAACATGGTAAGATTACAGCACTCATCGTATATGTGGACGACATGGTGGTTATAGGAAGTGATCCTAAAGAAAGAAAAGCTCCACAAAATTATATGTCTAGAGAATTCGAAATGAAATATCTAGGGCCTCTGAAATACTTTCTTGGGATTGAAGTTTTTCGATCAAGTACAAGAATTTTTCTATCTCAAAGAAGGTATCCCTTAGATCTTTTACAAGAGACTAAAATGTCAGGATGTTAACCTGTTGATACACCAACAGAAAAAGGTCTATAATTTTGTGTTAAACCCAATCAAATACACGTCGATAAAGGAAGATACTAGAGACTTGTGGGCAGACTGATGTACTTAGCTCATACAAGGCCAAATCTTGCTTATACATTAAGTGTGGTGAGTCAATATATGCATAATCCTGGAGAACAACATATGAATGCAGTCATGCGCATTTAGAAGTATCTGAAGAGTGCTCCTGGGAAGGGAATTTTGTTCACAAAAAATGTTGATCACCAGAGTATAGAAGTATATACTAATGCTAATTGGGTCGGTGTTGTGGATGACAGACGATCTACCTCTGGTTACGTTACTTGTATAGGTGGTAATCTTGTGACATAAAGAAGTAAGAAACAGAATGTCATTGCTCATTCTAGCGCAAAACCTAAATTTAGAAGCATGGCACTAGGACTTTGTGAGGCATCATGGCTAAGACTCCTCTTACAGGATCTGGGTTACCTATCTAGGCAACCAATTCGGTTGTTTTGTGACAATAAAGCAGCATGTGACATTGCTCATAATCCAGTTCAATATGAAATGATCGTACAAAACATGTTGAGGTGGACAGATTTTTTATCAAGGAAAAGTTAGATGAAAAGATTGTGGAGTTGCCTAAGATAAAATCAGAAGATCAGCTGGCCAACATCCTCACCAAAACAGTCTCATATCGAGTGTTCTCATTATTTTTAGGCAAGTTGGGCATGTGTGATATCTATGCACCAACTTGAGGGGGAGTGTTGAGATTCTAGAAGATTTGTAGTATAGAATCGTTTGTGATTTTTTCCTCTCAGTCTAATTGCCTTGTTGTACATTAGCTGTGAGATTGGGCTTAATTATGGGTATGATTGGGTGTGATTATATGACTGTAAATGAAAGTGATTATAGGTGCTTAATCGTAGGCGATCCTCCTCTATATATTGGGTGTATATTGACAGAGAAAAATATGAATGAAAATATACCATTCATCATTTTGAAGTGAAGTTACCTAACAAGCAAAGCATTTTTGGAAGACAAAATGCATAGATGAAACCACGTTTCTGCTAAAAAGAAGGCAAAAGAATGAAGAAAAGTACCGGTGAACTTGATATCACACGAGTAACCTCTCAGTTGAGTCGCATCAACCTTATCCTTATCTGATTTGAATCTATTTACCCTGGTTTGTAGAATCTGACAATTCTCTGCAACTGACTCACCACCTGTAACATGTAAGACAAAACATGGTGAAGTACTGGTTTCTTCCAATATTTTTGCTAGGAAAATGAAAAGAGAATAGCTTGCCCTTGTTTGATTTTAAAGGAAAGAGAAAAGAAAATGATAGGATAACTATTTAATAGGGCGGAAATCCCTGCCCTGTGGCCCTAGACCCCACCGCATAAGCCCAGCAAAATATTGGCCCAAAAGACATTGGATCCTTCTATATCTGCTTAGTTCTATTCTATCCTTAACATCCCCCCTCTCTTCCTCTCTTCTTTAATTGTTGAACAGCTTTCCATTTTGTTTTTTGGATCCATATATGGATTCTGACTTAGGCATTGGAGAGCCCTTTCAGGGACAGCCCTGGGCAGTTCTCACTATAGGTCATTTGTAAGGTTCATGCTAGGAGGCTGCACCTGATCCAGCCTTATTGTTGGCTTATGTAGTTTTGCACGTTATCAATATTGTTTACAGAATAGGAGAGAAAAGAAAAGTGGGAAAGAAAATATATTAGTCTTGGTTTTCTTTACGTTGTCTTGTATCTTGGTCTCCTTCAGAGTTTCACTTCTTTGCACTTTGTCCTCAATTTCTAAACAGATACGACGCCCCGGTTTTGAAGCAAACGAACGCCTCCCAACACCCCCCCACCCCACCCCCCGGCCCCCAAACAAAAAAAAAAAAAAAAGAGTAGAACAATGCAGTTGAATTACAAACCCGAAAACCCTATCCCAAACATGGCCGAACCTCCACTTTTGAAGCAAACCCTAAAAGCAGAACGAAAAGAAGTTCAGTTTCCAGACCCAGAAAAATCGAGCCCCAACAGAGCCAAAGCTCCAATTTTGAAGCAAGCAAAAAAGAAGACACAAAAATTCAATTTACAAACCCTGCTCGCTGCTCCAAACAGAGCGAGGCTCCAGCATTAAAGTAAACACAAAAATTAAATCCCCCAGCCAAGGATC
Organism: Diospyros lotus; assembly: GCF_014633365.1. NCBI lineage: Eukaryota > Viridiplantae > Streptophyta > Magnoliopsida > Ericales > Ebenaceae > Diospyros > Diospyros lotus. Next base: position 35,944,168 of record NC_068351.1, on the reverse strand, counting down.
CATAGCACCAGCCGAAGAGTCAAAATTTCTCGAACCCACCCACGTATATTTTCAATAGAAGCAGATAAAAAGGACGAAAAATAGATGGGAGAGATAGAGATGTAAATGGACCTTTGGAGTAAGGGATGATGTGGTCGTACTCGAAGCAAAGGCAGCCCAGGCAGTTGCTGAAGCGCTTGCAGACAACATTGCCGGCGGCGTCCTTGCGCCACCTCTCGGGGTGGCGGCCGGGAACGGTCTCGGCATTGGCCCAACATCTGGCCTTTGCCTTGGCATCGAAGTACCTTTCCCTTTCACGGCTGTTGCTATTCCCACTCTTACCGCTACTGCCACCAGCCGAAGAAGAATCCATTTATCTCTCCCACCGATGGATCATCAGGATGTTGGGGAACAGAAAAACGCAAAACCTCGATATATAATTAATTTTCTTTTTGCATTTTGGCCGAGACGGGGACTTATCTTTTATTTATAGTTTGGTGACGTTGTTAGAAGGCTGATTGGTTTAACCATTTTCACACTAATTTAAAAGCTTAAAAGTTAAATACCATTTAAATTGATAATATATTTGAATAAATGTGTTTTAAGTTATCAATTTTTAAATTATATATTTGATTTATAAAAGATGATAAACTGTTAGAAATTAATCAAAATATTAAGATGGATATACTGTCATGCTGATGAATAATATAAATAAAATTTATAAAAATATTAACTTTTAATAAAAAATTATATATAATTATTAAAAAATATATTAATACAATAAATATGTATATATGTTATATAATTCATGTTATGTACATATATATGTTATATATACATATATATATATGCACGCACAATGATGGTCGATATGGAAAATGTTGATGATGGAGGCGCATACGACGATGGAGGAGATCCGACGATAGATTTGCTAGCAGGAAGTGGCAATAAGAAATCTAATAATGAAAAAGGTGCAAATGTTGGAAAAGAAAGATGGAAGAAAAGGAGAGCAATAGAGGAGACGGAAAAGAAGATTGAAGACCAGAGATGTAAATATGTGAAATGTATAAGGGCAAAATCATAATCAGGGACAGATATAGAAATTTATGTAAGGGGAGGTTAAAATTTTTGTTTAAGGTATAAAATTATACATCATAAATTTTGGGGTGGGTTGGAATTTTTTTTTACTAAATTATTAGTAAAATTTATTATTTTTTATATTAAAAAATATTTTTAATTATGAGTTGCCCTGGGCTCACGCATGCATCCACCCCTAATCATAATTTGGGCTCACGCATGCATCCGCCCTTAATCATAATTCAATCGATCAATGCAAAAGCTCTTGACAACATTTTTGCAAAAGTTGAGAGCTTTTTCCAAATACTATTGGTTTAGCATTCAAGATGTATAGCTTTTAAACTATATAGCTTTGCCAAACACTTAATAAAACAAGCTATATAACTTATAAGATAAATTATTAACTTATAAGTGATCAAAACGATAAGCCAAACACCCTATAGGAAAGCAGTTTGACCACTTATAATCTATTAGTTTAGTTTATAAATTGTTAAGTTTCTTTTGTTAAATGTTTGGCAACACCAAACAGTTTAAAAACTATACAACTTAAACGTTAAACCAATAGCGTTAGGAAAAAGCTCATATCCCCTAACTTTTCCAAAATGCTGCTAGATTATTTTATGCATTAACCGATTAAATGATTGTTTTACCCTCATAAATTCCACATATTTACAACCCTTACCCCCTCTTTCACATCTTCTTCTCTGCCTCTTTCATTATAGTTGCCAGATCTCCTCATTTGTTGTCGCCTCCATCCCTGTGTTGTCATCATTGTTGGATCTCCTCTTTTGTCGTATCGATCGTCGCCTTCTCCATTGCTGAATTTCCTTCTTGTAGATCGATCATTGTCCATCTCCTTGCTTGGATACCCCCCTACACTTGTAGATCAATTGCTGCCTCTTGCTACTATTGCCTCCTTCCTCATCGTTGTGGCCTCTTGTCCCGTTGACCATCTCCTCCTCCATTGCCCACACACACTATATGAACATTGTATTAAAAATTATATTAGTATATTTGTTAAAACATTGTATTAGTATATTTTTTTAATAATTGTATATAATTTATTAGGTAAAATTTTATTAGTTAGACATAAATTTATAATTTATTTTTATTAAAAATTAGCATTTTATGTAAAAAAAAATTATTATTTAACAACATATTTATTTTTATTTTTTATTAAATTATGATAGCTTATTAATTATTTCAAACCAAACATATAACTATTAATTGATAGTTTAAAAGTATATTTATTCAAATAAATTACTAACTTAAATGCTCCTCAGCTTAAAAACTTTACACCACTTAAAAAAATTGAGTAACTTAAAAGCTGCAATCCAAAATGCTCTAGCAAACAGCCTCTTAATCATCCTAATACAATTATGTGGATCGAGATAGATAAACAGATGCTTAGCAGTTTGGGCTTTTAGTTAGCATATATACACCCACGCTGCTTGTTTGAATCTAGGGAAGGACACACATGGTAATGGTAATTAATTCTGAAGTTGTGAACCGAAGCTCAAGGTAAATCTTCGACATATATATATATATATATAAACAATTCAATAGAAGAAATAAGTTTTAAGGTGGCAATTATAAGTAAATACCAATGAGACAGACATGGTGTAATGATCAGCATATTTTGTACTCTTATTTAGTTGTCTAAGTTTAGCATTTAAGTATTCAATGAACATGATTGCTACTCATTTGGGCTCAATATTGTCAATATAGGTATACATCACATGCAAAGTAGACGTGGAGCAAAAAAGGGTGATTTTGGTGCATGATAAGAGTGAAAATAAAGCTTGAAGGTATGGTTGGCTATTAATTTGAAATGAGGTGGAGAAAGTGAAAGTGGAACAAGAGCGAAAAGTGAAAGGCGAAGAAAAGAAAGGTTAAGGAAGAAATCTAGTGGTCTACAACGGTATGCATTCCACTGTAAAACTGCTGCAAAAGTTAGTTTCTGGAGCTTACGGTCTTACAGTGGTATGCATACTGCTATAAGACCGCTTTATGAATTGCTATCTGGAGTTCACGGGTCTGCTGCAACAAGTATACCGCGGTAGGATCGCTTGCGGTACAGTTCTAAACTTCAATTCAAAGTGCGATTTTGGCCATTTCCATCTAATTCAATGGGGAATGAGAGTTTTCATTGAGCATGGCTCAAAAACCCTAGGGATGGCTATATAAATGCTCCATCTTAGAGTTTTGAGGAGTTTTGGATGGAAGAGGAGTCGACGGAAGATTGAAGAGGTGAATGAAGGCAACTTGAAGATTATACTTTTAGTTGTATTTTTCTTTTCTTTCTCGATCTCTACTATGGATTTCAACTCTTTTCTTTTTCTTTTGATTATAAGAATGCATTGCTAAGTGTTTATAGCTAGGGTGAAGGAAGAAACCTCGACTTCTAATGGTTTGATTTAAAGTTACTCAATTTACTATTTTCTTATCTATTCGAGTTGATTGTTTGTTATGTTCATAATGTCATTTTGATGCTTGATCACCATTAAAACGTATTTGTGATTGGTATTGTTTTCGAGAGATTCAATACGGATTAGACATGATAGCAAACAACGTAGGGTCCTATAATAAATAAAGATATCGTTATGTCCTGTGAAATCATTTTGGGATGATTGCCGTGATTGAATGCATGTTTATATGTTCAAATGTTGATTAGAGATAATTAATCTCATATATATACATGAAACTAAATGACCATCGAGAGAGAGGCTTTTGGTTGTAATTTGATCATCGATTTTCAATCTAAGATAAGGAATAACAAGATTCGAGTAATGAACAATTAAATTATAGAAGGCCAACGGTAGATTCATAAACTCCAGTGTCTTATCCTTGTGAGTTTTGAATCAAAGAAATTGTTATAGTTGTATCTTTTATTAGTAAATTAGTTTTCATTACAGTTGAAGTCATTGTTAATGTGTGTGTTAGGTTGAGGTTAAATCAGTTAGAGTAAATGTCAAAAGTTAGTCTTCATGAATATGACACTCTATTTATTACTATATTACTTGTCACGATCCATTCACTTGCGGAATAGAATAGATGGATATGTATGATTCCAGAAGTGTAGTTCTCCGAAGACCTTCAAAAGGGTAAAGTTGAGTGTATATAAGAGAGTGGCCAGTTGCTTGGTGAATCAATGCAAAATGTAACCACCCATATCGAACAACACTTGCAACAGTATCCGGATTCAATGGCTTAATAATGTTGTTCCCAATCTGGAATTCCCCTGCCCATGTGTGCGCGCGTGTATATATATATATATAATTCAATCTATGGATAGATAGATAGATAGATAGGAGAGAATTATAAGTTGAAGATAAGGGGAAAAAAAAAAAAGTTACCAGTACTGATCCAAGATATCCAAACAGAATCGCAAGTGGAAGAGAGGGAAACTGATATTTGCTGAGGCTCAAACCCTTTGACTGTTCTCTGCGGCCGAGGATCGGTGTCTGACAAATCTACAGCGTGGCCGCGGAAGGACTTGTCGAGAGGAACGGTGGGGTTGAAGGGGCCATCGAGGGTGGTAGGAATCTGGGCATGAACAAACACCAATAAAAATCCCAGCTGAGCCCAGAGAGCAGACATCGTCACTTCAAGATGGGACGCCATTAGTGTCTGGACGATCGAGCTTATTAATAATTTAATGAACCCATCAAACAAGCAAATTCAACCCAGCTAGCACAGAGAATATGCGCAGGAGCTTCCGGGATTAATACATAAATAATAACAATGGATGCATAAGAAGGGGTGGCCGTCGTCTATAACGACAAAGAGTCTAACAGAAAGGTGGCAAAAGGGGATGGCATTGACATGTATGATGTGTTCCTTCAGCTGGTCTAAGCCCATACTGGCAATACTAATAATAGTATTATTGTGTAATTAAAGGCATAAAAATATGTTGGCAAAAGTGGGTGTTTGTTGGGGCTGTGCTTGTCTTATATAATTAATTCTATAAAACTTTAATAGCATTTGGTGATTTTCAAAACTAGACACGTACGATTACTCCTTAATCCCTGTATTTATGATCATACACACATATAGATAGAGCTTAGAGTACTGTGATATGTCCCATTTCTTTTATATATTTGCTCTCAATGAGTCAATGTTACTGCGTGCTTTGTTGCTTTCATAATCTGTATTTTAATGGTGGTGGGAACGGCACGTAAGAGTGTTGACATTTGAATTGGCACATTCCCATCACCTGCAATATTAATATCTATATATCTATACCTTAGCCTTAGAGATATGAATAAAGCATTCATTTATTAAAATATATAGATTGTCTTATTACATTTGAAGTTTCATTACGAGCAGCAGCTAAACTAGGACTAGGAGGAAACATAATTTCCCTTTATTTGTGCGTCTATATTAGGAGAAAGACACTTCATCTGCTGCTGCTGCTGCTTCAAGCCTGCCCACCACCCAGCTGCTCAAGCATCGCATCGATGCTATCGCCATCTTCCAGTTCAAGCTGTAAATTAATTAATATTCCAAATGAAAGCGTGATCTTTAATTACTATATATATATATATATATATATATGAAAATGAATAAGGGAATAGAAGAAGAAGAAAGAAGAGAATGAATGAATGAATGAATTATACCTGGTTTGCAGTCTTCTTGGGATCAACTTTTTTCCCATCAATGAGAAAACGAACAGTCTCATACTGCAGACCGCGTCGCGTGCAATAGTGTGTCATCAACTTCTTCATCTTCGTTTCTCCATAGATCTTGTAAAAGATCTCACGCCCGTCCTAGGGATGATAGATCCGAGGTTTAAAAGAATTAGAAACCACAATCAATTATTAAGTTTTAATTAAGACAACTAATTACAAAGCAAAAATGATGTCAAGTCTTCGTGTTAGCTTGGCTTTAATTCATGATAAGTACCGAGCACTATTTTTTTTTTTATTAACACTTTGAGCCATACTCAAAAATCTAATCAATCGTTTGATTTCTTATCTCTTAAAATTACATTGTCGATATTTATCTAGTTATTTATTTCAAACGAATGATGTGACTAATGACAAATATATAAATAAAGCAACATTTAGTTGATACTTTTGTTTTCGTTGGATAAAATTTGAAATAAATTTAAAAATACAATCAAACAATTTTTTTTTTGTGGACCCTTTCTTTAATTTATTAATTAAGAAAGAAAATTTTGGTCCCTTATTCAAAAGTTTTTGACTTTTCATATTAAAATGTGTGAAAATAACAGTGATGTGTATGAAAATTTGTGAAAATAGCAACCAATCAATCGAGCAGAAACCAATTAGGCCGACATAAATCACATATAGATAGATAGATAGATAGATAGATAGATAGATAGGGTACCAAATTTAACATTTTTGATGAGAATAGAGTAAGGGCGTAGGGAATGCACCTGAGCTGTGACGAGAATAGTAAGAACATTTTTTGGAAGGGGAGAAGTCGAAGATGATCCAACTGGAGCAAGAGCAGCTGCTCCGCTGAACGATTGGCCTTTGCCTTTGTTAATTCCTCCCTTCTGCTGAGTGAATTTTTCCATCTCTCTTTCTCTTACAGACTGAGAGAAAAAAAAAAAAAGAAGATGAAGACGATAATGATGAAAAGGGTCGGGATTTTCGGGTATATATACATATATAAATTTCGAATCTTCACAACATTCTAATTAACACAAGATGCATGCATTTTACTGTATTGTTCAACGTAAGTACTTAAGTATTCGCCTCTATTATTTGAACTAAATAAACATTATAACACGTCTTAATTAATGACCTTTACTCCCTTCAATTCCTTCCCAACTCGTGGAGCTGGTAGGTACCCTTTCTTTTTAACAAATCACTCCTTGTTAGAGGTAAGGTAGGCACCCTTTGGGCAGCAACTTTTAATTTAGAGGGTTGCTGATTATTTCGAATATGCATATTAATCAATGACATTTGTTGCTGCAATTAGCATGGTTTTTACTCACCATCCCTCTCCTTTTCCTATGATGCACAAAAACATTTTGGGGGTGTCGTTTCAAAATTTTCAAAAATGTTTCGTATATGGAAATGCTAAGAACTGTCAAAAAAAATATTTTTAGACCATTTCTACATTTTTAAAAGACATTTCAGGATCGTTTTATAATATTAGAAAAATATTGAAAATGCTTTTCTATCCATGAAGAGGTTAGATGCATTTTTTCCGTCTCTAACTCAAATGCATTATGGAATTTATATTTATTTTTAAATTAAAAAATTATTTTTTATAAGTTTATATATTAAAAATTGTATTTATGAAAAGAATTGTATATTTTTTTATTTATACATTTTTTTCGCATTTCCATTTCTTATTTTTTTTTAAAATATCAATTTTTTCATTTTCGTCATGTATCGTAGCCGTTTCACGTTTTTATTTTATTTCCATGCAACCTAATCCTCTGGTGCATTTGGAATTTGAAATGTTTACAAATTTTGAATTTTAAATTGTTATTTTTTTTTTCCTCTTTCGTGCTGTGGGATGCAATTGGAATTTTGAATTTTAAAAGTTTTTAATGATTAATTATTATCTTTAGGATAAAAAGATAAACTGAAAATGTCTAAGATTTAGAAATAAAATTCTAAAATTAATTAGAATTTGTTCGAGATTAAGTTTAATATGTGAAATGAAACAAAGGGTAATATAGTTGAAAGTGTAATGTGTCCACTTATTTTTGGATAATGTTTATTTATTGTATTTTATTTTAATTTTAAATAATTTTATTTATTAATTAAATATTTCAAAATAAAATGCAAACGTTGTCTAAAAATAGCATTCTCCCTAGTTGGTATTACTTATAAAATAATGAGTAATTTACAAAGATCATCCATGAGATATGATTTAATTGCAAATATCCCTAAAGTTTCAAAAATAGTCATAAGTGTCCTTCCATTTAGTTGGACGTGAAAAATAGGGCGAAATAACAAAGATGAGAAGATGGAGTGAAATTTAGATTTGGAAATATTTCTAGATTCAGAACCTTGATTTGGCTTTTAATCAAAATCAAATTAAAAAAACACAAAAAAAAAAAGAAAGATAGGCGAAATCTTTACTGATAAGTCGAGTGAAAATTTAAAATGAAAATCTAAAACCTTATCGACGAAAAAGTTTTAATACCTTTAAAACTCTTTTAAATTCGACAAAAAATCAGACATTTAGACTCGATTATGAATAAGGTTTCAAAGCACTAAAACTTTATCATCAATGGATTTTCAATACTTTTGTATTTAATTGGGTCCTATCAAAATCGAGACACACACGTAAAGAAAGAGAGATGAGTTTATACATTAGGACATTTATTCATTTTATAATGTTAACTAAGGGTTCTATCAAAATAAACCCAATGTTAACTAACAATAGAAAAGAAATTGCAACATACCATTAAATCTCAAAAGTATTTGTTATATTATTTTAACAATAAGAATAGTTTTTCTAATTATTCTAAATCTTAGGAGTATCATGTATAAGCTTTTGCATAAATTCCTTCTTTATTTTGGGTGAAAAATGACCCTTGTTCTCCTAGCTTACCACACTCACTCATACTAGAGTGATTGGTAGGTTTGAATATATCAGGACTCATCCTTATCCCAAAAAATATGGATAAAATAAAATAATAACAAAGAAATTAAGCACCAAAGCACAAAATAATAACAAATAAAATATGTATTATACTCGTCATTGTATAATACATGGTACATAAACACAAGCACCCAAAGACAGCAAAAATAATTTTAAATATAATCAAAGGCTCAAAGCAAAGCATATGTGATCACTCTTTTAATTTGTGGTAATTAACATATTAACTTAATCATCAGCATATGTACCTCTAAATTAATATTAACTAACATAAGAGAACCTTGTAAAGTAGCAACAGAATCAAACAATAGATATATGTTTCTATGACACAAAAGAGAAATAAAGAAAAAAATAATATAAGTAATAGAAATTATATATGTTTGTGTAAATGTAAATACTTGGCCATTAAGCTTCGATTAGTGGCTATACAATAAGCTTCTTTATTATATATATATACATATATATATATATATTAGGCCAAAAATCAAAAGGGAAACAAAAGAAAATTGAATATCGACCCAGAGTATCACCATAAATATTAAATTTGAGTGTTCAAACCACATCTCAGCAAAAACAAATATAACACAGGCATAGATAGATGATCAGGCTGCTCTTCGACGTCTGTATAATATATATCCTCTGCTGTACCAGACTAGGTTACTTTATCATGCTTCATCTTTTCCATGAAATTAACAGAAGCATATATGGCACTAACTACACCACCAACTCCAAAACAGAAGAGAATTATCAGATTCAATTCAAAATAAAGTATATAATTTGCATTGCTCTATGACAAAACAACAGCTCATAATGGTGTATGGCAAGGTGCTCCGTTGAAAAAAATTGCACCCAGAAAGTAGTACAAATAATAGTAACAATACATTTACAAAAGCTTACAAAAAAGAGTAGTAGAAATTCAGATCACGTATCTATGAATTCTGCAGAAAGGATGGTCCTTAGAAGCTCTTTCAAATTAGCCAGTACATGGCGCGGGCCTAAACTCTTGACGCCAATGAAATTCAAGAGCTGCGCTATATCCTACAATCATTATAGAGAAGAAGAGAAACAAAGAAAAATAAGATAAAAAGTCGTCATTCAGGAAAGGCAGTGACTAATCATGCTTATAATTCGAGAATCTTCAATGAAATCATGTCGACAAATTAAGGATGTAAAAGCCAAATGCCTAGCTTGATCCATTTCTTCTACTAACTTGATTCATTTGTTTGTAGGAGTAGAACTCATGAAGCAGCCACTATTATTACATTTAACAAAGTGGGAACATAATTTGATAGGAAAGAGTTCATCCCTTATCCCTCTTGCATTAAGAAAGTTCTAAAAGGCGTGTATTGTTGATGTCCAACACGACATGCTACTTCTGTTGTAAATTTCCCATTTTTTGTTTGCTATGCATACGAGGAAGACTTTTCTATAACCAAACACTAGAGAGTGAGACTTTTCTACTAAAAATCAGTTATTAAATCTAATCTATTTTTATGTATGTTAACTCCCTTGACTTGGTATTTTTAATGATAGATTCTGATCGTAAATCTCTACACGACAATCGTTCGAGTGTAATGGTTAGTGTTTTAATTCTCTCGTCTTATCAAATCAAATGTCAATACATAAGCAATATGAATCTGTTTTTGGGATTGTGCATCATGTTAGCACAAATATCAGAATGATTTCTTTGGGTTAGAGGGATTGGAATTGAAAAATCTCAAAATCAAATAAACTCATGAAAACAAAACTATTTTAAGCTTTTTAAACGAGAACAGTGAGATTGTGATTCTATCAAAATTTAGAGTGAACTTAAGAACACTCTTAAATTACATGAATTATAACTTACATTAAATAATATAAAATAAATTATATTACATAAAATCTCATAAATGATAATTTTTTAAATATATTACATAATATAAAATTAAATATTTTACATAAATTTCAAAATATAAAATTAATTACATAAATTCTAATTTTTCAAGAACTAAATTTACACTCAAATAAAAAAAATTATTTTCAGAATTACAAAAATTAAAATCATCATCTGTTCTTAATTTTCCATTTTCACAACCAAATTATCATCATCACCACATAAAAAAATAACAAAAGAAAATAAAAAAGCTAAAACAGAAAAAAAAATATATAAATATATAAATGTATGTGTAGTGGACGACCCGGTGGGGGCAAATGGCGGTAGCGAGGCCGACAGGTGGGGGAAAAGGCTGGGGGGTGGCCGTCCGAGCGGTGGTGTGGTGGGTGTAGGTGGTTGCTCACGATAGAGAGATGGGCGACAATAATGAGGGGCAACTATGGTGTTGTGTGAGCGGCGATAAGGGGCCAGCGGTGGCCATTAGAGTGGCAATGTGGTGGATGCAAGCAGTTGCCCACAACGAAAGGAGAGGCAACGGCATGTGGGGGCGAGGCAGTGCGAGCAATTGCTAGGGATGCGATGGGGGTTTGAGTGACGGTGGGGGGAGGGGGGGGCGATGGCGGTTTGTGGCCGATGGTGGGGGCAATCGATTGGGGGCAAGGCGGCGTGACCGGAAGAGGGAGGGGCAACGACAGACCGTGCTCAACTGGGTGGGGGGTGACGATAGTGCTCCTCGTGGTGGCGGGGCAACGACGAACGTTGCAACCCACCGGGATGGGTTTGAGAGAGAGAGATGGTGGTTTTGAGAGACAGGGGGGGCGGGGGAGAGAGAGAGTGGGTTTGAGGGAAAGAGTGGGTTTGAAAATGGATGGACAAAGATGAAAAAATAATTTAAAAATAAATTAAAAAAATCAATAAATCTTCTTTTGACAAGTAACTTAATCCAAAAAAGAAATACTATTGGTACACCTTTGTATACATTTTAGACTATACAAAAGTGTACCAATGATAAAAAAATTCCTCATGAGGCACGTAAAGCACATGAAGACGGGGAGTATTTTGGTCATAATATTCCTTTGTGTAACCCAATATGTACAAAAATAACATACATCTAACATGATTCTAATCCAAAATCTAAATGCATCTTCCCAAAGTAAAATTATTTTGAACCTGAAATTTATGGACTGAATTGATAGCATGAAGGGTGAAACATCAATCAATTGTCTAGAGCACCCAATTTGAGCATGAAGATGAAGGGGTGAAACATCAATTTTTTGACTTTTGTTTTCATATATACAAATATCAAAACTATCATCATCATCATCATCACAAACTTAATTTACTACTGCAATAATAATAGGGGAATTAGGATGGATTCATCTCCTGTAAGGCTTCAAGTGGTAAGCCTGGAATTCGGCACCAAATGTTATGGACTCTTGCTCCAGCTTCTTCTTCAACCTTCTCCAGGTTCTCAGCTTATCAGCCTGTATTAACCCCCGGTACAGCGTCTCAAATGTTGTCTTTTGGGGAAGCAAGCCCCTCTCTATCATTTCCACAAACAAGTGGCAGGCTTTTCTCCACCGCTGCTTCTCGCAATAGGCATGAATCAGCACTGTGTAGGAATCCAGATCTGGCCCAGCCCCACTACCCTTCATATCATCCCATATCTCTTCCACAACCTCCATTTGGTTCAACTTCGCAAACATTCCCGCTAAAATATTGTACGTCTTGATACTGATGCTGACGCTAGGCGGCTGCTTCAACTTCAACTTCCGGTACAATGTCACAGCACTCTCCGCATCCTTCCTTCCCCTGTATTCCTTGAAGAAACAGTTGAAAGTTGCAGCCGACGGAGTCACCCCATTACGTTCCATCTCGCTCACCAATTCTATGGCATCTTCTAGTCGCCCGCATGAACTAAGGCATTTCACAACCGAAGTATACGTCGCCACCGTTGGGCATATACCCATGCTTTTCATGTCCTTCAACTTTTCCAGACACAACTCGGGTTTATGTGCCCGGCTGTAGACGTGAAGCACGACAGAGTAACTGGTGACGTCGGGCTGAATCCCCCTCTCGCGCATTTCGTCGAGCAGTTTCTCTGCAGCTCGAACGGTCCTCTCGAATCGATCCTCCGGGTGCAAACTCGACCTCCTGCAGATCCCATTCAGCAAGACGTTGTAAGCAATTACATTGGGCTCAATCCCGCGATCCACCATCTCCCTGAAGAACCTCTCCCCCATTTGTGGCCTGTTTATCTTGCACCAACCGTAAATCAAGACGGTGTACAATTTGACGTCGGGCTCGAATCTAGACCTGCTTTTGTTGAATAACTCCGTGGCTGCCTTCACGTAACCGTACTTGCAAAGGGTATCGAGAAGGAAGCAAAAATCGTAACGGTCAGCTTGCCTGTCGACGAAACACTCCATATCTTCGAACGCGCGGACGGCTTGGCGAGTCAAGCCGGAAGAGACCAACCTGCGGATCAAGATTGCGAAAGTGGCAGATGTGGGTTTGACGTGAGGATTATAATTATGTTGTGAATGGGACATTTCGAGGATGAGCTGCCAGGCGACGTCGAATTGGCGGACTTTGGCGAGAATGTCGATGAGGAGGTGGAAGGCGGGGGCGTCATGGCGGTAGGAGGGTTGGGATTTGGCCCAAGAGAAGAAGGAAAGGGCGATCTTGGAACAGTTGGAGAGACGGAGGAGGGTTTGGTGGACGAGGCGGGTGGAGAGGGAGATGCCGTAGAGCTGGAGAGAGGATTCCATGGCGTGGTAGGGGTTGTGGTGTTGGAGGAGGATTCTGGAGACGAGGTCGGCGTCGTGTGAGGGCTGGAGGGACGGAAGAGGGCTGAAACCGCAGGATGATGATGATGATGGCGATGATGGAGGAATCATAATATCATTATCGTTGCCGTCGTAATCAGAAGAAGAGAAGGGCCGGCGGGTCAGGTGAAAGGGCAGGGAAGTCATGACAAGGAGGTTCCTGATGGCGGAACGACTGTAACTTTGGTGGAGGAAGAAGCTCTTCTTCTTCTGCAACGACAACATTATTCACTACTGCCGCCACCACAAACAAACAGCAGCTTTGCTACAAGTAAAGTCTTCAGTTTCACTCACTCTTCGTACAGTTGCCTCTCCATCGGCCTCTCGTCCAAACCTAACTGTAAAAGCCGCTCCCACAAAGATTGTATTGCTACACCCAGTCATCCACCCACTGAGGAGGGTTTAGGAACGAAAGAACCCAGATCCAATTGGGTCTGATTTTCTAGACTCGAACCAGATCTGGTTAGGTTTAAACAAATCATCTGGGTTTAGGGATGGTTTGAGAGAGACGGAAGGGGTAAGGGGTAAACTAGTCTTTTTACTTGATTTTTTTTTTTTTTTAAATAACTAGAGAATAGAATAGGGTCGGTGAAATATTATCAAATTTAGGAATGATGTATGAAACTTACCATTTTTGTCTGTGTTGTTGAAGTATGCAAATGCCACAGGTCCTTTGGTCCTTAGCCTCAAACTTAGTTGGAGGGTATATATAGGATTTTAACCTATAAGAAGGACATTTTGAGCATTTTATCTTAAAAAATTAGTGACATTAACATATTCAATAGTCACTAATATGATTGTTTAATGAAAGAAGAAAATTGGTATTTTCATTTTATTTATTGGGTAGATGGACATAAATGTCTATATTAAGACACATGAGAAGATTTAATCAAACAATTTTATACCTACCATGAAATGTTAGTTATCACCCAATTCATTTAGAGGAGATAAAATTGATTTAATTTTAGAATACTAATTATATTGAGCATAATTATTGAAATGGGAGTAATAGTTTATGTGGATTATCAAATCTCGTGAATTTTGTATTATATTGTATTTCTATATTACATTTGCGAAGGAGCAAAAGGTGCGCATAACAGCAAAGACAAGACCGAAAGTAACAATAACAAGAAGCCCAGCTCAGTGTTGCCACGGCCGATGGCTTCAAGGAGGGGGGAGAGAGAGAGACGAGAGAGAGAGCCCAATCCCAATCCCAATCCTCCAACGTACTTGCCTATGAAACTTCGTCATCTTCGATATACCAAAGTGGCTGTAGTTCCTTCTCCATCGGCAAGGCATATCCATTTCCTCCTCTCCTCTCCTCTCCTCTTCTTATTCTGCTTCTCACTGAATCTGTCATGCATCATTCTTTCCCTGCTTCGTCTCTCAGAAAATTTGGCCTTCGCTCTTCATTTCTTCTCCTCCTTCGTCTTCTTCTTCTTGATGCCTGCCTATTTTAATATTGCTTGGATTCTCTTGATTGAGTGTCGGTTGAACTAGGGATCCATAAAAGGTTCTGAACTTAAAGTTCGTTTCTTCTTTATGCCAGTCTATTTTTCTGTTGAGGTTTTGATTGGCCAAGAGTTGCATACAGAATTCCAACTTCTCTGGGTTTTCTCGATTGAACCAGAGATGCATGAAAAACTTCAATTTTAGATCTTCTTTGATGCAGCCCAAAACTTTTCTATGCTTTCTCGAATCAGTTTTAGTTGAAGATGCATGAAAGATTCTATATTTTAGATTTCTTCTTCTTGCCGGCAGCCTAACTTTTCTTTGGGTTTTGTTGATTAACAAACTTCTTCTTGATGCTTGCCTAATTTTCTAGTTGCTTTTACATCCTTATGGTAGAATTTCTTAGTCTAGTCATGTCTCTTGTGTAAAAACTTAAACGGGAATACAGGTAACGTATAACTGAACTGAATGAAGCTCAATATATATGCCACTGACTGTATACTGATAATTTGATAGATTAGCATGTTTAGACCCTCTGTAAATTGCATTTATTTGTCAAATTTCCCTTGGTTTTTGTAGATAGTTTCTCTTCACTATTCTATCAGATTAGTCTCACTTTAACATACCTTGCCGATGGCTTTCAGAAATATAGGATAAGCTATAACGCAGTCACAGTGGACATCTTTTGGCAGGCGACCATGGGGGAGGTCGATACAAAACCCATCGAGTCAGTGCAGGCTGCGTTATCTCTGTTTGGCGAGAAAAGTGAGCAGAGGAAGAAGAAGCGGTCTTCCAGCGGCAGTGATGTAAGTTGAAATCCAAAGTATTTGGAGGTTAGATTTTGTGAATCATCAGAGATTCAATTTGGGCTTTGCGCAGCTTCCTCTTCCGATAATTCAATTCTAGATCTAGTCTACTTCGTGGTTGTTGTGTGTGAGTGCATATGTGCTGTGTATACGAGCTAAGTGTGTGAGAGTGTTGTGGTCTCACATTGCTTGGTGAAGAGGAAGGAAGTGGGTATAAATAGTCAAGTTATGAACTTGGGTTTGGGCCCTAAAAGGGCACTCAAATTTGGTGAGCGGACAAATCCATATCCACACACCGTTACCTTATCGTCCAATCAATCAAAAAGAGTAAAATAATATACTTTTGTTAAAGATTTATTTGAATTTTTTTTATTTTTTTTAAAAAAAAGTCCGAACATTATTCCGAAATTTCTGCGCGTCTAGATGCTATTACAATCCCAGCAACCTTTTCGATTTTCCTCCACGTGTTTCTCTCCGGCATGTCGCACGAACTTTTGCAAATTTCGTGGCCAATTTTCCTGACTTGTCTGGCAGGTTGCTTGCCTCTATGTTGAGTCGAGTCAGGTTCAGTTATATATAACCTAACACCATTCAACTGCAAGGGGGTTAGCCGTAATTGAACTTCTGAGAGTCTCTCTCTCTTCTACTTCTTTCATTCGTCCTATTGTTCACCAGAGAACAAATTCCACTTTGAGTTTTGCCAGCTCCAACAATTCTTAGCTGTTGTTCTGCTGGTGAGATCGTTTTATCCTGCTAAGACTATCGTTGTAGTATGTTAGTTGTCGGTGCAGGACGATTCTATCTTCAGGACAACGCGTTTGCACGACTCGATGTGTAATATTTTTTTTGTTTGTGCTGATCGTGTCGTCTTGATAGGCCATTAGTTGCATCTTTCTTATACCGGTTTTATATATAATATTGTTGTTTACCCCAACAATGGTAACTACTAACTGTAACTAACTCTGTTGTTGAACTCAAAAATGAATGTATATTGGGCAAATCTAATTCGAAGCAAAATCTGCTTAGTTTCTGGAATATGGGATTTTGCAACTGACAAGTTGTTCATCATCTAAAGAATTTTGGATACTTTTCTGTATATGTATAGGATCAGATGGAGACGATTGTTAATGTTACCTCTTCTCCTGTAGGATTCTGACGAGAGAGAGAATGATCTCCAAGGGTTGCTCAAGGGCTTGGCCAACCACAAGGTCCAATTAGAAGCAAAGGACTCGGCCTACAAGCAAGCCCTTCTAAAGCTTGACCAGCATCAGAAAACATCCGATGAACTCGCTGTCATGCTCAAGAATTACGAGTTTGAGAAAGACATATACATGAGTGAATGCAAACAAGGTAGAATGAAGATACACAACCTTGAATCAAACATGAAGCAGATCTCTGATCAGCTATCCGAGAGCGTAAAGATGCGGGAGCAGCTCTCTGTTTTCGGAGCAGAGTTGAAGGCTACGCGGGCAGAGCTACTCAGAATGGAGTCGGAGCTCGCTGCTGCCAGAGATGAAAAGCTTGGGGCCCTAAGCAAAGCAGAAATTGTGGAAACTGAACTACGAACCGAAAAGGGAAGGACTGGAGAGCTTCTGAAGCAGGTACTGGACCTGGAGGAGGCTATTGTGCATTTGAAGCTGGCTGCTGCCGAAGAAGAGAAAGAGATGTCGGCTCGTCTATCAGAGAAAGAGGTTGAATTAGGGCTAGCAATGAGAAAAGCAGCGGAAGCAATGGAGCAAGTTGAGAGTATGAGAAACGAATTAGAAGCTCTGCAGGATTTGGACAATCAGCTCGCGGCCAAGTCTGGAACCATGGAGGAGCAGCACAGGGATGGCATTTATACGGAATTAAACCGGCTGAAATTGGAGCTTGCCGCGCAGGAGAGGAAGAACTCGGATCAAATAGGAAGAACAACAGAAGAGGCGAACGACCTGCAGAACTCTGAGACGGAGAGGCTGATGAGCGAAATGGAGAAGATGGCAATCCAGATGGAGGAGATGAGAGCGAGGGAGACGGAGGCACAGGTGGAGATAGCAATGCTGAAATCGGAGCTCCACAAAGGGAGGTCGAAAGTTGCAGCGGCAGAGGCAGCTGAAGCGAGAGCGTTGAGCGAGAAGTTGGCCCGTAATCTGGCAGTTCAGCAGCTGGCGCTAGAAGCAGAAGAGGCCAAGAGAGAGGTTGGTAGGTTAAGAGCAAAAGCTGCTGCAGGAAGGGCGGCCCAACAAGAACTCGCTGAATCAGCAGAGTATGTGAAGATTGGGAAGGAGGAATACGAGGCGTTGATTAAGAAGGCGGCATCAGAAGCACAAGGCGGCGGGGTGGTGGTGCCAGTGCCACAGAACAAGAACCTAGTATACGGAATGGAAACCAACCTGAGGAAGGAGTTGGAAATGGCGATGGTGAAGATTGGGGAGTTGAGGAGCAGAGCAGAGCAGGCGGCGAGCAGGGCGGAGGCGGCGGAGAAGGCGAAAGCGGCGTTGGAGGAGCAGAAGAGGAGTCGACAGGAGAGGAGGGAGAGGCGAAAGGCGGCATGGGCTGCCCTCAAGGAGGAGACGGGCGACTATCCATTAATGGAAGAAGAAAGTAGCATTAATGGTGGTAGGATTGGGCATCATCATCAGGACTCTCCCAAGACGGATCAACCATTGTTTCAGGTTCTCAACATGAAATTCTAGCACAAAAACAGCATGAATGTTTCATCCTTTGATTGTTTGTTTATTGGCTACTTCTCAATCACAATAGAAAATTAATGCATTTGCTATGGGTTGCAGTGCCACCACCCACGTCTAAAGTAATCAGAGAAACTTTATCCCTCCCTCGCACAAACAAATGCACAAGAAATTGTGTTTAGTGTTTACAATTTCCATTCAATTAAAAGATTTTAGCCACCAGTCCACCCGCCGGTCAACACTAGACTCCCCCTAAGCCAGCCAATCATTCTCTTGATGATGATGGTGGCTAGTGATAAACCACCAAAGGCAAATATACCGTAAATCCAAAATTTCGTACAAGGGTAATGATTATGTTTGTGAGATTACCACCAATGTATTTAGGATGACCTTAATTGATAAGTCCTTTGCTAATTCCCTTGGTTTATTGACCTAGAGATCATGAGCTACCCCTAATAATTCCTTCTTCAGGTCCATTGGTTAGGTTAGGGGTGGATCTTGGAGTGAATTAGGGAGAGGATTGACTCTCAGATTCATAGACCGTTTTAACCCCTTCTCCCCAAATAGACTAAATTTCCAAGGCAAATCTGGGGAAGGGCTGAGACTAGCATAGGTTGTAGCCCATGTCTGCCCCTTCCTAAATTCACCCATAGGTTAGGTAGGATCTTGACCTAATTTAAGTAATTGAAGATGCCTCAATTCTTCAAATTCCTTTGAATTAGATGGTTGATGTCAGGGAATGAATCAAACGAGAAAGAAAATTTGGAACAAAATCATATATACAAAAGATTGAATTTACATAGTTTGGTAAAAAATGATTACGTATATAATTGCACTAGATATTTTTTTATCGATTTTGTGTGAATATCATTGTTGACGTTCGAATTTGGTCGACCGCGATTCATTTTGCCCATTATGAGAAATGAATGCGAAAAAGGGAAAGAGAAAACGCATTAGGGAGATTTGAATGATTCGGTCAGCGCTTTAGCGACTAACACTTACAAGCACTTCGACGCCAAAGTAAGTAAGGGAATACGCTGTGTATTAGCAAGTCAGAGAGTGAGAGCATACTTTAGCTCTAAAGAAAGCCAGCTAAATATAGGAGAAGGAGATGTCCTATCCACATGTCTTGTGCTTTTGTAGGTGATGGGACTATATACTGACGCCAGTGAGGTTTCTCAGGTGGCAGCATGGTGTTGACTGGTCCCTCATTAATGTGGATGGGATCTGAGACGGGTGCACGAATACCCAGTAGAAGTTGTAATAATATTGATGCAGGATGGTATGAGGCCAGGATGAGACCGTCATGGGCCAAGAGATGGGCCGAGAGAGAGGCCAGATCGGGGCCCAGACAACCCAGCTAGAATAATGCCTAGCCCATCATTATTCTGTTGTCTCCTTGCTCATGCGAGTTGATTAGTCGATTTGCGAGCTGATAGCGTCGCTGGGAGTTCGAACTGAATGATCTCGCTATCTGCAAATTGAGAGTGTCGTTGAGAGCTCGCATGGTTCACAATTCGAGCTCGAAGTTAGGTGTTGTGCAACCTAGAAATAACAACCTTAAGCTTGGGCCGTTGGGCCTCAGGTGATTGGGCCGGCCTGTAGAGTCGAGTCCAGCCCGCTTCATACGAGTAGAAAATACATATAACAATCATAAATTGAATTAGGTTTCACAGTTACAATAATTAGAATGTCCTTTTAAGAGGTGACCCTCTAAGTGGCAGGTTATTAGTGCAATATCTTAAACTCTTTTAAAAATCTTGGATATCAAAAAAAATAAATTTTAAATTAATTAGAATTATACCCAAAAAAGGTCTAAGGCGTAATTCGACAAATTAATAGGCCTATGGAGGAATCCAAGAGAAACAAAATGTGAATCCATGATAAAATGGGCCTCAGTGTAACTTATGTGAAAAATTGTAAAATATGTCAATTTTACTTAAGTTAAGGAGGTAATTTTGATCACAAAATTTGACTAAATCGGGGCAAATTGGGTTGATCCCAATACTAGGTTTCATAGACCACATAAAGGCAAACTTGTGGATCCAATTTTATTGAAAATCACCAAATGGATTAAAAGAAAATATAACCCAAAATTAGTTGAAACACGGATCAAGTTGGTCGAGTAGTCTATTTTGAATCTATATGAGACCAGATTGGGTCCAGTTGAGATAAATTGAAAAATAAGTGTTAAAATATACATAACCAAGAACACGGTAGTGCCTTCAGATCCAAATATCAATAATAGGATAAAACATAATCAAGATCGAAATAATAACTCGAGACATGATAGCAATTCAAGAAGGTGACTTTGGACTCACATTCCAGACAAATAAGTTCTAATTGGATTAAACCGTTTTACAAGTCTTATAGACAGTGTGAGGAAGAGCAAAACAATACCTTCAATGCCCATTTTCGATCACTAATGAAAAAGATACATGAAATCAAAATATCAAAGAAATAACTAAAATGAAATCAAAGATTGACACAAACCACTCATGGGAATCTTCCAAAAATTCGATGAGATTCCAAATTAAAATCGGAGATTGATTGAGAATCAATTGAGGACTAGGATAAAGCCAAAAAAAGTGGAAAAAAATTGACTAGATATCGGCCTAAATCAATGCAAATCACATGGCTTGGAATGGAAGAACTCTGACTGGAAAAAAGGGATATGTTTGGGCCCTTTTCTAAGCATTATAGAGAGAGCAAACGAGCAAGAGGGTGAGAAACTAAGGGATAGATTTAAGTGAGTTTTTCCGGCTAGAGAGGTAGAATTCGACGAAGCAATGGCGAGGTGACAACGACACATAACAGTCCCAACTTTTCCAAGCGACAAGAGAGAGGCGTTTGCTTAAGGTGTGCAACTAACTAGCTATTTAAAGCAATCCAAAATAAAATATATAATGACTAGCAATTGTCCGTGCAAAAATTATGTTTGGAAGTGAATACTCTTACATAATATTTGTTAATTAAAATAAAAAATAAAAAATATTAGATATGGAAAATGTTTCGAATGTCTGTTCCTTTTAACGTATTTGTTAAACTTATTTGGTGACTCGTGAAAAAGAAGTCACATGATATTTTTTATTTTATTTGTTAATCCGTTAACTATTAATATTAATCTAATTTTATTTTAATTTTCTTTTCTCGTTAACAGTAATAACAGATTAATCTTCCTTCATTTCGAGTTAAATGTTAACTGTTAATCTGCTATTTTATTTTAATCTGCTATGGAAAGGAAGATTAAAACAACAGATTAAAATTGTTAGATTTTGTTATATTATTATAATAGAGTATAATATTTATTCTTGAAAAAACTTTTAGTTTACTAGTTGGGTTGCAAATAGTTGTGTAGTTAATTTTAATCATAAATTTGATTTTGATGTTATCGAACAATTTTGAATGAATTTGATAATAGAAATATTTTGGTAAAAAAAAAATTCTTATTTTGATATTTATTATATATATATAACAAATATATAAAAAAAAAATTACAGTTACTAATGAATTTTAACAAATTTAATTAATAATTTAATAGAAATCTTAGAATATTTCTCGTCTTTATTTTGATCATTTCATATCTTGATCCAAAAAATATTATGACATTATCTTGATATTTTTTTATCTTACTAATTTTAACAAAAATTAATATTTATCTCCTTACAGTGGAATTGTAAACACAGACACTGAGATTGAACTATATTAAATATTTTGTGTTTCAATTTCTCTTAATTTTCTTTGATGCCAAATTAGCATGATCGATCTTCAATATATTTATTTATATATCATTAATTAATATATTTCTAACACGTGGGGTTAGAACAATTAATAATAATATATATTACAGGAAGGGAAGAATAAGGTAGGTAGAGAGATGAAATGATAGTATTAGTAAATGACGTTGACGTTGACGTTGACCGTTGTATTTGGGGGGGGGGGGGGGGGGGGGGGGGTCTTGTGTTTGAAAAGCGAGCGAGCGATGGATGTTTGTTGGATTCTTTCCTTCTTCCTTGCTGCTATTGCAGGTGAGATGCAGTTTTGGTCATGCAAGCAAACAAACAGAGAGGAGCAAATTCATCCACTCCTCCTCCGTGCAAGTTCATTTCAATTTTCATTGCTTGCTAGCTAAGGGTCCAAATTTAAATTTAAATTTAAATTCAAATTCAAATTCAAATTCAAATTAAATTGTAGTCTCCGCCCGCCCGCCCGCGGTCCAAAAACCCCATTTGCCATTACCCTTCCGCCAAGCCAAGTCAGTCATTAATGGGGGCAACGTGCAATTTTGAAACTCACACTGAATCTGGATGGAAGCATTATTTTTTTTTGAGTCATATTAGATGTACAACTTTTTTTATACATCTTAATCTATATAAAAGAAAATTATGACCAAAATATTTTTCGCCTTAAACACGTCTCTATGCACTCATAAGAAATTTTTTTTATTATTAATACATCTTTATATAATTCAAAATATATAAAAAAAATATACCAATAACATTTTCCAATCCTTTTTTCTTTCCACCAAGCCATGCTTCAATGCTCAAAACAAAATGACATCACGGAAACCTTATTCTTCAGCCATGCCATCATTATCTTTTTCCTACCTGTCCCATCTAGGCTAGATTCCGGTCCGTTTCATTGGTATTATTTTTTATAAAATTTATTATATTAATAATTTTTCTATATTTATATATTTAATTACTTAATATGTTTCATAAAAAAAAATTATAGTACAACACATTAAAATATATTTTATCTCATTTTTTATCAAAAATTACAACTAGAGAAGAGATGATAATTAATTTTTATGAAATTCAAAAATATTTTTCTTATCCCTCTTTTTCTAATCAAATACACCTTTCATGTTTCTTTTCTTATATTTTTACTTCTCTTTTTCATGTGATTATTTAAATTTTTTATTATTTTAATTTCATATTTAGATTGAATTTTTGAGTTAATTTAACTTCTATTCTTTAATTTTTCTTTCATGGAGCAATTCAAACTTTTCGTTATTTCAATTACACCACAAAACATGTATTTTTGAGTCAATTTATTCATTATTTTTCATATGTAAAAGAAATAATAAAGTATACATTATACTCTATTTACATCAAAATACACAGGTTAAACTGATTCAAAAATACAGATTTAGGGGTATAATTGAAACACTTAAAAATTTAAGTTATCATACCAAAAAATAAAATAAAATATAGGAATTAAATTGATTCAAAAATATAAATTCAATAATGTAATTGAAATAACAAAAAGTTCGAATAACTACAAAAATATATATATATAAAAATAGATGGAGTAAAAATATAAGTTTAGCTGCCATTTTGTTTTAAAAAGTTCCAAAAATTATTAAGATTTAGTAACTTTTTTCTTTCTTGAAAAATTCAACTGTTTAATTACAAAATTATAAATAGTTTTTTTTTTTTTTGCATGAAAAATTTAATTCAATTTTTAGGCTTTTATCAACATTTGAAAAGGTTTAAGCCTACTCCAAAGTAACTTTCTATGCTCTTTATTATATTATAAATAATTTATTTTTTATTTTAATTTTATCTCGTTAATTGTGATTACCTCAACTACATTCTATATTCTTTTCTCCATTTTATTTATTTATTAATAAATTTTAATTGTATTTATTTTACTTTACCTATAATCTTCACACATACATAAAATCAAAAATCAAATACACAAATCAATATACAAATACACAATATCACTTATCTAATACAAAAATAAATAAATAAAATTCCAAAATCACAAACCCACCTTTGTGCTCGATTTGCTCTTTGCTGAAGAAGATGTCGTCGTCATTTTGCTCGTTATCGCTGCCCACTTTTGATGTCCGCAACTTGTCTTCTTTGAATCTGCTCATCACCACATCTGTAACTCTAAATCCAACCAAGTTTGTCTTTTGTCGCATTTGGTCGGGCCTCTTTTATAACATCCCGCTCGAGCGATAGGAAAGATTGGAATAACTTATCCTGATAGGTCTACGCGAACTTCCCAAGGGAGTCACTTATCCCTAGATTACCCCAAGTCAAGTACGCTTAACTTGGGAGGAGTTCTTTGTCAACATTCAGCCCAAAAGGTATCCAGCTAGTGTTGTTTCATTTCTTACACTATCCTTGATATATACTAATCTCTCTAGGCTCTCAAGATATTACATTCTCCCCCCCTTAAGCACATGACGTCCTCGTCATGCGACCTTACAACTGGTCCCAGCTCTCTCCCGTCCAGTGTTCCCGATCCAGTACCCCCAGCCTTGGGCTAGTACACGGCCCCTAGTCTAGTACCCCCAGCCTTTGGCTAGTACACGGTCCCAACACACGGCTCGGGTCGGCTCTGATATCACCTGTAACATCCCATTCGAGCGATAGGAAGGACCGGAACAACTTATCCTGATGGGCCTACGCGAACTTTTCAGGGGGTCACCCATTTCTGGATTACCCCAGGTCAAGCACGCTTAACTTGGGAGTTCTTTGCCAATATTCAGCCCAAAAGGTATCCAGCTAGTGTTGTTTCTTTTTTTACACTATTCTCGATATATACTAATTTTTCTAGACTCTCGGGGTATTACATCTTTACACATTGAAATAGTTGTGGAGGAGAGATAGTAAGGGTGGTTTGGCTGAAACTACTCGCCAGATCTATCAAGGGGATTGGATTTCACCAAAATTTTGGTAAGCCAATTTGGAGATGGCGAGCATGTTCGAGGTGGGTTTTTGAATTTGGCTCACTAGATTTTGACTTGGTGAGAGATTTGACTTCGTCTTCTTTAAAGTTAGCCCAAGAGCATGTCTAATCAATACACCAAATTGGTGTATGGTGTCATTGAATACGCCATATTGGTGTTGGATATAAATTTCAATCATCAAATTTGGTGTTAGTGAATACTTCATCAATACCAAATTTGTCTTTTTGTTTTATTTCCAATTTTACCCCTCTTGATATAACTCTAATACAAATTATTCCCTTTATATCCTTTATTACTTTTAGTATATTTGTATATTTTGATTAATAATTAGAAATATAAATTAAATTATTATAAATAATATATACTCTTGGAAATATTTTATTGAGATCTATAAAATGAGTATAATATTGAATATATTTTAAATTTTTTAATATATATTATAAATATCATGTTAATATAAAATGAAATAACTTTGTTTATATATATTAAAAACTATTATTTCAATAATTTGGCTTGATAGAAATATAATATTCTTAATGCAAAAAACTCAATAATATAATAAAAAGCAGTAACATTCCCATTGACTTAAATTAAAAATACATGATGAAAATAGAAAAAATGTTAAAAATAACAACAACAACAACAACATGGTTTAAAAATAAAATACTTGATATACTTAATTCTAAATTATCATTTAAAAATTCTGAAGGTCATCTCCATTTTCTTCAAGCTTTAATAAATTTTAACATTTAATATGTATTAGACCAATTAGGGGATGACATGTCAATGAACTCCAAAAACCCATTGAGTTACTCTAGGAATGTCCCTCCTCTTCATTCATCTCATCGCTGGATGGTAAGAGAGAGAGAGAGAGAGAGAGTGTGTGGATAGGCAATGGGAAAAAATAGCGTTTGAATTAATCTCACTAGGAGCGACATCTTTCTATTTGTACAGATGAAGTGATTAGGAGTTAGTCAGACAAATAATGTTATCACTAAAATTATAAATAAAATCGAAATTATTATATTGTTCACCTCGAATAATATAAAATCTATCTGATATAGATAAAATCAGAAGATAAATTTAAACCGTGCATTGAATTTACCAGATGATGACAGTAAAACAAAACCCTAAATAACGTTAAAGGTGCGTTTAATTGCAAGTATAGAATTTGTATGGAAATAAAATATTTTCTGGATAATGAATTACTTAAAATTAAATTTTAGAAAAAATATTAATTGAAGGTGTTTGATTGGTTTAATTTTTTACCTAGAAATTGTTATACTCTTTTAACTTTTGATATTTGATTGCCATTATTTTTTATGAAAATAATCACATATACACATATGCAGATAATCAATAATCAAATACATAAATTAATAATCAACTATATAAAATAATTAAATATACGCATATTCAAAAAATAAATTAAATATACATACACAAAATAATATAATAATTAGACAGTGGGTCTTTAGTTTCTCAGCAAGTTCAGCCACAGTCGTCGTCGTCGCCCAACTATTGTTGTCGTCACTACAGGTCGCCACTGTCTACTGCGCCATAGAATTGCCACCCTTGCATCATGACCTTCTGTCTTTCTCTTATAACACATCTGTTCGTCATCTCTGGTCACCGCCCACACCTTCATCATTGCCAAAGCCTCAGCCAATGGTTGTCGCCTACGTCTTCTCCAGTCATTGCCCATGCCTTTGTCATCGCCTATGTTCTGCAAGTCACCGTTGCTTATTGCTCACCGATGATCACTACAATCACAGGATTTGACTGATCCTTCTCTTCTCCAGTTGATTCTTCTTTTCTTTTCTCTATTGATGGGCAGTGGTGGAAAAAGAAGGCCAACTATGTGGTGGGTGGATTTTTCAATTTTCATAAAAAATTGCATCTATCTTTCATGAAAAAACTATTTCCAACAAAAGAAAAAAAAATAGTATCACGTGACTAAGAAAATATTTTTTAAAAAAATTTGATCATTCAAACACCTCAAAAGTTAAAATTTAAATAAAAAATAATAATCAATCAAACACGACACTAAGACGAGGGAAGTGCCCGTCATGTGGAGACTATTTCCAAGCTGTAGCTAATGAATGAATGAGGCGACGATGGATGAGCCGTATGGTCTCCTCCTCCTGTTCATCCCTCAATTTCATTCTCTCACTGGGCCCGCCCCCAATTGACTTGTTACTCTTATTACTAATACAATAATAATTATCATTTAATTAATATAATTGCTGATGGTGGATGCGTGTCTAATTTGGTCTTCTTGAACAAATCTCTATATATTAATTAATTAATTAATTATTATTCAAAACTTGAGGAGCAGCCAACCTAATACATACAGTCTAACAATAATAATAATTATAATAATAATAATAATACAATGAATTTAATCCTCATCATACTCCTGCCTGCCTGCCAAATAACATTAATTAATTAATTAATTAATTTGACCACCACCCACACCCAACCCCAATCCCAATCCCAATCCCAATCCAGAAGAAGAAGTAAATATAATATGAAACTCCCGAAAACAAACTCCCTCCGTCACGCGCACACGCCCGCGCGCACGTGGGGTCCTCCATACATAGCAGCTCGGTCTTGTCTCACCATTCCTTCCATCCATATTCCCCGAACCCAGCCCCAATGCGTGTGCCCAAACTGGCACGTGTGCCATGTGAAAATTCAAAAGTCTCCCTCAGTCAGTCCTGCATATATTTATTTATTTATATATATATATATGTGGAATTTAATAAATATTTTTTGAGTTTGAAATTAATGTCAATAAATAAAAAGCTCTTTATTGAATTACGGGACATCTTTGAATTTTGTCTCCACCCAACCACACGTTGCCCCGTACACATTGCTTTCTCCTACTTTTATATTAAAATCTATTATTTATTTATATTAATATATATATGTTCTAAGTTTTAATTTTATTCTTGGATGAAATTAATTACATTACATTAAATTAAATTACATTTAGGTTGTTTACATTATTAAATTAAATAAGTTTTGCCTTCATTAATCATTATATATTTGCTATTCTATCTCAATGCATAACAACATATGATTAAAGTGTAACATTAAGTATCAATGACAATAGTCTTTAGGAGGTAGATCAAGTAATTGGGCTAAAATAATGTGAGATTCATACCAGTAGATCGTGAATTTAATTTCTTATCATGCGCAGTGAAACAAAGTCTTCACATATAATTTACTTTCTCTGTCGAAATTGAGAACATAAGTGACGAAAGACTGCAAAATGACGATAATCTCAAATATCACTGGCAAATAACATTAAATATTTTCTTCAATTCAATATCATAAGAATCAAGTAATTAAATAGTTAAACAATCTTAATTATAAGATAATGATAGGGTCACTTATTTGTAACACGTCAAAGGGGGGGAAAAATGAATAAATTTCTTTTGGTGATGTTATCACAGGTTGAACAATTGCAATTTAATTAATTAAATAAATAAATCAAAGTTGGAGATGGTGATAGCCAGCGTTTAAGGCTTTTATCTGTCTAATTTTATGAAAGTAGACAATAGGGATTATAACCTTAAATTATGGCATGACATGACATGTCATGTCAGCTGCTGACAAGGATTTGGGTTTTTTTTATTTATTTATTTACTGTAGTTGGTCTACATTTAGTGGGTGGCCACTTGAGTTTGTTACGAGGTATTTACACTCCCAAGTCAAAAACTTTAATCTGGGTTTAAATTGTGGTTAAGTTGTAGTTAGTTAATGTGATTATTATAAGATAATGTGCCACAAAACAAAAACAAATTAAACTAATACCATTTGCACACATAAACAAGGGCTGGCTGGGATTTGACCCAAAAAAAGTAATGGAAAATGGAGATTTAGTCATTGGATTCTAGATGGGGGGGGAGGGGGGAGGCACAGTTTGATGTGAAGCAACGAATCCGCAGGCAAAAGCATAACCAACACAACACAACACACTACACGCCCAATTCCGGTCAACATGGGCGGCTCTTTCTGCAACTCCCCCAAACACCTCCTTAACTCCCTTCTTTTCTCTTTCTTCTTCTTTTTCTTCTTAATTTCCTAAACAAACATCTTCATATACAAACTCGGACTTCAACGATCTCATCAACCCATCAGATTAACTTAAAGCGGCCAAAATTTTCAACTTATATAATGAATATAACCAAAATTTGTAAAATAGTTTGGAATAGGGACATTTCTTCCCTGTTTGGTTTGGTTTGGTTGCTCTAACTTGAGCCGCGCTCTCAGGCACCCTTCATTTCTTGCACCCCTTCTGCAACAAGACAGAGAAGAAGATTACACTCGTTTCAATTTTATTTCTTCATCCCCATCCGAGTTGGCAAAGAAAGATCACCCGGTATTGTTAGGGGGCCGGGGAAGAAATTAAGCAGAAGAAGATTAGGCTGAATTACCAAGACGATGATGATGATCTTGTCAAGGCACAAACTTGATGCTCATGGACTCGCATTAATCTATTCATTGGTCGTGATTACAGGTACCGATCAAGTTCTTCCAGTACTGCTTCTGATTAATTTCTCTTTTCTTTATATATATATGGGGTCAGTGATTCTCAGTTGATTATTATCAGCTAGCCTGGTCGTCTTTGGGTTTGGTCTTGTTTGTTAGTTTTCTCATCGCGGAGGTTTTCATTTGGTTTGTGTCGTGTCATTTGATTTGAGTTTATGCTTCCTTTCTGGGTGCCTTAATTTGGAGATGTTGTACTGAAGCTATTTCCATATGGGGTCTCTGGTCATCACTAGATCTATATATATTGCCGTTAATTATGCTGCTGGTTTAGGACGGACGGAGGGCGGTTAATCATGCATACATGCATAATTTAATTAGCTGCTGCTGCTGATGCTGCTTGGGGTATGGGTGCACATGGAGATTGAAGCAAATTAATGGACTTCCCTTTATTTAAATTTGATCATGTGGGTTTTCAGATTAATTTTACTGTTGAGTTAATCTAGAGCTAGCTGCTAATTAATTAGTTCTTGGAGATTAGATTGGTGGCATATATATATATATATATAGGTGTTTGAGGCAAATGGGCTCCTGCTGGATTCTAACTGTGTTTGATTGCTGTGTGTGTATTGAGCTAATTAAGGGCCAGTTTTCCTTTTAATACGCCGATTCTCTTTCTCTCTCTCTCTCCTTCATGGTTAGCATCGAGCATTGAGCTTTCCGAGGATGATTTTCTTGCTTTGACTCGAATGTTAAATTCTCCATTCACCTGCAGTTGCAGGCACAATTGTTGCCGGAGATTCGCTGGGATCCGACAAAAAGGTGCTGCTGAGCTTGAAAACCCACCTGGAAGAACAAAACCCCATGAATAATCGAGGAAGATACTCCCTCTGGAACCAGCAGAAAAACTCGTCAGAGTCCCCCTGTAACTGGCCCGGAATTTCATGCTCCGGGGCCCGGGTCACCGCCGTAGACCTCCGCGACAACAACATCGCCGGCCGGATGTTCGGAAACTTCTCAGGCCTGACAGCCCTCAGCCGCCTGGACCTCTCCGGGAACACCATTGAGGGGCCTCTTCCAGCCGACTTAGGCCTATGCCACAGCCTCAAAGTGCTCAACTTGTCACATAACATCATGGATGGTGAGCTCAACTTGACCGGCCTCAGAAGCTTGGAGTTTCTTGACCTCTCCACCAACAGAATATTCGGCACAATCCAGTTGAATTCCCCAGAAATCTGCAGCAGCTTGGTTGTAGCCAATTTATCCACCAACAACTTCACGGGCACCAGTCCTGTCCATGGCTTCGATCAGTGTCCCAACTTACAGTCCCTTGACATAAGTGGCAACAAGTTCGCCGGCAGGATCTGGCCGGGTTTCACCAGGCTTCAAGAGTTCTCAGGCTCCGAAAATCTGTTCCATGGCGAGCTTCCGCCGGAAATCTTCTCCGCGGATAAGTACTGCCGCCTACGGGTCTTAGACCTGTCTGAAAATGCTTTTAACGGGACGGTTCCCGGGGAAATCTCAAACTGTAAAGAATTGTTAATGTTGAATCTGTGGGGGAACAATTTCACGGGCCAAATTCCCGAAGAAATCGGACGTCTTTCCAGCCTACAAGCCCTCTACTTAGGGAACAACAGCTTTTCAAGAAATATTCCAGAGTCTCTGCTTGGCTTGGGAAGCTTAGCCCTTCTGGACTTGAGCAGGAACAATTTTGGAGGTGAAGTACAAGCAATTTTCGGACGATTCACCCAGCTCAAGTTTCTTGTCTTGCACTCCAATTCATTCACTTATGGGTTAAATTCATCTGGGATTTTCAACTTGCAGAACATCTCTAGATTGGACCTCAGCCTCAACAACTTCTCCGGCCCACTTCCGGTCGAGATCTCTCAGATGAGGGGCTTGCAGGTCTTGCTTCTTGCCCACAATCAATTTTCCGGCTATATCCCATCCCAGTACGAAAATCTGTCAATGCTCCAAATCCTTGATCTCTCTTTCAACAGGCTAAACGGGTCAATTCCTGCTAGTTTGGGAAACTTGAGCTCGCTGTTGTGGTTGATGCTGGCCAACAATGCACTCGCCGGTGAAATCCCGCCGGAGTTGGGCAACTGTAAGAGCCTGTTATGGTTAAACCTCGCAAACAATCAACTTTCCGGGCGTTTTCCATCCGAGCTCACGAACATTGGCCTGGATCCAACGCCGACTTTCCGGGAAAATCAGCAGGATGATTGGGTATTTGTAGGGTCGAGCGAGTGCCTGGGAATTAAGAGGTGGATTCCGGCTGACTACCCTCCCTTCAATTTTGTCTACACGCTTCTCACGAGGAAGAACTGTAAAAGCATTTGGGACAGATTGCTTAAAGGCTATGGACTATTCCCACTCTGTATTAATGGCTCCAGAACATTTCGAATCTCCGGTTACGTTCAGCTCAGTGGTAATCAAATCTCCGGCGAGGTCCCCTCGGAGATTGGGAATATGAGAATCTTCAGCATGTTGAATTTGGGAGTCAATAAGTTCTATGGCGAGCTTCCCCACGAGATTGGTGCGATGCCACTTGTGGTGCTGAATGTTTCACGGAACAAGTTTTCTGGAGAGATTCCGTCGGAAATCGGGGACATCCAGTGCTTGCAGAACCTTGATTTGTCCTACAATAATTTCTCTGGAGATTTCCCGGCCAGCCTCCAAAATCTGAGTGAACTGAACAATTTCAATGTCTCCTACAACCCGCACATCACCGGGGAGATTCCAGAAACAGGGCAGTTGGCAACGTTCGAGAAAGAGGCTTTTCTTGGCGACCCACTGCTAAAGCTTCCGTCTTTCATAAATGGGTCTACAGATGCGAATCCAAGAGCCAACAATAGCGATTCAAGGCAGCCCACAAAAGTAGCTTCATTTCTGGTGTTATTCGCCCTGGCGATGGCCTTCCTAATATGTGGAATGATGTCCATCATAGTCTGCCATGTTGTGCAAGGTCCGGCGGACATGCCGGCGGGATACTTGCTGGAGGAGGCAAAGGGGGGCCGATGGGAGTACGGGTCGAGCTCCTCCTCCGGCATGTCCTCCTCGCCGTGGCTGTCGGACGCGGTTAAGGTCATCCGCTTGGACAAGAGGGCGTTTACGCACGGCGACATCTTGAAGGCGACGGGGAACTTTTCCGACGAGCGGATCATCGGCCGGGGAGGGTTCGGGACGGTGTACAGAGGCGTGTTGCCGGACGGGAGAGAAGTGGCGGTGAAGAAGCTCCAAAGAGAAGGCAGCGAGGGGGAGAAGGAGTTCCAGGCAGAGATGGAGGTTCTGAGCGGGAACGGCTTCGGGTGGCCGCATCCGAACCTGGTGACGCTCTACGGCTGGTGCCTGGACGGATCGGAGAAGCTACTGGTGTACGAGTACATGGGGGGAGGCAGCCTGGAGGATCTCGTGTCGGACCGAATCCGGCTGACGTGGAGGAGGCGATTGGACATAGCGGTGGACGTGGCGCGGGCGTTGGTATACCTGCACCACGAGTGCTTTCCGGCGGTGGTGCACCGAGATGTGAAGGCCAGCAACGTGCTGCTGGACAGGGAGGGCAAGGCCCGCGTCACGGACTTTGGGCTGGCGAGGGTTGTAGACGCCGGGGACAGCCACGTCAGCACCATGGTGGCGGGGACGGTGGGGTACGTGGCGCCCGAGTACGGGCAGACGTGGCAGGCGACGACGAAAGGGGACGTGTACAGCTTCGGGGTGGTGGCGATGGAGCTGGCGACGGGGAGGAGGGCGGTGAGCGGCGGCAGCGGCGGCGGCGGCGGCGGAGGAGGGGATCAGGAGGCGGAGTGTCTGGTGGAGTGGGCGAGGAGGGTGATGGGGAGAAGTAGCAGGCGGCGGATGGTGCCAGTGGCGGTGCTTAGAGTTGGGTCGTCGGGGGCGGGGGTTGGGGAGGGGGCGGAGGAGATGTGTGAGTTGCTGAGGGTTGGGATAAGTTGCACAGCTGAGCTGCCACAAGCCAGGCCTAACATGAAGGAGGTTCTCGCCATGTTGATCAAAATCAGCAGCACCATTTCACATTAATCAATCATTAATTGTTCATTAATTAATTATTGTAAATGTCATAGATAACACTCGAGGGCACGAGGAATATGGATCGCACAAGGACGATTATCTCAAAAATAAGAAGAAGAAGAACCACAAACACAGACATAAACAGAGACATGTAATTAAATCCAACACACAAGAACGCACGGGTCATAATGTCAAATGATCATCATCATCATCATCCCCATCATCATTTGTTGGTTAATACATAATGAAGGAATTAAGTTTTGATCACATGTATAATTTCTACTTGACCCAATTATTAGTGTGTAATAATTGTGACCCAAAATTTTGAATTCATCTGATATTGAAACTCTTAATTTGATCGTAATTAAAACTTAGGACCTCAAATTTGACTGTGATTGAAATTTATCTCTAATCGATCATTTTTTGATCAGAATATAATCTCTAGTATACATCTACAGATGAGTGTTAGGTCTATAAATAAATGTCCAATATACTAAAATTATTATACCAATATCATCTTAAAGATATTTTGTTCTTTTTACTTGTGCTTTTTCTCGATTTAGGCTTTTCACATTAAATTTTTGTGTTCGTTTATGTGTTTGATGATTCAATCATGGTTTGTTTTTTTATTCAAAATCCTAATAAACTAGTATTAGAATCGTTGGATTAAACCATTAGCTTTTGACAAATCTCAACTGTTGGATCTACAGTTTTTCATCATCTTCTTATGCTAGGGTTTGCCGTCGCTACCTTAGCTCCATCATCGACGATTGTTGTCGCCTTCCTCCGCAGACTCCGTTAACAGCATAACGACGACCATAAGATGCCTCTAACCATCGCGTATGACCGTTCATCTTTTCCTCCGCCCTATGCCATCATTGTCTCTGGTCATATTTCACCATCAGTGTTGATTTCCTGTGTCTTTCACTATCGACGACTTCGTCCAATGTCGACCCCCTTAGCTTCACCATCGTCGCCGTCATCAACTTGCTTCGTCTTCTCCAACCTTCGCCTTAGCCCTCACTATCGTTTATCAACGATAGTTTTCATGCCATCATCGACTTGCTTCATCTTCTATCCTCTTGCCTTCTCATGTCACTTACTGTCCACTCGTCGTTGTCTTCCCATTGTTGTTGCCATCAATCGCCTAGCCACTGCCATCAGTCTCCTACAGTCACCATAGTCGTCAACCCCAATTTTCTGCCATTAACAAAGCTCTTCAAGTTTTGCCTTTAGCTAGATCCACCTAAATCCAAACCTAAACCTGTCCAAGATCTGATCCGCTTCAGATCTATTTAGCTCAAATATGACCCATCAGACTAGATTTGACTCACCAAATCTGTTTAGCCTAGATTTGCTACCTAGATCTGCTATCCTAGTATGTTTTCTATTGGGCTTTTATTTATTGATTGTTTGACATTATATAGGGTTATTTGATCCTTGTAATGGCTACCTTAAATTATGATATTCTATTGTTGGAGCAGAATATTAGATTCTCATTATGATAAGTTAAAATACGTGCAATTTTGGCATGAATGGACTTAGATGATGCATTTTTGGGCTTTGATAAAATGAAAAAATCATGGAATATTGAAGAAAAACAACGTAAGGATCATAAAGTATAATCTTAGATACATCTGTATTTATCAAATCAATTTTGCAAGATGTTTTAAAAGAAAAAATTATTGATGTTCTATGGTTAAAACTAGAATAGTTGTGTATGATTAAAAACTTGACCAGTAAGTTACATCTAAAGCAAATGTTATATTCTTTTTGGATGACAAAATGTACTTTTATTGAAAGCTATTTAATAGTTTTTAAGGAAATTATTTTTGATTTGAAAAGTATGAGGTTAAATATGATGATTAAGATTTGGCCTTAATTTTGTTATGCTCTATTCCGGTCTCATATTGAACTTTTAGAGGCACCATACTCTATAGTCGTGATACTCTCACCTTAAATAAAGTTTATAATGCGAAAAAATAGATCAAAATCTAGAAATAAAGATAAAATCTATAATTATTGTAGGAAGAAAGGATACATAAAAAATGAGTATTTTAAACTATAGAACAAAGTTAAGATACAAAAATCTAACAAAAAATAAAAAAAACAATCAGAGACTTTAGGTGAAACTAATGTTAAAAATAACAGTAGTGATGGGAAACTTATGGTGGTAATTAATAAGATTACCAAGTCTTGTGAAGATTCGATCCTTGATACAACATGCACGTTTCATGTTTCCTATTAAGGATTAGTTTTCGACACATAAAATTTTGACTACTGGTGATATATTGATGGGAAATAAATTTTCTTGTAAAATTGCTAGCATTAGAACAGTTAAAATTAAGATGTTTAATGGCATTATTAAAACTTTAACTAATATAAGACATGTCCCCGATCTTAAAATAAATCTTATTTCATTGAGTACTCTTGATTTAAATTAGTACAAGTTTATTGGTAAAGGTGGAGGCATTAAAGTCATTAAAGGTGCTCTTGTTGTAATAAAAGACAAAAATAATATGGTAGATAATATGTTCTAAGGAGTTCTACCGTTACATGTGATGTTGTTATTTCTACTTTTTTTTTTGTAGATACTATAACGACCCGCTCCCACTTGGGGGCGCTACCGGTAAATAATCGACCGGATTACTCACCCGACGAACCACAACTGAAGGGTAGGACTATGTTTCAACAAGAAACGCCCTAGGTGGGAACTAAGTTTCGTCTTTCCCTTCGCTCCACTTAAGAATCGGTCCCAACTCAAACAAGAAAAACTCAGCGGACCGAGACCCGAAATCCGAGTGAGCTTCACCTCTCTTCAACTCGCCTTATAGCAAGCCAGAGGTGACCCAGGCACAAAGCTAACATAACAAACACTTCGCTGAGTATTGGGGATTTACGAGAACATACCTCGCTGATTTTTACTACGTCCGAAACTCGGCTTCTCCAACTAAGCCATATACAACGAACAATCTCACAATCATTTATCACACTATGATTATTACAACAATTAAATACATTTAACGCTCAACAACACTTACATTTACTCACAAGGGTATATATACATAACACTATATGGCTACGTATAAGAGATAATAAAATACACAACTCGGGCAACATAGTTAGTTGCCACAACAGCCTCCCGATACCATCCTTGCTTGCATCTGGACTTGCAACATCTACACATGAGGTAAAACCTTATAAATCACAAAGACTCAGTAAGGGTGTAATGCATGTCAATATGAATATAACCATATTTATGTATGCCAAATCCATGCAAATGAGGCTAGGTCCATCCATCCTCACAACCTTCCAGGGTTTAAGGCATCAACCTATCAACCTTCACAACACTAGTCCTCCGTATGGCCATAGGTACATTAGGTCTTGCATCACACAAGATATAACCACTACATGCCAATGCAACATAAAAACATTATCAAACATATTTACCAACTTGCAAAGCCACCTCCACGTGGGGCCATCCCTTATCTAGCTCGAAGCCTCATCTCTGCCTCGGTACGAACTCTAGCCTGAACCTCAAGTTTCTCTAGGATCATTGTCTCCCTGGATGAACCTAGATGCAAACAGGCAATCCCAACTCCATTAGCATCTGGCATTAAACCAATGCCCTCAACTTCGCTACACACCATCAGAACCATCTATCAACAACTCAACAAAAACAACACCAACCATGGCATAAACCAACCATCAACAACTTTCCAAACAACCCCGACATAGGGTTTAATCCAACAAATAATTATTCTACATTAACTCGCTTAATGCAAATAATTTGGGAAGAAATATTAATTTACCTCAACTCATCTGGAGAGAAATTTGAAAAACGTCCACACCGACGTTGGCTCTCAAGCTGCCACTTGCGCCCAAAATCCCATTTTCAAGCTTCCGACACACTCCTCAAGCCCCGAATTAATTTCTAAAATTTTTCTAGAATTTTCTGGAATTTCATCATATTTTTCCCATTTTCAAGATTTTTCCATTATTTTCTTTTCATTTTTTTTCTTTTCTATTTTCCTCTTCTTCTTCCCTGTTCTTTTTCTCCCGCACGCGGCTCCTGCGCGCGCACCAGCACCCGCTGGGCTGCTTGCCTCCACCAACCGCCGTTCATGGCCACGCCGCCGCCGCCCCCCCAGCAATAACACAACGCGCAGCGCCACCGGCCGTCACGCCTCCACCGCGAGCCACCATCACAGACGGCCTTCCACGCACAACTAGCTGCTGCAACTCCCACGCGTCCGCCATAGCCGACGATCGGAGCTCCTGGCCGCCCTGTCGCGGCCGCCTTCCACAGCCATTGATTGCTCCTGCGACCCCCGCCATCCGTTGGTCGCTTTTAGTTGCTACACAGCCACTACTTCAGCCACTACCAGCCCGCACCAGCCACTGCTTCCCTATCGGCCATGGCTGCCGATGCCTCAAGCTCTCTCTCTCTCTCTCCCGCGAGCTCTTTCACACTCTCGCGATCTCTCTCTCTCTCTCTCCCGCGAGCTCTTTCACACTCTCGCGATCTCTCTCTCTCTCCTGCTCTCGGCTCCTCCCTCCCGATATCTCACGCATATACGTCCTCTATATATATATGTATATACATAAATTACATCTTTGCCCCCTCTCTATTCCTCATAATCTCACTTAGAAAATTTGGGTAATTGCATTTGAAGAATTATTAATTGCACTTGGACCTTCCAAGGTTTTAATTTAATTACCCTCAAGTCACCAAAGACCTTAATTCTCTAAAATTAATAACCGACATTTACTTGGGAATATCGACCTCGTCCCTGCGCCTGCATGGGACCTTTACTCCACCTAAAAACACTTCAGGGTTGCCTTAATTGCAAAATCGGACCACCCCTAGGGTCCCTTCAGCTTCCCGAAAGTTCTCTGCAACCATTCGAGACTGGCACCCACTCGGGCTTATATAGAAATTATTCTGAAAATTATTCTCGGTCGGACTACTTCCAGCGTCATTATCCTCATCTCGAGACGCTTACCAATCTCTTGGCCTCGTCACTGGACATCTAAGTCCTGAGGCACTCCTTGTCACCAATTCGATAATTTTATTAATTAATTTTTCGAAACCAACTATTGGGCTTCCTGCACACCCGAGATCCTTTCAAAATAATCAAAAATTATTTATTTTCAATACCATGTAATACCGGGTATTACAGATACTGATATCACTCAATTGTGCCAACTGTATTTTGGATATATGAGTGAAATATGTATTACTAAATTAAATAGAAAATGACTTATAGAATGGCAAAGTATTGAAAAATTGAATTTCTGTGAGTATTGCGTCTTTTGTAAGAAAAAATGAGTTAGATCTAATAAAAATATTCACAATACGAAAGGGATATTGGATTACGTCTATTCTAATATCTGGGGTCATGCCAAAATGCCCTCTGAAGATAGTGCTAGATATATGTTGACTTTTATCGATAATTTTTGTAGGAAAGTTTGAGCATTTTTTTTACAACAAAAGATTGATGCTTTTGCTAAGTTTAAACAATGGAAGATTATAATTGAAAAATAAACTAAAAGACAGATTAAGTTTTTTCGTACTGATAATGGTTTAGAATTTTGTTCAAATAAATTTAATAATTGCTACAATAAAGAAGGGATTCTAAGACATTTAATAATTTCAGGTATACATAGAAAATTGGTGTTGCTAAGCAGATGAACAAAACCTTGATGGAAAAGATATGTTATATGTTGTAAAATTCAAGTTTATCTAAATTATTTTGGGCTGAGGCTGCAAACATGGCATGTTTTCTCATTAATCAATTTTTTTACTTTTCCATTAATAAGAAAACTCTAGAAGTGATATGGTCTGATACTCCTGCATATTATTTTGATTTAAAAAATTTTTGATGTCCTGCTTTTGCTCACATTGATGATGAAAAATTAGAACGAAGGTCTAACCAATGTGTCTTTCTTGGTTATAAATTTGGTGTTAATGGCTATAACTTATGGGATCCAAAAGTATCTAAAGTTATAATTAGCAAAAATATATATTCTTTTTTTATAAAATTGCTATGTTTTGTGATTTGTTTGCAAAAAAAGTCTAACCCTATAAGTCAAAAGAGTTATGATATTCAGGTGGAGCCCGAAATTAATAATATCCAAACATTTGATTCTTCGTTTTAGATTAAGTCAAGCCCAAAAGAATATATTAACCCATTACAATATTATATTTGTAAAAACCAAACATAGAAAAAATATCAAACCCCTTCAAAGGTATGCTGAGTCTAATCTTGTCACTTATATTTTGAGTGTGACTGAAAATATCTATTGCAAAAGCGTTGTATGGATTTGGTTGGTATTTGTCAAGAAAATTAATTTTTTTATAATTTTGTTAAAAGAAATAATTATGGATAATTTCATATTTGAATTTGATGTTAAAATAGAGATTGTGATAATTATGATCCAAAATTCAAATTCATCCGAGATTTAAATTTTTAATTTGATTGTGATTAAGACTTTAAATTTGATTATGATTGAAATTTATCTCCAATCTTCTTATTAGAATATAATTTTTTGTATACATCTATAGATGAATGTTAAGTCTATAAATGTGTCAAATGCTTTAAAATTATTATACCAATATCATCTTAGTGATATTTTGTTACTTTTTCTCGTAATTTTTTTCGATTTGAATTTTTATATTTATTTGTGTGTTTAATGGTTTGATCGTAATTGTGTTTTGATTTAAAATCCTAAAATAGTGCTTAACTCTAACCAATTGAATTAAGCAAAGATCCTTCCATGCATTAATTTATATTAATAAAATATCTTATGGGCCTCTCTATTTTATCAAGAGGCCACTCGGCTCAGCCTGTTATAAATTGTAAAAGGCGTTTGAAATTAATTAAGATGGCATCAAATTTAATTAGGCACCAAGTCACTGGCTACCTGCCTACCTAAATCTGTATATATCTTTTAAGTAAAGGATGCCTGATCAGATATTTTTTAATATTATTATTTTAATAATAATAATAATTCAATTAATATGGTGTATAAGAAGTGAATAATGATGAATAACAACAATACAAAATTAACGACAATTAATAATTTTAAGTAGCATTATTATTTACATTTAATTAAGAGAGTCGCTGGTTTGAATAATATTTTAAAATCAGACTAGATTGGCCAGTCAAATCGGTTTAATCAATAATTGGTGGTCTATTCAGTTCGATTTGACTCAAAAAATTAAATACTTTTTAACCTGATCAAAATATAATCGGACCGATAAATTGAGAATCGAGTTGACCTCGATTTTTTTTACTCCATCACTCTCTTTTAATTTTTTAATTATTAATTAATTTTTTAATAATATATATAATAATTATATATAAAATATTAGTTGTATATTAATTAATAATAATATTGTATATAATAATATATAAAGCACTAATATTTTAAATATAATATATATTATTTAATTATAAAATATATATTACATTATCCGGTCGGACGAATTACATGTGACACAGTTAATAGGCCGGTGCGGTCTGATTTTCAAAAGATTGGGTTTCAAAGAGCAAGGTGTTGAATTCAGCAAAATCGACCCTTCCATCACCATTCACATCGAAGGCTCGAATCATGGCTTGGCAATCCGCTTCGTTTGCAACATGAGCAAAGCCCAAGGCAGAAAGCACTTTCTCCAACTCACTTGCGTCGATGAAACCATCCGAGTTGCTATCGAACACGCCGAAAGCTTCTTCTGCTTCTTCCATGCTCACCCCCTCCTCCTCCTCCTCCCCCTCAAACAAAGCCGCTATGTCATCCGACCCTATTCTCCGGGCCAGCCCCACCTGATCATCTCCTGCTCCAGATGACGATGACGATGACGATGATGAGCAACACATATTGATTAATCCTAATTTGCCCATCACCGCCTCAACTTCTGTTCTGGACAAGTACTTACCATCGTCCTCCTCCTCATCCTCGCGTTTTGCATTAGTACAAGTAGTAGGCTTGGCGTTGGAGTTGGCGGCGGCGGCTTTAAGGGCGCTGTTCTTCTGCAGTAGTAGTAGTAGTTCATGCCAGGGTGAGGGGCAGGCCTTCCATGAGCTGAGATTGAAGAAAAAGGAGGAGGAGGAGAAGAAGAAGAGGAGGAGGAAGAGGAAGTAGTCAAGTGTGGTCTGGAGAGTCATATTGCAGCAGCAGCAGCAGTAGGAAAACCATAAAACCAAATACTCATGATGCAGTAGTAGTAGTAGTGTGTGCATCATGATGAAACGAACCCACAAATATATATATATATATATAGACACACACACACACACACAAACTATTGTTGGAAAAGGGTATAATTACAATTGAGCTATATATCAATCTATCTATCTATGTATCTGCAGCAGCAGGAGTACAGAGTTTAGGGTTCTAATTAGTTGATCTGATTGAGATGAAAATCAGAGTCTTTTGAATTTATATATGCATGTTGCATGCGCTGGAAGTCCAAAGGATCTTCCTGGTATGTGCATGCGTTTTTCCTTACCCCTACCCTGCAACTGATTGAGCATTGCTAAAACACGCTTCTAATGCTGTTCGGCTTTTGAATATATTAATACATACATATATATATATTAATAATTTACAATCATTTAACAACCCTTAAATGATTGCAATGTTGTGATAAAGAAGCTCCTGAGATCGGAGTTCCGTAGGGTCTCATCTCAGTAAATTAATATTTTATTTGTTTTTAGATTAATTAATGTAACAACATAAGAATAAATTTGCTCTTAATTAGAGAGCATATGTATCCAATCAAAGTGTTGAGAATATTAATGTATGTAGCTTCACTTTTTTATTAAAATAATGCATAAAATGAATAAAAGAAAGAGAAAACAGAAAAGGCAACGTTGACCTGACCTGACCTGCCTTTCTCCATGGATAGGGAAGGGTAAGTTCACAGGAAAGGACGAGGAAATGCCACAGAAATGACAAATTTGCATTTAAACAGCATTAACTCTTTTTTTTTTTTCCCTTTTTCTTTCTTTGGAAATAGTCCCCTCCCAACGAGTCAA
The DNA here is from genome assembly GCF_014633365.1 of Diospyros lotus. Taxonomy (NCBI): domain Eukaryota; kingdom Viridiplantae; phylum Streptophyta; class Magnoliopsida; order Ericales; family Ebenaceae; genus Diospyros; species Diospyros lotus. The sequence goes on along the minus strand of NC_068351.1, from coordinate 35,901,609 downwards.
TTTGACCCTGAAATTTAAGAAAAATTGGTAGGGGCCCACCTCCTCCTCCAATGATGGGGTGCCACATCACTGATGATGACAATGTCATCAGTGACGCCCCTAGCATTGCTCGAAATTTAATGGCCCTGGTTTGCTACCAACAACTAAATATCTATTTCTTATGTGTCTACCCAAAATTTAATTCATTGCCCATTCACCAATTCTGGAGGTCTTTCGATTCAGACTGACCAAACTGATATTGGTTCGGACTCAATTTAGATCGGGATTCTTAAAAATTTCAAACCGAAAACCAGATCAACTACGGTCGAGATTCTTAATAATATTATTTATTTTTAGCTAATTTTTATTTTATTTTTTTTAGATTGATTCTTGATCAAAACAAATTAAAAATCAATTAAAACTTGTTTCTTCCGGCTCAAAGGATGGCCAGACGTGAGTCAGGAAATAGGCTTTGATGATCAGTTTGTCGAGGGGTGATTGACACCTGCAAGTACTCTGACGTTTAAGTAAATAAAAGATTAAATTGACAGAATATCAGTAAATTAGAAAATAACATACCTTGTCTCTTAATAGACATAATTTATATAGGAGGATAGATTCTCCTGCATGTAAGCTTGCATCGGACATTGCAAGGTGATGGGAGTGGATGTCTGGCGCCGATGGGGCTCCCTGACAGTGGCATGGTACCGACGAGACCTTCATTAAATACGAATGAGATCTACCATTAATGAGAATGAAATCCTCATTAATGAGAATGAGATTTAGAGCTAGCATGAAAGTACCCAACATGCGACAGTAATGATACTATTGCAGACTGGTGTAGGGCCAAGATCAAGTTAGGGTCGGCCCGTGGGCCAAGGGACAGGATTAAGCCGTGGGTCAAAGGTTGAGATTGGGTTGGTACGATCCAAAACGCTTTATCTAGTTATCTTAGCAATAGATCAACTCTCTAAAAGAGTTTAGGCAACTAGCAGTGTCATGGCACAGCTACCAGTCACCCTTCTTGTCAAACCAACTTATAGAGAAAATTCAACCAATAAGGCAATCATCCTCACATGATTTTGGATACTCTAACCTCAAGCAAAAGAAGAAGAACAATCTTATCAAACAATAACCAAAGCTACAAGAGAATATAGATATATATATATATAAATTTTGTCTACCTATCGATTGGTAGAGAAAAGAGTAATCGAAAAGAATGCTCTTCGGAGCTGTAATGCTATAGCTATGACTAATCTCATATGATATCACTATCAAGTAAGTACATATAGACTGAGGATGATAGAGTCTATTGATTTAAAAAGACGTTGTATTCTTTCTTTTTCTAGTGGCGGAGCCACATTTTGGCCAGCTGGAGTCTTGGCCCCAGTTGATTTTTTTATTTTTTAATTTTTTATATATATTAGTATGAATAATTATAATTTTTATAATTTGGTCAGTGATAAAATTAGCCATTAGCCCGGACTAAAATTCTTTCTTGGCTCTGCCACTGTCTATTTCCTCCTCTTACTACCTCATGCACTCCTCTCTTTTTACATTTCCTTTGGGATCCTAGACTCTGATTTAAATATGGAAGGGTCTTTCCAAGATCAACCTCTAGCAATCTCACCACTTTCTTTGGTAGCAGGACCTCCTGCGATTTGGACCTTGGGTGGATTTGCCATACTTCTTGGTGGGTGCAGGTATTGGGATGTGAAGCTAGAATGCATGTAACCGATCTCATGCAGTGGGAATAAAGACGTGGTAGGTTGTTGTTGGATGACAAATCACATTCCGGGCCTAAGATCTTTTAGGAACATAATTCCTTTTTTAGGACGAACAAAGAAAGGACCATCTTGTTACGAAGCAGAAAGATGAAATACCAAGAGATTGAAGAACTGCATTATTATTCATAACCACAAAGGAAAATGAGGAGGAAAAGAGCCATTTTCAGATTGAGTTTGACAGTTAAAAGTTACATTATTAAAACCTGCTTCTTGGTACCATCTAACAACCATCCCAATCCCTATTCTAACGTCAGTATCCTTCCTATGTATAGATATATACAGCGTCACAGACAAAACAAGAGAGGGGGCATCACACAAATGCGATCTATCCAAACAGAGATCGGTGACTCAAATTCATTTGGATAAGCTCAATGCCCCATTTTTCTCTCCCTTAACATACAGCACTACTTCAGGCTCCCTCTTGGAAACTGAGGGACCTAGACAGGGCTGCAGGGTTAGCCTGCAGCGGGGAAGGGGGCACAGGAGCATGATTCTTTTCGTCACCCTTTGCTTGGAAGGCCTTGAAAAGCCCAATCCTGCTCGTGGAATCATTCTTAATCCCCAGTGTGGTCCATATAGAACTTCTTGCAGCTTCATCCGGGTTATCAATCCTTAAAGTCTTTGGAATTAAGATGGATCTCCCTGAATTCTTAGGCTCTAGTGGCACTTTTTCATCTTGATTGCTTGGTTTAAGCAAGTTTCCTTCTCTTGAATGCTTCCCCAGAGTTGAAGTTGGTGTCTTTTGGGTTGTTGAGGGAGATGGTGGTGGCAACCAAGGAACACTCCAAGCACCCGGTATGCTACAATTCCAATAAGGTGAAGGATAGATCGGTATAGGGAAGCCGGGAGGATAAAAAGCCGGTACAGGAACTGCAGGATTCCAGGGATAAGGCCAGGGAACTCCATGAAGGCATGGAATTTGTGAAGACATGCCATTCAAATTCCGCAAAATCGGTTCTTGTAGCCCATTTCTCACTCCTTCCTCCACTGAATTTGAAGTTGTGACGGATGATCCACATGAGCAATCATCGCCATTTTCTCCACCATTTCGACCAACTGTTGTTTTCCCTTGATCAACTCTATAGAAACCACGACGGATGATGCCATTAGGAGCCTTCTTGTCTGCAAGATTTAAGGCAGAAGCCATGGATTCGCAAAGTGGTGAGTCCGGCCCAAAGGAAAGTACAGATCCATTGATTTCGAATGCAGGGTGGGGAGCTCCATTGGGGGCATCTACGCGAGCCGCCTGGAGAGCTTCAGAGATGGTGATGTGGTGACAATGGGAGGCAGAATTCTTGGTCTTTCGACGCCCGGCTCCAACCGGCACGTTCCTCATGGTGCCCCCAGCAGTCCAGTATCTTTGACAGCTCTTGCAGAAATGCCGTGGTTGATTGATGTTGTAGTTATTGTAGTAACAGAACTTCGTGTCCATGCTGTTACATCGCGGGCATGGAAGAATCTTATCGGGCTTCTTCAGGGGTTTCTGTTGCGGGTTATTAGCATCACTTTGATCATTTTCGGTCTTAGGAGCCCCTGCAGTTGCTGAGGGCGATTTTGGGATCTCATCATGCTCTGGCACTGGCAGTGCTTCCGAATTTTCAGAAGACTCCTCCTCCATATTCGGAGCTGTAGAATGTTCTTTCTGTTCATTCCTAGTGAGCTGTGGATCCTGAAATTCGAAAAGAAAATGAGTCATAGAGGGAAGAGGAGGAATATATATAAAATTGAAACAAGTGCTATAAAATCACAGGGAAGAGTGAGTACAGAGACGGACATTCAAGAAAGTTCCAGAAGCAAGAACGAGTGGTCTGCTTGTTGGATGGTTTCAAATTAAAGACGTTAATTAAGCAAAATTCCCACATCAAGGATCCTCCTGGAAGTTACATAAAAATTAAGACAAAAGCAAAAGGAAACAAAGCCTTCTTCGTCTTCCCTTGAAGTTGTCATCAATGAGAAGGAAGCACACAACTAAGTTTACAACTAACAAGCTACTGAATTCGAGTTTTATGAATCGTATCAGACTCCAATCTTCAAAAGGCATAGAAAAAAAAAATTAAAAATTCATCTGGGTATAACGGACACAGGAAAGGAATTGATCTACACAAAGCGCATTATTCAGAAAAGAAAACACACTCATGGAATGGGAAAGTTGAAAATTCAAAGTAAGAGAAAATCCAAATTGCAGTCAGTACTTGAAACGACGAAAAAAAGTGAGAAACTGGAACCGTCCACTATTTTATAAAGCAATATGGCAAGTGGGTGCTCTCAATTTGGCAGATAATTTATTGGGATCTATCTATATTTTATGCAGATAGATATGCATAGAGTTTGAACCTTGTTTCCTGCTTCTGTTTCTGCTTCCTTTCCTTCTTCTTCTACCGCTCTGCTCGCTTTCTCGCCTTCCAAACAAGAAGTACCCGTCACCGAACCACCATCTTCAGCCGAGCAGTCTCCGATGGCAGCGGTAGCGCCGTTTTCCGGCAGGCCAATCTCCTTGCCGAAGAGCTTGATCGCCGGGTCTTTCATCTTTTCCATAAATTTTTTCACTAGAAAAAGCGGGAAAGTGGCCGAGAAAATCCAGGGAGAGTGGGTGGGTTGGCATCGCTGGGGGCTATGATTTTGATTTGTTAAAAATGAATAGAAAGGGTGGGCGCCACGTCACGCGGCCAAAGATTTCTCAGCCACAAGTTCTTGTGGCCTAGATATCTTCCTCCCACATCCTTAGATTCTTTTCTGCTCCCGTTGCACCAAAACTTGGTGCACTCTTTGACCAATCCGCCTCTACGTTAGTACAGTAACCGCTTGGCCCACATAACTTCCACTTACGTGGCACATCCCTATTGGCAGGCAGTAGATAAAACCTGTACTTGGTTGCAGCTTTCACTTATGTACAACAACATGTCAAACCTCCCTGGCGTTCTATCCAAAAATTTGGAATAAATAATTTAAAAAATATGAATAAAAAATAATTCTTTCAAACAAAATAAAATTAAAACTTAAAAAATGCTACAAGAATAAAAAGGTGGACAACTCTAAGCAAATTACATATCTAACCTTTAACGTAAAAGACAACTTCACCCTTATTTCTCACTCTCTCTTTCACTCTCACCTCTATTTTCTCTTTCACTTACGCTCTCAGAGATTCCATTACCAACCTCTCACTCTCTCTTTCACTCTACCTCACGGAGACCCATTACCTTTCTATTTTCACTACATCATCTATTCCCTTTGATGCCATATGTTGCAATTTTTTTTTAGTAGTTTCATTATATTTTTACTTTTCTGTTGATATGTTTTTGCCACTAGTTTCTAGCATTCAAAGTCTTTCTTCCAGTGTACAAAACACCTCATAGAAAAATGGACACTTGGATGATACTTCGAGAAGTCCAGAACTTTTATAAGAATTTCTAAAATCAAGTACCAAAAGGGACCTCTCAGGGGCTTGTATTGATAAGGAAAAGAAGTACATAACTTCATTTAAATGTAAAATAATTGAACAGTCTCCAAAGACTAAAAAGAAAATTTTGAAAGATCAGTCTTGTTCCAGAAAATATTAAAGAAAATGGGAAAATCCTATTCAAATTCCACCAATTTCAGAGCAAAATTTTAATGTTAGGCATTTAAATGCTTAGATCTGTAAGAATGCTGCATGCAGAGCCACTCTATCTATGAAAATGAGGGCATTCGATGGTAATGGAGGCGACAATAGGTGCTTCTATGGGAAATAATAAGGGTTTCTTAAGATAAGAGTGCCTCAAAGTAAAAGAGAATGACGGTAAGAATGAAAGAAAGAGTCAGAGTGGGTTCTACATTTGGACGGATATTCAAAAACATGCCAAGTTCTTACTGTATTTTGATGTCAAAATATCGCGAGAACTTGAAGTTGTCCACCTTTTTGTTCATGTAGCATTGTTCTTAAAACTTTACTCATATTACAATTTTTTTGTTTCTAACTTTTTTATAAACTAACTTAAGTATCAAAAGACTCATATAGAAGATATTCTATGCCCCTAACGATTTTTATTTCACAAATATCTCGAAAACTATAAACTTGAAAGGATAGAATTTCATAATTTTAAATTATTATTATATCTAGATAATAACATTAATAAAAATATTGATAAAATTATAAATTTAAAAAAAATCATTTAAAAAACTTGAAATATCAAAGAGTCAATTAGGAATGAGAATTTTAAATACTCAATGAATAAAAATATTATCTTGACAAATAATTTAATATTTAATATTTAGAGGAAGGTGAGAGCATTAATTTGTTATATTAAATTAACTATTGAAATGAATAGGGTTGTTGATGAAATGGAGACGGGCGGGCGGGGATAACAGCAGCAGCAGAAACTTCAAGGTAAAGCGAGTTAGAGGGGGGACACGCGTAGGATTGGCAGGCGTTAGAGATGATCAAGAGCGTACACGTCATCGGACGCACGGAATGTGTAGACCCCAGCCGGTGACCGCAGGCTTGAGAGTTGAGGATGATGGAGACGGACACCTACCTGTCTCATCCAAACTCCCAAAAAGTGAAGCCCAAACAACATATCTTTCTTTTTTAATCACTTTTGGGGTGGTTAAAAGTTATGTTGCACGAAAATATTTATATTATTTTTTTATTTTTTAAATATTTTAAAAATATTTTTTATTTTTATTTCAAATTTTATTTATGTTTACTTTTTTAAAAAAAAAATCTATTTCTACATTTTCGTGCAACATAAGTAAAAAGTGGTGCATCTTTCCCTCTACTTTTTATCTTTAATTAAACAAGACAGGTGTCTGGATAGCTCCAAAGAGACATCCTTAATTAAGGATTAATTATATGACAATTAAAAATAATATCTGATTAGAGTGGGCGGCTGGCTGGCATCTTCAATCTTCTTGCTTGGCATTTGATTTGGACATCCACAAAGATGCTTTATTCTTTTAATTTTCTTTTATTTTATTTGTTTAACTTTGTTGCTTTTGCTTTTCAGGCGGCCAATCAAGAAGATGGTTTAACTATCAGAGCAACTAAATTGCAACCCTCCAATCAGATGGATGATCACAACTATATATCCATATCAAATAATAATAGAGATTGAATCTCTCCCATGGTGACAAAAATGGGGGGCTCGCCGCCCAAACCATTAGAAAACACTACCACTAACTTAAACACGAACACTTGAAAGCTCTTCCGATGATGATGGATGATGGATGATGATGCCTCTCTCCCCTCTTAACTCCAATGCTTGTCCTCAAGGTCGGTCCTTTGGAATGTCAAGGTCCTTAAATATGGGACTATCGACACCCACCCCCATTGCATTCAGTCCATTGTCAACGTAGATGACAGCGCCGGTGATGGCAGAGGCTAGCGGCGATGCCAGGAATGCAGCGGTGTTCCCCACCTCATCTGGACAATCGCAACCACCGTGGTTATGGGTAAGTCGGTAAATTAATAAGCAGCAAGGGAACAACTAGTCATAAGCTATGAAGAAGGAATAGGATCCACCACCTGCTGATAATTCCTTTTGCAGCGGGGCATTGGCTACTGAGTACTCGATCATTGTATCTATGAATCCAATTGCCTTTGCAGCCCGGCTCCTCAACGGACCTGGTAATTTTACCTTTATCAGTCACAAATGTCATGCCAGAGATTGACAGAGAAAGCGCCGAGAGAGATCAGCCAGGTGACACAAAGAAAGCCACAAGTACGGGCTCAAGACAGAAGGAACTACAAATTAGAAATCACCACTTGCTTAGGCTATAGCATTTTATAAGATATGAGTGGCTAATTACTCATGGGAGGTGGTGACCCATCCGGGTTGATCAAAACGGGCTCTAGATTTAACAAGCCAAACATTGAATGATAAAAGTGCAAGTTACCAGCAGAAATTGTATTGACCCTAATCTTATGCTTTCTTCCAGCTTCAAAAGCAAGAACCTGAATTAATCAATTGAACTAGGATGTTAGAAACAAAAATAGGAAACCGCCATCAATTTGTGTCAACCAAAAGCCTATGAAGCTATTTCCGGATAACTTACTTTTGTATCACTCTCTAGTGCTGCTTTGGCTGAACTCATGCCGCCTCCATAACTGTGTGTGATATAGTTCAAAGTGAAGGAAACTCAATTATCCATGAAATTTCAAGCATGGGAGGTGTAAACTTGAGCGAGTGAAAAATACCCATACCCTGGAATGATCCTCTCAGAAGCAATGTACGTAAGAGATATTGAGGACCCACCTGCATTAACAACATTCTTAAGTTTCTTCATGTCTTGCCCAAGCAAAAACATATAATCAAACAAGCAAAATGGGAAAACGAGAGGCAGAAGGTATGAAAAGACAACTCAGATCATATTGTCCAAGTAGGAAAGAACATGCCTGCATTCATAATAGGAAGAAAATGTTTCAGTAAAGAAACGTATGAATAACTTGAAGCAGATACAGCAGCAAGATATCCCTTCCTGGATGTCTCCAACAGAGGTTTAGTGACCTACGCAGATGACTCCTAATAAGCAAAAAGATGAAGAATGTACTAACACCTGGGGAACGAACAAAAGGGAAAAGATAATGAGCATACATGTACCGTGATGCAAATTGCATACCTCTGGTCCATTAGCAAGTGAATGCACAAGAATATCAATGCTTCCAAAGTCCTGCTTCACTACTTCTGCAACTTCCTGTGACATATCAGAAACAATTAATATGATACTTCAAAATCTTCTTAAGCAAACTTAAAATATGGCCATATCGTCTCATCATGAATGTATGGTTCCTCAGAGAAACCAATCCAAAATCTGGATTCAGTTTTGAGTCTAGGCAAAGTTCAAAGCATATAATGAGAACTGCTAAGAGAAAGAGGCATACACACATAAACACACAGAGAAAGATGTATATACAAATACAAGAAACACCAAAAGAAATTTAAGCAAATGCAAAACATCAAATAACCTAAATGCCTTAATCCAAGAAATGATTATTGACAAAAATTTATTTCCAAAAATGAGGTGACCCAAAAAAAAAAAAAAACTGAGATATTCCTCTTTTTCTTAATTAAATGTTAATTAATTCTACGTGGCAATGGTACATTGTCACAGAAAAGAGCGATACCATGACTATTGCAGTATTTTAAGGTAAAGGACTGTGACAATTCAAGTTGACCCCCTCATGGCTTTCAGATGAGTAAAAATAAGACCAGTCAGCAATGAAATTGGCTGAAGTTTTAAATTCACTTGACGATTCTTACACCCGCTTCTAAGCAAAATCCCATTAAAGCAATGGACTTCCATATTTAGACGCATTAGGTGGACACTGGCAACAGCCTCTACAGACATATAAGAGGGGCATCCTAAAACTGGTTCTAAGTCCCAAGTATTGATTTGGGATGTTTTGGATGAGGAAGAGCCTCCTACAAGATTTACTACACTTAGTTTTTATGTTTCATGCATTACAGTGTTTTTATCATTCTGCATAATGTTCCTTAAAGTTTTTTTGTTTAAGTCTATTATAGGTTTTATTTATGGTCTTTTCCTGGTTTTATTATAAGCCATTTCAGTTCTGTGTAGTTTCCCAATAGGAAAAGGATTTTCCAAACCTTAGTGGGAATAACATTAATAGAACTCTATAAATAAAGTTGTAATTTTTCTTTTTCATTTGTGAATAGAACAATTACTGCAGTTTTCTCTAAACATGTATGTTTTCTTTGAATTGCATGATGTCTAGAAGATATTTCTCACTTTCCGAATATTTCAATTTCAGATTCTTAATTTTGTAACCCTACCTTCAGACCTGTTTTCAGCCCTCCAAAATTTATCTTTTCAGACATATTTTTCTCTAAATTGCCTATCAAACGATTATATATCTTAACCTAGCCTTTTAAACAATTTTCCCAACCCTTCTAACCCTAAATAAGCCTCCAATCAGTCGGTATTCTCATAATACAAATCTGTCCTACAAAATAACGTTCCTAAAAAACATCACAGACTCCTCAGACAATAAATAAACATGCATCACAGAGTCAGAAAGATTACAAGAATATACCTGAACAGTCCAATTAGCTGATCCAGCATAACGCTTGTTTGTCTTCACCTGCATGGAGCCACATGACAGTTTTATGGTAAATACACCAGGCCATATTTAATATGCACAGCATAATGAAACTTATTCACTTTTGCCTTACATCATCAGGTACATCATCAGGATTGTCAAAGACTGCATCTAGGGGATATATTTTGCTAATCTCCATCAAAGAACCATCTGGCAAACTGAAACGATTAATTTTTCATCAGAAAATGACAATTATTAGGACTTGCCATTTAGGTGTGACTGGGAAATGAGAGCTTACACGCGTGATTCATCAAACTTTCCACGTCGTAAGCTGGATTCAAATATGTTTAAGGCCTGCACAAAAAAGATTCAACATAACACCAGCCAATTTAAGGTAAGGTAAAACAGACCCCAGGAATTAAGTAAAACAACCACCAAGGAGCCTCAGCAATCCATTTATTGGGGGAAAAGAAAAGAACTTCAGCTATTGACTTACAGGAACCCATGTGCCAACGAGGATTTCAGCACCTGCCGCAGCCAGAGATTTTGCAATGGCCCAGCCATATCCATTATCATCAGCTACACCAGCAATAAATGCCCTTTTACCTATGAAGAGCACTCTCATGTTCAGTTGATCAAATACAATAGTTACAATGTACCATGAGGAAACAGAAAATGTCAGAGGGAGGCCACTAAAATAGAGCTTAGCAGTTAAATAACCAAAATCTAAAGATACTGCAACATTGGAAGGGCTCAGAGATTTACTAAATATGATTTTACAAACTACTTCATAAAAGTTTTTAAAGAAAAAAGATGAAATGTTAAAGTTGATGAGTAACTCCTAGAGATACTCTGCATACGGTTCTTTGAAATGCCACTTTTAAGTTAATAGATGACCCTCATGGTAATGTGGTTCCTCATGTAACTCACTTATAAAAAGAAAGGAAAAAGAAATGTATGTATCACTCCTCATAGAAGGCAAGCATATATAACAAAAATAATCAAAACCCCTAACCTCACTAGGTGGGGTCAACTACAAGAATTCTAGTTCTCCAACCATCTCTATCTATGGCCATGTCTTCCAAAAGACTATTATATTCTATGCCATGTCAAAGAATTTTCAACTAACTTTTTTTTTTTTTGGTTACCTTTACCTCTTTTGTAACAAATTTCTTCCATTCCATCCACTTGCTTCAAATTTTCGTTTATTCATCTTCTTCTTCTCACCTGTTGAAACCATCTTAATAGCGTTTGACATACTTTCTCTTAATAGATGTCATGCCAACATTATCACATATAATTTCATTACCAGTTCTACCCCTTCTTGAATGGTCGCACATCTATTTTAACATCTTCATCTTAATTATACTCATACTGTGATACTTTTCTGCCCAATATTGCCAATACACCAAGAATGGTCATACAACTGCCCAAAACAACTTCTCTTTTAGCTTTAAAAGGATTTTACAATCACATAGAATGCTGGACACACTTCTCCATCATGCCTAGATTCTCTGACCAACAATATCCTCAATAATTTCTCCTTATTTTTTAACCATTGAGTCACAATATTTAAACTAATCTTTAGAAATAACTTGATTTTCAAGTCTCACCTTGACAGTATTCAAACTTTTATTTTTATTGAACTCAAATTCCATATATTTGGTTCTTCACTTGCTGAACTTGAAATATTTGAATTCAAAAGTTTCCCTCCATAATTCAAGCTTAATATTCCTGCCTTTTTTGTCACATCCACCAAGATCACATTATAACACACATCAAGGCATCTCTTCTTGGATGTGCTTTATGAGTTCATCTATCACAAGAGCAAAGAGAGGAACACATGCAAATGAATACTAAATCCATTGAAATGTCAACATTGACAATTGTCAATCTGCCATGCATACAAACAAAGTAGGATAGTTGGTAGCAGAATCAGATAGCTTGACTTATGAATTTGAACTAAATACGAAAAACAAAAGTAGAAGCGAAGTGAGCCCAATTGTACCAATTCCTCAGTCACTTCAGTAATTTGTGCTTATAGAAAATTTTGATTTACGAATAAACAATGGAGTTGCTTGAAGACAGCTAGACCTATCACTTCAGGCACTCCATCAGAAGAAAGAAACCCATAATAAAAGCATGTGTAAATTAAGGGCATACAGGAGTTTAACCTTTCAAATCAATTGGTAATCCTGATACAAGCTTGCTTTCACTAGATTCAGACATAGCCTTTGTAGCAACCTTCTCAAACTTTGCAGGAGATGACATGAAATTACGCTGGAAATGTTGCACAAACGATATATGGCAAGTGCTAGCAAGCTTAGTCCATAATGTTCCCTTAGAATCCGCTGCAACACTTGCAACACCAGCCTTGAAAATTTTGCGAGCGGAACAAATGGATGGCCTCGCAACAGTAAATTGCAAGCCCGTAGAAGCAGTTGCCGCCATTTTCAATAAGCAAAGTCCTAAGGAAGATAAAAGTAATCTCAGCAATACGCTTGAACCATAAGAAGTTTACAAAAGGACATAAAAAGAAAAAATCTCTAGTGGCAATTCAAGATTTTAGTTGAATGAGCAACCTGTACTTAAACAAGGACAATACAGGAACAAAGAAGGTCAAAGAAACACAACTAAGCACTTGATTTTAAGAGTTTCAATCATTTAGGAAAAATAAAAAGAAAAGGTCCACTAAATTGAGCATAACTGATCTATCTAAATTCGGTTTGTTTGCTTTGACCAAAGTCTTGCATTGATGTTGATTGTATGCATTTTCTACCTTCTAACTTCAGCTCTTGAAACTTGACAACAAGATGAAATCAATTACGACTAGAAATAAACAGCACCAGGCATTTGAAATTTTTACAAGAGACTGTCAGCAAAGAAGCACAATTATCCCTTTTCATCTCTTGCTAGTCCACATAGCAAGTGTATATGTTCACATATAGATAGTTTCAACCTCAATTGGCACTACCCCCTGCAAACATGAATTTTTTGAAATATTTTGTACAACATTCCCAACATATGGTTAATCCGGAACCAAAACTAAATAGCTTAACTTTTTAACTTGAGAAATTGAGACATCCATTGTTTTTAGGTAAGGTATTCCAAAGTTCCAATCATTTTATCATTTCAGGAACCCAAAAATAAATATAATTGATGTATTTTTTTTTTCTCAGTAGAATGGATATATTTTATGTAAACACATATGATAATAAGGCACAAATATGTAATCACTAGCAAGCAAAATTTCATCATGATTTTAAGTCCTTGAAGCACAAATAGATCAGAAACAAAACCTAACTCAATTTCTTCTCGTTTCTCTTACCCTTCCCCCCAACAACAAAAAATGTTCACCTAGGAGAAAACGGAAAATATTGCTTGCAAAATTTTATAATTCAGGTAAATAGAAAATGTAAAAGTTTCATCTTGATGTACATAAACATTGAAATCCCCCCAGCAAGACTTCAAATTCTCCTTTTCCTTGCAAACCCCTGGCTTTATCTCAGCAGCCAAACACAGCAAGGAAAACATATTCACGATCAACTCAAATCAAGAATGCTTGTGAACCTTCTTATTAAGCTAGATGAACAACATATAAGGTGAAATTTCAAGTACAGGGGTCGAACGGACACAAACATCATTTTGAACAGAAGAAGGTAAAAAACTAGAGATTCACGCATGCAGAGTGTATCAGAATATAACAAGGACCAGAGAAAGATGAAGTAGCAAACTTGATACACAAAAGGCTCGAGTTTGGTTTAAAGGCACTAAAAAATAAACCCAAATGGGTGCTTGGAACTCTTCTTAAGAAGCTCAATTGCAAGGGAATGAACTGATAGAGAAGCCATTTTTAAGTTCAGAGAGGGAAAAGGTAGTAACCTACCCGAGTGTGGAGGAGGAGGAAGACGGCAATGTCGTGAAGGGGCTGGGTTTTGTCGAAGGAAAACCCTTCCCTTCCCTTACAAAGTTTAGTGGGTTTTAGCAGTAGAGATTTACATTGCTTCAACAGCGAAGAGGGCTTTGATGACTGCGTCAGCGTTTGGGCTTCTCTGAATGTCAAACAATACAAACCCATTGGGCCTTCTCAGATCCGTATTCGTTTTAAAATTGGATTGAATGGATAGTTAATTAGTTTTAATTATACTAATAATAATAATAATAATCAACGGATTTGATTCGGGTCGGATCTCAACCAGATTCGACCCGTTCATTCTGGTTAGGCTCTTAACATGTAGTATAATTAAAAAGAGAAAGGAACCCTTAAATATATATATATCAATTTAAATAAGAAAGTAGAGGCATCCTACAGCGAGTGCGATTTTGTTCACCCCTTTTAACGAGGTGAACGTAACCCCTATTAGTGAGGGTTAAAAAAATAATCATGTTTTAAAAAATATATATTTTTAGTTATTTTTTTGAAAAAAATCATTTTCAGTCACTCAAACAAATTAATTATTAAAAATAATCACTTTTCAGTTTTGACTCAGTCAATTATTTTTGTAAGTCTGTCATTTTTTTATAAGTTCTAATCCATCCAATTTTGATTCTATCATATTTTCAGTTAAATTCTAAAAATAAATTTTTTTTTGAAACATAATTAATTTTTTTTAAAACAGTTTTGTAATTTTTTTTCAGTTAAAGGGGTTATTTTTTAACCCCACTGATGGGGGTTACGTTCACCCCCGTTAAAGGGGTGAACAAAATCGCACTCTTCTGTAGCCCAATCCCAACGAAGCCTCTTTTTTTTTTTTAATTAGGTGGAAAGATTAAAGATTATAATATTATTAAATAACCCCATGTTCAATCGGTGTTGTTCACAATCCACATTCATTGGGTCTCTATTTAATTTTATTCTCTCAAAAAAGATTCTCGAGAGAGCTTGAGCAAATTACTAATGTTTTTCTTTGGATTGGATTAACTTATCCTCTCACGAGGCTAAAGTGGTTTGGTCTAACATTTGTTGTCTTAAAGATTAAGGCAGTTTGGGCCTTCATACCTTGTTCCTTTGGAATCAAGTTCTTGTTGCTAAGCTCATTTGGTTTTTTATGCATACTTTATCTGAATCCATCTTAATTCAATGGGTTCACTCTTACTACATTAGAGAGTCATGTTTTTTGTTTCTTTTGACCCCCTATTTATGGTACTAGCATAAGCTTTTCCAACTTAAAGGTAAGGTTCGCTGATGTTTTGGGTGGTACATAGACAATGGCCATAGGATCTTTCTGTGGCATGATATCTGGCATCCCTTAGAGGTACTTGTTGATTTCTTTCTCGCCAACTCTTGTTAGTTCTATCTCCCCTCCAATGCTAGGATCTTTGATATTATTGTGCAAAGTGTCTAGTGTTAGCCTGAGTTTGGCCCCATCTAGCCCCTTTCATGTTCTTTAGCTTATTTTCTCCTCCATGCCAGGCCTGTCTCAAATCTATTCCCCATATCGCATTTGGTGGCTTTTAGCATCTGATGATGCTTTCTCAGTGAAATATGCGTTGCGGGCCTTACAGGTGCAGCATAATAAAGTCCTCTAGTTTTGTCTTGTTTGGCATGGATTTGGTTTACCATCCTATGCATTTATTCTTTGGGTTGCTATTAAGGGACGTATGTCCACTCTTAACCAGCTTAATCTCTATTTGCCTTTCCCTAACTAGTGTTATATATGATAGGTTGCTCCTAAGTGCCACACAAGCATTTGTTCTTCACTTATCCCTTTTCGTGGTAGGTCATCTCCCATTTTAGACGTCAGGTGAAGTTTGCTTGGTTCTAACAATGCTGGTCTAATGGGATTTTCTAGGCTGCGCATCGATGGCATGGCAAATCTCTCTAAACAGTGGCAGCTCAGCTCACTCTTTGGGTTGTTGTTTACTTCATCTGGCGTAAGCGCAATAACCGTTGCTTTAGGGATAGTATGTGATCCCCTTCTTAGCATGCCAATCAGATCCAAACCTCTGTTTGGACTTGATTGGCTTTGATGCGCTTCCTTGGCACTTTGCAAGGAATGGCCTTTGTCCATTTTTAGCATTTATCGCCTTTTTGTTTGAGCTAGTCATTGTCTCTTCTCTCTTTTTTTCTTTTGTCATGTTGTATTTCCAGTTATTGTTGATCTTCTTGTTTGTGAGATTGGTGTGTTAGCAAGTCTACTGGCTAACGTATTCCTTAACTCCTTTTCCCCTCCTCGTGTCCGCCCCTTAGCTGCTACTCGATTATGTTTCAATCTCCTCCTTCCATCATCTCTTCCACGACTTGGCAGGACTTCTTTGTTTTGGCTTATTATGGAGTCGTTTCTTTCCCCAGCGCTTTCTCTCATGCTCTCATGCACCATTTTGTCTTGAGATGGTTGTTACAGCTATCCCACCTTAATCTGGTCTTGCTAATGTATTTTTCTCTTTGCCTTACATGGTTTGAGGTTGTATTAGTTTTTTTTTTTTCTTGTGAGTGGATTGTTTTGTTTCTTGTTTCCTAGCAGGGTATGCCCCATCTTGCTTCTGTAGTCGCTTCTGCGCCTTTTCCTATTTTATATATTTTATTTACACAAAAAATATTATTAAATAACACTGATAAAGTTCAAAACGATCATCACCTAATTCATTTAGTAGTGGTGCCCAAGATTGGTTGCTTGGTTTTGAGACATTCTTAATTGTGTCAAGCCCAACCTTGTCCACAAATAGCTCAACTTGCAAGAGGATAGAAGGGCTCAATTCTCTAGTTGGTTCTTCGACATTTAAGTCAATCATTAGGTTCGGTTCGAAGTTGAACAATGCAATAAATGAGATACTTAGTTGCTAAAAAGTTAATCCCTTATATATATTGGCATATTGAGAAGCTAGTAAATGGTGATGATTGTGCCACTTAATAGATCAAAGGTCAGGCTGTATACAGTCAAAATTTGGGATTGGCGGATGTCTCAAATTGTGTCGTGTGGAAAGTTATACTTATGTCCACGGGGATTCTTAATTGCAAAACAAATTGAACCTAGAACCTGATTTAATTAAGTGTAGGCTTAACCCTTCACATTTATCTTCATGGATTGAATAAGACTCTAAATTAATCTAAGCTTCTAACTTAAATCTCATCCAATGAAAGATATTTTTGTATTTTTCTCTTAAGCTCAGATGTCACATCATCAAACACTAATATGTGATCAATACATGCTATGCCCATTCATGTTTTGTCAAGTAAAGGAGGAACTAGCGGAGTAAGAATAGATTTCCAGGTTGAAGCTTCTTGTCACCAATTCAACCACTAATTACACCTCATAAAATGTGACCATAGAGTTCAGCAGGCAGCAGATGGACCTTAATTAGGTATACATATGTATGTGTGTGTGTGTTCAAATTAACATCATTGTTTTGTCACCCTCCACTAGCACATAGTGTGCCCCATCTTATTGTTGCTATTTTGACTTAATATATGTCTCACTTTTGTCACAGTAATTTGGTTTCACATTTATGGTTGACAAAATTTCCACACACAATCATGCACTACCACACTATCAGTTTCATAATTCATGTCACAGTGACACTACTATATTATATTATATTGTATTATATTATATTATACAAACAACGTTATATTTTATACACATTATTAATTAATCCTCAAAATATATATATATATATAGAGAGAGAGAGAGAGGGAGAGAGAGACACACACACACAAATATATACAACTCATTGATTAATATTTATAAATTGCAAAATAATTAAAATTCGTCATCAATCGAGAATTAAATGTGTGAATATTAATTAGTTCATGAAAATGTATGTCTATGGATGTCGGTAAATCATGAATAGAAAAAGAAAAGCTGCGTGCGGCTATAATTTTATTTGACCTTTGTTTGCAACATCACTACTTAGTTATGTATGACACTAGTACACTGTTGCAGCCACAGTACTCCACAATATGTGTGTGTGTGTGTGTGTGTGTGTGTGTGTGCATGAGAATGTATAAATGGAGAAGCAGAGCAGCCAAAGCTTCAGCATCAGACAACAATAAATTAAGCTTCATTAATTATATATCTTGCTAGCGAGAGAGAGAGAGAGAGAGAGAGGCTCACAGAGAAGAGAGGAGAAGATCATATAGTAGTTACTGTGAAGAACAATGAGAGCAGCAGCTTCTTTCCATCACCTACTCATTCTATTCACTCTCACATACCTCATCTGCTGGATTAATGCTGTCCCAGTTTCAAGTAATTAATTAATTAAATCCCTGCTAGCTAGCTAGCCGATCATATATATGTATATATATCTCCATTACTCCACACTTTCTTCTTCTTCTTCTTCTTCTTCTTCTTCACGATGATGATTATTCTTCATTTATTTTCTCGACCATGCAGGAACAAGAAACCTAGCTGTTGGATCTCAAGTTTATCCAGTTTCAGAGAATACTCATTTGGTATATATTTCCCACTATATATATATATATATATTAAATAAACAAGTTTTTACAGGATATGCATATGATATTAGTAATAAATGTTATTGCCATATATATGTATACATATATGCATACAGTTCTTTATTCTTTTTCTTCTTTTAAATTATTGTTACACAATCTATCTTGTTTAATTAGTTCTTAATTTGATGCTCCTCACTCAGCAGGCAAATACAGCTGAAGAAATTATCAGCTTTGATAAGGTAGAAGAAGTTATCAAGAGGATGGATGTAGAACTGCATGATTATCCAGGATCAGGAGCTAATAACCGCCACACTCCAAATCCAAAGCCATGATCCATCGATGGATGAAGAGCAGTCTATATATTAATTAATTACATCTATATATATATATGCTGCAGGAGATTGTGGGTTTTCTCTTAATCTTGGGTAGCTGGTTAGTGTCTTTATCCATCTGTATCTGTTGGTTAGAATGAGTATATACATGTGTGTGTGTCGCGTTGTTATGAATTAATGAATTTGTGTAGGATTATATGCTGAGTGCATATCAAACCAACACCATCTCCATCATCTAATGATCTCATGATGGAATTAATTAATAGTCCTTCATTTGTGTTACAATTAGAGGAATATATTGCAAAGTTTATATATGCTTCCATATATATATATAATTATTTCTTAAACCAAAAATAAAATTTCACCATATGTAATAGCATGGAAAGAAACTATTTTTGAGTTTTGAACAAAAATATATAATTTAATATTGTAATTTATAATAAAATGCTTACAGTTATATATAGATTATTACTTAATTGTGTGAGTGTGTGTGTGTGTCATATTAATAATATGAAAACTTTGTAAATGTTGCTTCTGGAAAGATCCACACAATACTAGACAACAGGGGATTAATTAATAATTAACCACAGAAAAGTAAGTAATTAGTCCATCTTTTGACCCTTTTAAGTATAAATTATCATGAAGTGGCATGGGACAGTAGTTTTGTGCGGTTCACATGGTTACACTGAGGAGCTTATATATGAAGATTAGTTATTTTTTTATAAATAAAAGCTGCAATTGAGGAGATGATGATGTGACAGCTGAGGAGGAGGATAAAGTGTTATTAAGAATTATTTTCATTATTTGTGGTGCAAACTGCAACCAATTAATTGAGATTGACATGAATGAATGAATGAATGAATGAATATTGTTGTTGGGTTAGGTGTAGGTCAACCAGTTGAAATGGCTTGGAAATATCAAAGCTGTTAGCCACTCGAAATGAAATGTCTTTAGTGGAGAGAACGTGGATTGTATGCTGGGCAGCCACTTTCTTTCCACTTTCTTTCCATTCAATTGGAGCATAGAAAATTTGTCAATTGCTTTCTTCTGCCATTTGGATCCCCAAACCTAGCTGCCTGCCTACCTACCTAGCTATATATGCATCTCCTCTCAATAAATATATATATATATATATGTATGAACCATCAAAATAATCTTTTGAGATTATATTGTGAGGATCCAACTCAAAAATATTGAAAGTCTGCGAGCCTTAGATGAAAGTCTCTAGGCGAAGGTCCTCATAATTTGGTATTAAAGAAAGGTTGGGATGAGTTACCCTATACACTTAGAATATCGGGTAGAGTCAAATTGTCTCTAAGTTGTCTATCATTGAGTTTAAGTCTATATACTTAGAGTTTTGACTATGCGCATCTGATGAGAACATAAACAACCACCTGTTAGAGGCCATGGATGGGCCATTCATACGCTCAAGATGTCAGGAGATTTCAAAGAGGCTCCTCGATAAGAGATGACCAATATACATGACATTTTGACAGTCATTTTACAGGCTTTTAAGATCTTCGGACAGGGATCCTCATATATATATATATATATATATACTAAAAGTGAAAAAGTTTGGCTAATTAAATAAGCATCCATGCATCAATAAATAATTAATTGTTATTCTAATTATACGATTCACCAGTTTAACATAATATATGATCAAATATCCAAACAAAATTCTCTTTTAAATTAGCACTTAATATATCTATTATCTTGAGCAACAGGAGAATATATATATATAGCCAGGCACCATGTAGCATTAACCATATATATTCTTAAAATTTTCACCTTTCACTTAGAAAAAAAATAGGATAAAAACCCATTTTAGTCATCATTAATGTCATAGGGTTAAAGCGACCAATTTGTAAAATACAAGGGTTCACTTGAGTTAAAAAAAGTTTAGGGACCAAATTAAAGTGACAAATCATAAAAAATTCAGGAGCATAACATGATCATATGATCATTTTCTAAGACAAACTTGATCATAAAATTTGATAGTGAAATTTATTGCTTCTGATCCTTGGCTAGCATCAAGTTGAACAGTATAAATTATTTTAAACATATTCTCTGAGTCGAAATATAAAGTAAATCTAGCTAGATTTAAATTCAAATGCTTTTAATTATAATAAAAATGTACTTTACTGATGAATTTAAAAGAAGTGTTCTTTGCTTACGTGCCGACCACGGCCCTTCGGGTCATCTCTCCTACCCTTTTTCAGAAGACAAAAGTCAACTTATTTAGCCCTAACTCATATTATTAGTAGTTTTGTGGCCTCATCTTTATCACTTCCAGGTGCCTCTCTTTTTAAGGCTTGCTTCTACGTCTCTTTGTTGTTGATAGCCTCGTGGGCTTAATTTAGCTCCAGGTTGTGGTCCTTAGGCTCTGATTGATTGCCCCTTTTTGCCTAATAAATCCTTATCGTATTATTTATGCTTGCATGCTTTGGCCTTGATCTATATATATATTTTGAGTGTGTTTGAGGGTAGAGTTGAGAGCACCTATTACAAAAGGGAAAGGAAAATTTTATATGCAGTGATCATTTTTATTTTCTATACTCACATATTTTCTATACTCACATTGAAAAACGCCTAAGAAAAAAAAGTAATTTTTTACCCTTACTTGCAGCCACCCATCATCGGCCCAAGTTCTTATTGACGATCATGGTTGCCGTCATCACACCTGAACCCCAAGGTTCAAGTGTGTTCAGACGCTCCCAAACTTGGCGATGATGGGTGATGTGGCCACCAGCCAGTGCAATGATAGGTAGCCATGTTCCTTGCGGTTGTCGGCGATGATGGACGATGCAAATGGGATGGCTACCTACAACGGTATTTTTGGAAAATAATTATTAAGTGTAGAAGATGGTAGTGGAGAGCAAAAGATGTGGGTGCAAACCTATTTTTGCCCTCTGTTTGCATCCACCTCTTTTGCTCTCACCCACCTCTTTTGCTCTCCACATCCACATTTAAGTATGACTAAAATAAATTTGAGTAAAAACTCATTTTTGCCTTTTGTTTGCAGCCACGCCTCTTCTCCTCTCATCATTGGTCGCCCCCATCCTCTTCTTCGTTCATCATTGCCGTCGACTTATTTCCTTAACAACAATGCGACCATCATCATCTCTGTTCGGGTGCATTCAGACTCGGCCACCATCATCTCTATTCATTATCACTGGTCACCCCATCCTCTATGTTGTCATCGCCGGTGGGAGCAATGCATACTCGCACACAACAATTGGGCGTCGACAATTCACATGGACAAAATGGTGGTCATGGCAAAGAGAAGACAGCAACAACAAGCAAGCGCTAGAGATTGCAAGGAATGCAGCCGCCAACCAACAGCGACAAACACAACCGCCATCACCGTAGCCGCCTATCATTGGGGTTTGAGTGCGATGATAGCGGTTGTGTTCGTCATGACCGTCGGCTGACAATGACACACACACACACAATTGAAGAACTGAAGATGGTCGAGAAAGTAGTCAGAGAAGAGTGTCAGCGACCATGCCAGAGAGCACAATGTTCACAACTGAACCCCAATGTTTAGGGCATTTCAAAGCCCCCCCAACCCATGTGTTTGAGGGCGCCTGAATGCACCCTAACGTTCAAGTGTAATGATGGCGGTTGCATTCATTGTGGTCGTCAGTGCCCACTTGATGTCGCTGTCTTCTCTTAACCATGACCACCGTCTTTTCCATGTGAGTAGTCGACACTTGCTTGTTGTGTGTGGGATGGTTGTGTGTCTGTGATGGTAAGGGTATTTTTGAAAAATAATAAGTGCAAAGAGTAATAAGGGTGGATGCGAAGTCCAAAGTGTAAAATTTTAATGAAAATTAGGTGTGGATAGTAAAAGATGTGGCTACAAATAGAATTTTCCATTATTTGGGATCAAGATCGATCCTTCTTTCCAAGATGTTTTTGAGGAAGATGGCCAAATGCAAAGGTGGAGATATACCAATCGAAGATTCAAAGAGAAAAAGATTAGAGGAAGAAAAATTGCATCTTTTTAAATTTTATATATAAGTCTTTTTAATTATAAAAACTCATTGTAATTGAGAGATAAGAATTGTGTGAGGAGAAAGAGAAAACGAGACCTGTATAAACAATAAACTACTTATCGCTAATCAACTCAATCTAATAAAATCCATCGATCTACTCAATAGATTTAGTAATTAAGATGAAAAAGTACCTTGATTCGTACCATTGGGTTTTACTAGCAATAGGCCACTAGGATTGAGAAAGGAAAAAGAAAACAAAGAGTTGTTGGAATCAAGAGAGGGTGAGAGAGAGTTGTCTACATACTAGGATAAAATGGTTGATTTTGATATTCTATTAACTGCAAGAGAGGTATATACTATTTTTAAATATAGAGGTAGTGATAAAATTTATCTAAATCTCAAGAATTAATTATTATTATATATATGTGAAATTTACCCTTAAATTATTGTTTTTGTTACGGTTATTATTACAAGGAGTTATAGGGTCGATTATTTTGAAATATGTATTGGTATATGCATCAGCAACTGCTCAACATTCTTAATTTGGCTCCAAATAAACTCCCATTTCACAATTGAATGCATGGATGGGTCTTAATTAAGAGTTTCAATGCCCTCAAGCCGGCTGACTCTTATAGTTATCAAAAATGTTGGATATTTTTTATAATATTTATGTATTAATATAATGTACTTATAATAATATGATAAAAAAATAAAACGCTTTAATACACAAATATCATCAAAAATATCGTAATTGAATAGTTCATATAAAATTAATCTATATTTCTTTGTATAGTGACGGAATTTTTATAACATTATGTAATATAATTTATTTTCATATATATTAATTTGCTACCTAATATTTATAGTTACTTATGATAATATGTATTTTAGAAATTTTCAGAAATTAAATGATACTTTCGTGAGCAAAACATGAAAACATAATTTTAGAGTAAATTACACTAATCACCTTGAGGTTTGCACAATTATGTAAATCTCCCTCATCAATAATAATGAAGGTAAAATATTTTACCTTGATCATTGTTTCTCTTCTCTTTCCCTTTCTCCATCTTGCCTTTATCATTTTATTAAATAAGCAAATATATATATATATATATCACCAATACATAATTAGTTGTGGTCCAAATGAGTACCAGCATTACAAACTAGATTTGTTGGAACCCATATGGCGTCCAAGTTCAAAACCCAAGCAATATTGCTGGGATCATGTGAACATATATAGTGTCACGTTAGAAAAAGATAAAAAGTGTTTTTGTTTGACACCAACTCTCTAGGGTCGACTCAAGGGTTAAGGGCCCTTAGGTCATTATTAATTTAGGAGCTCTTTAAAATATAATATTTTTTTTTATTTTAAATTTTTTTATAACAGACAAGACTGACTTTTGAAAGTATTTTGGAACCCTTATTTTTTCGGGCCGGGGCGCCTTAGGCATAGGCCTTAGTGGCCTTGCCCTTTAGTCGGTCTTACAACTCTCTACCTTCTTTAATTATACACGACACTACCATGGATTTATGCATGCCATTGTTTCTTATGAAGCCTTCCAAAGGGTGTGTAATTAATGTTTAGTCTATGTTTAAAATGTGTTTATGTAAATCTCCCTCATCAATAAAAATGAAGATAAAATATTTTACCTTGATCATTGTTTCTCTTCTCTCTCCCTTTTTCTCCGTCTTGTCTTTATCATAAGCAAATATATATATATATATATCACCAAGACATAACTAGTTGTGGTCGAATGGCTACCAGCACTGCTAACTAGGTTTGTTGTAACCCATATGGCGTCTAAGTTCAAAACCCAAGCAATATTGTTAGGTTTGTGTGAACATATATAGTGTTATGTTAGAGAGAGAAAAAGAGTGTTTTTGTTTGACACTAACTCTCCAGGGTCGGCTCAAAGAGGGGGCTAGGTCATTATTAATTTAGGAGTTTTTTTAAATATAATTAATTTTTTTTTATTTTTAATTTTTATAACAAACATGACTGACTTTTTAAAATATTTTAAGGTCTTCTTTTTGGGGCCCCAGGCATAACGACTTTAGTGACCTTACCCTTCAGCCAGCCCTACAATTCTCTACCCCATTTGATTATTCGATAGTACCATAAATTATTACATGCCATTGCTTCTTATGAAGACCCTCCAAAAGGTGTAATTAATGTTCGATCTATGTTTAAAATGTGTTTTTAAACTAAATGATTGGCAATTTATTATCTATCTTTCAAACCACTGTATGCTTGAAATTAATCTTCCAAAATATAGTTTAGTAACTTGAACGATAACATAGAAATATACCAAGAGCAATGAGATTTAAATAGAATAATTTGATGATTTTCTAAAATTCAAACTAAATCACTTTCTTCTTATCATTGTGAAAGAAAAAAAAAAAGGGAAAGAAAGAGAGATTATTATTAAAATTAACTCAAAAGAGATGTGCAAATGAGTTAAGATTATGAACATTGATTCATCCAATAAAAGTGCGATTTCCCATAAATCATAATCGTCAAAACAAATAACCCAACTTCCTTTTAGTCTCTCAAACTTAGTTGCAATAACTAATTGAATGG
Organism: Diospyros lotus; assembly: GCF_014633365.1. Classification (NCBI taxonomy): domain Eukaryota; kingdom Viridiplantae; phylum Streptophyta; class Magnoliopsida; order Ericales; family Ebenaceae; genus Diospyros; species Diospyros lotus. Next base: position 35,876,499 of record NC_068351.1, on the reverse strand, counting down.
ATTTCGTTCACTTGACAAACACTCATATTTTGTTAAAATTATAAGCCATTGGATTAATAATTCTATGATATTATATGATATTTCATATATAATTTCGTTTGTATACTGGAAAATTAAGCTGATCTGAACCACAACGCATGCATGAATATCGATCAAAAACCTGCTAGATTTGGAGCGAGGCAAAATGTTCGTGCGACTGTACACAACTAGCAGCGGCCATTAACAAAGATTAAGGTCCATGAAATCTCTATCTATCCCATCATTAGATGATCGATTCAAGGTTGGTCAGATTGATTTAGAACATTAATCCGTTGATGCTGAAATGGAGAAACACTCAGGCCAACAAACACCTCGTCTCTTCTTCTTCTTCTCCATAAACAATATTAGCATCTCTCCCATGCGGCGGGCGGTTGCAAGCTAGGAATTATAAGAGCATGAGAAGGGTACTGATAATGATGAGGAGGAGATTCCAATAAGGAGTGATCTACTTCTCCCCCTTCCTCCTCCTGAAGGAGCTGCCATGGCCATCAGCTTCCGCTTCTTGTAGTTGGCCTTGAAACAAGCTTGGCGGAGCCTCTTGGTCTTGTCCTCAAGTTGCAGATCAGGAGCCGCTTCCATCAACTTCTTCTCTTGATTCAATATCTCTATGGCTTCCCTCATCTTCGCCTCATCAGCAGTACCCTCCCTTTCTTCCTTCCCCAGATCCTGCATATATACATATACATATATATATATGTATATATGACGCAATAGCTAGCTATAGCCGGTTTCTTCTTGAAAACTGTTAACTATTTAATTTCAGTTTAAATACCTTCGATTCACACACACACACACACACACATATATATATTGTTTTTTTCTCTCTAAGCAAGATCATTTCCTTGAGCAAAAGCCCCCATAGACTTAATTCTTCTATTTACTTGGGCATAAATATAACAGAAAATATATTCTGCAGTATGACATAAATTAATTTCGAGAACTCTTCAATTCTTATCACTGATTATATGCTATGGTTAATTAGGGATATATGTTACAGAGCAAAAATGAGATTTGATTATATATATATATATTTATGTTCTAACCATATTAATTATTTATATATATATAGTAGAGAGAGAGAGAGAGAGAGAGAGAGAGAGAGAGGAGGAGGGAATTGGGTATATATGTACATAATATATATACCTGCACATTTTTTATTAGGGTTTGGAGGCTCATCAACTTCCTATGAGGCCATCTCCTAATACCCAATTCTCTGCACCTTTTCTTCAAGAGGGTCAATCCAACATTGAGTTCCTTGGCTGCTTGTGTTATTGGCATGTAGAAGTACTGCGAGATTGTGTTCCTGGACAAAGACTTTGATGAGCTGCTACTACTACCGTTCCTCTCGGCCTGATGACGATGATGATGATCTCCCCTGCGCCTAATCTTAAGCTTCTTCTCTCCATCACTGTGTTCCTCATTCTTAATTTCACTACCATCACACAGCAGCAATGGCTGCTGGTTCTGATGATCATGAGCCTGAAACTCCTCGGCACTACTCATAATCACTTCTTGATTCCAAAATTCACAACCATAATCTCCACAACCAAACAAGAAATCTCCTGCACCAACAGCTAGCTAGCTTGAATATATATATATATATGTATATCAAAATAAGTACTGCAAATAAACATGATAATATACATATATATTATGAAATCAATAAATTAATTAAAATGTAACCTGCAGGGACTTGTACAAGATCCAGCCCTGAATACCAAGGGTCATTGGGGAAGCTTGCCATCAAAGGCAAAGCATCAAAAGCGCTCTCTTGCATTGAAATACCAGAGTGACCATCAAATGCAGAAAGTCCAATACTTTTCACAAAAACCAATTGAAATTAGAAAAAACAAAAAGAATAGAAATTACAGATAAAGAGGTTATATATATATATATAGAGAGAGAGAGAGAGAGAGAGGGAGAGGGACTCACTCAATTATGTAACCATAGAGAAAGAGAGAGATAGGAAATAGGAGCGGAAATAGAGCAGTAGCATTTAGTGTTTACCCGAAGTGATGATGATCCAGTGGAGGCAGCAGTTGGGTGGTTGGGAAGGTGAAAGCTTCGACGTCTTCATCTTCTAGTTGTACGTTAGCCATGGAATCGTAGGTCGACCATCCCTTAAGCGACTGAGTTGATCCCATGTTTCAGAGAGAGAGAGAGAGGAGCGGATGTCTAGCTAGGTTTTTGTTCTACAATAACAATAATGGCGGCATAGCCAATTCTTCTGCATGGAATGGAATGGAAGGAATAATATTGAGAATGGAGAAAGGGATAAGAAGAAGAAGAAGAAGAAAACATAAATTGGAGAGAAGAAGACAAGGAGGCAGTCTATATATATAGAAGGGAAGGGAAGGGAAGGGAGAGATAGAGATGAGATTAATGTGATTGGCAATGTAGTAGTACGTTGTAAATCGTGCGCCGGCGTATCATAAAACTGGCCAACCCATGCATGCATCAACTATCATTCACTGCTGTTTTCTGCGCACGTGTGAAAGGAGCTCTCCACACACATATATTTTATTAATATATATAAATTAAAGGTTATACTTAATATATTTTATTTTTAATATTTAACTATATTATGTTTATTAAGGGTAATATTCTGTATATTATTTACTTAACCAATAGAATTATTTAAAAATTAGTATTATTTTTTTAATTAATGAGTAATAAATATAGAATATTTTAAAATATTATAAATAAATCACTTTAATAGGTATCTGTTTTTCTATATGAAGAGTATTTTTTGAATATATTATATAATAATAATAATAATTAATAATTAACTGGGAAATTAGGGAAAACAAGTAAATTGATTAGAAAATTTACTAAAAGGATTTAATATATTAAAAGAAAGTATAATAATAATAATAATTACAATAAAAATTGGTAACTTCAGATGTTGGATGTTGGACTCTTATCGTTAAGGATTCTGCTCTGTCAGGGCTACTACTTACTTCCATCATTACATTACACACATGACGTGCCAAAGCTTAATCATTCCGCTGCATACTGTACTGCATATATATAATAATAATAATAATAATAATAATAATAAAGAAGTAGAAATTGCCATCGAACTGAAAGTTAAATATGCAGGGAGTTAGAATAATAAAAGCATAATAATATACACTAATAATTATTGCAATTTATTAGCCCATTAAAAATTTGAATTTATTTGGATTTTCTTGGTGGCTGAGCAGTAGTGACCAGTGAGCACATTATTCTAGCAATAATTCATTATTAGTGGTTTTAAATGGCTTAGGTTACAATTTTACCTTCACAATGCTCAATTAATTATTGCAAGTGACGAGTAATGATTAATTAATTAACCAGCTATTTATTCATCATTTATTTATTTATTTTTTTTTTTTTTTGGCGGGGGGGGGGGGGGGGGTGGGGGGGGGGGGGGGGGGGGGGGCGCGGGGAGGTTACTAAAAACTAAGTAAAAACTCCTTTTGTATTCACAACCCTTAAAAGTTTAAGATTATTATACAAAAACCCAAAATACCATTAACATCTTTAATTAAAATTTGTGACTTTTAAGTTGACGATATTCTTTATTCTGCATATAGAGCACGAGTTTTAGTTAAATATATATATATACATTTAATTTTTTGGGTTCTTTTTAGGATTATTGTAACAAATTTAAATTTAGAATCATTATCGGTACACGAATGAATGATCATCATGTGTATGTATATAGAAAAAGATACTTTTTTTCATATTTGAAAGTTTTAATAAATATCAAGAGCAATAATGGCCATTTACAGATAAAATAAAGACGAGAGCATAGAAGTTAACAGTCGTGTGTTTAACAGTGCATGATTAATTCAAGGAACAAATGTTAAAAGAGTTCACTAATAACAGTAATCCTCCGGGGATGATCATATATCTTCTTGTGTTGAGTGTTAGATATAGATCATCGTATCCAACACTTACATATAGACTAAGTGTTGCACCAAAAAGTCCAAGCCTGTGACATTATATATGTGTGTGTAACAACAGTCATAGTCGCATGAAATACTATCAAATGCTGTAGAGGCTGAAGAACCACCCTTTGTAACACAAAGACTGTCTTGTCACATTAACTTCTCTCCAAGTAACAAATAACCAACATCCCTAGCAATAAAAAATAAAAAATAAACAACAAAAATACCCACAATATCATAATTACTATTCAAAATTTTGAAAGGCATAAAAATGATGTAAGGTAGGTTAGGTAGAACATCGACACCTGCTGGTCTCGTTTATTCTTCAACACCCACAAGTGCACACCCCCCAGGCTCATACCATCTCTCACTTTCTCGACTTAGCCCATCCTCCTCCTCTTCCGCCGCCGCGTCCTCGCTTGCCACCGCCAGATTTTATTTGCATGTTTTCTGGCAAGGGATCTATGCGATCCACGCACTTCCTGAAGCTGAAATCATCAACTGATTCATCATTTCTTACGAGAAAGAAGCAGCGGCTTCTATACTGGGGATGGTATCGCACTTGGAAGGCAAGGATCCCACAACCAATCTTCTTCTCTGGTTCTGGATGCCCCTTCTTAAGCAATTCTAGTAGCATCATGTGCTCATACTGCAACACACAACACAGGAGCAAATACAAACAATCAAAGACAGACAGACAGATGAGCAGCCTGCCTGAATCACCAAGCCAAACCCCTTTTAATACAAGCCTAATTAATTAGAATAACAAACAAGCAATCAAATCCAAACTCAAAGATACATGTTATCTAGTTCTGACGCATAAAGCAATTCAACCAATTGACTTCCCGTGTAAAAACAGGTAAAAAAACATGAGATTATCTCGCCCACATTTTTGTATTATCTCAAGTTACAGTCTCTAGCCAAAATGTATGCAACCTAGGAGAGAGTTTATCCAACACTCGCACAACATGCATATGGATACACTGTTCTTTCTAAATAAATAGACCGTACATATAAAAAAAAACACATAAAGGTGTAATAGTTGGATGCACGAGGAGATGGCTGCCCCTCTACAAGCAAACTCATCTACAAATGACACACACGCGTATATATATTGCATACATCAATATAAGGAAGGCAGTATACATGCTAGTAAAACCCTTTTCAAATAATCATTCTACATTTCTACTTGTTTCAATAGTTACTGTGGTGGTTGTTGATGCAAAGGACCAATGTATGGCGTCAAAATGACATTTTCTAATAACAAGGGTAAATTACCAAAAAAGAATACAGGACATTTACTGTGTTTTCAGATTCAGAATGACTCTTTAGTTTTCTTCAATAGCCACATCTAACTTTGTAAATTGTTTAATTATATAAAGTAGTTATCTCCCATCTGCTTCTGCCATTTCGTAGTGACATGGATGTTTAAATGGAAAATCAAAGATAATGTGGCTAACACATATATTATACAAGCCGCTGAGAGAGAGAGAGAAGGGAAATTGAAGAAACCCAATAGAGTTTTAACCATGAAATAACTGATCCGGGGAATATGAGGAGAATAAGAGAGACAGACAGTGTTCAAATAAGGCACTGTGAAGGAGGAACACAGCCTGAGAGAGAGAGAGAGAGAGAGCACTTGCTCATTTTCAGATAACTCAACGAACTTTTTTGTTTCACTTCACATTTCACATATGAGATATAGGAAAGAAAGAGAGGCCAACAGCTGACAGGTGGGTAACCCTTTTTCGTTATTAAACCAGCATTGGCTGTCTTCAACAGATTCTCTGCCGCAAAAGGCGGCAGTGGGTCAGCTGGTGAGGTTTCCTTTCCCTCAATGGATTCTTGCAGCAAGCAGCAGTGGATGACTGGTGCTTCTCCAATGTAATCAGCTTCAATCACTGGTGTCCTTTACCAGCAACGGTGGCAAGGAGGCTTCTCCTCCAGCAGTGATTATTGAGTTCTTGAGAAGGGTGCTTACACCAGGCCAAAGTCCATTTCTGTGGCTCACTCACTCCCCCCCCCCCCCCCCCCCCAAAAAAAAAAAAACCCCCAACCAACACACAATGCCCTCTCTCTCATTGGGTTTTGGCCTCACCTGAAACCCATGCCCAGTTCTTATTTTCCACATCTCAAATTCACATTATCTCTTCTCTTCAAGGAAAAAAATACACAGAAAAGTGAAGATGGTATATAATTGCAACATTTAAAAAAGCTAGACATGACTATTAAAAAAAATAAGAAGTCATTATAAATTTGAAAACATGGTAAAAGTTCAAAATTTTTTGGTAGTTTAATGAAAGAATTAAGATAAAACCCATTGAAAATTTAAAACAGAAAAACAACAAAAGAAGCACTAATAGAACATCAGAGTTGCATGCCCTATGGAACACATCAAATCTGAGCGCACCAAAAACCAATACCCATATCTTTTAGTCCAGAAGACAATACATGATCCCACTTAAATCCAGATAAAAATATTTAGCAACAAATTAACCTCCTTCAGAACTCCTCTTCAATGAATTCCTGAACCAATTTCTTGGAATGGTTATTCATATAATTCTAAGGCCCAACCTCTGACTAGCTTTGACCACGCCTCATCCTGATCAATTAGGTAACTATGGTCATCTATGCAGAAGACACCCCTGAACCTTGCCCAATCTCATCGCCCTCAAGGCCCTAAATAGGTAATAGAAACCCACCAACCAACATCTTCAATAGGAAGTCTTTGGCTGTCAAGGACCCAGGCTCACCATCTACTCGAGTAATATGTCAACCAAAATCCCTATTGAAGACATTACAGTGTTGTCTTCAATAGTTGGTAATAATTAATATTGATTCCACACTGGCTGTATAAGCTGAAGTGGCTATAATAGCTGGTTTATCTGCAAATAAACATAATTGCAGTGTTGAGACTGATATTCTGATAACTGCTTAGGCCTACTTAAATCCTCGAGGAAGAGCTAACTGGCCAATTAAAACCCCTATTGAAGACATTACAGAGCACTGGGAAGGAATAGAAATTGAGTGTGTATAATCATGCATAGAGATGGAAACAGAACTGCTGATGTATTGGGTGGAAGGGAATTAAGAATGGATTATTTGTGCAAGTGTCAAACAAACCGGGCAGTTTCCCGCTTGGCCCGGCACCATGCTTGCCAGGCCAAGCCGAGCCTGTTACTGAAACAGGCTGGGCCACCTGATTCCGAGGGGGTGGCCAGGCCACATGCAGGGTCATTCCTTAGCCCACTGGGTCGGTAAATTTTATTTTTAATTAAAATTTTGTTTATAAATATTTTAATTACTAAATATAATGCCATCTGATTATCTATTTGAAATTTCAAATGTATTCATATTTATTTACATATATGATATATTGTTAAATTAACAAATTTTAAATGTTATATGACCATCTTGAAATTTTAAATTTTAAATAGATAGGGCTTGGCAAGGCCCTATTTATTTAGTCAGGTCAGGGCAGGCACACTTGATTTTTTGGCAGGCCAGCCCGCTCATGCACGACCTGGTCCATTAGGCATCTCTAGAAGTAGCTGAGTTAGAGGCTAGTTGCTGTGCTGCCAGTTCCAAAAATTTAGATAAGTTTGCCAGGAGTTTGTTCTGTTCCTGAGTAGCTTTGTTTTGTGTCTGGATTCTCTCTTTTAATCAATAAACTCAATTGAACTAAAAAAACAAAAACCAACATCCACAGAAAGCCTAGACTTCCAAATAGATCACCACACTCGTAATACATAAGTAGAGTTGCCCTTCCGCTACATGCACGTTAAAATCCAGACCCCTTTTTTTCTCCTGTACAATCTTTCTTTTCTAATAGACATGCAGACGATCCCAAAAAAAAAAAAAAAAAGTTTAGGCACAGAGTCATATGAACATCTCATCCAATCAGTGGTTAAACAAAACGGTGCAGTAAGCAGAGTGTTTCGATAACTTAATATAACTACCAAATTAATTGCAGAGAATCGCCGCAACTGATATTTAGGTCAGAAAATACATAATACATTACTCATAAAGCTTAACTAAATCATGCCATGAAAAGAATCACAATCAAAAGAAGAACGTGTGAGACTATAAACAAAGGTATCAAGTTTCTCGCGAACACATGTATACTAATACACATTACCTTATTGACATTGACATTGGGCGTCCAGTAATGGAGGAACTTGTAGAAGTAATCGAACATCTCCACAGATGACCCGAAACACTTGGGACCTAAGCTGACCTGGCTCGAATCCCCGTCTTTCTGTTTATCTTCCTCTCCTTTCAGTTTCTCCAGTCGATCTTCCTCAGAGGACTTCTCAACCTTCTGCTTCTTCACAGTCTCCTCCTCCTCCTCCTCCTTGCCCTCAGTCCCTCCTTCCTCGTCCCTCGCGAGCTTCGTGTTTGCATCGCCGCCGTTGGATTCTTGGGCGGCGGGACCTGGGGTCACGAGGTCCATGTCTTCTTGAGCGGCGGCGGGACCTGGGGTCACGAGGTCCATGTCTTCCTGAGCGGATGGTTTGTCAAGGAGGGTCTTGGTGGACTCTGTCGCAGAGGAGGGTTCGGCCATGATTGATTGCTAATCTCTCCGCAAAAGAGTAGGAAGCAAAACCCTAGCTTCTTTATTTATAAGACCGTGATTCCTAGTTCCAGTCGGATCAACAAATTTGGGTCGAACCCGAATGTTTTACCCTTATGGCTTTTGAACCGTAATTAAAGTATGTTTTATAATTTTTTATCAATCACGTGATTTCTTAAAATTGTACCCTTTTAATTTATTATGGGAATATTTATTAATCTATATATAAGTTGAAAAAAATTAAATATAAAAAATATTATTTTTTATTATATTTATTAAATTTATCTGACATATTAAAAATAAGTTACCAACTTTTTATCTGTTCAAAATCAAATAAATAAATATTTATCATAAATTTATTTTGAATTTTATAAATAAGAGGAAAAGACTCGTATGCGCACTTATCCCATAAACCTTTCAAGCTTTTTGATTATAAGAGGGATATTTTAATAAAAAAAATCTTATTTCATTATTTATTATATGTATTTTAACAAACATATGAAAATAAAAAATATAATTTTCATGTAATATTTATTAAAATGAGCAAAATAATGTTGTATCAATATAAGGTTTGAATGTTTTCTAAATAAAGATATTGAATAGTCAATATAAGATTATGAAACATTTCAAAATTTTTATCAAATTATTTGTTAATTCTTTTGAATGCATTAGGAGATATATAAATCATTTTTTTCTTACCTATAATGTCTAATATAAATTTATTTAGAGGAATAAGAGATTAATTTATTTAAACAATTAAAGATAATAATTCACATGACTTATTTTTAAATAAATTTAACAAATATAATAGATAATATTTTTGTTTGTAATACTTTTTATACTTCACTTTTTTTAACCTGTATTTTGATTAAAAAATAATAACTCTGTACATTTTAAAAAATTTAACAAATAATATGATAAAAATGTTTATAATCTTATATTGATACTATCTTATTATTCAATTTAACAAACATTTATTATATAAATTTATGGTTTTTAATTAAATATTTCTATGCCATTCTTATTAATATTAATTTAGCAAAAATACATACTTTTTTATTTTAATTATTATTTTTATCATGTAACTATCTTTTCTTTTGAATATAAGAGTTAATGTTATTTAGGCTAACTTCATAATTTTAAATGATAATGTATAAAAGGTCCATAATATTTAATTAATATAAAGATATTTTTAAATATTTTATAATAATTATTTTTGTGTGGCTTTCGATATTTGTATTTTTGATTACGTCAAGAAATGTAAATCATAGATTGGGTATTTGATTATTGTACAGGGTAAGAATTGTACTTGTAATCCATCAGATTAATATCAGTATATTATTTATTTGATAGCTCGATTTATGTCTTGAAAGTGATATTTTTAAATATTTTATAAGAACGAGGGATAGATAAGTAAATTAGGAATGTATGAAAAAATAAAATAAAATAAAATGAAATGAAATGAGGCGGCAAAATGTATTATATTTTAGTTTAGGGGATAAAATGATGAAGAGTGATAGTTAGAGGTTGGCCCACGTAATTAGCCCTATCTCTTTGGGTATCTACTGACTATCTGTCATCAATTTCAGAGAAGAAGAGGTCGCGGCATTATCAAGACCTGTTCAAAGCTCTCGCAGACGCCAAGAAGATTGATTTACGTTTTCAGGTACTTTCGATTCGATTCTCACGCTCTGAATCCGTTCTCAGTTTCTATCCTGGTTTCGATCGTGATTTTCTGGGTTATATGTTGAACCTAATGGTTGGCATTTGTGTTTCTTTTCCTGGTTCTCCCTTTTCTGCACCGTAAAATCGAAGTCTTTCGGGGTTTTATCTTTCTTGGGAAATGCTTTATTTTTGTGCTGCTCGGTTGCTGAGAAACCGGCGAAAGATAGAGTTAATGGAAAACTGGAAGATTTTTTTGTTCTGTCGGTTTGATGATAGCGACGGTTTCCCTGGATTTTCACTCAACCGGCAATACCCTGTTTCATGGGGTTGAGCCGAAACTTTTGTTTGCAAGGATATGAGAAGAGGAAACGAAATTTAATATTGTGGATTATTTTCAGTATACGAATTTAGGGTAATAGAACTTCAGTCCAATTTTTATTGTTGTATGATTGTGTCAATTAGCAAAATGTTCCTGCTTAGCTGAGCTCAATGCTGTCATTTGGATTAATCATGCTATATTCGGTGAAGAGAATGGGAGGAGACGACAAGGATAGACAATAGAGAAAGGGAAGAATATTCCCCCTATTGTTTGGTTGGACAGAGAGTGAAGAGAAAGGAAATAACAAAATATCGAGCTTGTTTAGGCACGTCTACTTTTTTATAACTTAATTTTCCTCAAAGTTTCTGGGAAAAACTTAAAGAGTGCTTTTGGTAAATCTTGAAAACTTATGTATTTTATTTTGCTAACCAAACAAGACTAGGGAAAGCATAAAGCCATTTATTCTATTCTTTTCTCTTATACCAAAAATGCTTTCAATTTAATCTGTACATTATGTTTGTGGTATTATCCTAATTGTTTGCTTCTAAATGGGTCATGAATGATATTTTGGTGAATCAGGAATTTCTTCTGTAAGAATAGTGATGGGGGACGATCTAGTCCTGTCTGTTGACCACCTCATTACACCCAAATCATTTCAATCACTAGAAGCCAGTGAGACCCCAGGATCATCTAAAGATGGTTCTTGCTCTCATATGGCTGATCCAACCACCTCTATTGAAATCAAGGATGTGGAGGAACATGGTGGAGACGATGAAGAAGAGCCACTTATTCAGATGGTGGAGTGCCGCATTTGCCAGGAGGAGGATAGTGTCCAAAATCTGGAGATACCTTGTGCTTGTAGAGGCAGTTTGAAGGTATCCTTTCCTATGGTTCTAAGTGCTAATTTTATGTTTTTCCTGCATTGAGTTTTATTAATAAACTTTCAGTCTTTCACATATGTTTTTAACCTAAACCAGTTTTTATTTGCTTGGCTGTGTTCTGTTGGCATTTTAGTGTCAACTTTGGAATAGTAAAAATCATCATAGCATCCTTTTGTTTTATTTGATAGTTATAATTTTTAAATATGCCTTAAGATGTATTAATTTTAAAATTGTTTTATTTCTTTTTGTTTTCATTGTTTTAGTGGATGAGATAAAAGAAGACATGAATACTAAGATTAAGATATGGGGGAACATCCTAGAATCTAAAAGTTTTAAGTTGAGCATATTGAAAATTGAATACATGAGTAAGTTTAGTAAAAATATATGTATGGTAACATGGTGAGGCTTGAAAGTCAAGTCATCCCCCAAAACTATTAGTTAAAATATTTTGGGTCATAAACACCAATAAGTGCAAAAATGAGCGTAACAAAGATGAGATCATTACAGTAAATATACTAGAAATGGATAGAATTAAACATGTGGTTATTCATACTAAGGTTGGAATGGCTCATATTAACGATGTTAAGATCGTTTGATAATGTGAAAAGAAGAGCGGTAGAGGCTACTGTGAGGAGAGTGGATGGGATGGAGGAAACCTTTAGCAAAAAAGATAGAAGAAGACTAAGAAAAATTTGGTGAGAAAATCTCAATTATGACGTGGGTTATGATAGTTTTATGGAAGAAATGCCAATTAATAGAGATGATTGGTGAGCTAGATTCATATAGCCGATGTCATGTGCCAATGACTTGGATGACTTACACGTGAGGGTAGTGACTTACACACGTGGGTAGTTATAGATAATATGACTTGTACCTAGTTAAAGCTATATGCAATTGTATTTTTTTTTTCTGGTTTTGGCGGGACTTAAGGCGCAGGGACTCAGTATATAAAGGATTGATCCTATCCGCCAGGAGACATCTGGAAAATTCAATTGAAATTCATTTGAATCTCCCTCAATCTTCTCTCTCTCTCTCCCTCTCTTCATTTCCTTCTATGTTTGTCTTAATTCCCTCACATAATTCTCTTGGATCACATCCGATTAGTGAGAATTCGGTGTCAGATCAGAGATCTGATAGCTGATCCCAACATGTAGTTGGTTTAAGGCTCAATATGTTATTTTTGGATTTCTTTGAAGAAAGCTTCTGTGCTCTTTTTAATGCCTAATGAGATAGATTATCAATGTCTTAGACTCATAAGCATATAAAATTGTTGAGTTTATTATGGGATTCAATCATTTGTTTATTGAGAATAAAAGCAACAGATCATCTTAAAATTTGCCTATTCAGTTGATTTGAAAGATGCAGACCTTGGAAGAGCACATTAATAGAGTAAATCCAAATTTCAATCAACCTCCACTCAATTGAAAAATAATGAGAAGAATTGAAAATTAACAAAACTTTGCTTGTCTTGAAGATTGGGTTGAAGGTCAAGATCAAGAGAGTAAGTCAGGATACCACATTAATTATAGAAAGTATTTTTTAGTTTTTCATCTCTAATTTTTCGAAAAGGTTAACTCTTTTGTGAATAGACGTAGCGGTCTGCAAATCAAGGCTAAAACTACATACAAAGTTGATCCTCCTTTGACAATTATAAAGTGGGGAGGCTTGTACATTGGGCATCCTTTTTTTAATAGAAAATTTGAAAAATATTTTTAATTGTTAAATTTAAAGAACCTTTTTCTTATCTTAAAAATTTAAAAATGTGTTCAAAATAGTTATATAAGACGTGTTGTTCAATTGTTATATAATGTAATATCATGTTAATGATTATATTCTTATATTAAAACATTAATAACTACATTATTATGTTATAAAAGTAATATTATCAATAAAATATTCACGATATTGCTAATATTGTATTTTTAATGATTGTAATTTATCACTAAAAATTATTATATTTAAATTCCAATTATGATTGTTTTACATCAAGAATCTTCTCTAAGCCTTTACCTATTTACCCTAGTAATAGATGAACTCCATGAAACATATCAAAGTAGATGTCACGACCCAAAAGAGGGCCTGTGACTGGTCCCTAACCCTTAGTGAACCATAGGCCCGTTAAGATCAAGCAAACCTATTTACGCATCATATCTTAGTAATAATAACAGTAGAAAATAACTGAACCATAACAATATGCATCCCATAAATAAACTGAATAACTGTCCATACTATATACTATTTGTGTAATAACTGGAACAAACTACTAAGAATATCAATGTTAAGAGAATATCTAATGCTCACCAGAACAAACGTGGGATCTTCCAAAGGGACATAACTAAGCCAAGCTAAACTAAGCTGAACTTGATCAAGTTACTCAAACTGTCTGATCTGTTGGTTCCACAGTTGAATTGTAGTATATATTTTTTAAGTATCTATAATGAGTCAAAACCAAGTGAATAGACAGCATATGTTTTGGGGGAATCAGGACAAGTAATAAGCTTTTTCATGAAATAAATACAAGAAAAATTACTTTTTCATAAATAAAATATAAAATTCGATTTCAAGAAAATTCTTTTCAATAAACTTTTTTTTTTTATTTTCAATAAAATTATTTTCTTTCCATATCTAAACATAAAAACCAATAATTTTTATTTTCAATTGGAGTACACTAAGGAAAATGGATCCTTATAACAGTAATCATTGGTCACACCCATGCCAAAGTAAATACTGTTCCATGTGTTGGCTGATACACAAGGTTAGTGGTGCCCCTGCTATCTGGGATCATATCATGGTGTACCAAGGCTAACATCGACTGCCATTAGCTATAATATCCTATCATAGGTTCTCTCAAAACATTTATTATATGCAAGGATCCATGTATCAGTCATCAGTACTGAAAATTCCATTCATAACAAATCAATCAACAGATCTTCACAATTCCTTTCATATCAAATAATCCCATGCATTTCGTAACCATATTCATAGCATATATCTATTGACCCATGAGCAAAACAAAAGGAATAATAAAGGGCTTGCCTCAACATTCTAAGCTCTAGAATTTTTGACATAAATGATTTTGCTTATAAGGAATAATTAAAAAACACATTTATTTTTCTTTTTTCACAAGCATAAATTTCAATTGATGTGAAAAGAAATTATTCATGCATGACTTGCAATGGAACCCAGAGGGAATAGGAATTAGGAAATACCATGTTTTGCCTCCTGGTGCACTTGGTCACTCTCATATCTTGCTAGGACCTTGTTGGCAGCAACATTAGTCCGTCTCACTTAAATGTGTGGACATGGTGTGGACTACCCAAGCATTACTGGGTCAGGAATCAAACCACAACCTTGGATTTGCAAGGAGATGAGTCATGAGCCATGTTGTCAGTATGAAGGATATCACCTTACTGAAATGCATGTGATCCTCTTGTCTTGCTTACTTGTGTTCCTGCAGGTCATCAAGCTTATGGATTTTTTACTCTTTCACAGCACAGGAATGCCATCAAAGTTGTGTTGGATGATGAGATTATTGCTTCATCTCAACAGAAACTTTTTATGTTCTTTGTGAAATGGAAAGATCATCCAAATTCATATGTTACTTGATTGCCCAAATTCTTAATTTTTATCTCCTTAATTTTAACTGTTTCATCATCTTAAATAGGGTTTGTTGGTCCCTGTACAAAACTCTGTTAATGCACTCTCTAAGGCACCTTTGATTATTGAACTGATAAAACAAATTTGATAATTGTTCTTGTTCTTGTATATTTCTGTGATTGTCTCTGGTTATGCATTGTAAACTCTGGTGGACATTGACTCAAGTATCATGTAGCTAAAATTGAATGCAAAGGCATTTAATGTCAGAAATTTTGAAATCTGGAAGCCATGATATTGTATTCCACAATTGTGTTAATTAACTATATAAATGTTCTCAGTCTTGATTTAAGTGTGCATATGCATGTTTTATTTACAAGGATGGGATGCTTCTGTTCTTATGCGCATTATTTAGGTAAATGTGGTACTTAACTTTTTAATTATCACAGGCAGCATTTGGCTGGGGCTTTTGTTAACAAGTGCCTGACATGATACAATTGTTTTTCTGTGTTAAGGGTCTATTGACTGTTGATATTTTGAAGTCATGTAATGTGTTCTGTGCTCCTTAAGCTGTCATATAATATAGTATGGTTGAGTATCATTAGACTTATACCCATGGCAGTCTACCAGCTCAAAGTTGGACTGGATAATTGTATCCTGCTTGTCATGGACGATTGCAGTTGTTCACATTTTTATTTTTGGAGCACTGATTTTGATGGAACAGCTCCGGTTTTTATTAACTGGAGTTTTGGCAATATTTGACAAGCAAGAAGGAGCATGCTATCCAATGTTTGGCTTGTCGTGAGATGATACTCCTCTTGCCAAGCTTATTGACCCTGGAAAGGATTATTGATGTGCAATTTGATTATACCTCTATGTACATATTTGTTTGGAAATCTTGAAGTCACCTCTAGCTTCTATAAACTTATTTTATGAGGTCCTAATTATGCCAACACATCTGATATTGGTTTGAGCTTATCTATCTGGGATGGTTGACAACTTTCTTTGTCCAGTTTGCTCATAGAAAGTGTGTTCAGCGATGGTGCAATGAGAAAGGAGACATAACTTGTGAGATCTGTCACCAGGTAATGCTGCATTCATGCTTTCCATATTTTGTATGATGGGTTCTGCATGGATTTAAGGAAGTAAATGACTTGTTTGATTTCAAGAACTAGCATGTTAAGTTGGGTAATCGACAATGATTAGATATGCACACATATGAAATTGATTCAGATGATTTTGCCTAACATACAGGTATTAATAAACTCTGTATATCAGATGGCTGCATATCTTGTGCATTTAGCTTAGGCACACTTGACCTCATATTAATCAGGATGCATTAGTCTCTTGTTTTACTTCCTCTGCTAGTTGCTTTGTGATGTAGTAACTGCACTATCTCACTTCAAGAAATTGAACATTTGTTTCCTTTTGATAATAACGTCGTCATATTTAGTTCCTTTAAATGATTTATGTTTTTGTATGTATGAAATACAGACTTTGCATCCTAAATATGTTCTCAGATGTTTATTGAGTCAAATCCAATTTATTAAAGTCAGCATATTTCTGTATTTTTAAATAATAGTTTCAGCCCAGTTTGTGTCTGATAAATTTATTATTCCATTGGTTTGAATTATAAGTCAGCATATTTGCTTATTGAACAAAATGTTCTCTAATATACAGCCTTATGAACCTGGTTATATTGTTCCTCCACCTGTACCTCGATCTGAAGACGCTGCCATTGATATCAGGCAAGTGTAAGCTTATAGTCTTTTGGCCTTGTGGTATTGGGTAATAGTTGTTCATTGAACTCATTTATAAAATATTCAATTGACAAATAACAACTATTTTTTTTACAGAAGCCAAATTGTTTCTTGGTTGATAACTAATAATTTAATAACTTTTAACAATTAATTTTGGAATAGTAGTGGCCTTCTAAGAGGCTAGTTTGTGCATTTGATCAAGCTTGGTAAGTCTAGCATGAGAATCACAAATTTGAGTCTAAGGACAGCCACTTACTTTCACTAAGCTAGATGTTTGATTTATATCTAGTCCACCTTATTGAGAACTATTGTTGCATTGGATTAAGTAGAGTATTAAGCGCGGTCATTTGTTGATAATGTTTGGTCTTCTTAAATCCTTAATTGGTCACGTATCTTAAGTATGGATGTGGGTTTTATAGACATGTTGTGAAAGGTCAAATATAATTTGTAGTAGTATATAATAATTTGAAAGAAGACAAATAGATAGTGTTATTTTTTAAAGTATCTTATCCACACAAGGGCCTTGGAAATTTTCCATGCGATCAATTTAACCTTTTCTTTTCCAAACAATTATATAACTTAGAAGATCCAAGTGTCTGATTTAAATATCTGTGACAAAAATCTATCCCTTTCACATACTTGTAAAGAAGAAAAAACATTTGTCATACTTGTATCTCATTCCATTTACTGACGAAGCAATGGGAATAAAGAATCACTTTCTCTTGTGATTCCAAAATCACAACAAAAAATGGTAGCAAAGCTGGGTTCCTAAATGTCATGTACCTAGGGTTCAGCCTAGGGTTTGAATTGGAAATTGGAAGAATGAGGGGGGAATTTGGCAGAAGTGTAGGGAGAATTAGAAAAATAGGAAGTGAGCGAGGGAAAGATTGAGAGAGAGATGGAGAGAATTTTGAAGAAAAAAATCAAAAATATTTCAAATGTATTCATTCATGTCTATGAGTTATGTTGGCTCAGTCTTATATACTGATCCTGATAGCAGTGATTTGACGTCAATAGGGATGTCAAATATTCAAACCAAGTATGACTGAAGGCTGCTGCGTTCTAGGTACAACTGCCATTTACTTCTAAGTACAACTGGTTCAATCCAAACTACAACAGAAACAAATAAAGGAATACATCTATTATCTATTACTACTATCAGTGTTCTAAAACGCGCTAGGCGCTAGTCGAACGCCAGGTTGGGGCCTAGTGCCTAGGCGGCTTAGGAAAATTGTTAGTTTTTTTTTTTTCTAACTTTGTGATGTGACTTGATGTTATTTTCAATTAAATCAAAGTTGAAATTGGCATGAAAATATATTTATCTAACATATATATATATCTAACATATAAATAGAAATAGAAATAGAAAAATATATATATCTAATATATTTAACATATAAATAGAAAAGAAAATATATATATATCTAACACATAAATAGAAAATAAAATAAAATAATATAATAAACCTAACACCCAACAATGCGCACACGAGAGAGAGAGAGAGAGAGAGGTCGGAAGTGGAAGCGGAAGCGGAGATGGAGCTTGACAGTAGCAGTGTCGTTGACGCAGCAAGGACGCGGCAACGAGGATGGAGCTTGACGGTGTAAAGACAGTGAGGAAGTCACGATGGAGCTAGAGGCAGCGGCGGCCTTGGGCTGAGATGGAGCTTGACAGTCGGCGGCGGTGGGCGCGAGAGAGAAGGGGAAATTGACACGAGAGATAAGGGATAACGAGTAAGGGGAAACAAAAATCCTAATAATCAATTTATATAAAATGGATTAGGCAGCCCAAGCGGCCGATTAGGCCATAATCGGCCAGGCAGTTCACGCTACTAGGCGGTCGCCCGGTACCGATTAGCCAGGCTGACGCCTAAAGGGGCTGATTAGGCCACAATTGCGACGGTCAGTGTTCGCCTAGTGCCTCGGCCCCGCCTAGGCCGAGTTTTAGTTCACTGACTGCTATACCCTTTGAAACATGACAATTCCCCCCTCCTTGAGAGAGTTCTTGTCCTCAAGAACTTACAGCAATTGGCCACTGCTCTTATCCAATTCAGCTTTCTCTATCTATTTTATTCCTCCCTCTTTCTTTCTCCTTCTAGACCTCTTCTTCTTCTTCGTTCTTAGGTTCTCAAGATCAATCCCAAGCATAAACTGACCCAGAACTTCAATAGAAGAAAGCTTATTGAGTTCAAGCCTAATATATTCACCTCCTATAATAGCTGTCCAATCAAGATTGGTCTCCAATTTAAGAACATCTCTTGAGACATCGACGTCAGTTGCCTTCGTTAAAATCAACATCAAAAGCTGGATTGCACCTTCTGAAATCTGGCTTCCATCTTTTGAAATGACAGCAACCCTGTCACCCTATTTAAGATCAGTGAGATTTCCTCCTATTGGTGTTGTCTTCACTTTCTCATTGCCTTTTTTAACCGAAGCTAAGGAATCCTCAACATTATTCGGAATCAACGACAATGGAACAATATCCTTAAGAAGTCCAAGATTAATTCCATTTCTCACAAAATTCTAATCTGGGACACCATCCAATCCTTCAATTCATACATTAGTCACCAGGCACTTCATCAAATACTCTCCCATTTTCCTCTTTGCAACCTTTCAGTAGATGCATCTTAGTATTATTCCTTCTTCTAACTTCTCAATCACTGCAACAAAATTCATCTCAACATTGCTGTTTTTAGAAATGGATTGAGCCTGTATTTCTTTGAGAAAAACCAGATGAATTTCAGATCCCAAAGACCCCGATGTGTTTATTCCAAACTCCAGAACGTCTCTGTCATCTCCATTCATTCCTGTCGCTTGATGGACTACATCAATCATCTCTTGTTCTGGACTTCCGAGAATATCATCTATAGCATCTCCTCTTGACTTATAAAAGAATTCAGCTGGGATACTGAATTGATACTCCTTAGACAGTATTATGAAAAACTCTTGCATCTCCTCATGTATCGCACGCCCTATTTCCTCGCGCATTTGACCAAACTTATTATCAAGCCTCTTTTCCCATGTCTCCTGATTCCAACTAAACTCCTCATGATTTCTATTGTAACCACTGAAACTGCAGCATTCTTCTTCTGCAATTGAGTCTTCAACTATTTCACACGTGCATTGTTAGCCATGGCAGAAATCTCACTAGTAGGACAAGTCAAAGACCCAAGGAGCGTGAGCTTTGAACATAGTGAATCCAAAACCTTCTGTGACCTAATCAGCTTTGCTTCTTGTGACCGATCTATCTCAGCGCTTGATTCACCTCTGGATCAGCTTCACTAATCCCCGTAGTGACCGTGAATCAGCTGCTCAAATTTCAGAATCCAGCCATGAACCGTTGGAAGTTAGTTGAACTGAATTTGCTTTCCTTGATCGATTGTAAAAGTGTTTGAAATCACCGTCAAAACCAACTGCAACTTCCTAGCCGAGTGTCACTTCTCTCCTTCAGTTATGATCGGTCTCAATTTCAACAACTGAGGCCAATTGAACTCGTTGGAATGCTTTGCTTTTTCTTACTAAACACACACTACAACATTCTCATAAAGCAGCTGCGAGTCAACCTTCTCTTCTGCTTCACCGTAGTCGCCTAGGATAAACAATCGCCTCACAATAGTTAGCGATCTTCAATTCCCCAGCAAAATGCGTTGCTAGGTAATAGATTCGATTCTACCTCCTGGCTCGCTTGCTGCAAAAGTCTCCTATACTCGCCTCAAATGCAATTCAATAGCCGAAGAGCACCCGCTCTACTTCACCTTTCCACTTCGAACAAAGTTAACTAAATTTCGAAGCCTAAATCAACCTCTTGTTTCCTTTTACTCATAGTGCCTAGAATTCTATGGGAATCACCACCTGTGGAATTCTCTTCATTGCTTCACTGTTGTGAATTGTCGGATTTCTAATCAGAATCTCCTAAATCACCACTCAATCCGTTCTGATAATGGTTGAGGTCGCCTTCCTGAATCTCGACTGTAGCTGCTGAAGTCCACGGGTTCTGTTGTTGCTGATCGAGCAATCTTTGATACCTTCAGGAACAGATCGGAAATGATCACCTATCCATGGCCTAGAATCACCATCGGAATTGGCTTCTAGTGACTGATTTTCTCTTCTAGGAATCAGGCTTAGATTTCTTCAAAATCGGATAGGAACACCATTGAATTTCTGAACTCACAGCCCCAGAACGATTGTTCTGATTGTGATCGTAAGTGGTACCTATGGTCGGAAATCTTCTAGTCTGCTTCGCCTTCCCCTTTCGGCCACAAATATCAGCTTTCAATCACCCTCCATGCATCAGAATCGAATTCCAAGAATCACTCATCTCCTGTACGCAAATCAAATTTTGAATCTCTACTACTTCAAGTTGCTTCGGAATTCAAATTCTGATTGTGATCGTTTCTGGAAGTTGGCTTGGTCAATTGTTAGAACTTTCGATTTTGTTGAATTCATTGGACCATTGGAATCGCCTGGGCTGCTCGCCTTTATCACATGCAACGACTTGGATCCCGTTGCTAGGGAACAACTGCCGCAATTCACCTGGATTTGCTTTGTGACCCTGTCTAGTCAGAATCGATAGGATCGCCTCAAGCCCTGCTGCCTCAATCACGTAACTTCCTTTAAACTCTCCTGCTTGAGTCGCCTAAGTCCACTGCAGTTGCCGACAATTGACCGTTATGACCACTTTCTCAGTCGTAACTTCCTGAGATTTAGTCGGATGTTGCTTCACTCCTAGATCGCTTACAATCGCGGCCTATATTGTCAAAATTCGCCTGCCTCTGCTTTGCTGCCAAAATTGCCGAACTCTGCTTCATTGGGTCAGTTAATAGGATTTGACGAAATCATAGCCGAGAATCATTAACTCTGATACCAATTGTCATCTACTTAGGGTTTAGCCTAGGGTTTGGATTGAAAATTGGAAGAATTAGGGGGGAAATTTGGCAGAAGTGCAGGGAGAATTAGAAGAACAGGAGGTGAGGGAGGGAAAGATCAAGAGATAAGATGGAGAGAATTTGGAAGAGAGAAATCAGAAATATTTCAAATGTATTCATTCATGCCTATGAGTTATGCTGGATCAGTTTTATATGCTGATCCAGATAGCTGTGATTTGGCGCCAATAGGGCTGCCAAATATTCAAACCAAGTATAACTGAGGGCTGTTGCCTTCTAGGTACAACTGCCATCTACTTCTAAGTACAACTGGTTCAATGCAAACTACAGCAGATACAAACAAAGGAATACATCTATTATCTATTACTACTGTACCCTTGGGAACATGACACTAAAATTGTTTTTTTTTTCCCTCTTTATATGACATTCTTTTTATCTCTTTTCTTTGCCCCCTTTCGGCTTCCTATCTTCAGTTAAATCACTTGGTTGTTTTTGTGATTTATCTACCTTCAGCCATTTTAGTTTGATTTTACATGACCAGTTTGTTAATTGATGCCACCTTTAGTTTCTTAACTGGTACAATCTTTTTTCTATCTTGCATTGAACTGTTTCTTATTTACCACCTTTTCTGTGTTGTGCGCATCTCCACAACCGTTTTTACTAATTCCAAACTACTCTTTACCATAAAGTACACCTGCTTGTGCCACTATCCTTGAAATTTCCTTTTATTGAGATTCCTGACAACCACAAAAATAACTCCAGAATCATTGATCATTGGTCCCTCTGCCAAAAAAAAAAAAAAAAAAAAAAAAGGGTCTGTTAAAACTACTCTTATATTCTGCATGGTTATATATAATCATATGCTTCAGTGTTGATTCCTTAATTTCATTGTTTTACCTCACAGTGAGGGTTGGACAATTTCTGGTTCTCCTCTGGACCTGCATGACACTCGGCTTTTGGCAGTGGCAGCAGCAGAACAACATCATCTGGAGGCCGAATATGATGAATATGCTGATACCAATGCAAGTGGAGCTGCATTTTGCCGCTCTACTGCTCTGATTGTAAGCTCATCTGATGCATAATCATAAATATTGTGGGGGCAAGAAAGAGAAATATTTACAGAAAAAAAAAAAGAAAGAGAAAAAATATATGCTGTTCTTTTGAGAATGTGTTTCTATATATAACAAAAGATGCATGACAGTTCATTTTTTTACTACTGTCAATTAGTGGACATTGACCTTGAATTTACCATTTCATCTAACAAGTGCTGCTGATACTCATTCTCAAATAACATATAGCAGATGTCTTTTGTAATGCACTCCTTCTACCCTTCCCACCTGGATTTACCAATAATGAAAAATAGAACCTTGATGTTCCAATATCTGTACAAATCTACTTATATTTCAGAAGACAGCATTTAATTTCAAATGTCTGAAGCTTTTCAGATGATCTTGTTCTGAAACTTCTAATCATCCCTCTCAAGCTTTCTCATCCTTCTTCCCCATGTTTTGCCCCCCTTTTTTTTGTTTTTCTTCTATTAAGTTGAGTAGTGGGTCCATATATTCCCTTTAGATTTAGGTGGCAGGATACTGTGCTATTGGAAAGGCCCATAATGTATTCTCTTTGAAGCTCTTTGATTGATTAATTATCTTCCAGCATTGTTTCACTATCCTTCTTTCTCTAATTTTTGCAGTTAATGGCTCTTCTACTCTTGAGGCATGCCCTAACGTTTGGTGGTGGTGATAATGACGACGATGACGACGATATTTCTACCTTTTTCACTGTAAGTGGAACTTTCTTTTCTATGTTTTGGCATTGTAGCATGCATTTACTTTTGAGGTTGCACGAACATAAAATTGTTAATTGTGGACAGCTTTTCTTGCTGCGGGCTGCTGGTTTTCTTCTACCATGCTACATCATGGCCTGGGCTATCAGTGTACTGCAGCGTCGAAGGCAGAGACAGGTTAGTAGAGACTCCTTCACAGGAACTTGTTTCCTTTCTTTCCTACAGCTCTGCCATCTCTTCTTCTCGGGGCAAAAATTGATGAAATATTTGCGTGTTGCTATTTTAGTGAGGGATAAGAATAGGGTCAGTTACAGGAAAATCTGATTATTTCTCTTGCATAGAATAAGGATTCGATTTGTATTGGAGTACTCGTGGCCTAATCATGGGCATTCAATTATATGGGGAATAATTAGTGATAACATAGTGTAGCTTATGTTGCGTTTTCTTTACTTTTTAATTTTCAGTTTTGAGTTTTGAATTCATTTTCAGTTTTCTGTTTTGGTAGTCTATTTTTAGAAAATTGAAAACGCGTTCTCTTGTCATTTTGAAAAACTATTTTTCAAAACAGAAAATTAGAAAATACGTTCTTTTTGAAAATTTGAAAATATTTTTTTAATGATATTTTATTCAATAAATTTGATTATTAAGTAAATTATAAATATTTAATATTAATATATTATTAAAAAAATATATACATTTTAAAGTTAATGAATTTTATAATATTTTTTTCCATTATAATAATAAAATATGAATAAATAAATATGTTTTGAGTTTTGAGTTTGTTTTGGATGAAAACACTCAAAACAACTTTTTGTTGTTTTTAATTTTCTTTACAATTTTTTTTTTGTTTTCAAAAATGCATTTTTAAAAACAGTAAAGAGAATGCGTTTTCAATATTTTAGAAAATTGAAAATTAAAAATGATTTAAAAATAGTAAAGAGAACGCAACCTTATTTTCTGGACAACAAATGAAGCCTTTGCATGAGATGCTGGTGCTTGTCTTGCCACTTAACTTTTTATGTTTTTTTACTATATAATTTGGGATCTTGGAAAAAGGAAATTTGAGGCATGATAAAAAAAATGATTTCATATACGAGGAGTGCTCATAGACATTTGATTATATGCGGAAAAATTAGTAATAATACACATTTAATTGTATAGGGAAAGATTAGTAATAACAGAGTTGTATGCATAAGCAAGCAAACTTATAACCAGTAAATTATTTTCCTGGGAAAAGATGAAGCCTTAGGATTCAAACATGGTGCAATTATTTTGTAATTAATATGTTTGCGTTTTGTTGTGTTTTATTTGGTGCATGTACACGGTTGCAAACTTGTTACCCTTAAATCTTAACAGCTGTTTTCAGCCCATGAAAATTTAGGTGATGTTCTCTTTGTGTTTCAGTTTTGAGTTTTGAGTTTTGAATTCATTTTCAGTTTTGTGTTTTGAGTGTCTGTTTTGGGATTATTGAAAATGCGTTCTTTTTGTCATTTTGAAAAAATGTTTCTCAAAACTAAAAATTAGAAAACGCGTTCTCTTCGAGATTTTGAAAAAAAATATTTTATGATATTTTATTTAATAAATTTGATTCAAAGCAAATTATAAATATTTATTAATAAATTATAAATTTAATTCAAAAGACTTTAACCTATAATACAATTGATAACTAATAACAGAATAACAAAAAAATTTAAAATCTTTAAAAATATCAGACTTTAAACATTAAAATCTAATAATAAATTTTAAACATCTATTAATAAATGACTAAAATTACAAAATAACATAATATTAATTTATCATAGGTATAATCCAAAATCTTAAAAATATCTTTAAAAAAATTAATATAAAAAAAATCATTTTACATTTTTAGTTTAATATTCAAATAAAATAAAACAAAAAAATAAAACAAAACAAAACACAGAAAATCAAATTGCAGAAGGGTTTGCAATTTGCGATTGGGGGGGCGGTGATGTCGAACGGTTGGGGGCAATGAAGTCGGACGGCTTGCAAGAGTTTGCGATAGGGGGCGGTCGACGACAGTGGTTGCAGTGGTGGTGGCGGAAGTGGAAGCGATCGACGGCGGTGATGGCGATGGCGGGCCAGAAAAAAAAGAGAGAAGAAAAGAGATGGGGGGCAGTCGAAGGCGGACGCGATGCAAGGGTTTGCGGCGATGGTCGCAAAAGCGGTCGACGGCGGTGATGGCGATGGCGGTGGCGGGCCAGAAGAGAAGAGAAAGGAGACCGGGGGCGGTTGACGGGGGATGCGATGCAAGGGGTTGCAGTGGCGGTGGCGATCGACAGCTGTGGTTGCAATGGCGGTGGCGGTTGACGGCGGTGATAGCGATGGCAGTGGCAGTCGACGAGCAAAAGGGAAGAGATGAGGTCGACAGCCAGAAGAGAAGAGGGGATAAGAGATGAGAGAGGATAAATCTGGTCTTTGAAGTCGGTTTGCACAGTGGGGAGGGGGGACGCGTTTTCCGCGTTTTGGTGTTTTAGGTGGGTTTTCACTGAAAACACCCAAAACAACAAAATGTTGTTTTGGGTTTCCTTTACAAATTTTTTTCTTGTTTTCGAAAATGCGTTTTTGAAAATAACAAAGTAAACGCGTTTTCAGTGTTTTGAGAAATTGAAAACTCAAAACGGGCCGAAAACGACAAAGAGAACAGGCCCTTAGTTGCATCTAAGAATATCAACTTATTTACTCTGGAAGTTTTATCCAGTTCTGTCATGGCCGTGTAATTGCGTACGGACCTGTTTAACTACGTGTTGAAGTCCGTGTTCTGATGGCAGATATAGAAGCGCGAGGAGGTGATCGTTGGTCACCCCTATCTAATAACATGAATATAAAATATAGCTATTTCATTGGCAGATATAGAACAGGGGTTTTTAGCAGTTAATTACAATTATTTCATGCATCTGAGTACTGAAACGATGAGCTCCCCGGTTGTGTTGTACAAGACAATGAAAAAATGAACCATCATTTAATTCTCTAATGTATTTTGGTTAAATCAGGAAGCAGCAGCAGCACTTGCAGCAGCCGAAGTTACCTTCATGATTCAAGCAGGCCAGCGCCGGGGCTTGCAATTCGTGATAGCGCCACCAGGAAGTGCAGCAGCACCAGCAGCCACACCAACACCAGCACCAGCACCGGCAGTGGCTCCCAATCTAGATCCTCTTCAATAACAACATATGAAATACCCCAAAACTTAGATGATGATGTGTGGACCACGGTCCCATTCTGAGTGTACCATTCGTATTGTCTAAACATAAGCTGGAGACTAGAGTGGAGAAGCAAAATTAGATGGGTGTCTCATATCTCAAGTTGTCTTGTTGCCTTGTTTGTTTACTTTCTGGAAGAGCTTGACGTTTGTTTCTGGTGATTAAAGGAAAAGAACAAGAACTTGTACATAAATATTGCAAACCCGAGGAGCAACTGTTGCTGGTTGGGAAAATTTATGGTAATGGAGAGTTAATAATAATAGCTTTGAAGAAGTGATGTTAAAATCCAAATAGCCGACTATACTCACTCAGCTGGAAGTGATGCTGTCCGGTTTTGAGAGACAAAAGCCAGCAACAAAATGTTTGCATTTATGATTGAAGTTTCCAATTGTTGGATGATTTAGGGCACTTGTCCTCCAGTAAAGGGAAAGATGGACTAAACTAGTTAGTCTACATGTCTCCAGTAAAGGGAAGTAGGTGACCACAACGGGTCAAAACTTGCATGGGAAGGGCAAAATGCATCCGACCTCATAGATCCACTCTAAATGGTGTGATTGCAGCAAAAGAAACTGGCAGAAGCACAATAACATGAGAACATCTTGGAGCCATGCCAGCTCAAATCAAAGCAATAGTGGTAACCAAACTTCGTCATTGATAGCAACAACACAATACGATCCCATCCTTTAGCATCGCCACGTGCAAAGCAAGCCTCATGCTCATGAGAGTCTGGATATCAACCGTTGTTAATTATTGTAAGAAAGAGGGAACCCCAAGTCCTTTTGCCAAGGTCCCATGAGTTTTTACCATATGTGAGAAGGGCTTTTATCTTCAAAGTCGTTCAACTTCGCCTCCATTCATACATATATCAAACACCCACGTCATAGTCACCTCTGCTTGCTTAGATCTTTGCCTTGTTCTTGCCCCTATGCTTGCTTGTCATCATCAATAGTTGTTGAATTTGCCCCCGTTTTTAGAAGACCGTGAATATGTACGATGCTTGTGTGGAGGCATATAAGGTAACTAAAGATTCAAAGAGGGAGATAGACTACCACATTCTAGTTTAGCCTTTTTTTTATTTATTTTTATCTATAACTGAGAAATACATAATATAAAAAAAGAGAAATTGTACACATACATCGCTAGGGCATATCTCGAGCAAGAAAAAAAAAACACAAAAAAAACTAACAATACAAAAACATAGAAAACAAGGACTCTAAGGGCATAAAGCCCCCCCCCCCCCCCCCCAAAAAAAAAAAAAAAAAAAATTAAATAAATAAATAAATATATAATAATTATAGATTATTTAAGATGACTTGGGGAAATGTGCCATAAGTGGATCAATGTCAACCGCTAAAGAGTTTGGAAAAACTGAATAGTAGAAAGACACATCCAAACAACGTTTTAGATTAGATAAGCCAACTGGTTTGTCAAATGTTTTTGACCACGAAAACATCAGTTGTTGTGCTCATGCCAAATATAGTAGACCACCCCTTGAAGAACAAGATGGTTGCCCAACTCCCCACGGACATTTGCCACTCCCTTTTCTAAAGGCCCAATGCACCTCTCAATCCCATCGACGTCAGGGCTATCCAAGTTTAGCCCATATCTGGAAGAGGATGACAATTCACTTCCAATAAGAGCACTCAAAGAATAGGTGACTATGCCTTTCTACAGCTATGTGACATAAGAAACACCACTTTGCAAGACAAGTAAATATTGAGGTGATCAAGAGTTGACAATCGCTCCTTAATAGCCATTCAAAGAATGAAGGCAAATGTTGGGATCTGTGAGCTATGTCGGACAAAATTGCACCAATGCACCATATCCCTCTGAAAAGGCAAGGCCTTAAAATCCTATCTTACTAAAAAGATACCATTCTTCATCGAAAGCCACTGAAGGAGATCAGGCCGATCCACCATAGGTGAGAAAGGCATGGAATCTCATATAGCATCTAAGGAGGCATTAATCATAAACGACAATCTCTAAGTTCCATTATCAATAATCACACACCTGAGTTTCAGAAGATATCAATGCCTGCTGAGTAAGCTGACTCGAAAATCAGTCCATCAGAATACCCAATGGATGACAATTATCATGCCATAGAAAAACCAATTGCCTGTTCTTGATTTTTCGCTTGAAATATCTTTGAACCACACAACATGAAGACATGAGCTTTCTTCAATACCATGGACATGAGTAAGGGGTATGAAGAAGCCAAAACCATTGCCCCCTACGTCGATATGAATGCACCCACCAAGTTTAGAGGAATTCTTGATTAGCCTGTAGCACACGCCAAATAAGTTTGACCATCAATGACTGATTCTAGATGTAAAGGGGTTTGATACCCAAGGCTCTTTGCTCATTGGGGCAACAAATGTCTTTTCAGGCCACTTTAGCTTTGTGTGGGTTAAGCTCAGCATTACTTCAAAGTAGAGTTGGCCTAATGAAGTTGGGCCTTAGGCAAAAAGATTTGTGGAAGTCTTCGGATATTCATTTTTTTTTATAAAAAATAAATAATATATTTTCTTACACCAACATTTAATCATTTTATTAAAAAAAAAGTTAAAATTCAATCAACTACAAAATATAATAATCTCTTAATGACAATAAATTTTTAACTAAAATATAATGTCTCAGAGATAAAAAAAAAAAAAAAAAAAAAGTCAAACAACTTACTACAATAAACAAAGAAAAACAAAACTAATTTTTCTTAAAACTCTAAAAAGGTTATTGCGAGGAAAAAATTATACATTTATGATTCTCTTATAGAAGAAAATAAAACAAAACAAAATATTAAATTGATAGCATTAAAAAGATAAAATTCATCAATAATGAGCAACGTTTTATTCTATAAATATGTGTTGAACTATGTTCACTTTTATGAGTGAGAGAGAGAGAGAGGGGAAGGAGGGGAAGAGGAAAAAATTGGGAAGAGAAAGTGGATTTTATGGGATATTGGGATATGGATTATGGGATTTGGGAACACAGAAAACAACGGTTAAAAATTGAAAAATGAATGAAAGTTAAAAAAATTTATAATGTTTTGTATTTAATTTTTTAATAAAATATTTATTATTAAAAAAATAATATAAGTTAAACTATGTTCACCTTTAATTTTTTAATATATATATATATATTACAAATTTTTAAAATTTGGGGCCTTCTAATTTTGGGGGCCTTATGCCATGGCATATATGGGTTTATCGTTGAGTCGACCTTGCTTCAAAGGAAAGCTCTCGGATTGTTTCCATTTCTCTAATTACCTGCTTAGGCAAAATAAACAAAGACACCCATTAAACATGAATAATTGAAAGATTTGACTTGACCAATTGGAGACGATTGTAGAAGGATAACAACCTACTTCGCCACACACTTGCTTACGAACTTTGTCAAGAATTGGCTGACAATCATTGTAGGACAACTTCATCTTAAGAAGCGGAACTCCCAAGTACCAAATGGGAAGGGAACCATGCCTGAAACTTGCAACTAAATATAGCTTCGCCCTCAAGATCTTATTTGGGTAGGGGACAAAGCAATCACTTTTGTCTGAGTTGGCCACAAGGCCAGAAAGACATGAGAATTGATCAAGACATGACTTCAAAGTGCCCACAGAAGCCCTGTCCCCATGAGTAAAAAGTAGGAGGTCATCAACAAATATTAGCATGATAGTTTGGATCTTCTCATAATGCCGATGAAACTGAATTAAAGACAAGTTTGGATCTTCTCATAATGCCGATGAAACTGAATTAAAGTCATTTGTCTAAGCGTGATATCTCACGATCCCTTGCAACACTTGCATCACCAAAACAAACAAATAAGGCGATAAGGAGTGGTGACTCAAGCCTTTATCCAAGCACAAAACTAGTTAATCTTAATGAGTATAGTCATGGATTTTGGGATAAATCCATCGACTCCTCATAGACAATGCCTTTGTTCCGCCAATATAATCCTTTCCTTTGTCTTAACATCAACCTCTCATAGACAATGCCATGACCTCTAGAGGTAATTTACAACCTTATTTTAGAATTTTAAAGGTACTTAGAATAGTTTTCTCTTATATATTTTGATTCATGCGGGTTGAACTATCTAGTTTATCCACGATCATTGGGGTTGGTGAATTACAAAAGCGAGGGCTAATTTAGTTGAAATGTTACTGAAGTTTATCTTTTGGTGATAGCAAAATGTCAAAATCTATAAATTTTATTTTGTGTTTTTCTATTTTTTCCTTAGAATAAACTTAAGGTCAAAGTTTACAAAAGGAACAATATATAGAACAACCAAAGTTGACCTAGACATATATAAGCCAGTTTTACTTAATAAGTTGTGTTGCTTAATTTATTTCCAACAAGGGCTTATAGAAATAAAAAATGGTGGAATTTGATTAAGATAACCAATTAAACATTTCCTCTGTTGGGGGTTTGTTTAATACCACATGAATTGGTCTAATCTACAATCCCTTATACTTAATTTGTAGTATCCGTTCAGTTCCTTTTAGTAAATATTGCGAGGAGATAAGACAAACTATAAACTTAATTTACTCAAAAACTCTATATATTCTCCTTTTCTATGCATTAAAAGAAGAAGGTCCGAGTTATGGCCGGTAATTAAGCAAAATATAATAATAATAAAAATAATAGAAATAAAATTAAGCACGATAATTAGAAATGTGGACACCTCTTTAATAATCTGATATTGATAATGGCAGTTAACTGATACCTAAACAAACTCAAGAACACACCTTTTAATTAATATGTGTGTGTGTGTGTGTGTGTGTGTGTATAAACACCACTTATTTTAATTTGCAGTTAATAACATCCTTCACTCGAATGCTACTTACTTTAATTTACATGGAAGATGTTATTATTTTGTGATATATACATTACCACCTTAATTAATTATTGCTCTAAAACTATAATAACACCTTCAAATTTCTGTTCTTTCTGAGTTACAATCATTATGCTCCCGGAAGGTAGCCAAAGGCAAATAGGAGCTAGCTAGGCAGATGAATTCAATCTTGCCCTCACAGATCAACCACTTCTGCACTGACAAGATTGATTTAATTTGTCGATGAGACAAAATTCTCACACAGAAGAAGATATAGAAACCGTGCCCAATTCTCAAAAAAAAAAAGGAAAAAACTGTGACCCAATGGCATCTTTCTGATGAAGACGATCTCATCAGCTTCCAGTTAATTAGCATTCCCTTCTGTGGAAATTCCGGTGGCATCCACAGGCGGCGCAGGTAAGTGCACCGGCAGTGCCCTCCTCTCCTTTGGCCATGAACTCCCTGCAACCGTCCACCACATGCCCTCCGGTGTTGGCTGCATGGTTTTTCTGACACTCGGCGTATCGGGCGCTTCTGATCACAACCGCAGAAGTAGCAGAGTTTCTGCAGCAACTAGGTTCATCCCTTTTAACAACAAGCCTTTTCATCATCTTCTCTTCTCTTTTCTAACCCTAATCCTTCTAAATGGCTTCGCCCCCGCCCCAGCTGACAGAACTGATCATTTGGGCCAAGAAGCAAGTTTATATATGCATTTATACTAGTGACTGGCGAACTACCACTCTCTCTTCTTTTTAATTAATCATGTGTTGATGTTTTGTCTTTTAGGTTTAGTTTAGGGACAAAGAAAAGTACCCTCTGCTCTGGGGTATCAATTTCTAGTCAGTTGGTAGTGGTCAAAGCTTTCAACATCGTACTCTTGATAGTTGTTCCACCATTTGCTCTTCCTAGACAGACAGTCATGCATGAAAAACACACACACACACACACACACACACACATACACATATTGGGTTTATTTATTTTGGATGACAAAATTCATCATAATTACTAATTACTAATTGTGTTCATCAAATTAATTAACTACATCATTTTCATGATAACAATTTTATTAGTCATATTGCTTGATCAAGCTAGCTATTAAGATCTATACATTATAATAATCCATTTTTATACAATAATTTATAATTGTATGAATGCAATGAAGTCAATTTCCCTACTCATAAAAGGAGCTTAAATCTGAGGGGCCGGAAAACATAAAAAGGGGCTTAAATAATATATAAAATGCACCCTGATCATCACTAAAGACTAAAGTGTCATATTCTATGAATCAATATTGACATCTAGAAGGAGAGGGAGACATGACAGAGATTGTCCTTGTTCTTGGAACCGATTTTACCCTTGGACAAATCGTTGGAAACCCTAGAAATATATGATGTTCCAGTTGTCCTTGCATAACTTTGGAGGAGAAGAACTGGCATTATATGTCCATATATTTATATATATATATATAGCGCAATCATATATAGAACGGAAAAGCAATACGCTTTATTGCCACTTTGCCAACAGCAATCGAAATTGACTATTGTGGGATGAGTCGGGCTAATGAAGCAGCCAAATTATTCTATACTTGTGGGGTCCAAAAATGACATTTAAAGGAGCTATTCTATGGCCCTTACCACAACAATACTGCCAAGGTTTCCTGAATTAATTAGAACCCATCAAATCCCAAGATTTTGTAGCATATACGGATCTGTAGATTAATTAGAAGGGATCACGGAATTAGTTTTATTCAACAAAATGATTAATCCCATATTACACAAAGAAATTCATGGCTAATATATAATTGCATTCTTCTATTTTCTTATTATTATCTATGATAATTTAGAAATTGCATAATAATTAAATGAGAGATATAATAGAATGATACGAGCAGTAGCCAGTAGTGTCAGGAAAATATCTTCTCAGCCTATAGATTCTACTTATTCAAAGTCAAATTCTTAGGCATTAGATGTAGCCGAATTGTTGAAGTTAAAGTCAAAATTATACTACTCAAAAATTTATATATATCAACCATGTAAATCTTGTATAGTAACTAAAAAAAATATACAAAAATATTTTACATACCTATTTACTATATGATATCAGAGCAGGTCATCCCTGTAACAACCTAGACAGGTGCTCATTCCAACGCCCTTCCAACCCCTCCCTCTTTCTCCCGCACTACACTACGTCTTCTCTCTCCAATCTTGTATAGTAACTAGAAAAAACATACAAAAATATTTTGCATACTTATTCTCTATAGGTAGCAACTTCATATGATATTCGACCATTCTTAAGTTTAACTTAAAAATAACATACGACTAGCCTTGTTAACAAGTCATATGAATTGGCCATTTTGCATTATTTATAAATTATGTCCTCCATTTCTCTCTCATTTCCCATCCTTTCCTCTCTTTCTTTCTCCTCTCCCTTTCACATCGATGATGGCAATCATGGCCATTAGCGGCCTTTGCTGGCTTCAATTTATTGGAACCCCATCACGACCTGACCTTTGCGATAAAGAAGAAACCCTTTAATGGGGTTCACCATTATCTGATCAGGTAGGCTCCAATTTAAAAGTGAGAGAGAGAAAGGAGAGAGGCAACCATGAATATCCGGGAATCGTCTTTCAACTTGAGACTAAGTCCTTTATTTATTGCAATTAAGGATGATATAAAGAGAAGGGTTTTAAATCCACCTAAAACGTTCCTAATTATTATTAATTAACAACAATTTCGCTTTTACTTTGACACGGACAAGATCTCTAAGTGTTGGAAGAATCCCTTCCTTATAGTCAAAAAAGCTAATTAAAGAGCAACCTTGTTCCCATCTTAATTATTAAAACTCAAGAAAAATTAATTAATTAAATCTCTGCTATAATTAAAGCAACTTTATTTTTGAAGAAATACTTAAAAATATACACTTTCTTTGACATGCTTGTCAAATCCTATCCTATCTTTATCTTATTTTGACTGAGGGGAGGATTCATGAACTTGTTAACCTCCCATTCTTCTAAATTTTGTTAAGAAAATTATTATGTTCTCATTGATCGTCATCTCTTAACATTTTAAAGATTTTGTATACATAATTTTACGCATATATAAAAAATTTGAGAAAAGTTTTGGTAGATGATGAATACAAGATTTTCTTTGATTTTTACAAAAATTTTCTAAGAATTGAAGGAAAAGCGACTTAGAAGAAACCTAATGATTTTCGAAGAAAAAAAAAAAGAACCCAACAATCGATTTTTCTACTATTGGGTTCGTATCAATAATCACCAACTACAACTGCTGGCGCCAATGGTTATTTCTGTGTTATTTATTTTTTTCTTTTTTTATGTATCAAAACATTATAATTTTTTTATATATCAAAACATCATACATATATATATATATATACATACATATATGTATGTATGTGTGTATATATATAGGTCATGATCAAGAAGGAATGGTCACCTAATCTCTAAGAATTGTACACAATTTAAACGTGTTGGTGTTAGTCAACAAAGTAATATTCATCCTAGTCGACAATCAAACTTGAAGAACTTATTTTTATTAAAAAAGTATAGTCATATCCTTAATATGATAAATTTCATAAATCATTTCTAAGCTCTGGCTAAAATGTTTTTTGAAAAATAAGATATATATTCCTTTCCTTATAGTTAACAAATCAAATCAAATGATAATTTATTTTTATATTTAAGATTTTTTTTCTCTCCCTTTTATTTCTTTTTTCTTCGTTTCTCTTTTTTCTTGTCGACGAATTGCAAAGATTTTCCTCACCAACTATCAACAATTAATTTTTGCCCAGTGATAGAAAAGAAACCTCTTTCTATCTATATGTGTGTCTCTTCTTTTTTTCTTTTTTTATAAAAAAAAATATTTTATGAAACCCAAATATTACGAGTTCTCGAGATCGAGAGTCTGCATTCTAATAAATTTTGATTTAGAACTCACCATATATATATATATTTTTTAATTTTAGAAGAAAGAGAGAAAGTGGAGGGAAAAGAGGGTATTTTATAATTCGAAATTATTAATATAATATTTATATATTAATATATTATACACTTATAACATATTATTTAATTATTATCCAAGGTCTCTCTCTCCCCCTCTTCCCCTCCGGACAGGGACAAATGTTATGGTTCACAAATTAGACATCCATCTCATCTCCTCTCTGTCCCCACCGGGTGGGTGTTCCTTCATTTCAAACGCCTTTTCTCCACCACTCAATATTCTGTCTTCTTCTGTTGGGGTTGGTGGTGTGGTGTGGCCCATCCCCTTTTCTTTTCTATTCTTTTTTCCCATTCCTATTGAGCTTGCTTGCTTGCTGGACTCAAATCCTATTAGGCCCGCATTTTGGCCCAATATATGCTGGGACCTTTTTGTGTACTATATATATGCCTGCTTGTCCCAAATCTAGTCTAGACATATATTATAACAAAGACCCAACTAATATTTTATTGGGTAACCAAATGGTTCACAAATTAGGCATTTGGGTGTAGACCCACTTTAAAGAAATTTGAATCCTAATAGTACAATGTACAATTATAATATCTTATTAACCTTAGGACCGTTTGA
The DNA here is from genome assembly GCF_014633365.1 of Diospyros lotus. Lineage (NCBI taxonomy): Eukaryota > Viridiplantae > Streptophyta > Magnoliopsida > Ericales > Ebenaceae > Diospyros > Diospyros lotus. The sequence goes on along the minus strand of NC_068351.1, from coordinate 35,840,437 downwards.
TTGGGCATTTTTTTTCCATAGAAAATAGCTATTTTTCACCTAAATTTCAGTTTTTAGGGTGTTTGATTGGTCAAATTTTTCATAAAAAATATTTTTCATATTGTTCTCACATGACCCTCAATTCCCACTTTTGTTGGAATTGATTTTCCCATGGGGAGATTGGATTTCATTTTTCATAGAAATGAAAAACCCACCCACCACACAACTACTTCTTCTTTCACTATTGCGCACCAATGGAGACTTGCAGCAGTGACCATTGGCAATGGCGAAGGTGTGGGCGATGACTGGAGAATAGAAACAATGGTGACTTGCAATGGTAGGCATCGGTGACAATGAGTAGTGAGTAGTGGCCATTGGCCATTGGTGAGCCATTGACCGTGGGCGAGTAATGACGACGACTGTGGCCATGGTAGTGATAGCAATCATCAGCTATGGACGAGTAGTGACGGCGATCATCAACCATGTGTGAGCACTCGGCTACGGCCATGGGTGAGCAGTTATGGCTGTGGTAGATTTTTATGGGTGTATGTATATTTTTTTATGCATATTTAATTTATTTTTTGAATATGCATATATTTGACTATATAGTTGATTATTGATTTGTGTATTTAATTATTGATTATCTGTATGTAATTATTTTAATGAAAAATAATGACAATCAAACACCAAAAGTTAGAAAAGTATAATTTTTAGATAGAAAATTAAGTCAATCAAACACTTTCAATTAATATTTTTTCTGAAATTTAATTCTAGACAATTCAATTGCCTAGAAAATATATATTTTTCATTTAAATTTCATACTTATAATTAAACACACCCAGTGGTAGTCAAAAATTTTAGGGAGGGTGGACAAAAATTAAACCCTAAACTCTAAATTATGTCTAAAATTAAATAATATAAAAAAAATTAAAAATAATATAAAAAAATTAAAAATAATATAATATTAAAAAATATATATATCAATAAATTATACAATTGATATATTTTTTTATTTTAATAACATCGCATGATAATATCATTATCAATTTTATTAAATATCTATTTTTTAATATACACAATTAAATTGTCGTTCAATCATTAATCTCCAATTTGATTGCGCAGTCGAGTCTTAATAAACTTCGTGACAAATTGTCATTTAATCACTGATCTCCAATTCAATTGCGTAATCAAATCTTAACAAACTTCATGATAGAAAATATGTTTTCTGCCATAGTTTCAAATATGTAATCGACAAATTTGTAATAAAAAATAAAAAAATAATCTCTTTAATTAAAACATAGTTAAAGAAATGGTCAAGGGAGGTTAACATACACAAAAGAAAAGCAGGTCAAATTTTTATATATCTTATTTTTAATTTTCGACCAATACTAAAAAAAACATTAGCAATCGCCACCAACCACCATGACCGATGGTTTTCGACGATCAGAGACAATCACTCGACATTCTTATTCCCATCGATCTACATACACAAAAAACCAATAAAATCTAGTAGCTAAATTTCTTAAATCTAAGTTTAAACTTTTGGTCAAACTCAATGCACGTAAATATACCGGGAATTGTCACCAACCATCGTGGTCTGTGGTTTTTGGCAATAAGAGCCAATGACCTGACACCCTTATCTTCATTAATTAATATATTCAAAATTTAGATTTGTTTAAAAATTTAGAGTGGATATTTAGAAATAAAAATTAAAAAATACTCAATTATTATATATAATAATTTTTTTAAAAAAATCAAGGTGGGCAATTGCCCACCATTGACTGTATGTGGCTCCGCCACCCTTATAGTCATCTATAAAGTTTTGATACGACAACCAAATGAATAAAAATCATTATTCACATGATTCATCGTTGACGATTTTTACTTCATGTCGTGTACATGAGGCAAATACGATGAGATAGATACCTACAAACTGTACCAGCTGGGAGGACTAAACTCGTAAGAAAAGTAGGGTGGAGGGAAAATGAAAAATAAAAAAAAATAAAATAAATAAAAGAAGAGAGAAGAAAACCAAAGGGAGGGAGGGAGGGAGGGAGGGATAAATAAATGCACTAACAACACAGTAGAAGTAGAAGGGGGTGGTTGTTGGTCGTTGGGTAATGCCCATAGGTTTAATGAATTAATAATAATATATGGTTGCTCTGTCATATCGTTTGTTTTGAAATTTGAATTTCAGATGCATTTTGCAAAATCATGTCACGTTAGAAGCATGGATTAAATAGAGGCTTGATATGACTTATGAGAGATTAACTCTAATTATTAGCCATATATAGGACATGACACATGTTAGCAATAGCATCACCAATTTAAGACTCAACCATGCCAATTTTATTACCAATTTAGACTTAGACCCCTTTAAGATAAGACATGTTTGTTTCACTAAATTAGAAGGATGTATTCCAATTTATACTCCCAACACTCAACCACCACATTGGACTACGACGAACAAGGAATAATGATCTTCAAGGAGCAGCCGACTCTTTTTTTTGTCTTCTCCTTTGTCCTTTTAATGTCCCTTTTTTTGTTTAAATAATAAATTTAAAAGTCTTGAATCCGAGTTTAGTGAAACATGCCAACCCTTGAAAAGTAAGTAATTAATAAGAGTCCAATTACCTTAAAAATAAAATTTCCTATCACATAAACACGTGTTCTAGTTTTATATATTATCTCTCTCCTTATAATTTCTAACGCTGTAATTAGTATAATAAATGACTAATAAATATAAAAAGTGGTGTATATATACTGTGACTTTCATGGTTTATTTGTGGGGCTGTCTCGTCTCATTTTGCTTTCCGCAGTCACTAAAAATTTATATTTTCTCTTTTACCCTTTGCATCTTTTTTTACTGTTAAAATTTTTCAAAAATACCCTTTTCTATCACCATTTTCTATCGCTATTGCACAACCACAACCATCTACACACAATCATCCCTAAACACATTCTTAAACTCCAACAACTCAAATCAATCGGCATCAAGACGACCACCATCACGATATATATATATGTGTGTGTGTACAATTCTCGATAAGGCAAAAACAAATTAGCCATCAACAGCCATACTCGACTGCCCATTTGGGGTGAAGACAAAAGAACAATTGGATAAAAATACACACACACGTATACATATATAGAGACACACACATATATATATATATACACGTGCACACACACACATATATATATACACACATACACACGCACACTAGGGGGAGACCATTTCCCTCCTAGAAAAGGAGCCCTGAACCTCAGGGTTCGGGGGCTCCTAAAGCACCTCGAATGTAAGCACCCTCGCCCGGATATCCCCAACCACCCAGACTATCTGAATGTGAGCGCCTACGAAAGGAGAAAAGAAGGAAACACAAGACATAAACCACCCTAACATGCATACACAAGAATTAAAACAACGAAAACGAAGCTATACACATGCATGCACTATGGGAACACCGTTAACACAACGGTCACAAGATCAATAAATGATTACAGACTCCTGTGCCGACATACACAAGACTCGAGGAATGACCTGGCATAATAAAAATAATGGAGTAAATCCTACTCAACCATCAGAGTTGACAAGGACTGACGGGACTGCCTGTACACCATACTGAATCTACCGCTAAAAGATGACTCCCTTGCCATGGCCCACGTTGCCACTACCTTTACATGGTTGCTTCTTGCCTTTTTTGTACTCCCGCTGCGAAGTAAAACGTTTAATAGCGATTAATAAAACCGCGTCTCACATTAATTAAATCTAATCGTGTAATATAACTAATTTATCCGTCTAAAATCCAACGTATGCACACCGCAAATAAAATCCCAATAAATCTCATATTTATTTTAAATTAAATCACGCTAATAAAATCCTCGAAGCCAATTTAATAATTTAAATTTAAATCAAACAACTCAAAATTTCATAATTAATAATCGGGCCGAAACAGACGAAGGAAGGGTAAATAAATTGACAACGAAAGGAACATCGCAGCGGGAATAAAGAACTTGACTTAACGAAGATATCCTTAGACTTCTTTTGTCCCAAAGCGGTAAAAATTATACAAACTGTAATATCATAATAATTTATCAAAATTAATAAAATTGACCTTTAAACGAAATTCTAACCACATAGAATATTTATTACTAGCTTCTCTACATACCTGGCAAATTAAATCTTCGTTAAAACTTGATTTAATCTTGATTTCAACTCCAAAATCTCCCAATTTTTGTCCGCGCGCGCTGTTCGTTTTTCCCAATTTTTGCTTGATAAAATCACTGCTCTGAGGCGCCCGAATTAGGCTTTAAATTGAGCAAAAACGAGCGGCTGGGAAGGGGCCACGTGGCAGCAGCGGAGGTAGCCACTAGAGGTACCACCGCCTTAGGCGAAATGACGCCGTTTTGGTCGTCCTTGCTGATTAAAAATCAGCATTTTCCTCCCTCGCGCGCGTACTCCTTCCTGGCTCGGACCCGCGTCTCCCCGCTGGCACTCTTCGCACGCGACCACCCGGCTCCAACTGCTATTTTAACATATAATGCGCATGATTATATTTAAGGTGACTCGCGACCCATTTACGAGAATTATTCCAGTGCCCAAAACTTTTGAAAATCGACACTTGCGCCCTTATTTCACAGTTACCCTTTATTTTAGTTTCACCCCATAATTTTCAGAAATCTCTTAATTCAATTTATTTTATTATTTTCCTAAATACTCCCCAATAAATAATTATTTTCTTTAAACAATAAACACTCAATAATCACCAAAAATACAAATTAAATCATTGTTTCCTTTTTTCCATAAATACTCCTAAGTAATTTAATTAAATACCTAAATTTTCTATTTCCTCAAAATTACATAAATAAACATTTTTCTTAAATCTTCAAATACCCAAATAAATTAATATTTCCTTTTAATCCATAAATATTCAATAATCAACACAAATACCATAATTAACCAAATAATTTAATTAATTACCTTTAATTCCTTATTTTCCTCAAAACCACATAAATTATTATTTTCTCTTAATTCCTCAAATATTCCATAATGTCCTCAAACACCAGTTTGAATAATTATTATTTATTTTCAAATTTTGGAATATTACAATTCTCCCCTCCTTATTAGAATTTCGTCCTCGAAATTTGCGTTCAATCCATGTTCTCAAGATATACTCACAACTCTCATGATATTACCCAACATCTCTTCCAGGACATTCCATATCATCATTTTTCAGTATTACCACAAGTCCGAGTCTATTACGCATCCTACTTGATTTAATACACTAGCACATCTTCCCAATCCATCACCTCAAGTGAACCACATTATGATCGCTAATATCTTAACCAGCCTAAGGAACATCATCAAGGTTCATCTATTACAATATCATAATCCAACTGTTCCCCATAGCTATCTCGCATTCCCATCGCACTTCCTTTTGATACTATCACGACCACATATCAACCTATAGGCGAGCTCAAAATTCAGAGATATTCAATCCCAATGATAAACTGATTCGCAACACCAAGCTTAATGCAAATGCATCTAACTTCAAATGTAATCTGTAACGATAGGAGTGGGGTCATCCTCTTGCATGACTAGAAATTAATACTCGGTAACGTGACTGGAACCTGCCACGTACTTGCGAAGCATAAGAACATGGAAACGAGATGACATACTCAATCAAGGATTCAACAGCAGTATCATTTAGTCTGACTTTTTCAACTGATTCTTAACCAGATACACAACATTTTCTCGGCAGTATTTTTTCTCACAATTTGCCGCGTATGCTCGAGGTCCCATCAATAAGTAGAGGTAATCCTTTAATCAGGACTATCGAGGAATAAACGTTATCCACTCAATATATCTCGAGATCTAAAATGTCACCAGATCTCTCATCCTAAAGGAATTGACATACCCAATTGCTGGTTCCTACTATGACTTATTCGGTGACCATCAACCCTCAATCTTGTCTTGCTACTAATCTTAACTCCAAATAGCTAATTGGCCATATCTCATCTTAATCGCTATATACTAACCTTGACCTCCTCAAAAATCCTATAAGTTAATTGGAACACAATCTTTAGAACCAGTGTTATCTGCTTCGCAACCAGCTCGACTGAAAGCACCTCACCATACCAATAGCTGTTCTAGGCTCTAAGGCATCTCATAGGTTTCTCCAAAAGCGAAAGCATTCTTCTGGCTGGTATAACAGACCATCTCATGTTTCCGTCGATGTACCACTTGACCAGCACCCATAGGAGTCTCATCCCCTCAACCAGTCAATAATCGACCCTAGGGCATGTGGTTCGTGATTAGTACCGCGTGTACTCATAGTAACAACTATCATTATAGCAGAACTCAACAGTTACTTAGACATGCACTTAACTTCGGTCCTGGCCATATACCCAGGTATCTTCCTGCAATCTTAGAGGGATTTTCTTATTTCTAATTCACTTTATCTCGGATACTTCACGGCGACCCAAAACGTCTGCTACCACCTTTGCTTTACCCTATTTATTATAGAATATCACAGCCTTAGTCCTTCGTCACGCCAATCGCGGCGTCGCCTATACTCTACTCCACCTATGAAAACTAAACACCTACACCCTATCTAGGTAGCGATGCCGAATCTCCAATCAGTAGAACCGCTGTAAACTCCAAATTCACAAGTCCGCAATAGTCTTTTAGTAAATTCCCATCATAGATCTCTCTTGGGATAAGCTCGACCCTAGACTTATCGTAAATACATTTACACCAGGCACACATCTCGATACCTACAGATCTACCATTTACCATCGGACTCCTATAGCACATTCCCACCATGTGGGACCTTTCTGTACCATTCCTGGAAAAATCCAATCATGGACCTTCAACTCACATTCTACCACGACCTCATCTCCTATGAAATTGACGCAAGCCATAATAGGGTGTTGACAACACTTGGCGAGACCAAGGAACTCCAGACCTCTATCTCTATCGTCGGTCTCGACCAATCCATAAATATTGCGAATGCGTGGGTCAGCCCAAATGGCATGTCCATGAACTTATAACGGCCGTACGAGTACGATAAACAATCGTTAGAAAATACCTCGGAGTTAGCCCAACAAATCATCTGCTCGGAAGAGAAGACATTTATGCCTTAAGGCTGCCCGGTTCAATTGTAGGGTCAATCCCTTACTATGGAAACCTTCCTAGTAAATCCTCAAGAAAGTCAAGAGTATCCTTTAATCATTTCCCATAAACGAGGTATGTGTTATCACTAATCCACATCATTAATAGACAATGGTTAGAGACCTGGCAAATCCACCACAAGCCAAGTGTCTAATCCACTCGAACTTAGCAAAAACGATCCGCAACCAAATGTCCATCGCAGGTTTGACCTGTGACTTTCTAGGTCCATACTATTTATCACATCAGGTCATTAGGATACTCTTTGCTAATAGCAATAACTACTTGAATCCTAAGGATCCCAAGGCTCATAAGTGTACCAAATACATCTCATTACATAATACCCTCAAACATTACACATGATGTTTCTCACACCATTCCCATCCTTACAAAACTTGTAATTACAACCACTTATTTGCATTACAGCCCCCCTACTAATCATACTAACTAGAATTCCCCTTATCACCCCTGGCAACCGAGGTAGCTTCATTTGCTAGATAAGCTAAGTCCTCATTGCTAACTACGTTAGAGTTGGGTTCAACAAGTCCCTCTGGTGGCTATGACGGTACCCTCACGGTAGCTTGAAAGGACTGAGTGGTATGTAGTGCTCCAATCCTGAGCACATCCTATACCGGCCCCTGACAAGATTTCCAAATGGCAGTTTTTTGCCTCACAACTCTGACAAAAGCATCATAATGGGAATGAAGACCCCCATCATTCATGTGCTCACCGACGAACATGACTTATCTCTCTGACAATCCCCAAAAGATCTTGTGAATCAACTCTTGAAACAACTCGTCAAGCCGATACATATAACTCACTAGGTACTCCTCTTCGTCTTGCCCGCCTCCCCATCCAGAAGCGAACTCCTATTCCCACCGACACCATAAGTAATCTAATGCTGGGAGATCATTCGGATTGGGTAAAGGTACACCAGAATCTGGGCCTTCGGGTTCCATTGGGAATACTCTAAATCTGTAAACAATACTAAATATCAGGCAAATATATTATGGCTGAACTAACCTCTTCCCCAAACACCTAAGAGCAGGCACAAGTCCTAAACAAATCCCATTATACCACCTCACGGTCCCATCCTAATATGCACTTATCACCCCTGTATGAATATACATTGGGACATCGTCTCTCACACGAATCAACAACTCACTTGACGCAGCCTGACCTTAGTCAATTCACTTAGACCTCCTTAATACTACCCGATAACCTTGGTGTACAGGAACTCGTCGCCCAAAACTGACTCAAACTACGCTCTGATACCAATATTGTAAGCACCCCCGCCCAGATATCCCCAACCACCCGGACTATTCGAACGGGAGCCCCTACGGAAGGAGAAAAGAAGGAAACATAAGACAAAAACCATCATAGCATGCATACACAAGAATTAAAACAACGAAGCAAAGCTATACACATGCATGCACTATGGGAACACCGTTAACACAACGGTCACAAGATCAATAAATGATTACAGGCTCCTGTGCTGACATACATGAGACTCGAGGAATGACTTGGTACAGTAAAAATAATGGAGTAAATCCTACTCAACCATAAGAGTTGATAAGGATTGACGGGACTGTCTGTACACCATACCGACTCTGCCGCTAAAAGCTGACTCCTTTTCCATGATTCACGCTGCCACTACCTTTACATGGTTGCTTCTTGCCTTTTTTGCACTCCCGCAGCGAAGTAAAATGTTTAATAGCGATTAATAAAATCGCGTCTCACATTAATTAAATCTAACTGTGTAATATAACTAATTTAGCCGTCTAAAATCCCACGTATGCACATCGCAAATAAAATTTCAATAAATCTCATATTTATTTTAAATTAAATCACAATAATAAAATCCTCGAAGCCAACTTAATAATTTAAATTTAAATCAAACAACTCAAAATTCCATAATTAATAATCGGGCCGAAACAGACGAAGTGAGGGTAAATAAATTGACAACGAAAGGAACATCGTAGAGGGAATAAAGAACTTATCTTAACGAATATATCCTTAGGCTTGTTCTGTCCCAAAGCGATAAAAATTATACAAACTGTAATATCACAATAATTTACCAAAATTAATAAAATTGACCTTTAAACGAAATTCTAACCGCACAGAATATTTATTACTAGCTTCTCTACATACCTGGCAAATTAAATCTTCATTAAAACTTGATTTAATCTTGATTTCAACTCCAAAATCTCCCAATTTTCGTCCGCGCGCGCTGTTCCTTTTTCCCAATTTTTGCTTGATAAAATCACTGCTCTGAGGTGCCCGAATTGGGCTTTAAATTGAGCAAAAACGAGTGGTTAGGAAGGGGCCACGTGGCAGCAGCGGAGGCAGCCACTAGAGGCACCACCGCCTTAGGCGAAACGACACCGTTTTGGGCGTCCTTACTGATTAAAAATCAGCATTTTCCTCATTCGCGCGCGCACTCCCCCCTGGCTGGAACCCGCGTCTCCCCTCTGGCACTCTTCGCGCGCGACCACTCGGCTCCAGCTGCTCCTTTAACATATAATACGCGTGATTATATTTAAGGTGACTCGCGACCCATTTAGGAGAATTATTCCAACGCCCAAAACTTTTGAAAATCGACACTTGCGCCCACATTTCAAAGTTACCCTTTATTTCAATTTCACCCCATAATTTCCAGAAATCTCTTAATTCAATTTATTTTATTATTTTCCTAAATACTCCCCAATAAATAATTATTTTCTTTAAACAATAAACACTCAATAATCACCAAAAATAGAAATTAAATCATTGTTTCTTTATTTCCATAAATACTCCCAAGTAATTTAATTAAATACCTAAATTTCCTATTTCCTCAAAATTACATAAATAAACATTTTTCTTAAATCTCAAAATACGCAAATAAATTAATATTTCCTTTTAATCCACAAATATTCAATAATCAACACAAGTACGATAATTAATCAAATAATTTAATTAATTACCTTTAATTCCTTATTTTTCTCAAAACCACATAAATTATTATTTTCTCTTAATTCCTCAAATATTCCATAATGTTCTCAAACACCGATTTGAATAATTATTATTTATTTTTAAATTTTGAGATATTTCACCGAACCCTGCATTTCGGGGGCCATTAAGATGCCTCGAACCCTAGGGTTCGAGGCGCTTTTTCCACCGAGAAGGGACAGATAGATAGATAGTGTCACTCCCGTCCTCTCTGGCCCATACACACCCTATTTTCTTTTTTTATTTTTTAAAATACTTTATAATTAATTAATACAAAGACACATTACATTAATCATCTCATGTAACGTCAATAATTGAAGTGTCTGTGTATATATATATGTATGTATGTGTGCGTGTATATATATATATATGTATGTGCTAGTCTCACTCTTTATATATATATGTGTGTGTGTCTACCTGTATATATGTGTATATGTGTGCCTCTAAATATGTATATGTGTGTGTTTGCATGTTTATATATATGTCTGTGTCTGATTATGTATTTTTATCTATTTTTTTTATCTTTGCCCGATTGTGAATGGGCAGTCGCGTATGGCGGATGACGATCAATTTAGTGACTATAATAAGGAAGGTAAAAATGAATTTTCAAATAAGTGTATTTCAGGTATATTAAAAAAGATGGTTGTGAAGAGGAAAATAAGTGGCTACAAATAGAATTTCCCCTCGCCTTTATGTAGGTGAGGTGGGTCAAAATACTCACAGAAGTTATAATTTTTGATATTTTAGGACTTAATTATCTTAAGTTGAAGGCAAATATCTTTAACTAGTAGAGATAGAATTGAATTTTTTGCAGATGAAATGAGTTGGGTATTTGAAGTTTTCTCCGTTACCTCCCAACTCATTTATCTTGAGTTAACAAAAAAATTATCAAACAAAATAAAAATAATGTCAATTTCAAATTTTTTAGAGATGAGATGAGATAAACCAGACACAAGTTAGAGATATTTAAAGTTTATCTTCTATATTCTCATACTCAATTATATCTCATCTTGAATAGAGATAAATGCTAGGTTTAAATTCTCCAAAATAAGAATATAAGAATTAAATATTGGTGATTATTCTTTAAAATCAAGAAGAGATGTGTATTATTTCTTTATTACTTATTAATAGAAACAAGTGGTCAAATAATCACCACGTGATTCTCTAAGTGTTGGGATATGCTAGCTTAAGAGTGCGATTTTGTTCACCCCCTTTAACGGGAGTGATGGTCACCCTCACTGTTTTTGTGAGGGTGACAAGTAACGGAACAGCATGAGATCATTTTTAATTACCATTCCGTTACTTGTCACCCTCACAAAAACAGTGAGGGTGACCATCACCCCCGTTAAAGGGGGTGAATAAAATCGCTCTCCTAGCTTAAGGTATAAGCCACTAAAAAAGTGGGCCCGTAAAAAATAAGAAGGGCACACAAGCAATGAAAAAATTAGTTTAATTTAGTAAAAGCTATATCAAATAGTGTATTTTTCACATTGATAAAAACTGCATTAAATAATATATTTCTTACATTAATTTAATTTAATACAAAAGACACCATACCTAATCTAGAATAATATAAAAATTAAAAATGAGAGTGGATAGCCATGATAATTGGTGGTGTGAACAATCTAAATTAATAAATAAATCTAGAGTTACAATTAGACAAACTACTATTATGTTACATTTATAAGTTAAATTTATTGTAATCTATTTTCTCTACTTGAAGACTAGATGGAATAAGATATTTAGTTTTTAACAAATTCTAATTTATATACTCCATCTCTCATATGACATGTCTAATTTGACTTTTGGTACAAATAAATTTAATCTATCCATAAATTTGAATTTATTGTCCACTTAACACCCAATCTAGTTAAAGTGCTTCCATAATTTGGAAAAAAATTGTTTAAATTTTAAAAAATTTCTAAAATAGGACATGCTTTTTAATATTGATTGTTTACATTTATTTTTAAAATTAAAATTTTTAAAATAAATTATAACCATAAAAATAAAAATACCACTTAAGATTGTTGTATCTTTAGTAGAAAGAATTTTTTTAAAATTAAAATTAATAAAATTTTATAAATGCTTAATTATATCATAAAAAAATTAAGTAATTTAGCTATATTATCAATTAATTTTTTTTTCTAAACTTGAATATAAAAATTTAATTAATAATTTTATATCTTAAAAAATAAAAATTTTAATAATTTTTACTATTTATTTATATTAATAAAAAATCACTAAAATAATCATCTGGTAAGGCCCTAGCTACTCTTTCAGGCAGCCCTGGTTGTTGGGTAGCCAGTATCATCAAGCAATTAATGTTATTTTAGTTAAAGTCAAATCCCTCGCGTGGTGTGCATTTAAGAGCCGATCGAACTGCACTCTTATCTCTATCTAAAAGAAAGAGAGACTTCTGTCCTGGGCCATAGTTTAAAGTGGATCAATAAATAATATTTTAATGTTAATTTGATAAATTATCACTTCGATTATCGTTTGTGTAGTGAAATAAAATTTTATATTTATAATTTTTTTTTAACCTAATCAAAAATACAAATATCGAGAATCAAATAAAAGCCATCATCTAAAAAAAAAAAATTTCTCATATTCCAGAATCATTAAAATAAAAGATTTTAAAAATAATAATTTTGAGTATCTCGATTCTCTGTATCAAAAACATAAAATCTTTATAGGTAAACCAACCAATTCTAAGTATTTAATACTATTTATTAAAGAGAACTAACTTTAATTATTTTTACATGTGTTTGTATCAAGGCATAAACATAGTAGTCCTAGGATACAGGTCAAGTGATTGAGTCACGATAAGTTGAGATTTGCACCAGTAGATCATAGATTAGATTTCTTATCTTGCACAGTGAGACAAAATCTTCACCTATGACTTATCTTCTCTGTCGAAATTGAGGATACGAATAGTGAAGGACCGTGTAAAAACGATAATCCTAAGATAGAAACATAGTAATCGATCCTTGATGTCATCATCGCCAATGCCATTCTTTTGTTTTCTTTTTTCATCCATTTTAAATTGCTATTAAGTGTGTACACGCACACATTTTTCTTACTATAGCACCCCACAAGAGAAAATACTACAACCTGCCACTCTACCTAGACCAAGTCAAACAAATAAACGAAAGGAACATTAATACATCAGCAACCTCAAGGCATGAATACGATGCTTTTGATCGATAGAGACACCCAAAAAAAATAAAATATTAATATTATTGTTGTTGTTTCTCTATTTATAATTAAAATTAATAAGAAAAGATAATAACCTAATATTTTGGGATTAGGACTGTTTCAAATAATCCTCATTGATATACAATCTTTGGAGAGGATTTAAGAGAGAATTGTTTGCATGTATGGTATGGGAATACCTTGCGAAAGGGTCTCTGGGAGACTCTTGGTTCTCCCTTGTGGGACTCTGCAAGAGGGTCTTCCAAGGACCCTTTAACTAAGACGGTCTCCCGAATCCCTTTATGCGACTTTATTATCTTTTATATTTTATTTTTGATTTTTGGGCTTAGTCTTCTTGAAATTGATAAATATGCCTTAATCCATGTGCACATCAAATATGATTGAAAAAAATACAATTACAAATAATAAATGGTAGTTTAATTATTAAGTGATAGATAAGCAACCATTAGTTATTCAAATTGTTATAACTGTATAGCAATAGCATCAATACTCAAAGAAGGGTGAGTTAGCTTATTTAAAAATTTATTTGAAAACTTGAATTGCTTTTTATAAAAAATAACATTTTAATGCAAGTTAAGATTATTGAAATGTTTAGAGTAACAGTTGAAACAATGAATATAATTAAAGGAGGAACACAACGATATATAATGGTGTTTAATCAATCACTAAGGATTTTAGAGTAACCAAGTCTAATCCATTCCATTAACTACTCACTAAGAATTTTTCAATCAATCTATTATAATTCTTTTATAATTCCAGATAGACCCTCTAGCAAAAGTTAAGAATTTTATAACCTTTTACTTAGACAAGCAAGTTTTTTAACAACAAACTAGGTATTACAAACTCTTGCTTAAACAAACAAACCCTATAACAACACAAGTTAGGAAAATCAAGAATGATACAAAAGAGAGTATCTAAGAGTAGACACTTTTGATTACAAGTTCTCTCAATAAAAAAACAAGACTTGAAAGTAAATTTACAAAGATGAAAGGAAAGCCTTGGAGAAAAAAATGAAGAACTAATGAAACAATTAAACTTTTGAAAGAATAAACACTTAAAACTTGAAACCAATCATCTTGATTATCTTGATTCATCCATTTAATCTCTATTTATAATGCTTCACGAGCTCTTTCAAGAATATAGCTGTTGGTGGAGAAATGTGTAAGTTGAAATAATGGAGAAACTAACTGTTGGAGGTGTTAGAGCTTCAATTTGTCAACAGATTGAAGCAATATGTCGACAATTACTATAGCATTATAGCAAAATACTGTAAAAATCAAAAAACATTACAGCGATCAAAAATTACTGTAGCAATCGTTAAAAAATTAATTTAAAACTTTTTCTCCATTTCAAAATTAAACACAATATTTCAAATGTCATAAAAAAATTTATCACAAGATTTTTTACATTGAAATGCATAATGAAATTAATTTTAATTTTGGTATTTAATAGGTCAAATAAAAGTAATTTGGAACACCAAGACAATAATCATTGATAAAATAATTTCATCATCAAAATGCAATTGATTTTTATCATCAAAATGATATGAAAGGCAAAATCATTAATCTATTAAGAATATACATTTTGTCAGTTGACAGGTTTTTAGAATTGGTCGACAAATAGTCTTTTGCCTTAAAAAAATTTTAACTTCATTTTAACCAAGGGTTTAAAACTAATTTTTAAAGATTATTTAAGAGATTTCATTTGTTTGTACAAATCTCTATATATAAGAATATAGTTTGATTGATGATGATGACAAAATACATAAAATTATTTTTTATTATATATTAAATTAATTTTTATTTGACTTAAAATTTAAAAATAATAATTATTTTTTTATCATCAAAATCAATCACAAATGTAAAATATCACAAATAATTAATTTTGAACCCTCCTCGAATGGTGACATGACTCGCAAAGAAAAATATAATGTGAAGTGGTGCTACCTAGATAATATTCTTAATTGAACAACGTTGTACAATTCAAAGTGTCCCATCTGTCATGTTATTTCGTACTAAATTATATATGATATTTAAGGTGATATTTAATATTATGTGACATCTGATTCAACACATTAACATATAAATATCATTTTAAATATTAAAATTAAGTGTATAAATGACATTATTATTCACACAAGTGGAAACTCTTTATTTCAAATCCCATAGTTACTTTCTCAATAAATGCCATAACTTAATTTGCATATATTATCAATAATTGATAGCAAGCTTTATTTTATTCATGTATTGTGATCTTATTTAAATTTTGATATTTTTAAAGCTTTTAATTAAGAAATTTTAGCATTTAATTTGTAATTCATGTTTTTATTTTATTTTTAAATATGTAATTGATCCCAATCTAAAAAAAAAGAATAATTCCTAATAACTTATTCATATAACTTGATTAATGATTATATATCACATTTAAATTTTTGAATGATTGATTCTATTTGTGAATGGGGGTGATCGAATAAATCAAATTTGTATTAAAAATCAAACCAAATTGTGCAAATAGATTTCCAAATTGAACAAATAAAAAAAAAATGAACTAACAATAAAAAAATGAAAAGCAACCCAAAAACCAAAATAATAAAATGAAAAAACGATGTCATTTTTGATATTTTTGTCGATTTGGTTATTTTTATTTTTTTTAATATGGAGACAAAACTGATATAAAATAATCAAAATTATCAAACTTAGAAATCAAATCGAATTGACCTATAAGTTAAACTAAAATTGAATTGACAATTTCAATTAATTCAATTTAATTATTTTAATTTAATTAAAATATTACTTACCCTTATTTGTGAACCATTAGGATATACAATAAGAATAGAGTAAATTATGCCCCATGACATGGGTCAAGTGATTGGACCATGATAAGATGAGAGTCGCATTAGTAGGTCATGGATTCGATTTCTTGTCCTGCGTAGTAAAATAAAGTCTCCATCTGCGATTTACCTCATCTACTAAAATCAAGGGCATGAGCGGCGGGAGATCTTACAAGGGCGATAATCCCAAGAATAGAGTAAATTACACCCCCAAGATATAAGTCAAGTGACGGATAAGTGATATGTTCGGATAAGTGATATGTTGGGATTAGTATCAGTAGATCACGAGATCAATACTCGATGTAGGCAAGGACCAAAGATTTGTCTGTAATTTATCTCTTCTATTAAAATCGAAGACATGAATAACGAGAAACTGCGCAACAATTATAATCCAAAAATAGAGTAAATTACATTAACTAGTACTAAGCTATACCTTAATTATTAGAGGAATTATTCCTCTGTTTTAAGAAATTATACCCTACCATTAGTTTGATGTTAAAAATTAAATAAATTAACCATTTTACCCTTGCCCTCTCCTTTCTCTCTCCTCTCTCACTAAATGTATAACGATATTTATAAAGTAATATATATAACAAACTAATTCTATGCATAATTTGTAATTAGTAATTAGTAATTACAGGAAATATAATTTAACAAATCTGTTAGCAAAATGTATATATAAATATAAATTTTTAAATGAATACATTCAAATATTCAAAGAAAAAAAAGCTTACAAAGAAGCAGAAATTATAGTAACCAATATATTTTCTAAATACATATATATGTAAATATAAATATCTGAATCTATATATATATATATATAATAACTAATATTTATATGAAAAAAAATTATCCGATCATTATCGATGTGGCAACCCCATCTTTGCCTTAGGTTGAACCCGGGAACGACAAAGAAAATACAGAAATATTATACTCATAAATAAATGTAATAAATAATTCTTATAAATTAGCGTAACACATAAAATTTATAATAATACTATCCAAAATTATCCTATATCTTGAAGAAGGTGCTCACTGACAACCTATAATATATATATACATGATTGAAGTGGTGAGACTAAGAAATCTATATAAATATATGAATACGAACAACCCATCAACATTTCATATATATATATATATACAGATATCTAGCTGGATTTTATTCATATTAATGTATATATAGGCTTGTTGGAAATTTACAGTTAAAGCGCTAGCTAGGAAGAAACCCTATTAGTCTTTTCACTCGGCAGCACTAAAATGACAAAAACGAAAGAAACCCTATACTAAGCTGATCAAGCATAAAACTCCTCAAAAGACAGCAAGGTACCATGCATATATGTAGATATAGATAGATAGATAGATAGATAGATAGATGGATGGATAGATAGACTTGAGGTCCACCCTAAAAGTAAACAACCCATCAGTTCTTCCCCACCACGCACGGACACGACGGGTTCATCAGATCATCCTCCATAAGCCATTTCTCAAATTCTAATAGAGGACATTGATTGAATTCACTAGTACTTTGGTGGAGCCCAGTTACGGGCGTGCTGCTTGTAGCCTCCTCCAGCGTCCTCGGCGCTGCCCTTGTTGTTGCTTTCGTAATGGTGCTAGATGATCCTGAAGTAAAAGCTGCTTGACTACTGGTGTTAGATGAACCTGCAGCAAAAGAGTTTACAGTTATTAAGGAATTGATTAATTAATAGAATATACCTAGACTTGTTTTTATTTATTATTTGCACCACCTATAATAAGAGCATCATTAGTGATGCAGCTCTGGGATGTGGTTTGGGAGACTGTTGGGGATGGATTTGGTGGCACCTTCATCCAGTTTTCGAGCAACCTTGCTATATTTCCAGTACTAGATGCGTAACTGGTGGATAATTGGGCTGAACCATCAAATGATTTTGGCTCAAGTGCAGTGCTTTGTTTGTCCAAGGACAAAGCCTGGCTTAGAGCTTGCTTAGCCTTGTTGATGTCAATCTGTAGCTTTCTCTCCCATTTCCATTTGGACATGGACCTGGAAGATGAGGAACCTTCTCGGCTATGGCCTTCATGGCTTTTCATTACCTTCTTCTTCAGATGAGTGTTCCAGTAATTCTTGATGTCATTGTCAGTTCTCTGTGGAAGATAGGAGGCCATTGCTGCCCATCTACGCCAAGATAAAAAAGAAAAAGAAAAAGGAATTAATTAATAGCTTAATTAGACTCAAAGTCTCCAACCAAAAACAGAGAGAGAGAGGAAGAGCGCTTAGACACACACACACACACACACACACACACACACACACACACAAACCTAACTTTCACTACCTGTTGCCAAGAAGGGCTTGAAGACCGATGATCAATTTCTCTTCACTTTCACTGAAGTTGCCACGTTTGATGTCGGGGCGAAGATAATTAATCCACCTGAGCCTACAACTTTTGCTACATCTAAGCAAACCTAAAACCTCCCCCCACCCCACCCCCCCCCAAAAAAAAAAAATAAAAATAGTCAAAAGATAATAGTCATGTGCGTAAATTTGATATTACTATAATCTCTTTTAAGGGGATTCCTGTACTAGAGGTATAGGCTTTTAAATAATGATGGAACTGAATGCAGAATCCAAAAACAGTACCAGAAATAAAAAAGATAAATAGAAAAGGAAGGGACAAGAAAACAAGATGAAAGAAAAGAAAAGAAAAAGTTACCAGCGTTAGCAGGAACAAATCTCCAATTCCCTGGTCCATGCTCTTGGATGTAGGAAACCAAGAGGATGTCCTCTTCTGGCGTCCATGGCCCTTTCTTCACATCATCATTGACACAAGAAGGAATTCTACCCATCTCTCCCAAGGCTTGCCCTTTCTTCTTAGGCGCTTAAACCTCCTACTTAAATAGGGAGTTGGGGTGGGGGGGGGGGAGAACCAAGTTGTCATCCATGCAAAGAAGGTAATTAAAAGGTGTGACAACTGACAAGGGAGAATAATTAATATTTTTTTTTTTTTTGTAGGTAAGAATTTTATAAAATAAAAAATTAATGCCAAAGCGACTACAAACAAAGAGCAAAACATACCCCGGACCACAAAAAACTAGGGGAAAAACACAAACAATCACCCTCCAAATCAAAGAAAAACAAAAACATGTACAAAGGCCAAAAAGTAATAACTAAAAGCATTCAGAATAGATATGGCTAATCTATTGAGACGATCACCAGACAAAACTGAACAAAACACGAGCCTAGAATAACAAGACAATAGAAAACACAGGAGGCACTGCCACTAAGCATGAAACCACAAGATTGCATTGACCATCCTCCAGAAGCAAGGAAACAACAACTCATTAGTGAATAAAAAGTTGGTCCTTGGGAGCTGCCAGACATGACGAAGGGCGTGACTCTACAAAGACGATCCAAAGCGAACAGTTGCCAGACGGGCCCAAACAACACATTGGATTTGATGCGCCAACTAAGAAGCAGATCTCTCTTAATCCAAAAGCTTCTGTTGTTGTTCTCCCTTTAGATAAAATATACCAAAGCGTGAAGCACCATCTTGTTTGAAACCTGCCATAGATCCTTGCTACTCCATCTAGCAGCTGCCCACAACACCCCGATCCTTGCTACTCCATCTAGCAATTGCCCACAACACCCCGATATCCCATCAACGCCACAACCAACTGAATTTCTTAGATTTATGAAAGAAGAACAACATCTCATGGGAATACGAACACTTTAAAAAAGTTGGTTGTGGCTCTCTACATCTGCCCTACAAAGGAAACATCTATCTGAAAAAGAAAAAAATAGGTTAATATGATCAAGAGTAGATAAACACTCCCTGATTACTAACCAGAGAATGAACATATGGGCGGGAATACCCATAGATGACCAAACTAGTCTACACCAAAGGACTAGGGCGCGCTGACCCTAGAGCTCTTGTAATGCTGCCTTGAAAGAAAAGATCTCGTTCGAGGTCAAGAGCCAATGTGGCTCATCAAAGCGAGGAAGGCTAGGGAGATGGCTATGGATAAGAGCGGACTTCAGGTAAAAGGAATTCTCTGGTCAGAGCCAAGAGCCATCCTTAATAATATTTACGACCTTAGCCAAAGTTGAAATGCCTAATTGCCGAGAGAAACAATCAATGAGCACACCTAACGGGTGCCACTGATCATGCCAAAGGAACGTACAGTGAGAGTCCCCAATCTTCCACCCAAATCGAGGCCTCAAAAAGCTCCTAAGTAAGAGCAATTTTCTTCAGTACCATAGGCATGCACAAGGTACTGTGAGGAGCCAGAAACAAGCCCTTTTAACTCGATAGGTGTGCACCCATTAAACCCAAAGCGACTCCATGTCGCCTAAGCATTACGAAATTAACTTGGTGATCAAGGCTTGGTTCCATATATAAGGGGCTTAATACCTAGGCCCCCATACTTTTTTTTGGGGAAACAAATATCTTTCCATGCTACCTTTACTTTAGTGAAATCTGCCTCATTACCATTCTAAATGAAATTTCTGATTAATTGCTTAATCTCTTGAATCAGGCGCTTGGGTAAGATGGACACAATAGCCTAATACACATAAATGGTAGAAAAAATAGAATGAACCAACAGAAGGCACCCCCTAAAGGAAAGCAACCTACTGCGCCACGAACAAATCTTATTCTTCACCTTATTAATGATGGGCTGACAATCCCATAGGATAGCTTGTGGAGAGCAGGGGCACCCCCAAGTATCTCATAGGAAGAACGCCTTATCAGAACCTTGAAGCATTGAGAATAACATCTTTTAGGGATTCGTCCCTACATGAGACAAAACAATCATTCTTTAAAGAATTGGCCCTGAGGCTGGATAAAGAATAGAACCTTTCCAAACTTGATTTCAAAATGCTTACTGAGGCAGGGTCACCATGGGAGAATAATAACAAATCATACCCGAACATGAGCTTCACCGTTCGATTTGTTAGTTCTATATAATGGCAAGTATATCCCAAAAGGGGGGTGAATTGGGTAAATTTTTTTGATAACTTGAAAACTTTGGCTTGCAGGATATTATGTTTCGAAACTTGAGGAGGTATGTTTCGAAATTAATCTTTCTGTTAAGTATGTTTCGAAATATAGATGAGTATGTTTCGAAATCAAACTTATTGACAGAGATGTTTCGAAACCTACTAAGGTATGTCTCGAAATCAACCTTACTGTCAGGTAAGTTTCGAAATATTACTCTCTGATTTGCAAATAACAAAACTCCTTTAGATTTTCAAAAATAATTCTTTTAAGAACATAAACAGGAATAACAACAAGTAGGAACGAGAAATCAAGTACACACAAGATTTATAGTGGTTCAGCACTTGCCTACTCCACTACCTTCAAGCTTACCCACTTACCTTACAACAAGATAAATAACACTTATCTTATACAATCCATCAATTTGAATGCAATTTAAAACACCTTACCAAATAGTTATAGCAAACCTATTGGTATGGAATGAGGAGAGCTTGAAAGAATAAGAGCTTTGGATTTGACTTGCTTCTTCTGTTATTACCACAATGCACGTCAAGGAATAATTGAAAGGAACTTCTTTGAGAGTTCACTAGAAGGGCTTTGTTCACTTGTGCTTGTGACAAAAATCTCTTGTAGTTGTGTAAGAATTGTATATGCTTGAGAGAGAGAGTCTTCTTGTCTTCAAAAGGCTGATATATATATCAAAAGGATACACTTTTGGCTAATTATAACCGTTAGAGACAAGATAAAAAAGTAGGTTTCGAAATATACTTATCAGGTTTCAAAACAACTCATTTTTACACAGAGATTTCGAAACACACATAGTATGTTTCGAAACATACAGCCTTTACAGCTAGATATGCACCAAGAGACAAAATGAGTGGAAGACTTTACTTTAAAAAAAAATGATTTGGTTTTATTCTCCACTAAAACATATCTGAAATTTGAACATCAGGGTATGGGTAGATTCCTAAAAAAAAATATTTAAATGTTTTTGATTAAACAAACATTCAGCTCCCATGCTACTTGGTTTTAAAGATATTTTGCTGACACAGAGTCAGAGGTTTCGAAACATAGATATGAGGTTTCAAAACATACTTTGAAAACTTCTTTCAAGACATATGCAACTCAAAACAAATGCTTGAATGCTTTGCATACAGAAACATAAGTTTCGAAACATGATAGGGTAGGTTTCTAAACATACTTATTAAATTCAATATAGGTTTCGAAATAAGATATGCAGATTTAGCAAACAATGAGACCTAGACCAAGACCATTTCGAAACATATATAAAAACATATAAGAACATTGTTTTGAAACATAGACATTTGGTTTCGAAACATCATTTATGCATTTGGAATATTTCAAACATTTAAGTTAATGAGCCTAACAACTACTTATGCATTGTTTCGAAATATGAAAGCCCATTTCGAAACATGATTTTTTCAAGAGGGAATTTGCATCAAAACTTTTTTTCTCATAAACCAAAAAATATGACATAACACGATTTTGGTTGCATTTTTTGTGGAACTGAAAATCAGAAGACCTGGAGTAGTGGCTCATAATACCATGCAGAATTTGCATCACGAGAACAAATAGATAAGGGGATAAGGGATCCCCTTCCCTCAGACCTCGACCCCTGGCTGCTCGTTAATCTTAACATAATAACGGGGCATCGTAACACACTTGTAAATCCAATTATAGAATTATGAAGGGAAATTCATCAACTGAAGCACCCTCAGGAGGAAATCCCACTCCACTGAGTCATAAGCCTTCGCTAAATCTACCTTCAAAGCACAAAGGGGCCCCCTTTATAGAGATGATATTGAAAAAATCAATTACTGAGTTAGCAAGAAATTGTCCCCAATCCTTGGCACGAAAGCTGCCTGACCCTTTTGGCTAAGATCTTGGTAATGACTTTATACAAGACATTACAACAAGAAATCGACCTGAATTGGGATGACACCTCAGGGTGGGAAACCTTAGGAATGAGACTGATTATGGTCGCATTCATTTTCCCCAGAAGGCGACTGGAGAAGAAACTACCCACCACCTTCACCACATCTGGACCTACAATCTCCTCGGCCTTTCTGAAGAACTTAATAGTGAACCCATCTAGCCTAAGGGCCTTGTCATTGCCCATACTAAAAAGGGCGCTCTTAAGTTCCTTAACAGATACTTTAGCGATGAGCGCGTCCCACTGATCCTGATCCAAGCGCTTATCAATGAATAGGGTAACTTTTTCTAGACGCAGAAGAGTTACACGAGCTCTTTTACCAATAAGATTTTGGAAGCAGGAGACCATAGTGCTCGCCACTTCCTCCTTAGAATTCGTTACTGAGATATCTTCTTTTTAGAGACTAATGATTTGATGATTATTCCATCGAGCCAACATGAATTGGAAGAAAAGTCAAGAACATTGATCCCTCTCCGTAGACCATCGAATCCGAGCTCGGAGGAGAAAATAATCAAATTCTTAAGAAATAGTTGCTAAATAATCCCTATTAAGGCCAAGCTCCTACTGACGAAGGACAAGGTCATGAGGGTTATCCTGCATTTCTTGTTGAATATTATGCAATCTATCTTGAAAAGACACAACGAGCTCAGAGTTATGACCACTAAACCTATTAAGGATCTTCATAGCATCCTTAACAGCTTTAAGCTTCTAAGATACTTGAGCCATAGGAATCCCAAGAACCCACCTACTCAAGCTAGCAGCCACCCTATCCAAGAATAGGGGATGGTCAACAAGATGGTTCAGGAATCTAAAATGACTCATTTTTTTCCAAATATTTTCAGATAAGAACACGACTGTAGGGCTATGATCAGAGATCCTTTGTGAGACCCCCACCTGGATCCTCCAACCAAGATGAAGAACCCTAGTGGGTGGCCCCGAAAAAAAAAAGATGAAAACAAAAGGGAGGCAAACTTGCCATACATACACACCTGGATTCACGTTTAACTGAGAATAAATCTAACAACGGAAGCATAACCACAATCTAAGCATACATCTCAAAACACAACTGGCCCATAGGGTAATAGGGTTCACATACATACTAGCCAAACTAAAAAGAACAACTCAAAAGAGACAACAACCCTATCATACAACTCCGCCCCATAGTAAGGTTAACCTGAACTGCCCTGTACACCGTCTACTCAGGTAGGTCCGACACCACTAGACTCACCCTTAACTTTGGCCTTGCCCTTGCCTAGAATGAAGAGAAGCAATAGTGAGTCACAAAACTAAGCAAACATATAAGAAATGAAAGGCTAACGAGAATAAAGAGACTAAGAATAACCCGCACCCAAGTGCAAAACTCATGCAAAGCATGACGACCAATCATATACGAAGTATAAGCACCAACTGCATAACAAAAATATGCACATATCGGATCTTGAGGTCCAAAGAAAAAAACACTAGCACCCAAGTCCATATCACAAACCTACTGTTACCTTGAAGGTAAGTTGTACCTGTAGCTAGAGCCAAAGCTCGCTTGGGAGGGAGCGACCAACACTCGCCGGGGCTCGCATAAACGTCTATAATATAGCTGGGGCACGCCAAAGTGACCGTAATATATAAACTCGCTTCGGGTATCCTAAACCTGTACAACTGTATCTCAAAACTGACGCCAAGACTTTGCCATGCAACATATAAAGGGTGGAGTAGTAGACTAGACGGGATACGAAGCCCTCATAAGCCAAGTATCCTGTCAAGCCTCGCCAAAAATGGAAGTCACATGCCGAATGTAATGCTCACATCTAACAACAAAAATATTTAAATCACTGTCATACTCGCGACCAAGCACACACTTATGTGTAAACCCCCATATGAATAATTCCAAGTCTTTGCATGCATTTAAATGACATAATATTGGAAAATAAAATAAAATACATACAAAGACTCTTGGCCACAAATCAACCCTCTAGCCCTAACTTATGAGATCCTATCTTCATTCCACAATAAATTGGAGAGGGAAAGAACTCTCCATAGCCATATAAACAATACCCAATAGATAGGGTACTGAGAGAAATTACCATCATTCTTTAGATGTGTAAAATAGTAGGAGTTGCTCACTGGACACTACTAGGTGACTGCACTCTCACCCTGCAATTAAAACACAATAAAAACAAATCATAATAAAACTTTTATATTTTTTTTTTATTTTAGTGAGAGGTTTATACTCGCCAGTGTACGAGTGCAGTTGTAGTCCAAATTTAAATTTATATTTTCTGGATGAATCCAGGTCGTCCACTGAGAGATTTATTTATGGCAAAAGAAAAAGAATGTCACACACACGCACACGCATTTGGACAAATTGACAACAAGATTTTTTATGGTTTTGTTTTTAGACAACAGATACTAGAAAATAAAGTAAGGCAAAAATTGAAATAAACATTAAACGTAAAAATATGAATTTGGATAGTGTTTGAGTTAAGACAATTTCAGTACCAACCCGTTGATTCCCAAAGTTTAGCATAAAAGATTAGCAACATTAATTTAATTTCAGATATGAGGGTTTGTTATTAAATGCAATTAGAGATGATGATAGTTATAGGTTAAGTAATCCCCATACATGATATGCGGGATTCTAATTTAAGCAACTACCATAAATCCAATTACAATTAATATACAAAACAACTAAATTAATCATCCGGGTTTGGGTATGATAGCGTTTCCAGTTCTAGTAACTCTCATACATGGCATGAAAGCTCTAAATTAGGCTTACGCTCCAATCCAAACCTAGTGATTTTTTAATAATTAATACACACTCATACTGAAATTTAAATTAAGGTTACTTATTTAAAACGTAGCTTTCTTTGGGAATCATTGGCGTTAGACACTGTCCTTGCCTTAACCCAAGATTAGATTTAGCTACTCATCTCCATTAAATTAATTGACAGGAATTTAAATGACATAATTTAAATAACAGAATTTAAATGACAGGAATTAAAATAGAAGAAACTAACCGGCCATTTAGGCGGTAGATAATTAAAATACAAGAATTAAAATTGCAAGAATTTAAAGGCATAAACTAACCGTCCATTTAGGCGGTGAACAATTAAAATACAAGAATGAAAATTGCAAGAATTTAAAGGCATAAACTAACCGTCCATTTAGGCGGTGAATAATAAAGTAATAATAAATGACATAAGAATTTAAAAGAAGAAAGGAATGAAGTAAGATCATAAGAGAAAATACTAAAGAAAATGAGAGAGAACAAAAGCAATTCTCAAAGAGAGAATTCTAAGGAAATAACTAAACTTTTATTCAAGAATAATAATCACACTTACAAATGCAATCAAGTGATCTATTTATAGGCCACAAGATGCAATACAAACCACACAATTTCAATTATTTAACTAGACATAATTATATCTAATGGGCACTCACACACTTAAAGTTAAATGGATTTTAGCTATAATACACACCTAATATTAAATGGATTTTAGCTAAAATACATACCTAATAAAGCACTCATAAAGTTAAATGGATTTTAGCTATAATATCCACCTAATAGTTAAATGGATTTTAGCTAAAAAAACACACCTAATAAAGCTCTCACATACAAAATAAAAATAGATTTCTATAAATTGGTTTTTAATCTTCATTAGGATTAAAAATAATCCTTGGGTCTTCTCCAAATAATATTCTCCATGGATTGCTCAAATTGGGCCTTAATTCTTCATGGGCTTGAATTCTTCATGGACTTGATTTCTTCATGGGTTTGATTTCTTCATGGATTTGATTTCTTCATGGACTTGAATTCTTCATGGGCTTGAATGCTTCATGGCTAAAAATAAAAAAAATAATTTAATATTATTAATAAATTATATATTATATATATGTATTACACATAGCACACATATATATTAGATTATATTATATATATAGTACATGCATGCATATAATGATGTATATGTATTATATATAATTTTATATATTATTATTATTTACTTTAGAACTTCATTTCATTTATCTTTCAATTTAAACTTGCATATAACCATAAAATATATATTAATATCTAATTTAAACCATATTTAAGATCGAAAGAAGGGTATAATTATAACAAAATTTTTACAAAATTAATCACTAATCATACCCCCCAACTTAAACATTGCTAGTCCCTTAGCAATCAGACTATACACCTGCCAAACTTTATTCACAATAACTATATGAATGTAAAAATTTCAAATTTGAAACCAAAATGCATAAAATCGAATAAGTAATTTAGCATTCTAAATCAGATTTTTGGTTAAAGGTCATACAATCTCAGGAATAGAAATTAGGATAACCAACACACAGACTTACTCCCTCAAAGTTTTGACTTCAAATCTCACTATGAATTTTCTCTCCAATAAAAAGGATTCCTCAGGTGTACACACAAGGGGGTGCACCGTTATAAGAGTAAATGCAGAACAAGTTCAAAACTCGGTGCCATCCCAAATACAAGGAACGTATTTTCATGAAAGAACAAGGAAATTGACATAGCTTCATGATTGGAATAATGCTCTAGATGAGTAACTTCTGAATTTAAACATGATTCCCTACTCCAAACTCGAATTCTGAGATCACATGATTTATAGCATCAAAAAAGGACCAGAATGGGTTGTAATGGGGCTATAAGGTTAATACGGGTTGTCAAAGAAAATGTAGAGTGTGCAAAGGGTGTGTCAGGATTTTTTTTTTTTTTTTTTACCATTTCTTTTGAAACAGTTATGCTGAATAGCTAAGAGAATTTTTCCCCTTTTTTTTCACTTTTTTTTTTCTTCTTTTTTTTCTTTTTTTCTTTTTTTTTCTTTAAATATGAAAATAGATAAACAGACTAATTCCCAAAATCACACCAAACGAGGGTAACGAAAGAAATTGTACTACAAATGGCTCAAATGGGATAGCAAAGGAGGTTAATTTAAAGAAAGAAAAATGTTTAATAAGCTCAAAATGAAAGAAATTGATCCCTCTATCATGCTTCTACAAAACGATGATACTCAGTCATCTAATTCAGAGTTTGAAACCAGTCAAACTTATCCATTATCATACTAGACATTCAAAACGAATTGATATTTTGAAGCCATTGAAAAGATAAGATAAACAATAAAACATATTTAGAGTAAGTGTTATTTCACTTAGAATTAACGGTTATTAGGCTCAAACACTCACTTGGGTAATAGTCTCCACTTCTGTTGAGGGATCATACAGTGTACTAATCAGCTAATTACCGTTACCTTTGACTTTATGACCGATAATCAATTTTTAAATTTTGAATCCCTGATGAATGCAAATTACTTATTCTAATGCATATACGTTTTCAAATAAGAAATCAATGCATTCATGTTTCGTATTGCAAACTTAGCCGGCTATCAGTGCATAACTTCAAAGCTTTAGGAATAGCATTATTTAAAACACATAATTTTTTTTTTTTTTTAATAAGAGCAGATAAAGATAATCAAGTCACACAAGACTACAAACTAACAATAGCAAACTCACAGTTAAATATAAACCAGATGATTCATAATTAGACCTTACACCCCCCAACTTGAATTGCAGTAATAAATTAGGGTTGTTAGGAATACCTGTAACTCCACAAGTTCATTTTGCTGTGAACTGCTAAAACTTAAACAACAAATGAGCACACCATATATATATATATTTATATTTTCATACCAAAATAAAAATTGATGCAAGTCATAAGATAAAAAAGTGCGTCTCAAGAGTACAAAAAGTACTCCTTACTCAGCCACCTTATCAAAGACTTTGCTAACAACATTCCACAGTTTTGTTTTGTTTTTTTTTTTTTTTTTTTTTTTTTAAGGAAACAACTAAGAAAAATCCTGCAAGGTGTACAATAACTAGATGCGTCTCAAGAGTACAAAAAGTACTCCTTACTCAGCCATCTTAATAAAGAGCATTTCTCACAGTGATAAATCTAAATTAATCGGACCCCTTTGGCGCTTGTTACTAATTGCCTTAGACCAGTCTATCCGAGGCTCATGAGGATCGTACTGTGGAACATAAGCATGTAATTTCTCTAGCAGCTTATCAATGGTGGATGCAGAAATGAGAATCTTTCTTGCTGAACGAGAAATGAACTGTTGGTCCACAGCCTGATCAAGAAAAGAGAGTAACCCATCGAAAAAATGGTTAACATTTAAAAGTCCAATGGGTTTGGTATGGAGATTACTCTTGGCCCAGGAGATTATACAAAAGATTTCTTCAAGTGTTCCAAAACCTCTTGGTAAAGCAATGAAGGCATCTGACTGATAAATCTTACAAGCCATGTGCTCAGACATAGAAGTCGTTTCTATAAGTTGACCGCGTGTAATCCCGGAAATATGTGGTTCAGCTAAAGGGATTGGCATTACACCTACCACAGATGAATTTCCAAGATGTACAGCTTGTGAAACATAACCATTCAATCCACGACTCCCCCCCCATATACCAAATTAATTTTTTTCTCTCCTAATTTTTTACCAAGTTCGCTCGCTGCAAGTGCGTAACAAATATCGCTCCCAAGTTGAGAGCCACAAAGTACACATATGGTATTGATTCGACGAACTAACTGGCCTTCCATGTTTGTTCCTTTTGTATGTCCTGAAAAGAAGTTTGGCGATCAAAAGTAGCTATACAACAATTCAACAAGAAATAAATACAAACAAAAATCATGCGTATGTATAAGTAGTTGTGATTGTGGCTCACATCTTCCTCTGGTTTTACGTCCAGAAACGACTTAAACACTTTCTATGAAGCGGGGATAAGCTTCCCATCCAATTTTCTTATAGATTGGCAAACAGGGTCGTTTTTAGTCAGATTCCCAAGACTATAGCGTTGGTGGTCACTTCTAAACTGGGTCCATAAAGCAAGAAGTTCTCTTTGCACTATTCCACATGGATGCGTCTCAAGAGTCAATCGGATATCATCTAAAGACTCCTTACTCAGTCCATCCTTTATGAAACTAATTTTATCTTCTCGATTTATGGACGTAAACCCCACAGATTTGCATCGTGTGTTACAGGTCCATCGAGCACATTTGTAACAACCATTCACTCTTTTCGCTCTTCTTTTCTTCGCAAAACTACTCTTCCCTAAGCCTGGAAAATGCTTAAAACTAGGTGAAGTTTCACCAGCTAATCGAACTTTTGCTTCGATCAGCCAACGAATATCTTCAGGGATGTTATTAAGCATCAACAGCCAAAGTCTTTCACACCTAGCAGCATAAATTTTTTTTAAATCATTCTGCGGGAGAGATGGATAGTACTTGTGAATTTTTGAGAGATAAAGATCCATTTTTTTTTTTTTTTAACTATACTAAGAAGAAAGTAAAGAACTATAAACTTTACAAAAGGGATGAGAGTACCTGATCGGAGAATAACACAAAGGAGAGAAGATTGAGCTCAAGAGGGGTGACTTGCCTCATACAGATATGGAGTCTCTTATAGAGCAATGGGCATCACTATTCTACACTCGACTCGAGGCATGCCATAATTGCACCGTCAGACTTGACGTAGTTTAGCGTCTCATTTTTCAACATTTGGCAGTGTGCCTTTTTTTTTTTTTTTCAACGCTCGGCGCCTCTGTTTTCAACATTTGGCAGTGTGCCTTCTTTCTTTATAGGGCAGTGTGATTGCACTGCCCAAGAAAAGATGGCTACCACCAGCGTCAATTCTGTCTCTCTCAATTCAATTTTTGTTTTTAATTAATTTTGTTTTAATTTATGTTTTTTTTTTTTTAGGTAAAAATTTTGTAGACACCTTACCCCCAACTTAAATTGCGCATTGTCCTCAATTGGCAATAAAAGGATAGAAGATAGGCATACCTGGCGGTCTTCAATACATAAACTTGTATGGAGAAATTTTATTTAGACTGCACATAGAGAAACACTAGTTAAGTAATGCAGAAAAGGAACAACTTATATGTATATATAAAATTATTTTATTATATTTTTATTTATTTTTTTTTTTAGAATTTTTTTTTTCTTTTCTTCCAATTAAGGATCAAATGAGTGATTGCCCACCTAATCGTATAATATCTCCCATTCACTACACCACTTTTAAAGTTATTTTCAAAATTATATAAATTGATTTTTCTCATGAATGCACATATATATTTTGAAAATATATCGTCCGGAGGTGTTGGTTTTATTATATCCGCGTATGGCACATTAATTTGCACAAACATCTCACACGTGTTTGGTTTAATTTGATCCTCAATAATATCGACTAACCTAAAAGATAGAAATTGAGGGGTAAATGTGGATAAATTTATGATTTTTTCACATTTTGGCTCTCGAATTTTATCCTCTTCTTCCTCCCAGGTTTCTTCTTTTCTTACATCATTTTGGTCTTTTTCTTCCTCCAAGGCTTCATTGACATCTACCTCACTGTGATCAACCACTCTCTCTTCTTGCACTAAAGGGTGTACTGTCCTAGGGGCATCAAGTTTCTCAATTATTTCTCCATTCCTTAAGACAGTTACTCCTATGTCCTGCTCCCGACTTTCACTTTTGATGATGGGTTTTATTAATGGGATTTGGAGTGAGTTGGGATGGACAGGCTCTGACATGCTCAAAGTCTGTGTTAGCTGTGTCAATTGGTTCCTAATGTCCTCTGTAACTCTAATGGTGTGTTCTTGACATTTGGACATTTGTGCAAAAATTTCTATTTGGCCTTGCATAAATAGATTGAAGGTATCTTCTAAAGAACTCCCATGAGGGGGTTGATATGCATCGAATGTAGACCCTTCATTCATTTGAAATGATTGAGGCTGGGAAATGAAGTGCTCATGTGGTTGGGTTACAAAATCATTTTCCCATGAGAAATTTGGATGAAAGTGTGAATTAAGGTGATATGCATCAAAGTCCGAATGGTAGTTTTCCTCATGGTTCTGGTAATACATTCCCTCATAGTTGTGTGTGTGTGTGTAACTGGATTGACCATACAATACCTCCTTAAAAGTAGGTATTATAGGGCAGTCATCTGTTAAATGAGCTGAAGTTTCACACACAGCACACCAAACCTCAATTTCATGGTAAGTGGGTAACAAATGGGTAATGTCTGGTTGCAAATCAAAAGTGGCTTGCCTAAGAGGGTATAGATAATCCTTAAGAGGTCTAGACAAATCGGATTCAAAATGATAATTTTCATCATGATAAGTATCTTGTGCAGACAGATTGTAGTAATTTTGAGACATGAGTGTAAAGTTGACAATCCAATTGCAGGTAAAGACTCAGAATGATATGAAAATACTGTTTCAAAATTCTACCTGATCTCAGTCTCATATACAATGCACAAACAAAAATAAAGTAAAAGAGAAATAGAGTTACCGATTTTATCAAGAGATGCTTATTCTTTTATTTTTTTTTATTTTTTTTATTTTTTTATTTTTGTTTTTGCCTTAATCTCCCCGGCAACGGCGCCAAAATTTGACTGCACTCTCACCCTGCAATTAAAACACAATAAAAACAAATCATAATAAAACTTTTATATTTTTTTTTTATTTTAGTGAGAGGTTTATACTCGCCAGTGTACGAGTGCAGTTGTAGTCCAAATTTAAATTTATATTTTCTGGATGAATCCAGGTCGTCCACTGAGAGATTTATTTATGGCAAAAGAAAAAGAATGTCACACACACGCACACGCATTTGGACAAATTGACAACAAGATTTTTTATGGTTTTGTTTTTAGACAACAGATACTAGAAAATAAAGTAAGGCAAAAATTGAAATAAACATTAAACGTAAAAATATGAATTTGGATAGTGTTTGAGTTAAGACAATTTCAGTACCAACCCGTTGATTCCCAAAGTTTAGCATAAAAGATTAGCAACATTAATTTAATTTCAGATATGAGGGTTTGTTATTAAATGCAATTAGAGATGATGATAGTTATAGGTTAAGCAATCCCCATACATGATATGCGGGATTCTAATTTAAGCAACTACCATAAATCCAATTACAATTAATATACAAAACAACTAAATTAATCATCCGGGTTTGGGTATGATAGCGTTTCCAGTTCTAGTAACTCTCATACATGGCATGAAAGCTCTAAGTTAGGCTTACGCTCCAATCCAAACCTAGTGATTTTTTAATAATTAATACACACTCATACTGAAATTTAAATTAAGGTTACTTATTTAAAACGCAGCTTTCTTTGGGAATCATTGGCGTTAGACACTGTCCTTGCCTTAACCCAAGATTAGATTTAGCTACTCATCTCCATTAAATTAATTGACAGGAATTTAAATGACATAATTTAAATAACAGAATTTAAATGACAGGAATTAAAATAGAAGAAACTAACCGGCCATTTAGGCGGTAGATAATTAAAATACAAGAATTAAAATTGCAAGAATTTAAAGGCATAAACTAACCGTCCATTTAGGCGGTGAACAATTAAAATACAAGAATGAAAATTGCAAGAATTTAAAGGCATAAACTAACCGTCCATTTAGGCGGTGAATAATAAAGTAATAATAAATGACATAAGAATTTAAAAGAAGAAAGGAATGAAGTAAGATCATAAGAGAAAATACTAAAGAAAATGAGAGAGAACAAAAGCAATTCTCAAAGAGAGAATTCTAAGGAAATAACTAAACTTTTATTCAAGAATAATAATCACACTTACAAATGCAATCAAGTGATCTATTTATAGGCCACAAGATGCAATACAAACCACACAATTTCAATTATTTAACTAGACATAATTATATCTAATGGGCACTCACACACTTAAAGTTAAATGGATTTTAGCTATAATACACACCTAATATTAAATGGATTTTAGCTAAAATACATACCTAATAAAGCACTCATAAAATTAAATGGATTTTAGCTATAATATCCACCTAATAGTTAAATGGATTTTAGCTAAAAAAACACACCTAATAAAGCTCTCACATACAAAATAAAAATAGATTTCTATAAATTGGTTTTTAATCTTCATTAGGATTAAAAATAATCCTTGGGTCTTCTCCAAATAATATTCTCCATGGGTTGCTCAAATTGGGCCTTAATTCTTCATGGGCTTGAATTCTTCATGGACTTGATTTCTTCATGGGTTTGATTTCTTCATGGATTTGAATTCTTCATGGACTTGAATTCTTCATGGGCTTGAATGCTTCATGGCTAAAAATAAAAAAAATAATTTAATATTATTAATAAATTATATATTATATATATGTATTACACATAGCACACATATATATTAGATTATATTATATATATAGTACATGCATGCATATAATGATGTATATGTATTATATATAATTTTATATATTATTATTATTTACTTTAGAACTTCATTTCATTTATCTTTCAATTTAAACTTGCATATAACCATAAAATATATATTAATATCTAATTTAAACCATATTTAAGATCGAAAGAAGGGTATAATTATAACAAAATTTTTACAAAATTAATCACTAATCACTAGGTCAAGCCTATGCCTTCCCTTATAACATCCAACCAAAATAATCCCTTCAAGAACCCATTAATGCCTCAGCTAACTCCTTATTAGTCATGCATGCGCGCGCACGTGCACACACACACACACACATATATATATATATACAATGAATTAAAAGCCATGGAGACTCGGCCATACACAGGGTCTCAACCATATCTACAAATTTTTTGCATCCCTCACCATAACAATTAAGTGTCGACTATATATATATATATATATATGACCCACCCTTTTGCCACTTAACTCACAACATATATATGCTTCTCGGCCGTATATATACATATATACATATAAACATATGCATGGCAAAGACTAACTCACTCATCCACGTAAGCTAAGATCCAAGGACACACACTAACTAGCTAACACCAAAAGGAATTTGAAGGGAAACAGAAAGGAGAATGAGAGCTTGCCTGCACTTCCTTCATCTTCATCTTCTTCTTCTTCTTCTCTGCACTTCTTCACTGATCATGCACAAACATTTCTCTGTAATTAATTTTAATTCCAACTATTTTATATATAGGAGAGACAGATGGTAGTGGAAAATTATACGTGGCAAGATGGAGAATAAATTCTCCAACATGCCTCTGAAAAGCTAGCTTCTGAATTGAGAAAGTGGACTGAAAATTCAGTCTCAAAAGGACCCATTCGAATGCTACAGTAACCAATTCGAATGAGAGGAATTATATGAAAATGGATATTCTGGACAAATTTGACACATCTTTGAATTTTTGGCATAACTCTCTCATTCGAGCTCCGATTGATGTGATTAAAGATTCTATGGAAAGACAAGAGAAAAATATACAACTTTCATGTTTTGAGTTTTTTGAGATTCAGACTACATCGAGGTTAAAATCGGGCTTTAATAAGAAAAATTAATTTTTGGAATGAGAGTCATTAGAATGAAATAGAAAGACATCCGAATGTAAGAACAAAATTGAGTCCATTCGAATGCTACAAGGAACACCATCCAAATGAATTTCAAAACTCATTCAAATTCTTCAACCTTCATTCGAATGGCACATACCTCATTCGAATATCTAAACTACAACTCTCCCATACGTTCGTATACAACACCACACTTACCTTAATCTCTTAATTTTCACTCTTAAACATTATCCAACATAACCATGCACCAACTATTAATTATAATATCAACCCAACAAGATTAAATTAGTACCAAAGCATATGAAAGTCATACCCGAGACTCACAATGGGTCGTTACATCCTTGGCTAAAAGGAAAAGAGCCTTACTTTCCAGATAGCAGGCAAGCCTACCATCATTGACCATGACTCTATCCAATTTATGGAAGATACACTCCTTTTCAAACCGCTTATTGTTCCAAGCCAATTTTGGCCCACTAAAAGCCAAATCCTAAAGCGAAACAGATGAGAGAAATCCATTAAACCTATGCATTCCCAAAGATAGAGATGTGCTTCCACATCTCATCTCAAAACTATTTCGATAGACGTTAAAATCACCTAGGGTCGTTAGCAATCGACACCCCCACTTTTCTCAGAGAATTCCATAAACGAGCTTGGTCCACTTCCTCATTCCTAGCATAAGTGCAAGACACAAAGAAATGAGTGATAATATTAGGACCCGTCACTCTGACATGAATAAACTGGTCAGACTTGCTCAAAACTACCAAATTAAGGGTGGATAGATCATAACCTACCCAAATACACCCCCATCACACCTATCATAATTAAAAACCCAATTCCAATAGGGCATAATAGCTTGAGAGACTTCCTCAGCGTGCTTTTCTCATACTCAAGATTCTAAAATAGCCACTAGAGAAAATTTATTATGAGAAATAAGTGATCGAACCTCCCACTACTTTGGGATCTGATTTAGCCCTCACATTCCATGCATCAATCTGTATCATAAACACTCCTGAGGTCATAGACCCCTGTTGATTCCTATTACGTTCTATTTTCACCTTTTTCTCTCTCTTCGCTTGCGCTTTCGTCCTCAGCCTACATACTACCCTCCGAACTTAAACTCGCCGCTCTATCAGGTTCCAAGACTTCCCTTTTACTGCCACTCTCTATCACTAAAGTCTCTTGGATAGTCCCTCTCATCAACCCCTTCTCCTGGCTTAATGGTCTAGGTAACATCCTTATCTTCGTCCGTCAAGAGACAATATTTATTGTTTTTTATTTGATCATCAATATCCTTTGAGTCGTAATCTGGCCCCGAGGGTCTAGTAGATGGGCTTATTTCCTTATCCCTATCACTCATCTTATCCTTCCTTTTTTTACCTTACACTTGAACAAAGCCCTATCTTGTCCCTCTTGATTTCGAGAATTTACATCTTTAGGATTAGGATTTGGTTGCTTTGGGCACTGCAAATTTGGGTGACCAAAAACCCAATAATGAGAATAAATCGACGGTATCCATTAATACTCAATTGGAAGCCTAGAGATATGATTTTCACTAGTAGCTTCATCGTATCCCTGATCAATATCTATATACTTGGAAAGTTTGGAAGAAACATTTACCTCAACATAAACCCTAGTATATCCTAATCTTGATCTATCCTATGTCATAGGATCTGCATAAAGAGGTCTCCCTATCTCACTCGCCATAATCGAAATTCCTTTCAACGACCACCCCTTTAAAAGGGGATTATGAATCTTAGTCTAGAGGGGGATTGATGAATGAGACTCTTTAGCTAGATTCATACTCTTTTCCCAACATTTTAAAATAAATGGGCAGTCCGCAAAATGAAAAGGACTCATGTCAAAAACTTTTAGCATGTTTTCTTGGGAATCAAAATGAAAAAAGAAAAAATTGCAGTTATTCGAAAGAACTTCTAAAAGGCCATGGCGTTGCCATATATGCTTAGCAATACTTTGGACTACCAGAATTGGAAGTCGCTTTTCAACAAAATAACCCACTAAGATATTTATCCAATAATTAGAGTATTTCTCAATTACATCACTAGATAATTTAACGAGAGGAATTTCAGATTGCATACCTAAGAGCAGAAAGTATTTCAAGCGAGTTGGAGCACGTTGAGCGCGACCTTTCGTGATGTCGGCCCAAGACTTAATGGGTTGCACATTGGACCTTTGTTGATTTCTCATGTTTTATGGTTGCTGGTCCTTGACATAGGGGCCCTTTCCCTGCTGGGCCTTATTATTTCTATCCTTAAAAGTCCACTGCCCATATAAGTTCTCTTGTTTATGATTTTGTATATATGGAGCCCATCTGGCTTGGCCCAACCATGGGTTGTTTGCCTGGAAGCCCACTACTGCCATTGTCCTTGGAGCTCGGCCCATGCATCATCCTTGGGCTACCTAAACCCATTGAGGAAGATCATTTGATTGCTAAATGTCACATGTATTTATTCCAAAGAAAGAGGATTTTCTCCCTCTTAAGCCCCACAAAGATATTAAAAAAACGAAAGATACTCGCTGACATAAAATAATGTGCTAAAACATTGAAGGGTCGTCGTTGTTTTCTTTTCGATGAAAACGATGCCAATGAATAATTATTTTTAGATGGAAATGATAATATATATATGATTTATATGAGTTGGTAAGCAGGGAACATCCCTACTAAAATTAATTTATAGGTAATATTTGATTTTTTAAAAATATTTTTAGATAAAGTTTTAAATAAAACAAGCTTTGATATAAGGGTTAATTACACCAATAATCACTCAACTTTGCATTCTGTTACTGTTTGGTTACTGAATTTTAAAATGTTATCTGTTAGTTACTAATATTTCAAAACTGTTACTGCTTAGTCACTGAATTTTGAAATATTACCTATTAATCACTAATATTTCAAAATTGTTTTTCATCTATCACTCGCGAACTTAAAGTTCAGTGACTAATTAATGAGTGACGAGTAAGAAACGATTTTGAAATACTAATGACTTGCAGGTAACATTTTAAAGTTTAGTGACTAAACAGTAATAGTTTTGAAATATTAGTGATTAAATAGTAACATAATGTAAAGTTAAGTGATTATTTGTGTAATTAACCCTTTGATATAGTGATAAAGTTATTTACGAAATTAATTAATTACTATTTAGATTTAAAAGTTGCGAGTTCAAATTTTGTCAATATAAATAAATTTTTTTTATTTTTTAAGTAAGATACATAGAGTTTTTTTAGGAGAACACCTTATTAGTAGAGTTTCATAATATCATAACATGTTGTGCGCTTATATTCATATTAAAGAAGTGAACTATGTACATGCAAAAGTGAATTAAATGAAAGTTTCTTGGCTAGCATTTGACGATAATAATTTAGTCTATAATTTTTTAAGCAAAGTTTTAAATAAAATGAATCTTTATGTGCATGGTGGTAAACTTATTTTAAAAATTAATTATTGCTTAAATATTATGAATTCAAATCTTATTAATGTAATTAATTTTTATTTTTTAAGTAAAATGCATAAAAAGTATTTTAAGAAAATTCTTTCCTATAACAGTCTTTATAACACTAAAACATTTTAATATTTGCTTATATAATAGTATATATATAATGATATTTATTTGCTTAATTTTCTGAACCGATTGCCAATTTAATTATTCTTTAATTAGCTAGGTAGGACAATATCTACTACCTGTTTCATTATCTTCTGAACTGTTGAACTTCTTTTGAGCCTTTCAACCAACTAAACATTATCCCAACGAAGTGACTTCTTAGACCACTAAAAGAGATTATAGTAAAACTTGTGCGACCAAAAATTACTAAAACTACTTGATTAATGTTCAACTCCCACAGCCAGAGCTTAAAGTCTTTAAATAAAGAAAGAAACCCTAGTAGGGACAAAACAGTAAAACAAAAAATAAATACAAATGAAAACAACACAAAAACAGGAAAAAAAGGCCCAAAACTGATGATGGATTTTGATGCCCAAAAGAGCCCCTAAATGGTTTAGCAGTTTGGGCACATTGTAGAGCTTTGAATAAGCTTTCAAACGATATCTTATGGCACAGTCTGCATTACAGACACCTTAATTAGTTAGACTGTGCATTGTTCGTTACCTATAAATGTATACAATATACTACTGTTCACAATGTTGACGGGCAAGTGATTATAGTGTGTTGTGAGCATGTCATACTTTGTTTTTTGGTTATTTTAATTTCCTGTAGCTATCTCAAGCTGTTGATTGCTTTGAAATATGATATTTAAAAATTTTCAGATTGTATAATTAATCTAAAATTTTAAAAATAATTAATCCCATATGTCTTTAAAAGAATTGCCACTAAAGAATTGTGGAATCAGTTAATCTGGAACATTTAAAATTTAAAATTAATAGGTATTATAATTAATAATCTTAAATTTGAACAAAAAATATCTCCTAGTTATTCTTCTATCTAGGGTTGCAAACAAGCCAATTCTATTAAAGCTCAGAATTTTGTGTTAAGAATTTTATTGGGTTTATTTATATAAAAACTTCCCGAGCTCCAACTCTAACTTGAGCTTTAACTCATTAATTATATTAAACAAGTTTTAAGCTAGTTTCATACAAGTATTTTTATAATTAAGTTTTAAATTTAAAGATCATTATAAGCTTGATTTTAGGTTTATTTATGTAAAACATATAAAATTAGCATATTCTAATATATTTTTATATTTTGAATAATATGAATAATATAATAATAAAAATTCTCAATTATAAAAAGCATACATCATTTCAAAATATATTTCTTATAGGTCTATTAATAAGTCTCTAAACGGGTTTATTAAAGGATTTATAAGTGAGTCTACAAACGAGCTTATTCATGAGTTCAAACAAGTTAAGCATCTTAAAACTTAAGCTTGGCTCAACTTGAAATGTGGAATGTACGTAATTACTAATCCCTTACATGTGTGTCTATATTTTTACATACATACATATTAAGAATATAATTCATGCTATGTATGTGTAAATGAACAAATAATTACACTTGATGATTGAACTTTGATTCTTTATATTTTTAAAGAAAAATTTATATTAATTAAGAAGAGTTTTAATATAGTGGTAAAATTGGTTCCAAGTTAGAGTTAATAGGTTTAAATTTTGTTCACATAAATTTTGCAATACCCAAGATTTTTTTAAAAAATGCAAAAAAAAAAAAAAAAAAAAAGAAGAGAGATGGTGGTTTTTCTTAAAAGAAAATGGCTTGAGGTATTCGGTAATTGTCGAAATTGGTGTAACAATATAATTTCTCAAAAGTTTTTGGGTGCAATTTTAATTTCCTAAAAGATAAGGAGCAAAGAAACAACCCAAAAGAGGTGGGCCTTCATGAAGTTTGCAATATGTTTAGGACTTAGAAACAGGAACCTAACAAAAAATAGAGCAAGGGTTCGAAGATTTTCGAAATACAAGTCAATCTATCATTGGATTATTTAGAGATTTTGAACATGAGACTTTCTTTGGGGAGCTTGGGAGCAACAGATTGGCATTAAAAAATAGTGGTTTTGGTGAAGTTGTGAAGAGTTTCAAAGTTTCAATACATGTAGATCAAAATATGGTAGTTTTTTTAGTTTTTATTTAGCTTATCCTCATCTAGATATGCTATATTTATTTTCATTTTTTTAAAAACATGGATTAGATTTTTCATTTCAAGAATAGAAAGAAAAAATAATTTCTTTTGGTCATGTTCGATTTTGCTAATGAATTATAATTTCTTTTTATCATAACAATAAATATTTTTATTTATATATGTATAATTAATTTTAATGTGAAAAAAAATTGTTAAATTTTTCATTGCAAGAATAGTAACTAAAATAATTTGAAATCCGAATGCTAAGCTGAAGATAATTGTCACGCAGGAATGTTTTGTTTGTAGTTAAATAAGAATATTCATACATTGCTCTAATTAAAAACATAAAATTAATTTCACACATAAACATTGATCTAAAACTTTTAAATCAAAGTTAAAACCCCAAGCCATGAGTGTGTGTGTGTGTGTGTGTGAGTTTGAGCATTGTTAATGAGTCAACAAAACATGTCCTTATTGATGTAGAAACAATTGATAAGATCAATGTGTAACAAATTATAGACATTGGAAGATTTTAATAATATTTGTATAATATTAGTCATTAATATGGTCTGGTAGTCATCGATGTATATATGGAAAAAGGCTTCCAAATGTTGCACAAATATTATTGAATATATTTCAAGCTTGATTTGCAAAATGGATATCGTCATTAAATGCATATATAGTCATTAAAATTAGATTGAATAAGTCGATTGAACTGTAAATTAGTTACCAAATTGGTCCCTTGTTTAAAAAAAAAAAAAAAAAAAGATAGAGAGCGAGTATAAACAAATGAAAACCAATTAAAATTGGTCCATTTTATGGATTCACAAAAACTTAATAAACCATAATTTTTAAAGATCTATTTCGTTAATAGATAGATGAGCAAATTAGTCTTTGTAATGAAAAAAAGAAAAAAGAACAAGGAGTGAAGAATTAAACACTCGGACAGTCACTCCTTCATTTTCTTAAAATCTTTAATCTCTGTTAATTGTAAACTCTTGGTTTCAAATCCCTTTTCTTTCTCAAGAATGCCGTAACTAATTAATTTGTATCTAATATCAATAATTGATATCAAACTTTATCTGCTTGTATTATGTATTATGATGATGAGATTTGAACATCTTATATGATTTTTGTTATTTTTAATTAGTTTGTGATTAAGAAATTCTAACATTTAATTTGTAAATTAAAAGATTATTAATTGCTAATAATATGTTCATATAAGTGGAACAATATATATAAATTCTTTTAATAATATATATTTTATATGATTATTCATATGCATTATATGTATATATATATAGGCCTTGTTTGGAAATTTACAATTAATATTAAGAGAGCCTTTTTTTTCTTTTAAACGCTAGCTACCAAGGAACCCAATTATTTTTTCCCTCAACCAAACTAAAATGACAAAAAAAAAGAAGAAAAAAGAAACCTTATTAGTTCAGGCCTTAAACTCCTCAAGAGAACAAGAAACCCTATTAGCTATTAGGCCTAAAACTCCACTTGAGATCCACCCTAAAACAACCCATCAATTTTCCCCATCGGATGGTAGGTCTATGAGATCAAATTGCCCTTCACCATCATCATCATCATCGTCCATAAGCCATTTCTCAAATTCAAATGTAGGACCTTGGCTGAATTTTGGCTTCATCTCAGCTTGGGGGAGGCCAGTTACGGGCTTGCTGCTTGTGGCATCCTCCATGATCACATTCACAGGGACATTCGATGCATCAGAGTCGTAAGAAGTGAAGTTAAAAATGGAGTCAGAGTCTAGTGCCATGGAAGTCATCGCCACCGCTTTTGGTGTTGCTTCAGTAACGGTGCTAGATAATCCTACAGTATAAGCGACTTGATTTGTGCTAGATGAACCTGCCATGATTAAGGGCGTCGCCTTAGTCTTGTTTATGATTTCATCAGGACCTGCAGTAAAAGGGGTATTGGTGATGGAGGTCTGGGAAGTGGTTTCCCAGGATCCAGTTTGAGATGACTTTGGGGGCTCCTTCATCCAGTTTTTGAGCAACCTCGCTATGTTTTCAGTATTGGAAGGATAAGCGGTGGATGATCGGGTTGAGAAATCAGATGAT
Source organism: Diospyros lotus (assembly GCF_014633365.1). Lineage (NCBI taxonomy): Eukaryota > Viridiplantae > Streptophyta > Magnoliopsida > Ericales > Ebenaceae > Diospyros > Diospyros lotus. Next base: position 35,797,238 of record NC_068351.1, on the reverse strand, counting down.
TTTGGCTCAGGCAAAGTGCTTTGTTTGTCCAAGGACAAAGCCTGGCTTAGAGCATGCTTAGCCTTGTTGATGTCAGTTTGTAGCTGTCTCTCCCACTGCCCTTTGGACAAGGACATGGACATGGAAGATGAGGAACCTTCTTGGCTATGGCCTTCATGGCTTTTCATTAGCTTCTTCTTCAGATGAGTGTTCCAGTAATTCTTGATATCATTGTCGGTTCTTTCTGGGAGATAGGAGGCTATTGTAGCCCACCTGCGATAATACAAAAAATTTATAGATTAATTAGACTCAAAATCTCCGACCGAAATTAGGACAAACCATATAAGAAAGAGTGGGGCTAGAGAGAGAGAGATTCCATTTTCACCACCTATTTCCAAGAAGGGCTTGAAGATTGATGATCAATTTCACTTCGCTTTCAGTGAAGTTGCCACGTTTGATACCGGGGCGAAGATAATTAGTCCACCTAAGTCTACAACTCTTGCTGCATCTACGCAAACCTAGAAACCCAACACAAGAAAATTATAACCAAATCATGCGAATAAATTTAGTAGTTGTACATTCTCTTTCAAGGGGGAGTACGGTACTAGAGTTGCAGGCTATTAAATATTGATGGAATTTGAACCAAAACCCAAAAATAATATAAGAAACAAGATGATAAAGAGAAAAAGAGAGAAAATTTAGGAAAATAAGAGAAAAAGAAGGAAATTTTACCAGCATTAGCAGGAACAGATCTCCAATTCCCTGATCCGTGTTCTTGGATGTAGGAAACCAAGATGATATCCTCTTCTGGCGTCCATGGCCCTTTCTTCACGTTATCTTTGATGCAACAAGGAGTCCTACCCATCGCTTCCCCTTTCCCCCTTTCTCTTATCGAGGCTTGCCTTTTCTTCTTAACAAAGAAATGGTTGAGACCTCCAGTTTAAATAAAGTGACGGAAAGAGAGGAGGGTGGGACCCAGATTGTTGACCAAAGGAAAGAAGGTAAGATCTGCAAGAAATTAGTCAAAGGACGACTATGAGCATTTACTCATTTGGTTGCAACAAGTCAACTTGGTGCTTAAGAAGGAGAATTTCCTTTCTTGCTCCCAACCTCACAAAAACCTAATGCCTTTCACCGCTCTACTCTAGAATTTCAATTCCAAACCCTTAATTGCATTTTACTCTAAGTCCATTTTATTGCTTGTTATTAAATCTCTCTCTCTCTCTCTCACTCTCTCTCTCTCTCTCTCTCACACACACACACACACATTTATTACTCAATGAATCATATAGAAATGATGTGAGATCCAAGGCTCAATTATTTTTATTTTTATTTTTCTAATTTTATGAATAAGTGTGAAATAAAGTCATCAATTGGCATAAATAAGTGAAATAATCAATACAAGTAATATAGAGAATATTATTGCGCCCGGGGTGAGCGATTTTACCTTTTGGACCAATATAGAGAATATTATTAGGCACTTAGGCTTGTATGCTAATTCAAATATAGTACCGAATTCTATCTTATTCTATTATTTAACACAATTTTATCGAAATTAATTTTTTAAAAAAGTTCCAATCCGTAGTAAATGGAATTTGAATTATAAAAGACTATAATATATGCATGCATGAATTCATATTTCTTTTGTATTTAAGAAAACAATAGCGCGACACTTCATGACTAAACTTGCATGTCAAAACATAACCGTCACTCTTGCGATCGAAAAACATGCATTGAATAAAGTATATTTTTGTACTCGATATAATGCAGATGACCATAATGTGTTTTAACGAGTTATATTAAATTTATTGAGTGCTTTTCTCTACCATATTTCAAGAAATCTTATTGGCCCGTTGACCAAAATATCTATAGAATAATAATAAGATATCTCTCGAATCAGATATCATTAGTCTTAATTTAGATGACCTCAACAAAAATTTGATTATCTCCAACCTTAGATTGCCCAATTTAGGCCGAAACAACATTAAGCCAAAGCCAAGTCTAGCCTATGGACCATGTTGGGGCTAGACTTGTAACAGTTACAACTAAATGGGCATGATTTAGTGGGGACGTTTGCTCATCGCTATTGAATGGTAACCCCAAGCGCTAGTTGTACAAGGTCGTCATGAGAGGACATATATATAGTGACGATTGTATTTTACTTCATTCTGCCACCATTAAAAGATTATCCTTTTTAAAGAAGACTTTCTATGGCTGCTAATAATTTGAGACCTTTTAGAAGTGGTTAATGTGCTTTACCCATTACTAAAGGAGTAAATGGAATTTGGGTTAGTTATAGGAGACCAAAATACATCCATGAATTCAGATAAATTACTCTTTTATTTAAGAAAAACATTAAAGCGAGGCTTGATTTGACTTGTATTCAGTGTATAACTGTCCTTATTGCATTGAAAAACGTGCATTAAAAATAGTAGACTTTTGTAAACATTGTGTTTTAAGGGATTATAGTGAATTAATTGATTATTATATGTTTAGCATCTTTCAAAAAGCTTTTGTAGACCAAAATATATATTTACAGAACAGTAATAGTATATCTCCCAATGGAACAAGATATCCTTCTTCTTGATTTGGATGGCCAAAAAAAATTAAATTTGATATCTTGAAATTGCCAAAATTGGGTTGACCTCGCCATTTCCACTTGGGTCAATCCAACTCTTTGCCCAAGTAAGGCCTAAACCCAAGGCCCAAGTTAAGACTAAACCCAGAATGGCTAGTCAGGCCCAAGCCTGATCTATGTACATGATTTGGCCCAAATCCTAAGTTGAATTGAGCTTGAGCACAACTAAACTAGTCAACAAAATGACCTAGGCCTAATATTATGTTTTGCTAATGCTAACCACCACTAAATGTGCAATATCTAGTGATGACCTTTGTTGGTTACCATTCAATGGTAACCACCACCATCAATGGTGTAAAGTTGTCATAAAAGGTTCTTTAGTAATAACTTTTTTTAGTCATTACTAAAGGTCTTGTTGTTATTGAGCTACAACAATAAATTGAAGTAAAGGATGGTACAAGGATCACTTATTTGGATGATGAGTGTCTCTCTGGAGTGATAGATGATTCTCTCAAGGTGCAGTGACAGCGATGGATGACTCTCTTGAGGTGGAATGATAGCGATGAATGACCCTTTCCAAGCTATGGATGACCTCTCTGAATAATGGATGACATGTCTGTAAAAAAGATCGGTTTGGGGGATGGGTGAGGATTCTTGCGTAGATGCTCGGATGCCTAAGTTAGCCTCTCGAAACTATTAAATAGTTGAATGCAAGAAGAAAATGTGAGTATGAGAGATCACATACCCGAATTGGGAAGGAGATAGGGGAGGGGGAAGTCCCATTTATTTATAGTTATAGATGAGGGTAACAGGTGTTGGGAGATTCAATGTTCTAGACGAGTAACTCAGAGGTAGTTTTGATCGGGTTTTGAGGGATGAAGGCACACGTAGCGTGGGCACGCCTATGGCATCCTCGAGTGACCCTCACTCGAGGGTGTTGGGGCCCAAGCACGCACTCGCGACACCTTCAAGTGACCCTCACTCAGGGGTGCGACCACTCCTATTGCTTGGCCTTGCTCGCGGGGGCCTCCAGCCTTGCGGTGGTGTTGGTTTAGGTAAAGGAGCCCCACCTTGCTGTCGTGTAGTGCGACCTTACATGTAGGGCCTCCCCCGCCTGGCCACACCACCCCCAAATGACCCTTACTTAGGGGTACAGTTGATGGCCACCCTCGAATGACCCCTACCTGGGGGTTCGAGATGGCTACTCGTTCGGCCACGTGGCGCAACCTCCTTCCTCCAATTCCTTCAGTTATTTTTTATCGATCCACTCTATAGATTTATTTCACCAAGCGATAGTTAAACTCATTCTTGTTGTGAAGTTTATAAATATATTTTCCTTTAAATTGGAGAACTCTAGTCTAATATATATTTTAAAACGACAAAATATAGTTTTATGTTAATTGAACTTGATGTTAAATGTTCAAAAAAATATTTTGAAAATTTGGCTCAAATATAAAAGCCTTTTGTAAACTAAGTATATGTATTTTTGAATATTTTAAAGGCAAAGTATTCAAATAATCTTTTAAAGGTTCTACATTGTTTTCGATCAAAACTAGTTTTCTTTGTAATCAATCGAGTCGTGCCCAGTATATTTTTCAATATATTCAAGTATTCAAACAATTATCATAAAAACCTACTCAAATATGCATTATACAATTTTTTTATTAAAACTATAATCGAGTATGGTATTTGTATAATCAAGTATTATTATAGATATTGAAATCTAAGCATATTTTTAGTAGAATATTGCTTTATGTATTATTCAAATCAGTCAATTATGTGCTTTAGCAAAATCTATCTTCAATAGACTATTAAGGTTTTCTACTCAAGTATTTTATTTAAGTTATCTGTTTTCTCAAAATTAATCGAGTAAGAATTATTTTCAATCAAGTATCTTTTTGTTATCAAAATTTTAAGCATCTCTTTAGTCGAGAATATCTTTATCTCAATTGACTAATTAATGTTTTTTTTTATAATTGATTATTTATATGTTTTAATTGAGTAAACATTGTGTTGGGCCCTAGTTATCAGAAGGAGGGGAAGGCCACAAATAAAATAGTTGCTTCGAAAGGACCTTTCGGAAGCACATGATGCTTCATTCGAAAGATTCCTTCAGAAGGAATCTTTCGTTGCTGAGCCCTCGAAGAAAATTGGTCCTTTTGGAAGGACCCCTCGGAAGAAGGTTAAGGAAGAATTAGCACGTGTCTTCGAACCTCGAGCCCTATAAAAGCCAGTTACAGTCCGTGAAAAAGGGGTCCAGACATTGGTTTTCACTATTACTTTCCTTCATAAACTTAGCCCATTTTTCCTTCCGTAAGATTATTTTTCCTTCTGTTATTGACTTTGGCATCGAAGGGCCTTCGCAGAAGGAAAATTCCGCTAGCCTTTTAACCCTTGTTTACCCTTTACAGCCCTTCGGAAGAATCACCTCCATTCCTTCGGAAGACAGTGCCGAGATAAGGTTCCTCCGAAAACAGTCATTCGGAAGCCTCCTAACAGAGGAGCCCTAATTCATACAAAAGACCCACACTTATTATCGCGACATCAAGCTTTCGGAAGCGCAGACCGTCATCTAAAGCCTTTTGTGAGCTAGATCGTCAAGAAAATCCTTCGGAAGACCCTCTTTGGAAACATATCTTTGGAAGACCCCCTTTCGGAAGCAGCCCTTTGGAAGACCCTTAACAGGCAGAGTCTTGATCGAATCCCAAGACTGTCGGCATCCCTAGGCATCTCGCATCTACAAATTCTAATTATTGTATTTTACCAACAACACATTGGATAGAATTTGGCTAAATCTATGTGTTTATTTTTAATCGAGTATCAGTTATCTATACTCGGGTATGTTCTTCTATTAGTCGAGTGCTTAATGTAAAGTCTCTGTGACTTGTGAGTTAGTTGGGTAATGACTTGGTCATACTCGAGTGAGGGTTATTGATAAGCTCATGATTTTATAATTTTATTTTTCTAACATTCAGTTTATTTAATATGTTTTAGGTCTTATAATGCTTGTTTATAATAATATTTTATATATAAGACATTAGTGAAAAAGTTTAATAAATTATGTTTAAAAAATAGAAAAATAAAAATAAATCTCACACATTTATTATTTATTATTTATTATTTATTATTATTTCTTACATGTATTTATATAAATGTTATATATTGATTTTGCAGGAAAAATAAGGAAGAATTGGAGCAAGTAGTGAAGCCGTGAAGTTTACAAGAGGGTGCCATGTGTATGTATTTATATATTATTATATAGAAGGCATGTCATATAACATTAAATAATAAAAGGCTAACGGGAGATTGAAGCCGCAATTGAATGCCCAGGAAGCGCCGAATTGCATAATCAATTGAAGCGGGGGCCATGTTCAATTTGGGGAAGGGCAATTCTATTTACAACCATAGCATTTGCTCTCTATAATCATTCTAATTAAAATATTAAATTTTACTATTTACAATCACATTTATTATTTTTTATAATCATTTATATATTAAATATACCTTTTATACACTTAACCCTCAAAAACTACACCCACGCGCATCAAACCCTATTCTTTTTCTCCTTCTCCTTCTTCTTCTGTGACAGCGCCGCCGACTTTGCTTGCCTTGCCCACTTTACTTGCCTTATCCAGCCTGTTGGAGTCCCACAAATTGCATAACCAGCTAAAAATTTTACCTTCTAGTTTAATTGATTTCATGGTAGATGTAATAGTATTGGGATTCGTCGGAGTTCTCGGCTGACGCTTTGTTAGTGCCCCAACCTGGGCGTTCGGGGGAACTGGCACCCCCCGAACCACGCTGTTCGGGGGAAGCCCCGCCCCCCGAACAGCAAGTTTCGGGGGGCTGGGGCTCCCCCAAATCACGCTGTTCAGGGGGCAACTTGCAATTTTATATTTTATATGTATTATACATATTTTATATTTTATAATAGTTATAGTTATAATAATTTATGTATATAAAATATGTATGTATATAATAGTTTATGTAATATAATTATGTATAATTATATATATAATTATAATTATATATATAATTATAATTATAACTATATATTATGATATAAAAAATATATATATATCTCCTCAGGAGAAATCAATTCTCCCGAACCTCAAGGTTCGGGAGAATTGATTTTCTACTATTTTATATTTTATAATAATTATATATATTATACATATTTTATATTTTATAATAGTTATAGTTATAATAATTTATGTAGATAAAATATGTATGTATATAATAATTTATGTAATATAATTATGTATAACTATATATATAGTTATAATTATAATTATATATTATAATATATAAAATATATATATCTCCTGAACCTTGAGGTTCAGGAGAAATCAATTCTCCCGAATCTCAAGGTTCGGGAGAATTGATTTTTTTCGAATTTATAGATTCGGAATTCTTTCAATCTCTCGAATTTTGAGATTCGGGGGCTGGGGGATGCCCCAAATCTCGAAGTTCGGGGAAATCCAAATCACCTGAATCCCAAGTTTCGGGGTATTCCCTAGGCCCCGAACCCCGGGGTTCGAGGCTTCAGGGAAGAGTATTTTTTATTTTCTAATTAATTTTATTTTTTTAATTCATTACTCATCTATGTAAATTATGTGATTTAATTTATTCGTAATATATATAAATTATGTGATTTAATTAGTGATCGATGTTTATGATGTTATAAATTATGTTATTTTTAAATATAAATTATATAAATGCATGCTATTTGATAATATTAAGAAATTATTTTAATTTTTAAAAATATTAATAATTTTTTACTGTTTTATATTGATTTACTATAGTTGCTGCTATTTGCAAAAGTGATTGTGGCGATGGTCGGTGAGAAAGTAGGTGCACGCGCTTGAGGAATAATGGTGGGTGGTTGATTTTCAACGATTTAAATGAGGGCAAATATGAGTTTTCATTTGAGGATATTTTAGGAATATTAAAAGTAGGTTACGGAGAGTAAAATATGTGGCTACAAATAGAATTTCCCTTTGGAGAAGGCTAGGGCACTGTGAATATATATTAATAATATATTATGGGCAACGAGGGGGAGACGGAGGCAGCAAAATTAAGGGGAACAACGCTGAATTGGAGAGAAGATCGAGTTGCGCGCAGAGAAGAATAGACGGAACAGAGTGCTCGTTTTTTTGTCCCTCGTATGTCTTTCTTTCTTAGGTGTTTTCTTTTACTTTTGATGAATTACTAAACTCTTATTCCAATACAAGGATAATCGAAGTTTTGATTCTGCAAAAATTGTGAGATCGAATTAATTTTCTTTATTCTCTTATTCTTTCTCTATCTATATATCTTTTATGTTTGTTGAAATTATTGTTTCGATTAATTAATACAAAGGGCTCGTTGTATAATTGTCAAAACAATATATCGCCAATTAGAAATCTGAATCCGTAATTATTTAGATATTCTAATATTGGTGGCAATTAGCATAATTGATTACAGATAGGTTTTCAATTTATGCTATGGAGATATATAATCTAACTTAAATGAATCGTGCTTGTGTATTCATTGGTTTGAATTGGTCGTCTTTTTAGTAATTAACGCTGTTGATAAATTAAACCTTAAGAGCTTGTTTAGGGTTATTTATTAACAAGCAAAATAATCAATGAGCTTGTCTTGATTATCATCAAAGTAAGTAATGATAGGTTATTAGAGCTTGTTAATAACCATAACCAATTTAGAGAAAGAATGGAGGATTTTATTTTTGCATCAATGATCAATTTCTCGAATCAATTCTAAGATTATACCTTGGACTGGATACTTGCTTAAATTGATTTTTTGTTAATTCATATCCTTGCATTTGTGTTATTTTAAATTGTTCAAATTCCAAAACCCCCAGTCGTTTTTTTTATTTATTTTGATTTTTCAAAGGAATAAATCTAACCAATCCCTGTGAATACAACCTTGCTCATCACTATCACAATTTACATTTTTAAGAGTAAGAATTTATTATTTGTTAGATTCGACACCCATCAGTTATTTATAATTGTAACGACTCGTTAGTAGGTATAGATGTTTATTGGTATTCTGATGTGGGCGTTAAACTTTTCTTTTGTTAATTAGAGGGTGGAAATGTTATTTTGTGTGGGGAAAAGTCCAATTGAATTGGGCTATTAATTTTGGCTTAAGCCCATGTGTGGGATGGTATATTTGTGCCTTTGGAATGAAGTGGGTTAGACCAATAGTGTAAAGACAAATATAAATGCAAGTCAAAAGAAGAGCCCAATGGGCTTTAATTTAAATGGGGTATAAGATGGAAGTGGGCCATTTTATTGAATTGGGCTTGGGCCAAGTGCATAAATGTTGTATTTTAACTAAATAGATTACCAGTAAATGTATTTACATGCACTATGTGGGTGAAAAAGAAAATGAAAAGAAAAGAGGAAAAAAATGAAGCAAATGACCAATAAGGGTTTAATGCACATGTTGTGTTTGAAAAAGGTGAGGGCAAATGGGGAATTTCATAATTGGAGAGAATAAAGAAAATGTGAAAGAAATAAGAAATTGGCAAAAGACTAAAAGAGGTTGGATATTTGTGTGTGTGTGTGTGTGTGCATGAAGTAGGGATAAAAGGGTAAAAGCAAGCGGGGATGGTTGGCAGCCCAGTTCTTCCCCCTCACCTCTACATGCCTTCTTGTTCATTCTTCCATTTTCCCAATCTCTCTCTCTCTCTTTTCTTCTTCATTTGCTTCTTCTTCTTCTTTCTCAATTTTTCTGCTTGTTTGGAGCTTCAAGGAGTGAGGATTTCAACGTTCGGAAGGCTTCTCTTCTTCTTCTTCTTCTTCTTCAGTTTTCATCAAAGCAAGTTCCTCTTGCACCTTTTTTTATATTGTGCAAGTTTCCCCTTCTTTTGGTTGTAATGTCAAAATATGTCTTTGTTCTTTATATCTTTGTTGTTAAAAACTATTTTTGTATTGGTTGTGTGGTTATCTTCATTTTTCCCTTAAATCTTGTGGCTTGTCTAAATTTCTTGTTGGGTCTTATTGTTGGTCTTGTTGGGCTTGTTCATGTTATATTTTCTTCCAGCAACGGCAACTTGAGTGTAATATCATAGCATTTTGAGAATAATAATAATTAATTTTGTATTTAAAATATTTTTAACATCAATTAGAGATTATAATTGACAAAAAAAATTAATGGGTTTAGAGTTAGAGGGCTAAGTTGAAAAAATAAAGATTAAGTAAATAGTCTTAGAGTTAGTGGGCTAAATTGGAAAAATAAAGACTAAATAAATGGGCTTAGAATTAGTGGGCTAAGTTGAAAAAAATATAAGGTTGAGTAAATGGGTTAATTAGTAGACTAAGAAAATAGGTTTAAAATTAATGAATTAAATAAAAGAATAATCTATTTAGAAGAAGATTTAGTGAAAAATATTAAGGTGAAATAATTAAAGATAGTGAGTGAAATAATTGAGAAATGTTGGAGACAAAGTAGGGTGTGGACAAATAATTAAAGATTATGAGTGAGATTTAGTGGAAAATAATTAAGAAATGTGACAAAATAATTAAAGATGATGGGTGAAATAATTGAGAAATGTGGGAGACAAATTAAGATGTGGACAAATAATCAAAGATAATGAGTGAAATAATTAAGAAATATTGGAGACAAAGTAGGGTGTGGACAAATAATTAAAGATTATGAGTGAGATTTAGTGAAAAATAATTAAGAAATATGACAAAATAATTAAAGATGATGGGTGAAATAATTAAGAAATGTGGGAGACAAATTAAAGTGTGGACAAATAATCAAAAATAATGAGTGAAATAATTAAGAAATGTTGGAGACAAAGTAGGATATGGACAAATAATTAAATATTATGAGTGAGATTTAGTGAAAAATAATTAAGAAAGATGACAAAATAATTAAAGATGATGAGTGAAATAATTGAGAAATGTGGGAGACAAAGTAAGGTATGGACAAATAATAAAAAATAATGGGTGAAATAATTGAGAAATATGGGAGACAAAGTAAGATGTGGATAAATAATTAAGGATTTTTAGTGAGATTTAGTGAAAAATAATTAAGAAAGGTGATAAAATAATTAAAGATAGTGGGTCACTATAATTATGTTAAACTTAATTCAACCTCCTATAAATAGAGGAAACTTGAAAGGTTTGAGGAATTAAATTAGAAGGAGAAAGGTTGAAAGAAATATTTGAGAGTAAGAAAGAGATTTGAAAAAGAGAAAGAAAAAAAATGGAGAGAGAGAGAGAGAAAAATACCAAAAAAATTCTTAAAAAAATTCTATAGGCTAGGTTTAGTAGTTTGTGTGAAAATTTGTGGTAGAAGGCGTTATTGGATGCGCAAATTGAGACTTTGTCGCAATATAAAAGAATACCGAATCGCTTCGCAGGAATGTGAGTTATCTTAAAAAATTTATTAAAAAATTTTAAAAATATAAGAATGATATTTTATAATTTTTGATGACGAAATTGGAAGAGAAATGCATGATTGGTATTTATTATGAATTTTTGAGGCAATAGATGCTTGAAAATCAAAGAGAAAATGAGAAATAAATAGAATATGGATTCTGAAAATTATGAGTAAATTTATGGGGCTTAGAAATATTGTTTTAGGAATTATTGTGAAGATAAATTGAGAAAATTTTATGAGAAGCTATTTATTTCATAATCTGGAGGAAATAATAGAAGAAAATGGGAGAAATTAAGAAAATTAGAGAAAATTATAAATCTGATTTTCTTAAGTAATTATGATGCCTTGGATACGTCAAGATTCATAATTGAGTATGATTGGAAGTTTGACGCGAATTTTGAGGTAAAATTATGTTAAGGGCAAAATTATCTTTTTGCAAGGTAAGTGGTACTTTCTAACTAGATTTAGTTTTATGGAAATGCTTGGTTTGTAAGTTGTTCGATCCAAAACCTAATTTTACGTAAATGATTTTATCATGTTGTCATGCCTTGATGTGAGTATGTCATGTAGATTGCATTTACATGTTTGATTTATGAAATATGCATATGAGCATGATGAGATTCACGATCATATGTTGCATGGGTTTGGGATTAGGTACTGGCTCCGTTACTTTGCCAAGGGTGCACCCATACACCTCGGTCTAGCAGGGAGACTGGAAAAATGACAGGTAATCTTAAGGTGTAGTCGACCCAAACATGAGAGCTATGATGTTATGTGCATTGCATACATACATGAGTATTAAATGTTTTGTATCCTTAGATGATTCATCATCTAACCTGGGCTTTGCCCCTGAAATATTCAAACATTCCAGATGAAGATAGTAGCAGAAACGAGGATGAATGAGGCATGTAATGACACTTAGCAAAGTGCATAATGAGTTGTATGATCAGTTGAACGTATGTTATGTTGCTCATGTATTTAAGTTCTGCTACTTCGAATTCTGAACATTTTGAGAAATGATGATGTAGAACCCTATTTAGGGTTAATGTTAGTTGAGAATTTATGTTATGTATTAAGACATATTGAGAAATTTATGTTCCCATGATATAAGAACTGATTTATTATTAATATTATGATGTTAGGTTCGATTCTAGTTTCCGCATTTAATGTTTACGATAATTTCTCCTTGGAGATAAATAAATGAAAATTTTGGAATGTATAAGAGCAATGATATGATTTAGCAATAGTTTTTAAGAAAAGAAAAAAAAATTATCCCAAAATTGTTCTGAGTTATAACGCGCTCGAGAAACGGGGCGTTACATTGGGGGGTTAGGAAATCATCCATGGGGGTTTTTGTGTGTTATTACTTGTATTTCTAGGTTTCTAGGTGCTTCAAAGTTGACTTCGTAAGGGTAAAAACTGATTGTTTTGTGTAAAAGTTGACTCTATATGTTAAGCTCTCAGTTGGGTCGACTAAATTCATGTAGAAGTTGATTTTTTCTTCCAGAAGTCAACTTTCCAATTTCAAGAGTCGAGTTTTCAATTTCAAAAGTTGACTTTTCATTTCAGACTGTGCACTTGTACTCTTTAGATCATAACTTTTTGTCTTGATATTGGAATTAAGATCTATTTTTTTAGACCCTAACTCGATAAGCTTTGATTTGGTATAGGATTTGAACCATTTGGTCAACTATTGATCCCGTGGACATCCTTTGAAATGTATGCTTAATTTGTAGCTTTTCCCTTCCTTAAAACTTGTTCAATCTTAAATTCTGGAATCAAATGCCTCCACCTTGACTCGATTATAAATATTATCAAATAATTTTACTTAATTGATGTGATGGAACCTATTTAAATGTTGCATTGTGTGAAATAACAAAGAATCTTAAAGGGAAAAAAATTGAGGGTGTGTGAATGTTACTTGTTATAACTTTACTTGTGGCTGCATTGCACTACATTGTGTTACTATATTGCTTCACATTATGATGTTCGGTCATGGATTGCATTCACTGGGGGGTCATGCTTTGTATGTGTTGGGAGCGAGAGCATTGGTATGACACGGTTGGCCTGTGAGTGCTGACTTGTGTATATTAGGCGAACATATGTATTAGAGCATTCGTGTGTGTAAATTCCCATGTGAGCGTAGCATGGCCTGATACTTGGCTTATGGGGGCCTTGCCATCACATTAATGTTGCAAGAGCCATTGCATTCCTTATATGGTGCATTGCATGATGGTAATGATGGTGGAAATTGGCTTGTGATTGTGATGTGTAAGACTATGGATGAAGGCCTACAACACCTAGATCCTATGATACGTAAGACTGTGGGTGGAGGCCCACAACAGTTAGATCTTGTGATGCATAAGACTGGGGGGTTTAAGACCCATAACAGTTTGTGATCTTGATGAAATTATGAGTGTTGTGGCACATGATGACGATGGTGACGGACATGATATCTATGGATCTGGTATGAGAGCCTTGGGCTCATGTGATTGTCTTGGTAGCCTGCTCTTGACTGTTAGCAGGTTTGTATACCGATTCTTGGGTGCCAGTGTCTGCATTTTATGTGGGCCCCAAGAACCCTATGTGTGCATCTATGCATTTTTATTATGGTTGGGTATCATGTTATATAACCTCATGGCATGGATTGTGTATTGTTTATGTATATGAGACTGGCGTGTGTTTTAATATATGGCATGATATGCATGATGTTCAGGGAAGTGATTAGTGGTTAATTTTGTAAAAATTTTGTTATAATTATACCCTTCTTTCGATCTTAAATATGGTTTAAATTAGATATTAATATATATTTTATGGTTATATGCAAGTTTAAATTGAAAGATAAATGAAATGAAGTTCTAAAGTAAATAATAATAATATATAAAATTATATATAATACATATACATCATTATATGCATGCATGTACTATATATATAATATAATCTAATATATATGTGTGCTATGTGTAATACATATATATAATATATAATTTATTAATAATATTAAATTATTTTTTTTATTTTTAGCCATGAAGCATTCAAGCCCATGAAGAATTCAAGTCCATGAAGAAATCAAATCCATGAAAAAATCAAACCCATGAAGAAATCAAGTCCATGAAGAATTCAAGCCCATGAAGAATTAAGGCTCAATTTGAGCAACCCATGGAGAATATTATTTGGAGAAGACCCAAGGATTATTTTTAATCCTAATGAAGATTAAAAACCAATTTATAGAAATCTATTTTTATTTTGTATGTGAGAGCTTTATTAGGTGTGTTTTTTTTAGCTAAAATCCATTTAACTATTAGGTGGATATTATAGCTAAAATCCATTTAACTTTATGAGTGCTTTATTAGGTATGTATTTTAGCTAAAATCCATTTAATATTAGGTGTGTATTATAGCTAAAATCCATTTAACTTTAAGTGTGTGAGTGCCCATTAGATATAATTATGTCTAGTTAAATAATTGAAATTGTGTGGTTTGTATTGCATCTTGTGGCCTATAAATAGATCACTTGATTGCATTTGTAAGTGTGATTATTATTCTTGAATAAAAGTTTAGTTATTTCCTTAGAATTCTCTCTTTGAGAATTGCTTTTGTTCTCTCTCATTTTCTTTAGTATTTTCTCTTATGATCTTACTTCATTCCTTTCTTCTTTTAAATTCTTATGTCATTTATTATTACTTTATTATTCACCGCCTAAATGGACGGTTAGTTTATGCCTTTAAATTCTTGCAATTTTAATTCTTGTATTTTAATTATCTACCGCCTAAATGGCCGGTTAGTTTCTTCTATTTTAATTCCTGTCATTTAAATTCTGTTATTTAAATTATGTCATTTAAATTCCTGTCAATTAATTTAATGGAGATGAGTAGCTAAATCTAATCTTGGGTTGAGGCAAGGACAGTGTCTAACGCCAATGATTCCCAAAGAAAGCTGCGTTTTAAATAAGTAACCTTAATTTAAATTTCAGTATGAGTGTGTATTAATTATTAAAAAATCACTAGGTTTGGATTGGAGCGTAAGCCTAACTTAGAGCTTTCATGCCATGTATGAGAGTTACTAGAACTGGAAACGCTATCATACCCAAACCCGGATGATTAATTTAGTTGTTTTGTATATTAATTGTAATTGGATTTATGGTAGTTGCTTAAATTAGAATCTCGCATATCATGTATGGGGATTGCTTAACCTATAACTATCATCATCTCTAATTGCATTTAATAACAAACCCTCATATCTGAAATTAAATTAATGTTGCTAATCTTTTATGCTAAACTTTGGGAATCAACGGGTTGGTACTGAAATTGTCTTAACTCAAACACTATCCAAATTCATATTTTTACGTTTAATGTTTATTTCAATTTTTGCCTTACTTTATTTTCTAGTATGTGTTGTCTAAAAACAAAACCATAAAAAATCTTGTTGTCAATTTGTCCAAATGCGTGTGCGTGTGTGTGACATTCTTTTTCTTTTGCCATAAATAAATCTCTCAGTGGACGACCTGGATTCATCCAGAAAATATAAATTTAAATTTGGACTACAACTGCACTCGTACACTGGCGAGTATAAACCTCTCACTAAAATAAAAAAAAATATAAAAGTTTTATTATGATTTGTTTTTATTGTGTTTTAATTGCAGGGTGAGAGTGCAGTCAAATTTTGGCGCCGTTGCCGGGGAGATTAAGGCAAAAACAAAAGAAAAAAATAAAAAAAATAAAAAAAAATAAAAGAATAAGCATCTCTTGATAAAATCGGTAACTCTATTTCTCTTTTACTTTATTTTTGTTTGTGCATTGTATATGAGACTGAGATCAGGTAGAATTTTGAAACAGTATTTTCATATCATTCTGAGTCTTTACCTGCAATTGGATTGTCAACTTTACACTCATGTCTCAAAATTACTACAATCTGTCTGCACAAGATACTTATCATGATGAAAATTATCATTTTGAATCCGATTTGTCTAGACCTCTTAAGGATTATCTATACCCTCTTAGGCAAGCCACTTTTGATTTGCAACCAGACACTACCCATTTGTTACCCACTTACCATGAAATTGAGGTTTGGTGTGCTGTGTGTGAAACTTCAGCTCATTTAACAGATGACTGCCCTATAATACCTACTTTTAAGGAGGTATTGTATGGTCAATCCAGTTACACACACACACACAACTATGAGGGAATGTATTACCAGAACCATGAGGAAAACTACCATTCGGACTTTGATGCATATCACCTTAATTCACACTTTCATCCAAATTTCTCATGGGAAAATGATTTTGTAACCCAACCACATGAGCACTTCATTTCCCAGCCTCAATCATTTCAAATGAATGAAGGGTCTACATTCGATGCATATCAACCCCCTCATGGGAGTTCTTTAGAAGATACCTTCAATCTATTTATGCAAGGCCAAATAGAAATTTTTGCACAAATGTCCAAATGTCAAGAACACACCATTAGAGTTACAGAGGACATTAGGAACCAATTGACACAGCTAACACAGACTTTGAGCATGTCAGAGCCTGTCCATCCCAACTCACTCCAAATCCCATTAATAAAACCCATCATCAAAAGTGAAAGTCAGGAGCAGGACATAGGAGTAACTGTCTTAAGGAATGGAGAAATAATTGAGAAACTTGATGCCCCTAGGACAGTACACCCTTTGGTGCAAGAAGAGAGAGTGGTTGATCACAGTGAGGTAGATGTCAATGAAGCCTTGGAGGAAGAAAAAGACCAAAATGATGTAAGAAAAGAAGAAACCTGGGAGGAAGAAGAGGATAAAATTCGAGAGCCAAAATGTGAAAAAATTATAAATTTATCCACATTTACCCCTCAATTTCTATCTTTTAGGTTAGTCGATATTATTGAGGATCAAATTAAACCAAACACGTGTGAGATGTTTGTGCAAATTAATGTGCCATACGCGGATATAATAAAACCAACACCTCCGGACGATATATTTTCAAAATATATATGTGCATTCATGAGAAAAATCAATTTATATAATTTTGAAAATAACTTTAAAAGTGGTGTAGTGAATGGGAGATATTATACGATTAGGTGGGCAATCACTCATTTGATCCTTAATTGGAAGAAAAGAAAAAAAAAATTCTAAAAAAAAAAATAAATAAAAATATAATAAAATAATTTTATATATACATATAAGTTGTTCCTTTTCTGCATTACTTAACTAGTGTTTCTCTATGTGCAGTCTAAATAAAATTTCTCCATACAAGTTTATGTATTGAAGACCGCCAGGTATGCCTATCTTCTATCCTTTTATTGCCAATTGAGGACAATGCGCAATTTAAGTTGGGGGTAAGGTGTCTACAAAATTTTTACCTAAAAAAAAAAAAACAAAAATTAAAACAAAATTAATTAAAAACAAAAATTGAATTGAGAGAGACAGAATTGACGCTGGTGGTAGCCATCTTTTCTTGGGCAGTGCAATCACACTGCCCTATAAAGAAAAAAGGCACACTGCCAAATGTTGAAAAATGAGACGCTAAACGACGTCAAGTCTGACGGTGCAATTATGGCATGCCTCGAGTCGAGTGTAGAATAGTAATGCCCATTGCTCTATAAGAGACTCCATATCTGTATGAGGCAAGTCACCCCTCTTGAGCTCAATCTTCTCTCCTTTGTGTTATTCTCCGATCAGGTACTCTCATCCCTTTTGTAAAGTTTATAGTTCTTTACTTTCTTCTTAGTATAGTTAAAAAAAAAAAAAAAAAAAATGGATCTTTATCTCTCAAAAATTCACAAGTACTATCCATCTCTCCCGCAGAATGATTTAAAAAAAATTTATGCTGCTAGGTGTGAAAGACTTTGGCTGTTGATGCTTAATAACATCCCTGAAGATATTCGTTGGCTGATCGAAGCAAAAGTTCGATTAGCTGGTGAAGCTTCACCTAGTTTTAAGCATTTTCCAGGCTTAGGGAAGAGTAGTTTTGCGAAGAAAAGAAGAGCGAAAAGAGTGAATGGTTGTTACAAATGTGCTCGATGGACCTGTAACACACGATGCAAATCTGTGGGGTTTACGTCCATAAATCGAGAAGATAAAATTAGTTTCATAAAGGATGGACTGAGTAAGGAGTCTTTGGATGATATCCGATTGACTCTTGAGACGCATCCATGTGGAATAGTGCAAAGAGAACTTCTTGCTTTATGGACCCAGTTTAGAAGTGACCACCAACGCTATAGTCTTGGGAATCTGACTAAAAACGACCCTGTTTGCCAATCTATAAGAAAATTGGATGGAAAGCTTATCCCCGCTTCATAGAAAGTGTTTAAGCCGTTTCTGGACGTAAAACCAGAGGAAGATGTGAGCCACAATCACAACTACTTATACATACGCATGATTTTTGTTTGTATTTATTTCTTGTTGAATTGTTGTATAGCTACTTTTGATCGCCAAACTTCTTTTCAGGACATACAAAAGGAACAAACATGGAAGGCCAGTTAGTTCGTCGAATCAATACCATATGTGTACTTTGTGGCTCTCAACTTGGGAGCGATATTTGTTACGCACTTGCAGCGAGCGAACTTGGTAAAAAATTAGGAGAGAAAAAAATTAATTTGGTATATGGGGGGGGGGAGTCGTGGATTGAATGGTTATGTTTCACAAGCTGTACATCTTGGAAATTCATCTGTGGTAGGTGTAATGCCAATCCCTTTAGCTGAACCACATATTTCCGGGATTACACGCGGTCAACTTATAGAAACGACTTCTATGTCTGAGCGTATGGCTTGTAAGATTTATCAGTCAGATGCCTTCATTGCTTTACCAGGAGGTTTTGGAACACTTGAAGAAATCTTTTGTATAATCTCCTGGGCCAAGAGTAATCTCCATACCAAACCCATTGGACTTTTAAATGTTAACCATTTTTTCGATGGGTTACTCTCTTTTCTTGATCAGGCTGTGGACCAACAGTTCATTTCTCGTTCAGCAAGAAAGATTCTCATTTCTGCATCCACCATTGATAAGCTGCTAGAGAAATTACATGCTTATGTTCCACAGTACGATCCTCATGAGCCTCGGATAGACTGGTCTAAGGCAATTAGTAACAAGCGCCAAAGGGGTCCGATTAATTTAGATTTATCACTGTGAGAAATGCTCTTTATTAAGATGGCTGAGTAAGGAGTACTTTTTGTACTCTTGAGACGCATCTAGTTATTGTACACCTTGCAGGATTTTTCTTAGTTGTTTCCTTAAAAAAAAAAAAAAAAAAAAAAAAAAAACAAAACAAAACTGTGGAATGTTGTTAGCAAAGTCTTTGATAAGGTGGCTGAGTAAGGAGTACTTTTTGTACTCTTGAGACGCACTTTTTTATCTTATGACTTGCATCAATTTTTATTTTGGTATGAAAATATAAATATATATATATGGTGTGCTCATTTGTTGTTTATGTTGTAGCAGTTCACAGCAAAATGAACTTGTGGAGTTACAGGTATTCCTAACAACCCTAATTTATTACTGTAATTCAAGTTGGGGGGTGTAAGGTCTAATTATGAATCATCTGGTTTATATTTAACTGTGAGTTTGCTATTGTTAGTTTGTAGTCTTGTGTGACTTGATTATCTTTATCTGCTCTTATTAAAAAAAAAAAAATTATGTGTTTTAAATAATGCTATTCCTAAAGCTTTGAAGTTATGCACTGATAGCCGGCTAAGTTTGCAATACGAAACATGAATGCATTGATTTCTTATTTGAAAACGTATATGCATTAGAATAAGTAATTTGCATTCATCAGGGATTCAAAATTTAAAAATTGATTATCGGTCATAAAGTCAAAGGTAACGGTAATTAGCTGATTAGTACACTGTATGATCCCTCAACAGAAGTGGAGACTATTACCCAAGTGAGTGTTTGAGCCTAATAACCGTTAATTCTAAGTGAAATAACACTTACTCTAAATATGTTTTATTGTTTATCTTATCTTTTCAATGGCTTCAAAATATCAATTCGTTTTGAATGTCTAGTATGATAATGGATAAGTTTGACTGGTTTCAAACTCTGAATTAGATGACTGAGTATCATCGTTTTGTAGAAGCATGATAGAGGGATCAATTTCTTTCATTTTGAGCTTATTAAATATTTTTCTTTCTTTAAATTAACCTCCTTTGCTATCCCATTTGAGCCATTTGTAGTACAATTTCTTTCGTTACCCTCGTTTGGTGTGATTTTGGGAATTAGTCTGTTTATCTATTTTCATATTTAAAGAAAAAAAAAAGAAAAAAAAGAAAAAAAGAAAAAAAAGAAGAAAAAAAAAAAGTGAAAAAAAAGGGGAAAAATTCTCTTAGCTATTCAGCATAACTGTTTCAAAAGAAATGGTAAAAAAAAAAAAAAACAAAAAAAAAATCCTGACACACCCTTTGCACACTCTACCTTTTCTTTGACAACCCGTATTAACCTTATAGCCCCATTACAACCCATTCTGGTCCCTTTTTGATGCTATAAATCATGTGATCTCAGAATTCGAGTTTGGAGTAGGGAATCATGTTTAAATTCAGAAGTTACTCATCTAGAGCATTATTCCAATCATGAAGCTATGTCAATTTCCTTGTTCTTTCATGAAAATACGTTCCTTGTATTTGGGATGGCACCGAGTTTTGAACTTGTTCTGCATTTACTCTTATAACGGTGCACCCCCTTGTGTGTACACCTGAGGAATCCTTTTTATTGGAGAGAAAATTCATAGTGAGATTTGAAGTCAAAACTTTGAGGGAGTAAGTCTGTGTGTTGGTTATCCTAATTTCTATTCCTGAGATTGTATGACCTTTAACCAAAAATCTGATTTAGAATGCTAAATTACTTATTCGATTTTATGCATTTTGGTTTCAAATTTGAAATTTTTACATTCATATAGTTATTGTGAATAAAGTTTGGCAGGTGTATAGTCTGATTGCTAAGGGACTAGCAATGTTTAAGTTGGGGGGTATGATTAGTGGTTAATTTTGTAAAAATTTTGTTATAATTATACCCTTCTTTCGATCTTAAATATGGTTTAAATTAGATATTAATATATATTTTATGGTTATATGCAAGTTTAAATTGAAAGATAAATGAAATGAAGTTCTAAAGTAAATAATAATAATATATAAAATTATATATAATACATATACATTATTATATGCATGCATGTACTATATATATAATATAATCTAATATATATGTGTGCTATGTGTAATACATATATATAATATATAATTTATTAATAATATTAAATTATTTTTTTTATTTTTAGCCATGAAGCATTCAAGTCCATGAAGAATTCAAGTCCATGAAGAAATCAAATCCATGAAGAAATCAAACCCATGAAGAAATCAAGTCCATGAAGAATTCAAGCCCATGAAGAATTAAGGCCCAATTTGAGCAACCCATGGAGAATATTATTTGGAGAAGACCCAAGGATTATTTTTAATCCTAATGAAGATTAAAAACCAATTTATAGAAATCTATTTTTATTTTGTATGTGAGAGCTTTATTAGGTGTGTTTTTTTAACTAAAATCCATTTAACTATTAGGTGGATATTATAGCTAAAATCCATTTAACTTTATGAGTGCTTTATTAGGTATGTATTTTAGCTAAAATCCATTTAATATTAGGTGTGTATTATAGCTAAAATCCATTTAACTTTAAGTGTGTGAGTGCCCATTAGATATAATTATGTCTAGTTAAATAATTGAAATTGTGTGGTTTGTATTGCATCTTGTGGCCTATAAATAGATCACTTGATTGCATTTGTAAGTGTGATTATTATTCTTGAATAAAAGTTTAGTTATTTCCTTAGAATTCTCTCTTTGAGAATTGCTTTTGTTCTCTCTCATTTTCTTTAGTATTTTCTCTTATGATCTTACTTCATTCCTTTCTTCTTTTAAATTCTTATGTCATTTATTATTACTTTATTATTCACCGCCTAAATGGACGGTTAGTTTATGCCTTTAAATTCTTGCAATTTTAATTCTTGTATTTTAATTATCTACCGCCTAAATGGCCGGTTAGTTTCTTCTATTTTAATTCCTGTCATTTAAATTCTGTTATTTAAATTATGTCATTTAAATTCCTGTCAATTAATTTAATGGAGATGAGTAGCTAAATCTAATCTTGGGTTGAGGCAAGGACAGTGTCTAACGCCAATGATTCCCAAAGAAAGCTGCGTTTTAAATAAGTAACCTTAATTTAAATTTCAGTATGAGTGTGTATTAATTATTAAAAAATCACTAGGTTTGGATTGGAGCGTAAGCCTAACTTAGAGCTTTCATGCCATGTATGAGAGTTACTAGAACTGGAAACGCTATCATACCCAAACCCGGATGATTAATTTAGTTGTTTTGTATATTAATTGTAATTGGATTTATGGTAGTTGCTTAAATTAGAATCTCGCATATCATGTATGGGGATTGCTTAACCTATAACTATCATCATCTCTAATTGCATTTAATAACAAACCCTCATATCTGAAATTAAATTAATGTTGCTAATCTTTTATGCTAAACTTTGGGAATCAACGGGTTGGTACTGAAATTGTCTTAACTCAAACACTATCCAAATTCATATTTTTACGTTTAATGTTTATTTCAATTTTTGCCTTACTTTATTTTCTAGTATCTGTTGTCTAAAAACAAAACCATAAAAAATCTTGTTGTCAATTTGTCCAAATGCGTGTGCGTGTGTGTGACATTCTTTTTCTTTTGCCATAAATAAATCTCTCAGTGGACGACCTGGATTCATCCAGAAAATATAAATTTAAATTTGGACTACAACTGCACTCGTACACTGGCGAGTATAAACCTCTCACTAAAATAAAAAAAAAATATAAAAGTTTTATTATGATTTGTTTTTATTGTGTTTTAATTGCAGGGTGAGAGTGCAGTCAGGAAGGTCCAATCGTATCCATTTTTTGTTGTTTTTATACTGTTTTAATATACAACACGATATGCATGATGTTCATGGAAGGTCCAGTCATATCCATTTTTTGTTGTTTTTATACACTTGTCGAGCCTTATGGCTCACCTTGAAAAATGTGTTTTGATAAAATGTAAGAAATTGTATTTTTCTGAGAATGTTGTTATCAAGTGTAGAAGGCATGAATCCAATTGATGTCTAGATGTCGGGTAGTGATTTTTCTTTGGCTATGAGTTTTTCATGCCTTCATATATCGATCTATTGATGCTTCCCTTTACTATATACTTGTTGAGCCTTGTGGCTCACCCTTGCTTCTTTTATTATTCCAAGAAAGGGAAAGATAATTATTTGGGGCGAATCTTAGTTAGATGTGTACAGAGATGTCCCAGCATCAAGATCCATGGGTTTAGTTTTGAGGGCGTGAGTAAAGTGTTTCCTTTTGTTTTTAAAGTCTTAGTACCCTTTTAATTTTAAAAATGTATAGGTGGTAAGCCCGAGATGATGATGTAAAGAATGTTGCAATATTTATTTTGGCTCTTATTGATAGTGAGCAACTATGGAAATGAAAGGAAATTTTTTTGGCAAATTTTGAGTGATTTTTGTATCTATATCAGTTTTGAATGGATCTTCTCTCGGACTTCCTATGATAGCGAAAAAATTCGGGAACGGGTCTTGACAATAATTGATTAAGTGATTTATCCAATCAAGTAAGTGCTTCATTAGTTGAGTATCTCTAGGACTAAGTTGAATGACTAGCATCTGATTTCAAATTTTATAATCATTACTTAGAGATAAAAACAAAAAAGGAACAATTTTGACCGTTAGAGCTTTATTTCTTTATTCCAAGACGTCTAACTAAGTTCTCTTATATATTAATGATAAAATATGTTTATATATGTGTGCTTAATGCTAATCTTTATAATATGAACATAATTCCTAACCAATTTAACTGTTATTAGTCAAATCAAAGAAATCGTGAGTGTGCGCAGGTTTCAATGCTGTATCTCTAACCTCAAGCTTCTATAAAAGGCTAAGTGCAGCAAGAGATGAAGTTGTTGATTGATGAATCGATATTGACGTCTGATGAGACTAAAGCTTTTGTTCGAGCAACATAGAGCTATTCTATTTTCAACAAGCCTAATTCTTCTTAGGCCAATTTGCTATACTTGAGTGAGTGATTCTTTTAGTTTATTTTCTTCACTCAAAGCATTTATTTGGTGGGATTCAATGTATATCTTTGTAAACCAGATTTAGATTAAGAGAGTTGAGTGATTTATTTATTCATTTTTTCGAACTCTCTTTTGTTCAAGAGAATACTTGATATCTTTGTATAATCTTATATTTTTCTTTTGAGATATCCTTTCACGTTTCTTTGTGAAACTTGTAAAGGTTATGCTTACACCTTGAAAGACAATGTTTTGGTTGTGGCTGAGCCAAGTGTAAAAAAGTCTCATATAAAGGTTACTGCTTAACTTGTAAAAAATAGGGGTTCTTACTTAGCTAGATTAAAAGTTTAGGTTATTGCTTAGCTTATAAAATCTGGGGTTCTTACTTAGGCCGTAAAAGTGAAGGTTTTAGTTGAGCCTATAAAAACTATGTATGGGTTATAGTTGAGCCCTAAAAGCTAATATACTTAGTGGATAGTTTTTTAATTCTTAGTGAAGAGTTAAAATAATGAACTAAACCAGTTAGCTGAACCACTCTAAAATTGCTATGTTTGTGGTGCTTGCTTTTACTTTTTATACTCTTAACAACATCTCTTTTTATCTACTATGCATATGTTTTTTATTCATAAACACAGTTTAATGCATTGTTTTTCTAACCTTTGTTAAAATATTTTCTTGGTTGGAATCATCTTAAAAGTCATATACTTTTGCATTTTCATAAGAGTCGTTCTACAGGGCCAGACAGTCCTACCGAGTGCCTCACCGAATGGGGGCAAAATGATGAATTTGCCCCCGTCCATTTTGCGAAACGGGCCACTACCCCCGTCCCTGCTCTCTCCTCTCCCCTCCCATGGTCGTCGCCTCGCTGCTGCTGCCCTCCCCTCGCTACTGTGCCTTGCCTCGCCTTGCCGATAGTCAATGCAACGACTGTCGGCAAGGCGAAGCGATGATGGCAGCGAGGTGATGGAGGTGAGGCGACGACAGCGAGGCGCGGCGACGACCATGGGAGGGGAGAAGAGAGAGAAGGGCAGGGCAATCCATGGGAGGGGAAAGAAGAGAGCAGGGCGTGGGGGCAAATTTGTCTTTTAGCCCCCTTTCGGTAACCCGGTCGGTAAGCCTGTCGGGCTCTCTAGACTTTTCCTTTTCATAATTGTCTTATGAACTCCTCATTTCAAATATACTTCTTTATTTTTTATATAAAAACTATATAATAAATATCTTATATTTGATTTTCTCAAAACAGTTCAGTTAACCTATACTATGTATTTAGATGATATTTTAACGATCAATAACCTTTTATAAAATAGTTTTTACTGTATGCTCAAAGTCTTTCAAAAACAGTTTTTTATTTTTATTTTTTATTACATACATATAAGCTTTTCAAATCCATCTGTATATACATTTATGCATATATTTATTTCATATGTTAGAAACTAATCTCTCTTTATACAAAAATGTTTCCTAAATATTCTTTCCTAAAAGCATACATCCTCTTATTAATATTTTCATATATGAGTTCTATCAAATTATCTCTTATGAAAGTTTCTGCATATTCATTCTTGCCTTTTCTATCTGCTGTTGCATCATGTTTGTAGTTTAAGAAAATGTTTTTCTTCAAATAATTTTACTGCATTATAAATTCTAGAGATTTTTTTATCATTTGCAAAGATAATTAAAGCACCCAATTCACCCCCTCTTGGGTAATCTTTCAAGTGGTATCAGAACAGGTATTATGTATATTGGCTTAATCGCCAGGAGTGATTCTAGCAGTCTATGAGTTTCTCTTAAAGCCAACCTGTTGAGGTAAAGCTTATTTTTCTGATGGCATCATCTGGTATCAATGTACTTTAATTTTTTTTTTCTATATGATCTTATGAGCTTCATTGATATGAATTGGTTGATTTTTATGTGCAATGATTAAATCATTTTTCTTGCTATATATATTTATCTATAAAAATGATTTTCCAAGCATCTCTGATATATATATATATATATCCTTTTATGAAAAAGAATTTCGAAGTTTCTTTTATAAAAAATTTACATATGTTTCTATTTGGTCTAACCTTTATTTGAAGAAAAGTTGCAGCACTAAATGCATTTTTCCTGAGAAGCATCATTCAAGTAAGTGTGCTTAAATCAAAATGAGAAAGAGCATGTAGTACCTCTATCTCCATATCTATTATCAAACCATGAGCAGAGTATTTAATTGTTAATATTGATAATTCTCATGAAGTTTCTATGGGAACTCTGTTTTTGAAAATTGCATTTCATCATACATATTTTCAAAACCACTTGGATGTCCCATTAAAAATGCATTAAATTATATCTATTTTCAAAATCATCTACATTGATCATGAAAATATTTATTTCAAAACGGATTTCATATCAAATTTTATATGGCATACTAAAATCAGTTCTCTATCTAAAAGAGTCATCATGACACAACAAATGTTTTCCATGTCTTGTCCTTAATATTTTTGAAAACAAAAGGTTTAGACCACATTGAATATCTATGTAAAATCATCACGTGGATCTAAATTATTTATATGCTCTCTAAAGGGTTGTTCTTGTGTTATATCTATCATACTAACCCTTAAGGACCCAAGATAAATGGATTTCCATATGTCCTCTATGTGCTTTGTAGTTTTATATCCAAGAAAGACAGTATTAAAAGGACAGATCCTCTGATCCGATCAAAGCTAGAAATTGCTCCAAAGGAATATCTTTCATCTAGTAAAAATAATCTGCTAAAGTGTGCTTCCAAGGTAGAGTATGCCTAAGGTATACCTCTTGCTTAAATATCTTAGGAAAATTCAAAAAGGGTGCTAATTGACTGTGCTTAAATCCGTAATTTCAGCATTCAAGTCATTAGCATATTTTTTCAAATCAGATTTATCAAAGATCCTCAAATAATATTTTGTTCAAATGATGGAAGAGAAATCAAGCTATCATCTTCCCAAGCTATAAATTTGATATTATCATTCAAAGGGAAGTTTCTTATTTCGTATGCTTTATATTCTCTATATATTCTATTTATTTACTTCAGCTTCATTTTTCAATTGTATCCTAGTAAATTAATGTTTCAATCTATATTTCTTGTATTTTAATTGGTATATTCAATTTATGGCAGTTTTCTTCTATTTTCTTTAAATTTGAGCTCATTTAATTTTTAGTTATCTATATGTGTTCAATTCTTAACTTATTGTTCCTTCATCTTAAATTTTTATATTTATTTTATAACTGCTTCTTTATGTCTTAATTGTTATTATTATTGAAATCTTCTTTGTGTTTCTGTTATCTATTCCTATACA
Organism: Diospyros lotus; assembly: GCF_014633365.1. Classification (NCBI taxonomy): domain Eukaryota; kingdom Viridiplantae; phylum Streptophyta; class Magnoliopsida; order Ericales; family Ebenaceae; genus Diospyros; species Diospyros lotus. Next base: position 35,769,891 of record NC_068351.1, on the reverse strand, counting down.
TTCATAAGATATTAGATTATCAAAAACTAGGTTATATCTTTGCTAGGTTTGATATCCAAGCTGAGAAAACTAGAAAGAGTAATATTCATTACTCAAATAATCTTTTTTAGAATAGGTGTTTGTCGAAGAATGTCTGTAAACCATCAACAAAATACTCATCTAATGTTTAAAGTCGAGTATATACTAAGTTTTCCTTTATTGTCAAAATTTTAGGAGTATTAAAAAACTCAGGTGGTGTTCTCTTTGTGTTCTAATTTTGAGATTTGAATTCATTTTGAGTTTTGTATTTTGAGTGTCTGTTTTGAGATTTTTGAAAACGCATTCTCTTTGTCATTCCAAAAACTATTTCTTAAAATAGAAAACTAGAAAACGCGTTTATTTTGAAATTTTGTAAAATATTATTTTATGACATTTTATTTAAAATTTTTGATTTAAAGTAAATTCTAAACAGTTATTAATAAATTATAAATTTAAAAAATCAAATGAAAAATCAAATTTAGTATTCAAATATAGAAGGAAGTAAAATGAAAAACTATGAGCCAGAATAAATTTAGTATTAAAATGAAAAATTAATAATACATAAAAGGACAAAACACAGAAGATGAGGAGCTAGAAGGAAGATGAAGATTGATGAAGGGGAGGCCCCGATTCGAACAATAGCGGTGGCTGGGGTTATCGGGCAAGGGCGGTGGCAGGTGCGATGGTCGGTCGTTCGGTAGTAGAATAGAGGGGGGCGGTGAAGTCGGACGCGATACAAGGGGAGCGACGGTGGGCCGTCGACAGCAACTCGCACAGCCAGTGGCAAGCACGGTCGACAGTGGTGGTAAAGGTGGCAGTGGCAGCTATAGTTGACGACTGTGGCGGTGGCGATGCTGTGTTTCCACGTTTGCAAGATTTGGGTGTTTGGGGTGTTTGGGGGGGGGGGGGGGGAAGGAGTGTGTTTTTCGCATTTTTCATTTTACATTGTGTTTTGGTTGAAAACAGCCAAAACGATTTTTTGTTGTTTTCTATTTCCTTTACAAAATTTTCTCTTGTTTTTAAAAATGTATTTTTGAAAATAGCAAAGAGAACACGTTTTGAGTGTTTTGAAAAACTGAAAACATAAAATAGTCCGAAAATAACAAAGAGAATAGGCCCTTAGTACTATTGTTATGATCTCATTCTATTCCCCACTCATATGGATTCTTAGGCCTTAGAGAATCAAGATGAGTATAGGCTAGACCCTATAAATAAGCCTAGGATAGTTATTTTAAGTCAATATTTCTGAGGCAATAATTCTAAAATAACATTAGGTTGCACGATTAGAAAATCTAGCTAATTCATGTAGCAAGTGGTTCATAGTGCTTTAGCCCAAAAGTACCTAGGTAGCATCATATTAGGATAATCCTAAAATAATCTGTTAGTTACAAGAAAGATGTATAACTTTTGGCTGAATATCATTTAAAAGCTCATTAGATAATGTCTCTTCTAAGGATATTAAGAAAGAAAACCAGTCTTCTAAGATTAGAACTAAGTGACAGGTTATCGAAATTTGAGATAAAAAATAAGGCCGATCATCAATCGAGTAAAATTTCAAGGCCGAGAGATTGCAAACCTTAATCTTACTAGACCAATCAAAGGTCTCAATCGATTAGAATATTCAAATACTCAAGTATTTCTCAAATATTCAAAAAGTCACTTGAGTAAAATGAAAACTTAGTTGAATAAAATAATATCATACTCATGTAAGGAATTTTAAGCGCTAAGTTCGTCAGTAAAAATAGGCATTCAATCAATTAAAACCCTACCTCTCATCTCTCTTGCTCTTCGACTCTATCTCCAAGTAATCTCTTGCGTCTAATCTTTTCACTTTTGTTTGATTATTGCTTAAGCTTGTTTCTATTCAATACCATCCTATTGTTTTATTGAAAGATTCTTCTTAGGAACTCGTTGTATTGAGTTCGAGCTTTCTGAAATGGTGCCAAAGCGAAAAGAAACCTCTCTACCCTCTTCTAGCAATCCTTCCTCATCAAAGAAATCTAGGTCTAAGCAACCATTGGAAATAGAACCAAATCCGAATAGACACACTCATCCTAACTCTCATTCCCAAGTACAACGATTTAGAAATGTCCGTTAAGAAACTTTATTCTCAAAAATATTGTCTAGAAGTTTTATATAAGGAAGAAATATCAACTAGGTTGAACTAGAATGTAAGAGTTTCGGTAAAAATTTGAAGCAATGGATTACTGACCTAGGTGGTTTAATTGTCGACCTTAAATCTTCCAATTTATCCCGATACCCTAGTAGAATTCTACTCTAGCCTTCCCAAGTCTCTAGTAGGGGACAAGCATGAAGAATATAATCTAGACATTCTCAGGTTTAGATACAATGGGATTTTATTTTTCCTCCTCTTCCTATTGATCAGAAGAATCCATCAGCGCCATGCTAGTAGAAAGAGTGTGAATATGAGTTGTCAAGTGATATTCTAATAAATCTTTTTGGCTTGAAACTATGTGATAAGATCATAATAGACTTTGAATTCGATCATGATGAAATATGGTCAGTTCTAACTGGCAAAAATGAATGGTTTTTAGCCAACAATCATCCTAGATCCAATGACCTTTTAGATCCTAAACACCAAGTTTTACATCATTTCATAGCCAATACACCCAAGAAGTGCTTCCTTTCACTTCACCTCCCTCTTAGATTTTGAACTTATTTGGTGTGCTATAAAAAATATCCAATTTAATCTTGCTTTTTTCTTCTTCTCTCAAACGAATTACTCAGTAATTTGCAAAGACAAGGGCAAGCTTCCATTTGGAATTCTAGTCACCTTCACTGTTCAAAATACTCATGGTCACTTGCTTGGCAGGATTGTCCCACACTTTTATTATCCCACACTTTTATTATAATACTTACTCCTTCCCAACTTTGAAAAGAATGGGAATATTTTGTGAAGATGAAGTCTGGAAAATGCCTATCAAACAAGATCATCTAACAGGTCCTTCTCGCCCTACTCTTCCTTCTCCAGTTCAAGATTCTTCTTCTCATCCTCAAAATCCTTTAGCTCTTAGTTTTGCTCCTATTTAATATATCTAGGATGTCCTTCAATGAGTTTTTGATCCAATCTATGAATACCCTTCTCTCTAATCAAAAAACATTATTAGAACAAGTAGATAAAATAGAAAAGGGTATGGGTAAGGTAAAAAAGAGTTTACATAGACTTTGAAAATACAAGTCAAAAGCCCCAGAAGTCCTCTAGGATGGAAGAACATGAAGAACAAGGAACTGAACAAGATAAAGGAACATAAGGCTAAGAAGATCAAGCAAAAGAAGAAAAAGGAACTAGAAGGAAAGGAAATGAGAAGGTTGTAGAGGAATAGGAAGAATAGGATAAGTATATCTGTAGTCTCTAGGGTTCTTGTATCTAGTGAATTATACCTTTTGGAAATAGTTGTAATATTGGATGATTGTCTGTATGATTAGACGTTCTATGATACTACTACCATAGGAAACACGTGTATAAATGCTTAGGAGATATCCTATGTCCTGCTATGTTTATTGTACATTCTATATTTTATGTTTCTTGTCATTACTTTGCTTTACATTCTGTGTAAGCTTGATAGGCATCTAAATTATATCTGTAGCATTCTCCTTAGTATTCATTTGATACTTATATATATTCTCTATAAGTCAGGGGGAGTTTTCTAGCTTTCCCATAAGCTATAGGTCATTGTTTTTAGGGGAGTTATCCTTATGACTTTTCTCAATCTCTTTCATCTTTTCAAACTTTTTGAGCCATTTTGATTTCTGACGAAAAAGAGTATATCTCAAAGGGGAGAGAAAATGAGATAATAGATTTAAGGGGAGAGAATATATTTAGAAGGAGAGAAAGGGATAACAACTTGAGGGGGAGCTTTCCTCCTTAGAGGTAAAATGCTAAGAGGGAGTTTTCTTAAAAATACTAGAGGAAGTTTTCTTAAAAGTATAGTTATCTTATTCCCTATAATATTCTCTAAGTATGATATTTTCTAAAAGCCTTTTGTATCAAAATGTTTTGTCATCATTAAATGGGCTTGTAAATAAAAAAAGGGGAGATTTTTGAGAAATTTATGTTTTGATTTATGAAGAAAATAATCTTGATAAATATATTTTCAATAAAGTTGGTTTGTTGATTATTTTCAAAATATTTTATATAAATCCTTTTATATATGTATATTGAAAAATCTCTTACTTATATAGTTATGTATTTCTTTCAAAAACAACTAAGCACTTGTTTTGGATGATAAAGGAGTATGAAATTTATAAATTTATATTTTTTTAAATTGGAGAACTTTAGGCTCATATATTCTTATATACTTCAAAACAAAAAAAAATATAGTTTAATGTTAATCGAGTTTGATGTTAAATATTTGAGAAAATATTTTAAAATTTTAGTTTAAATATATATATTTTTGAAGCTTTTAAAGGCAAAGTATTCAAACAATCTTTTAAAGCTTCTACACTTGCCTTTGATAAAAAAATAGTTTTCTTTGTAATCAATTAAGTCGTGCTCAGTATATTTTTCAATAAATTCAAACAATTATTATAAAAACCTACTCGAATATGTGTTATACAAAATTTTATTTAAAGCTATAATTGAGTATGATATTTGTATAATCAAGTATCCTTATAGATATTGAAATCTAAGCATATTATTCAAATGAGTCAATTATGTGCTTTAGCAAAATCTATCTTTAATAGACTATTAAGGTTTTCTGCTCGAGTATTTTATTCAAACTCTCTGTTTTCTCAAAATTAATCAAGTAAGGATTATTTTCAATCGAGTATCTTTCTATTATCAAAATTCCAAGTATCTCCTTAGTCAAGTATATCCTTCTCTCAATCGACTAATGTATTTTTATAATCGATTATCTATAAATTTTAATCGAGTAAATATTATATAGAATTTGGCTAAATCTATGTGCTTATTTTTAATCGAGTATCAATTATTTGTACTCGGGTGTGTTCTTCTATTAGTCGAGTAAGCTTAGCTTGATAGTCGAGTGCTTAATGCAAAGTCTCTGTAGTTTATAAGTCACTCGAGTAATGACTTGGTCATACTCAAGACAGGCTTATCTATAATTGATTAAGTGATTTATCAAATCAAGTATGTCCTTCATTAGTCGAGTATCTCAAGGATTTAGTTGAGTCACTGGCATTTGATTTCAAATTTTATAGCGTTACTCAAAGATAAAAAAAAAAAGATGATAGTTTTGACCATTAAAGCTTTATTTTTTATTCCAAGACGTCTAACTAAGTTCTCTTATATATAAATGATAAAATATGTTTATGCATGTGTGCTTAATGCTAATCTTTATAATAAGCATATGATTCCTAACAAATTTGATCGTTTTAATCAAATCAAAAAAGTTGTGAGTGTGTGCAGGTTTCAATGCTATATCTCTAGCCTCAAGCTTTTATAAAAGGTCAAGTGCAGCAAGAGATGAAGCTGCTGATTGATGAACGACTGCTGATGTCTGATGAGACTAAAGCTTATGTTCGAGCAGCATAGAGCGCTTAATTCTTCTCAGGCAAATTTGTTATGCTTAAGTGAGTGATTCTTTTAGTTTATGTTTTTCACTCTAAGACCAAAAACTTATAGATTAATTAGACTAAAAATCTCCAACCTAAATTAGGAAAAACTATATAAGAAATAGTGGGGCCAGAAAGAGAGAAATTCCATTTTCACCACTTATTTTCAAGAAAGGCTTAAAGATTGATGATCAATTTCACTCCATTTTCAATGAAGTTACCACGTTTGATACCGGGGTGGAGATACTTAGTCCACCTAAGTCTACAACTCTTGTTGAATCTACGCAAACATAGAAACCCAACACAAGAAAATTATAACCAAATCATGCGAATAAATTTAGTAGTTGTACATTATCTTTCAAGGGGAGTACGGTACTAGAGTTGCAACCTATTAAATATTTATGGAACTGGAAACAAAACCCAAAATTAATATTAGAAACAAGATCATGAAGAGAAAAAGAGAAAAAAATTAGAAAATTAAGAGGAAATTTTTTTTTTTTACCAACATTAGCAGGAACAGATCTCCAATTCCCTAATCCATGTTCTTGGATGTAGGAAACCAAGATGATATTCTCTTCTGGCATCCATAGCCCTTTCTTCACATCATCTTTAATGCAACAAGGGGTCTTACCCATCACTCCCCTCTTCCCCTTTTCTCTTTTTGAGACTTGCTTTTTCTCTTAGCAGGGAAATGGTTGAGACCTCCAGTTTAAATAAAGTGATGGAACAAGATGAGGGTGGGATCCAGGTTGTTGACCAAAGGAAAGAAGGTAAGATTTGCAAGAAATTAGTTAAAGGGAAACTATGAGAATTTACTCATTTGGTTGCAACAAGTCAACTCAGTGCTTAAGAAAGAGAATTTCCTTTCTTTCTCCCAACCTCACAAAAAACTAGTGCATTTCAACTCATCACTCTACTCTAGGATTTCAATTCCAAAACCTTAATTCCATTTTATTGCTTGTTAAATCTCTCTCTCTTTCTTTGTAATACCTCAGATTTTTAAACTCAAATATAATGTAATACCTAAAATTATCAGCTTCTAATACTTGAGAAAATAGGTCCTTTCAAGGGATTATAGAAGCCTTGAAACAAAAGTTCAGTTTCTGAATTAGGGGCAAAATTATAAATATTGAAGTTAGGGTAAAAGTGTAATTTACCTAAAATCTTGGTGCATTAGCGTAATTTATCCTTTCTTTGGGGGGCTAAAATGTAATTAAAAATAGTCCAGAGACCAAGTTGCAAAGGGTTTAAGTGCAATTACTAGAAAAATTTGGGCCAAGGTGTAATTCTTGAAACTTCATGACTAGATCATTGGGGTAATGAGTTAAGCCAACTAAACCATTTGGGGGTCATGATTGTGGATTCCAAATTTATTCCAATATAATTAAGTCATGATTGCAAATCTCAAATAACATTTAATCCACCTTTGGATAATTTTGAAATCTAAGACTTAGCCTCCAAAGTCTCCAAACTATATCCTCAAGGACACATGACAAGCAATCATTGGACACTTGGAAGATAAGATAAGGTCACATGATGGTTCATAATGATCCCCCTGAGGTGGCATTGCCTGATTGGCTAGAAAAGCTTACTTAGCCTCCAAGTTTGCTAAAGTCTCTAAACCTTGTCCTTAAAGACATGTGACAAACATTTATTGGCCACTTAGAGATAGGATTTGAAGCCTCATGAAGACCTCGCAAGGTGGCGACGTGTGATTGGCCTAGGAAGTCTATAAATAAAGCCATGGGTTCGCCCACAAACCATTCCAAGTAAGTTTGAGGTGAATTTATGCCAAATTGAGGGAATCAAATGGGAGGATCTTGTTCTTGGGAGAAATGGGAGAATACTTCCAAAAGAAGGAAGAAAAGTATGCTAAGAACGATGAAGGAAAGGCCTCGCTAGAAAGTTTGGGTTGCCACCATAGATTTTTCCAAACGATGTCAAAACCATGAGAAAACCATTCCCACATATTGTAAACAATGCTTCCTTGGGTAAACAGTCAAGGTGAGTGGTTCTTGTGCATGCTTCCTCTTCATCATTTTTGGTTTCATTTATGAGTGGTTCTTGCTTGCTTCTTGCTTCCTCTTGATCATCCTTGGTTTTATTTGTGGATGGGTTGTGGCTTATGTCTCATGTTTCCTTTGTTTCAAGCGTATCTTTCCTATTTTTGCACACATCATGAGGTTTGTGGTTTTGGTTTGTTGATGGGTCATCGTGGGAAATCGTGTCTATGCAATAGGACTAGGTTGTGGCATGCATATCATTTTTCTTTTGGTTTATTCATATTCCTTCTGCTTTGTCTTACGTCATGTTGGTTGATGACTGTGGCTTGTAGGTGGTTTGCCATATGTGAACTACCATAGGGACCTACGTAAGAGGGCTAACCACTTGGGCTCGCATAATAGGGTTTTCTCGTGCTTGTGTAAGAAGACTGAGAGGTTCAGATATGGCAACACCCTAGTACCTGCTACACAGGAGACTATCTTGTGCTTATGTAAGAGGGCTGAGTGGGTTGACCATAGCTACGTTCTGACATGTCTATCTCGTTCCCGTGTAAGGGGGCCAAGAGGTTCATAGCAACACCCTAGCATGGCTATTGTTGGGAAGATTTCGTGGCATATCTAGATATTGCACCTACATGCACTATTTCCTTTCTTGTATCACTTACTTAAATGTCATTATCTAACTCGGGTGTTTTATACCCCTGGAACATTCACCGTTCCAGGTATATGAAATGTACCAGGTGATACAGGTTCCAGTGTGAGTAAGGACAAGGAGGTGGTGCTTGGCTAGCTTTGGGTTTTTATTTCATTATATACCCATGTAATCCAAGTGATATATTGTAATAGCAGCTGGGATGCTTGAGCTTGTAATAAGTGTGTGAGTGTCCTACAGTTGTACTAAGGTTGTGGTTTCGATGTGTGTGCATGGGTAATATCTCAATTAATGCACTTTAAATGTTGTATGGGGAAGCTGCCATGATAAGGGTTTATTCACTAGTTTGGGCATGTGATGTAGTTGTAACTATAAGTAGTGAGTTTCATTTTTTGGGTTTATTGAAAGTTGTATGCATTTCCTGTACATATAAAGGAAATATAGTGGAAACCCCTTTATTTAACTTTGGTTAAGCTTTCAAGTTCGATCTAGTGCTTTCGTTGGCAAGGGTTTCCATAATGCTGGGGGGTGATGTTAGCTTATATTATGTATCGTTGTGTAATTTAGAAAAGTAAGGCATTACACACACACACACACACTCTCTCTCTCTCACACACACACACACATTTATTATAGATTATAACTGATCTCATTGTGTTTTAATGCATTATATTAAATTCATTGATTATTATATGTTCACCATATTTCAAAAAGCTTTTGTTGACCAAAATATCTATAGAAGACTAATCCCAAGATATCCTTATTCTTGATTTGGAAGGCAAAAAAAAAAAAAAAAATTTAATATCTTGAAATCGCCAAAATTGGGTTGACCTCTCCAATCCCACTTGGACCAATCCAACTCTTGCTCCAAGTAAGGCCTAAACCCAAGGCCGAAGTTAAGACTAAACCCAGAATGGCTAGTTAGGTCCAAGCCTGATCTATGTACATGATTTGGCTCAAACCCTAAGTTGAATTGAGGTTGAGCAGAATTAAACTAGTTGAGAAATAACCTAGGCCTAATATTATGTTTACGACCTGGCTAATGCTAACCACCACTAAATGTGCAATATCTAGTGATGACCTTTGTTGGTTACCATTGAATGGTAACCACAAGCATCAATGGTATAAAGTCATCGTAAGAGGTTCTTTAGTAATGACTTTTTTAGTCATTGCTAAAAGGTCCTATTGTTGCTGGACTACAACAATGAATTTAGGTATGGGGAGATCGTCTGAGAATGGCATAAGAATGGCTTATTTAGATGATGGGTGACTCTCTAGAGTGATGGACTCTACCGAGGTGGAGTGATGGCGATGGATGACTCTCGCGAGATGGAATGATAGCGATTGATGACCCATCCAAGTGATGGATGATCTTTCTAGAAAAAAAATCGTTTAGGGGAGTGGGTGAGGATCCCCACAAAGATGTTTTGATGCCTAAGTTAGGCTCTCAAAAGTATGGAATAGTTAAATGCAAAAAGGAAATGTGAGTATGAGAGATTACATGCTCGAATGGGGGGGGGGAGGTCCCCCTTATTTATAGTGATGGAAGAGGCCAATAGGTGTTAGGCAGTTCGATGTTCTCAGCAAGTAACTCAAAGGTAGTTTTAATCGAGTCTTGAGCTGTGAAGGCACACGAAGCATGGGCATGGGTGCAACCTACTTCCTCCAATTCCTTCAGTTATTTTTTGTCGATCAACTCAATAGATTTATTTCACCAGGTAGTAGTTAAACTCATTCTTGTAGACCCCCGAAGGAATTGGATCGACAAAAAATAACTAAAGGAATTGGAAGAAGGTTATTGCGCAATATGGCCGCCCGAGTAGCCACCTCGGAGCCCCGAGTGGGTCATCTTCATGATTTTATATAACCCACAAATAATATGCAAGTATACTAAAAAAAAAAGGAAGTAAAAATGATGAGTAAAGATCGTTCCCACAGAGATTAGTAACTAAACCTCTTAACTACTAAAATTAGTCATAATTAACTATATTTGGATAATTGATTACTCAAATAAATTAATCCTTAAATTATGCAACTAGAAAGAAAACAAATTAAACAATTAACAATCACTTAAGAATTAAAATTTAATTGATTAAGACTTAGGGTTTTTTAAATTCACCTGCCAAATCCACTTTATCGAATTACTTCAATTTTTAGTTGATTAAGTTACAAACTATGTCAATCAATGACTCTAATTTATTTATTAGTCTATGTTTACGTCTAACAAGTTTATTCAACTAATCTAACTCACTATATGTCTATGTGAATTAGAATTAGAGAACACATTAAGCATAACAATCATAACATGAAAAAATTCATCACAAATATAATCAAAGATTGCACATGTAATCAAGTAAATATTTTCCGCAATTAACACATGTTATTTTGTTCAAGAGTCTATTACTTACTTATCTATGTTTAGCATCATAAGAAATCTCAGATCATGTAATTGATGATCAAGTAATTATAAGCATTAATTTTAAAACAAAATAAACATAGTTGAAGTAACAATCACAATAAAAAAATTAAGTAATCTAATAAAATTTTAATGTATTTGATCCTTTAGAAACCCTAGACAATTATTTATCCACTCATAATTAATAAAATATCCATATAAACATGAAAGAATTGCTACATAATTAAAATTCTAATCAATCAAAGAAAAACAAAACAAAAAATTAAAAGAAGGAAGGAAAGAAACCCCTGCCCATCGTGTCTTACTACTGCTTCTGTGGGAGGCTTGCTATGCGACCTTAATGTGCGGCTTCTCTCTCTTCTTCTTAATTAATTGTTGTTGCTTTCAATTCCTCCCATCTTCTTGCCACCTCCAATAGCCCTTTATAATATTATATATACATTGGCATGCCACCCTAGTTCTCCTCTAATTTGAATTATGCTAATGCTCCAAATCAAACTCTTTTAAAATTATAAATATGCACGGCTTTTCAATTGATTATTAATTCTTTATTTATATTATAATATTAATTTTAACATTAATATTATAAATTAAGTTATAATATCTTTTTTTTTTCTTCTTACACTCATATCTTTGAATTAATATTCTTTGCTAAATTCCTACAAAAAGATATTAAAATTATATAAAATTCATATAAGACTCAATTAATGATTTGCATTTAGTACTTATTGCATTAATAATTTACATTTTGTAATTTGCATCTTTATATATATAAAAGTAGGATAGTCTTCAAAAAAGAAATTTCCCCCCAAAACTTGCATTAATGATTTACAAATAATACTTATTGTATTAATAATTTACATTTTATAATTTGCATCTTTATATATATAAAAGAATGATAGTTTTCAAAAAAGAAATTTTCCCCCAAAACTTGCATTAATGATTTACAAATAATACTTATTGCATTAATAATTTGTATTTTGTAATTTGCATTAATAATTTAAAATTTTCAATTGTTTTGAAATAATAAATAGTAATAAAATTTTCTCCCAAATTAATGATTTGCATTTAGTACTTATTGCATTAATAATTTACATTTTGTAATTTGCATCTTTATATATATAAAAGTAGGATGGTCTTCAAAAAAGAAATTTCCCCCCAAAACTTGCATTAATGATTTATAAATAATACTTATTGCATTAATAATTTGTATTTTGTAATTTGCATTAATAATTTAAAATTTTCAATTGTTTTGAAATAATAAATAGTAATAAAATTTTTCCCCAAATTAATGATTTGCGTTTAGTACTTATTGCATTAATAATTTACATTTTGTAATTTGCATCTTTACATATATAAAAATAGGATAGTCTTCAAAAAAGAAATTTTCCTCCAAAACTTGCATTAATGATTTACAATTAATACTGATTGAATTAATAATTTGCATTTTGTAATTTGCATTAATAATTTAAATCTTTCAATTGCTTTGAAATAATAAGTAGTAATAAAATTTTCCCCCAAAACTTGCATTTAATACTTATTACATTAATAATTTACATTTTGTAATTTGCATTAATAATTTAAATCTTTCAATTGTTTCGAAATAATATATACTAATTATGTAAAATTAATAATAAATTTTAAATATACAAGTTTTTCAATGCTAATTGTTTTCTATTAAATTTGCATGAATTTTATGAGAAATATTAATAGACAACTTAAACTATTAATTAAGTCATAGAAAAGTATCTATTTATTTAATATATTATTTTTATATCTTTATTCTATGTATATTTATATAATAATAAAATATGATAGTCAAATAAAGTATTTTGCCAAATGTCAATTATTAGGGTTGTCAAGTATTAGAGTTTTTCAATGCTAATTAATATTTAAGGTATCACATTTTTAAGACTATGGAAGAAATCAAAATTCATTTTTTTTAAATTTTGTTATTATTGAAAAAACTTATTCTTACTCATATTTAAGAGTTTTAATTTATATTTATAATTATAATATAATAAATAGAAAATAACAAACGTCTTTAGTGGAAATATTATAGATTTTATAATATTTATTTATAAATAAATATAATATAATAAAAAAAATTTATAAGTATATTGAATTAAAAGTATTCTCCATTAGCATATTGAATAGTGAATAATTAAGTAAACTTAAATTTTTTCAATATGATTAAAGATTAAAAAAATTATAATTATCAATTTAGTTAAAGTTATTTAAAATAATAAATTTATTTTTTTATTTTTAAATTAAACTCTCCCATATATCACGCGGGTTCACCACTAGTTAACTTAAAATTTAATTTAAAAAAATAAAAATAAAAATAAATTTAGCAAAATTTTAATAATTTTAAAATATATATAATTTTTTTATTTTTAATAAATTAATTTAGTTAATTTAATTCAATTAATTTATTTTTAATTTATTCCTTTATTCTTTTAAAAAATGATAAATTAATTAATATTTTTCTTTCTATATTAAAAAATATAAAATATAATTCTAAAGAATAGTGGTATATAATTTATATATGTAATTATATATCAAGGGAAGTTGGTAGATCAGGCGGTTTCAAGCATGCAATGACATAGGGGAGGTTGTGGGTTCGAAACTGGGGAAGGGAGAATTTCCAGCCTCGCCACGTGGCGCGCGGATATGCGGCCACATGGCTGGGCGGGTGGGCAACCGTGTGGGCGCGGTCGGGTGAGAGAGTAAAATTTTTAATTTTATTTTAATTTTAGCGGCAGTTTCTAAAACCACCGCTAAAATTAAAAATTTTTAATTTTTTATTTTTTTAAAATTTTAATTTTTTTTAATTTTTGCAGCGGTTGAAAAACCGCCAATAAAATAAAAAATTTTAATTTTTTTTTAATTTTAGAGGCAGTTTTTAAAACCGCCGCTAAAATTAAAAAAACCGCCGCTAAATGACTGATTTTGCGGCGGTTTTAAAACCGCCGCAAAATTAGTGATTTAGCGGCGGTTATTCCAGCGGTTGGTCAAAATCGCCGCTAAATGCTCCACGACGGCCGGTTTAGCGGCGATTTTGAAAACCACCGCTAAATGCAAAAAAACCCGTCGCTAAATGCCAGTTTTTTTGTAGTGCTTGGGGGCGGCCGTCAGCTAGGGCTGGCAATTTTGGACACGACACGACACAAAGTTAAATGGGTTAGGGTTGGGATTAATTGGGTTCGGGTCATAAACGGGTCAACCCGTTTATGACACGATTATTTTCATGTCTTAGGCGGGTCAACCCGTCTAACCCGTTTAGACATGAAATGACACGTTTAATTAAATGTATTAACGGGTTGACCCGAACACGTTAACACGATTATATACGAAATGACACGTTTAATTAAAAGGGTTAATGGGTTGATCTGAACACATTAACACGATTATACACGAAATAAAACATTTAAAACTAAATAACATGTTTAATAGGTGACACAACACAACCCGTTTAAATTAAACGGGTTAAACTGGTTAATAGGTGACACGACACGACACGTTTAGTTAAACGGGTTAAACGGGTCGTGTCGTGTTCGGGTTTAAGGAATTTGACACGATTATTAAACGGGTCGTGTTCGGGTTAGCCTGATACGTGTTATACGTGTGTCTCGACATTACACGATTATGACCCGCCAACACGAATTGCCACCCCTACCGTCAGCTACACCCTGAGTGGGGGTTACTCGGGGATGGCGTAGCCAAGCGAGGACCCCCACATGCAAGGCTGCACCACATGGCCATAAAGCAAAGGACCCCCGAGCACAAAGCGGTAGATTGCCACCTGGGCACTAGCGCACCCCTAAGTGAGGGTCACACAGGGGTGTCACGACTGCACGTGCACTCGTACCCCAACACCCCAGGTAAGGGTCACTCGAGAGTGGGTAAGAGTGTGCTCAGGGGAGCCATGGGCACCCCCATGCCCGTGCTCATGCCTGCGTGCCCATGCCTGCACTCTGTGCGCCTTTACCCCACGAGATTCGATCAAAACTACCTCTGAATTACTCGTCGAGAACATTGGACCGCCTGGCACTTGTTCGCCTCTTCCATCACTATAAATAGGGGGTCTTCCCACCATTCGAGTATGCAATCTCTCACACTCACATTTCCTCCCTGCGTTCAACTATTCCATACTTTCGAGAGGCTAATTTAGGCATCAGAGGGTCTATGCGGGGATCCTCACCTATTCTCCTAACCAATCTTTTTTTTTCAAACACGTCATCCATCATTTAGAGGGGTCATCCATTGTTATCATTCCTCCCTAGAAGAGTCATTCATCATTGTCACTCCACCTTGAAAAAGTGATCTATCGTTGTCACTCCACCTTGGGAAAGTTATCCATCCCTCCAAAGAGTCACACATCATCTGGATAACAATTCCTTGTGATATCCTTAGATAGTTCTAAAAATTGAAAATGCTAGAGTGATCTAATATCAATTGTTAAAATGAAAAAGAAACAAGGGAAGATCACGACACCATCTACTCTTCCATTCGAGAAGCTCAAATAAAAAAGTGGGGAGCAATTGTTGTGTGATAGGCTATAGGCCATTAAAAAACCAAAAAAGCCCAAAAGCCCAAAATATCTTTTTGGGCTAAAAGGTGTAAATTTCACCGTACTCAGGGGGCGATGGGGGAAGGGTCCCACGCAATGAGCAAACTAAATAACTCTGACATTCATAAATGCCCCCGAATATTCCAAGAAAAGGATAAGGAATTATCCATAAAGAATTCTAATTCTAAAAAGGATTTCAGAATATTTGGATAAACATCATCTATAAGAATCCTAATCCTAATGGACTCTAAAATGTGAGAATCATAATTCTAATGGGCTCCAAAATGTAAGAATCATAATCCTAACAGGTTTTAGAATGTCAAGATAGACGTTATCTGTAAGAATCCTACTCTCAAATTACTTAAGATTACACCATATCCCTCTATAAATAAGAATGCACTCATTCTAGAAAAAGTATGCCTCTAATACTGGTTTCAAAATAGTCTTCATGATCTTTAGTGTCTGACTTAAGTATCAGAGTGTTTGTGCAGGAAACTTTTCATGCCCTGACTGTTTTATTTTTTGCAAGCTTAAGCGACTTGACGATGACGTTCCCAGTCAAATAAATTCATTGTTTATCTCGGCAACAACAATTGACACCATTTGTGAGAAGTGTCTAAAAAGGCTAAAAATACTACAACGGCTCTCACGCAATCTCAAGCCACAAAAAACCTAATCAGATCAATGGGAAAAGAAGACATTACACATATGTGATAATCTCATTAATGGTATGCACCTGCCACTGTTTCATTTTTCAATTATTGATTTATGCGAAAAGAAAGATTGTAACATCCCGTATCAAGCGATAGGAAGGACTGGATCAACTTACCATGATGGGCCTACGCAAACTTCCCAGGGGTCACCCATCCTTGAGCTAGCTCAAGCACGCTTAACTCGAGAGTTTTTTATCCACATTTAGTCCAAAGGTGTCTAGCTGGTGTTGTTTTCTTCCTTACTATCCTCAATATATATACTAGCTTCCCTAGAGTCCCTTCTTAGATCTGACATTGGGCTCTCGGGATATTACATTCTCCTCCCCTTGAGCACATAACGTTCTCGTCATGTAACCTTATAATTAGTCCCTAATCTTCTCATCTTTGGGGGCTTCCATCCTAAAAGCCTTCAAGGAGTCGCTCCTTGTTCAGGCCCTCGCGCCTCGACGCCACTCCCCGCCCTCATCAAATCGCCTTCTCCAAATGTCAGCTTTGATACCACCTATAACATCCCGCATCGAGCCATAGGAAGGACCGAATCAACTTACCCTGATGGGTCTGCACAAACTTCCCAGGGGTCACCCATCTTTGAGCTACCCTAGCTCAAGCAAGCTTAATTCATGAGTTCTTTATCCACATTCAGCCCAAAAGATATCCAACTTGTGTTGTTTCCTTCCTTACTATCCTCGATATATATACTAGCTTCTCCAAAGTCCTTTCTTAGACCTGACCTTGGGCTTTTGGGGTATTACAAAGATAATTAAAAAAGATACTAGAGACAGTTATATATATAAATATGTTATAAGAAAAAAGCTTCTCGTAGAAGCTTAGCAAAAAAAGTAAGAAAAAAGGCCAACATTGTGTTATATTATATATACATATATATATATATAAGACAATATATTATGAGAAGCTTCTAGAGAAACTTGGATAAAAGAGGGGAAAAACTTAGAAGCCACTATGGAAGAGCCCAAACGATGGCCGCAACAAGCAACGAACACGACGGATGATCAAGGCAAGATCAACGGTAGCAGTGGCGACAATAGGGGAAGACCAGCGACGGATCGCTATGTTGAAAGTTAAGGGTTCACTTCAAACATGATCTAGTCTACTTGTCTTCCACTTGCTTGTAATACTCGAGATTTTCAGACTCAAAAATTATGTAATACTTTAGGTCATTAGGTTCCGATATTTTAGAAAATAGGGCCTTTCAATGGATTATAGAAATCTTGAGACAAAAATTCAATTTCTGATCCAGGGGCAAAATCATAAATATTGAAGTTTGGGTAAAAGTGTAATTTACCTAAAATCTTGGAGTATTAGCATAATTTACCACTCTTTGGGGCCAAAAACTGTAATTAAAAATGGAATAGGGACCAAGTTGCAAGGGGTCTAAGTGTAATATTTGAAAAGATAGGGCCAACACTACAAAAAAATCTATAATTTAATGACGGACTTAGAGACGAAATTTTTTCGTCACTAATTAGAAACGGAAATTTGGATTTGCGACGGAATATTCCATCACCAAATTTTTTTTTTTTATTAAATTTAGCGACGGAATTAGCGACAAAATATTCTATTGCTAAATAATTAAAAAAAATTATTTTATTTTTTAGCGACGGGGTTACTCTGTCGCTAAATTTTGTATTTTTATTTGATTTATTTTTTATTTTTTAGGGATAGGGATTGCCCCGTCACTGAATTTTTTATTTTTTAGCGACGGGTGTGACCCCGTCACTAAATTTGTATTTTTTATTTATTTTATTTTTATTTTTTAGCGACTGGGTTACCTAGTCGTTGAATTTTCGTTTTTTATTTTTTTTATTTTTTATTTTTTAGCAACGAGTATTACCCTGTTGCTAAATTAGCATTTTTCATTTTTTAGTGACAGGGTAACCCTATCGCTAAATTTTGTGTTTTTATTTAATTTATTTTTTATTTTTCAGCTATGGGGGTTGCCCCGTCACTGAATTTTTGATTTTGATTTTTTATTTTTTAGCGACGGGTGTGACCCCGTCGCTAAATTTGTATTTTTTATTTATTTTATTTCTATTTTTTAGCGACGAGGTTGTCCCATCGCTGAATTTTTTATTTTTTAGTTACAAGTGTTACCCCGTCGCTGAATTTTATTTTTTTATTTTTTTTATTTTTTATTTTTTAGCGATAGGTGTGCCCCGGTCGCTAAATTTGTATTTTTTTTTTTTTTTAACGATGGGGTTACAGTAGCTGAATTTTGTATTTTTAATTTAATTTATTTTAATTTTTTAGCGACAAGTTTGGTATTTTTTAATTAATTTTTTTTTAGCGATGGGGCTGTCCCGTCGCTAAATTTGGTATTTTTTATTTAATTTATTTTTATTTTTTAACTACAGATTTATCTCATCACTAAATTTTATATTTTTTATTTAATTAAATTAAATATATTTAGCGACGGAATATTCCGTCACTAATTAATAAAAAAATAAATTTAAATTAAATATAAAATCATTAAATAATTAAAAAATTAAATTAATAATTAAAAATTTTAGGCATTCGTTACAAATGAAAAAAAATAAATTACAAAAATAAAATTTAGAATTATGTATTAAACAAAGATTAAATAAATATTAAAATGTATTAAAGGCATATTTTATATATTTTATTTGCAAACCAAAAATATGTAAATTGATATGATATTGTAAAATTTATAATAATAAATATGTATTAAACTAATTTTTAATCAAATAAAACTTAAATATTTAAGAGATAAATTAATTAGAATATTTAAGTGGTATATTAGTTGAGTTAAAATTTACACCATTTATTTTTTTAAGTATTAATTTATGAATTTAAAAGATTTAAAATTTAAAAGCATAATTTAAAATAAAATTAAAATGGCTGGCAACTGGGTATAGTATATAGTTAATATGTGCAGTATATATCATAAGGAAGCTCGCAGCTCGGACGCTTGTGCGCGCGCGCGTGCACGGGCGATCAGGGATCGAAACTGAGGAAAGGAAGAAGGAATGCACTGAAAAATTATCCCAGCACTACACGTGGCAGCTCAAGACGGCGCCACGTGGCGCTGCAAGGCACAGTGCGTGCATCATTCCAACGTAAGCTACTATTATTATTTTTTTAAATTAAAGTTAGCGACGGAAACAGTTCCGTCGCTAATTATAATTTATTTTAATTTTTTAAATATTCTAATTTTTATTGTGTATTAGCGACGGAAAGTTTTTCATCGCTATTCAACGACGGAACGATTTTCGTCTCTAAAATAATATTTAATTTTTTAAATAAATTTTATTTTTTATTTTTTAATCAGTGATGGAAATTTAGCGATTCCGTCGCTGATTCTGTCATTGAAATTTAGCGACGCCATTTTTAGCGATGAGAAGATGCCCGTCGCTAAATCCATAGCTAAATTTTTTATCGACGGATTTTGATGTTTTAGCGACGGATTTTTCGGTCACTAAATTTCGTTTTTCTTGTAGTGCAAAAGGCAATAACACAAAGATTACGGATGTGAAAACTTATTCCAATATAACTTTGGATTCCAACTAGAATTCCAATATGATTTGGGACACATGGCACCATTTGATAAGAACACGTGGATAGAAATGATTATATGGGACACATGGCACCATTTGGATGGGAACACATAGAAGTCATGATGAGTCCCAAATAATTACGGTGACACATGGCAGGTTATGATTTGCCGGGGAATTCTATAAATAAGGCTCTTGGGAAAGGATTTGAGTCATTTGTAAGAGAAGAAAGTAAGGATTTTGGATAGGGAAACTCTAAAAAAGGGGAGGGGGGGGAGAGAGAGAGAGAGAGAAAGAAAGAAAGAAGTTCTGACAAAAATAAGGAATAACCCTATTGGAATTTTTGGACGTCATCAGAGTTTGTGCCCAAACCTGTCAAAACTATGAGTCAGACGTCACTGGTGTTCATGCCAAAATTGCCAAAAAATAGCAAGATGAATTCCGATCTAACTTGATATTCCAGTAGAAGGATGAAAGAGGAGCACATATGAAAAAATGAGGGTCAAATCTGAGCTAAAACGAGGGAGTTATAGCCGAAATACAAAAAAGTGTGCAAAGTTGTCACGAAATATAAGGGTTGCGCATGAGAACGTGTGAGACACTCTTTTTCCATAAAATTTTCCAGATCTACTGCCTATTTTATGTAGAATATTCCTATGTAAAAATATGTAACATTTGAAAACTTACGTTTTATGCAGAAAACCCCAACCGATCGCCGTGAACAGTATCCCAAATAGGTAACTAAGGTGGGTGACTCTTACTCTTGTGAACTCTTATATCTCTTACATGTTATAGTTTCATTTGGGTGGTTTGCATCTCACTTATTTCCTTTGGTTTGCATTTCTTTTACACTTTGACATACATCACTACATTCATGGCTAGTGGCATGAGATGGGTTGCATCATGTACGTGGTCTTGGACCACACCTATAACAACCCGACATAGGGTCTAGAGTATGTTGGCCTTGGTGGGTGTGTGCTATATTTTGGTAAAATTGATTTAGAAGGTTAAAAATATTCTAAGTGTTGTGAAAAGTGAAAATTAAATGAAATACGTGTGGGTTGAATATTCCAAGTCAAAGGAAATGGAAAAGGGTGGAGAAGTCAAATGAAAAGATGTGGAAAATTCAAAATTTGGCCTAAAGATTGAAAGGAAGTGGGAGTTTCCAGGTGTGTGTGTGTATGTTGTATGTATAAATAAGCACTTCTCACTTAATTTGATGGAGAAAATAGGGGAGTGGCAACCATGTAAATGTTAACAAGTGCAAGGGTAAGATGGGGAAAAGGAAAAAGTATAAAAGGGAGGCCTTGTGCAATTCTTCTCCATTCTCTTCCTTTCTTCTCCCGAGCCTTCTTCTCCTCTTGCTCCATCAACTCCTCTTCTCCATCTCTTTCCTGTTGAAGCCAAAGAGAAGGTCGGTTGTTGAAGTAGAGGGCTAGTTGCTAGTCTAGGAAGCTTAGTTCGTGGCTTATCTTCTTCTCTGAATGCATTTAACCATTGAGGCAAGTTCCTATCTCACCCATTTTCCCTGGAAAGTTCTTCTATTGGAATCTTGTTGCTGTGTGCCTTGAATCTCTTCCTCCTACATGATCCTTGAGACATCTGTTTTCAGGTTAAGTTTCCATAAAACCCTTCGTTGGAATGAGATTTTGTACAAACTTGGTTGGTTGCAATTCGTGTTGTTTTTCTTGTCTTGTTGATGAACCGTGCCTAGCATCTAAGCGGGGACTTGATTCACCTCGTATTTCTAAAAGGAATGGCATGTTATTGTTAGGATGTAGTTGCATGCAAGAATTTGGTGTTGTTTGCATGTATTTTGGGTGTTATATGGGTTATTCGTGCTTTAAAAGGTGTTGTCGGTCGACTGTTTTCCATAATCTAGTGACAGTCTCGTGTAGAGGGTTCTTCCGGTCGACCATTGCCTTAATCGGTTGATAGTTTGGGTGAAAAGGCCTCTGTCAGTCGACCGTTTCCTTCTCATCGGTTGACCGTTTTTAGCTTTGACAGCCTGCGCATACCCTACTATTTTAAGCATAACTTTTAGTAAAAAAAATCGGATTCAAGATCTATTTATTGGGATGTAAACTAGACTTGATAAGATTTGTTTGGGTATAGAATTTGAGTTATTTGGATTAGTTTGAGTGGTTTCATCCTAATTCCAAAACATGTCTTGAGGAGTTAGGGTTCATGAGAGGCTTATGTTGAAAAGATGAGTTTGGGATGATTTCTTCATGATCCATAAGAAGGTTTAGATTCTTGGGAAGGATTACTTGGGAATTTTTAGGCATGGTTGGGGCATGATTTGGGGTTACACGAGTTTGGTAATTCGACAAAATATTATAAGCTTGTTTATATATGTTAATTTGGGTATGCTACATGGGTGAACCAAGGTTTTGAGTGAAGCTGATTGGCCTCTAGGGTTGCATGCGTATGGGAACATGCCCCTAGGTGTTGAGCTATCTGGCCTCAATAACCTCATGGCATAAGTCGTGTGTAGACCTTGGGTGGAGCGGGCTGGCCTCAGGTGTTAACTTGGAGTTGAGCTGTTTGGCCCCAAGTGTCAGTTGATATGTATATAGACCTTGGGTGGAGTTGACTAACGTCGGGCATTACCTTTGGAGTGGAGTTGTCTGGCCCCGAGTGTCTAATATTATCTGGATATATAGTGCTGGGATATGGATACGTGTATGTATCATCCTCTGTTCCTGGATTTGTGTGAATGGTATGGTTGGCTAGTGTCTCACCTTCTAATAGGTATGCCTTGAGTGGGACCCTATGGTGGTTAGTCCAGCGACACTATGGCTATGAATCCGCTGGCGGTATATCTACATATCGCTATGGTAGAGAGTCCGTTGACATTTCTACTCGTGGTAGAGAACCCTTGACATTTTCTTATCCTTGTTATTTCCACTGTTGTCCCATCTTGGTGAGAAAAACTTGTAGATGACATGTGTTTGTGCTAGTTTTACTCATGTGACCTTGTGTTATGACCTCACTTTACTTATTGTTCGTGCTTGTTTCATATACTTGTTAAGCCACAAGGCTCATACCATTTCTTGTGCCATTCCAGGTAAAGCTGAGGAAGGTGACGGATCTAGCTGTTAATGATGGGGCGTATTAGATATGTGTACATATGTCTTCCCAACCTGAAGATCCTTGAGGGTTTTGTTGAAGGTAGGGAGCTGAGTGTTACTTTGTCATTTCTTTTTGCCTTTTTTTATACTTAGTGTTGTATATGTACATACATGGGGTTTATGACTTTTCGTGTGTCCATGTGGATGGCATTTGTGGGATTGTGTTTCAATACCTTATCAATAACGACTCCCTCACGGATCTTCTTTATTAGCGAGAGCTCTGGGAGGCGGGCCGTTACAACACCATCCCAAGTCAGGGATGGCTATGGTTTTGTGATAACATGATGGCCAGCAAGGGTGATTGCAAAGCCCTAGTGTCACTGCCATCGGGTTACTTCATGACATACTGCATAATGCATTTGCACGCACCATTAATTTTGAGTCATTCACTTAGATTTTAATATCTAACTTTGGTGTTTCATGCCCCTGCACTACCAGAAAAATGCGTTTTTGCGATCGATTTTTTGCGATTGACTTAATCAATCGGTAATTAGCGACGAATTTATGACCGATTATTAACATTTGCAACCGCATTATTTTATGACCGATTCAGCGACTTAAATTTCAATCGGTAATTATACGACCAATTTTGACCACAAAATTTGCGACCGGATTTTTTTTCGACCGATTCAGCAATGGAAACTGCCGTCGCTAATTGTGCGACTGATTTTGACCACAAATTTTGTGACATGAATGTTCAGTTGGTGGATTTCCGACCAACTTTCCCACTGAAATACGTCGATCGGTAATTACGGACCGAATTTGCTATTGACTTTTCCGTCTAAATTTTTTTTTTTAAACATCGAATTAGTTGTTAAATCAAAATATAGAAATTTATAAAAAAAAATAATAGTAATAAATAATATATGTTCATAAAAATAAAATAATTCAGTTGTTAAATAATTTATGATGATAATAAAATATTTTATTGTATTGCATCAAATTAATATTTATTTTAAATGATAATTATATTAAGTAATATTTTACATTATTGCATAAAATATTAATTCATTATCATTTTTAGCTCCCCCACCCAAAAACATTAAAAATAAAAGTGGATTTAAATAATGTTCAAATCAAATGCAACAAATTTAAGAGTTAGCAACAGATTAAATTTCCAGCAAAAGTTTGCATTCTCTGTCTATATATATATATATATAAATTTATTATCAATTTGTTTACACTCTGTGGAATAATATTTGGCCAAAACACTTAACAATAAATATAAGCTCACTATATTATATATAATATATAAATTCGAGTTTAACCCTAACCGGGCTTAATAGACCTATTAAACCGTAACAAGTTGAATATTATATTATACATATAAAGGCTGGTTAAACACTGACCGGGCTTAATAGGCTTATAAAACCCGTACCGGGTTAATACTATATTATGCATATAAAGGTCAATTAAAACCTAATCGGGCTTAAACAGCCTATTAAACCCGTTACGGGTATAATACCACATTAAACCTAGAACTAGTTTAACCTGCCAAATCAGCCCGAATAAACAAAATTGGGCCTAGAATGCACAAGAAACTTCATGTTTGTTAATAAATATATCATACACCAATTCAAATTAATCAAATCAAGATCACAAATCATTTTGTACATGTATAGTTTATCCACGGGCATGTGTACAAAAATCAGCATTTTGGACAAGAGCTCGCTATATATTTTGATTACATATCAGCATAATATACATTTTACATATGAACAAATTACATACACCAACTACACTGCTATACCTATACAAAAACACATGAACAAATTACGAATTACATTAACAGTCAAGTATCAACTACTTTGCTATGTCTATACAAATATATGGCAACCTGCCTGCGGAGGGTACGCATTTCATCCTCGCTCTGATTTGTTACCCATCGATCCTCGATATGCCTCATGATATCATCGATGTACTTAATAACGTACACTTCGCAGTTGTGCCTGTATTAGAAATAACCAAATTCTGTCAAACTTCAAATGACAACAACAAACATTTCACTCAATAATAAATTGAATATTCTATTTTAATTTAGTACCCATCCGGTTGCTGAGGCAGGTTCACCATGCTAGGATCGAGTTGCTTAATACCCATTATTTGTGTGGAGTGGCAGCTGTGGAGATATGGTCATAATATCCACTGCAAGTCAGGAGAATGGGTAGGAGTTTCACCAATGGCTTGATGCTATTGGCCTTGGCCCTCCTGCTTTCCTCCTTAGTCGCCATTGAGTCATACAAAACAACCTTGCCCTCTTTTAGGAAAATCATGGCTACGACCCAGTGGGAATTATTCCCCACATTGCATGGGATCAAGACCTACATATTTTGAGAATACATTAGTCAAGAGTTAATCCATCAATAAAAATAAGTGAACACTTACGAAGTCCACTGTCTACCAAGGCCTAGTCTCATCACCGACACCACGAATATGATCACATATTCCATCTGGGACCTTTGCCTTAGCAAATAGCATAACACACTTGCCTACGAATTTCTCAGTCCACCACTTGTTCAGAAGTCCCTGGAGAGGAGGAAAATTAATGTTATATTTGTTGTGGACCAAATATAGATGCAACCAAAAAAGTTTAACTTAAGATTTGTGTTTAGCACTCACAAATAAGATAGTGGGCATGATAGCATATTTCGTATCATATATAGTATGAGACTGCGTATCTCTTAGTCGTTGGACACAACACAAGTAGCTGTCAATGTGAGTCCCCTTTATCCAGGCTTTAGCATCCTCTATTGAACGCAAGTCGCTAGGTAATAGATGGTAATGTAACCTGTGTCACGCCTACAATAGCCAATAATTATTATAAGCTTGAGATTGTATTACCAATGTAAATAGAACAATAATTAAATTTTTTTCTAACATTTTATACTTACTCGATGTCTTTTTGTGATTATATGTAGTCAGTGTAGCCCTCAGGGGGCTTAAGATCATCGACCCCCTATTAGTCCAAGTGATGCTCGACTACTTCAGCCGCTATCTACATCACCATGACCCATACATTGTCCGGGCTAGGAACATGAACATTTTCTCTTGTCCTAGCTAATGTCAAGGGTGGCATTGTCTTCTCACCCTCCATCGACGACGATTTGTTTTCTTCATCTGCCATGTCCACCACGACATCAACCTTGCTCATCTTCTGCCGCTGAGTGTATTCAGTTTATGGTGACCGATGACACTACGATGGCAATCGATCGCTCGCAATTCGTTCACTGCCCATAACCACTTCCTCCTGAAATTGTACAAATACTATCTGTTACATAATTGTACGTATTTCATAATGAAATGTAAATAAAAGTCAAGTTAGAGCTTCCTCCAGATTGAGATGCCCGATCCTCCACATCATCATGAGCTGGATCTACCTAATGAGCACCTCGCTACTCCTCATCACCATCCTCATTGTGTTTTGGGGAATCGTCAATAAGCAGGACGCCTAGATAAGTAAGTAATGCTGCCTACACCCTACCTACTTGCCTCAGTCTCCTCTCTACCTGTGTCATCTGTGAACTCATTCGATTCATTTCCCACCCATCCAGCTGAGTGCTAATTTTCCTAATCTCCCCATCCATCTTATGTAACATCTCTAGTGTGAGGGTCAGTATCTCAGTGATCTGGAAAAGGAAATAAAAAAAATTAAAATAGTAAAAGATAATTGCAAACACTTACAAAGAATTACAAATGAAAAAATATTTTTATAATAAAAATCATACCCTAGCATACTGTCCAAGATGGGTACTAGGAGGGGGTTCTACCTGTTATTGAGACTTTAACTTCCTTTCTCTGTGTTGAGCCTCAGCCTCGTCCTCCTCCTCCTCCTCCTTCTCCTCTTCACCCCCATCTCCCACCTCGATGGACCCCCTAATTTCATCCTCATCCCCAGTTGACGTACTTCCGTTCACATCATTGTCAACCCCCTGCCCCCATTTTTGTACACATCAACGCCAACTGAGTATAGAGGGTTAAAGAATTGCCAAAAATCTGTATCGCACTCCGCTGCAGTGGGCTCGAGTGTCGTGCTCGATCCGCATGCCTACAAAATATTGAATTGTTTGGTCAAATATTATATATAATAAAATAAACTAAATTTGAAGTTAGGTTAGACATTTACATCCCTAAGGCATTCATTGTAATTGATTTTGTGAGGCCTTTTGTTGGATAACCACTTTCTACACCTAGGAATGGTGACTACGATGGATAGTCTTATAGCCCACTTATTCTCCACCCATGGGAATGTCTCAATCAGCCACCACTTTAGATAGAAAATAATTTTACAATAGTAAACAAAAATAAACAAAATGTTAGTTATTATATACAAATCATATACAATAATTTGATGTAATATAATATAGAGAGTAAGTAATTACATCTGAAATGCCCAAACAAAACCATAAATATTGACTTTCCTCCCCACCTCACCATTCAACTTCCTCTCACTGGTGGCTAGTAAGAGGTAATATAAACTCTGGCTCTAGATGTATGTCCCCCACGGGAACGCCTCAAATGCCCCTAGGTCCTCGGCCATAGTCCATATGAAATCCTCCACAGGTGCACGCTCATCGTGGCCAAGTAAGATCATGTTCACCATAACAATATTACCTAGCTTTAGGACATCATCTGCATCTATATCCATGCTACCAAGTACTACTTTAACTTGGGCCACAGTCACCACTCGTTTCTAGGGGAATAGATGCGCCCGTAAAGTACTTGGCTCAATGGATGTAGCTTGAAATCTTTCTTTGTCAATTGGCCCAAATCGAAGTCCACTGATAAGGATGAACTCCTACTTGCCGTACCTATATAGCATGCCCCCAATCTTGAACCACATCTCATCGTGGCGAGCACCTGAAAATATTACTTCCCTCACCATGACTTTGTATATCAATTTTTGTGCAGATAAATGATCGAACATAGGGATCTGTAGGAAATGTCCAAATGGGCCCTGAGTAAATCTTTCCAATACCCCATGATGTCTAAGAGCATCACGAACTGCCAAAAGCTAGTTGATTTCACAGTGTGTAGTGACTCGTGTCCCTTGTGGAATTACTTGTTAAGCGTGAATGTAGGTAAATTGCTCAAACTGATGGTGAGTCATCTGTAGGGAAAATAGAAAACCATACAAGAACAACAATTGGATCGTGTAGTAGATTGAAATGGGGTTAATGGTTTCACCGGGCTTCACAGGGCGATTAAGCCCGAGAGGCATGTTCCTAGGCTTAATTGTCTTATTAAGCCCGGGAGGTCGGGCTTCCTCACGCCCTTTTGAAGCTTGATCAAGCCTAGGCTTCAATGGCCTTTAACAGGAGTGAGGAAGCCTAAAAATATATGCCTAGGCTTCATTGATTGATTTCTTACCAGGCTTAAAAGGCCTATTAAGCCTGGTAGGCCATCGAGCGACCATCTTCCTTCCTCTTCTCCTCTAGCTAGGAGCCATGCCAGGAAGGCCAATGGGCACCCTCGCCTCCAGTTGGAACATTCAACATTCCAGGTGCATCAAGTGTATCAGGTACCCCGAGATCAAGCAAAGGCAAAGAGGAAATGGCTACTTAATATTTCCCTTATTTTACCTATGTTCCAATAAAACAAGCTATTGTAATCAAGCTACCAAATGACCATTTAAATTTACTATCAATTTCTATTTGGATGTCTTGTAGAATTAACTCTTTATACAGGGATAGTAAGAATTGAAGTATGGTAGGTTTTAGTTAATCTTGTGGTGTATTTATGTTCATATTCAAATTTAATTTTTGCTTGCTTTGCAAAAAGTAAAAAATCAAGATATGGGGATACTCAAGATCATTTTACCATTTCCTCTTTGATTTTTTGGCTTAGAAGTTCACTTTTACAAGAAAAAGATAAAAGTTAAAATACGGTGATTTTTGAGTAATATCATGTACGTATTACCTTCTTTATTCAAGCCCCTAAAAGAATACTATCGAAGTCACCACCTATCAAAGACCTGTGGTTAGTATTTTTATACGTTGAACACTTACATGTTGATCATCAAATAAATAAACATGGGACCTCGAACAATAAAATCATTTTATGTATTTGACGCAAGAAATGGAATCATAAGAAAAGACGAAGATGCATGGCCATTTCCTAAGGATTTCGAACTTAAACCTTCTCCCTACAGGTATACATATAACGCATATATGTTCAAACCCTTCCCAACATACTTCTTCAAACTTGAAATCTAAAGGCATTTAAATACTAGAAGGAAATGGGAAAAATCATTAACAAGTTAATTAACACCTCTTATATTTAAACTTTGAGATTAATGGGGTAAAAATCTATTCTGGGGCCACAGGGCATTACATGCTACTCTCAAGGTTGCGATCCTGGCCTCTATAGGGTGGAACCTCTTTTAGATATAACAAAGCATATATAATTATTTACAACATAAGCAACCAAGACGAAAGACAATGAAGCAAGTCAAGAGCTTGGCAACTATTTAAGAGTAGAAAGCATATGTAGCTGCAAAGGCACATTGCTAGAAATATTTAATGTATTCCAGATCAAGGTTATCAAAGAAGGAAACTCGCTTTATAACAATAAAGATTTGGTTCCTCTTACCTAGATCTGGGTTGTTGAAGGAGCAAATCTAGAGCAGATTTGGGTTGCTAAATAAGCCAAACTGGGTCTAGATCTGGGTAATGGAGACTTAGTTTTCTTTCACACTCAAAATCTTGGGGGAAGAACAAACTAACTACCCTAGAGACAAGGGACATAACTTGAGGCAAGAAGCACAAGAAGAGAATATGAGTTCTTACTAATTCAATGAAATGAGGATTCAAGAAGCAAATTTTTCCATTTGAATGCCTCAAGACCTCAAAATAAATCATTATTTGTGAATACATTACAAGACGATAAGTGCACAAAAAAATGTCACACAAAGTGGGATTGTCAGCTCGAGATATTAAGGTTGGCATTCCGAGAGATCCACAACCCTTGTTATCTCAAGATTTATCAGTCTTAATCTTGAAGGTTCATCCCGCAATAGGTCCCCCTACACTTGTATGTATTATGTCAGATTCTTTATACGCATCACACTAGAAAGCTGGTCTCTATCTACATGACACCTCGGGACAGTGAACCACCCTCAATAGAACTTTTGTTTCCTATATTGCGATCGTTGGATCCTCAACAACATAAGAGAAAGGCAAGCGCATCCCTTAAAGCCATTATGTCATTCACCAGACTGGCTTTCAATCTTAGCACATCTTCTGGTTGCAGAAGTAGGCAAAATGTTGAGCTACCCAAACAAAATGCTGATGTTTTCTAATTGTAGACGTAGGCATATTACACCTAACTGCAAAAATAAAATATGCATATTCTTTCTAATTGAGCATGTAGGCATTACATCGAACCGCAAAAAAAAAATATGGATTGATATTCTTTTTAATTACGAACGTAGGCATTACACTGAATTGTGAAAGCAAAGTATGCAGATTCTCTTTAATTACGGACGTAGGTGTTACATCGAATCGTCAAAATGAAATATGGATATTCTGTCTAATTTTGGACGTATGCGTTGTGCCAAACTAGGAAAACAAAATATGCATATTTTTTCTTAATTGCAGACTTAATTAGGCGTTATGCCTAACCGCAAAAATAAAATATGGATATTCTTTCTAATTGCGGGCGTAGGTGTTACACCCACAATTCTAACAAGCATATACATAGCAAACTAGGGAGCCATGATATTATGACAAAAAAAGATTGTTAAGATGTTCGAGGGTCAATATTCATTATCTTCAACAAAATCTTCATTATCTTTAATATTTGACTTAAGCATCAGAGTGTTTGCACAAGGATCTCTCAGCACCCTCTAACTGTTTTCATTCTTACAAGCTTAGATGGCTTGACGATAATGTTCCCAATCAAATAAATTCATTGTTATATCTCAACCACGATAGTTTTCATATTTCCATTTCTACAAAAAAATAGAGAAAAATAGAAAATGTGTTCATTTTTATTAAATATAAAACTAGTCTTAGTCTTTAAAAATTGAGAAAAATTGTTCAAAATCATGTAAAAGAAAAGTTGTTTAGATCATCAATGAAGGGAAAGGTGAATAGACTGATGTTCTACCCTTGTGTTTAGTTTTGATGATGAAAAGCAATACCTTGTTTTATCCCTAAGTCATGAGTCAAGTCTATGGTTTTCAACAAAAATCAATTTCAAGTGCTTTGTTAAAATGAAAACCAAAAAGATTTATGATTTTCTATATTAGTTGGAGATTTGCAAAGTCAAGTATTTAGTCTTAAAAGAATCTCTTAAAATGATTTTCAAATTAGCTTTGAAGTCATTGGTCAACATAGAGCTAAAATTGTTCTAAGGCAAAAGACCAACTTGAACATAAATGTGTTTGATGAAAATCCAATCTTAAGTATGAAAAATCATTTATGTTAATCTCATACTTCAAAATAAGCTTTCATATTTTGAAACGTGCATAAAAGGTTTTGGCTTGAATCTTAATCATATGAAAAATCCTTTAGTTCATGCATCATGTCTTGAAACTCGTTTTGATAACATTTCAATATTTTTTCTAAGTCTAGAAGACTAGCACCTTATAAGGAGACATATATGAAAATGTTTACTTTTTAGAAAACTAACTCCCAGTAATTCAATAGCTAACATTCATTAGTGATAAAATAATTTTTAACGATTTTTTCAAGAAATAGAAAGTGTATATCTTGGAGGTGGTAAAATCGCAAAATCCTAAGTTCTACTAAAATCCAAATTCTACTTTTTTATTCTTATGGATTTTGATTTTTTAGATATTTTTATTGAATCCAAATGGGGGTACTTTCTTATTTACATTTATGTATTAAAGTAAATGGAAGGTAAAATATAATTTAAACAAAATGAGGACATTTACTTAAACTAAAGAAATGTAAATATATGGTGATGTTTTGTATTAATCAAGTGTGCTTCTACATGTCATCTATTAAGTTTCCAGATTTTCCAAGAGGATAGTCAACTATGCTGGTTTGATCTGTCAACTATGTGAGACATCGATCGACTATTTTTTCATCTGTCGACTGTCAAGTAAGGATAGTAGACTATGGCTTTTCAACTGTCGACTATTTTTGTTCTGTAAATTCAAAATTCTCTTCACACTTTCACATCTGTCGACTATACATTTGTATCTGTCGACTATGGAATTTTTGTGTTATAAGATAATCGACTATGCTTTTCTGTCTGTCGACTATGGCTAGTTTTATTTGATAAAATAGTCGACTAACCTATTTTCTCTATCGACTATGTGTTTCGCATAAAGCTTCCAATGGCTATTTTTTCAAATCCCAACGGCTCCAAACGGCTATATTTCTCTTCAACTTTGTGGGACACTTATATATACATGTCATGGATGATCAAGAGAAGGCTAATGGACGGAAATGAGATGATCTAAATATTACAAATCAATTTATTCGTGCTTACAGTGTTCTCTGTGCTTTCATTGTTATAATTTTCTATGCAAGGCTTTGTTCTATCATTGTAAATCTATTCTTAAGCCTAGTTTTCATTGTGAGATAACTTGTAACTAAGAGTGTTAACTCTTAGCTTCTCTCTTTCATTTGTATCGTTGTTATTTTCCTACCTTGTGTAGCTAGAGGGCCCATTTGAGTGAGAAGTTGTAATTCCTAGTCTCGGACTAGAGGACCTACTCGGGTTGAGTAGGGGGTTGATAGTGGATGGTTTGAAAAATTCTTAGTGAGGAGCTAAGGTAGTGGATTAGGCTTAGATTAAGCCGAACCACTATAAATCTTTGTGTTCTCTCTTGCTTATGTTTCTTTTTATTTGTTTATCACTGCTAGCATTTCATTATTCTCGCGTGCATTGAGTTTTTTATTTTCAATCAAAAGGATTTCAAAGTTCTATCAATTAAGTTTTTTTTTAAATAACCAATTCACCCTCCCTCTTGGTGTGTGCCATAGAACCTACTGTTCTAACATAGACAAAGCGATCTGATTAAGATAGAAGTTGTTGCCATCGTAATGGCAGAGAGAACATCTTGAAGATGTTTCGTAAAATTTAGCACAATTCCAGAAAATAGAAAATTTGCTTTCTATTTCTTAATTTAGGAAAAAAAATTGTTTCTAATAGAGTTTCTAATTTTTTTATCCTTGTAGAGATATTTTCTAAAGAGTTACTCTACTTTTTCACAAGTAAATAGACCCTTAAGGACTTAAGAGAAACATTTTCAATTTTTAAGGGTGCCAAACTCTAATTTTTTATAAACTAAAGGATGCTAAAATGTAATAAATAGAAGTTAGCTAGACCTAAGAGTAATAAAAAGAAAGGTCAAAGTGTAATTTCTTAAAAATTAGATAATGTGAAACCTATATTGCCACCCTGCCATCTCTCACCACCACAACACCTTGTGGAGGATGGGAACAAAAAGGAATGATGGTTGCATGGTTGGCCGTGGATTTTGATTGGGGGATCTTGTTTTAATTTTGACTATAAATTCAAGAGTTTTGGTAAAAGAATTTGAAAACAATTGAAGTGAAAGTTGGTCAACTTTTAGAGTTTGAAGGCAAATTGATAAGGGGTTATTATAGGTTCTAAGGGCTTGATTGGTGGTCGAGGTAAATTTTAATGGTGTTTTGAGGTCTTTCAAAGAATCGTAATTCGCATAAGACAACATCGAATTCTAGGATTCTTCCCATTCAATTTGGGGTTTGGAAAAGTAAGAGAGGGAAGAATGAAAGAAAAGGGAAAATGAAAAAGAGAAAAACAAGAAAAACAAGCCAATACACTCTAGAAATTTGTAAGACTTTATAATTTTGTATCAATTTAGGGTTTTATTTCATATAAATTCATTTTTTCAACAATTTTTAATTGATAAAACTTTATGAATTCCTTTCAATTTATTTAAGATTGCAATTTTCTTTCAATAGAAAAAGTTGAAAATTGAAACAAACTTATATAAATCGATCATTTTCATGTAATTTAATATCTTTAATAATATAAATAATTTTCATCCAATTTAGTTTGATTTAATTTAATGTAATTAATGTGCTTTAAATGATCTAGGTTGAGCTTTATATATATATATATATATATATAAACAAATAGATATACTTGTAGGAGAGCTTGCGTTATGTAGAGCTTGTGTTACGTATGGAATCAGTGTTCTTTCATTTTTTTTTTTATTATTGAAATGAAATTACAAGGTTTAAATAATTTTAAGAGAAAATTTCACTATAAATTTATTTAATGTGTGTTCTTTTATTTTTTATTTTTTGTTATTGAAGCCAAATTGTAAGATTTAACTAAATTCATTTAATGAGTATGATTTCACTGTAAATAAATTCATTTAATGATGTCTTTCGTTTTTCTTTATTTTTAGATTTAAATTATTCTAATAGAATTTGAAAATTTTATTAATGTAAACAAAGTCATTTTTGAGTGTCATTTTACTCTTATCTTTTTTCATTATTGGCAATAATTAAATCAATAGAATTTCTAAAATTTTATGCTTCTAAATAAATTTATTTATTGAAAGGAAATTATAAGGTTTTGATGATGGTATTTGAGCTTGATCATTCAATTAGAATTTCATTTTATTCTATCTCAAGCTTGGCTCAACGAGCCAGTTTCTAGGATTAAATTAATACATATAATAGTTTTAAACATATTCAATTTAATTATATTATTATAATAATTTAAAGTTTGATAATTTAGATCAAATACTATTTTATAAAATTATAAATAAATATATTAATGTATTTATAAACAATTTTGTTCATGAGTTATTCGCAAACATCTAATCGAGCATGTTTACAAATCTCTAATCGAGACTATTAGTATTCACGAGTCTTTAATCGAACATTTTTGCGAGTTTTAATGAGCCGAACTTTACTGAACTCAAATTTTGCTCGTTTACAAATCAAACTTCAAAGTTTAACTCAAGTTCGGACCGTTTACCTTAAAGAAATGAACTCAAATGAGTTTTTGTCGAGACAAACACCAAGCTACTTGTGAACGGCTTAACTTATTTGTGACCTTGACTCTGCCTCAATCCAAGCACCTGCAAGAAGAAACAAGGTTAGTTTCCTCAATATAATCATTGACGCTCAAATTAGCTAAAGTAATGAGTAGTAAAGCATATTAAGTACTTAGAATTGTTTGGTTTACCTATGGGGGGGTCTAGCCATTACATAGGCAATGCAAGTTAAGATACTTATCTTTGAGATTCTTGGGTTCCGATATCTCAAAATAGCGAAGAATTTTTCGGAGTAGGTATCTTTTTGAGATTCACAAAGTTAAGTATCCATGCTCAACTATTTTGGGATGACAACAAATTCGTGTTATCTTGTCAAAGTTATTTTCCTAGGATATTCAAAGTCATCTTTAAGTATCTGACACTTGATTTTCTTGGAATAATGGTAGATTCATCAGGTCAATTAGAGATAGCTTCTAGTGATTATCCTTCAAAATTGAGTTCAGCCAAGAAACATATGTTATCTTCCTTTTTTTGTCAATAAAGACAGTGGTCAAATGAGACTAGTTGATCTTTTGGGGTAGTTTGGTGCTTTACATTTTTGGGTATTTTCTCATCAAGTTTAAGTAAATTTAATAGAATTTGTAAAATTTTATTAATATAAATAAATTTGTTCAGGAAGTGTCATTTCATTATTTTTATTGTAAGAAATTTGAAAGGTTTAAACAAATTCAATGGAATTCATAAAATTTATTAATCTAAATACTTTTCTTAAAGATAAAATATTGAGTAAAGTTTCAAATCAATTATTGATACAGGTGGGATTGTTGGTTCCTAATGATGGAAAATATATCCCAAGAGCAGGGGTGAATTGGGATTTGTATAGATTTTCAATAATTTAAAATATGATTGATGGCAGAAAACTAGGTTTCGAAATAAGACTTTTTGTTAAGTAGGTTTCGAAACCTACTATATATGTTTCAAAATATAGCTCACTGTTTTGCAAGTTTCGAAATATAAAATGTGTGTTTCGAAATCTACTTCACTATTTTGCTTGATTCGAAATCTTTTACCTTGTATTTCAAAATAACGATCTTTGGAAAAGATGATTTATATAATTAAGAGTATACCAAGGATGTTTGTATATCAAAGATATGTTTTACATGTATATGTATAAGCTTATGCTCAAGGAAAACTTTGTTTTAGATTTTGATAACAAAACTTATGAAAGCATGTGCAATAGGCAATAATGATAAACAAAAGCTAAAGAACACTTGCACACAAGATATATAGTGGTTTGGCATCCCGCCTAGTCCACTACCTTCAAGCTTACCCACTTGAAGGATTTTTCAATCCCAATCACTTTTTACTAGTGATCACCACAACAAGTGTTTTACCACGGTTCACCCTAAAACCTTACAAAGTGAGTTTTTACGGGCTTAACTCAAACCTAGAACCAAGTGAGTTTTTACAGGCTTAACTCAAACCTTACACCAAGTGAGTTTTAAGGCTAAACTCGAACCTTTGACACAATGAGTTTTAGGCTCAACTCAAACCTTTACACCACAATGAGTTTTAGGCTAAACTCAAACTTTACAACAATCAAGATAAATAAAGTTTTATCTTTTACAACCCAATGAGGAATAAATGCCTTATTGAATGGTTGTACAAACCTCTTAACTTGAGGTGAGGAGAGCTGGAGAGATGAGACTCGTTGTTTGCATTTACTTCTCCTTTTTCACATCACAATGCACATCTAGGATCTTATGAATGGATCTTCTTTAGAGCTTCTCAAACGAATTTAGATCACTTATGCTTGTGTGTGTGTCTCTAGTGTGTGCTCACTTGTTCTTACTTGTTGTCTCTCTATCAATCTCTTCTTGTCTTCAAATACCTGCTAGTTATACTAAGAGATAGAAATTTGGCCGTTTATAGCCGTTAGAGACAAGACAGAAAAGTAGG
Source organism: Diospyros lotus (assembly GCF_014633365.1). Lineage (NCBI taxonomy): Eukaryota > Viridiplantae > Streptophyta > Magnoliopsida > Ericales > Ebenaceae > Diospyros > Diospyros lotus. The sequence continues at coordinate 35,733,387 of NC_068351.1, read as the reverse complement.
TTTCGAAACATAGATAATAGGTTTCGAAACATAAAACCTTTTACAACTGGACAAGCACTTAGAGACAGCATATAATGGGAGACAAAATCTTATGGGCACAAAGATTAAATAAAGGTCTCCACTTACAAATTTGAATTAGAATTTCCAGAGCATGGAGAATGCATTAAACAAATGGTTTTGATAGAAACAAAATTGCAAAACAAATGCATCTCATTTTTTAAAAGATTTGCTGACAGAATGTCAGAGGTTTCGAAACATATTATCATAAGTTTCGAAACATACCTCTCTGGAAATGAGGTTTCAAAACATAATATACAGGTTTCGAAATATAGTCCAAAACTTGGTTTGAAAACACATATATTGTAAAGATGTTTTGAAATAGCATACACTGAAAACATTGAAAATCTTTTCAAAGGGGTTTCAAAACATGTATAGAAGTATGACAGATTTTCAGAAGCATATACTTGAAAGCACAATCCACAGCATGTATACATCACAGCTTATTTATATTTCTTTAGTTTAAGTAAATGTCCATATTTTCTTTTATTTATATTTTACCTTCCATTTACTTTAATATATAAATGTAAATAACAAAGTATCCCCTATTTGGATTCAATAAAAATATCTAGAAAATCAAAATCCAAAACAATAAGAAAGTAGATTTTGGGTTTTAGTACAAACTTAGGATTTTTGCGATTTTACCATCTCCAAAATATATACTTTCTATTTAATGAAAAAATTATTAAAAATTGTTTTAGCACTAATGAATATTAGATATCAAAATACCGGGAAATAGTTTTCTAAAAAGAAAATATTTTCTTATATGTCTCCTTATAAGGTGCTAACCTTCCAGACTTAGTCAAAATAAGGTTTTATAATCTTGATACTTGAAATTCATTTAGTTTTCATTTTCACAAAATAATACTTGATATTGAAATTGATATATGTTGAAAACCATATATTTGACTCATGACTTAGAGATTAAACCAATATATGTTTTTCGTCATCAAAACTAATATACAAAAAATACAACAACAGGGATATTATGACATTTATGTAGAAAGTAACTAAAGGATTGAAGCAAAGAGTTTACTGTTAACATACGTGGAGGATTTTAAGAAAATGGAGTTTTATCTAATTAATTCTTCACTTTTTTTTTCTTTTTCTTTACAAAGACTAATTTGCCCATCTATTAAATGAAATAGATATTTAAAAATTGTGGGTCATTAACTATTTTAAATAAAAATTAATATCATAATTTTGTTTTCTAAACCAAAAATTTGAATTGATTTTAACTATGCTTTTAGTGATGGTATCTATCTGTATATCATAGTTTGAAGTTGAGCTATATGCTACTTTAGAAACATTTTTTTTTTCTGTAAGTAAGAATTTTATAAAACAAAAAACCAACACCTAATCAACTACAAACGAAGGCCAAGGCAAATCCCAGACCACCAAAAATCAGGGAGAAAACAACAACAATCACCCTCTAAACCAAAGAAAAACATATACATATACAAAGACTATAAAGTAATCATTGGAAACATCCAAACTAGACATGGCTAATCTGTTGAGATGATCACCAGGCATGACTGAACAAAACACAAGCATAGAATAACAGGGCAAAAGAAAACACAAGAGGCACTGACACCAAGCATGGAACCATAAGATTGCATTAACCATCCTCCAGAAGTAAGGAAACAACAACTCATCAGTGAATAAAAAGCTAGTCCCTTGCGAGCCACTAGACATGACGAAGGGCGTGACTCTGCAAAGATGATCTAAAGTGAACAGTCTCCAGACGGGCCCAAACAGTGCACTGGATTTGATGTGTCAGCTGAGAAACAGATCTCTCCTAATCCTGAAAGCATCTATTGTTGCGCTCCCTCCAAATGAAATATACCAAAGCATGTGATCTTGTTTGAAACCTACCACGAACCCTTGCTACTTCATCTAGCAGCCGCCCACAACACCCTAATATACCATCGATGCCACGGCCAACTAAATTTCTTAGATCTACAAAAGAATGACAACACCTCACCAGAATATGAACACTCAAAAATATATGGCTTTGGCTTTCATATCTGCACTATAAAGGAAACATCTATTCTGGAAAGACAAAAATAGGCTAATATGATTAAGAGCAGATAAATGCTCCTGGATTTCTAACCAGAGAATGAACATATCAGTAAGAATACCAGTAGATGACCAAAGTAGTTTATACCAAGGGACTTGGGCGCGCTAACCCTGGAGCTCTTAGAACACTGCCCTGACAAAAAAAACCACTTTCAAGACCAAAAGCTAACACGGCTCGTCATGGTGCTCAAAGCGAGGAAGGCTAGAGAGATGGATATGGATAAGAGTGGACACTGGGTAAAAGGAATTCTCTGATCAGAACCAAAATCCATCCTCAATAATATCTGCGACCTTTTTCCAAAGTTGAAATGCCTAATTGCAGAGGCAATTGGCAAGAGAAACAATTAATGCGCACACCTAACGGATGTCACTGATCATGCTAAAGGAATGTATTGCGACCTTCCCCAATCCTCCACCCAAATTGGGTCCTCAAAATGCTCTTAAGCAAGAACAACTTTCTCCAGTACCATGGGCACGCATAAGGTACTGTGAGGAGCCATAAACAAGCCCCTTTAACCAGATAGGTGAGCACCCATTTAACCCAAAGTGACTCCATGTCGCCTAACAACAACTGCTAAATTAACTTGGCGACTAAGGCTTGGTTCCAGACATAAAGGGGCTTAATACCTACGCCCCATGTTCTTTGGGGTAACAAATCTATTTCCACGCTACCTTCGCTTGAGTGGAATCTACCTTATTACCACTCCAAATGAAAATTCTTGATTAATTGCTCAGTCTCTCGAAACACACATTTGGGCTGGATGAAATCTACATGATGCATAGCATATCAAGGCATGACAATATGATAAAATCGTTCACATAAAACCAGGTTATGGAAAAACCATTTACGGGGGTAGGACCACTTACCTCAAACGCATCTTACAATATATTGATTCTCGTGCCAAGCTTCTAACGTACTCAATTCGAAACCTCAACATAACCTGACCATCATATTTATTCAATAATATAATATTTCATTTTTCCTAATTTTCTCATAACTTTCCTCTAAATTCTTTCTATTTTTCCTCAATAAATCCAAACTAAATATTTGTCCAATATTTTCTCAAATATTTCTCTACAACAATTCATAAAATAACTTTCTTGATTTTTTGGAATTTTCAAGGGAATTTTACTCACCTTAACTTATCCTCTCAGGCTTCCTCGGTATGCGTACCCTAACCTCGAAATACGTGCTCGATCTTGATTCTCGTGCTGAAGCTCTAAATTTGCACGAGTCGCTTCACCTCACTCCTCAAATCACCCTATCCATTATTTTATTCCAATAAACATTAAAACCTATTTTTTCATAATTTCTTTACATTTTTCTCTTATTTTCCTCACTAACATTCTAACATAAATATCTACTTAAATATTTCACCAAATATTTTTTCATAGAAATTCATAAAATATTTTTCTAAGAATATTAAAAATTTCAGACTCACCTAGGCTTTGCTTTTAAAGCCTCCTTGATGTCCGTGACTTGACCTCGAAATCTGTGCCAGTTCAATTTCTTAGCTCCGGGCATAATCCTCAAGCCCCAATTCATTTCCCAGAATTTTCAAGGATTTTTTTGGGATTTTTCTCCATTTTCCTTTTCTTTTTTCTTTTTCCTTCTTCTCCTTCCTATTCATCTTCTTCCTCGCGCAGCCCCTACACGCGCACAGTGCCTCATGTGCACAACCCCTCGGCCACCGCCATGGCCGCGACCAACCCTGCCACATCCAGCACTCCAACCGCCGTGCGACCTTTGGTACCGGTCTCCTCTGCTGTGAGTAGGACTCCCCGCTCCACCAGCCACACACACAGCGTCGCTACCGCTGCCATTGCTTCCTGCCACTATTGTCGGTAACCAAGGCCCCTTGGTTACGGCCTACCGAGACCGCCACTGGCCGCTATCACTGCGAGCTGCTCCGTCAGGCCCCATCGCCAGCTTGCTGGCTTGCTACTCCCCTCCGCCTGAGTTGTCATGGCTGGGCTTGCGGCCATGGATGTTGTCTGCTTGCTACGACCAGCTCTAGCCACCATCGATGGGCCATCTCTCACTCGCATAAACTCTTTCTCTCTCTTTCTGTTCTCAACCATGCTCGGCCAACTTCAACCTCCCTCTCCGCCATTGCTTTCTCGCTCGAGCTCACTGCCATGGCCAAATTCTGCCATCTCTCTCCTTCTATTTCTCTCTTTACTTCCACCTATTTATAGCCAATCCATCCCTCTCATCTCGACATTCTTCTCAATCCTTTGCAATTCCTCAGCCCAAAATCTCAATTGAAGAACCACTCCAACATTGAAGAACTTGCCCCCCATGCCTGCGCATGCATGCATTGAAAGAATTATGGAGCTTCCCCCAACCCTTCATGTGCACATGCATACATATATATAATATATATATATATTATACGTTTAAACCCCACCAATTCTCCTTAATTGCACTTAGGGTTTTGATAATAGCTCTTGAACCCTCCAAGGCCTTAATTATTTATCATTAAGCCACTCAAAACATTAATTTCTCCAAAATTAATAATCGACATTTACTTGATAAAGACCAATTTCGCCCCAATGTCCTCACCGGGCTATTGATTCATCCCAAAACCATCTCAAGGTTCTGTTAACTTCCCAGAAGTCCCCTACAATCATTCAATTTTTTTAGTCCGAACTAAAGTTGTACCAAAAATTGTCTCAATTTTGATTTTTTTTAATACTATAAATCCTATCTCGGGATGCTCGTCGAGACCATAACATTTTCCATAGAGATTTACACTTTAGGGCATTTCCTACAATCGATTTGGCACTTATAACTATAAGAAATTATACTTAAGCCTCTAATCTTTTGATAATTTGACCTATGGGCCAAGTTAAAATTACTCTTGAGCCTTTCAGAAAAATCGGGATATTACAACCCCCCCCCCCCCCCCCTCTTGAGTGGCCATTGTGTGTTAAGGGACCAACAAATAGGGTATCATAACACACTCATGGATCTAGGTACAGAATTATAAAAGGAAATTTATCAACTGAAGCACCATCAGGAGGAAATCCCACTCCACTGAGTCAGGCCTTCACTTAATCCACCTTCAACACACAGTGAGGGGGCCCCTTATGGAGATGATACTGAAAAACCAAATCCTAGGCTAGCAAGGCATTGTCCCCAATCGAGTGCCCCGGCACAAAAGTCGCCTGAGAAACATCCACTAGGCTTGATAGCACTGGCTTGACCCTTTTGGTCAAGATCTTTATAATGACTTTATACAAGATATTATAACAAGAAATCGACCTAAATTGGAACGACACCTCAGGGTGAAAACCTTAAGAATGAGACTGATTATGGTCACATTCATTTGCCTCAAAAAGAGATTAGAGGAGAAGAAACTACGCACCACCTCCACCACATCGAGACCTATAATTTCCCAGGCCTTTCTGAAATTAGTGTATTATACACTTACATTGATTAAAAACTATAAGATAATGTGCACTAATTAGAAGCCTTTCTTCCATAAATATTTTTCTATATGCTAATGACTCGCCATACATACATATATATATATAAAGCACAACTTTAGAACATTTATAGCACACTAATTATGGTATGGGATTTGAACATCTTAATTATTTAGATTGTGGGTACTCTTAATTAATTAGTTTGTTGTAGTTAAGAAATTTCAACATTTAATTAATCAATAATCCATGTTTTTATATTTTTAAAAGAGTGGTTCCAGTTCTAGTTGTGAAGTTTTGGCCAATCCAATAAGAATATTACCTTTTATTGGTTTGACAATTTTGTCTAATTCCAATAACTATGCTTGAAATGATGAGATGAGACTTAAGAAAATCTATATATCAACAACCCAACACTTCATATAACACAAAACTCTAAATTTATTCCAAATGCATTATATTATATAAAAGTTATTTAGATATAGAGGGAGAGAGGGAGAGGGAGAGAGAGAGAGAGAGAGAGAGAGAGAGAGAGATGTCCCTACTCAAGCCCTAGCTATATCGAGAGGAACCCTACTAGCTCCTCACTCACAAAACTAAGCACAAAAAATGAAAGAAACCTTAATATAGTTTAGGCCTTAATACTCAAGAAACAAAAACCTATTTACTCTCAAGCCTGAAACTAAACTCCTCAAAACAACCCATTGATTAGTTTTTCTCCACAAACGGAGGGGGGGTTCATCGATCAACATGCCCTTCACTAGCATCTTCATCATCACCATCGTCGTCGTCGTCGTCGTCATCATCCATAAGCCATTTCTCAAATTCTAACAGAGGAACTTGATCAAATTTTGGCTTCCTCTCGCCTTGCTTGAGGGCAACAGTTACAGGCGTTGTGTTTGCAACCTCATCCACGATCATGGAAACATCAAGGTTGTAAGAAGGAGTGAAGCTAAAAATGGAGTTAAAGCCTACTAGCACCACTTTTGGTGCTGCTTCAGTACTGATGCTGGATGATCCTGGTGTAAAAGTGTTCCGAGCAGTGCTGGATGAACCAATAGCAAAGGCATTACACTTATTATTTCAGATCATCGGTTCATCAATAAACATATAGAAATTAAGTACCAGCCTTTTATTATTTCCCCACCTACAACGAAAGGGGTATTGGTGATGGAGGTCTGGGAAGTGGTTTCCTAGGTTGCAGTTTGAGATGACTTTGGGGGCTCTTTCATCCAGTCTTTGAGCAACCTCGCTATGTTTCCAGTATTGGATACATAACTGGTGGATGGTTGGTCTAAGCCTTTAGATGTCTTTGGCTCAAGCAAAGTGCTTTGTTTGTCCAAGGACAAAGCCTCAATCAAAGCTTGCTTAGCCTTGTTGATGTCAATTTGCAGCCTTCTCTCCCATAGCCCTTTGGACAAGGACCTTGAAGGGGAGACACCCTCTTGGTTCTGGCCTCCATGGGTTTTTATCACCTTCTTCAAATGAGTGTTCCAGTAATTTTTGATATCTTTGTCAATTCTCTAGGGGAGATAGAATGCTATTGCAGCCCACCTACGCTAAGATAAAAAAATTTACAGCTTAGTTAATTAAACTCAAAATCTCCAACCTAAATCAGGAAAAACCATATGAGAGAGAGAGAGAGATTTTCAACTTTCATCACCTGTTGCTAAGAAGGACTTGAAGACTGATGATCAATTTATCTTCACGTTTAGTGAAGTTGCCACGTTTGATGCCAGGGTGAAGATAATTTGTCCACCTCAGCCTGCAACTTTTGCTACATCTAGCAAACTTAAAAACCCAATGCAAGAATACAGTCAAATTAAATACAAAATCATGAGAGTAAATTTGACAGCGTTATAGTCTCTTTCTAGTAGGGAGGAGTATTGCACTAGAGCTTGAGGTTATTAAACATTTATGGAACCAATAAAGAACTCAAAAGCAATACTAGAAGCTAGATGATGAAGAAAAAAAAAAAGGAAAACAGGAGAAAAGAAAAGAAAATTTTACCAACATTAGCGGGAATAGATCTCCAATTTCCTGATCCATGCTCTTGGATGTAGGAAACCAAATTAACATCCTCTTCTAGTGTCCATGGCCCTTTCTTCACACCATCCTTGGTGCAACATGGAATTCTACCCATCTCTCCCTTTCTCTCTATCTTTCCAAGGCTTGCTTTTTCTTCTTATGGGAGAAATGGTTGAGAATTTTGATTTAAATAAGAAGATGGGGAGAGAGAGGACCGGTCGAGGTTGTTGACTAGAAAGAAGGTAAATGATATAGTCAAAGGGAAAGCAATGATCATTTACTCATTTGGTTGCAGAAAGTCAATTGCATGCTTAAGAAGGAAGATTTCCTTTCTCTCAATCTCGCAAATATCAAGCGGCATTCAATTCACCTCTCTACTCTCTACTTCATGTTCCAAAACCTTAATTTCATTTTAACGCTTGTTAAATCTCTCATTTGAAGGAATATTCATTACCAAGTTTCTTTTTTTTTCCAAGTATTATTCCTAAGTTTTATTATACTTAAGAATTGTATAAAAATTATTTCAATCCAACAAAGCGAATAGAGAATACCTGGCACTCAATCTTGCATGCTAATGAAAATGCAATTTTGAATTCTATTTAGTTGCATTGTTGTTATCAGATAGAGCTTGTTCTATATGTATTAGAAATAAGGATAACGGAGTCGAAATTAGTGGCCAATCACACAAAATGACTAAACTGCCCTTATGTTGGGGAATTCTATCATTTTACACGACTCATTTCAATTCCCTTATCACGATCCTATCAAAAAAACCCATTAATTAACCTTCTTCACCACAACTAAAGTTGTTGAATTTAAAATTTAGAGGAAGTCAATTGGTAGTAAATGGAATTTGGAATTACAAAATGGAAAACACATGCATGAATTCATATTTATGTTGCCTTTAACTAAAACAATAAAGTGATGCTTGACTTTATTGATATTCAACGTATAATTGGCATTCTTGCGTTGAAAAAAATGTGCATTGAATATTGTAGATTTTTGTAATCTTATGATGAACGATATAAATCGTTGTAATCTTTAGAATATAGACAACCATAATGTATTTTAAAGCATTATATTTTTGTAATCGTATGTCGAACAACATAAATCTTTAGAATACAAACAACCATAATGTGTTTTAAAGCATTATAGTAAATTCATTTAATACTATATCTCTACCACATTTTAACAAAACCTCACCATCATGATAACCAAAATATCCATAGAACGGTAATAGGATATCTCCTAGTGGAATATGATATCCCTATTCTCAATTTGGACCTATAATGCACGAAAATGTCTCAGGGGTGCCATTTTGGTGTTTCCTATACGTTTCCTGTGCCATTTCGACATTTTAGTGTTTGCATGTTTACCCCACGTTTTTGTTTCATACTTTTTAAAAAAATATAGTTTTTCCATTTCCGTTTCATATCATATTCATTTCTTGTTTCCATTTCCATGCAACCTAAATTTTGGACAACCCCAACAAAAATTTAATATCCCTACCTTAGATTGCCCCAACTGTATCCATACTAACCTAACCAACCTCAATTGGACAAGCCCAAGGCCCAAGTTAAAGCTAGACCATATTGACTACCTACACCTAAACCTCAACTTATTCAAGGAGCCTAGGCTCATGTCCAAGACTAGTCCACATGATTTTGGCCCAAACCCAAGTCCAAATTGAGCTAGAGCCCAACAAAATTAGCCAAGTGTGGACCTAGCCCCAATATTACCTCCAAACTTGGGCATTACTAGTTGACACTAAATGTGCACGATTTAGTGGGGACTTGTGCTTGTTGACATTAAATGATAACCGTAAACACTAGTTGTACAAGTTAATCATAAGAAAACCTGTAGTAATGAGTTCTATGGTCATAAATAACTGGAGATCTTTTAGATGTCTTCATGTTTTACCCAATACTAAGAAGTCATATTGGTGTCAGCCAAAATTGGGTGTTACTAAAAGATATAATACCAATATATGTTAGTTGACTCTAAGTGCTAAAATATATATTTTTAATAGTATTTTATTAAATTTTTTCGTGAAATACATATATATATATAGTTGTTCATAATTTTACAAGGATATCTTAAATCAATATATGTATAGAAGTCTTTTATTAGATATAGAGGGAGAGGGAGAGAGAGAGAGAGAGAGAGATGTCCCTGCTCAAGCCCTATCTATATAGAGAAGGAACCCTATTAGCTCCTCACTCGCAAAACTAAGCACACAAAAAGAAAGAAACCTTAATATAGTTCAAACCTTAATACTCCTCAAGAAATAGAAACCTATTTTGTTCTCAAGCCTAAAACTAAACTCCTCAAAATAGCCCATTGATTAGTTTTTCTCCACAGACAAAGAGGGCTTCATCTAATCAGCATGCCCTTCACCAGCATCATCATCATCATCATCATCGTTATCCATAAGCCATTTCTCAAATTCTAATAGAGAAGCTTGATCGAATTTTGGCTTCCTCTCGCCTTGCTTGAGGGCAGCAGTTACAAGCATTGCATTTGCAACCTCATCCACAATCATGGAAGCATCAAGGTTATAAGGAGCAATGAAGCTGAAAATGGAGTCAAAGCCTGTTGGCACCACTTTTGGTGCTACTTCAGTACTGATGCTGGATGATCCTGGTGCAAAAGTGGTCCAAGTAGTGCTAGATGAACCTGTAGTAAAGGCGTTACACTTACTATTTGAAATCATCGGTTCATTAATAAATATATTGAAATTAAGTACAAGCCTTGGTCTTATTTATTATTTCCCCACCTACAGCAAAAGGGGTATTGGTGATGGAGGTCTGGGAAGTGGTTTCCCAGGCTGCAGTTTGAGATGACTTTGGGGGCTTCTTCATCCAGTTTTTGAGCAACCTCGCTATGTTTCCAATACTGGATACGTAATTGGAGAATGGATGGTCTGAGCCTTCAGATGTCTTTGGCTCAGGCAAAGTGCTTTGTTTGTCTAAGGACAAAGCCTTGTTCAAAGCTTGCTTAACCTTATCGATGTCAGTTTGTAGCCTTTTCTCCCATAGCCCTTTGGACAAGGACCTTAAAGAGGAGACACCTTCCTGGTTTTGGCCTCCATGGCTTTTTATCATCTTCTTCAAATGAGTGTTCCAGTAATTCTTGATATCATTGTCAGTTCTCTGGGGGAGATAGGACACTATTGTAGCCCACCTACGCCAAGACAAAAAAAAAATTACAACTTAGTTAATTAAACTCAAACCTCCAACCTAAATCAGGAAAAACCATAGGAGAGAGAGAGAGAGATTTTCAACTTTCATCACCTATTGCCAAGAAGGGCTTGAAGACTGATGATCAATTTATCTTCCCGTTTAGTGAAGTTGCCACATTTGATGCCAGGGCGAAGATAATTAGTCCACCTTAGCCTGCAACTTTTGCTACATCTACGCAAACCTAAAAACCTAATGCAAGAATATAGTCAAATTAAATTCAAAATCATGTGAGTAAATTTAAAAGCGTTATAGTCTCTTTCCGGTAGGGAGGAGTATTGCACTAGAGCGTCAGGTTATTAAATATTTATGGAACAATCAAAGAACCTCAAAATAATACTAGAAACTAAACGATGAAGAAAAAAAAAAGAGGGAAAACAGGAGAAAAAGAAAAGAAAATTTTACCAGCATTAGTGGGAACAGATCTCCAATTTCCTGATCCATGCTTTTGGATGTACGAAACCAAATTGACATCCTCTTCCGGAGTCCATGGCCCTTTCTTCACACCATCCTTGGCACAACAAGGAATTCTACCCATCTCTCCCTTTCTCTCTATCTTTCCAAGGCTTGCCTTTTCTTCTTATGGGAGAAATGGTTGACACCTTCGATTTAAATAAGGAGATGGGGAGAGAGAGGACCAGTCGAGGTTGTTGACTAGAAATAAAGTAAGGAAAGCAATGATCATTTACTCATTTGGTTCCAGAAAGTTAATTGCGTGCTTAAGAAGGAAGATTTCATTTCTCTCAATCTCGCAAATATCGGGCGGAATTCAATTCACCACCCTACTCTCTACTTCCCATTCCAAAACCTTAATTTCATTTTAATTCTTGTTAAATCACTCATTCGAAGGAATATTCATTACCAAGTTTCTTTTTCTGCCAAGTATTATTCCTAAGTTTTATTATACTTAAGAATTGTATAAAAATTAGTTCAATCCAACATAGAAAATAGAGAATACATGGCACTTAGTCTTGCATGCTAATTAAAATGCAATTTTGAATTCTATTTAGTTGCATTGTTGTTATCAGATAAAGGTTGTTCTATTTGTATTAGAAATAAGGATAAAAGAGTCGAAATTAGTAGCCAATCGAGCAAAATGACTAAACTGCCCCAATGTTGGTAATGATTGTCATTACCAACCTTGGGGAATTCTATCATTTTACTCGATTGGCCATTCATTTTGACTCCTTTATAATGATCCTATCAACAAAACCCATTAATTAACCTTCTTATCACAATTAAAGTTGTTGAATTTAAAATTTCAAAGGATGTCGATTGGTAGTAAATTGAGTTTGGAATTACAAAATGGAAAACACATCCATGAATTCATATTTATGTTGCACTTAACAAAAACAATAAAGTGATGCTTGAGTTTATTGATATTCAACGTATAACTGACGTTCTTGCGTTGAAAAAACATGCATTGAATATTGTAGATTTTTGTAATCTTATAATGAACGATATAAATCATTGTAATCTTTAGACTACAGACAACCATAATGTATTTTAAAGCATTATATTTTCGTAATTGTATGTTGAACGACATAAATCTTTGTAATCTTTAGAATACAAACAACCATAATTTGTTTTAAAGCATTGTATTAAATTCTTTGAATACTATATCTCTACCACATTTTAACAAAACCTCACCATCATGATAGCCAAAATATCCATAGAGCGACAATAACATATCTCCTAGCATAATATGATTTCCCTATTCTCAATTTGGACCTATAATGCATGAAAATGCCTCGGGGGTGCCATTTTGGTGATTCCTAGATGTCTCCTGTACATGTTTCCTGTGCCATTTCGACGTTTCACTATTTTGCACGTTTACCCCACATTTTCGTTTCTTAATTTTTTAAAACAAAATATAGTTTCTCCATTTCCGTTTTGTATCGTATCCATTCCTCGTTTTCATTTCCATGCAACCTAAATTTTGGACAACCTTAACAAAAATTTAATATCCCTACCTTAGATTGTCGAAACTGTATCCATACTAACCTAACCAACCTCAGTTGCACAAGCCCAAGGCCCATGTTAAAGCTAGACCAAATTTACTACCTATGCTTAAGCCTCAACCTATTCAAGCAGCTTAGGCTCATGCCCATGTCCAAGACTAGTCCACATGATTTGGCCCAAGCCTAAGGCCAAATTAAGCTAGAGCCCAACTAAATTAGCTAAGAGTGGACCTAGGCCCAATATTACCTCCAAACTTGGGCATTACTAGTTGACACTAAATGTGCACGATTTAGGGGGGGACCTGTGCTTGTTGCCATTAAATGATAACCATAAACACTAGTTGTACAAGCTAATCATAAGAAAACTTGTAGTAATGAGTTCTATGGTCATCAATAACTTGAGATCTTTTAAATGTGGCTATGTTTTACCCAATACTAAGAAGTTATACTAGTGTCAGCCATAATTGGGTGTTACTAAAGTTACTAAATGATATATTACCAATATATATTAGTTGTCTCTAAGTGCTAAAATATATATTTTTAATAGTATTTCATTAACTTTTTATTTTAAAATACATATATATATATAGTTGTTCATAATTTTGTATCGATATCTTAAATCAATATATGTATATAATGTTTTATATCATGTGTAATATATGCATGGGATGTGGTTGACTTTCAGTATCATTGGAAGTGTGATCAGTTAGGCTTGGCCATGCCCATGTTTGTCGATGACCTCTTACTCTTCTCTCATAAGGATAAGGAGTCTGTTAAAGTTCTGGAACGTTGCTTAGACTGCTTTGCTAACTTCTCTGGTTTCCACGCTAACCCTTCAAAAAGCGATTGTTTTGTTTGTTGTTCCTCCCTGAATCTACCTACAGAGTTGGTTATGGAATCCAACTTTCATCCAAGTTCCTTGCCTATTTGCTACTTAGGCTTCCCTCTTATTTCTATGAAGCTCTCATATAATGATTGTCATCCGATTCTTGATCGGGTGCATTCGAATGTGGGTTCTTAGAGTGGTCGCCATTTATCCTTTTCTAGTAGACTCTAGCTTGTTCAATCAGTTCTCTCCACTATTCACGTCTATTGGGCCTCTATCTTCATTCTCCCAAAAAATGTCCTAAAAGAGCTTGAGTAGATGGTCTGTGCTTTCCTATAGAGTGGTAAGTCCATTCTGTAGATTTATTTCACTAGGCAGTAGTTATTTCACCTATTCTTGCAAACCCCCAAAGGAATTGGATCAACAAAAAATAACCGAAGGAATTGGGGGAAGAAGGTTGCGCCACGTGGCTGCCCGAGTAGCCACCTCGAACCCATGAGTAGGGGTCACCCGAGGGTGGCTGTCAGATACAACTCAGTCACTCGAGGATGGTGCAGCCAAGTGGGGGGGCCCTTGTGCAAGGTCGCACCATGGGACCTCAAGGCAGAAGGACCCTACGCCCTAACTCCCCCTAGTGACCCTTAATTACTCGAGGGTGCCACGGGCGCCCCCATGCTCATGCTCTCGCATGCCCACAACTACGCTCTACTCGCCTTCACCCCCCACTAAACTCAATTAAAACATCTTTGAGTTACTCACCGAGAACATTGAACTGCCTGACACTTGTTGACCTCTTCCATCACTATAAATAGGGGGTCCCCCCCTCTTCCCCCATTCTAGTTAGCGATCTCTCACGCTCACATTTCCTTCTTGCACTCAATTATTCTATACTTTTGAGAGGCTAACTTAGGCATTGGAGGATCTGCGCAGGGATCCTCACTCGCACCCCTAACTAGTCTTTTTTTCCAGACAAGTCATCCATCACTTAGAGAGGTCATCCATCGCTCAGAAGGGTCATCCATCTATCATTCCACCCTGGAAAAGTCATCCATCGCTGTCACTCTATCCTAGGAGAGTCATCCATCATCCGATTGTGCTATGCGTAGATGGTCTCTTATACCTAAATTCATTATTGTAGTTTAGCAACAACAATCGGCGTTGTTTGTGGGAAACCAACAAAAAGGCGAGAAACAATTACTTGTCATGGCACAAACTTGAAGTAGCCGACATACCCTTTTTTGTGGCACTCATTCACCCCAATAAGAGACCCTCCCTTGTGTGGAAGATCACCATCAGTCTACCCTTAAGGGCCAGCCACCTCTTACCCTTAGTCCCCTTGTGAGGGTCATCCCTTCCTCACCCATCAATAGCTGCCTTTCCTAGGGTATCCACACGCATTGAAGATTCAGTCCCATGTTTTTCCCTTTTAACACCTAACATGCCGAATAAGCCATCCTTGTGTTATGCTTAGACGGTCTCCTATACCTAAATTCACTATTGTAGTTTACCAACAACAATCGACGTTGTCTGTGGGAAACCAACAAAAGGGCAAGAAACACTTACTTGTCATAGCACAAACTTGAAGTAGCCGACAGACCCTTTTTTATAGCACTCATTCACTCAAACGAGAGACCCTCCCTTGTGTGGAAGATCACCATCAGTCTACCCTTGAGGGCCAACCACCACTTGCCCTTTGTCCCCTTGTGAGGGTCATCCCTTCCTCACCAATCAACAGCTTCCCTTCCTAGGGTATCCACACGCATTGGAGATTCAGTCCCAAGTTTTTCCATTTAACACCTCACATACACTTCCAAGACCTTATTTTCTTAGTCACATCGGCTCAAGTGAACATGACACATCTATGGTTCCCCGACTTGAGTATGAAGCCCTGCGGTAGCAACATGCCGAGGGGATGCAAGCCCTTCATGAAATGGAAGGAATGTTACAAAGTTTTATTCCCCGTGGCTCAATGCCAACCATCTTGAGAAAGTTTATACCAAAAATGACTCTGTCAAATGGGACCCATCAGGAGGTACTAGGAAACAGTTCCTATCAGAAGGCCACTCCCAAGATTCATTCTCAATCTACCCTTCCTTGAAACAACCAACCAAGGTCTCATACCCAACCTTCTCGCTAGTGGGAAAATCGAGGGGTTGATCATCAAAGGGTAATTAAGAAAATCACTCAAAAAGGGAAATACTCATAAATTGTGGCCAGCAGCCCCATAGAGAAAGGTCAAAACTCTCCCAAACTAATAACAAATCGAAACAATTTGGCCGATAACAACCCTTCAACCTTTAGTGCTCAAGAGGCAGTTGATATGAAGAAAATGGTTGAGCGGGTGCTTCAACAAAAGAAGTTATTACAGGTCTCAAATGAGAAATCCCAATGGAGACTTCCATTTGTGGCAGATGTAATGGAAAAACCCTTGTCAAGGAAATTCAAGATGTCCCAAATAACCCTTTACTTAGGCACGGACAACCCTTATGATCATGTGTAGAACTATGAGTATTTGATGATGCTCCATGGATGGGACAATGAGATAATGTGTTCAGCCTTCCCCTTAACCCTAGTCGAACATGCTCAAGCTCGGTTTAATAGTTTACTCGAAGCGTCCATCTCTTCATTTGGGCAACTAAGGGCAGAATTTATTAAAGCTTTTGTTAGTAATAGTCAAAGGAAGAAAAATGCAACATATCTCCTCAGCATTCAACAGGGCGGCAAAGAGGCCCTACGTTAGTATATGGACAGATTTTGGAATGCCACACTTGAGGTTTGTTATCTACTAGTTGAAATAGTAGTGCACACTATGTTCCAAGGGACGTAATTAACCTCTTTGCAAGAATCCTTATCTCTAGACTAGTCAAAGTTATTAACAGATTTGTTCGTCAAGGAAAATAAATACACGTATCATACGAAAGTAATAAGGACTATGGTAATAAATGAAGACATGGAGTGGAAAAGAAAGGAACGAGATGTTGGAGAAAACCCTAATTGGGGACAGGAGAAAGCCCAAAAATTGGATGTAGCTGGGCCCTAATTTAATCACTATGCCCGACTCACCCAACCTCAGCCTACCATATTAGTAGTCATAGAAGGGTCGAGCCTCATCAGACTTCTAAAATGGATGATCGGCCTATCAGAAAGAATCAGGATGAGTATTGTAAATACCATAGAACTCATGGCTATTTCACTGATCAATGCTGGAAACTGAAAAATCAAATTGAAATGCTTGTTCAGGAAGGCACCTACGAAGATATGTACGAGGAGAAGAAATAAATGATAGAGAGCCACTTGAGGTATAGGAGAGACATGATCAGAGAGAGAGAGAGACAGAAAAAGAGATGGGGACTACAGACAAGATCCACCCTGGATAATGAACTAACTCACCAGACTATACAGGTCATTTCAGGTGGCAAAACCTTAGTTGGTGACACCCTCCTCCTCCCGAAAAGCTTATGCCCGTTTGGCCTTCCAAATCTACTTAGTAATGGAGACTAGAGAAAATAAAGAACCTATTATGTTCACACCGGCTAAAAGAGGAGATATAATAATCCCACATGATGATACGATGGTAATTTCAACCATCATTTCGAAACATCTTGTTACACTTAGCAAAATAAATCTATAAAGTGGATCGGTGAAAAATAACTAAAGGAATTTGAGGAATGAGGTCGCGCCGTATGGCTGCACGAGTAGCTATCTCAAACCCCCAGGTAGAGGTCACTCGAGGGTGGCTGTCAGTTGCACCCCTGAATAGGGGTCACTTGGGGGTGGCCCAGCCAGACAGAGAGTCCTCACATGCAAGGTCACGCCGCGTGGCCGCAATGTAGGGGCCCCTCGCAAGGCTGAGCGGGCGCAGCCCCACACCCGAGTAAGGGTCACTTAGGGTGTTGCAAGTGTGCGCACACCAACACCCATGTTGCAACACCCTCGAGTGACCCTCACTAAGGGGTGTAAGGCGGGATCCCCCCTCACAAGGCCACGGTCTCCCATTGGGCATAAGAGCAGCAGCACCCCCCAGTGAAGGTCACTCAAGGGTGTCATGGGAGTGCTTGCACTCGCACCCTCATCCCTGCCTCCATAGGTACCCATGCCCCAACACCCCCAAGTGGACCACACGCCCACTCCCGCGCTCACGTGCCCACACAAGCATTATGCGCACTTTCACCCCTGCAAAGTTACTCGTCGAGAACATAGGACCACCTAACACTTGTTAGCCTCTTCCATCACTACAAATAAGGGGTCCTGCCCCCCATTGGGTATGTGATCTCTCACACTCACATTTCCTTCTTGCATTCAACTATTCCATACTTTAAGAGGCTAATTTAGGCATCGAAAGGTCTGTGCAGGGATCCTCATCCACACCCCTAACTGATCTTTTTCTAGACAAGTCATCCATCAGTTGGAGAGGTTATCCATCGCTATCATTCCACCCGGAAGAGTCATTCATCGATATCACTCCACCCTAAGAGAGTCATCCATCACTCTAAAGAATCACTTATCATCCGGATATGCAATCTTTGTGCTATCCTTAGATAATATCCTATCCTTAAAAATCAAAAATGCTAAAGTGATCTAATATCAACTATCAAAATGAAAGAAGAATAAGGGAAAACCATGACACAATCTACAGTTCCATCCAAGAAGCTCAAGTGAAAGAGTGAGGGAGCAAATGTTATGTCATAGGAACAAGCTCATTAAAAAACCAAAAAAGCCTATAATATTTTTTTGGGCAAAAATGTGCAAATTTCCCATACACGAGAGAGGGTCCCACGCAACATGCAAACTAAATAACTCCGACATTCAAAAGCCCCTTTGAATATTCCTAGAAAAGGATAAGGAATTATCCATAAAGAATTCTAATTCTAAAAAGGATTTTAGAATATTTAGATAAACATCATCTATAAGAATCCTAATCCTAATCCTAATCCTAATGGACTCCAAAATGTAAGATTCATAATTCTAATGGGCTCCAAAATATACGAATACTAATCCTAATGGGTAGTCAGGATAGACGTTATTTGTAAGAATTCTAATCTCGGATGACTTAAGATTACTCCATATCTCTCTATAAATAAGCATACACTCATTTCAGAACAAGTACGCCTCTAATACTAGTTTCAACATAGTCTTCATTATCTTTAGTGTCTGATTTAAGCATCAGAATGTTTGCTCATGGACCTCTTCGTGCCATCTAACTATTTTCTTTCTTGTATGCTTAGGCGACTTGACGAAGATTAGTATTCGTCAAATAAATTTATTGTATATATTGGCAACAAAAATTGGTGCCATTTGTGATAATCTCATTAATGGTATGCTCATTTGTTTAATATTTCCACATCTACCATAGTTTCATTTTACAATTATTACTTTATGTAGAAAGAAAGATAATTAAAAAATAAGCTAGATGCAGTTATATATATATATATATATGTGTGTGTGTGTTGTAAGAAGAAGCTTCTGGAGAAAGCTTGGACAAAAAAGGGGAAAACCTTAGAAGCCACCATGGAAGAGCCTAGACGATGGTTGCAACAAGTACCGAACATGGTAGAGGATCAAGACAACGATGGCGATGGCAAAAAACTAACAATGGAGGTCGAAGTGATGGTCATGGAAGACCCAGACCAAGGCATTGCCTAAGAACGAAGCAAGGCCGCAAAAGACCAAGGTCTTCAAAGCCACAATGGCAGCGGCGGTGATGGAAAAAGATGTTATCGGAGAACAAATGTTGGCAGTCATGAAAAACTAAGACCGTCGAAGTGACGATGGGCAACAACAACAATGGAGGAAGACCAAGCAACAATGGACAATAGTAGCGTGTTGCTCATCTACTGACGGTCGTGGAAAGCTAAAGACGGCGATGGTGGTGCTTTAGACCAATGACCATTGTTCCCCACCGTGTTGCTCATCTACTGACTAGCCTCTAACTAGTCAACCAGGCACCAAGATAAGTTATTATTTTCAACCTCTTGGTGGTTTCGCTTACTTCAATCTATCAACTGTAAGAAGTACATGTTTAGGTCGCTTGATATTGTGAAGGTAAGGCTTCAGCTCAAACAGGATCTAATCTAATGGTCTTCCACTTGTTGCTCTCAAGGTTGTGATCTTAGCTTTGATAGGATGGAACCCTTTCTGGATATAGAAAAGCATATATAATTATTTACAACACAAGCAACCAAGACGAAAGGCAGTGAAACAAGTCAAGAGCTTGGCAATTATTTAAGAGCAAAAAGCATATGTAGTTGCAGAGGCACATTGCAAAAAATATTTAATGTATTCCAAATCAAGGTTATCAAAGAAGGAAACTCACTTTATAACAATAAAGATCTTAGTTTCTCTCACTTGGATCTGGGTTGCTGAAAGAGTAGATCTAGAGCAAATTTGGGTTTCTAAAGAAACCAATCTAGGTATAGATCTGGGTAATAGAGACTTAATTTTCATTTACACGCAAAATCCTGGGGGGAAGAACAGACTAACTACCTTGGAGACGAGGGACATAACTTGAGGTGATAAGCACAAGAAAAGAACAAGAGTTCTTACTAATCCAATGAAGCGAGGATTCAAGAAGCAAGTTTTTCCATTTGAATGGCTTAAGCCCTCAACATAAATCAAAATTTATGAATACAATACAAAACGATAAGTGCACAAAAAAAAGTCACACAAAACGAGACTATGAGCTCGAGATATTAAGGTTAGTATTGCAGGACATCCACAAAACCTTTGTTATCTTGAGATTTATCAATCTTAATGTTGGAGGTTCATCTAGCAATAAATTCCCATGCACTTCTATGCATTATATCGAATTCATTATACGCATCACTGTAGAAAGCTAGCCTCTATCTACACGACACCTCAAGATAGCGCAACACCCTCAATAGAACTTTCATTTCTTATATTGTAGCCGTATAATCCTTGGCAGCACAGAAAAAAGGAAAACGCATCCTTAAAGCCATTATGTCATTCACCAAACCGGCTTTCAGTCTTAGCACATCTTCTAGTTATGAAAGTAGGAAAAATGTCGAACCGCCTAAGAAAAACACTGATATTTCCTAATTGCAGACGTAGGCATTACACCGAACTATAAAAACAAAATGCAGATGTTCTTTCTAATTATGGATGTAAGCGTTACGTCAAACCGAGAAAACAAAATAAGCATATTCTTTCTAATTGCGGACGTATAGTTTACACCGAACCGCGAAATAAAATATGGATATTCTTTCTAATTGCAAACATATGCGTTACATCAAACTGTAAAAACAAAATATGCATATTCTTTCTAATTACAGACGTAAACGTTACGCAGAATTGTGAACACAAAATATATATATTCTTTTTAATTGCAAATGTAGGCTAATGCCCACCATTCCAACAAGCATATACACACTAAACTGGGGAGCCTCAACATTATGACCAACAAGGTCGTAAAGATGCCTGGGCATCAATAATGTCAACAGACGAAAGACTCGCCTTAGACACACGCAACAAAAGTTATTACCAACAAGGCTATCAAGATGTCTGGGGGTCGATAACATCAATAGATGAAAGACTCGCCATGGACACACGCTGTAAAAGTTATTACCAACAAGATCGTTAAGATGTCTGAGGGTCAATAACGTCGATGGACGAAAGACTCGCCTTGGACACTTGTGGTAAAACTACTAATAAATAAACCATTAAGACGTCTGGGGATCAATAACGTTAATGAACGAAAGACCCACCTTTGACGCATGCGGTAAACTCCTAATAAAAATACTGTTAAGATGTTTGGGGGTCACTTGCACCGATGAACGAATGACTCACC
Source organism: Diospyros lotus (assembly GCF_014633365.1). Lineage (NCBI taxonomy): Eukaryota > Viridiplantae > Streptophyta > Magnoliopsida > Ericales > Ebenaceae > Diospyros > Diospyros lotus. The sequence goes on along the minus strand of NC_068351.1, from coordinate 35,711,964 downwards.
CCAAATACTGTTGGAAATGTATGCCCTAAAGACACGTTTTGTTTAATTTATGGTAATGATGTTTCTTTTATTCAGTTTATGGCACATATATTATTTGCATTTAATTGTTGGAAAGGTGTCCATGCTATTAAGTAAGTGATTCATGTGATGGGTCGTTCTTCACAGTTAGGCATGAATCATGGGTACTTAATAAGCAAGAAAATATAACTCTTGATCTTTTGATAGAACTGGGCATTCTATCATGATAAGATCATTGTGCAATAGATCCTAATGGAGGATGGCTTGCCTTAGCCAGTAAACAGTCCGTTTACTCTAATTGTACAAGCGCATTTGGAATGCGTAGAGTGGACCTGTGATAGAAGCTAATGACAAAGTACTAATTATCATGGAGCTAGTCTATCACTGCTACTACGTGGACGAGTACTCTAATACTTGAGTATTAGTTGGTGGTCTGGTGAACCTAGAGCTATATTCTTAGATTCATTGTAGGTGAGGTCTATCAAAGATCAATATCCTTTTGAGTTGGAGTATGGTTTCTAATTAGCTAAGACAGACTAATACAAGATAGTTTCTGTGATTCACCCCCTTGTGATTGTCCAAGAATAATCGAATAATCCAGGGCCCTGGGAACGTGACTTATGAGTGTGTGCTTCTGGGTAGCTCCCAATGATAAGCAAGTACATTCGAGTAGTCACGGATTATTGGACTAGTGATCTAAGGATGGTAGAAGTCATTTAGAAAGGTGTTAGTACATTATTCCTTTCTAAATGATGGGTGTTACACAGAGGGGTATTTTCGTCATTACACTAGTAGGTCAAAGACATGGCATATGCAAAATTATTCGTGGGGTCAGTGTTACCATATGGTGATAGTTGGAACACTTAGAATGACAAAATATAGCTACTAGGTAGCAGGGATATTTTGGTCATTTTAGTAGCCGTGAATAATTTGTCTTTTGGTCCCCGGGGTAGCTCGATGTAACTCATGTATTTTTAATACATTTGGCTTGTTGGATGAATTACATTAAGAGAGAATTATTTTATTTAGAATGGTCCATTGGGCTAAAATAAAATAATAGTTCATAAGGGTTTTAATTAATTAATTGGGCTAACCCAATTAGGAAATTAATTAAAAGATTTGGCCCATTAGGGTTTGGCCCACTAGGGTTTTAACCCTAGGGTTCTCCCTATATATATCTCTCTTTAGTTGTTTTTTAATCCAAGTCGTTTTTCATTCTTCTTCACCGAAGAGAGGCCACGAGTTCGAGTCATACTCCGGAAGATCGAAAGGGGGCGTTTGTGTTCTGATGCGACGGAGCCGAAGGCTAGCAGGGCAGCCGTCGTCTCCTCCACACGAAGAAGCACCCATCGCTCCATTCCGTCCGGTAATCCGCCGAAAAAGTAAGTCTCCTAGACTCTAACCAATACGAGGATCGTTTTATTTTTAAAACGCTTCCGTTGCATGCTTTTGATCCTCGTTCATGATCCTTCAAATACAAGCAGATGTCTAAAAATAAAGGTGAAAATGCACGAGAACGGTTTAAAAAATCAAAGCGCAAATGCACAAGAACAGTTCCAAAAATCAAAGGGCGAATGCACAAGAACTATTAAAAAAAACACTAAAACATAAAAGCATGAAAATGGTCTAAAATTTGAAAATGCTAAAGTGATCTAATATCAACCGTCAAAAAATACTAAAGTGCTTCCCCAAAAAAATTGCGCAGTGAGGTGTGCTTCGGTCAATTTTGGCCATTTGTCGATTTTTTCGAATAGGGGTGTTCAAAAAAAATTGACAAATCCTAAAAATAGACCAAACCACACCTCACCGGGCAATTTTTTGGGGGGAGCAGTTTGGCACGATTTGAGAAATCCTCAAACCATGTTGTTTGCGATTTGAGGATTTTTCGGTTCAGTTAAAAACTGAACTACCGGAGTAGTGTACTAATAAAAAAATTATAAAATAAATTATTAAATATATAAAATGGTGGAACACTAGAACCCTAATCTAATTCTTGCTCTCAACCCAACCCCCATCGCAACAACTCCTCTGCTACTTTTACGGCTGTCATTAAAAGTGCCCGATACGCCAAGACAAACGACATCCTTCCCTAACCCTTTTTTTTTAATCTCTAGTCTCTACCCTCTAGTTCTCTGGTGTCCAAACGATCCAAGAAGATCGCTAGTGAGGCCTCAAAGCGCACTGACCAAATCGTCTATCGTCTCTTGTCGATGCTTCGCTAAAGATGCCTTCCACAGTGGTGGATGTCGAAAGGTTTGGGATCTCGAAATCAAATGAGCTAAAGGTAACTTCTTGAGCCATGTTTCTCTTATCTTTTGTTCATTTTGTATTGATTTGATTTTGACTACATTTTAGGGCCCTTATTTCCCCCTAAATCCTAGTCGAAAAATCACTTTTTCTCAGTTCTCTGGATAGGTTCGAATCTGAATTCCCCAATTATCTTTAACAACCTTTCTTATGTATTGATTTCTTGGATTGAAAATTCCTCCATTGATGCTCCAACTCTCTCAGTACTGTTGCTTATATTGAAACTTGGGATAACTTAGATAATATATAATTGTCAATAAATATTTTGATTTTTATGCAAAATATGTATAACATTGTGGTAGTGCTTAAGTATATACTCTTTGTATACAGCAAGTAGTATATACAACATTATATATACACACACACACACTTCAACCAGCTGCACATGAGAAAGAAGCAAATAAAATGGCCCTATTTAAATAGAAAATGTTAAAGTGACAAATAAGAGGGGACTAAAGATCACAAAGGATTGGGTATTAGGTGGGTTTGCTTCAACTCTGCCCCAACCCAAATAGAAAACCCAGCCTCATGCCTAAGTCAATACACACACAATGCTTTTTGTGTGCAAATGATGGACATTATTGCGTCCAGTTTAATAAGGACAATAGAAAGGCAGTAGAGAAAGCACCAAATAAAGCAACATAGGAAGCACTAGAGCACATTGCATTTTGTGGTACAGTCTGGTGCGATTTCTGTGTACCAAACTAGATTGTGCAGTTTGGTTTAACGCCAAACCGCATATGCGATTTGGCATATTGAAAATCGACTAAACTGCCCAAATTGCACCGTGCACACCCTTATTTTCTAAAGAGCTACTTAAATTTTTCACAAGTAAATAGACCCTTAAGTACCTAAAGAGAAACATTTTCAATTTTTAAGGGTGCCAAACTCTATTTTTTATAAACTAAAGGATGCTAAAATGTATTAAATAGAAGTTAGTTAGACCTAAAGTAATAGAAACAAAGGTCAAAGTGTAATTTCTTAAAAATTAGACAATGTGAAACCTACATTGCCACCCAGCCATCTTTAGCCACCACAACAACCTATGGAGGATAGGAACAAAAAGGATGGTTGCATGGTTGGGCATGGATTTTGATTGAAGGATCTTACTTTAAATTTGACTATAAATTCAAGAGTTTTGGCAAAACTATTTCAAAAAAATTGAAGTAAAAGTTGGTCAATTTTTAGAATTTTAAGGCAAATTGATAAAGGGTAAATATAGGTTCTAAGGGTATCACTAGCAGTTAGGGGAAACATTTGGTGGTGTTTTGAGGTCTTTCAAGGAATCGTCAAAGAATCATAACTCGCGTAAGACAACATCAAATTCTAGGATTCTTCTCATTCAATTTGGGGTTTGGGAAAGTAAGAGAGGAAAAAAAGAGGGACGAATGAAAGAACGGGAAAGAAGAGGAGAAAAAGAAGAGAAACAAGCAAATATACTGTAAAAATTGGTAAAACTTTATAATTATGTATCAATTTAGGGTTTTATTTAATATGAATTCATTTTTTCATAAAACTTTATGAATTCCTTTTAATTTATTTATGATTTCAATTTTATTTCAATAGAAGAAGTTGAAAATTGAAACAAACTTATATAAATCATTTTCATGTAATTTTTATCTTTAATAATATAAATAATTTTAATGTAATTTAGTTTAATTTAATTTAATTTAATGTAATTAATGTGCTTTGAATGATCTAGGTTGAGCTTTATATATATAGATAAATAGATAGATATACTTGTAGGAGAGCTTGTGTTACATATGGAATCAGTGTTCTTTCATTTTTTTTTATTTTTTTATTGAAATGAAATTATAAGGTTTAAATAATTTTAAGAGAAAAATTCACTATAAAATTATTTAATGGGTGTTCTTTTATTTTTATTTTTTTCTTATTGAAGGGAAATTGTAAGATTTAACTAAATTCATTTCATGAGCATTATTTCATTGTAAATGAATTCATTTAATGATGTCTTTCATTTTTCTTTATTTTTGTCACTAAAAGGAAATTGTAATTAGATTTAAATGATTCTAATAGAATTTGTAAAATTTATTAATGTAAATAAAGTCATTTATGAGTCTCATTTTATTCTACCTTTTTTCATTATTGGCAAGAATTAAATCAATAGAATTTCTAAAATTTTATGCTTCTAAATAAATTTATTGAAAGGAAATTGTAAGGTTTTGATGATGGTATTTGGGCTTGAACGTTCAATTAAAATTTCATTTTATTCTATCTCAGGCATGGCTCGATGAGCTAGTTTTTAGGTTTGAGCTCAAGTTCAAGCTCGGCTTGGGCGCTCGTCAAAAGGTTGATGAGTCGAGCTTGAGTTCGAGCTTGAGCTCAAACTCGCCAGCAAGTTTGAACTCACAAACAGGGAAAATGATGGAGGAAGGTATGCAACGGCGAGAGATGATAGTGGACAGTGCTTCAGAGAGGCGGGGATAGGCAAAGACAAAGGGTATGCAGTGGCAAGCGGTGGCAGTGGGAGACAAAAGTGCAAAAGTGGCAAGGAAAGGCAACACACAGCAGGCAACGGTAGAACAGTTGAAGGCAATGTGCGATGGCCGTGAACGGTGGCAATTAGCAATGGTTCAGCCCCAGATAGAGGCTTATAACAGTGACAGTGGCAGCATGTGTTGACTGTGGGCGATGTCCATGCTTGCCTCTTACTCTTGGCTTCTTTTCTCTACAATATTCAATCCTTTTCACTTTTTATGGTTTTTAATTTAGACAACTATTTAAACGATATTTGGCTAAACTATATTTGTTATTTTGCTTTATTATATATACATATATTATATTATATTATATTATATTATATTATATTATTAAATTAATAGATATAATAATTTTAAACATATTCAATTTAATTATATTATTATAATAATTTAAAGTTTGATAACTTTAGGTTAAATATTATTTTATAAAATTATAAATAAATGTATTAATGTATTTATAATCAAGTTTATTCACAAGCTATTCGCGAACTTCTAATGAAATATACCAAATGTGAAGCACCATCTTGTTTAAAACTTGCCATGAACCCTTGTTACTCCATCTAGCAGTTGCCCACTGCACCCCGATATCCCATCAATGCCACAACCAGCTAAATTTCTTAGATCTATGAAAGAATGACAACACTTCACGGGAATATGGACACTCGAAAAAAAGATGGTTGTGGCTCTCCACATCTACCTTGCAAAGGAAATATCTATTCAAGAAAGACAAAAACAGGTTAATACGATCAAGAGTGGATAAATGCTCCCAGATTAAGGGCGAACGAATCATGACCTACCCAAATACACCTCCCATCGCACCTATCATAATTAAAAACCCAATTCCAAGAGGCATAATAGCTCGAGAGGCTTTCTTAACTTTTCCTTCTCATATTCAAGATTCTAAAATAGCCATTAGAGACAATTTATTATGAGAAATAAGCGACTGAACCTCCCACTACTTTGGGATCTGATTCAGCCCTCTCACATTCCATATAGTAATTTGCATCATAAACACTCATGAAAGGGTGGGTCTAGACTCATAAACCCCTGCTGATTCCTATTGCATTCTCTCTTCGCCTTCCTCTCTCTCTCTCTCTCCGCTTGCGCTCTCATCCTCAGCCTACTACCCTCCAAAATTATACTCATCGTCCTATTATGCTCCGAGACTTCCCTTTCAAGTTCCTCTCTATCACTAGAGTCTCTCAAATCGTCCCTCTCATCATCCCCTCCCTCTAGCTCAATGGTCGAGGTAACATCCTTATCTTCGTCCGCTAAGAGACAATATTTATTATTTTTTATTTGATCATCAATATCCTTCAGTTCATAATCAGGCTCTGACGATCTAGTAGATTGGCCTATTTGCTTAGCCTTATCACTCACCTCATCCTTCTCTTTTTTACCTTGTACTTAAACAAAGCTCTCATATTGTCCCCCCTGATTTCAAGAATCTACACCTTTAGGATTTGGATTTGGCTACTTTGGGCACTACGAATCTAGGTGACCAAAATTCCGACAACAAGAACAAATCGATGGTATCCACTGATACTGAATCGGAAGCCTAGAGATATGATTTTCACCAGTAGCTTCATCGTATCCCTAATTAATATCTATATACTTCGAAAGTTTAGAAGAAACATATACCTCATCACAAACACTAGCATATCCTAATCTTGATCTATCCTCTGTCATAGGATCTGCATGAAGAGGTCTCCCTATCTCACTCACCATAATCGAAATCCCTTTCAATGACCACCCCTCTAGAGGGGGATTATGAATCTTAATCCAAATGAGGATTGATGAATGAGACTCTTTAGCTAGATTCATACCCCTTTCCCAACATTTTAAAATAAATAGTCGATCCGCAAAATGATAAGGATTGGCGTCAAAAACTTTTAGCATGTTTTCTTGGGAACCAAAATGAAAAAAGAAAAGCTGCAATTATTCGAAAGAACTTCTAAAAGGCCATGGCGTTGCCACATATGCTTAGCAATACTTTGGACCACCGAAAATGGAAGTCGTTTTTCAACAAAATAACCCACTAAGGTATTTATCCAATAGTTAGAGCATTCTTTAATAACATCACTAGGTAATTTAACGAGAGGAATTTCAGATTGCGTACCTGAGGGCAAAAAATATTCCTAGTGAGTTGGAACACATTGAGGGTGACCTTTCGTGATGTCCACCCAAGACTTAATGGGTTGCACATTGGACCTTTGTTGATTTCTCATGTTTTCTGGTCACAGGGTCTAGATTCAGCATGCTAGGGCCTAACCCCTCAAAGTGTATAAGGGTATTCTATTTTTTGCATACAAAATCAAGGGTTAGATCAATAACCAAAATAAATCACTTTTCCCCACAAATGCCCAAATTCGGGAACACACACACATCCCGCTGCTTGCCTATGTTAGGAACTCATTTCTTAAGCAAGCCCATATCAATAAACATACCTATAGTGGGGAAGCATTTCATTCCTAGTTATGACCTACCCCGTCCCAAGTATGCATTCACAATTTCATCACCCTCTTTTCAAAATCCTCAAATCCCCTGACCCAAATAACACACTCAACTGATCGTAACCTGGCTTTGATACCACCACTATGACACCTCGGCCCTACTCCTAGGTGCCACCGTAGCCCAAGGTTATAGTTATGGCCTATCTCGAAGGTCGGTTATGCCTTACCAACAAAAGAAATAATATAATATGGGCGTCCTAGGTGGGGACCAGGCTTCGCCACCTTCGTCTGTCGAGAACTTGAGTCCAAAAATACATAGGCAGCAGAAAGGCGCTTGTAATACTCGATAATTTCTAAAGGACTTAAGTGTAATTTTTATGAGCATAAGTGTAATTATTTTGGGGGCATAAGTGATATTTTCCTAAATTATGAGGGCTAAAGTGTAAATTCTCAAAGGTGTGGGATCGAAGTGAAAACTTGGAGAACCTGAGGACTTGAGGGCTAAGGGCCAAAGTGCAAGAAAGTGGAAAGAAAGGGGCTGGTTTGCAAAAAAGCATGTGAAATCTGTAGAAATCGTTAATCGCACATGGCCACCATCAGGAAAGGTCGTATCATGGTTGGTCGAAGCTTCCTAGGGCCATCATGGCCTAGAGCAGGCCTTGTGAAGCAAGGAGAGGCCGGTATTAGCCGAAGAGGCAGTCGAAAGTAACTATAAATAAGTCAGAGATGGCCGAGTGTTTCTTCAAAATTAATCCAAGCAATCGATGTGTTTGGGAAGAAATTGAGAGTTTTGGATAACGGGCTTTTGTTCAAGAGGAGATGACGATCATTTTTAGAAAATTTGGGAGGTTTTGATGCAAGTTTAAGGGTGTTTCAAGGCTTGGCCGAAAAATTGAGTTCGCCAAAAACTGAAGCTTTAGTCGGCTAATTGGAAGCCTTCCAGTCATGTTTTCAAGCCAATGAGGTTACCATCGTAATCGGAATAGTCCATATGCTAAGGCGGTGCAAGAAAATCGAGTATCGGAGTAGTCACCAGCGGCCGAAGTTGGAGAAGACGACCAACACATGAAGTGCACGCGCTAATCTTCACACACAGTACATGCGCGGGCGTGTGAAACCTAGGTATTTTTTTAAATTAATTTATTATTTTATGAATTATGGTGGAAAAAAATTGAGAAAATACTTGAGGAGGTATTTATTTTAGAATTATTAATGGAAAAATAGGAAGAAAATGGAGAAAAATTAGGGAAAATAAATATTAATATTCCTTTGAATGAATATGATGTTCAAGGATCGTTGAGGCTCAAGATTGAGTAATAGTATGCCTTGCACAAGAAATGAGGAAGCCTAAGAGGCTAAGTCAAGGTGAGTGGTTTACCCTTAAAACCTATGTGTTTTGCATGCATCTCTTGGTTCATGTGCATGTTATTATATTATGATGCATCGATAATTGTGATGTTTCATTTGGCATGATATTGTTGTTATATCGATACTTGTGTTGGGGTGAGATATTGCCCTAGTAATGTAGTCGCGTTTCCCCAAGAGTGTTTGCCAAATACCTCAAGAATCTCCCGCGTCGTGAGTATTATCGGGATGAAACCGCAAGAGTCTCTCCCATGCTATGAGTTTTACCTAGTTAACTACCTAGGGTTCTTTGCCAGGGCTAGAATGCTAGTGAAAGGTACACTAGGGTGTATGTTTGTTCATGTCTTTGCATCATTCATTCATGAAATTTATTTTAAACCCTCACTAGAAGTTTCATCTTCTAATTGGACTTTTGTCCTTGGAATATTCCACTTTCCAAGTAAGACGAGCAAGCAAAAAGGTAAAAGGATTGTCGAGGTCTGATCGTTCTGGTAGGTATGTGATAGGTCCTATGCCCATGCTAGGACTATTGTGAGAATCATGATAGGTAGCATGTTTTAGCTATTTCATGTCGGATATTGTAATATTGTGGTTATAGAATGATTTTGTATGGATTAATTTCCTTGAAAATTACAATATTCCGTTAGGTTTCGATTATAGCTTCCGCAAGTGTTTGTTACCTTTCCTTTAGCTTTCATTTGATTTGTTGAATGTATGTAAGGGGATTTTATATTAAGGAATTTATGATTAAAAAGGAAATCCCGAGAATAATGGCACGTTGGAAAGGACGGGGTGTTACAGCACTTGAGTCTCGCACCCGACCAGCCTTAGGACAAAACCTAATTTTTTATAATTAAAATAATTTCTAACAAACACACGTAATATTCCACTAACATGAGTCTCAACCGATTCCTGCAAGTCTAATACCAAATAGATAAATTACATAAATATAACACATAAAATCAACGTAAATTCTCTCACAGCCTGCAATCCTCATCAACTGGCGATTCATCCACTAGTAATGCTTTCCCCTTCCTAAAGCCCGAGCTATCTGTGCCGTTAGTAGGGGGAAATGGGGGACGAGTCCTAAGACTCAGAAAAAATAATATATAATATAGAAAATTAAAGCTCATGACAAACATAGAAAAATGTGAAATGAATCATGCAAGCAGGTTTATTCACCGCACCCTAAAGGATTTTGGTGGCCCCAAGTGGCTTCTTCTAGGACCCAATCTCGAGACTCACACAGTCAGAAATTCACCACCTTATGCTTAGGTACTCTCATGTCCTCATATGCAAGTCATGATGGAATAATTTACACGTAAAACATATTAAACCCTTACTGAATTTACGTTTATCGCTTTACTTGCAGAATTTCTTTGAACTTACGAAATTACCGATGTTGCGTTCCAAAATCCTCTAACCAAAATTATCATAAAATGATATAGTAAGGCATGAGAATAATTCCAATAAATACCACCAAATTAATTTTTATACCAACTTCAAATTATATTTTAAACCAAAGAAATTTCATAATCTTTTTCCCCAATTCCCTTCTATTTAGAAACACAATAAATTAAATATTTTTCATTAAATTCCTCAAGTCTACAAAATCATTAATAAATCATAAACAAATTATTTTTCATAAATCACCTCTTAATTCAACCACGATGATCCTCTTTAATTGTCCCAATTAAGATCTCAATCCCACGAATTGCCAATTAATCATCAAGGAACCATTTAAAGCACAAAAATAATTTTTTATTCTTCTCCAAAACACTGGAATGTTACAACTCTCACCTTCATCCATACGCTAATGAACCCCTTTGAAATTGCCTGAGTCTTAAACCATACCTCCACAATTCATATCACGTTCATCTAGTAAGGCATCTTCTTCGAGCAATGGATTAAAAGATCCATTATTTTGCATCTCCAACCCATTTTCAATCACTTCTTCACCCCTAATCCTAACCTAATCAGAGAAATCTCCAGAACTTTTCTTCATCATCTCGTGCATAGGATCACTTTCGCTAGAAACTCCATTTGTATTTTGCTTCTGAACAATACCTTTCTCATTTTCAGACATCATTCCAACCTTCTCAAAGCCATTAACATCCTTGACACAACTTGCATTAGATTTTCCAGGGTCAACACCAGTGCCCAACACATGTGCAATGGCCAAATTTTTAGGTCTCAACCGGTGAACTTGTTTGGAGATGTCTCCATTGCTTCTGCCATGAGGTGGCCGACTCCTTTTACGCGATCTCACCGGTGAGGACGCGCCATATGCTTAATTTTCTTGGGGTATTGCTAATTCAATTGACAAAATTCTTGAACATGTTTGATGATGAACAAATGTCAAATGGAGACTCCCTTGTGCAGTGAGATTTAAAAGCTTGAGAATCTGAAACTTGAAATAAGGACAACTTTAAGGAAGAGATGTCTAGGAGGTGCAAAAGTTGAGGATGGATTTGAAGATTAGATCTTGGGTTGATAGTGGTTTCAGTGCTACTCAGAAACTTAGAAGTGATATTTAGTGTACTTCTATATTAGTGTATTGTACACTTACATTGATTAAAAATTATAAGATAATGTGCATTAATTATAAGCCTTTCTTCCATAAATATTTTGCTATATGCTGATGACTCACCATATATATATATATATAAAGCACAACTTTAGAACATTTATAGCACACTAGTTATGGTATGAGATTTGAACATCTTAATTAATTCTTTAAATTGTGGGTACTCTTAATTAATTAGTTTGTAGTTAAGAAATTTCAACATTTAATTAATTAGTAATCCATGTTTTTATATTTTTGAAATAGCAATTCCAATGCTAGTTGTGAAGTTTTGGCCAATCCAATGAGAATATTACCTTTTATTGGTTTAACAATTTTGTCTAATTCCAAAAACTATGCTTGAAATTATGAGATGAGACTTAAGAAAATCTATATATCAACAACCCAACATTTCATATAACAAAAAACTTTAAATTTATTCCAAATGCATTATATTATATAAAAGTCTTTTATTAGATATAGAGGGAGAGGGGGAGAGAGAGAGTGAGAAAGAGAAAGAGAAAAAGAAAGAGAGAGAGAGAGATGTCCCTGCTCAAGCCCTAGCTATATCGAGAGGAACCCTATTAGCTCCTCACTCACAAAACTAAGCACGCAAAATGAAAGAAACCTTAATATAGTTCAGGCCTTAATACTCCTTAAGAAACAAAAACCTATTTGCTCTCAAGCCTGAAACTAAACTCCTCAAAACAACCCATTGATTAGTTTTTCTCCACAGACGGAGGGGGGTTCATCCGATCAGCATGCCCTTCACCAGCATAGCCATCATCACCATCATCATCGTCGTCATCGTCATCGTCATCGTCGTCGTCGTCGTCGTCATCGTCATCATCATCATCATCATCCATAAGCCATTTCTCAAATTCTAACAGAGGAGCTTGATCAAATTTTGGCTTCCTCTCGCCTTGCTTAAGGGTAGCAGTTGCAGGCGTTGCGTTTGCAACCTTATCCACGATCATGGAAGCATCAAGGTTATAAGGAGGAGTGAAGCTGAAAATGGAGTCAAGGCCTACTGGCACCGCCTTTGGTGATGCTTCAGTATTGATGCTGGATGATCCTGGTGCAAAAGTGGTCCGAGCAGTGCTGGATGAACCTATAGCAAAAGCGTTACACTTATTATTTTAGGTCATCGGTTCATCAGTAAATATATAGAAATTAAACACCAGCCTTGGTCTTATTTATTATTTCCCCACCTGTAAGGAAAGGGGTATTAGTGATGGAGGTCTGGGAAGTGGTTTCCCTAGCTGCAGTTTGAGATGACTTTGGGGGCTCCTTCATCCAGTTTTTGAGCAACCTCGCTATGTTTCCAGTACTGGATACATAACTGGCAGATGGTTGGTTTGAGCCTTTAGATGTCTTTGGCTCAGGTAAAGTGCTTTGTTTGTCCAAGGACAAAGCCTCGCTCAAAGCTTTCTTAGTCTTGTTGATGTCAGTTTGCAGCCTTTTCTCCCATAGCCCTTTGGACAAGGACCTTGAAGAGGAGACACCCTCCTGGTTTTGGCCTCCATGGCTTTTTATCATCTTCTTCAAATGAGTGTTCCAATAATTCTTGATATCATTGTCAGTTCTCTGGGGGAGATAGGACGCTATTGCAGCCCACCTGCGCCAAGACAAAAAAATTTACAGCTTAGTTAATTAAACTCAAAATCTCCAACCTAAATCAGGAAAAACCATATGAGAGAAAGAGAGAGAGAGAGAGAGAGAGAGAGATTTTCAAATTTCATCACCTATTTCCAAGAAGGGCTTGAAGACTGATGATCAATTTATCTTCACGTTTAGTGAAGTTTCCACGTTTGATGCCAGGGCGAAGATAATTAGTCCACCTCAGCCTGCAACTTTTGCTACATCTACGCAAACCTAAAAACCCAATGCACGAATATAGTCAAATTAAATACAAAATCATGCAAGTAAATTTGACAGTGTTAGAGTCTCTTTCCAGTAGGGGCAGTATTGCACTAGAGCTTGAGGTTATTAATTATTTATGGAATCAATCAAAGAACCCAAAAATAATACTAGAAACTAAATGATGAAGAAAAAAAGGAAGGAAAACAAGAGAAAAAGAAAAGAAAATTTTACCAGCATTAGCGGGAACAGATCTCCAATTTCCCGATCCATGCTCTTGAATGCACGAAACCAATTTGACATCCTCTTCCGGCGTCCATGGCCCTTTCTTCACACCATCCTTGGCACAACAAGGAATTCTACCCATCTCTCCCTTTCTCTCTATCTTTCAAGACTTGCCTTTTCTTTTTACGGGAGAAATGGTTGAGACCTTCAATTTAAATAAGGAGATGGGGAGAGAGAGGACCATTCGAGGTTGTTGACAAGAAAGAAGGTAAAAGATATAGTCAAAGGGAAATCAATGATCATTTACTCATTTGGTTGTAGAAAGTCAATTGCGTGCCTAAGGAGGAAGATTTCCTTTTTCTCAATCTCGTAAATATCGGGTGGCATTCAATTCACCGCTCTACTCTCTACTTCCCGTTCTAAAACCTTAATTTATTTTTAATGCTTGTTAAATCACTCATTCGAATGAATATTCATTACCAAGTTTCTTTTTTTGCCAAGTATTATTCCTATGTTTTCTTATACTTAAGAATTGTATAAAAATTATTTCAATCCAACATAAAGAATAGAGAATACCTTGCACTCAGTCTTGCATGCTAATTAAAATGTGATTTTGAATTCTATTTAGTTGCATTGTTGTTATCAGATAAAGGTTGTTCTATATGTATTAGAAATAAGGATAAAGGAGTCGAAATTAGTGGCCAATCAAGCAAAATGACTAAACTGCCCTTATGTTGGTAATGATTGTCATTACCAACCTTGGGGAATTCTATCATTTTACTCGACTAGCCACTCATTTCGACTCCCTTATCATGATTCTATCAACAAAACCCATTAATTAACCTTCTGCACCACAATTAAAGTTGTTGAATTTAAAATTTCGAAGGAAGTCAATTGGTAGTAAATGGAGTTTGGAATTACAAAATGGAAAACAAATGCATGAATTCATATTTATGTTGCATTTAACAAAAACAATAAGGTGATGCTTGACTTTAATGATATTCAACTGACGTTCTTGCGTTGAAAAAACGTGCATTTGAAAATCACGCATTGAATATTGTAGATTTTTGTAATCTTATGATGAACAATATAAATCATTGTAATCTTTAGAATACAGACAACCATAGTGTATTTTAAAGCATTATATTTTTGTAATCGTATGTTGAACGACGTAAATCTTTGTAATCTTTAGAATACAAACAACCATAATGTGTTTTAAAGCATTATATTAAATTCATTGAATACTATATCTCTGCCACATTTTAACAAAACCTCACCATCATGATAGCTAAAATATCCATAGAACAGTAATAGGATATCTCCCAGTAGAATATGATATCCTTATTCTCGATTTGGACCTATAATGCACGAAAATGCCTCAAGGGTGCCATTTTGGTGTTTCCTATATGTTTCATGTGCATGTTTCCTGTGCCATTTTGACATTTCAGTGTTTTGCACGTTTACCCCACGTTTTCATTTCTTACATTTTTTTAAAAAAAAAATATCAAATCTCCATTTCCGTTTCATATCGTATTAATTCCTCGTTAATTTCCATTTTCATGCAACCTAAATTTTCGACAACCCCAACAAAAATTTAATATCCCTACCTTAGATTTCCCAAACTATATCCATACTAACCTAACCAACCTCAATTGGACAAGCCCAAGGCCCAAGTTGAAGCTAGACCCATATTAATTACCTACGCCTAAGCCTCAACCTATTCAAGCATCCTAGGCTCAAGCCCATGTCCAACCTAGCTAGTTGACATGATTTGGCCCAACCCCAAGGCCAAATCGAGCTAGAGCCCAACTAAATTAGCTAAGAGTGGACATAGCCCCAATATTACCTCCAAACTTGGGCATTACTAGTTGACACTAAATGTGCACGATTTAGTGGGGACTTGTGCTTGTTGCTATTAAATGATAACCATAAACACTAGTTGCACAAGCTAATCATAAGAAAACCTATAGTAATGAGTTCTATGGTCATCAATAACTGGAGATTTTTTAGATATGGTCTTGTTTTACCCAATACTAAGAAGTCATATTGGTGTTAGCCAAAATTGGGTGTTACAAAAGTTACTAGAAGATATAATACAAGTATATGTTAGTTGTCATTGAGTGCTAAAATATATATTTTTAATAGTATTTCATTAACGTTTTTTCATAAAATACATATATATGTAGTTGTTCACAATTTTATACAGATATCTTAAATCAATATACGTATAGAATGTTTTATATTGTGTGTAATATATACATGGGATGTGGTTGACTTTCAATATCATTGGAAGTGTTATCAGTTAGGCTTGGCCATGCTCATGTTTGTCGATGACCTCTTACTCTTTTCTCATGGGGATAGAGAGTCTGTCAAAGTTCTAAAACGTTGCTTAGACCACTTTGTTGACATCTCTGGTTTACACACTAACCCTTCAAAAAGTGATTGTTTTGTTTGTTATTCCTCCTCAGATTTGCGTGCGAAGTTGGTTATAGAATCCAACTTTCTTCTGGGTTCCTTGCTTATTTGCTACTTAGGCATCCCTTTGATTTCTACGAAGCTCTCATACAATGATTGTCATCTGATTCTTGATCGGGTGCATTCCAAGGTGGGTTCTTAGCGTGGTCCCCTTTTATCCTTTGCTGGTAGACTCTAGTTTGTTCAATCAGTGCTCTTCACTATTCACATCTATTAGGCCTATATCTTTATTCTCCAAAAAAAGGTCCTCAAAGAGCTTGAGAAGATGGGTTGTGCTTTCCTACGAAGTGGCTCAGACTTATCTCCTCATAAGGCCAAAGTGTCTTAGCTTGACATCTGTTGTCCTAAAGATCAAGGTGGCTTGGGTCTTCATCCCTTGTTCTTATGGAATCAAGCCCTTTTTGCTAAACTTATCTAGCATTTTATGCAGACTTCTTTTGAATCCCTCTAGATTCAATGGATTCACTCTTATCGCATTAGAGATTCATGTTTTTGGTTCCTTTTGACCCCATATTCTTTCCCTTGGTACCAGCATAAGCTTCTCCAACTTAGGGGTAAGGTTCATTGATTCTTTGGGTGGTATATAGGTGATGGTTGGAGAGTCTTTCTAGGGCATGATCACTGGCATCCCCTGGGGGTGCTTTTTGATTCCTTTTCTCACCACTCCACTGCTAGGGTTTCTAACATTATTGTGTGAGAAACCTGGTGTTGGCTTGATTCATGCCCCTCTCAGGTTCTTTAGCTTCTCTCCTCGATGTCTAGTCGACCCCAGATCTCTTTCCCTAATCGCTCCCGGTGGCTCCCAGCTTCTAATGGTGTTTTCATAGTGAAATTTGCATTGTGGGCCCTATAGACTCGACACAATAAGGTCCCCTAGAATCATCTTGTTTAGCATGGGTTGGGTGTTCCCTCTTATGCTTTTATTCTTTAGCCTACTATTAGGGAGCGCTTGTCCACTCTAGATCGTCTTAATCTTTATTTTCCTTTCACCAACAAGTGTTATCTTTGTCAGGCTACAACAGAGTGCCACAACCATGTGTTCTTTGTTTATTCCTTCTCTTGGCAGGTCGTCTCTCATCGTCAGGTGAAGTTTGCTTAGTTCTGGCAATGCTAGTCCAGTGGGATTTTCTAGGCTACTCGTAGATGGTATGGCAAGTCATCATGGATAATGGTGGCTCAGCTTACTCTTCAAGCTGTTGTTTATTTCATCTAGCGTAAGCCTAATAAGCATTGCTTTAAGGACAGTATGTGTTCCCCTTTTTAGCTTACCTATCAGATCCAAACCTCTATTTGGACTCGTTTTGGATTCGGTGCATTACACTTTTGTTCATTACAAGGTAAGGTCTTTGCTCATTTTTGGCATTTATTGCCTTCTTATTTATGCTAGTACTATTGTCATTTGTTTTTTTTCAAATGCTACTTGTAACACCCCACTTTTCTCAAGCGTGCATTAACCCAGGATTTTGGGAATATATTTTTTTTTTCTCAACATAAATTAAACCCCGACAATCCCGATCTACCATCTCAGCATATCAACTTAATGGAATAAGCTAAGACTAGTAATATCATCACATCAATGGAAGCAAGATCGAAACTTCAATGATACATAATTGCAATTTCTTTATTCATAGATAGAAATCGTACCATTGATGTTCAACATAACATCATCAAAATAATACACCTACAGCTGAGTATCTCGTACATAATAAAAGACCTACAAAAGATCTAATATGTAACTATCAGCTACATCTCGATAACATCATTTCCCTTGGCGTCGCTGTTTTCACCTGGAACGTTTGAATATTCAAGGAACATAATCCAAATTAGATGCTGGAACATCTAAGTGGGAGTTCAAAACATTTTCGTGAATGTATGCAAGACCATGAACAATAGACATATCCCAACATCTCCCGGCCTAAGAGAATCCCACACAGCACTTAACCCATACCACGGGAAAAGAGCAATATCTCTAAAGGCAACATAATCACATCGACACAATGGCACAACACAACCCTAACTTAAGAAGGGAAACATCAACGCATCTCTCTAACACCTCAGGAACAATCATTACCACTCCCGACACGGGAGAGTCAACATCAATGTAGGAACCTGACTCACCACAATCACGTCAGAGATTACGTTCCTACTCAAAAGCATCCCAAGTCCAACACAAGTGCCAATGCCATAACCACAGCATGTAATTATGCATTACATAAAACGACATTTTAATGCAAGTTTTTCAATGCACACAAAAGTAAACAATTTGGATAAACCATCCACATGAAATCAACCATTCACATGCTAAAACCATTACATGAAACAAAATCAAGTATAGGGTCAAATCACCCGAAATAAACTAAGTTGATAGTAGAACCACTCACAATAAATCGAGTTATCGAGCGAACACTCACCTTAACGGTAATTCAAAATATCTCGATTTCGTACCAACCTTGATTTTTGTGAAGGCCTCAATAATCGTACTATTACTCAATCTCGAGCCTCAACGATCCCTAGACATTATATTCATTCAAAAGAATATCAACATCTATCTTTCATAATTTCTCCTTATTTTCTCCTCGAAAATTCCAAAATAAATACTTCCTCAAGTATTTTCTCAATTTTTTCTCCGCTATAATTTATAAAATATTTTTCTAAAAATATTAAAAAAATTAGAAAAATACCTCACTCCATGCGCCCAAGCCACGTGCTTGCGTGTAAAAACTCGTGCGTGCTTTGTACCCGTCGATCGTCTTCTCAGGTGAGCCCCTTGCCGCCGACGATCCGAATTCTTCCTCGACCACACCACCTAGTAGCCCTCTTCAAGTCAATCATATTGGCACCCTCGTTGGCCTGAAAACACCACTAAAAAGCCTCCCATCAGTCATTTAAAGCCTCAGCTCTGGTGACCCTTCAACTTTCCGGCCAAGCTTCGAACTTCACTCAAACCTATACCAAAATGCCTCAAAATCTCCAGAATTTCTCCCCGCTCACCAAGGAACAAAATCCATCTAACAATTTCTCTCGATTTATCCACTAAAGCCTTTAGATTGAAGGTCGAAATTGTGAGAAACCCTCAGTCCATTTTATGCTATTTATAGGCACATTTGAGCCATTAATCGATCTAATCTTGTCACACCTCAAGCATTAATGGCCTTTGGAGGTTTGATTTGGCCCGAAATCGACCGAGATTACCTCTTCCCAATTTTTCGGCAACTCACAGTCATACTCGACCATACCCCATCAAATCACGACCATGCTCGATCCCGATCAACCTACCATGCTATGGGGCCCATTTTTTGCCCTTGAAATGACCTTACCAACATCATAAATAGGCTTACTAGAGGTGGCAATGGTGGCTAGCGATGGCCATGGCTGGTTTTTTGAGAAATTTCATTTTGACCCCCTACTATTTTCCAAATTTTATTTTAGCCCCTATTTGAAGCCCCTGAGCTTTCTAACTATTCCACTAAGCCCCATAAGTTCTAAACCTTTCATATCACCCCTAAATATTCAGAAAAACTATCATTTCGACCTCTCTTGCCCAAAATTAATAAATTACACTTAGGCTTAAATATACGTAAGACCGTGTTTTGACTGCAAATCATTTTGTTTCTTCCCAGAACCACTTAAGGGTTGTTCCTTATGCTAAATATGAACCTACTCAGGGTTTCATTATCTTCCAGAAAGTCCCTTACGATCATTCAATTTCTCAACCTGAATCATAGTTGTACCGAAAATCGTCTCCGATCTGATTTCTTTCGGCGCCATAAATTTTGCCTCCAAACACTGGTCACCGAAATACTCTTTTCTTTAGACATCTAAACTCCAAGGTACTCCCTGCAGTCGATTCGATGACTTATTTTTACTATCACGCCAATTTTGGTATTTTAAAGTCACTTAAATTATGTGGCAACATCATGCCAATTATGGGGTATTACACTACTGATCTTCTTAACTGTGAGATTGGTATGTTTGCTGGTTTGGTTGAGTTCTCCCTTTACTTTTTTCCCCTTTCTCAGGATCGCCTCTAGCTACTGCTCACTTACGATTCAATCACCTTCTTATGTTCTCTTCTTCATGGTCTGGCGGGAGCTTTCCATGAGGGCAATTTATGGCTTTGTTTCACTCCCTAGCACTCCTCTCATGATCTTGAGCACCAGTGTGCCTTGGGCTTAGGGTTGGCAATAGTTCGGTTTGGTTTCGATTTTTGCCAAAACCATAACCAAACCAAACTTAAACTCCTAAAACCAAAACCAAACCATTACCCATTTGGTTTTAAAAATTTAAAACCATAACCAAACCATTCAGTTTCGGTTCGGTTTCGGTTTAACCATGGTTTTTTTAGTTTAATCCATACCAACAAACAAAGACAAATAGCATTCATAAAATTTTTTGATAATTTCACAACAAACAAAGATAAATTCTAATAAAGTTAACTTATTCTTGCATAAAGTTACAAAAATTCTTGGATTTAAAATCACATCTCCAAACCTACAATTGTTAAGAAGTAAAAACAAGTATAAAAGAAAAACTACCAAAAATCAAGCATAAACAAGTAAAAAAAAATATGGCCAAAAAAAAGAAAAACTTTCTAAATTTAGCTGTCACTCGAGAGAATCAAAGAACTAAAAAAAATAAACCATACCAATTAAAAATACCTAAAATAGAAGCGGCGAGCAAGGGCGGGCGAGGCCGACTTGCCGAGCCCTCGAGCAAGCATGGGGGAGAGGGAAAAAGCCGAGTGGCAGAGGGCGAGCGAGGGCGAGAACCGTGAGGCAGCGAGGGTTAGCGAGAGCGAGAGGGGTCAAGCGAGAGGCCGGAAGGCAAACGAGGGCGAGTGAGAGCAAGAAAGATAGAGAGCTAGGGCAAGCGAGAGCAAGAGGGGCCAAGAGCAAGAAAAGGCAAGCAAGAGCAAGAGAGAGGTAGAGAGCGATGGCGAGAGAGGGCAAAAAGGGCCGAGAGCAAGAGAGGGCCAGCGATGGCAAGCAAGAGAAATAGAGAGGCAGAGAGCGAGGGCGAGTACTAGCAGACGAGAAAAAGAGATGAGGCAGAGAGAGAGGGTGAGCGTGCGCCTACGAGTAAGAGAAAGAAGGCAACGAGGGTGTGAGAGATCGAGGGCGAGCGAGAGCAAAGGGGGCCGAGCCGAGCCCTAGAGAGAACAAGAGAGATCCAACGAAGGCGAGAGCGAGCAAGACAGATGCAGAGAGCGAGGGCGAGGATGAGGGCAAGCGGACGAGCAAGAGAAATGAGGTAGAGAGCGAGAGGCAGCAAGGGTGAGAGAGAGCGAGAGCCAGATCGAGGGAGAAAGAAGAAGAGAATGGGAGAAAGGTTTGCAGGCAAGGCAAGTGGGCTGGGGTGGGCTGGGTTGTATTTGTATATAATATATATATATATAATATATTCGATTCAGTTTGGTTCGATTTGGTTCGGTTACCCACCATTCGATTCGGGTTTTGGTTTGGTTTTAGTGAAAATCATAACCAAACCATACCCATTAAAACAGTGTTCGATTTTTCCCCAAACCAAACCATTACCCAGTCAAACGATTTTTAACCACATTGACCGGTTAGGTTTCAGTTCGATTCCCCACTGTTTTGATTACAATTGCCATCCTTACTTGGGCTAGTTGTTTCTATTCTCCCACATTTTTTTTTTTTTTTTTTTTTTTGGTTTTCCTGGTGTTCCTTTCACTTAGCCTTGCATTTTTTAGGCTTTTTTTTTTTTTTTTTGGCTATCCTTTTTTATGAGTGTTGTTTTGTTTCTTTTCTTAGCAAGGTATGCCGGATTTGCTTTTATGATCGTTTGTGCACTTTTTCCTATTAATAAATTTTATTTACACAAAAAAAATATATGCATGGGATTTATATTAGAAAAATTAACCACGTTTATTAAAGAGTATAAAAAGAAGGAAATATCCACATAATTGGAATAGAATATCTCCCCATTAGAAGAAGATATCCCTATACTTGATCTAGATGGCTCCAACTAGAATTTGATAGCCCAAGCACATATTTCTTAGTTTAGGTTATTGCAGGCCAACTTAGCCAACCCCAATTGGGTTAGTCCAACTCTCAACCCAAGCCAAGCTCAAGGCCTAAGTTGAGGCTAGACCTAGGTTGGCTAGGTAGGCCCAAGCCTAAGCCTAAGCCTAAGCCTAGTCAGCTAGTCTTGGGCTCAAACCCATGCCTAAACCTAGTTAACATCATTAAGCCCAAATTCTAAGCCAATTTGAGTTTAACCTCAAAGTAGTGTTTGTTAACTAAGATATAGATCAAAAAAAAGTAAAATATATAAAGTATTTCGAATAAAAGTGTTTTCTATTATATTTGTTAAATTTATCTGGAAAGAAATCATGTGACTTCTTTTCTTGAATTTTTCAGATAAATTTCCCTCCCCTTTGGATAAGTTATCTTAGACCTTATAGATAAATTATCTTAATGCAATCCTATCTTATTCATTTTAATAAACACTACCCAAGTAAACTAGTCTTGATTAATTAGGCCTAGGCTTAATATTAGCTTTAAACCTGATTAATGCTACCTATCACGAAAGGTGCACAAGTTACTAACAATCTTTGTTGATCACAAATAAATGGTATCCACAACAACGAGTTGTACAAGGCCATCATGAGGACCTTCAGCGACGACTTTGTTTGGTCACCAACAATGACCCCTTCCTCTGGCCTCTACCATTGAAAGAGTTGCATTGCTACCGGCCAAAATTGGCTACTACTTATCAAAAGATATAGTGACAATATAAATATCACTAAAAGTGACCAAATATATTAATTTAATAATATTTATTCACTTTTTTCTTAAAATATATATAGTTTTTTATAATTAAAATTTAAAAGCTAATAAATGGATATAGAATTTGAATTTGAATTTTTTGTATTACAGTAAAAATTAATTGAATATTAAAATTTTAAAAATATATGTATTTTCAATTTAATATTATATGTGTTTCTATATGTAAATAAATTATTTGAATGCAGTTAATTTACTGATTAAAATTTTGTTTCTGTTCAATTATCCCATCAAAACTGAACTATCAATAAAGGTTCATCGGATATAATTGATAGTTATAGTATAGGTTTTTTTTTTTTACTTTTTTTATCCAAAAATTAAATTAAATAAGACATGGTGTAATGGTAAACAAAGTGTTCTTTAAGTTATTTATAATTAGAGATCATAAGTTCAAATTTTGTAAATTTTGTAAAAACAATTTCTTTGTTAAACAAAAATTATGCTACATAAAAGGGTATTTTAAGAAAAATAAAAAGTTTCGCCTAGAGGTATCGCTAAATTGTGCGATTGCTTAATAGTACACTAGAGGTATAGTTCGTGCTATGTACGTGCAAATAAAAATAAAATATTTTAGATAAAAGTTCATTAGACAGCAATTGTCAATTATAATTAAAAATAAAATGTTTTAAATGAAGATTAGATTTAGTACGGTGGTACATTTGAATATGTTATAATTTGAAACTAATGAGTTCAAACTTTATTAGTAGAATTTACTTTTTCTTTGCAAACAAAATATATAGAGAATTTTGGGAATTCACTTTATTGGCAGGGCTTAGAAAAACTAAAATACCCTATTTATTTTAAGAGTTTGCAAACCAAATTGTCCAAATCAAACAAACCCAAACTATCAAATTGTGGGTTTTTTTTTTTTATTTGGGTGATATAAAAAATAGATCAGATTAGTTGATTTGAATTAAACTAGTCAAAACATCCATAACTCTTTAGTCAAAACAAACAAGAATTCATTTCGATCGAATCAGCGATTTTTGTCATGGGGAGATAAAGAAATAATATAACCGAGTACTCGTGTGTCACCCTTCCAAGGGAGGGTGAAAAGGGATAGTATATAGAATAACATATTTTATATTTAATAAAAAAATTATATATATTAATTTAAATTCATTCTCGAAATAGAATTTTCGTAATAAAGAATAAACTAAACAAACCATGAATAAATTCAAACGACTTTTTCTTAAATTGAAGTGATCTTTTCAAGTGGCAATTTGGACTAGTGTTGGAAAAATCAACAATGTCAGTTGGTTTTGATTTCATAGTTCGATAAACCAACATATAAAATCGACCACCCAGACCCTCTAATTGAAACCCAAAAAACCTTTTCAACTACTAAATCTTGATGGTTGTGGTAGTTTTGACGCATTAACATATAGTTATGTATTTTAATTTGAAAATTTATTTATACATTTTATAGTTTTTAATATTTTGTGAGATTATTTTAATTTTATTAAATATATACTAGTTCTTGAACTTTAGTGATTATGTATTTTACATTTCTCAAACTATCAAACCGCTAAGCAATGATTTGGGTAATTTGAAACAAGTGATAATTTAACAATAATTTAAAAAATAGTCAAATTACCATTAAGAATTTGACTCAAAAAGACATTTCTCAAATTAATTACCCAAATTTACCATTACACACCCCTAATATAGAAGATAGATAGTTGATAAAAATGTTAGCTAAAAAATTATTTCTATAACTTAAAAATCTATAAATGTGTGCCTAATTAAACTTTAAATTGATATACTTTTACTCAAATGGCTTTACATATTTGTCATATATTTTATTTAATTTTTTTATTATGTATTCAATGAAGAACATTTCTTTAAAATTGATAAAAGGTGCTTAATTAAATGCTTAAGTTTATGAATTATGTTTTTTTTTATGCTAAGTGAATATAATTAAAGTAAGAATATCGATTACAAGAAATAAAAAAATATTTACACTAAATAGGTTGTAAAATAATAACTTAGAATATTCAATTATATAAAAAGATAATTTTAAATAGAATAATTTATTACACAAATAAATTATAAAATTAAAATTAAAATATAAGATCATTATTTAATATATATATTTTTTATGATAACCATGAATTAGTTGTAAACTAATGTTTTTTAAAAATAAATAAATTAATAATCAAATACATAAATTAATAATCAAACACATCAAAATAACCTACTTGATGTAGATAATCAATAATCAAATACATAAATTAATAATTAACTACATAAAATAATCAAATATACACATATTCAAAAAATAAATCAAATATACATACACAAAATAATTAAAATAACCTACTTACCCAACAACTTCAGCCACAGTCTCCGTCGCTTGCCCACTGCCATTGCCGGTGACGTCGCCCATAACCATCGTTGTTATCACCATGGCCGTTCAGCCAATTCCCACTGCCATTGCCCCTATCGCTACCATCACCGCCCACTACCATTGCCCATGCCCATTACCATCGTCGTCGCCGTTGCCATCACCCCTGCCCATTGCCTTCGCTGCTCGCTACCATTGCTGCCCACTACCATCGCCGATGGCCGCTGCAACTGCCAGTGGTGGAAGAGGAAATCCAGCGTGGTGAGCGATGGTTGCCAACGTGGTTTTCATTTCCATAGAAATCAAATCTACTCCCTCCTGATGAGAAAATGAATTCCAGCAAAAGTGAAAAAATAGGGTCACATGACCAAAAAATAGAAATCATTTTTCATGAAAAATTTTGAGTAATCAAACACAGCAAAATATAAAATTTAGGTAAAAAGTGTGGCCAATCAAACCGGGCGCAAGTGGTGGGCACCTTTTCATGTGACACCTATTTTATTTACATTGAACATCACAAGGACATAGAGTCGGGGCTTAAAACAAGAAATATTTCCAACATTTCTAAAATTATATTTGCCTATCCTTGCTTTCAAAAATTATAACAAATTCCCCATAACATTTCTCTTATTTGTTCAAGAGAATTGTCAATTTTTTAAATGATAACAGATAAAGTACTATAATAATTTTAAATTTTCCTTATCATTAATTTATTATTGTTAATGTTCGACAAACCAAAATATCCTAATTTTCTTTTCCATGCCTTTCTCCCATCTCTTATTTTTAGCGTCCTCTCACGCTAATTGCCATGAGACAATCCAACACTTCGCCCTTCTTCCCCCTTTCAAAATTGTGATGAGTGAAAAAAGATGATGAAGATAAATCTCTCTCTATATATATATATTTATCTCTCTCTATATATAGGCTTTTTAGCATGAAAAAATTAAACATTTTTGCATTTTTACGATATTATTCAAAACTTTCAATTTTGGCAATAAAAAGTCAATTTGAGAAATTAAATGCAATTTTATCTCACGGTCAAAATTAATTGGAGAGGCGTGTGGCTTTGCCTAGGTGGCTAGGCACGCCACCTGGCAAGTTGAGTGGGCCCCACATTTATTGTTGTTGAAAAAAAATAAAAAAATCAAATCAAAACAAAAGAATTGACCAATTGAGAAGACAAAGGGTTGCAAATATGACAGAAGATCAAAAGCCATGGCGACGACAAACACCATCGACGACAAGAAGACAACCACGGCAAATCAACACCCAAGGCGAGATGCAAATCGTCGACCATGGCAAACATCGGCTCTGGCCACTGCCATGGTGAATCGCCGAGGTGAAAGCAATCATAGCAACCCATCGCCACGATAATAGCCATGGCACATTCACGATGGCGAGCCACGATCCACAAAGAGTCGGCCACCGTTGTCAACGATCACTACGCACTTGAATCTGGGGAAGACGCAAGGTCACGGCCATGACGATGAAGGATGTAGGAGAAGAAGGTGACTAACGATAGAGAAAGAAGGCGATGACTGCACAAAGACAAGGCAAA
The DNA here is from genome assembly GCF_014633365.1 of Diospyros lotus. Lineage (NCBI taxonomy): Eukaryota > Viridiplantae > Streptophyta > Magnoliopsida > Ericales > Ebenaceae > Diospyros > Diospyros lotus. The sequence continues at coordinate 35,685,486 of NC_068351.1, read as the reverse complement.
TCAACAGAAGGGTAAAAGATAAGAGTCTTGACCTAATTAATTTATTTTTTATTTTTTATTTTTTATTTTTTATTTTTTAATTTTTTTCAACAACAATGAACGTGAGACCAACTCAAACTGTTAGGTGATGTGCCACTTGAACAAAGTCACACGCCTCTCTAATCAATTTTGACTGTAAGATAAAATTGCATCTAATTTCTCAAATTGCATCTTTATTGTCAAAATTAAAAAATTTAAATAAAATTGCAAAAATACAAAAAAAATTAATTTTTTCATGCTAAAAGACCATATATATATATATATATATATTGCTTATCTGCGATACGTCTTCTCTCTAGTTCAGCCATGGTTAAAGTGAAAAAAAACCTTTATTGAACCTTAACAATAAAGTTTTGTTCTAAACCCCCTCATCGATAGGGGTCTAAACGCTGACAAACCTTAGCAATAAAAGCTTGCCTCCCCAAGCATGTTGTTGCTCAAACTGCATCCATTTACCATCACTCTTTATCAGGTGGTGTATTGTATCGTATTATAATTGTACACAAACAATAAACGCTAAAACTATCAACAAAATCCAACCACACTCTCGTTTGTCAAAGAAAACATTGACAGTGAGAAATATTTACTCTCTCTCTCTCTCTCTCTCTCTTCCTCTTCCAATTAAGCTTTCAACTCAAAATTCTCCTGCAAGAACCTGTACAGCTCCTCTGCAACATCATTTGGATACTCTTCCTGTGGGAGGAGAGCACCTGGGACCTCAACAAACTTGCTCACCCCCTTCACGTCCCTCAGAGCTTCCATCTCTGCTTTCGATCGCTTGGGAGAACTCGCCGTGGACACAACTAGGACGGCTGTTCTCCCATCCAATCCTGCAAAGAGTTCCACAAACTCCTCTCGGCTCTTCACCGGGTCCAGTAGGCCAGTCAAGAAAGCAGCTGGTACGTAGCGGGCACCTCTCCGTTTGGTAAGAGCATATCTGCTTTGAACAATGGTGGCTGTCACATTTTTGGGATCGGCATATACATGAGATTGGTACTGCGATTGGATTGCCTTCTCATTGCTGACAAGCACATTGTACATCATCCAGCCTACAGCAGGAGCCCTTAAACTTCCTCGAAGCAGTCCATATCTGTTTATTTAGCAAGTAAATGCAAGGTAAGCAGCTGTTAAGCATATACATATGGAATTAGATCAATTTGACATATTTCAATGATCAAACTTATGGCTGAGAAGGGTAGACCAGTATACAGATGCCTTCAACCAATAATTTATCTTGTCCTATATATGTTGTACATATAGCAAGATTTAGAAAGCACTAGGAAGCATTTCAATATAAGCAAATAGTTGTCAGCTCCTAAGTGTACATCATGGAGTCAGAGTACCTTGATTCCATGTTGGAATCTCGACCAAATACAATAGGGAGGGGACCAGCCCAGGTGGGTGCAACGGCAGCAATGGCAGATGGCATCACTAAACCCTTTTTCGCAGCCCGAATAGTTATTGTGGCTGCATGCCCTCCTCCTACAACCACCAAGTCCTTATCTGATACAAGTAAAAAAAATTATTTAGCAAGAGAGATAGCACAAATCATCAATCATATTTCTTGAGAAATGTAACCAAAATATAAATAATAAACAAACAAGTATTGGTTAGAGCATGCTGCAAAGTACCATGATATAAGCAAAGCTTGAATGGGAAGACAAAAATGAAGGAATAGAAACAAAATAAAAGAGCTAAAACTCACACACAATTTAAATTCAAACCAACAAGAGGTTGAGCTACAAAATGAATGGACACTAAAAACTAAATCAAAAAAGTACTGGGCATTCAGAAAGAAACTTCATATAGAGAAGGCACGGCGCGGGGGCAAGGAAAAGGCAGAATAATGTCTAGCAATCCAGAAGTGGGCATTCAGAAAGAATAGAGTAATAGGCTAGTCTCCAAGCTTAAACAGGATATTAGTAAAAAAATAAAAGAATCCATTTACTTCCCAACAAAAAGCGGTTTGGAGATAGTTGGTATTAAACCATGATTCAGAAATTCTACTTGTCACCCAGAAATTTTCATAAAAGAAGTGAAAACCAAGGCAAATGTAAGCAAACAGAATGAAACAGATCCATATAAAAGTATGCATGCATCACATATTAAATAAAAACTCTACTGCAAAAAGACTCAAAGGCCTATATTCAGCAATCCATTCGATGATAAGTATATTTATAACCTTTTGGTTCCCCATAAAATGTTAATATTACCAAGGGTAATTACATTTAATGTTCTTGAGGTTTAAAGGAAAATTCCATAGCTCCCCAGATGTGAGAGAGAGACCCATCTCACTTTCATTATATATACCTCGGAGATAGTCAATGTTATCTCCCTTATCAAGAAAAAAAAAAACGTATTTAAACATGGCATTCAAGTGATACAAATTTAGTTTTATACAATCTTAGATAGTTAACCAATTAGCATTGGAGAATCATGAAAACAAATAAACACAAACAAACATATATGCATGCATATCTGAAAAATTAGTTAAAGTAGAGAATTACAAAAAAATAATTTATAGCAAGAGTAATAAGGTAACACAAGTCTGATCATGACAAGGCAATTAGACCTATCAAAATTATGCAAAATATCACTTTTTTTATTGAAAAACATACAAACATCAGTACATCACCCCACATGGTAAAGGCCAAGTTATGGCTAACGTGCATAAAGCACACAACAACATAGTTATACCCACCTGTGCAGCTTACTGGACCATTGGGCGCATTGATAAAGTCAACAAGGAATTTCTCCATGACATCAGCATTGTAATCTAGCTTTGGTCTATCAGAGTAGCCCAAACCAGGCCAATCAACAATAATTGTCCGCCAATTAACTTTACCAACTCGTTGAATAATGTCTTTAGCCACTGATCTCCATTCTTCAGCAGTACTAACATCAGATATAGTTGGCATCATAAGAATATTTTTAGTAGGACCAGTGCTCTCCTTCTCATGTTCCTCATAATAAACATTGATAGGAGTATCCTTGAATTGCCACTGCCACATATCTGTCTGAAACACAAAAGATCAATCATGACAAATGCATGATCCAGAACCATAATCAGTAACCTGAAAAAACATCATAGAAACAACAAAAAATAACTCATTAAATCAAGCCTGAACATTAACTTAATAGAAATGATGAATTATCATCTTGTCTTCCTTAAATTTTCAAAGTCATCCCCCAATTCAAAAGGTATGGTTGAGTCTCCCATTTTCATAATTAAGTCAATGTTGTCCAAGCCAAAAGCAAAGGTAAGAAAATTTAGGCCTTATTCTCTTTGCTGTTTTCAGATCATTTTCAATTTTCAGTTTTCCAAAACAGTAAAAACGTGTTTATTTTTATATTTTCAAAAATATTTTTTCAAAAATAAGAAAAAAATTTATAAAGAAAACTCAAAACAACAAAAGTCGTTTTGGTTGTTTTCATTACAAATACGATCAAAATTTCCAAAACGTGGGAAACGCAACAGACAAAAAGAACGCGCTTTCAGCAATCTCAAAATAGACACTCAAAACACAAAACTGAAAATGAATTCAAAACTGAAACACAAAGAGAATAGCCCCTTAACTTTTCTTGATCTTAAGATAATTTTGGGTTTAAGCTAAAAAAAATATAGCATGAGAAATAGACATAGATGAGTTTTCAATAGAAGCAGCAGTAACAACACTGCACAAATCTTACCGCCTATGTGGCATTACTGTAAAATTTCTACTGCGGTGAAAACCACTTTAAAAGGAAAATAGTTTAGGCTGCGTTCTCTTTTTTGTTTTCAAGCTATTTTTAGTTTTCAATTTTCTAAAATAATAAAAATGCATTTACTTTATCATTTTTAAAAACAAGAAAAAAATTTATAAAGGAAACTCAAAACAACATAGTTGTTTTCAACCAAAATAATCTCTAAATTCAAAACATGGAAAACACAATCTATTTTCCATGTTTTGGCTCTAAAAAGAAAAGGGAAAAAAAGAAAAAAGGATAAAAAAAATGTATTCTTAAATTTTAAAAATAAAATTATATATTTATTTAAAATTTAAAAATATAGTATATTTATATTATAATTAAAAATATAGAATAACATATAATATATTATTAAGTATATTACGCATATTATGTATAATAATATTTAATATAAATTATCACTCAGATGTCAATAATTTATTAATTTATTTTAATAGTAAAATTTTATTAAAAAGAGTTAATTTTATCATTTAATAATTAAATTTATTAAATAAAATATTATAAAATAATTTTTCTCAAAATTCTAAAATAAACGCATTTTCTAATGATGCAATCTTATCATTTATAATCATATTATGTAATATTAGTTCACGTCTTTAATTTTTATTTTAATGCTTCCTATTTATAATCACATTATGATCACACTTGTTATTTTTTTCCAAGTTAATTTATTTATTTATTCAAAATTAAATAGTTTTAATTTTTTGGATAATTAAATTCATTTAATAAAATATTATTAAAAAATTATTTTCAAAATTTTAAAAAGAACGTGTTTTCTAATTTTCTGTTTTGAGAAATAGTTTTTTAAAATGACAAAGAGAACGCATTTTTAATTTTTTGAAAATAGATTGCCAAAATAAAAAACTGAAAATGAATTCAAAACTCAAAATTAAAAATTAAAAACGAAGAGAATACAGCCTTAGTGTTTGACCAAATCATTTGAAAAAGCCTTTGAAATTGTTAAACGTGTTTGGCCAATTATTGAAACAAATGCTTTAAAAATCAAATTACTAGAAAAGATATTAGCAAAAGTGTCTATGTAGTTAAAAAATTTCGATATAAAAGAATTTTGAACTTTTTTAATTGTTATGATTAAAATTTAATTGTAATTATAAAAATGAATTAAACGAAAAAATTATGACAAAATCATGAATAATAGAACAAATCAACAAATTTAGTTGATTGTTTTTGCCCCCTCATTTACCAACAAATTTAGGTTTTTGTCTTTTATACATTTTACTTGGCTCAAATAAATTGTTTTTCTTTCTTTTGCTTTTGCTAGTTTATATATTTATTTATATATCTTTCCCCATCTTTTATCTTAAGTTGTTGGTGTGAATTTTCATTAGCTTTTGACTTTTCCCCACCAACTACCTTTTTTGCTTCCTTTTTGCCAAAACATACCTCTTCGGGTTTTCTTCATGACAACATGTCTATGAAGTCTCATAACAATCTCTCTAAGGGACTCTAGTTTCCAAATCATCTTTATCCATGAATATTTTTCTGGAAAGCCATTATATCCCATGGTACAGCCAAGGATTCCTATCAAGCTTTTTTTTCGTCCCCTACCTCTTTTGCTACAAATTTCTTCCATTCTATCCACTCTCCCCATAAGTACATCTATTAGTTTTTTTTTTCCACATATAACCATCTTAAACAATCTCATACATTTTATCTTTAGTTGACGCCACTGTAACCTTATTGCTAATCATATTTCAAATTATTTCCTTCATTGTATGACCCCACACGCATCATGACATCATCATCTCATTTAAGCTCATAATTTGCACATGGCGGTGCTTAATTGCACAACATTAAGTGTTATGCAACAAAATTAATCTTAAAACCAGTCCTTAAAAGTTAAACTTTTATTTTAGCTTTAAAGGGATTTTACAATTGCAAAATACATTAGAAGCACTTATCTACTTTAATCATTCTGCCTTGATTTAGTGAGTGGAGAGATTTTACAATTGATTAGAGATATCTAAACTTATACTATTTTCTTGCAATGACTTGATCTTAAAGTCTCTCCATAACATCATCCACACTTCTATCTTTACAAAAATCACGCACCAAATATTTGATTTTCAACCTGATTAACTTAAAACCTTTTGATTCTAAGATGTCCCTCTATTACTCAAGCATTTTTGTCTCATCTATCAAGACAATATAATTTTGTTAATAATATACACCAAGGAACTTCTTTTTGGATGTACTTGGTGAGTTCATCCATTACTAGAGCAAAGAGGTAAGAACTTAATGTAGATCCTTGATGCCATTCAATTGCAATTGACAAAGTCTCAATATTTCGTCCATAAGTTCAAACACAAGTTTATTTTATGATACAAACTGTTAATGACTTATGCTTAAGCAACTTGTACTCCTTATTTAAAACACTCTATAAGACTTCTCTAAAGACTTTGCCATACTTCTTTTCATCTATAAGCACTATATGTAGATCATGTTGTATATTTTGACTTTTCTATCAAACATATCAGCAAGTATATAACTTCTATTGTTGACCCAGTAAGCTTGAAACCAATTGATTTTTGAAATCCCTAGTTACTATTTATAACCTTTACTCAGTCACTCTCTCCCAAAATTTCATAAGACGGTTCATTAGCTTGATTACTTGGTAATCTTTATAATTTTGAACATCTCCTTTGTTCTTACAAAAAAATGGTAGTAGAATGTTCTTTCTCCGTTCGTCAACCATAAAGATCATTTTGAACAATTTCATTAACCATAAAATGCCTCTCTCCTATGCATATCTATTACTTCTATTGAGATATTACCTGATCTAACAACTTCACCATTTTTCATCTTTTGGTAGCTTGCTGCTTTACTGCTTTTAGGCAAAAACATCAATAAATCAAGTAGTTCCTATCTTCTTCAAAATTGTCAAAATATCCAAATATAATATTTGTTTATCCACATTCATCGAATAACTTGAAGAAATACTCATCCGATCTCTTTTTAATCAGCCTTCATTCACCAACACCTTTTGATTTTTGTCTTTTATGCACCTGTTTGTTCAAGCATCTCATTCTTTTTTCTTTTACTCAGTCAACTTGTATATATCTCTTTTTCAATATTTTGTGCTCAGGTAGTGGTACAAATATTCATAAGATTTTGACCCTACTTCACTGACTGTCTTTTTCACTTTCTCATTAGCCAAGCCAAAATATGCATCTTCAATTTTTTTCTCATTGGGACATGTATGCAAAGTTAGGTGACAAGTTCTCTTGGTCCTGGTTTTTTCTTGTTCACTCCATCATGACTCCTTTTGGTTTGAGGCTTTTTTTGTTTGACTTTCAAGATTTTGCCATATTTTGAATTACAGTAACCATCTTATTTCACAATGGATTTACATTGCCATTCAGAATCCAGTCTCTTCTGTCACACACTTATTCCTCAAAAATAACTTGTTTTTGCCTTTTAAACCGCATCATTCAATTGTTGGTCTTTGCATTTTATCATCCTTCTCCTTTTTTTTTGATATGGAAGATGAGAACTATACTATTAGGCACTGTTCTAGTATAACTTCGCAATAAGGTCTATTTAAATAGTTGATAAGTGTCACAGGACTGGTAAATTTTCTGCCTTGTGATGGCACAAGTCACCACACTTGGTCTCATCCAAAGAGTCTTGAGAGTAAGGTTGCAGCCATAAAGGCATTCAAGCACAAGTTAACAAAGGCACGAACACACAGATACAAGTGCACACATCCTTTATTACTTCAAGCCAAAAGTACAAAGGATAACTCGAGGCTCTCTCATGCTGGACTCTTTAACCAACCAAAATCAAGCTACCACAAGCTATTTATAGACAAGCACCATGCAAGGCTTTGGCAGTTGACACCTCCAACTGCCAAAGGGATTGCATGAAACTGGAACTGCCTACAACCAAGCACACTTTGCACGTCTGGCAGTATCCTCCCACAACCAATCCCACTCTACACATGATTGGCAATTGATACACCCATCTGTAGCACCTCTCATGCAACCGACTATAAGGGACTATATAACCACCCACAGTAACTTCCTTGGCTGAAACTGCTCATGGAACCACCAACATGTGCATCCGCTCAGCATGCGACTCAGACACCCTGACTGCCAGCTCCAAGAATTGGGAGCCTGTCCACATAACCATCTCTTGAAGAAGTTGGGAGGCATGCCACATAACCGTCAGTCCAAGCTAGCTCACCAGCTGCCAAAGCCATGCTTACAGCCTACCTTCACAGACTTCCTTGTGTGGGCGTTGGCCAAAGCTCATGGGGTCGCATATTGTTGCCTCCTGTGCAGCACTTGTGCATGCAGAATGGCTGCCTTGCTCAGGAAGGTGTTTGCCTGGCACACATCTGACAGGGATATTTTAATAAGTTCCCATTTTGATTTTTAGAAATTATATTTAGATTAGGTTTTCTCTTATCTTATCTTGGTTTATTTTAGGCAGGTTTATCTTCTAATTTTATTTTGATTAGAAAATTATAGTTGTCATGCACCTAATGTTTGTAATCTTGGTATTTTTACAGCAGTTGTACTGTAACAAGTTGCTCAAAGTTGTACTTCGCATTGGCAGCCTTGTTGGCACCAATCTAAACTGCTTGGATTAGTATAAAAACCTAATCCAGCTAAATGCAAAGATATCGAAAAGCATATTTCCAGAAATTCTCTGTTTCTCTCTCTCAATTTATCTCTCGTGACTTTGCTTTCTCTCTCGCCTACTTCCGTTTCCCTCTCTTTCTCCGAATCTTCCTCTCATTTCTCCCTAAATTCTGTCCTAATTCTCTCAATTAGCAGAGAATTGACCTTGTCAGATCTGAGGACCTGACATAGTTATGATAGGATTGGGATTCATAAGCATGTTGTAGTTAGGATTAGATTTTGCCTATAAATAAGACTCCAGATGTATTCCTTTATTAACACCTTTGATTATTCAATACAAGTGATATTGTTTCCTTTGCCCCTGATTATTCTCTCTCTCAGCTTTGCTTCTTCTTTCTTAAGCTTCTTTTACTTCTCTTCTTCTTCCTTTCTTCTCAATCTTTTGAGTGTTCTCCATCAGCAGCCCTAGTGTCGCATCCCTAGTGCTGCATCCCACAATGTTGTTCCACATGAGCTCTGGTGTGCCACCACACGCGGCCATCATGCTTACATGTCAGGCTTCCACATCCCACCTTGGAGTGCCTCCCTCACACCAGTGCATGGGTTGCACGCAAGGAGCCATGCATGCAATATCATAAGGGTTAAACAATAAGCCATGAAACTCTGGGAGAGAGTAATAGAGCAGAGACACAGAAAAGAAACAGATGTCTCGGAAAATCAGTTTAGTTTCATGCCTGGTAGGTCAATAATGGAAGCTATATACCTACTAAGGCGCCTAATGAAAAGGTATCGAGATCATCAGAAGGACTTGCATATGGTGTTTATGAATCTAGAAAAGACCTATGATAGGCTCCCTAGAGAAGTATTATGGAGAGATTTAAAGAAGAAATGAGTCCGAATAGCCTATATACAAACCCTTAAGGATATGTATCACGGTGCAGAGACAAGGGTCAGAACATGCGGAGGAGATACTGAACCGTTTAAAATTACAATGGGACTGTATCAAGGTTTTGCACTAAGTCCATACTTATTTGCTTTAGTAATGGATGAACTCACTAAACACATTCAGACAGAGGTGCCATGGTGTATGCTATTTGCAGATGATATAGTGTTAGTGGATGAAACAAAAAAGGAAGTGAACACTAAACTTGAGTTGTGGAGAAACAATTTAGAATCTAAGGGATTTAAATTAAGTAGAAGGAAAACAGAATATATGGAATGTAAATTTAGTAAGAATTCAAGAATAGAGGATGTTATAATAAATTGGAAGACCAAATCATACGAAGAAAATGCCATTTTTGATATTTGGGATTAGTGATTCAAAAAGATGGAGAAATTCACGAGGATGTCACGCATACAATTAAGGCAGGTTGGCTAAAATGGAGAAATGCATCGGAGTGTTATGTGATGGTAAAATTCATTAAAACTGAAAGAAAAATTCTATAGGATAGCTATAAGACCAGTATTGTTGTATGGCTCAGAATGTTGGGCAGTCAAATACCAGTATAAGCAAAAGACGAGCGTAGCGGAGATTAGGATGTTAAGATGGATGTGCAACCATACAAGAAAAGATAAAATTAGAAATTAGGTTATTCGTAATAAGGTAGAAGTATCAATCGAGGAGAAGATGAGAGAAACTAGACTAAGATGGTTTGGTCATGTGAGAAGAAGACCAAGAGACGCTCATGTGAGGAGAATTGATGAAATGGAATAATTAGTCAAAAAAAGATATAGAGGCAGACCCAAGAAAACTTTGAGAGAGACATTAAAATTTGATATGAAGTGTATGGGTCTAAATGAAGATATGACAAAAAACATAAATACATGGAAGTCTATAATTCATGTAGTCGACCCCACATAGTGGGATAAAGGCTGGATATGTTGTTTTTTTTTTTTTTCTTTAACATCATGAATTCTATGTAGATCATATACCTATTTACTTCTTCACCCAAATAACCATTCAACTCACCTCCTATAATGGTTTCTAGGTATTCCTAGCATGAACTGTCTCCCTATCCAACCATTCAAGTTACCTCTTCTAGGTATGCCTAGCATGAAAATCCTCTAAACTCTCCAAAAAATTTCCCTTTATCTCTTCTCCCCATCCAACTTGTGGTTTATGTGGCATTGACAACATTCATAGTCTTCTCTCATAGCACAACTTTACCTACGAGTCTACAATAATCCTATCTCCCAACCCTTTTACATCATTACATCATCCTTTAGGTGTTAGAAATAATAAAAACTCAAATTATCAAACAAGAATTAAAGTTTTGCTGCAAAGTCCAAATTTAAGAATACTGTTGCAAGAACAATCTCAAGCATAAGTCATCAATCCACTTTAAGATAGTGAACTTCCGTGCATAATTAGACTGTAAAAAGAGATCAAATTGTTGAGCATTTTCTAACCCGTGATGGTAGTACTTGCTGGTTGAATAGCATTTCTTGCGTAACTTACAAACCCACTTCTAGAGACGCATCTCTTGAGCATAATTTGGCCATAAATAATGCAAATTGACGAGTTCTTTCTAGGCAGGTATGCTGAACCTCAATTTTCAAGCATTTAACTGATTCAAGACCAATTTCACTCGCAGCATCCACTGTAAACCTCAAATTTTTCACACCGACCAATTCTAGCCCAAGCTCGGGTACAACTTATCGAAACCACTTCAAAAGATTCACTTTTTCAGAACAATTACACAATGATGAAATTCCGAAACTCTTCAGTATTTTCTAATTTCTGATCCTAGCAATCAGCCGAAACACGTGTCAACCAATCTCGAGCACAATTTATCAAAAAGGAGGGGAGAACTACTGACCTTCATAGAAGTAGTCGTCTTATCGGCAACAGATGCGCTTCCATAATCCAGAGAAGTCGAAGCCTTGACTACTACGAGGGGTTTCGGCGGGTAAGCAATTTGAGAGAGGGAGGAAGATCGGCAGGCTCTGAAAGAGAGAGTGAACATTGATGAAGAGGAGGACAAGTGAACAACTGCAGAGAACGCCATGAATATGATCGAAGAGAGAATGCAATTACAGTAGGTTTTAGGGTTTCGGGAGAGAGGGAACCGAGGAGTTGGCGCTGGTTATCAGGTGGACCACGTTCATTGTGTGCTACGGTGCTTTGATTTTTCGTCTGCATTGGAAGAATTCGAGCCGTTGGAAATTTTGATATAATAATTATAATAAAATATAAATTTTAAATAAAATTTCTTGTATATGTTTTATTATTATTATTAAAGTTAAATTTATATTTTTATCCTTATATTTTTATAATATAATTATTTAAATTTTTTATTATTTCAATTACATTTCTACACTTATATTTTTAAGTGAATTTAATTTCTACATTTTGACATTTTTTTAAGTATTAATCTGAATTTTTTATTATTTTATTCATTTCATGTATTTATATTTTTAAGTTAATTTAATTTTTAAATTTTAACATGTAAGAAAAAAGGTATATAAGTCAATTCAACTATTTTTTTATACATTAAAATAAAAAATTAAATTAAATTAAAAATATAAATACATGAATAATAATTAAAATTTTAAATTAACACATAAAAAAATATCAAAATAGAAGAGTTCAATTGAATAAAAAATATAGGTATTACGTTCTAATCGAAATAATATTATTAATAAATTATAATAAAAAAATACACTTAAAATGCTTGCTTCATTTGTCAAGAATGGGATTCGAACCCATGCCCTTTCGGACCAGTACCTGAAACTGGCGCCTTAGACCAACTCGGCCATCTTGACACTTTGATCCTTTGTACTTGAAATATCAAATATATAACATGGCAAGGACATGTCACCAGAGAGAAGTTTTATTTGAAAATGAAGTATTCTGTCATCTAACTAATGATCTCACAGTTAAATTAAAATAGTTTTATTACTTAATATTTAATCAACCAATAAAATTATTCCAGAACTAAAAACAAATAAAATGCATTCATTGAACTATAACAATGTCCTAAAGGTAATAGTTAACATCTATGATGCACGAAAATACTTTGAAGGTGTCGTTTCAATATTTTCAAAATATTTTTTGTATCAAAATGCAGAGAAATACCAAAACAACGTTTTTATATTGTTTCTGTAATTTTAAAATTATTTCGAGATCGTTTCGTAATATTAAAAAATATCAACAACATGTTTCCGATTTAAAAACACATTTTCGTCCACGAAGAGATTAGAGACGGAATTTTTTCAATCTCTAACTAAATTTATTTTTTTAATTTATTATTTGTTTTTAATTAATAGGTGATGGTTGATAAATGATAGAGTTTATGTTTATATTTGTTTGAATACATTATGAAATTTATATTTATTTTTAGATTAAATAACTATTTTTATATTTTTTATATTAAAAATTACATTTACAAAAAGTTCCCTATATTTTTTTTATTTATATGTTTTTCTCACGTTCTCATTCCCTATTTTTTTAAAAATGTCATTTTCTCATTTTCATTTTATATAGTATCTATCGATTTCTTATTTTTATTTTCGTGCAACCTAAATTAATAATACTTATTAAAATTTTACATAACTAATCTCTTGCAACTACTAACAATTTTCTTAATTCAAAATTTAATAGTTGCAATACTCTTTGATTGGCAAAACGGTGCAAAAAATTTCTCGATGCTTCAACTCTCATGTCATTTAAGCAGTTATTTTTTTTCTAAAATTTAATATAATTAACTCGTGTGTAATAATGTTATATAATTATAAATATATACGTGGTTATATAAGCAAATATCATATTTTGGTGCCTTTATCAATAAAATATTTTTTTAAAATATCCTTCATGTATTTTATTTAAAAATAAAAACTAAGAAAATTAGTAAAAATTGAACTCATAACTTATAAATAGCAAATAATTTGACCAGTACATAAGACATAATCTAAAAACTTTACTAAATAAATTAAAAAATATTACTATCTATTATTGTTAAGATATAAGTATAAATTTATTTGCAGTAAGAGAGTATCTCAAGTATAATCTCTCAAAGACCTGTAGAGAAAGAAACAAGTTAGGGGCACAGGTAAGCCTCCCATGTGAACCTTCCGATACTTAAATTAGTCTCATGTTCAAAGTATAGAATGCAAAAATCAAATGTAATTATAGTCAATGCATACTTATGAGTATACATTTACTAAGAGATAATTCTCTTATTTATAAGAGGGAGGAGACTGACAAGTGAGAAAAAAGTTACAATTTTCGATGGGTATTTCAAGTTATTTTATAGATTTGTATGTAATGATGTTGGAGATAAGATTGACTTTATTTTTCATAGCCTCACATGAATAATATATGGAGATCAAATCTCTTAAGACTAGTAGTCTATGAGAAGGGTTCTTCACATAGTTAGGAAAGAGACTTCCATCTCGACGAGTCTTTTGAATAACAATTGTTAAGTGATTTATGAATTATTAAAAAAGTCTCTTAAAAACATCGAGAAAAGCTCCTGAGTAAGGTCAATCAATTTTAGTATCAGTCACGATCACTCGGTCTCAATCACCTAAACTAGTATCTCTCGATCTCAGTTATCTAATGAGTTTATGCACCTCTAAGTTATTTATATGATTTTTTTCTTCTAATAGAGTTTTTAAGTCTTTTTTTTTAGTTTGAGTCTATCATTAGAGATGTACTCATTTTTTTAGGCACAATAATATCCAACATCAATTAATGAATTTTCATTTAAAATTTTTGCAGGCGGAGAACTCCTCCAATATTTATGAAAATTACAGGATTCGCCTTTGTGAGAATTAAAATAAAATGGTTGAATCAATCAACCCCGAACTATTTTAGGACCCAGCGGAACCCGAGCAAATGATGTGCCCTTTTTGTGTGTTTTTATAGTAAAATGATAGTAACAGGTAATGAAAGTGATTGGCCGTTTGTGTCCATTTTGGTTGCGAAGCTGAGTGAGTGAGACACCAAACACCTCCCAGCCATTAGGAGGAAGCCTTCAATTTCCATCTCTCTACGCGCATTGGTGTTCGTTACACACATTGGCGGGACGGAGACGAAGACGAAGACGGAGAAGGAGGAGATGTCTTCGATTTGATTGAACCGACGAGATCATCCGTAAGATTTTCCTCTGTTTTGCTCTGCAGAACTCTGCCTGTTCTTGATCTTCGTTAATTTTAACGCTTCTTTCGCTGTTATTTACATTTTGATTCGCTTGCTTCTCCAATTGAAATCCAGAAAATGATAGAAGCCTCGTTCTTCGCATGCAATTCTGCATTCGAACCGAACCGTTGGGATCTTTTTCATTTCTTTTTACGAATTTCGGAATTCACATCACTGGCATCTGTGCTTGTTTGGTCTCTCTGTTTTTCTGCGTATTCGAATGCTTAGTTATCCAATTGAACACAAGTACATAGATCATAGATGTATATGGATCCAACCTAAATGGAGAGAGAAAAAAATTCTTTCTCTTTTTCTCCTTTCTTCAAAACTTTTAAGTTGCCTATGCTTATGTGAATTTCGAATCAGAAGATCTTTAGGTCTTTAGGACTGGAAACAAGAAAAAGAAAGAAAGAAAAACTAATCAATAAAGATGTAAATACTTTTTTATAGGTTGAAGCTCTAGAAAATGTACAACTGAAACTGATGTCTGGACACAAATGTCTCTTTAAAAGGCAAAGACTTGCCTGCATGAATACCTATAACAAAAAAAACAAAGAATGAAGATCATCATCATCATCATAAGCCTCAGTCTCACAGGTAGCGTTGGAATTCTAGCACCCCAATCAATTTCTATGCTTAGCCATATCTTCTGCAATGCCATTATATCTCATGCTATATATATGTGTGTGTGTGTGTTTCTCACCAAGTTTTATTGGATTTTTCTCTATTTTTTTTGCTATTAACTTTTTCAATTCCCTTAGTTGGACTCCTAAATGCATTTATCGAACTGAAGATATAAATATAACTAAAGTTATGGAATTTCATTTGCATTATTATATCCTAAAACCAAATTAATTTCTTAGCTTTAGTCTATATTTATCACATTTGAGATTTAAGAATCCATTACGAAGGAAAAGTGCGTATTACCAAATCTCTTCAAAATCTGGAAGTTTCTATCTCTAGCTGGTAAGAACATTACTAAGCCTTAATCTCACTAAGTGTGGTTTTCCTTGTCAATGATATATTTCTTAACGTTTTTAATCCCCAACTGAAATTTTAATATCTAACTACAAGTTCTATTGGTTTTAACATTTCCTCTTTACTTGGGAACTTTAATAATCCATCTAGATTAAGATTTGACTTTGTCAGTACATGAACGTTAAGTCAACGACGTAAGGTTCTTCGCATGATGAGAATAGCGTTGTGAAAAAAAGGAATTTATCAAGCTAATAATAAAAGAAAAAATTATCTTTTTCTTAATCATAATCAATCTATTCTCTTGTGTCAATGTTGTTGTAATTTTTTTTTTTATAAAAGACATCTTTAGTTGTGTTGAGTGTATGTTCAACTAAAATGTTGAAGAAAAAAAAACCGTTCTAAGTGTCAAAGTATCCAATGTGAGTTTTTATAAATTTAGAAAAAAATCCATGCAACTTAAGTACCATGAGTTAAATGTTAGAAGGGCTCATATGTGTACATAGGATCCACTTACAGCATGTTATAGTGATATGCATTAATTTGTCCCTGGTGTATATAACTGTGAATATATAGCAAATCACAACTGAAGCGAATTAGCTAAATGGTGGACGATGTAGAATTGGTTATCATTTTGCATACAGCGAAAATATTGTTTTCTGCAATTAATTCAAGGTGATGGAATTGGACAATCTGTATGCAATCTCTAGACTCACAGCCACCTGTTTGTACAGTTCTGAGTTAACCAAACTGATGGACATGTATTTTCCTATGTTGGAGCTGGAGTATATTTGCAGAAGCACCATAGGTGGTGCAACAAGACAGTAAATAATGAATCTTGACATTAAAGCACACATGGGCTTGAATTGATTTATTTAATTTTTTAGTTTTTCCATTCTCGCACACCCCACAGATGGTATGTGTGGGTGTGGTGCATTATTAGTTGCATGTATTTTCTATTTACAGTACATGTTTGCTCTTAAAGAACCATCAATCCTCCCCACCACTCCCCTCAAATTCATTAGAAATTTTAGAATAACATGAATAGAAAAACATATTGCAGGGGAATTATGGCAACCAAAGGGAATCCAGGAGACAACAGAACTAGGACTTCTGTGTATGTCTTTATTGTTGCTGGGCTATGCTGTTTCTTTTACCTTTTGGGTGCATGGCAGAGAAGTGGTTTCGGTAAAGGAGACAGCATTGCTTTGGAGATAACTAAAAAAGCGGACTGCAGTATCCTCTCTAATCTTAATATAGAGACTCAGCATAATGAAGCAGGGACTGTTGATGATCCAAAGTCAGGAATCAAGGTTTTTGAGCCATGCGATGATCGTTACATTGATTACACTCCCTGCCAAGATCAAATGCGAGCAATGACTTTCCCTCGAGAAAATATGAACTACAGGGAGAGGCATTGTCCTCAGGAGGCAGAGAAACTGCACTGTCTTATTCCTGCACCAAAAGGGTATGTAACCCCATTTCCTTGGCCCAAGAGTCGTGACTATGTCCCATATGCAAATGCGCCGTACAAGAGCTTGACGGTTGAGAAGGCAGTTCAGAATTGGATCCAGTACGAAGGTAGTGTGTTTAGATTCCCAGGTGGTGGAACACAGTTTCCTCATGGGGCTGATGCATATATTGATCAACTTGCTTCAGTGATCCCAATAAACAATGGAATGGTTAGAACTGCTCTGGATACTGGTTGTGGGGTAAGTCAAAAGTTTATAATAACATCCCTGATTCTGTTTTAATCTGTTTGATTGTCCTGCATTTAGTTCCAGTCCACCTTCAGTGTCTTTTTTCTTTTGAGTATTAAGACCAATATGGCTAATCGCACTCTTTTTTTTTACACATTGTATGCATTGCGGAATTCTTGATATCTTCTTAATAGGAGTTTAATTTACTTTTTCCTTTTTTCAATGAGATATATTAGTCTGTTTGGCTTCCTTGTCTGAGCTGCTTGTTTTGCTGGACTGGTGAGTTATGTTAACAATTGACCTTATTGCTACTGGTTTTATGTCAGGTTGCAAGTTGGGGTGCATACCTGTTAAAAAGAAATGTTATAGCTATGTCGTTTGCACCAAGAGACTCACATGAAGCACAAGTTCAGTTTGCTTTAGAAAGAGGGGTGCCTGCAGTTATAGGTGTTCTTGGAACAATACAGCTACCATACCCATCAAGAGCATTCGACATGGCTCACTGTTCTCGTTGCCTGATTCCATGGGGTGTAAATGGTGAGTTGTTACTGAAGTAGATTGCCTTCTGATATTTTATGTGATAAGATGGTTTATGGGTTGTAACTATCTGAGGCTTTCTAGCCTTCAGGACATGTCAATGAGCTTATAAGATCATAAATTTGGGCACTGAGGGACAAATTACTTTCTCCATCAAGACTAACTTAAAATGAATGGAGTATGTAAGACTGGGATGAGCTAGAATGGCTAGTATGAGTTCATAATTATACAAACATTAGAAAAATTACTTGTTATTTTGTTGTCATTCGTTCTTTATCTTTGGGCATGTTCTAGATCATGCTTGGATGTTGAGTAGTAGTTGTATTTTTTAGCAAGAGTTGAGTGTTATATGCATGTATATTTTTGTATTGGATGTTTTATAATGGCATCACTGGATTTGTATCCGTAGATGGGATATACATGATGGAAGTTGATCGAGTTCTTAGACCTGGTGGATACTGGGTACTGTCAGGTCCTCCCATTAATTGGAGGACTAATTATCAAGCATGGCAGCGTCCAAAAGAGGAACTTGAAGACGAACAGAGGAAGATTGAAGAGATTGCCAAACTTCTTTGCTGGGAAAAGAAGCATGAGAAGGGCGAAATTGCCATCTGGAGGAAAAAAGTAAATAAGGAGTATTGCCCTGGGCGAGATTCTCATGTCAAAATGTGTGAATCTAAAAATTCAAATGACGTCTGGTATACTTCTATACTTGGTAACCCTTTGATACTCTACCAGATTCTTGAATGTTGACAGCCAAAGGGTTGAATTTATTCTGCTTGTTCAGGTGCAATATCCTAAACCTAAATGAAGCCATGCTAAAACCTCGTAATTCTAATTTTCAATTTTTGTTTAAGTACTCTACTGTTTTTCTACTAATCCTGATAATTTCTCCAACTGATAGCAAGAAATCACATGGACAAAACCTTTGTCTATGTTATCTATTTCCATAGCTGTGTGTCTCCTTGCCTGCTGCCTTCTCCTTGGCATTCATGAAAACTTAAAAGGATAATCAATTGGGACAGATTGGGAAAAGCATGGAGACTTAAGAATTTAAAAGGTTCAAAATAATGGATTTTGATATGACCTCAAGTTGTCTTTCTTCCTTTATCTGTTCAGCAAATGTGGTGGCCTTGAGTCATTACATTTGAAGATTCAAATTTTTATCATGGTTTAGGGACTTCTTTTAAATAATTTTGCATAGTTTTAAACATTAGGAAACTTCTGGGAGATTTTTTTAGCTTCTGATTTCTTATGCTCTATGGTGGTTAGGTACAAGAGGATGCAGAAATGCGTAACTCCTTATCCAGAGACTAGTAATCCAGATGAAGTTGCTGGTGGTGAATTGAAACCATTCCCAGATCGACTTGAAGATACTCCTCCCAGCATAGCCAAGCTGTCAGTTCCTGGAGTCTCTGTTGAGTCATTCCAAGATGATAACAAATTATGGAAGAAACATCTGAAAGCTTATAAGAGGATCAATAAGATCATTGACTCTGGAAGATACCGCAATATTATGGATATGAATGCTGGCTTAGGAAGTTTTGCCGCAGCTATTGAATCTCCTAAATTATGGGTTATGAATGTCATGCCAACCATAGCAGAGAGAGACACACTTGGTGTTATATTTGAACGGGGCTTGATCGGCATATATCATGATTGGTATGTTTCTGAAAAATATTTTGTATCTATTTGGCTATTGCTCCATGATCTCAATTTCATGGCTTTGGTTTTATCTAGAATATGACTGGCTCAAATTGTATTTAGGATCCATATATGGTCTAGGACCTGTATAGAGAAAGCAGATAGAGAAAGGAGGTAGAGAGAATGATCTGATGCCAAAATTGGTTTAGGAACAAGAGAATGAGAGAGAGAGAGAGAGAGAGAGAATGGAAAGAGACATGATATATTACACGAGTAGAGCATGGATTATAGTGAAGTGTGAAAGGAGACAAGATCTATTGAGGAGGAGGAAGAGAGAGAAGGGAGCAATTCTCTAACAATTTTTAACAATAATCAATTCCGGCTAATGATATACAATAGGTAGAAATTTTGACTACAGATAAAAAAAAAAAGACATAATTAAAGTTAAATTCTTAATTCTAAAGAAAATAATGAAAATATAATTCTTAAACAATCCCAAGTATGAATCTCCTACCAAACTATGAGAATAGGAAGATACATTCGATCAGCTGTTCCTGGAAAGCAGCCTGATTCTTGAAGCAATATTCTGAGAAGTGAATAACTAGGTTGCTTGACAAGGGAAATGTGTTGCTTAAGTATAATTTACTGGTCGCCTGTTTGAGGAAGGAAAACATGAATTACGAAAATGTGAGCATATGACTTTACAATGCAGTCCAAGTATAAAACTAATTAATGTTGGGAAGAAAAATCCTTTAATTAAGGTAGCTTACAACAGCTTGGCTACTCTATCTCTCCCTCTCTCTCTCTCCCTTTTTGGTTTAGGAAGGTGATTTAGTATACTACTACAATTTGTTCTTTGAAATGCTACAAGCAAAAATATCTGAAACTCTTTCTTTCTGCTACTGGGATCGCTATAGATGATGTCTATGTCAGGCTGCTATTTGTACAATTATCAAATTTTTGTTACAGAAATCTTTTGCTTCCTTTTGCATTTCTTCATAGATGAGTAAGAGATTGAAGATTTATCATCTTTCTTCCATCTATGAATAGTTTTGTTATATGGAATACTTGCTATTGTATTTTTCTTTTCTTCCTTGAGCCAACTACTTCTCTTCATCTTTTCTTATAGCCCTCGTCAAATATACAAACATCGTTACATCCTCATTGCATGCACTTCAACTTTGACATTTCTGCATTTCTTTTCTCCTCTGATGTGTTTCTTTTGTGTTTCATCTTCCTACTCTTTTAAATTCTTCAGGTGTGAAGCCTTCTCCACATATCCAAGAACATATGACCTCATTCATGCGAATGGTGTTTTTAGCTTATACAAGGACAAGTAAGTTTTTCTCAACTCTTAAATCCCCTCATCCTGTTGAAGAATGAGGCCCAATCTCTGTCATTTGAACCTTCTGAGCTAATTGACTTGTGCAATGTACCTCCACACAAATTCGGATTCCCTAATCCACGTATATTACACGAAGTGTCTTAATCTAAGATGGACTGTCAACCACTTTGGTGGTACTCCGGTGTACAACTATGACCACTGGATCAGACATTTCATTCAGTGATAACTACACTGTCCAACTGGCCTGCAAGTTTGATCAGATATATATGCTGTTAATTGAGAGCAAGCTTCAGGACAAGTAACTCAATGAGTTGATCCTATTGAAAATGGTGCAGATTTATACAGATGGATATCCTCTAAGTTAACACTACAGCAACTGAATGCCTGAATGCTTCCTGTTTTCGCATTAACTATGCAGGTGCAACGCGGAGGACATTCTTCTAGAAATGGACAGGATCCTACGACCTGAAGGTGCAGTCATATTTCGCGACCAAGTGGATGTTCTTGTCGAGGTGAAAAGAATCGTGTTGGGTATGAGGTGGAACACCAAGATGGTGGATCATGAGGATGGACCTCTTGTCCCTGAGAAGGTATTGTTTGCTGTTAAGCAGTACTGGGTTGCTGGAGATAGCAACTCCACATCCTTGCAGTGAATGGAGAAGCAAAGGAAGATCATAAGCAGAGGTAGCAGTTTTTGCAGTTTTTGTTCTTCAGTTGTCATAGATTAAGCTAATTGGTTTCTAATCTGATATTTATGTGCTGTTTCAGCTTTTAACTAAAGATTTGCTTCTTCAGTTGCCAAGTTCTGTAAGCAGAGATTTTGCCTCATTATACATTTTTCTTTAGCATATTTACAAATGCACTGATCAAATACATTTACTGACTAAATTTGCTGTTTCTTTATCACAACGTTTAGCACATAAAATCATTCATTATTGTTCAGACTTTTCCTCTCATTTTACAAATTATTCCTCACGAGGCACATTGCTTGTTATCATTTACAAATTCACATCATCCAATTGTGTTTTCTATTTGAACATTTGGTTCAAAGAATAACGTTTTTTGTTATATCAACATCATATAAAGTCATATTTCACTATATGACTCGAATACATGAATTTTATCTCACCAGTCATTTCTATTTATAATCTTTTTGTTATAAGGTTCTTATAATTCATATAATAACTAAATGTTTTTCACCGAGTTTTTCTCTTCTTTTTTTTTTGTTAGCTATTTATTATATTTCATCAATTATTTAATTGAAGTTGCATCTTTTTACTTTAATTTTATTATAAATAATCTCATTTTTAAGTGTATCTATTTTAACATTCTAAGGAAACATATCTAATCATAGACTACCCTAAAGCAATTAAGAAAAGCATCCTGGTGACGTTGAAAATAAGTGAAATGAATACATATTCAAGTTTTGCATGATTAATTAATAGAATTCACTAACAAAATACCTTAAAATAATTATGTAGTTCTTATTTGTCGATATATTTTTCTTATCAAATTTAAATAAATTTTAAATCTCTTTATAATAATAATAATTTTTAATTTTATTGGGTGGAGTCAACCATATCAAAATTTAATTATATTTGCTTTTGTGGGGTTAATTTAAACCTTTTTTATCCCGTCAATGCTTTCCATTATGGGCCTAGGCTTGTATTTGGGCCGTCAGTCACAAGAAGGGAAAATAGCTTTTTTCAGTCCAATGGCCCCTTCCAATGGTTGGGCCTAAACTTCGTTTTGGCCCATTATTTGCGAGAAAGAAAAGGCTTCCTTTCAGCTTGGGCCTATAGCTCTTTTAAAGTTCCCTTCCTCCACAATCCACAACCCATTATATTTATTTACTTTATAACTGGGATAAAAATAAAATTTAATATTCTTAAATAAAATATTAATAAAAATATAAAATACATGTCATTAATATATCAGAAATACTATTTGAATACTCAAGAGTGATATTTGATGTGATATTCTTTATATTGATGTATTGTATTACGTGTTTAATAAATATAAATAAATATATAAAATACTAATACAAAAATATCATTTTAAAATATCCAAATAACGTTTTCATTCAAATATATTTTTGGTTAAAAAAATTAAAATAAGTTATTGTATTTTACTACTAATTTAACATGATCCTTGTAATATGAAATACCCAAAATTACTAAACAATCCCAAAATATTTTCAAAATTATGGAAATAGTCTCATGTCGACGTCCAATTTCATCTAACGGTGATTTATAGGTTCGCAATAAAGTAAATGAGTCCAAATGTAAGGAAGAAAAACAAAATAGAATGAACAAAATAAATTTTTGCGTGGTTCTATTAGAACGATATCTATTTTACGACTATTCTCTAATTATTCTAGCAAAGTCACTGTATGATATTTTGATTGTTGTTTTTCTTACAATGGTCTTTTTGACCCTTGTCTTGTTTATGGTAAGGGGCAATTACAATAATATAAGGATATAAAAATATAAGGATGATATAATGAGAGGCAAATTATCCTCATCATCTACATAAAATTAGGAATGAGATTCTCATTATGAGAGATATGACTTATCTTAGATAAAGTGAGTGAGTCCCTACCTTTGGCTGTTCAATAGATTTGTTGTCTATGGGAGATGAAAGATTAGAACAACAAGTTAAACGGTTAGGCCAGTGAGCTAGAAACATTATTGGAAACTCGTTGGGTATATCGTTGACAGCTCGATGGAAACCTTGCTAGGAACTTGCTTGATTCCGCAATCTAAGCTCGGATTTCAGCAATATATGAATTTATCTTGACGAGCTCGGATGAGCCTACTAGACTTTAGACAATTAAGCCAACTATTGGGTCAAGACCTGGCCGTTTAGTTATTTTCAAAAAATACCCAAAACATTTTTTTCAATATAACTTAGTATTTCGTTTTCGGTGGATCAAATTTTAAGTCTATATTAGCCATTATGGTATACTCAATGATGTTTTAATTTTACTAATTAATAATATTTAATTTTTAATTAAAATAAATTTAGATTTAAATAGTTATATTTGTATATTTTTAAAATACGAAGGCCAATTTACCCTCAATCTTAAATTATAATAATTTATTTAATTAATATTTAAATATAATAATTAATTTAACTGGAAGACTAAAATATATGAACTTATTTTACATTTCACCGAACAAAATAAAAATGAAAAGCTAATAAGATTCCAGCCCATGGGCCGAGGCCCGAGGGTGCCAGAAATTGAGCTAACATGGTCCACAAACCTTCTAAGTGATCCAGTTTGCTTCGTTGCCCACCGTTGATCTTTAGTATCATCCTCATCAATCTCGTGTCGCCATCGTGTCGCGTTTCCATTCGAAGCAACCTTTTGCTCTCGCAGAGGACGGACGCAGCGGATGACGGACCCCTCAAAAACCCTAAACTCGTACTCTTTTTTAATCCCAAAACCCTAAACTCATATTCGCTCCTCTCTCTTCTCTCCCTCCCCTCCCCTCCTCTGTCTTGCTCCGTGGTTCTCTGTGCGTGGCGCTGTGAATTAGAGGGGGAGAAGTGACCTAGGGTTTGTAGCAGATGGCCGGGGACAAGGGCAAGAAGCTCAAGGTTGGAGAGGAAAACGCAGAGCACAACATTGACGGAGACCTAGTCCTCTCCATCGAGAAGTTGCAGGAGATCCAGGACGAGCTTGAGAAAGTATATCATTCTCCCTCTTTTTACCCTTGTTCGCTTTTGTAGAAAATAGGGAACAAACGATGGGAAAAAGTTTTTGACTTCGATTTCATAGGTTGTTTTCGTAGGATTCAGGGAGGACGAAATGAAGATTTACCTTAGCAGCTAATAATTCTTGGTTTTCAGCGTGTTTGTGCTTGTATTTTTTATGTATACATGCTTGTTTGCTTTGATTGTGGTATGCGGGTTTCTGTTTTCCCGATGTTAGTGTGTATGAGAAGTTTCAATGCGGTTGAATTATTCTTGCTAGTTTTGTTCAGGGATTTTTTTTTTTTTTTTTAGAATTTGGAATTTTGGAAGGAATGGAGAAAGAAAAATATAGAAAAAAGAGTGCAGAGATTGAAGCTAAATTTTCTCTCTTTTTTTGGTTGGCCTGTAAATATGAGAAGACTTGAACTCATACTTCTTAAAGATCAAATTTTGGATCGGTTATTCTAACAAAGTGCGTGTAGAGAAAGTTGTATTATTTTTGCTAAAGTTTGTATTCTTGTACTAAGTAAAGCGGATGCATGGATCCGAGTTTCCCTTACATCATTGGACGACATTAAAAGTTACATGCTTGGCATGCAAAAGAATTTAATATTATGTGATTCACATAATCGACTTTTGCTTATGTAAATATATATATATATATATATTTGTTTCCCTTTACAGCAGGTAGTATCTTAGGGTATCCATAATAATTTGGATATGTTGTTTAGCAATCAATTGGTTAATAGAATTTTGTAAATAAGGCGAGGGGTTTGATCACTAAATGTGTTATTTTGTCTTTTGTTTGTCTCTTTGTAGTTCCAAGTTATTGGTTCTTTTGAAAATAGAAGTAGCGTAATGTGTCAAATGTCACATTCCAAATTTAGAGGACTGCCAGGCATGTCGTTTGTTTATGCTGTATCGATGTTGGAAGTAGTGCTAATGTGCCCATGAGGATAGGTTTGTTCAAATGTCACATCCCGGATTTGGTGGACTGCCGGTCATATCTTTAGTATATACCTTGTTGATGTTGGAAGTATTTGTAATGCGCCCATGTGATAAGTGTGTTCACACTTCACATCCCAAATTTAGAGGACTGCCGGTCATGTCTTTTGTATATCCTGTATCGATGTGGGAAGTATTGGTAATGCACCCATGAGTATAAGTGTAATAATATTAACACTTAAGACCTTACATCATATTTCTTTATATCCACATTTTCATTTATGGTGTTGTTATATTCCATACGTGTAGTAGGTTGGCTTTATTGTGCAAGGACATATCAACTGATTTTTTAATGGACCTACCATTTCTCATTCTTTTTTGCTTGGTTACAGATCAATGAAGAAGCAAGTGATAAAGTATTGGAAGTAGAGCAGAAATACAATGAGATACGCAAGCCTGTTTATGACAAGCGGAATGATATCATCAAAGGGATTCCAGACTTCTGGTTAACTGCTGTTAGTGATCTATCCTTTTCTATTTTGTTCTGCTCTTACTGGCAAATGTAAAAAAAAAAATAGTCAATTTTTTCATGAAGTGTATAAGGCGGCTATTGTGTAACCGTGTTCATCTTTATGTTCTTTTCATATCTGTTTTATTGAAATGACTATTCCTTGTTCTATGCAGTTTTTGAGTCATCCTGCTCTTGGTGACCTTTTGACAGAAGATGACCAGAAGGTTTGATTTTTGTTCTCATGTACATTAGAATATATCACGTGGTGATTTGATGAGTGTAATGTTCTTCCTTCCCAATACTGTGCTACTGCTATTTATTTGATGTATAATCTTTGAACTCTTTAAGCCTATTTAGTTTTGCTGATGATATATGATATCACTGATTACTACATTTGGATGCTTGTTTTCCTTCTAATTCTGAGTTGACAATGGGAATCTTTTGGTACTAGATATTTAAGTATCTAACTTCACTTGAAGTGGAAGATTTTAAAGATGTGAAGTCAGGTTACTCTATTACATTTGTAAGTATTCTTTACTGATTTAACATTGAGAGCTTTATCTGAAATTTTTTGTCCTTAATTTTTCTTATGACCTTGAGTTTCTGTGGTATCCTTGTTTGTACTGAGTCTTTATTCTAGGTTTAGATGGGAGTTTAATAAGTTTCTTTCTTATCTTCATCAGAATTTCAACCCGAATCCATACTTTGAAGGCACAAAGCTAACAAAGACTTTTACCTTCCTTGACGAAGGAATAACAAAAATTACTGCAACTTCAATTAAGTGGAAAGAGGGCATGGTAAGTGCTTTTTGTTTATGTATTTCTTTCATACTCTTCTATACTTTGGTTCATCTGAATGTTTTCAACTTGTGAAGGGAATTCCCAATGGAGTTGCTCACGAGAAGAAAGGTAGCAAGCGGCCTCATGCAGATGAAAGGTAGTTTTGTACAGCCTTTACCACTTGGATCTAATCATGTGATACTCAACTTTTTGTACTCTGTTATGAGAAATAATAATGATTAAACAGTAAATTTGATAACAATGTTTATTATTGGTTTCCCTTCCTTCTCCCTGCACCCCAAGTTGTGGTGCAAGGAAAAATGGGATGTGGAAGGGGGCAGGAAGGCACACCCTTCTCCACCCTGTTCTCACTCCCTTCCGTTATATAACCTGCTCTAAAACTAGGGAATGGGTTCCCCATCCCTCCATTCTGTCTCCCTAGCCTGCATCCAAACAAGGGTTAGTTGTTTTGGGATCCTAGCCTATAAATATGGCTGATGGGTGTAACCCAAATATATGGTCTTGATGATGAATGAAAGGTAAGTTTTTAAAGAGCTTTGAGTTCTGTCTCCCTCTTCCCCTTGCTCTTCTTTTTTCTTCATCTCATCCCTGTGTAGTTGTATTATTCCTCACTTGCTAACTTCCCTTCTTCTCTGCACTCTGTTTCTGTTCTCTTCTCTTTCTCTCACGCTGCCTTCTCTCCTTTGTTTTCTTTTTCATCTCTTCCTCCCCATTTGTCCTGCATCAAAGTAGTAGCCTAGTCTTATACTAAGAATGAAAACCCTGGCATAATTCTGACCACAGTTTGCCAGTTTACGTGGATTGTTTAATGTGCAATTAAAAGCTTATTCTTCTGCTTTATCTGGCTGCAGCTTCTTTACGTGGTTCAGTGAAACTGAGCAGAAAGATGATATGGATGAAATTCAGGATGAGGTCAATTTGTTGCTTTTGCAGGTTGTAAAGAATCTGTTTCTAATATTGGAAGCAACATTATCTAAAACCCTTTAAACTTTTTCAGGTTGCAGAGATAATCAAGGAGGATCTATGGCCCAATCCACTCACTTATTTTAACAATGTAACTACTTTTGCTTTTCTTCTGTCTAGTTTTCTTAAAACATCATTGTTGTTCTATTGTGGTCTTAAAATTCCTTTCTCTTAATCTGTTTATCAAATGGTTATTGATGACTTCCATAGGATGCTGATGAAGAAGATGCCGATGGGGAAGAAGGTGATGAAGAGGTAAATTAGGATTCTATTGATTAATCTTTTTGTCCTTTCTTGGTAGATCATTTCTTCATAGTTTTACATGGCCAGCCTTCTTGATTTTCTGATTGGCTATCCCCCAAAGTTGTTAGCCTTATTCCTTTCTTATTTCTTAAAATAATTCATGCTTGATTTGCTCCATGTGAGGTTGGAAGTATGCTTTACATTGCTGTACTAGGTACAGTTAAAACTAAAGAAAACTTGGTTAAAAGTACCTAAACATGACGGTCTAATATTCGTGCAAGAGATATGACCTTAAGATGGGGATAGTAAGAAAACTAGAATCCATTTAGTTTGACTCCATCTAATAGGTTAAGGTTGGTTTTTTTTTTTTTTTTGGGGGGGGGGGGGGGGAGTTCTTTATAATTATTTCAAATATGTAGTTGAAGCATGCCCCTGAGGCAACTCAGTTCTCGATTATCCAACCAATTCAAACACTGAAGCAACAGAAGTGTGTGTGCAGAATCTCCATCTTTTGCATTGTCCTGTGTGCGACTCTCATGTGTAGTCAAACCACCCCATATAGTATGCCAATCCTCACATTTATGAGGTTCCAGAGCTCAAAACAGAAATAGCTATACCAATGCACCCCAATGGGGGTAACACACCCAATACACACTTGCCTAGAAACATCCACTAGAAAGCAACCGTGTGTCGCCTGCTATGCTTCAGGGTCTAAGCATGCGCCGCCATAGTCTAGTCTGAGAGCTAGGCATCAGCCTCTATGCATTTCCGGAAGACCAGTAGCGAACCAGGTGAGTCCCAATTGAACACTGTTGTTATATGTTTAAGAATGTGTTTATTCTTGTAGCATAGCTGAAATGGAACCATTCCCAAGCAACCAAGCATGTTGTCAAAGCTACTTACTCAACCTAGCCTAGTTACTAGGATCTTGAGACTAGTCTCAACTTGAGAACAAGTTGTACTTTTCACATGAAATATAAGGGGGCATTTGATGAAGCTTCTAGTTTTGTTTCATTTTTTTTTTTTGGCTTTTACTTTTTTTGTCCCCTTACTTTCCTCTTTCTGCTGGAGTCATCTTTGGGACTCCCGGACTTGACCCTCATTTGTGTCTCAGTGACTATCATCTGGATTAGCAACTAAGGTTGTCAGCGGGGAGGGGAGGAGAGAGAAAACAAAATTAAGTGGAAAATGTAAAATATCTGTTAGCTGTTCACACTTTTTAATGTTTTTATTTTTTAAAAACAAAAACAATCTATTAGGGGCCTTTCAAAAATATCGTCAGATTTTATGTTTGTTTACATTTGTGATGTGTTCATCTGAGTTAGAAAAAAAATGGACACATTTTACTTGATTTTGCTTTAACTAGTGAAAAATATGAAGAAAAATTGAAAATGGTGTTTGATTTTCCTAAGTTTGTATTGAATTTTTTTATTTCAAAAGCATGATAGAATTGAATTTATTATTTTGTTAAACCTACACGAATTCAGAAAAAAAACTAAATTCCACTAAAACCTAAAAAATCTAAAAAGATAAATTCCTTAAAATTCAGAAACTTTGGAAAAATAAAAAGTAGAAAATACTGCTTATCTTCTTTATTTGCTGGGATTTTCTGCAAAACAAACAGGTGACCCAAGATCCAGCAGGCCCACCAAAAGATCAAGGTTTGATGAGCTCTGATCTGGTCCCCCCCCCCCCCCCCTCTCTCTCTCTATATATATACAGAGAGAGGAAGAGAGAGATAAAGAGACCAGATCTAGGGTTGCTGTGTTCGTTTTGCAGTGTCATCATGTTTTGTTCTCAAGTATGTGTGTGTGTGTGTGTGTGTGTGTGTGGAGAGAGAGAGAGAGAGCTGTTCTGGTGGGTTGGAGCTTTGCTTCCCAAGAATGAGCGTGGAAGGTTGAGGTTAGGGGAAGGGGAAGGGGAACTAGCAGCAATGGTGGTTGGAGCAGATATGCGACACAAGGGGGAGCCTCAAAGACACAGGAGAAGCTTGAAGGGGGAATAGCCTTTCTATCCTGTCCAAAGGAAATGGAAAAATTCATAACATAACACAAAAATGGTTTTAGACTGTTTTTAGAATCTTGAAAATTTTTGAAATGAATTTTTTGACTTTTGGAAATGGTGTTTTCGTTGTCCGTTTCATTTATTATGTAATGAAGCGGACATTTTGGAATTGGAAGCGTTTTTAAACACAGCTTTAAATGCCAATTTGTGTTTTGTTGCTGATAATGAAAATGGAAACAGAAAACTAGAAATAAAAAGCTTACAAACTGATCCTAAGCATATTTGATAGCCTACTGTCCTATGAATATGATGCATATTATTGACGGTATAACACGTTGGAAGCTTTGCCACTAGGCAATATCCAGTATCATGGCCATCCATTGCTTAACCTGCAAAGTAAGCTATAGGCTGCCCCTAATTCACCGTCCACCAGACACTTGGTATTTTTGGGCCTGGAGTCCCCTTATAATGCATTTTGAGGACCTCTCATTTTACAAGAAAGGTTCTTCCTGCTTGAAGAGTCATAATTATTTTAGAGAAATGTACTGATTTTCAAATATGTTCTGTTGGTTGTCATAGGCTCTTGACTATTCAAACATAATAATTCAATTGTTTTGCTAAATGACTGAGTTTTCCCAAGACAAATGCCACCAAGCACCTCAAACACAGAGGTGCCATTAATGCTCTGTAAGCACCTGACGCATGCTTCCAGACATCCACTATTCCCAAGCCTATTATCTGCTGAATCCACAGACTAGTCTCAACTGTCAACTTGTAATGAAAATTGATGGCTGGGGAATAGTGATCTTTGGCTCCAAAATACTATGGTTAAGCATCAATATGAAATTAGGGCTTAACCCACTCTTCCTTTACCTGGGTCTCTTCGCTTTTTTATTTTTTTATTAGTTCCTGTTTTTATTATGGTTATTTAAATTTAGACCATTTAGCTCTAAATGCCCTCAGAATATAATGGTTTTTTACAAAAGGTATGGGTACGAATGAAGATGGATGGTGTTCTAGATCTAGAATTCATGTACCCACCCGACCTAGTGGGGTTAAGGCTTCTAATTGTTGTTGTAGCCTTAAATGTCCTCAGATTTCTTTCCTTCTCGGCATCAAACAAATTGTGGTACCGTTTGAGATGTTTCTGAGTCCACGAAATGGGATGATTCTGGAATTTTTTTTTATCCAAACATTAATTGGTCGTGTATTAGTGGATGATATATATATGGGTCCACAATGCATTGCCACTTGAAATCAAGATATCGGGATTGGATATATCATTTGATTCATAACCTTTCGAGCACACCCAATATCTATTCGAACTCTCTTACTCGTAGTATATCTTGGACCTGTTGATTATGTTATGGCTGGAGTCCTACTCATGGTGACAGGGTCGAATTGGGAGGAGCTGTGGGTATTATTGCAGGTCAATTTATTGGAGAACTTGGGACTCAATTAACAACATTAAGAACTTTTCATACCGGTGGTATATTCACAGCGGATACTGCAGAACATGTGTGTGAGCCCTGTCTTATGGAAAAATAAAATTCAATGAAAATTTGGTTCATCCAATTCGGACGTGTCATGGACATTCTGCTTATCTATGTTCTACAGATTTGTACGTAACTATTGAGATGAAGATATTATACATAAGTTAATCATGTGCCTTCTGAGATTGTTATGCAGCAGTTCCCTGGACGCCTTTGCAACCATTCTAGAAGTAGGACTTGCTGGTTCTTAAAGTGCAACTTCATCCTGTTCTGGGTGCTGTGCTTCTTTTTATTGCACCCACATAACTTTGGCTAGAAAGAAAGTTGCAAATATTTGTGTGTTCTGTTGCTGACTAGTTAACGTATCAGACTCTTCTTGATAAGGGAACTAGCTAAAGGAGTAATAGGATGAAGATAACAAGGTGTTTGTTTTAATTTTCTCAAATCATTGCTTGTGGCAGGAAAATGGCGGTGATGGTTCGGAGGAGGATGATGAAGAGGATGAGGAAGAGGACGATGATGAGGGTGAGGATGAGGATGGAAACTGAACCACATCAGCAACTGTCCTATTTATTTTGGGGTTTCACTGCTTCAATATGGCTTTGTATAAAGGGGGTTGATGAAAGTCGGAAAGGAACCAAACAGGTGGATTGCCTGCCGTGGTAGCTGGGTAGGGGTAGACATGCACGTGCTACCATATTATTATCAGTTAGAGGGTGGTGGTGGTTGTATTTTATCGTAATTTTTCTTCTTCATTTTAAGGCATTATCTTCTTGTTAACTGAGTAGGTTTTTATGGACATGGGTTTGTCCTCCCTTCCTGGTGTCTGTAGTAGGTAAAATGAATTGATGAGAGGGTATTCTAGTATTCTAGCATTTTCAACTTCTATAATATGGATGAACTGCTTTGGGAGGAGAGAGTTGAATTGAACTGCTGCTGTATGTAAACCAAAAAGAAAAATATGCTCCTTATATGACTTTGCTTTATGGAGATTTTTATGTCAGTATCTATATATCAGTATCTTGATTGATTCTTTTTTTTTTGTTTTTTTTGGTGGCGGGGGGGTGTTCTTTTATGGAGATTATTTGTTGTTACCAATACTATCAGTCCTGGATAATTAAATGTTTGATCTTCTCCTCCACAGCTACTTTCTTATGTTGTCTTCCTGTTCCTGTTCTTGCTGTTTTCTTCTTCTTCTTCTTCTTTGTGTGGCTGTGGGCAGGGAAGAGGGAAGAAACCAAACCCATCGGGCATCGGCCAGGCCTGCCCTCTCCGAATTTGGCTTCTTCCAAGCATGTTCATGGTCATGTTCCTTCATTAAGAGGACGGCATGGCATACACTATTTACTATTATGCAGAAATCAATAAAAAAAATATAAAAGATTACATTTACATTTAAGTTCAAATTAAAGACAATTTCAATTTCATTTAGCCCCTTCTCCTACTCATCCATCCTTCATTATCAATAAATATTTCAATATATATATATATATTACATTTTTCTTTTTCGAATTGTCGTCAGCAAAAAAATAAAATAACAATTATTGAAAGAACATAAAGATAATACTTTTGTAATTGTAAAATATATTTAATATATTATCATGAAGGAGTCACAGCCTTTTTTTAGAGAATAGGATACTTTAGAAATTTTGGTTATAATTATGAGGAGCTACATTCACATTAATTAATTCCTTTTTCTATGTGAATTCATTTCATACTTTTGCATATTTTATGTTTATAATTATCTAATCTCTATTAAAAACTGCTATTCTACAAACTTTTTTGTATATAAATAATCACCGAATCAATAATGAGACAACTATTTTGCTAATTTATATACTCACCCATATACCATACCATACCATACCATACATAAGTGTCTCTCATTATCTATTTTGCTATATAAATATATATATATATATCTCCATTAATATTATATTCTCTTTTATCTTTAATAAAGAGTAAAAATTCATATGATATTATTATTATTATTATTATTATAAATTAACTCATCTTTACAGTTTGTATGTAGAAGATTAGTAGTAGTGGTGGTGGTGGGCATTTTGATATTGTTATTATAATATTAATATTAATGTGTTATATAAATATAAATAATAATAATATAACATATCCTTGTTTGCTTTTCTTTAGTGAGTGAGATAAGGTCCCACCAAAGCCAACATTGTCTTTATGAATTGAATGACAAAGTAGGGCACCGCACATGCACTCTGAGCCAAAGCTTAGGGCCCTGTCCTGTCTACCCCACCCCATTCAAATTATTAATTAATAATAAATAATAAAAAAAGAAAGAAAGAAGAAGAAGCAGCACAACCCAAAGCAGCACCCTTCTTCCCTCCAATATTCAACGTCTGATTAGGAAATTATCTTAATGGATTGCTACTCTTCAATTTTAATATGAACATTCTCTCTCTCTCTCTCTCTCTCTCTCCATTGAAGCACCTGGATGTGAACTGCACCAGAGGTTGAACTAATTAAGCTCATCTCAGAACAGTTTGTTTCTCAAATAGAGATTGTTTGCGTGTTATAAGTTATCTCATGTGAGATCATGGACGAAAGAGGTGATCTTTGCAAGCAGAATTTCCCATTTCAGCTGTTGCAGAGGAAGGAAGTAGAAGAAGAAGGAGGAGGGTGGTCAAGCGCCGGCTACCCATCACAACCCCTCGCCATCCAGCACCCTCAGAAGAGAACATCCACCAAGGACCGCCACACCAAGGTGGAAGGCCGCGGCCGCCGCATCCGCATGCCGGCGCTTTGCGCCGCTAGGGTCTTCCAGCTGACCCGCGAGTTGGGCCACAAGTCCGACGGCGAAACCATCCAGTGGCTGCTCCAACAGGCCGAACCCGCCGTCTTCGCTGCCACCGGCACCGGCACCATCCCCGCCAACGTCACTTCCCTCAACATCTCGCTCCGCAGCTCCGGCTCCACCATCTCCGTCCCCTCCCAGCTTCGTTCCATCCACTTAGATCCCAACTCACAACGCCGCGCTCCGCTGGAGTTTGGTGAAGCTGAGGAGAATGCAGGTACAATACACGCACACATACATACATGGAATCTTCTTCTTCTTCTTTCATTAATTCTCTCTAAACTTCTTCTTTCATCTTAGGGAGAAAACTTTTGGCGGCGGAGCAAGAGTCGTCGACGCAGCACCAAATGGCTGGCTATTTTTTGCAGTCGAGCGCCGGAGCTGTGGCTGCAACTGCAAGTCACCCTTCTACGCCGGCGAATTTCTGGATGGCCGCTAATTCCAATAGCCAAATGCTGAGTGGCAGTGTCGATCCTATATGGGCATTCCCTCCGTCGAGCGACACCACTGGTTTATACAGAGCCCCTACTTCCAGCATCAGCGGCCTACATTTCATGCACTTTCCGACCCCAATGACCCACCAATTAGACTCCGCCGGAGCCGGCCCTGGCGTAACCGAGGGGTACGTGGACATGCTCGCCGGCTTAAACTCGTTTCGTGCGAGTGGCGGCGGCGCTTGAAATCTCACTTAATTAATTAGTGAGATAGGCGACGACCGGCCGGCATGATCCATGCTGTAGTCGGCGGTCATAATCATGATGGATCTCCAGAACGCCTAGTAGTTTCAATATTTGTAACATGCACACTGAGAAAGATTGAGCTTTTTGAGAATTTAATTTTCTCTGCAACATAACATAAGATTGGTATCTTTCTTTTAGGGTTTGCAAGAAGAAATTCTATTTTCAGCCACCCATTTTGCTCTTTGTACCCATCTTTTTTAATATACCTTAAATACTTTTATTTCAAAATTTATTTTTCTCATCTCGTAGCCATTTTCTCTCTCAATAAATTAGCGCATTTCATATGCGGCTGCCCATTCACCCCGAAGATATGATATAGTCAAGAACGCCAAATACGATGGGGTGAAGACAAAAAATAAATAAATAAATGAAAATATAGCCTTGAGATAGAAAGGGGATGCATCCAAATATATACACAGATACACATATATACATATACACACACATATACATACACAATTAGACACACACACACATACATATATATATACACACACAGACACACATATACAATTGACGACAGCCATACCCATCCACAGAGGTCATTAGCTGGCTACAATTGCCTCCATGACCCCCTTTTCTTGAAAATGCGTCCCGAACCCTAGGGTTGGGGGTCGCCTCGAACTCTTGGGTTTGGAGGCCATTAAGGCGATTCGAACATTGGGGTTCGGGAGGCCACGAATGGGGTACCGCAGGTATGGCTGGTGTCTCTGTGTATATATATGTATGTATGTGTGCGTATATATATATGTGTGTGTGTCGACGTCCGCATTTGGTCGACCGTGATTCGTTTTGTCTGTTCTGAGAAATGAATGCGAAAAGGGGAAAGAGAAGACGCACCAGAGAGATTTGAATGGTTCGATCAGCGCTCCGGCGGCCGGCACCTGCAAGCACTCCGACGCCCAAGTAAGTAAGGGAGTACACTGTGTATTAGCAAGTCAGAGAGAGAGATCGTACCTTGGCTCTGAAGAGAGCCAGCTAAATATAGGAGGAGGAGATATCATTTCCACATGTCTTGTGCTTTTGCAGGTGATGGGATTGTATATCGGCACCGGTGAGGTTTCCTAGGTGCCAGCATGGCGTTGACTGGTCCCTCATTAATGTGGATGGGATCTGAGACGGACTCACGAATACCCAGTAGAGGCTGCAATAATATTGATGCAGGATGGTATGGGGCCAGGATGGGACTGTCATGGGTCGAGAGGGAGGCCAGATTGGGGCTCAGACAGCTCAGCTAGAATGATGCCTAGCCTATTATTATTCTACGGTCTCCTCGCTCATGTAAGCTGATTAGTCGGTCTGCGAGCTAATAGCTTCGCTGGGAGCTCAAACTGAATGATCCTGTTGTCTGCGAACTGAGAGTATCGTTGAGAGCTCACATGGTTCGCGATTTGAGCTCGAAGTTAGGTGTCGTGCGACCTGGAACTAACAACCTTGAGCTTGGGCCCGTTGGGCCTTGGGTGATTGGGCCGGCCTGCAAGCTCGAGTCCAGCCCGTTTCATGCGAGCAGAAAATACATATAATATTAGCCCTCCAGCTCTTAGTACGATCTACGGACTGAGAGCTGACGTATGCTGACTGAAACGGGCTATGCGATCTGTCGATCTGCCTTTTCGACTTCTGCCCGATCATTTCAGATTATGCCATCTCATGTCGACGTCCAGCGGATTGTGGACTATAATTTTGTGGCGAGCGAGAGCATACCATGACGAAATAATATATGGGTCATACTGAAGACCTCGCCAAGATATATGTCAAGAAAGATCGCATCGCGAACTTAGCTAACATACCACGGCTTCATAGAAAACTTGATAGAGTTGTATTCTGTTGAAATTAATCTGCATTGCCAAGTTATATGTCCAGCCAGATTGTGCTGCGATCTCAGCTAACATACCATGACTTTCAACTGTAACGACAAGATAATAATAGTTGATTTATGTGATGATAACCAGATTGATCTGAGTCTTGGTCGATACGTCATAGAGAGATAATATCTGGATCATATCAGAAAACCCGCCAAGATATATGTCCAGGTAGATCGCGGTGCGGTCCCAGCTAACATACCATGGCTCTGTCGAGAGTTTAATCTGCGTTGCCAAGCTATATGTCCAGGTAGATCGTGCTGCGATCTCAACTAACATCCCATGGCTTTTTGCAAATTTAACGAGTTGAGAGGGAACATCCAGGTAGGTCGCAGACCATGACTTGAGTTAAGATGAAAGGACCCCAGCTAGTGAACCCTTAGTTCGGAAT
This sequence comes from Diospyros lotus, assembly GCF_014633365.1. Taxonomy (NCBI): domain Eukaryota; kingdom Viridiplantae; phylum Streptophyta; class Magnoliopsida; order Ericales; family Ebenaceae; genus Diospyros; species Diospyros lotus. The sequence continues at coordinate 35,648,275 of NC_068351.1, read as the reverse complement.
GATTAATGGAAGTGGTTTCCTAGTAGGTACCAAACCATGACGTTAAGTCAAGATGAATGGTCATCGGCTTGCAAACCACGACCTAGGGGAGGACCAAGATGAATGCTCAGATAAGCCGCAAATCATAGCACGGAGGCTAAAAGGAATGGGCCCCAGCTCGCAAACCGTGGTATCTCTAACCCCAATGTTAAGGACATTCAATCGAACATCAAACATGAGTAAAGAGCAATAAGCTTACAGAATGATAATCAATAAATTCCAATTAGAATTATTTATAAAAGAAAACTTGAGCATAAGTAAGAATCAGTTACGCTCATTGGGAGTAAGGACGGAAATGCTTTGCATTCCAAGTACGTGGGATAATAGCCCCATCGATACGCTCTGTTTCCTAGGCTTTGTTTGATAATATGGGGGCTTTCGCAATTCTGGCCTAGTGTCGGGCCGTTGGCCTTTTGAGTTCTATGAAGAACAAAGCGCAGCCCAGAATCACCGACGTTATAGCACCAAACTTGAATCTTTATGTTGTAATTTTGTAGCCCGCTGTTGATGGTATCCATCCTCATGCGATTGTAGGTGCTCAATCTTGCTCGGGAGCTCGACGAGGCTCTGGTTGAGCCAGTTGCTGAGGCTTCTAGTATTCTGGTCGCACTACATAATCATGCAAGTGGCCTCTTTGGATCAAGTCCTCGATTGCGTCCTTCAATGCTTGACACTCGAAGGTGTTGTAACCCACTTCGTCGTGGTAAGCACATGACTTGTCATTATTTCTGAATCTGTTGGGGGTCCTTATGGGATTAGGCCTCCCAAAATCCTCCTCGCATTTCTTAGTAGCGAAGATTTTATCTTGAGTGTTGGACAGGATACTGTAGTTGTCATAGCGACCTTGGTGCGCAAGTCATTCGTAACCTAGCTCGCTCATTGAGTTCTTAGCGACCTGATCATCGTCACTGTTGTCACTCTTCTTGTTGTGGCTGGTGCTTCCAATCTCATTCTTTTAGGCCATCCAGCTTCTTGGAGCAAAAGGTCTTTTCCCATCTGACATTCTTCACAGCTTGTTCGTAGAACTCGCCCAGGTCCTTTAAGGAGGATTTGTAAATGCTCTCATAAAGCTTCTCATCCTTCCGGAGCCCCGCAGATATCACAGTCAAAGTACTTTCATCTGATGGGTTATCAACATTATTGACTTCATGCCTGAACCTTTCAATGTAATCCTTCAGGGATTCATTGGGCTGCTGGAACACGGTAGCGAGGTGACAGGTCGGGGCGAGCTGCCTCATAAGCGACCTGTATTGACCTATAAACTTTCTCTGACACTCCTCCCAACTACAGATGTTGCGAGGACGAAGACTCCTTAGTCAGGTCCGAGGTATATCTCCCAAGGTCGCGAGGAAGACACGGCATTTCACCAGTGAACTTGAAGTCTAGAGGTCCATCAGGACATTGAAAGCATCTAAATGGTCATATGAATCGCCATCTCCGTTGTATTAAGGGATATTAGGGGTCTTGAATCTGCGAGGGAGAGGCTCCAATTCGATTTCCCTTGAGAGTAGGGTCCTTTCTTCGCGATCTTCCCTCAAATCATGAATCCCGTATCTTGCCTCCAGTTGTTGGACCCTCTGCAGTAGTTCTTCCACGGTGGGGTCCTGATCCATAGACTGCCCAGTACGAGATTGCTTCTCCCAACCCTTGGCTTGCTCTGGCGAATACCGATCTCACGACATACGCCGCCTCCTATTCTCAAGGTCTCGCGAGTTGCGGTATGTGGCACGGCCTGGGTTAACCCTGATTGAGCTTTCTCCACAAGGTGAATTCCCATGTTGCTAGGGTGGCATGGCCTCCGCCTGCATTTGGGCTATGCGAACTTGCGCTTGGGCCAACGTCCTAACTGTATCAGCGAGCTGCATGACTATACCTTCTAGCACTTTTTGACGCTCCTGCCAAGCCTATATCGCCTCCGTTCCAAGGGTAAGGGTCTTAGATTGGCAAGGAACCTACACGGGGATGGCAGATGCAACTCCAAAATGTGGGGGTACAGAAGTAGTTACAGCAGCTGCGACTGTGCCCCCGACTAGTGGAACTTCTAGCAGTTAATTAACATGGTTTCCAGGCTGATTGGTCACCACTTCAGAATTTTTGGTGTTTCTTCCTCTTGGCATCGCTATCGATCAGAACAAGCCCTCTTTCTAGCGCCAAAATGTTGACGTCTGGATTTGGTCGACCGTGATTCGTTTTGCCCGTTCTAAGAAATGAATGCGAAAAGGGGAAAGAGAAGACGCACCAAGGAGATTTGAATGGTTCGGTTAGCGCTCCGGCAGCCGGCACCTGCAAGCACTCTGACGCCCAAGTAAGTAAGGGAGTACGCTGTGTATTAGCAAGTCAGGGAGTGAGATCGTACCTTGGCTCTGAAGAGAGCGAGCTAAATATAGGAGGATGAGATATCCTTTCCACATGTCTTGTGCTTTTGCAGGTGATGAGACTGTATACCGGCACCAATGAGGTTTCCCAGGTGGCAGCATGGCATTGACTGGTCCCTCATTAATGTGAATGGGATCTGAGACGGGCGCATGAATACCCGGTAGAGGCTGCAATAATATTGATGCATGATGGTATGGGGCCAGGATGGGACCGTCATATGCCAAGAGATGGGCCGAGAGAAAGGCCAGATTGGGGCCCAGATGGCCCAGCTAGAATGATGCCTAGCCCATCATTATTCTGCGATCTCCTCGCTCATGCGAGTTGATTAGTCGGTCTGCGAGCTGATAGCGTCACTGTGAGCTCGAACTAAATGATCCTGCTGTCTGCGAACTGAGAGTGTCGTTGAGAGCTCTCATGGTTCACGATTCGAGCTCGAAGTTAGGTGTCGTGCGACCTGGAGCTAACAACCTCGAGCTTGGACCCGTTGGGCCTTGGGTGATTGGGCCGGCCTGCAAGGTCGAGTCCAGCCCGCTTCATGCCAGCAGAAAATACATATAACAATATGTGTGTATCTATTGTGATGGTGGCGGTCGCGATGCCACCTCTGATTTTGCAGAGGCAGCCCATACCCATATAGTTGATCAGCAAACATTGGTCGACGATTCGAGTTGTTGGAGTTTGAGAATGTGTTCAGGGATAACTCTGTATAGACGACTGTGTGCAATGGTGATGATAGAAAAAGGTATTTTTAGAAAACTTTTGACTGCAAAGAATTATTAATGTGATGCAAAGGGTGAAAGGGAAAATGTGAGTTTTTAGTGATTGCGAAAAGTAAAAATGGTGGCTACAAATAAAATTTTCCAATTGTTTAATCTATATAGGATATGTATCATTTTTTTTGTTTAGTGTGGGAAACTTGAGGGGTTCACAAATCATAATCAACATTTGGCTTGACTTTGTTCCCCTCGCTCTAAAATTTACCGCCTACCTTCTCTTAAATTTAAGATGAACGGACAAATAAGTCACAAACCAAAACTCAAAGAATTAGCCTACACAACTAGATGCACAATTTCACTTGGAAATTGAATAGAGCCTATGACTTTGACCTTGCAGTATATTAAGCTCCCAAATGTATGCAGCAGCCCAAAGGATTAGGATACATATCATTTTATCTAATGCAAAAATCTGTATCATATATATATATATAATTAAATTTATGTATTGAAATTTTAATATCTATTGGGATTTTAATGAATATATTTAGTATTTAGATAATCAGGATTTACACTTGTCATAACACTCTTACAATGTAATATATTATACATTTATATTAATTAGACACATAACATAATAAATTAATAAAAAATATCGTTAGATATCAGAATAACATTTCACTAGTGCGTTTGGTACGGAATAAATTTTTAAATTCTTGAGATTCATAATTTCTGGAAATGCTATTTGAAATCTTTGATTCCCAGTATTTATGCAATTCTATATTTAGGTTAGATTTAAACATTCTCGGGAATGTTGAGTATTCTTTTATAAGAATCTTATATTTCTATGTTTGGTTTAAATATAACATTCTTAGAAATTTATGTTCTTTTTTCAAAATTACCTTTATTTGATTTTTTATTTAAAAATAATAAATTCCTTTTATTATATAAAATATTCGGACCCATAATATCTTTAGGAAGTAAAAAAAATGTCATTTTTTATACATTATATATATATATGCGTGTGTGTATAATAATATATATGTTTGTATGAATATCTACTTTAAAATATATAATATTTTATAATAAATAATATAAATATATTATAATATATATATATTTAATATAAATATATATATAATATGTTTATAACTTTATACGAGGTTATAAAAGGGTAAGGGATGTTTTAATCTTTTTCTTTATTAAAAATATTTCTAAGTCCATGACAAACTTGAATTCTCAATCCTCCATGAAAGTACTTTTGTGGAAAAATTGTTTAAAAATTATTTCAAGAAATCCTATTTTTTAGAATTATTTTTATAAAAAAGTTGTATCAACTATGAAAATATAAATTCTTAAGTTAACATTTTTAAAAATTTTAAAATTAATGCTCCCAATATTAATGCTCCCCAAAGCAATGCATTATGGGTGTCAAAGCTGGCGCCTCTTGAAGATCACCCTTTTGGATATGTGGTTGTTGTATGGCATTAATACATAAATTTAATAAAATAAAAAAATATATATATTAAAAATATTATATTTGGATGTTTATTGAGTAGTTCACACCAAAAGTTACAAATTTTTGGTACTTTTTATAATTTGATCATTAAACTTCAATTGATTGTAAAGTAATCGTAAAATTTTTAAATATTTTGTAATGTGATTACATTTAAGATTTTTTGGCATATTTTTGTCGGAGTTGCTGATGCGTCGATGATGTGGTGTTGATGATGTGGCGTTAATGTGTCGGTAAGAGTATGTCAAAAAGTTTTAAATGTGATTACATTATAAAATATTTAAAAATTTTATAATCAGTTTATAATTAATTAAAATTTAGTGATCAAATTATAAAAAATAACAAAATTTTGTGATTTTGATGTGAATTACCAATGTTTATTTGTTTAGCTTTTGATTTTTTTTGTTATTCTTTAAAGGACAGTTGACGCGACTATTAAACGTTGGATTTTGCACGCATTTCCACGCGTCCCGCCATCTGGGTCTCTCTCATGTCTCATCTGAAGAACACATTTTTCTTCGCCAAGTAGGTTTCTTTGTAACTGAAATTGGGGGACAGGAAATAAACACCCAAAAATTGTGAACCCAAGAACTTGACGGCGTGAATCTTGAAGCCACTGCTTTTCATTTTTAAAGAAGAAGAAGAAGAAGATGAAGAGATTGTTTCAAGTGCAGAAGGAAGGATCTAATTAAGTTGCCAGATCTGGGTGGATTCATGAATTGATGGCAAGGGGTAGGAACTGCTGGAAAAGTTCAAGAACAGCAGCCCCGATCTGGGTTTTCTCCGTGCTTCTCTTCTACACTGTCTTCCATATGGCTCTTCGAAATTCTTCATCTCCCAACCCATCCTCGTCTTCTTCTTTTTCCGGTTTTCTCTCAATCTTTCCTGATTACATTTATTATTTGATGGATGCTAAGGATGAGAATATTGAACTATGGATTAATGACCCATATCCAGGATTTTGTTTTTAGCAATTAATGATATTGCGATTCTGATTATGGTAGTTTACTAAATGTGTGTGTATATATATATATGTTCGCATTTATAGTTCATGGTTCTTGTCTCAGCATGTTCAAATGGGATAATATCAAAGTAAGTCGCGCTTAGCTACGGGGCCATTTTAACGGATTGTGTCCTTTCCAATTTCAGCATACTTTCCTTAGTGGTGTTATTAAAACGTATCCACTGTTAATTGAACCGATCAGGATTGTTCGTTACAGAATTCATTAAATAAAGTGGACTTTTGCTGATCTTCACTTACTAAGTTGGATGGATAAAAAAAAAAAAAATTTGCTCTTGATCATCCTATTTACAATTTGGGAACCAATGCAAGTCAGAGTTTTTTCATGGGCACTCCAACTAGTGTTGGTGTTTCTTTTTTTTCCTTTTCCTTTTTCCTATCAATTTTGTTTAGGATGTCTCAGAATTGTGTCATTTTAAGAGGTCTCGCTTCTGGCATTACAAGAATTTTTCCTTCTTAAATGAATATGCAAGCATGTAATACTAGATGAGCACATCAAAAAGCTTGTCCTCTTAAACGTTTGAGCTTGTTGAATTTGATTTTTGGAATTCAAGATTCAACTTTACTATGACTTTTGATTCCGATCGATTATATTCTATGAGCTAATGCAATCTAGATTAATGTTTTAATTTTGGGAAGCCATACAAATCTAAACACCTATTCTGTATTTCATAAATGCATGGACTGCTTGAGTGGTGGAACAGACACTTCAATTTCAAATGCTGAACGAAGGTCTAGACTGTATGATAAGATGGCCAGGGATTTGGATGAGCATGGTGCAACTTTTCTTAAGCAGGGAGAAACTTCTCAATCATTGTCACTTTCAGATCTTTTCACTCTAAAGGATGGATCTGTAATGCCTATTCTCAAGGTAAATTGTGAGCAATCTAAATCAGATTCAATTCTATGGTTTTTCCTGTCCTTTTTGTCATGTCAATGATGCTTAGTTTCCTTTTTATGTCAGGATGCCACCCCTCCCGTGCGGGCTAATGTTTTATATCTCCATCCACAATACTCAGTTCCTATCTCGTAAGAATTTATCTTTAGTTTGGCTGCTGTCATTAAGCAGAAACTATTTTTCTTCTATTTGTGAATATATAATAAATTGATAGAACAGACTAAAATGTCGGGAAAAAAGAAATACTCCCCTGCCCCACTTTCATGTCTACTATTCCATTTTGGATGTTCAAAATGGTTTCCATCTGAGAAGTCTGAAGGACCTAGGGTTAGAATTTAGAATAGTCTCCCCTTTGATAGAGTACAATAGATGTTTTTCAAATTAACCATATTAACAAGGTCTGGACAAACATAATGCTTGTGTATTTCAAATTAACCATAATTTTAGGATCTTTTTTAATTTGGTCAATGGATACTAATAATCCTTTAGAATATGGATAGCAAACACTAATTCATGATGATTGAGACAAATCTGAAGTAAAATAAATACATGCTAGGCATTTAATGTTTACTTGTCCAGAAGCTGAGCATTACTAGAGTTGTACCAGATCAGTTCCGGTTCCTTTTCGGCCACCATTTGAATAGATGAGAACAAGAGTAAGGAATATCCTCCTTGAATAATGGTAGAATGCCAGGATGGAGGTTCAAAAATCTAGTACATCTCATTCTATTCCTTGATGATATTTGATTGGGCTGACTTCCCTTCTGAGTCTGGAGGTTGTTTTTCCCATATATAAATAATTATTTAACCTGGACCTCAATTGATATCATTTCAAAGTTTCAAATACTTAAGGTTCTGTTGTCTATAGAGTTGTCTAAGCTCAGGAATAATGACAATTGACTTACTTCATGATTTGGATCCATATGACTTAGTCCAAAATTTTCAAGACAAAGTATAAACAGTAATCTCATTAGAAAACTATCATCTATTAATCAAGAATATAGTGAGTGGCAGCAAATTCCGTAAATTTTCATTGCTTCTATTTATATACGTCTTCTTATTATTTCATATACATGTAAATGGGGAATTATCAATATATAGTTGCATGAAAATCATGGTACATATTCTGCAAAATTTGGGTCTTTCTGAACCCATTATCTTTTACTCAAGTTATCTCAGCATGCTTGTGCTGCAGGGAGGCTGTAAGGAATATATTTATACCCCACTTTGACAAAAGTAAGATATTCTTAGTCTTGTTTAGTTAACCGCAATTCTAGAGTCTAATGTTTGAAGTCTATTAGTCTCAGAGCTAACTAGCTTTCTAACTTTTACTGAAAGAACATTCAATTATATTACACAGCACAGCAAATTTTGACTCCAGTATACTTCCTCTCTCATACATTCTTATGCTTTTAAATTTTTTTATTCAGAGATCTGGTTTCAAAACTCATCTCTGTACCATTTTAGCTTGTTCCATGCTTCGCATCATATTGCACCTACCCCTGCTACAGAAGAGGAGGTAATGTTGTTAGACAATCAGTGTGTCCTTTGTAGTTTTATCATCGTTATATTATTCTAGTTGTGCTAAAATACATCCTTTTCAATGATTCTATAAGATTGAAGCTGAAGCAAATGCTGTCAAAGCAGTTGCAGACAGTCTGTGCCCTTTAAAAATTGTCTTAGATAGAGTGGTTTTGACATCAACAGGTGTGCTTCTGGGGTGCTGGCAGGTTATTTCCATTAACTTAAGCTGGTTCTGTACACATATTATGTATGTGCATGTGTGTGTGTTGTGTTTACGTTTATGTATGTTGAGGAAATACATTTGGATAATGAACATAAGATTTGTCCAGATCTATGACTGTTTGAATAATTCATTTTTTTAAGGTTTCCACCTTTGTTCTTTGTGATTGAAGACAGTCGTATCAAACAGGAGAAACTTCTCTGTTCTCAGTATTCTGATTTTTGTTTTCAACTTCCAGTTGCTTTCTGAATAACCTACCTAGTGTTAAATTTTTTGGTCCCAGAGAACTGTTATGGGAAGAGGATTCGAGCGATGCCTATGTCATTTAGCAGCAGCTATTTTGGAGCATAAGAACCTAAGTTTGCTTTGCAAAAGGGAGAAACATAGATAACAAGAATCCTACTCCATGAGAGCTGCTTCAAGTCAAAAGTAGATTTTCACACTCTTTCTTTAACCAAGAAAGACATTTTTTCAGAAAAAGGTCTTTCTTTGTTAAAAAAAGCTCTTTTTCTTTTCAAGTCCAAAAAGAAAGACCTTTTTACTCCATTCTAAATTCAGAAAACAGCCAAGACTAATTTATAAGGCAATAAGAATATCTGTGTAAGGGAGCTCTCTAGAAACCCTAAATACATAAGGAAACTCTATAGAAAATGTGCTATTTGATATGGCAATTGTATGTTACGACCCCAAGGTCCCCAAGTATAGATTAGTAAATATAATGCTAGTTAGTTTAAATGCATTTACTGTATTGTACTCTAGGTTGCTGTTCGTGTTTGTACCTTTCAGTTAGGTAGGTTGGAACTGCCTATAAATAGGCTGTATCACTTGGAGAATGTCACGTTTTGAATGATAATTGAATCCAGTCATTTTCCTCCCATCAATTCTCTCTCAATTTCCCTCTGATCTCTCCCCCAATCCCTCTGATTTCTCTCTAATCTCTCCCTCTTTGCTGTTCTGCTCTGAATATCTTTCCCTATTCTTCTGATATCTCCCTCATTTCTTCTGATTTTCCCCCTCACTTTTTGTTACATAACCCTAGGATTCTTCCAATTTCCAATCCAAGACCTAGGTTAAACCTAGGTACATGACACTGTAGAAGATTCAAAAGCCTACAGGCTACAGATTAGGTAATTTTGATTTAAGATAGAATATACTATTAAATGGAAATCCTAAAACCTACAAATTTTAAAACAAAACTTTCATGCAGCAACTTTCTAAATGCTTGTAATACTATCAGTCATGATCAAGATCAAACAAGTACCTCTAACCAAACTAACTGTTTTAAAACTTTCATGCAACGGCAACTTTCTAAATGCTTGTAATACTATCACTTGTGATCAAGAACAAACAAGTACCTCTAACCAGACTAACTTGACATTATTTTTTGGAACATGTGTTTTTCTTCTAAGCAAAAATGCTAGTTTTTAAAAGGGATTGCACAGAACAATGACAAGGGTACATTGGTTTGACCTTCCCAAACCTTGCAATGACAGGATTTCAATGCCCTTTACTCCATATGTGAGGCTGTCTACAGACACTACTCTATATTTTAAAAGGAGAACGTTTTATGGCCTCATTGTGCCAGTTAGGAATAGATATCAGTCCCTGTACTTCCTGGAATAAACAAAGATTTGTTTAAAAATTTTAACAATGTAAATCACTACATTCCTATACTGCTGAAAAGAGGGACAAATTGTTACCCCTTTATCTGATTATCTTGCATTCATTTGTAGGTTATTTCTGGGACAGATCCTATGACCATTCGTGCTAAACTGAGAACTGCTCTTCCTCATGCCCCGGAGAAACAACTTGTAAGAATCACTTGAACCTCTTAGCACATGTTTAATACCAGCCTGATTATTTAGAGTCCACCTGTTGTCAAGCCAAAAAGAACATACTATTGGCAGCTCAATAATATGTGGCCCTTGCAAATGATATGACACTAATGATGGACCTGAAAATTTACCTGAAGAGATTTTGTTTCATAGTTATTTCTCTGAGATCACTTATTTCCTCAATTTCTGGGAAGCTTATTTTTGAGGCCATCAAACTGCTGGTACACCCACGCATCTGTGTTGTATCAGTTCAGAGGAAAAGTGGTGAAATAACATTATTACTTAATTGGTAGGCCTTGCCTCCTAATTGTCCTTGGGCTCTCATCTAATTCTATCAATATGCTATTTTCCATCAATCCTGGTTCGTCAATACTTTTGTGTTGTTAAAATGATGGGTATTGCATTTGCTAATTTTTTAGTGATTGTTTAAGATTCTATCCTTACTAACACTCTTAAGTCATTTTTTGCTGCAGTATGATGCTGCTATCCTTCATACATCATTTGCAAGGCTTCTTGGTCAGCCTAATGGTTCACCTATGGTAACAATTCAGAAGTAAACTTAATTTTTTGCTTCCTCCAAATTGTCCTCATGCTCCCCCCACCCCCCGGGTGGCGGAAAAGAATGAAGCAAAACAATTCCTAGGTCTGTACAGCTTCGGGCTTAACTAAGAAGATGAATATGCTTTTTTATGGTCTATCGGCCATGTACGGATTCAAAGCTAGCTCCCTAAGCCTCTTATGAAATGAAATGATTATTACCGATTGGCACTACTCTTACAGATACTGCACTTCCTGGGCGGGGATGAGGACACTGTAACCTGCTAAATGTCTTTTTATTATGCATGTATATGTAGCAAGTAATTTTAGTGAAACTCAAGAGTCAAGGTTAACAAAGTTTTGATAAATTACCGGCTGCAAGTTGATTTGGTAGGGATGAAACATAAAATAAAACAACTGGAAAAGATCTAAATAACTGCAATATGCCTTGGAGAACTGTAAGTTTTCTTAAGAAGAATTTCTTAGCCTATATATATATATATTTTTTTTTTTTTTGTGGGGGGGGGGGGGGGGGGGGTGTGTGATGGAGGGAGTATTATTAACATTTTTAGTGGCTTTGTGGATGTGTCTAGGCTTCATGATTTGAAATCTCTGTATCCTAAATTTATATCTACATGACTTTTGACTCGTGCTGTCTTTCTAGGGGAAGGATGAAACTTCAGGACTACAAATTTTCCACGATTTAATCAAACGACTAAGCGACCAAATCCGAGGGGTTCAGGTTGTTTTCTTCAGCAGTTCATATGTTTTTATTTCCATGAGTAGTAGTGTTAGAAGCTGTATATCCAGCTGAACTTTGGACTCAACACCCCCCCCCCCCCAAAAAAAAATAAATAAATAAAGGAAAAAAAAAAAAAAAAAAACCCTCCTGGGCACACCCTCATGCCTAGCTTATTGAGGTATTCATTTGGAAATTGGGCATTCTTGTTTGACTAGGCTTATACTGGGTGAGATCTATATTTGCCCTGCCTAGCTTCTTGAGGTATTCATTCTAATGTGTTAAATACGTTTTTTTTTTTTTTTTTCCTTCACTATTGAGAACCTGTAGCCACTATCATTTGGTTGTGCACTGGGAATCTGCGTGTGGGCTTACTTCCAAGGAGCTTTAAACCCCAGTTACAAAGGAATGCACTATGGCTTTTAGCACGAAGCCAACCCTTGAGGGTTTTTGGGACGTTTTTAGATGCAAATTCCAGCATGGATTTTTTCTTGCTAACTAATAGTAATCATCCTCTTGATCCATCTTGAGGGTTTAATATTTCGAAGACTGATCTGTGTTGCCATTTTTATTGGCTCCCAGGCAGTAGGGGGTACTGACATTCAGAACTGTAACTCATTATCGCATTGAAATTGCAATGATCAAATATTCATAGAAGCACGATAGGATCAATAGATGCATATCTCAGCTGCTAGAGTTCTCTTCAAATTACTCCAGACATGTTCTTTATTGGCAGGCAGTCTACCCTTAGTTGCAGAACTGCCTTCTCTTCCATTCCAGACCATTTTATTGCTTACCGATTCTTTTTGCTGTTGTGACTCTGATAGGCAGTGGTTTCGGAGCTGTGGTATGTAGAGGAATTCGATGTTCTGGCCCTCGCCTTGGACGGAAGAATGAAGGCTCGTAAGTTCCAACTCAGCTGCTCAAAAGCTTGAGGACTCTCCAACATCTGCACAATATAGCATTTTCAGGACAAAGTTTCTTCATCAAGACGGTCTTTTGACGCGCTGCTGGCACTGAAAATGCTGTGCTCTGTGTTCAGCTTGGTTGAAATCCTAATTCTGTGGTGGTTCTTGTTTGCATCGGGTGTGATCAGTTCGATACCTAACGAGTGATATCAGAGCCAATTACCTACCAACCATGGTCCAGCTTATGGGATGAAATTGCTGTAAAACTCCACGAAAACGTCTAAGTCGATAATACTGTTGTTTGTTTGTAATTTGATGTTGGCATTTCGATAGTTCAGAGGTTATTCACGTTAGAAACACAGATTGTGACGAGTTTACATCCTCTTCGTCCTCAGTATGTATCCTATAATCATGGAAGTTGACACCATATTTTGCTGCATTTCATGTGCAGTCATCTGGACTGTGTTAATGGAATCACAAGTTGCCAACAATGTTTGTGACAGATTGTTTTGGACATCCGAAATCTTTCTAGGGGTTTGTAAAATGAATAGATATTATCTATAAAAATTTTAATTTTAATAGATTTTAAAAATTTTTATATTCTTTTATAAATAAATGAGTTATCATATTAAAAAATATATATTTTTATATTAATTTTAACATTACATTTAAATTTTTAATGTCTTAAACAAATAAATTCTTTTAAAAATCATCAATCATATTTTATAATTTATTTTATATTATAAAGAAAGAAAATATGAAAAAAGAAACTAAGAAAAATTTGGACTCCCATACATCATATTTTTTATTATATTAATATAAATATATAATATATTAATAAATATCTAAATAAATATCTAAATAAATAATAGTCTTATATTCAACATTTCCGTTTGTCAAGCAAAATGCGGGACCACACTGCTCAGCGAATAAATTATTTTGGAAGCCATCACAATCCACACCCGTCTTCACCACACATTACGCATCCTCGTCTCCGTACCCCACTTTCCAAAACCAACTCAGGCGAACAGAACTGTCAGTCTCATCGTCGTCTTCCGTTCTTCGTGTTTCTGTCAAAGAATACTCTCAGATCAGACAGAATAAGGGATGGGATCTGGAACTGGAAGCTTCCTCAAGGTTGTGGCCAAGAACTTCGATGTTCTTGCAGGGTATCCCCTCTTTCTCTTCTTTCCTGCCTACTTAACCGCCAAATTGAGAGGGAGATTCGATATCGATGCTTCTCTCAATCTGGGTCTCGCTCTTCTATGTGTTTTCTCAAATCTGTGACTTTTAGGAAGAACGCCCAGATGGGTCATTATTGTTTTGGTAGATGTTTTACCATTTTTTGGGGAGAGTTTTGTGTCAATATGGGCATTGTTCCGTTTCAAATATGTGGCTTTTAATTATATAAACTTGATTCCAGAAAGTAAAAAACACGCTGATAGGAGACTGTTTTTTGGTAGTTTTTTTCATTTAAATTAATTATGTGGGGATGGTGTTATTTCTTGCTGTCTCATTGATTCGCTCGTGTTTGCTTTTCTGCAGGCCAGTGGTTAGTCTTGTTTTTCCTCTGTAAGTTGGGTCCTTCTTTTCCATTGTTGGTTTTCTATTTTTCTGTGATGAATTTGCCAACCCAGATGCCCAATTTCAGATTTGTATTTTATTTAGTGTAGTTTTGAAGAGCAAATTTAAAAATTATGCAATTGTAGCTATTGTGCTTGATAAATTATTCCTGAACTGTTTCTTGAAAATTTTTGGGAAATAAGATGCCAGTTTTAGAAACCATGAAAATGTTGCTTCTAGAGTTTCTGGAAATCCCTTTTTGTGTGAACAAATAAGGACATCATCAACTGCATCTTGTCCTAACCAAGTTAGGGTTTAGGGTCAATTGACTTCTAAAAGTCTCATTGATGGTACAAATCCATGTTGAAGAACAATGTGGCAAAATTTTACATCAGATGTTTTTCTATGTGAACTTAAAAGGGCATTTTGGTTTTTTTATTCATTCGAGACTAGCCAATGAAACGGAACAAGTAGGACTTTGTTCCAGTTTTGGGAAGGGAGAGTTGTTCTGCTTATCTAAGTTCAAACTGTTAATGTTTTCTTGACAGGTATGCCTCAGTTAAGGCAATTGAGTCCAAGTCTCCGGAAGACGATAGGCAATGGCTTACTTACTGGATCCTTTATTCTATGATCACTCTCTTTGAGCTTACTTTTGCCAAACTAATTGAATGGTAATCCATTGCTTTTGTTTCAATGTTTCTCTTTTCTTTTCTGGGCTGCAGAAACTAGCAGTAGTTAAGTAGAGTTTGCTTTGTTCTCAAAGCCACACAGTAGCACAACTTGCCCATTGTCTTTCTCTTAGTTTCCAGGATTGCAGTTCGATAGGGGTTGTGTGTCGAGGTATGTGACTTAGTATAATAAGGCTTAGTCAGTATGCTATATGGGGTTGTGGTATGTTTTGAACATTAACTAGGGTCGTTATTAAATTTATACTAATTAAATTAATGTATCTTATAATTTTTAATAAAATTTAATACTTTTCTTAATATTTTAAAATAATCCTGCTGATATTTATCCTCTTTGTCAATGCTGTAGTCATTGAGTTCTTCAATGTATTAGTCAATATTAATTCAATCTAATTGTAGTAATTGAAAAATAGCAAAAGGATAGCAAGAATTGTAAAAGAAAGTCACTGGAAAACAACAAAAACAAAACATTAAGAGCATTGGGAAACAACCCTTCTCACTCGCAGAATACACTGCCCCCATACTTACCTAAAAAAATAAATAATATACAGCTTCTCGCACAATCTGTGACAGCGAGAAGCCAAACAAATGATTGCAAGAACATCAAAATAGTCGCCGGAGGTGGGTCGCCTGCCTCTGCACACTGCCAATTAAAGCAGGTCGTTGGAGATCAAGTCCACGTGCCCACACAGGCAGCCTGTTTACTGGGGTGTGGGAGTCACTCACAGAATGTTGCCGACATGTGACATGTTTGACGAACTTCCGACCACCACTGGCTGGCTCACTTCTCTTCGATCTATGTGAGTATGCTTCCATATTGATAAAAAAGGACCATCAATGACAAATCATGCTAAAATAAACCTTTCAAAAGTCAAGCTGAAAATCTGGTTTGCCATTTTTGGCAATCCAGTTCGCAACACAGAGTGGCCTGGGTCACTTTTGACCCGCAAATTGGGATATTCAACCCAATTCGCGATACTAGGGCTGGTACTGCAACCCCACCTTCTAGGGTCTTTCTTATTATATCATTTTAGCCTATATAAAATTTTAGGACGTTAATTAACACGTCTAGTGAAAATCAACTAGTGCATCCACACACTGAAGAGATTCAATTCCTAGAACAAATTGAAGGCCAAGACTTGGATGAGGCTGCAAGGGAAAAACATGATGGCATGATATATTAGAATGTTTGACACTAAATAAGCTGCAAACTGAATGATATCCATGGCTGGCCAAAAAAGTTAAGGGTTTGACTTTGCTTGAGTTGACAGTTATCAAACTTGAATTATGGCTTTAGAACTAATTACCCTCAAAGTTCAAGCATATCAGATTGATCAACAAGTTCTAGAATGCAGATGTAGCTGACAAATTGAATCCAAAATCTTTCTTGATTGACTCGGCAAGCCAAATTTAGTTCTCCTTTTGGGCCTTATAATAGAACCATGTTACAGCTTAATCCTTAACAAGTTTTTGATGGTGAACATAAAGATCCTGTAGTGAGCTTTGGCACCCACTCGTCATACTAGTAACTAGTATGTTGCTTTGGCACAAGTTGAATCATTTAGAGCTTGACGAGTTTGTTAGTCTAAACAACAGACCCTATGCCGCTTAATAATTTTTTGATCATTTGTCCTGAAATCCTCCTTATCATTGTATTGTTATGTTGCTCATCCACACAGTTGAATAGAAACTGTTCAGGCAATAATATTTATGATATCAGGACGTGATTGGCATAATAGGCATTTTTATGATCACGTAGTCCAAATATTTTATGTTAATTTCATTCATATTTCATCTGCAAGAAATGTGGAAATCCTCCATTCTCTGCTTTCTTTTGTCATGGCAGGATCCCTTTCTGGTCTTATGCAAAGCTGATAGCAACCTGCTGGTTGGTCATACCATACTTCAGTGGTGCTGCATATGTTTACGAGCATTTCGTAAGGCCATTCTTTCTTAACCCACAGACTGTTAACTATCTTAACCCACGGACTGTTAACATCCGGTATATCTGGAGGAAGAAGGACACCTTCAGCAAGCGGGATGACATTCTAACTGCTGCACAGAAATACATCGATGAAAATGGCCCTGAAGCACTTGAGAAACTCATCAATAAGGTCTTTCCAATTACCACGACACATTCTGTTTCAGCAACCTGATCTATATTCATTTGCCGCGTTAGTTATGTTGGTGCACTGCTTAATGTTCTATACCATCTATTTGTTGCATTGGTGTTGCAGAACGTATCATGCTTTCTGTTTTTAGATAACAATCGAATCAAATCAAATTTGAACTGGGCTTATCTCACCTTAGGATATTTTGAGTTCAGCTCTCGATTATACTCTTGTATATGTTTATCATCCGAATAACTCTCTCTATAAACAGCACTATACGAATACAAAAGACATCTAGTTCATTCAAAGCAATACACAATTCCTACTTGGTTGATATCATTTCTCTTGCCTCTACAGGGTGATCGGGAACCTGGGTCTGGGAGCAGCCATTACACTTTCTACGACCAGGTCTACAGATATTGAGTCGAGAAGTTTGGTCCCTTCTGTTTTGGTTGGGAGTAATCTTCTTCGTGATTTATGCGTTGTTTACATTTTGTTATCTGGATTAGTGCGTCTTTTGTGATTACATGTAATTATGGCTACTTGTCTTTGCACTTTCTAATGGATAGGTAGCTTTTCCATCTACTACATTACACTTGATCTTCACTAGTTGAAAGCATTAAAACTGTTGATTATGCACCCTGTTCTTGTGTTTCCATCACAAAGATGAGAACCTCATGGAAGCCAATTGCCTTGTAATCGAATTGAATACAAGCCAAGCACTTGACCACCAAAGGTGGGAGTTCGCTTCACAGTGGAAGGTCTCAAGTTCAAGTTTGGTTCTTTAATTAGCGGTTGCTTAAGTGATCATTCATCTTATGGTTTATGAGTTTAAGATAGGAGGGTGTCACGGTTGAGTTTATTTCAATCAATTGGTGTTTGAGTGGGAAGAAATGTGAGTTTATTCAACATTTAAATTATTGAAACATTAAGTGAACTATTTTGAAGATCACATTGTCAACCTTTAGGTGAAATTTTACATATTCTATGTGTGCGAGTTAGTGTGCATAAATTTATAAGACAATAATGCGAGGCTTTAAATTTTTATATTAAAATATAATACTAATTTTTTGACCTTTACACCTCAACTTATTTATTAAAAGTGACTATTCATATTAGAAACAAAATATATTTTCAAATCAAGAGTTCGGGCCACTTTAAAAGTTAATTTGAGTCTTATAAACCATATATTTAAAATGTGTTAATCTCTTGAAATAATCTATCATTTTAGTGACAATCTAATAGATTTTTAAAATAAAAAATTTAAATTAATACTCAAATTCAATTAATTCTCGAATTACTAGCTTAACTTACCTCAAATTATTATTCTTTATAAGAGATCTAATGGTTGAGGTATAATAATTAATTAATAAAATTATTTAAATATTTAAAAAATATGAATGTGTTAGTGTTTAATCATTATTTTAAGAAATTAATTAGTATTATCCTATTATTATTGTTTATCACATAGAAGATAAAACCCACAGAAATGTCACAGCGGGCGGGGGAGAGTTTAGGCGGGAATCTGAGCGGCGCGCTGGCTGAGCCTGCACGGCTGCTTACGTGGCTGGCTGGCACAATCGAATCGACCGAACAAAGCAAGCGTTCCATCGAACGGATTGAATATACAAATACAATACACGCACATATCTATGCATTGCATTTACGTATGCATAGAAAGAGAGAGAGAGAGAGAGAGTACGACGCGCACATACATACATGTAATGGGAAGGGAAGGGGGGCGAGAGAGAGAGAGAGAGAGAGAGAGAGAAGAAGGGCGCAGAACTGCTTAAGAAATATTTCTCATCTCTGTTCGTTCGTTTCTCTTTCTGGAGCTTTCTGATGACCGCATTTTGCACAAATTTTAATCTAGTAACTCTTGGAATTCGGAGCTGTTGAGTTCTTCGTTTGGCTCATCCTCGTCGGTTCGGGGGGCTCAATCGACCTCAGGTCCGAAACAATTGCTGACAGATAGCCTGCAACGTCAATTTTTGACCGTCTTCGTAGGTAAGCCAGATTCGAGATCAACATTGCGTTGTTTCCTGCTTCTGTTTCCATCAATTTTGGTGTTTGTGAAGATGTAGCGCTCTGAATGTGATCGATCTTCGTCGTGTCAAACCCTAGCTTTTTATGCTTTTGAAGCTGTTTTGTGAATTCGTTGTTTTTGTTATTTCAGTTCTAACGCGCGTAACTGGAAGTCATTGATTGAAATTTCTTTTTTCTCCGTGGTGACACGATTGACTTAACAGAAGCGAATTACGAAGCACGCGATCGTTTTCTTGTAGGTTGTGATCGAGCGTGATTCTGATGCACTTGAGGAACATAAATTTGAAGATAGAGGTATTTGGTAGAGTTCTTTTAGCGAATTCTTAATCATTTTAAGTTTATGGTTTGCATGAAGTTTAATTGACTCTACAGCTGTTAGCATAGGTTGAAGGTTAGGGAAAGAGAGGAAGTGCTGAGATACTGTTGCAAAATGATATTTCAAAATTTTCTGCTTCTGGCTCTGTCCTATTTAGAGCCAAGCAGAGAATGCTAAAACTTTCTAATGTTATTATTGCATATGTATTTCTGTCTATACTGCTGAATTTGCAGTCAGGACTCAGGATTACTAGAACTTTTGATGTTTTTATTGGAATTATATCTATCTTTATTGCTGAATTTGCATTCAGGTGTTTTGTATGGAAAACTTTGACCCTGTTTTGTCATCTACTAGAGCTTCGGTTTTGTCCAAATGAGTTGTACACTACACAGGAACCACACTTGATATTGCAGCATGAATGGCTACTGTACAGAGGGCTAGTCTTGGCGAGAGGAATGTAGAGCAGGTGAGATTACGTCTTTCTTGTTTTATATTGTCAGTGCATATGATTATTTTGCTTTTTGTTCCTTACCTGAAGTTCCTTTGATAGCTAGTTGAATGGGGACAGCTTTTGATTTTTAAAAACCATAGAACCTATTTGAACAAGAAAATGTTGCTTCATCATCCCTCAGAAAATTAGAAAGATTCAGCAAAGGGGTTCTGCAAGTGGCATGCATTGAAATTAGGTAGAGCTGTTAGTAGGAGAGAACTGAAAATGGCATTGACATGCATTGAGCTTGACAACTTGTGCCTATGCTAGTGAGGCTAACAAAGTCAATATCATTGCAGACAAGAATTTAAATATCTATGTTATCCAACTTGTGCCATGGTCCTTTCATCAAACAAACAAATACCTATATTAGAAGTTTAAAATAAAAATTACATAATCCAAATGCAATTTCTGCAAAAACTTTGACATCTCTCTAGTTACTTTACTTGTCTAGCAAAATTTTCCTTTAGGTTTGCTCTGATACCAAATGAAACACCTCTCTCTTTAGAGCTTGTTTCCATGACATAATTTGGGGATTTTTTTTTAAAAAAAAAACCCCCTTTTTAAAAAATATTTCCCATAAAGCCCTTTCGCCAACTAAGAATTACATCTTGCTTTGAAAACCTTCATTCGCTTGACTTTCCATTTCCATTATTTATTTTCCCCATATTCACTAGAGATTATTCTCCTAAGCGATGCTTAGGGAGGTTTACCGCTAGCAGCCTCGCCTTTCCACCTAAACTCTTGTGCTTGGTTTAGTTTATGAAGGCAGGGTCATTGTGTGCACACTCAGTTTCATGGATCGGATCTAAATTAATTTGTAACTCATATTAAGGAGTCCAAATGTTCGATTTGCTCCGAAGTATGAATTTAAAAGAAAAAAAGGCTTTTTGGGCGTCACAACCAAAAATCCTTAGAAACCCTTAGAATAAATTTCTATGTCACCACAACCCAAGATATGAACATAAAAATTGTCCATCTTATTCAAAGATGAAACCTGGATATATGCATATCAAAGGTTTTTTTTTTTTTTAACTTTATGTTCTTCTTGAGCTTTTAGTTATCTATCTTCAAATATTTTAATCTTTTTGATACATGGTTCATTTTCAGTTAAGGTACTTTGATATGCTACAATCTTTTACTAAGTTGCCTGTAAGTCATCTTGTAAGCTGCTCTACATGTTATTTTTAAGGCTATTGCAGCCCTAAAAAGAGGGGCATATCTGCTAAAATATGGACGTAGAGGGAAGCCAAAGTTCTGTCCGTTCCGGCTCTCTAATGTAAGTTTATTACTATCATATATGGATCACTTCTATATTTCTTTCTTGCACGTTTGTTGGTTGCATGATTTGTATTTGAGATGTTCAAATTGCTGTATTTCATATCATAATGGATGGTTGAGTTGTTATCCTTTATGTAATGGTGCTTGAGTCAAAAGTTGAATTGCTACGGATTAGATGTATACACCAGGAGGATCTCTGTCTAGTTGGAGAAAAAGAGAACTAGCAAGACTAGAATCAGACTCATCAGGCCACTCAAACTGGTCTTGATCTCTCTCCCCCCCCCCCCCCCCCCCCCCCTGGCAACACACACACACACACACACACACACAAAAGGAGGAGACTACTTTGAGCATTATGAGATCAAGCTGACATTAATAAGCTATCTTTTGGATCAAGCCCTAAGCGTGGCAACTTGACACATTAATTATGGTATTCATATGTATTACGTTAATATTTGACAATCTTTTGATAGTTGGACTAATATTTCAGTAATTTGGCTGAGTGATAATCATGATAAGAGTAAAGTAGTGTGCCTCTGTCAATAGCTGTAATCTTGTGATGATTGATAGCTATATCTTGTGAAGATTGATAACTGTAACTGTGATAATTGATAGCTATAATTTTGCTGTAATCTTTCCTTAAAATTTTGCTAGAATTTTGATGTAATCTATCCCTTTATGAAATAGTAGATAATATCAATACAGGTGTAGGGTTGGAGAGAAACTATTTTAGTACAACTGTTTCTCCATTATTTTTCTCTTCCTACGGTCCTTTTTGTTAAAAAAATAATTATTTTTATCTTCTTTGCAAATGATATTAAAGAAATTTTCTTTTTTCTTTTCCCCTCTCAACCAAAACTCCCCAAGTTTTTCCTTGATCTGACATTGTTTGGCTTTCAATTAATGGATATGGGGTGTTTGGATATTGTTTTTGGCAACTAAGAGTGATATTTTTTTCTCAAGTTGACACCTATTAACTGATCTAGGGGTGGTGATTGCTGATGATAACGCCTCCTAACATCTGAACCAAATATATGGAATGTAAGTTTATTAGAAATAGAAGTGTGATGTTATGGAGTCATTCCAAGAAAAGTTAGTTTAGATATCTTAGATCAATTGTCCAACCAAAAAGATAGGGAGATTATTGAGGATGTTAGTCAAAATAAGGCAAGATGGTTAAAATAGAGAAGTGCATTTGTAATTTATGAGATTGTAAAATCCCATTAAAGCTAAAAGAAATTTTTTATCAGAAGGAATGTTTTATAAGACCAACTTTGTTGTATGGGATATTTGTAGTAAACCACCAACGTGCAAAATGAGAGCATAACAAAAATGAGGATGTTATAGTAGATTTGCGTCTGTACAAGAAAGGATAGAATTAGCAATAAGGTTAGTCGTCAAAAGGTTGGAGTGGCTCCTATTGAAGACAAGATGTGTGAGACAAGATTGAGATGGTTTGATTTTGTGAGAAAAAGACTTATAGTTGGTTCTATGGGGAGAGTGGATGGAATGGAAGAAGTTTTAGCAGAAGAGGTAGAGGAAGTCCAAGAAAAACTTGGTGGGAAACTCTTAGGCATGGTATCCATTATAATCAACTTATAGAAGATACAACCATAGAGATGATTAGCGAGCTAGAATCCATGTAGCCCGCCCCATCTAGTATGATTAAGGCTTGATATGTTGTTGTATTTGACCCTTTATAGCATCCATGCCAGAGTAAAAGTGTAGTTACTGGAAGCATCAATCTCATGCCTGTATAAAACTATGTTTTCATAATTGAATGAAAAGCCTATAGTTATCCTTTACTTTGGACATAGTTGTAAGACTGTTAGGCATTATCATGTCCTCTAAACTCCTCCTTTCTAAACTTTTTATACAACCTCAAAATCATTGGAAGACCATATCCTTGGTGGATCAGATTTGTTGATGTACTAACTTGGGGATAAATATGTCATGCTCTTGAATTGAAAATCAGGACCTTCATTTGGAGAGGTTTTTTCAACCACTAAAACTCTACTACATTCTGAATGAAGCTTTATCGAACTGTCGAAGTGTCTGGTTATCCTTTATTGACAAGAAATAACTCATGTTTTTTCCTGACTGGGTTGAGAGCACCTTCAGCATTTGCTTTTGCTCTGGACAATGTTATGCTGCCACGGTCAATTTGGATTATCAGGTGTTTCGTGATGCTATGAATTAGGTATTTTGTACAAAGGTTCAATGGGTTTATTATGGAAGCTTTATAGAAGTTTTGAGGGTTGGAAGTCTGTCCATGGTCAGTGGGTGAATGCTTTCCTATTCTACTTCAATGTGGGTTCCCTGATGGATGCAAGCACCCTCTAGGACCAACAAAATGGTGCCAAGGTGGCTTGAAGGAAGCCACTCAGAATTCCAAATCTCATAAAATGTTTGCCAATTCCCTGAACTTGATTGCTGAGGCAATATAAACTTGAAATTTTTTTCTTTGTAATAGACAAAAAGGGAAAGTTTGGTAATCATTTGTCACATTGGTCATCAGGTCCCCTGCTGCAGGAAAGAACTCTCCAGTTATAAGGAAAAATATATGATTTTGAAAATGATTAATTCCTTCAAAAAGTTATTTAAATAAAAAGCAAGGACTGGAACTAGGAATTTCATGTTACCAACCAGCCATGTCAAGAATTTGCACTTAAAGGGACCTAACTAGAAAAACTATTATCTGAATATTTCTTCCTGTTGCACATTTTTAATGTGAATGGGAGGCTCCCAAGTTATTGATTCTTTGTTTATCTTTTCCATGCTCACCAAATTGTAGTATAACCATACTAGTTATAGTATAAGGAGACCAAAACTGTTTTAGAAACTAAACCAAGCTCAGATCGTGGTTTCCCAACCTATGTAAATATGATGAATCCTTTGTTACCCTATTCAATTAGCTCATGTTTTCTATATTTTGAGTTTCAGGACGAAACAGTATTGATATGGTATGATGGCAAAACTGAGAAACAGCTCAAATTGAGTCAGGTTTCAAGAATTATACCTGGCCAGCGTACTGTAAGTTTGCACTACTATGGGCTTTCTTTCTGCTAGTATTTCCCTTTTCTGTGTTATGTAATTTCACAATTTTGTACTTTGAGTCCTAAGATTTGATTGTCAACATTGTCATCCATAACCTTATCATCCATTTTGGGAAGGATTTCTTGAGGTAAAGGAAAATGAAATTATGTATATGTTATTAAATTGGTAAGTATGCGTGCATCTAGAAATTTTAAGTTATTAGAAACAGGGGTAATTTCACTTTTTATTCTATTTATACTTTCAACATGTCCCATCACATGTGGCCAGACTTTATTGCATAATTAGGCCAAATATATGCAACTATTGAAACATTGGGCTGTGGTGAGGATCGAACACAACATTTTCCTGATTTGATCGCATATTATTTTAGTCACTAACTCATTCAAAAGCTCAAGTTGTTAGGGAGAGGGCCAATATCACATTTTATACTACTTTTACTCTAAACTAAAAAGGACATACCCAATGCACAAGGCTCCCTAACTTGGTGAGGGTCAGAGGAGAGTTATTTTTGTATGTAGCATTTACCCTTACTTTGTGAAGAGGCTGTTAGCACGAACCCATGACCTTTCAATCATAAAGGAGCAACTATAATGTTACTACAAAGGCTTTCCCTCTTTTACTCCCAACACACACACACACACACCACGTACTTTTGTGCCCAAACAAACCAAAACAGAAAAAAAAAAAAAAAATAGATTCTGGACAAATATCCATTCATTTGCTTACTTACATATTGGATTACAATATAATTGGGTCCTTCCTTTAACTGAACTTAAAATGCAGTTCCAACTGGCAGTCGTCATTTCTTTTCCATAATACCATATAGTTGGGTGAAGGTGCTAAAATTAAGGAAAGAAAGGAGTTGGAGTAAATTAATTCCTTGGTTTTGCATTAGAATATTCCAACTCTTCCATAACAGCCAAAGAATGATTTGTTGTTCTTGACAGTTGCTTCAAAATCAGCAGGTCCAGTTTTAATTGATTATATCCAGACAACTTGGCATTACTATTGACATTCTGAAATGAGAAAAAAAATTATTAAAATAAAGCGTACCTATTGATGGATAATAACAAAGCCAGACAGGTGCTGGATAATAAATGGGGCTCAACCACCACCATTTATGTTTTGTAAATGCTATCAGCCTCAAGGAGTACCCAGCAAAATTAATGAAATAAACTAATTTTTCTCCTTCATTTTGTTTTGGGTCAGGCATCTATTTGATCACCTTCCACAGTATCCTAATAAACAAAGGGCTGATCTGGAATAACAGAAGTTTTAACTTCTGAAGCTTTGAAGCCCTATTTTAGTTTGGATTGACATCATTATATAATGCTTGTATTTCTCTTTTCCATGGGCATCACATTTGATGCTTATTTGGTAGTCATTACTCTCATTGGCATCATGGTGCTACTTAATTGATTACTATATTGCATCTAAATCAGTGGAAACAACACTAAAATCCTTAGTTGACATGTGCCCTTGATCTTTGCAATTAAAGGGTAATGTTCTTGTTGACTAATTCTGAAGATTTTCTCTGAGAATGTTTTTTTCTTTAGCAAGGCATTTCAATGAGAATGTGTTAACATGATCTTTTTAATACAAGGCCACAACAGAAAATGGCCCTCTTACAGCTGTAAACGATTGACTGACTACATCCAAAAGCATCCACTTCTTATAGCTTGTCTTTTTTCTAATGGTGTAATTTTAAAAATAATGAAAAAGATGAGATACAGTTCTTCAATAGCATTGTTATAACATGCTAAGGTTCCTGGTAGTAAACCTCATTTTTAGCACTCCTGCATAACCTGATACAAGTTGGGACATTACTTGTTTTTGCAGGCAATATTTCAACGGTATCCACGACCTGAGAAGGAATACCAGTCATTTTCTCTTGTGTATGGCAATAGGTCATTGGATTTGGTAGGTTGACCATATGCCTTTTAGGGCATCATACATTTCTTGTGAACCATTTGCTATTGTCTGTACTTTAACTAAAATTTTCCACTTTATCTCATTTTCCTATAAAGATGGAACATTCATTATCTAAGCTTGGGCTTGACTATATAAGGTGATACATTGGCAATATGTTGGCCAATTATGTCAAAATAATATCACTGGAAATGGACAAAGTTCATTTCAATTTCCAGTCTGGCCTGAAATTGTGGGAACACTTTCATAAAAGACTTATATGTGTTTTATGGGCAAACTATTTGGTTGCATAATAGGGGTATAAAATGAAAATGCAGGTTTGGAGGACAAGTAAAGGCAAAATCACAATCCTAAAGATCCACAAGAAATTAGAACTTGTGTCATGGATTATTTGGGGATACACTTAGAAGCTTTCCTGTGGCAACAAAGTCAAGCTGTAGTAAAAAGGATCCTCTTGTTGGCTTATAGTTCCTGCAATTCACAATTTTGACATTGAAGCTATCAAATTCCATGAAGTTCGGAAAAGAAAGGCTTTTATTGATCTGCACATATGTAAAAGGGGAAAAAGAAAGCTCTTCTCTTCACCAGTTTTATGATGTGATGGTGGGTAACTTAGATATTAATAAATTGATTTGATTTGTATCTTTTGTCAGATAATTTGTATTAAGTGGTAAAAGGAGAGTAAAGCTCTTGGTGCACAGGCTGATGCTGAAAGCTTCTTTAACACTCCTCAAATCACTTATTTATAGAAATGTGAAGTAACGATATGAGTTAGAAAGATCAGTTAAAGAGAATTACTGGTTTTTTCATTTTTGAACTTCAAACTGAAATCTGATATAGCCGTTGTTCTCCTTTATATTATGCATAATGCGTTTGAAACATTTTCAGCTTGAGCTACAATCTTATATCTGTGTTGTAGGGTAATCTGATTATTATGTACTGGTTGCCATTAATGAGTGGAAAATGGGCAGATTTGCAAAGATAAGGATGAAGCTGAAATCTGGTTCGTTGCCCTCAGAGCATTAACCTCACCAGGTCACTATCAAAAATTGAGTAGTCATGCCAGAAGCAACAGTGAGTCCTCTGATAGCTCAAGTGCCTGTACAGGAAGAACCTCGCCATCAGTTTTCTCAAGTAGCAGTAGTGACTTAGTTTACAAGGTTTGCTTGATATGATTCTAATGGAATCAAATTATGCAACTCCACATTTAATATCTTTAAATTCTTCTATTTCTTTGCTTACTTCTTTTTAGTAAGATACTGGCTCATGCCAGTTGCATGCTCTTATTATGATAGGATCAAGGGGCTGCTGAAACAATTCAAAAAGTGGTTCCTTTTGGCAGTCCACCAAAGAAATTACCGGGGACAGTATATTCTGATACTCCAACATATAATGCTGCTGAAAAGCATTGCTCTCAGACAGATTTTACTGCCAATTCTCTCAGTTCCCCATCGTCTGGTGGTTTAGACAATCCAGATGAGCGGAGATCCGCAGATAACCTTAGAATCAGTTTGTCCAGTGGCATAAGCTCATCAAGCCATGGATCTTCTCTTGATGTGGAAGCTCCAGGTGATGTTTTTATATGGGGGGAAGGAATTTGTGTTGGGCTGCTTGGTGGAGGTGTGCATAGAGTTGGAAAATCAACTGCTGTCCGAACAGATGCACTTTTGCCCAAGCCTTTGGAATCAGCAGCAACCCTTGATGCCCAAGATATTGCTTGTGGAAGTAAACATGCTGTGTTACTTACCAAGGAGGGGGAGGTCTTCAGTTGGGGAGAGGGTTTCGGTGGGAGGCTTGGTCATGGAGTAGAAGTTGATATTTCTTACCCAAAACTTATTAGCGCTCTTTGTGGATTAAACACTGTATCAGTAGCATGTGGAGAATATCATACCTGTGCTGTTACACAATCTGGAGATCTTTATACTTGGGGTGATGGCGCACACAATTTTGGTTTTCTGGGGCATGGGAATGATGTAGGTTTCTGGATTCCTAGAAAAGTTTGTGGTCCAATGCAAGGTATCCATGTATCATCTATCTCTTGTGGACCTTGGCACACAGCTGCTGTTACAATGGTAGGTCAGTTGTTTACCTTTGGAGATGGAACATTTGGTGCCCTAGGTCATGGAGATCACAGTAGTTCAAGTGTGCCACGAGTAGTTAAAACTCTTGAAGGACTACGGACCTTGAAGGTGTCATGTGGTTTTTGGCACACTGCTGCAGTTGTGGAGGCTATTGTTGAACCAGAAAGTTCAGGTAGCTCAACTAAAAAGCTATTTACCTGGGGTAGTGGTGATAAAGGCCAACTTGGACATGGTGATACAGAGCCTAGGATTATTCCATCTTGTGTAGTGTCTTTGTGTGACACCAACTTCTGTCAAGTGGCTTGTGGTCATAGCATCACTATTGCTCTTACAACCTCGGGACAAGTATATACAATGGGTGCTGCTGATTTTGGACAACTTGGATATCCTGGAAATGCTGGTAAGCTTCCTACATGTGTAGAAGGCAAAATCAGTAACAATTTCATCGAGGAGATATCATGTGGTTCTCATCATGTTGCAGTTTTGAGCTCAAAATCTGAGGTATATACTTGGGGAAAGGGAGCAAATGGTCAATTAGGTCATGGGGACAATGGTAACAGAAACACTCCCACACTTGTTGAAGCTCTAAGAGACAAGAGAGTAAAGAATGTAGTTTGTGGATCTAATTTCACTGTTGCCATTTGTCTTTACAAGTGGGTCTATCATGCTGGTAGTTCTGTATGTTTTGGTTGCCGCAATTCATTCAATTTCAGACGAAAGCGTCATAATTGCTACAACTGTGGGCTAGTTTTTTGTAAAGCGTGTACTAGTCAAAAATCTCTAAAGGCTTCATTGGCTCCAAATATGAAAAAGCCGTATCGTGTGTGTGACGAATGCTTTACAAAGATAAATATAACCATGGATTCGGGATCCATTCCTAGAATACCCAGAATACCAAGTGGAGATATACCTCGGAATTCCAGTGAGGTAGAAGAGAAGGATTCCTTCGATTCTAAACCACAGAGACTACTTTATAGGCTCTCCTCATTTGATTCATTCAGACGAACTAGTTACCAAAATTCCAAGCAGAATAGAAAATCTGACTCAAGTGGTCATACTTCTCCAGTTAGCGCTGGAAATGTAAAGACTGGAAGCTTTTATACATCAAACATACCAGTACCTTCTTTTCCTGTTTCAAGCCTGTATGCTAGAGCAGCATCTCCAGTCTCTGCAAATTCAAGCCCTCCTCATTCAGTGTCACTTGCATCAGCATTTTCTGCTACTTCATATTCTGAAGTTATTATTGCAGATTCAAATAAAAAAAATGATGGCCTGAAGGAAGAAATAGCGATATTAAGCTCACAGGTAAGTTGACCATAATTGCTGAAGCAGATAATTTTGAATTGCTATCGCATGTGCATGTCTGAATTGTTATAGGGTCATTATAGCCCATCAAGAATAATATGAATGTTGAACTTGTAATTTCAGTGAACTTGTACTTTGGGCTTCACTTTTGTACTCCCTAGGCAAACTTCAATTAACTTCTCTTTGGGAGATTATGGAGAATGCTACTCATAAACCAAGCCAACATGGTTAAAGTGGATAAATGCATCCCACATTTTATGTGATTGTAAAATCCCTTTAAAGCTAAAAGAAAGTTTTATTAGACAACTATAATACTATCTTTGTTGTGTGGTTCAAAATGTTGGGCAATTAAGTACCAACATCTGTAGAATATGAGTGTATCTAAGATTAGAACGCGATGGTGGATGCGCAGCTATACAAGAAAAGTCAAAAAAATAAATGGGATTATATGTAATAAGGTTGGAATGGTGCCAATTAAAGATGAGATGCAAGAGATGTGATTAAGATAATTTAGACATGTGAGAAAAGGATTGATAAGCACACATGAGGTGAGTGGATGAAATGGAAGAAAAAAAGACAGAAAACAAAAGAAAATTTCATAGGAAACCCTTAAGAATGACATGAGATATAGTATGGCCTTACAGAAGCAATAATCATGGATGGAGCTGGATTGATGTCTAGAATTTATGTAGTCTGACCCCACCTAGTGGAATTAAGACTTGTGTTGTTGAATTTGTATTGTAGGCACTAAAAATGAAGTTGATGAACAGTTTTACTGACCTAGGCATAGTGACATTCCTTTGACACTTCCAAGCCTCAATTAAAACACCATGTTTTTCCTAAGGGGAAAAAAAAAGAACACATGTTATTCTTGAAAAAAAAAAAACGTGTTCTCCAAAAGCCATATTTTTAAGCCGTTATCTAAGTACTTATCTTATTTTAGATAACCTAATTTTTTATGGAAAACTATACTATCCTATTTCCCCTAGTTTTCCACTTCCTTTCAAAACTGAATAAACTTCATCCAGAAACGGTTTAAAAGTAACAAGTATTCCTGTTTCAATTTGATCATGTTTTATGAAGACTGTTGCATCCTTATTTTGGATAGCTTTGCATGACTGTATTTTTCAGTTCTCCTAATCAGAGACCTGATACTTTTAGTTGCTGAACCAACCCAAAAGAACCGAATAGGTGTAAAGACATCATGTTGAATTTCATGGCAGTGCTATCATTTATCATATTATTACTGTGGCACCCACATTAGCTGCACATGCAGCATGACTACTAGATGGCCAATTATTAAAATTAGCGTATATGATTAAATTCTTCCTAGCAATTCTCTTTCTGTATGTTAAACACATGCTTTCAACTCAAATGAATTGAAAGAACAATCTACACCCTCATGTTAACTTTTTTTATGCCTGCAGGTGGAGGATCTGACTCTAAAATCTCAACTTCTAGAAGCAGAACTTGAAAGAACAACAAGGCAGTTGAAAGAGGCAATTCAATTAGCTATGGAAGAAGCAGACAAAAATAAAGCTGCAAAGGAAGTAATTAAATCCTTAAGCAGGCAGGTGAGAGAGAAATGGTGGCTTAATAAATGTGTCTTTGTGTAAACTTTTAAGCTTTCATAGTCGATGATGTTGGAAGTTTCACAATAAGTATTTGCTTTTTTGTTTTCTTTCCTCTATACTTATTTAAAAAGATCACTATCTGCTTTGTAACTGCAAACTTGGAAGTTGACACTGTAAACTTTAGACAAAAAGCTTAATAATCTTATTCACGAACAGCCCTAGTTATAGGGTAGAATATTTACAGCTTTAGGAAATATTACAACAGAGAAGAATACCATAAAATACATTTAGGAAAGTATCCTAATTTGAGATTAGGAAACTATCCAAAAGAACAAGATTTAGAAGATTTTTAGAAACTTCTAACAGAATGATGGAAGCAGATGTGGGAAAGGATTCTTTCCTTTTTCTCTTTGAACGCTGCTTTCCTTTCCCTTTTTTCTTGAACGATGCCTTCCTTTTCTTCTTGATTTTCTCATGTCAACACTCCCTCTCAAGTTGGTGAATGAATATCCATCATTTCTCGCTTGGATGCTAGGTCTCCAAATCTTCTAGTTGTCAAACCTTTTGTTAGAATATCAGCTACATGTTTCTCAGATGGAACATAGGATATTTGAATTATACCTTTCTCAAGCTTTTCCTTTACAAAATGCCGGTCAATTGCAATGTGCTTAGTCCTGTCATGCTGCACAAGATTATGAACAATGCTTATTGCTAATTGGTTATCACAAAATAACCTCATTGGCTCACTAACAGCTATCTTTAGGTCTTCTAGGACAATCCGTAGCCATAGCAATTCACATAAGTCGAGTGCCATAGCCCTGAATTCGGCTTTCGCACTTGATCTTGCCACTATGCTTTGCTTCTTACTTTGCCACGAGACTAATTTCCACCTAGAAACATACAATATCTAGTAGTAAACTTCCTATCCACCAATGATCCTGCATAATCAACATCTGTATAGCCTTGTACATCTAAAAAATCACTTATTTTGAATAAAATTCCTTTGCCTAGGGTAGTTTTCAGGTAGCATAATATCCTTCTCATAGCATGCATATGATTTTCAGTAGGACTATGCATAAATTGTCTCACCAAGCTCATCGCATAGGCAATATTTGGCTGGGTGTGTGACAAGTAAACCAGCCGGCCTACCTGCCTTTGATACCTCCCTTTGTCTACTAGTGGGCTGCTGGTTTCTTCTCCTAACCTGATATTAGGTTCCATTAGAGTAGCCATTCCTTTTGCTCCTAACAAACTAGTCTCCTTCAAGAGATCCAATATATACTTATGTTGGGATAGAAATATACCTACTTTGGAGTAGGCAACTTCTATTCCCAAAAAAATATTTGAGTGATCCCAAGTCTTTAATCTCAAAATTCTGAGCCAACTGATTTTTTAGTACCCTCTGTTCTTCAATGTCATTTTCTATCACAATGATGTCATCCACGTATACTAGGAGTGCAGTTACCTTTCCTTTCATTGAGTGTTTAAAGAAGAGAGTGTGATCTCCCCTACTCTGTTGGTAGCCCATCAACCTCATAGCTTTGGAGAACCTATCAAACCAAGCTCTCAGTGATTGTTTAAGGACATAAAGGGCCTTTTTAAGTTTGCATACTTCATCTTCTCTTCCTTCTTTGAATTTCAGTGGCTACTCCATAAACACTTCTTCTTCTAGATCACTATGAAGAAATGCATTCTTCACATCTATCTATTGTTATCTCCATCCATAGTGAACTGCTAGGGATAAGATAATCCACACAGTGGTCATCTTAGCTAGCGGAGCAAAAGTCTCCAAATATTCAATCCCATACGTCTAGGTGTAGCCCTTAGCCACTAAACGAGTCTTGTACCTCTCCAAAGTCCCATCTGCATTGTATTTTAAGTTGAAAACCCATTTTCATCCCACTTAAACTACCCCCTTTGGTCTTGGCACTAGATCCCATGTGTTATTTTTCTCTAATGCTTTCATTTCCTCCTGCATAGCCAACTTCCATTTCTAATCCTTTAAGGCCTCATCTACTGACTTAGGGATGACAATGGTATCTAGAGAAGTCAGGAAGCTTTTAAGTGTTTGGGACAGCTTGTGATAGGATATATAGTGGGCTAGAGGATGTTGAGTGCAACGTCTAACCCCTTTTCTAAGAGCAATAGGCATGTCCAAATCATCCAGGTTAGAAGAAACAGGATCAGGATTAGAAGGAACAGGAATTAAGGGAGAAATAGCTTCAGTACCTGGCTGGGAATCAAATGTTGATCCTTGTTGGGCTTGAGAAATGGGTTGTTGTCTTTTGTGATACACAAAGGGAGAGCCTTTAAAGTTGATTAGGGTTGATGCCTAAGACTTACCTACTTGATCAAGGTTGTTTTGATTGGTAGAATTTTGATCACAATGGCCAGGAATAGGATCTATTTCTATAGAAACAATAGGTGTAGCTGTCTCAGGAGGAATTAATTCTAGACTAGGGAAGGATGAGCCTTAGTCACCTATCCATTGAGTCTCCCCTTGGGGACCAAGGACTGAGGGGCCAAAAAAGGATTGAGATTCAACAAATGTGACATCCTTCGAACCAAGGAATCTTTTAATAGGAGGATGATAACACTTATAACCTTTTTGGATAGGAGAATAGCCAAGGAAGAGACATCTAGGGGCCCTAGGATCCAGCTTGTCTCGATTTTACTTAGGAATGTGGACAAAGGCTACACAACCAAAGACTCGAAGGGGAAGAGATGTATGCTGATTGAGATCAAGAAAGTGTGAGGAAAGACACTAGAAAGGACTTAGATGACCTAGAATTTTGGAAGGAACTCTATTAATTAGATAGGCTGCTGTAACGACTGCTTCCCTCCCGAAATTCTTAGGGATATGATGATGATGTAGGAGAGATCTAGTGACATTCAAGAGGTGTCTCATCTTTCTCTCAGACACTCCATTTTGTTGTGGAGTGTTGATGCAGGAAGACTCATGAATAACCCCTTTTTCTTGGAAAAATTTATGCAAAGACTGATTGAAATAATCCCTCGCATTATCAATCCTAATTTTCTGAATGGGAGTGCCAAATTGAGTCAAAATCATTGAGTAAAACTATACTGATAGCAGCCTTGTCCTTTAGAAGAAATACCCAAGTTATTCGAGTGCAATCATTGATAAAAGAGATGAACCATCTAGTCTCAGAACAATTGGGGATTCTAAATGGCCCCCAAACATCAGAATGTATTAAGGCATAAATGTGTGAAGACAATTTATTGCTAATAGGATAAGAAACCCTATGATGCTTGGAGAGTTCACATACATCACAATGCAAAGAACTAGAAGTACTTAAATAATTCAGGAAACATAGATTCCAACAATTGAAAAGGTGGATGTCCCAGCAGATATTTGACTAAGAGTTGGGTGAAACTGAGATGTACAAGCTAGCTTAGGCTCAGTCCACTAGGCAGCAAAGTCTTCCTCGTTAGAACATACAACCCATTTCTTTCCTCAGCAGCACCAATCATCCTCCAGGTGTCCATTTCCTGAAACTCACATGCATGAGGAGAGAAAATGACACGACAATTAAGGTTTTAGTGAGTTGATGGACAAAAATTAAGTTGGATGATAAGTTTGGAACGTGCAAAACCTGTTGGACAGAAAAATTAGGGCTAAGAGTAACCCTGCCCTAGCCTTTTATGGGTATAGATGTCCCATTGGCAATGAGGATTTGTTTAGGGGTTTTAAGAGTTGTATAGGTATAAAAAAAATGAGAATTGTGGGACATGTGGTCAGTAGCTGTTACGGTCCCTAGAGATAGATTTGGTGATGGGACGAAATACTGTAGTTTCAGAATTAGAAGAAGGGGTTGAGAAAGGTGTTTTTTGTTATGACCCAATGATCCATAGAAGAGCAATATAGTAATAGGTTGATAATAGTTGTTAGAAGATATTTTGAATATTTTAGCATTTGGTTAGAAGCACATAGGTGCTGTTATGCAGTTAGTTACGAGCAATTATGCCTATATAAGGCTATGTAAACGGATGGGATTTTCATGCTTGAATTAATGAAATGCAAATCTTATTCTCTCTATACAATTCTCTCCATTCTCCCTCTTGTTTCTCTCTACTGCTCTCCCTCATTTCTCTCTACATCTTTCCCCATTTTTGTCCATTTTTCCTTTTCAATGTTATGTTCTTGAGTCTATTCCATCATATCCTTCTGATTGCCGATCCAATCCTAGGCTAAACCCTAGGTACATGACAATTGGTATTAGAGCGGTCCTCCTTCGGCTGTGGTTCATGTAATTTTTGTAGAAGATGCTAATTTCTCTTCCAGCCAAGGAAAGTTTTCTGCGAATTATGACCTTAATAGTAGTTCTATCCACTAGCAGC
The DNA here is from genome assembly GCF_014633365.1 of Diospyros lotus. Lineage (NCBI taxonomy): Eukaryota > Viridiplantae > Streptophyta > Magnoliopsida > Ericales > Ebenaceae > Diospyros > Diospyros lotus. The sequence continues at coordinate 35,613,151 of NC_068351.1, read as the reverse complement.
AGATTCAAAGTGGTGAGGAATTCTTGAAGCCGGTTGTAGTTGGGAAAAAGCTAAAGTAGGTAGCTGAAGAAGTCGAAGGTTTTGTCAAAGGGAACAAAACTCCCACTGCAATGTTGGTTCTTCCTCCAGTTGGCAAATCCGAATGCTTCTCTATTACATTGAAGGACGAATAGATGGCTGGAGAACTAGTTAGTCAACCCTTTATATTCAAAACAACACACAACGAAGATGATGAGAAGAAGAGGGGAACACATGTGGTAGTTGGTCAGTTGTATGAGTTTCGGAATGATCGACATTTGAAGGCTGTAGGGTTGCAGATTTCAGCTGCTACCTGTGACAAGGAGCGGCTAAATTCATTGAAGGCATTTGATGTGGACACATTGACAGGTTTTGGCATTATATTGGATCCTCAGACTATGGTACTAGCAACCTTAATTTGGTAGCTATTGCAAACCCAAGGGAAATAGTATGTTACTCTTTGGAAGAAGATGTAGCCTTGTTTGCAATGATTATCATTTTTGTTTCAATTGAGAACCTAAAAATGAAGAAGAAGAGACCTAGAAGGAGGAAGAAGGAAAGAAGGATGAACCAGATAGAGAAGGCTGGAATTGGATGAAGAGCCATGGCTACTTGTTGCAAGTTTTTGGGGACAAGAACTCTCTCAAGGAGGGAGGAATTATCATGACCCAAGGATCCATAGAAGGGCAAAATAGTAATATGTTGATAATAGTTATTAGAAGATATTTTAGCATTTGGTTAGAAGCACATGGGTACTGTTATGCAGTTAGTTAGGAGCAATTATGCCTGTATAAGGCTATGTAAACGGATGGGATTTTCATGTTTGAATTAATGAAATGCAAATTTGATTCTCTCTCTACAATTCTCTCCGTTCTCTCTCTTGTTTCTCTCTACTGCTCTCCCTCATTTCTTTCTACATCTTCTCCCATTTCTGTCCATTTTTCCTTTTCAATGTTCTGTTCTTGAGTCTATTCCATCATATCTTTTTGATTGTCGATCCAATCCTAGGCTAAACCCTAGGTACATGACATTTTCCTACGTCTACCAATGATGTTGATTCCTTAGAGAGAACCTGCAATCTCCTAAGATAAGTCCTCAGAAACTAGGCATAAATTTTTCTGATAATTCCATTGAATAAGTCAAATCTCTAAATACAAGTTTGGTGGGGTAACCACCTTCTAAAAACAAGGAATACAAGGAAAGTGGAGGAGTAACCTCCTTAATTGCAACATAATAACTAATAAGCAAATAAATTTAAAAGAAACACTAACTTAACAAAAAATACAATAATTAATTAATGATAACTAATTCAGAAAATTTAATTTTTGTATTTTCCATGTGTAAACTAATGATACACCAGAGGTTTGCTAACATTACTTCCCTCCTCCAAATCAGAGCGGTCCTTCTTCGGCTGTGATTCATGTAATTCAAAAGGTGTAGCATGTAAGGAAGAATGGAAACTAGTATTGTAAGAATACTCTGCCCAAGACAACCAATCCATCCACTTAGTAGGGTGTGTACTAGTAAAACGCCTTAAATACATCTCTACCGTCCGATTAACAACTTCCATTTGCCCATCAGATTGGGGGTGATACGCTGAACTGAAGCATAGTTTAGTTTCATTGGGACGAAAAAGTTCCTTCCAAAAAGCACTTGTGAAGGTAACATCACGATCACTCACCATTGTTTCAGGAAGACCATGTAATTTAAAAATGTTGTCGAAGAAGAGCCTTGCAATACTTACAGCAGAATAAGGGTGAGCAGTGGCCAATAAATGACAATATTTGAAGAAATGATCTACCACCACTAAAATAACATTTTTCCCATTGGAGGTGGGCGACCCTTCAACAAAATCTAATGATATATCATACCAAACCTGTGCAGGAACGGGCAAGGGTTGAAGAAGACCAGCAGGTTGCAAAGTTTCTGTTTTATGCCTTTGACAAACTCCACAAGTGCGAACAAAGTCACGAACATGGTGTTTCATTCCTGTCCAGTGGAAATCTTTAGCAATTCGTAAGAGTGTCTTTTGATACCCTTCATGGCCTTGATTATGTAAGGCACCTAGGATGGTCTGAATTGAGGGAGAGGATGGAGCCAAGTAAATGCGGCCTTTATAGAATAATAACCCATGCTTAAAACTCCACTGTATTGCTGCTGTACCGTCTTGCACATTGGTTATACATTGCTGAATTTCTGGAGAGTTTTGTTGCTCATGTCGGATGGCATCAAAGAGACTTAATTGGGGCATTGAGATGGCAAGTAAAACAGCTTCTTCAATATCTCTGCAGGTGTAACACCCTAGACTTTGAAAAAAATAATAAATCATTGGGTTTATGGTAATTTGTGATTTATTAAAGAATTAAAGTTATAGGGATATTTATAGAAATAGTGTAAAAAAAAGAATAAGAATAAATCAAATTAATGAGTTTTTTTGAAATTTTAGGGTGTAGGTGAAATAAGGAAAATGAGGTGTGGGGGTGTGTGTGTGAATTTTGGAAGATTGGGGGGCTGTGGTGTGATTTTCGGAAATGGCCCAAGATCACCTTAAAATTAATTGGGCATGCATATTGTTTGAGGGCGAGAGGCAGCGCAGCGGTCGCGCGAGTGGGAGGCCATCGGGCAGGCGCGGGATAGAAATCCGTGCAGGGGGATTGGGTGATTTTTTTGGCTGGAATTAATTCCAGCCAATTCTAGCGCCAAACAGCGCCGTTTGGAGGCGCCAGCTGGTGCCCATGCATGCGGGTGCGCGGCCGTGTCGCGTGGCCAAGCGCACCCCAGGCGCGCCCAGGCCCGCCACGTGGCGCAGCCGTGGCCTTTTCTTGGCCAGCCACCCTTGCCCACTCTCTTGTTGCCACGTGGCAACATTTGGGGGCTCCATGCAGCCCAATTTCTTCACCCTCTTGACCGATTTCTCCTTCCTCTCTCACCTATAAATAGCAGTGATTTCACTGCTGTAACGCGAAAAATTCTGGGAGCACAGAAACTCTGCCCGTGTGTATACGCGAGGTATAAAATATTTTTAAATTTACTTAATAGTACTAATTATAAATTAATGACATGTTTAGTTAAATTAATTAGCAACGTAGCGGCGATAATTAAAATTAATTGCGCGTTTAATTAAATTATTTTATTTTATAAATTGTATAGGAATTGGGATGTGAAATCGACACGAAGCAAGTGGTTGACGAGCGGTAAGGCTTAATATGATTTGCGTGTAAATTTATTTTAGCATGGCTTGTATTAGACTGTGGAAGAAGTGTCTAGGCATGGGGTTGTAGATTTGGGCCGTGTGAGTCTCGAGATAGGGTCCTAAATGAAATCAGTGGGACCACCAAAATCAAGATCAGGGTGAGGTGGACAGGCCTGCATGCATGATGCATTTCACATTATTCTATAATTGTCATGCATTTTAATTTACTGCAACTCATATTGCCTTTACTGAGTCTCTGGACTCATCCCTATATTTTTCCCACTAATCTAATAGGTGGCTTGGGAATCGAGAAGGGAAAGGCGGTGTTGGTAGATGAGCCACCAGTTGGCAGTGACCGTTAATCGTGAGGGTGTGGGTTAACCCCAAATGTTAATAATGTAATATATCTACTGTGTGTGAATTATGAGTGGTGGTTTTGGTTTAACCAGAAGTAAATTGGAATCAAGTTAAGGTTCCCACTATAAGTAAACCCAATAGGTGTAGGGAACTTGTAGCGGTCGGCTACGGTCGAAATCTGAGATATGTTTAAATATGTTTGGTGGTCGAGATAATTTATTGTGCATGTTGGTATTTGTTATTTGAAATTGGAATTATACTCCAAGGGCCTAATCTGGTACGGGACTCGGGTGAGTTTTCGTTGCCTATGCATTTTACTCCCGAATTTTCGACCGGTCGTAGGCGGCGAAGCCTGGACCCCACCCAGGGCGCCCACATTATTTTAATGTTTTATATTGGCAGGGGCATAGTCGTCCTTCGAAGCGGGCCTAGATTGTATTGTGTGTCATGGTGGCACCCAGTAGTGGGGGCCGGGGCATCACAGCAGGATAAGGCATCAGCTACAGTGTTGCTTCAGCCTGCCTTATATTCAACTGAGAAAGTGTAGCCCAAGATTTTTCCTAGCCAATGTTGTGGAGGAGTAAGGGCCTTTTGTTCTAACAGAAACTTGAGGCTGTAGTGATTTGTTTTGACTATGAAATGCTGCCCTCACAAGTAAGAACGCCAATGTTTGATGGCCTTGACTAGGCCAATCAACTCTTTCTCATATGTTGGAAGGTGTCGGTGTCTAGCTGCTAAAACTCTGCTAAAGAAGGCAATGGGTCTGCTATTTTGTAACAAAACAGCCCCAAGGCCCATGTCTGAAGCATCACATTCAATGGTGAAAGGTTGAGAGAAATCAGGAAGTGCCAATACCGGTGTAGTGGTCATGGCCTCCTTGAGTGTTTCAAATGCCTTTGAGGATTGATCACTCCAAACAAAGGAGTTTTTGCGTAACATGGCTGTTAATGGTGCTGCAATGGCGCCGCAATGACGCCATAATTCTGGACAAACTTGCGGTAAAAACCAGTGAGGCCTAAGAATCCGTGTAATCCTCGAAGAGTGGAAGGTTTAGGCCATTCTGTCATTGCTGAAATCTTAGAGGCATCTGCAGAAACTCCTTGAGCTGTGATAATGTGGCCTAAATAGGCTATTTGGGTTTGGGCAAAAGAGCACTTAGATTGTTTTAAGAAGAGATGATGATCTAATAATAATTTGAAAACAATCTGTAGATGGTGAATGTGCTCAACCCAAGTGCTATTGTACACAAGGATATCATCAAAAAATACTAAAATAAACTTCCGTAAATAGGGACCAAATACCTCATTCATGAGAGCTTGGAAGGTGGAGGGTGCATTGGTTAAGCCGAAGGGCATAATTAGAAAATCAAAATGACCATGGTGTGTGCGAAAAGCTGTTTTCTCCACATGCCTCCCTCATTCGAACTTGAAAGTAATCTGATCATAAGTCCATCTTCAAAAATTTAGGGACAGTGGAACTTCCTCCCATGGTCTATGAGCCTACAACTCCTTTCCCTCCACGGCTGTGGCTGCTTTGTTCAGTAGAATTAGTGGGAAGCTTTGAAGTTGATAGCTCCTTTGCGAGTACATCCAGGCAAGCATTGATTGCTTTTTGTCTTGCGAGATTGGCTGTGCGTTCTTCTTGGAATAATTGCACTAATTGTGCTAATTGTTGCAGAAGTTGATCTCCCATGACCACCTACTCTGATACTAAAATGTTACGGTCTCTAGAAATAGATCTAGTGATGGGATGAAATACTGTGGTTTCAGAATTAGAAGAAGGGGTTGGGAAAGGTGTTTTTCTGCGTCTACCAATGATGCGGATTTCTTAGAGTGAACATCTCCTGAGATAAGTCCTTAGAAATTATGCATAAATTTTTCTAATAATTCCATTGAATAAGTCAAATCTCTAAATACAAGTTTGGTGGGGTAACCACCTCCTAAAAAGAAGGAATACAGGGAATGGAGGAGTAACCTCCTCAACTACAACATAATAACTAATCAACAAATAAATTCAAAATAAACACTAACTTAATAGAAACTACAATAATTAATTAATGATAACTAATTCAAAAAAATTAATTTTTGAATTTTCCATGTGTAAACCGATGGTACACCAGAGGTTTGCTAACAGTAGCCCTTGAGTCTAGAATCCAAATGTCATCCTTAGTAGTTTTTGTGGCAGTTAAAGAACAAAATTGAAAGCTATTACCTGAGGGACTACCTTGTTGGGCAATGGAACACGATCCATCTTGGATAGTTTTCAAAAACTCCTTTAGTTTGCTGATTCCATGAGCATTAAGCTCCTATTCACCCATTGCATCTGTCTTTTCTGCAACCTCTTCTTGTTTGTTGGAGAGATATGCTTGATCCCAAGAGGGTATGTTTTTGAACCCTCCTATTTTTTGCATCACAGTTTCCTTCCCGTGCAACTTGAAGCAAGTTTCTTGAGTATGCTTAGGTTTCTTGCAATAGGAGCACCACGGGCCTTCCTTCCCTTGTGATTTAGATTGCCCATCTGCCCGCCCTTGTTGAAATTTGAACTTTGATCCCTCTCTTCCATTAGTTAACATGGCAGACCCTTTGGAATTGATTTCTCCCAGCATGACTATTCTCCTATTCTCTTAACTCTGGACAACAGCGAACACTTCATTGAGGGGTGGAAGCTTTTCTCTTCCAAGAATTTGAACCCTCACTTAGTCATATTCAATGTTTAGTCCAGTTAAGAACTCTACAATCCTATCTCTTTCAAGTGTAGAATTGAGAGTGGTTGCATATTTACCACGTACCATTTTAATGTTTTGGTAGTGATCAAGTTCCAACCAATAGCCATTCATTTTGTTATAATACTCAGTAACAGTTAGAGCCCCTTGCTTAGTACTACTCAATTTCATTTTGATTTCAAAAATAATCGAAACATCCTGGACTTTAGAGTAGGTACATCTAACTGACTCCCATATATCTTTAGCAGTGGATAAAAATATATAATTTCTACTAACCTTCAGCTGCATAGCATTCCATAGCCATGACATCATAGAGTCCTATATATCCCATGCTGGAAATCCGGGATCCGATGCATTGGGACTTGGAGCAGTTAGATGATCAAGCTTTCCCTTTCCCTTTAGAAAGGTTTTTACCAATTGAGCCCGCTGCAAATAGTTCCATCCATCCAACTGGTAAGATGGGTGCATCCAGGGTAGATCCTCGGTAGGTAGGCCTCCCGGTGGAGTATCAAAGGTGTTAGCTTCTCTCGAGGTCACTGATGGGGCAATCTCAGAAATCTCAGACATGATTTCAAAGAGATAGATGGGGTAGAGTAGTGCAGTGAAGCAGGACAATAGGTATTACTTGAGGAAAATGACAATGAAGGCTAAAAGAAGCACATAGAACTAGAAGGGAAATGAAGGCCGGAATTCTTTTAGAATCTTGGCTCTAATACCATGTAAACTCTAGACAAAAAGCTTAATAATCTTATTCACAAACGGCCCTAGTTATAGGGTGTTATGGTCCACTACAGGGTATGAGACTTGTCTCACATTGGAAGTTCAGGCTCCTGGTGTGGGGTTTATAATCTCTTGGGCACCCTTCCCTTAACAGCTAGCTTTTGAGGGTGAGTTCTACTCGAGGGTTGTAACAGTGGTATTAGAGCAACGCTCTTGGGCGTCGATCGCTACCAAAAGAATCCTAGCCATGGCCGACGGAACAAGGATAAAACAAATAGAATCTCAGCTACAACAAGTGACTACGACAATGGCGGAGATGCAGAATCGGACGGGGACACTCGAACTTTCTATTGGAGCTAGAGTCGATTCCTGAATTGAGCAAGCAATGGAACATTGGAGGCTGGAGAGCCATGAGCAGAGCACTCTGCTTTGGGAACAAATGATGGAATAGATGCAACTGCCAACTGATTGCGCGAATGTTTGCCAATCAATAGCCAGTAAGACTCTCACCTGATCTTCCCCCCTGGAGAAAGAACGGAGCCCATTTTTCCTAGCGTGGGAGTAGAACCTCGGCCGGTGGGGACGTCGGACTTCGAGTTCGATACGGACACGGTGGGAGAGAATATAAGAGAAAGGAAGCTAGGAGCTTCGGTTAATCGGAACCACCCAAGCTATCCTATGCCAAAACTCGAGATTCCATTGTTTGAAGGAGACCATCTGAGGTGGTGGACAAGGAGATGTGAAAGAGTATTCTCCCTATATCAAATTCTAGAACAACAGAAGATCACCATGGCTCTTGCTTATCTGAATGATATGGGAAATGCTTGGTATCAAGGGTGGATTGTAGCAAAGTAAGGAAGTCCTTGGAGTGTGTTTGTAGATGATTTGTGTTAAGGTTCGAAGATAGAAGTATGAGGGGCATAATTGAAGAGTTTAATAAACTCAAACAAGAAGGAACGGTTCAAGCTTACTAGCTCAAGTTCAAGGAGCTGAGATCATTGATGATGGTGCATAGTCCTCATTTATCCAAGGAGTACTTTGTTTCGAGTTTTATTAGCGGCCTAGGGGATGAAGTGAGGCCTGTGGTAAAGATGATACAGACCTATACAGTGAAGCAGACTGCAGAGAATGCAAGGTTACAGGAGATGATTATTGAAGCATTGATAAAAAAAATAGAGGAACCAGGCGAGAGGAGTAATCATAGGAGGGTGGCAGGCCAGGAATAGAATGGCAGCAAGAGAAGTAGGATCCCAAAGTAAGGGCATCCTAGCCTTACCTTACACCAACCCTGCCCCTACCACTGGAAGTAAACTGATGGAGCATATCGGAGAGACAACTGGACAAGAAGGGGAATTACATGTGGTTGTCAGCAGCCAACCATTCATCCAAAGAAAGGTACAATAAATTGACTCTCTTAATCTACTTTTGATTGAGTATAAGGACCTCTTTTCAGAACCCCATTCCCTTTTAGCCAAAAGACCCTTTGATCACTCTATTAACTTGAAACCCCAAGCCGAGCCGGTGAATTTAAGATCATACCAATATCCCCCAGAACAGAAAACTGAAATTGAAAGACTCATCAAAGACATGTTAAGCAAATCACTTATCCAGCCCAGCAACAGCCCTTTTGCTTCACCCGTTTTGCTTGTTAAAAAGAAAGATGGTTCATGGAGATTTTGTAGTCAGCACAAAATCTCCATGAACCATCAAAGACAAGTCCCATACCTTGTAGTGGACCATAACATAGGGTAGAATATTTACAGCTTTAAGAAATATTACAACAGAGAAGATAAACATAAAATACATTTAGGAATGTATCCTAATTTGAGATTGGGAAACTATCCAAAAGAACAAGATTTAGAAAATTTTTAGAAACTTCCTAACAGCATGATGGAAGCAGATGTGGGAAAGGATTCTTTCCTTTTCTCTTTGAACGCTGCTTCCCTTTCCCTTTTTTCTTGAATGATGCCTTCCTTTTCTTCTTGATTTTCTCACATCAACGGACACCTAAAGTGGGATTAACATTCAGGATTTAGAGTTGTAGCCTGCTGAAGTAGTAGATGCTAAGGTCTCAGATACAATACACATGCAGATATCTCTTAATATGCACATGTCAGCCCGTGGATATTACAATGTTCCAGACTTAAGACCTGGTTGGAAATTGAAGAATATTACAATATGAATCAGCTAATAACTTATAAATATTCCTAACAGATTCATTATTTGACTTAACATGGATGTATTTTTCTATCATCTTTGACTTGTTGGTAATTAACACTGAAAAAGTTTTTGAGCAATCTGTGAAAATAGGTTGCTCAGAAATCATTATTTGTAAATCACTAGCCTCATGCTAATCTCTTGTTCAGTCTACAATTCTCTTTTCTGCTTTTCATTTTCATTGTTCTGTCACTGTGGATTGAGTCAACTTAATTTGAATTCAAGGCATCTTAACAGTTCTCCACCTGAGCTTGAACGTTTGAAGCAAAATCTCCACCTTCTTCAAAATGGTGTTGAAAGAGCATTGCTAAAATGACCTCACTAGCACCCAATGAAATTCCAACAACTTTACTAAATTGAAGAGCCCTTAAAAAATTGCATCTAGGTGGCTCAAAACCAAAGTGGGTTAGAACTAAATTAGATCAACAACTAAAATTGGGTTGACTAACCAAAAATGATTTAGATAGTTAATGACTCGAACAGAGTGATAAAACCACCAAGTTGGATCAAACTCCAATGTCAAAAGGTCCAAAAGACCAAAACTAACTTGATTGGCACATATAATTCAGGTCAAAATGCTATATTTGGTTACTATACCACTCAAAAGAGATCTGGATGCCATCAAAACCATCTTGGTCCTGTGCCAATGTCAAAAATTAAAAATCAAAAATCAAGTGGATCACTTGTTCAAAATAATTGAATGGGGTCATAAAGTAAACTGCCCAAATTTGGAGCTAAATCAAAAGTCTCGAAATCAAATAATTTACCAATGGGTCAAGCTAAAATTCCTGATGGTTTCCCCAAGATGTCATTAGTCTAAATGGAGAGGAATGTCTGATGGTCTTTTGTCTTGTCTGGTCAACACACTAGCAACAAGCAAACCGTCAATTGGTGGCATAGGTTTGAGTCGGTGGTAGCAATGGCCAATGAGCACCTTTAATTGACTAAAAACAAGCTTTTTCCTTGCTAGCTACTGTGGCAAAAATGATGGTGAGACAGTCTGCTCTTCTCACTGGGTTGGCTGGCAGAACAAAATTTGTGTCCTTAAATTGAAAAGAAATTTTCGGTATTTGGAAATTCTATGTACTAAAACTATATTTGATTATTAAGGGCTGTGATACAACTTGTTAGGAGTTGCTTTGATCCAACTTGTTAGGAAAAAAATAAATATAGAACTAAATTTTGTAACATCCATGCGCAAGATTAAAATTAGAAACACACAGATTTAACGTAGCTCAGCAATGTGCCTACGTCCACAGATGGAGGAGGAACTCAAATTCACTACGTGAATTGTCACAACCCAGAAGAGGGGCCATGACCGGAACTATTTCCTAATAGGACTACGGACCTATTAGGGAATAATAAACCTCATATTAGATCATCTAATATCAATGTCAATAAAATGTATCAATCTAATTCAAGGCTTATTATCAGTGTATGAACATGTTCAATCTCAGATTCAATATCTCACATGAATTATAGCATTGTGAATAACATTACTGGGTCAACATCCCACAGTCACATCATAATGCCCTTAAGCCCTCATTGGGTTTTGTTGAGGCTTACACCATTCAGACTGTCAGAGTAGCAGACATCGCAGTATAGGATTCTACTCTGTATATGCCATAGGCACGCTCCTGGGTACAACATTGATTGCACTGACTTAGAGCAGTGCACTGACTGTGGGATGAATCCAACTATTCATAATTTGTAATTAATGACATGTTCATTGATTTATGTCCCCACATAGTGGGATAAAGGCTGGATATGTTGTTGTTGTTCATTGATTTATGTATTGTATGACACTGGTACTTAGATGGGATGACATCTATACATGATTGGCTTGTGACATTCAGTTATTCTTATTAGATTTCATGATGAGCCCATTGATTAGACTGTTTATGCATTGGCATTAACCTTAAATTACTTGTATTGAGGCTTTCTAGAGGGGCTCACAGTCCTAGGGGATAGTGCTGGTTATGGCCCCTATTTTGGGTCGTGACAAGAATAATAGGCTTACAGAAGAAAACTATCTCACCTAATCCCGAGAATCCAAAACACTCAAACTCACAATCTCACTAAGATTATCACTTAGTGCCCCACTACCATCTAAGAATCATATGTAAGGCTTTATTAAAGAGAAAATAAGATAGGTTAGAAATTCAAATCCTATCTCTATCATACATACGGTTGGGGTGAACTGAATTTGAATTTTAAGACAATTTCAAAATCTTATCAGAAATCTGTCTCAATTGGCAAATCATAATTAACTCAACATTGCAATCCTACGTTATATTAAGTGAAGGGGGATAACCAATGGTTTTGTTTGTTGGGGCTTGCTCCCACACAATATCATCCGCAAGTAACTAATTCCAGAATGAAGTTTAATCATGCAATTGACACCAAGTACCAGCCATCTAGAGACGAAAAAAAAAATGGCTAGGAAGATATAGCATGTTTATTCCATTTGGAAAAGTTTCCTTTATGGTACAAAGTATCAAATTTTTTGTAGACTGGTGGCAAATTTTCAAGCATTTGGACTCTGGTCTGCATAACTGCTGGAGCAATTATTTATTATTTGCACCTAAGAATGTTATCCTTGTCTTCTACTTTGCAGCCCTTTAGTTTCCTTAGTATAACTATACCATCATGTGGCGTTATACAGTGTGATGTCAGTGTTATGTTTTGCTAAATTTCAGGTGCTAAGAGTCTAAGACATGCATCGGGGGTGTTATGTGATGATAAAATCCCATTAAAATTAAAAGGAAAATTCTATAGGACAGCTATAAGATCAGTTTTGTTGTACGGCTCAGAATGTTGGACAGTCAAATACCAACATGAGCAAAAGACGAGTGTAGCGGAGATGAGGATGTTAAGATGGATGTGCGGCCATGCAAGAATAGATAAAATTAGAAATGAAGTTATTTGTAATAAGATAGGAGTAGTGCCAATAGAGGAGAAGATGAGAGAGACTAGACTAAGATGGTTTGGTCATGTGAGAAGGAGACCAAGAGACACTCCTGTGAGGAGAGTTGATGAAATGGAACAATTAATCAAAAAAAGAGGTAGAGGCGGACCTAAGAAGACTTTGAGGAAGACATTAAAGTTTGATATGAAGTGTATGGATTTCAATGAAGATATGACAAAAGATAGAAATACATGGAAGTCTAGAATTCATGTAGCCGACCCCACATAGTGGGATAAAGGCTGGATATGTTGTTGTTTAAGAGTCTAAGACATACCAGCGGGTTTGGAAGTATCCATTGGGGAGCATATGTATTGCCATTCCTACTTAAGGATGTTGTCATGCTCCCTAGAATCTCTTGTGGCCATCCCCACCCTTATGAGTGAGCTTCCTAAGTCCCCATGTGATCATGAAATCCTTTCCCTTCTTCAATTGAGTGTAGGTGTCCCCTTGGAGGTACTTGCTTTTGGCCTTAGTGGCAGTGATATCTCTGCATCCAACATAGTGGCTTCTCGTAGATTAGCTAAGCTCCACTAAAGACTAATACCAAATTTCATGACCCAATTACTCTCTACCATGTGTGGCACTCGGCTAGAGCCAAGCCCTCTTGGTACCAAATTAAGCTTAACCCATGTGTTTCAAGAGCAACTGAGAGAAAGATCTAGCGAGCTGGTTGTAGACACAGCTTGGAGAATGCTTTTATTCACTTGCTTAACCGATGCTAGGATCTAATCGATCTAATGGCTAATATCAACTTCAAGAATTCTCTACCAAAATATGTGAGATAGTTATGCTACATGAGGACACCTAGAACCTTACATGACTCGTCATATGACAATAGATTTCTGGGGATGCTAGAATGTTCAAGTTGTGTGCCATGCAGCTGCTTATTTCACATCCTTTCTGCATGGCATTTAACCTCAGGGTGTCATGATTTGACACTGAGCTATATTAGTAATGGTTAGGACTTAGGAATGATATTCTTCGAGTCCTCAGCTGGCTTTCTGATTCTTATATTCTTGACATCTTCCTGTGCATGGATTTCTTGTCTTATGCTTCCTTCCAGTGTCACAACTTTCATATACAAATCCTATATAGAATAATGTGACTGGCATTTTTAAAATTGTAAACCAAGCAAATCTTTTGTTTGGAAATCGAAGGAACATCATGAGCCACATCATTCGTTATAGAAATTTTGGGTGGAATTTTTTTTTTCTTTTTTACAACATGGTGTTAACTTGTATTCAAGCCAAGGAGTAGTCATTTTACGGTAGGATGCTTTTTGTTAGATAGTAAAACCTGCAGAACCACTCTTCAGCAAACCCCTATCAAGTTACGTAGCAAAAGAAAAAAGTAAAAACCCTATCCAAGTAGACGGTGGCTTGCAGATTTCTCTTGAGTATTAATGGCAGTAACTGGTACGAATTTACAGCTTTTTACTAATCAAGCAACCTGTTCGTTTGCAACTTGAAAATCAGAAGTATGAAGTTGGGAACACAAGTTTTTGAGAATATTACTCTCTTTGTTGTATTTTATTGTTCTAGGATTACAATCACCACACTCGTCATAGACAATATTTTACTAGATTATAATTCAATTGTCTTGCAGTTGAAAGATATTGCTGGAAAAGTGCCTCAAGACTCTTCTCACAGCATAAAACCGAATCTTCTTGATGAAACCACCTCGAATCCTCTGAGTCCATCTACTTGGAACCATTTGACTGGCAAAACATTTCTTGAGCCTTACTCTGATAGCCAGATTTCGGGTCCAATTTTCTTAAACGGATCCAGTGGAGAATCAGAAAAATTAGATGGAGATACAGAATGCAAAAGTTGTCCCTAGACAACTCCTTTCACCCAGCTAAAGGCCTGGAGTCTGTTATGATCTCTGATGGATTTGCTCCAGGTAATTTTTGCTTTCATATTTTAGAAACTTGCTAGTTACTGGCTTTTAGGTATAATATCTATAACTAGAAGTTGCATTTGATTGGAAGATAAACGGAAACCATCACGTATTTGCATTTGCTAAGAAGCCAACGCCCTTCTAATCTTGCCAATTTTCTGAAGATTTCCTCTTTTATAATTTCAATATTGTTCAAAATGCTTGCTGACAGTAAAATTGCTTCTGTTAACATCCAAAAGAGATCACCAATATCCCATACTTGATAAGCTTTCTATTGGAAGGATCTACTCTTTGCAAAAATCATTTCTTAATTAAATTGTGATACTTCTATGTCACGGTCAGCAGCCATCATGATGAAAAATCCATGAATACATAGGAAGTGCCTGGTTATTTTGTTGTCAATTTCAGATACTTTTTTTATTTTTTTATTTTTATCTGACTCTGCTGTTATTACATTGTTCATGCTAACACTTCACTGTTTTTCAATGCATAGTTGGGAAAACTTGAACGAGACACCTGCCAATAGGGGGTGGGGGCTGAAGATAAGATCAAGGTGTGTTGTGTGTGAAGCATCTCAATTGCTAAATCTCTATCAATTTGAGCACGCGCATTAGAAAAATGGGAGGTGATTGATTGAGTGGTTCTTTGAAAAAGAAATTCTCAATTCTCTGCTTGCTAGAAAATAGCAGGCAAAGGGTGTAAACTCAACTCTCCTGCACAGCGTTGAACGTTAGCTGATAGGAAAATGACAGAAAGTAGATAGGAAAATTTTAGACCATTGTACATATATGTGAATGCCACCTACACCTACACCTACACCTACACCTACACCTCTCTCTGCAGTTGCAGAATCTTTTTAGATCTAACATGCTACGTACTTTTTTCTCCACTCATATGATTACCCTGTTTCTATTTGTCTTGTTTCTGGACTGTAATTGAATAGGTCTGTTCACACCTGACACACCGATGCTCCAGCTTAGGCGCAAATAGAAACCCACAAATGTCTCCAATGAGATGTCAATGTCATATGAAAGTATACATCTAGGAAGCGAATTCTTCCTATTGGCTAACACCCCCCATTAACAGATGAAAACTTAAAAGGCAATTATTTTGGCATCCTAAAGAGATTCATAGCTTATCATCTAGGCAGCACCGAAACTGGATTTTTCGAAAAAAGCTGTCCAGATTCTAGATTGGTGAATGTTATGTTTTATAGCATAAAGCAGACGATTTGTCAGCCAGCTTCCTTTCCTTTCCTTTCCTTTGCATCATCATCCATAGTTTGGCCAATGATTTCTTGAGCATCTTGCAGTGCTGACGACTCCGCATCAGCAGCAAACAATATCATTTTAACTATTATGAAGAATACTAAGAACAATTAAAACGCTATTATACATAGGAAATATCTTACGGGGGAGGGGCTCTCCAACTCACAGAGTCTTGACAAACATCTACATCTCTCAGCTTTGCCAAATAGAAATCTCTTTCTTTTTCCAACGAGTCCACAGATAGCTTAAGATCCAGTGATCTGAGTTGCAAGCACGCATCACAACTTCGCTGCATTAATATTACAAAATGTCTTTTATATGGTAGTTTGATATTTTACAGTGCTTGCTTTCCTTACATTGTGTTTTATTATCTATACTATTATATAAACAAAATACTAGATTCTTGTGTTATGAAATTCTAATTAATAAATTACTTTCCTAAAATAATATCTTTTATGTATTTTTCTTAAAAGTAAAAATTAATTATTATATGAACAAAATTTAAACACATAACCTCTAAATAACAATTAATTTTTAAAATAATTTCACTACACTAAGACTCGTTTTTTTGTTGGGTTGCTTATAAAAAAGTTTAAACCTTAATTACAAAAAAAAAAGGTTATTATAATCCCTGATCAACAGGCTAATGACTTTGTGTGCTTCTTTGGCAATATTATTATTTTAAATAAAAAAGAAATAAGGAAGGGGTCCACAAATTTTTTTATCAAGAATATAGTGAGTGTTCCATTAAGAAAAAGTATATAAAGTAGGAGTGGGGATCAATGGGCCTCAAAAATATGGGCTGGGGCTCAAACCTGATTCGTGAGCTTCCATCTTTGGGCTTGGCCCAATTTCCTATCCCGTGGTTACCTGTTAGGGTTTAGGGTTCATACACAACTATATACACGTTCTGCTTCTTCTCCGGACGCTGCAGATTCGTTTCAAAGAGAGAGAGAGAGAGAGAGAGTGAGAGAGCGAGAGCCATGGTGCACGTCTCCTTCTACAGGAACTGTAAGATCCACTGATTCTCTGATCCATTCTTCGCATCGTTCTAAGAATCAATCTATATAAGAACGAGAACATGTATAGACGCGTATCCGTAGCTATGTAAAGTGTCATGTTTGTTTTTCTTTATTGCAAATTTGCTTTTGCCCCTCGATTAGGAGCTTGATCTGCTTGACTAGTGCTCCTAGAAATGTGGTTCTCCATTCAATCACTTGTGACGTTGTACTGTTTCGCTTTTTTATGCCTTTGTTGTTTGCCGAGAGACCCACCTTGTTAATGTTAGATGATAAAGTGGCGAGATTGAGTTTTCTGAACTTGGCGCGTTTACTTGTTTTTTCTTTATTAAAAATATTGAACTGAGACTGATAATTTATTGGACTTTAATTTCCTGATACGTTTTTTATTTTGCTAATGCTGTTATTCGTCGTCGACTATACGCAGTACGACCGTTGTTTCGTTTATGATGAACAAGAGAGAGAAAATAAAGAAAATAATGGATATTTATGCTTCCCTGATTGTTAACCTACTGGAAACTCCCTCAGCTGGGTTGTAGCCTTTTACGAAAATTTTATGCTTTGTGAGCCTGGATGAAATTAATGGCCAAATATAACTGGGTATGATAATGTTCTTATCTTAACACCAAGATAAGGATCGCTACAGAGAATCTATAATGTCTGTTGTGCTTGCAAGAGTGATAAATTGTTGTATTTCTGATCTGTACCCATAATTTTGAACAATCTTAGATGGGAAGACCTTTAAGAAGCCTCGTCGTCCCTACGAGAAGGAGCGGTTGGATGCTGAGCTGAAGCTCGTGGGTGAGTATGGGCTTCGGTGCAAGAGGGAGCTTTGGAGGGTTCAGTATGCTCTGAGCCGCATTCGTAATGCAGCAAGGATGCTTCTTACCCTTGATGAAAAAAATCCCCGCCGGATCTTTGAAGGTGAAGCTCTTCTACGAAGAATGAACCGTCATGGACTTTTGGATGAGAGTCAGAATAAGCTCGATTATGTCTTGGCCTTGACTGTGGAGAACTTCCTTGAGCGCCGCCTCCAAACACTTGTGTTCAAGACGGGTATGGCAAAGTCCATTCACCATGCCAGGGTCCTCATCAGACAGAGGCATATCAGGTAAATTTCAGATACCTTACGGATGCGAGGCTTAAAAATTCAAAGTATTGGAGTGGGGGGATGTTAAAAAACAAATAATTTGAAGGTAGGTTGATTTGCATGGTTCTCGACTTTTTTTCTCTTTTTTTTTTTTTTTTTTTTTGAGGGGGGGGGGGGGGGGGGTGGTTTGGGGGGATTAATCCAAGTAGTTAGTAACTTGTCTGCTATTGATTTGAATTGCTGAGCTTGTTGACAGAGGTAGAAAAGAAAGAACAAGGCATGTTATTTTTGCTACTAGAATGTATGGTTATAGGTAAATCTAAGTGGACTAAACACTATTTTTTTGTTGTCCTGAATGTTTTCTATGTGCTCTATTTCGAAGACTTACCACACTTAGATACAGGACTTGAGGTAAAACTTGCAGTTACTCCAGTAGTAATAGTATATAATGTGTTAGGGACTGCAATGTGTTCCTAAAAGGCATGGAATGCTTTTGAAAGCATGGATCATTCCTTGATTTAAATTTTGAACAATCTTCCAGCCTCCAGGCACTAGGACTTATTTGATTCCTCAATAGTCTTCCATACCCTGATTGGATGATTTCCTACCATTTGTGATTGGCTTAAAACCGTGCTAGTAGTCTTTTAAGGGCTCCCAGTCCAGTCTATAGTTGATTGAGATATCTGCTTGGGCATGCAGGGGCTAAATTAGTTATTAGGCGCCTCTTTTATGGTTGCCAGATTCAAGAGGAACATAATTTATTCCTCCTAAGCTTATCTGATCTGAATGTTTCCTATCAGTGTTTGTTCACTGACATAACAATGCACAAAACCTAATCCCACTAATGTAACGTGCGGTCTGCTGACCAGTGTTAATTATCTGAAGATAGAAAATTAACTTCCTCCTCGGGGGCTTTTTCTCATCTCCAACGCCAAAAAGTCCTAGGGAGAAAGTGCTGAAAGTGTAAAAGAGTTATTTCAGCTCATCCATGAATTATCATATAGCAAAAGGTAACATTTACTTACATGGGGAATTTGCGATCATGGAAGTTGATCAAACCTGGCCCAATATATTGCACTTTGTGCCCATTCAGGAGTTGTCGGCTTAGGATTGTTATGACATTCAATCATTCACAAACATTTGCTGCTGGTATATCCTGTTTCAAAGGACCACCTATTTTCAAATTATTTTACTTTCCTAGCTTCCAAGTTTGGGGCATCTCTATATTTTCTTTTAATGCTCTGCATGTTTTACAATATTGGGAATTCCTTATTCTGGGCAGGGTTGGAAGGCAGGTGGTGAACATCCCATCTTTCATGGTAAGAGTGGACTCTCAGAAGCACATTGATTTCTCACTCACGAGTCCTCTGGGCGGCGGGCGCCCTGGTAGGGTAAAGAGAAGGAACCAGAAGGCAGCTGCCAAAAAGGCTGCAGGGGGAGATGGAGACGAAGAGGAGGAAGAATGAGGCGGGCTGACAATGGTGGTAATAATAGGGTTTGTCTGTTGCCATCCTATTTTGGTATAATTTAGTTAATTCAGTTTTGGCCTTTTGATTTGATGGGAGACTTGGTGGTACTGGTATTTGGAAAGCATGTTTTTGATTGCATTTTGCTATCTGGATAATAGTTGATTCAACAAATTTAATGAATTTCTTTGTCTTTTTGGTGAGGAAGGATATATTGTGTATCTGAATTGTTTTCCTCTTGGCACCACCCAGGACAATGGACATTTCCAAGGAAAAGTGAACCAAACAAACTAAGGGAAAGTGCCAAATTTTGAATGAAAGGGTGTCCTTGTGAGGACAAAACTAATACCTTGGGATATATATATATATATATATATGCCTTGTGTGTCATGGCCGTATTCTTTGACGCTTACATATTATGTGTATTTACTTGTTAAAACAATGGATTGCAAGAGTAATATTAAATACCTCAGATAATGCGACCATTATAACATCTCAAGAATTCAAACATTGAATAAGCAATAATTTGTTAGCTTTATTCCACACATGATCATAAATACCCAAAATACCCATTTTAAGTTAAAATCAAACAAATGAAAATGCTATTTAAACAATTAAATTTGATATTTTGTATATCATCACAAAAATCAAAAAGCTTTAATGTCCAATGAGCAGTTCTTGAAGTTCCATTTTCCAAATAGCATTTCCCATTAATTAAATATAAAAATATATTAGTGGTGTAATTAAAATGAATGCAAAAAATAGATTTATTTATTTTGTTAGAAACTTTCCAAAGTCCAGCTCAAGTTAAAAGACTAAAATATCCTAAATTCGACGCGCCAAACGGCAAGCATCGGTCAAGGCATTAGAATTTAGAAACCAAATGGATCGAATGAATGAATAATAAATAAGCAAACCCTACTCTTAAATTTCTTTGGTAACCCAAATCAACTCCACAACCTCCAACGCCAAGAAATCGAATCCAAGAGATGATGGATTCCATCAACTTCCTCAAAGGCTACGGCAAAGTGAATCCGGTCGAAGATCACAAATCGCCGCCGGCCAATCCCACTCCCACTCCAAGCCCCAGTCCCCTCAGGAAGCCTGTGATCGCCGCCCTCTCTCTGATCACCGTTTTAACGATCATCCTCGTCGCCTTCATCGGAGCTCTCGCGTACGATTCCCTCACCGAATCACCCGAATCCGAGTCCACCGAGTCCGTCTGCTCGGTGACTCAGTTTCCCCATTCCTGCTTCGCCTCCATCTCCGCCCTCGACGCCGAGCCCGACCCGGACCCAGAAATCATCTTCAACCTCTCCCTCCGGGTCGCCGCGAACGAGCTCCGGAACCTCTCCTCGCTGCCCAAGATTTTGATCTCCAAGTCCAACGACCCGAAGACCGAGTCGGCGCTGAGGGACTGCGTGGAACTGTTCGGCGATGCGCTGAGTGAGCTCAGCAAGTCAGCGGCGGCGATGCAGGTGGGCGGCGGCGAGAGGATGCTGACGGCGGCGAAGATCGGGGACTTGAAGACGTGGATCAGCGCGGCGATGAGCGATCAGGAGACGTGCTTGGATGGGCTGGAGGAGATGGGATCGACGGCTGTGAATGAGGTGAGGGCGAAGGTGCAGAGATCGCGAGAGTACATGAGCAACAGCTTGGCAATCCTCTCTAACATGGACGCCCTTCTGGCCAAGTTCAAGCTCACCATACGCTGATTGATTGATCGATCGATCGATTAAAGCTTCCATTTTTAATTTACATATATTATTATGGCGTTAATTTGTATCCGTCGCTTCTGTCTTTTCATAATTTGCATCCATCTATTATTATCGTATCGTATTTTACTTCCTTTCTCTCTTTGCTCCCATCTCTCCAGCCTTCACCCTTTTCGGTCCATTGGGATTATTTGTGATAAATAGCATGTTCACAAATTATAAAAAAATTATTAAATTTTAATTTAATATATAATTTTATAATCATCATGTTAATAAAATATTAATATTTTAATATAAAATTTAATGACCTTTTTAAATTTTAGTATAAAATTAAGTACTTTTTTTATATTTTTATTCAAAATTCAATAATCATATTTAGCTATTCACCTTATTAGTCATTTTAATATTTTATTAATTTTTTTAATGATAATTATAGAATAACATATTAAATTAAAGTTAAGTGATTTTTATATTTTAATATAAAATTTAATAATTATTTATGATATTTAATTAAATTTAAAATAACATACTAAATTTTGTTAGGGTTGTTTATTGATCTAGACGAGACTTTACTAGCTCTAGATTAGACTAATCAAGATTGAAATTTTTAAGATTTCTAAACTAAAAATCAAACTAAACCAATTCAATTTTAATCGGTTTTAAAATAACATACTAAATTTTGTTAGGATTGTTCATTGATCTAGACGAGAGTTTACTAACCCTTGATTAGATTAATCGAGATTGAAATGTTTTAAGATTTTTAAACTAAAAATCAAACTAAACCAATTCAATTTTAATCATTTTTAAAATAACATACTAAATTTTGTTAGGGTTGTTCATTGATCTAGACGAGACTTTACTAGCCCTAGATTAGACTAATCGAGATTGAAATTTTTAAGATTTTTAAACTAAAAATCAATTCAATTTTAATCGGTTTTAAGTATTTTTTATTTTTCTATATAAAAATATATACATATATATTCAAATAATATTATTTGTTTTCAACCAATTTGCAATCTTAGATTAGTCCCAAGACCGGACCGAAAACTGGTTGGAGTAAAAATGTGAACTAAAGAACCAAAATTTGAACACTCATAGTGACCATTAAACTTATGGGGGGTTTCTTTCTTTTGAGGTATATAATAATAATAATAATAATAATAATAATAATGAGGGGGAGGAGGAGAATGCATGAAAACACACTCTAATAAGGGACAACATTAACTTTTAACAATTTTATAAAAATTCAAATAAAAAAAAAAATAATGTACATTCCATAAGTTCCACTATTTTCTCATTCCAATTCTAAGTGATTTGGAACTGCCCAGGTCCTGGGAACCCTTGTCCTCCACATGGACAATCATTGTGCACAGGCAACGTATTATTCATTCTCTATAGAGCAAATGAGATAGTAACTGCGAAAGGATTGAATATAAAGCCCAGTTCACTAACCGACATGACTACGCACAAGGTTGGTTGAAATATATTTCAAGTTTCACCATCACATTACATAAGCAAAAGAAAAAACAAAGAGTGGATAATATAGAATAAGTACTTAAACAAAAAAAGGCAAAGAAAAACTTAACAAGAGACACTTGAGAATGATACGAGTTCTTGTGTGTACATGGATAAATAAAGATAACTGACGAGCTAAAATTTATATAGGCGTCCCCACAACAACATGTGCAAGTTCTTATGGAATAGTGCAGGTGCAACAATTAATAGGACAAAGCTGGAAGGCTCGGCAGTTTTAGTGGTGAAGATGTGAGCATCACATGAGTATTAAAAGCTTACTTTCAGTGTAAAGGAGCATGACTAGATAACCCATCAGCAATACAAGTGGGAAGGATAAAGAAATGCTGGCATGCTCATGAATCATCCTTCTGTCCTCACTTGAAAAGTAGAGCTTATCATGTTCATGGCAAGGCCACAACCCTAGTTTACTCATAAAATAACAACAGCATGCTGCTTTTCATGACTGACCTGAGCCAATTTCAAGCTCTAAGAAGTTCCCTTCCCCAGTCCCCCCCTACTCAGAAAAAGTTTCAAATTACCACTCTAAGCCATATATGATGCAGCAGAACAGAAAGGAGGAGAAGCAGTGGACTGAATCGATCGACATCTGCTTCTTGAATGATATATGTTTACCACATAGACTTGACGATGATTCAGTGGCATGTTAGGAAATGATCCTTAATAAGGACTAGACTGCCAAGTTTCATTCTTCTAAGTAATAAGAAAGCAGCCGAGATCACAAAGCTGTTGAAACAATGTCAGGCGTTTTGAGAAAGCATTTGCAAATATTCATAACCACCTAAAAATGAACAGGGCATTCACTTATTAGTCTGATTTGTCTTATATGATGGCACCCTTTAGTGATGAACTGTCAGGCCGATTCGAAATGGGTGAAGATGCAGTAATATAACATGTACAACTGGAAACATACAGACCTCTAGACCTTCTTCAAGGAAATATTTGAAGCAAACGATTAAAATCTGAATTTTCCCCGTAAAGGAAGGTATAGACTAGCAGCTATCCAGAATCCCGCCTCCTCCAGGAAGAAAGGCCATAAAAGCCAATTTGGACAGGAACTCCCACTCCAACTGTTGACACCATCAGCAACCCATCACAGCACAATTGTAGACAAAACTTCCCGAGTGTTTGCTGCCAAGTAAGTTCCATTGTGGAGGGTGTTCATCTGGAACCCAAGCATTAACTTCTATTGTCCCTCCTCCTACAGCTCTAGGTCCACCAATGACAATGAGCTGGTCCCCACATCCCCTAAATGCTAGTCCCCATCCATCCATGGAGGATACTTGTTCAGGTAAGCTACCCACTGTAACCCAAAGATTTCTCCTCTTGTCATACCTTCTCAGTTCCTTTTCTGCATGATTCGCTGCATATAGCTCATTTTTCACCACCGCAAGCAGGGGAGGTGCCTTGGATGTAGCAGCTGTCCCAGTTGCATCAGCATCTCCGCTGAATGGAGGGAACATATCTGGAATCTCATGCCATGTCCTCGTCTTCAGATCATACACTTCCCCACATGTAAGCAAATTTGGATTGCCTACACCAATTCCCCCCATAACAAAAAATTTCCCATCCATGAACACTGCAGAACACAGTTTCCTTGGTCTATTCATGCTTGGAAGGGTCATCCACGTGCCCGTATCTGAGTTATAAAGCTCCACTGACCTCAATATATTGCCCCTTGGGTCACAACCTCCTGCAACAATTGCAATATTCCCAAGACTTGCAGAGCCAAACAAGCATCTTGGTTCATTCATTCCTGCACCCAATGTCCACGAGTTTGTTAATATGCTATATTTATAAACAACAGGGGACATGATCTCCTTTCCAAAAACAAGCAGTTCGGTACCAACAGCCAACGATTCCTTGTCAGAACACCTGAAGCACTCATTTGAAGTCATCCTAGGCAAATGCATCCATCGAAGGCGAATTGGATCGAAGGCCTCCCATTCAAGAAGTTCGCAAGAAATATAAACCCAATGTTCAATAATACCAAATTTCTGCCTCAGCTTATACAGCTCACCACTCCGAATTAGAGAACGGAAGCTTTGATTCAATGAGGCAATTGAACCGTAATCCGATCTAGAACAGCGGAGCAGACAATTAATAGAGATATCTCGACCAATTTGGTGAATAAGTGAACTTGAATCTGATTGTTCGCCACGATCACGCTTATTATCCGATTGGTCTCCGTTGTTATGTCGATTACAAGATTTATAGGCGGACTTACCGCTACCATGACAACCCTCCGCTGTTTCCTTTGTCTTGATGACATCAGGCTTGGATGACTTTTTCAGTGGCATGCCCTCCCTATCCCCCAACAAACCACGCTTACCATTTGCTAGTTCAATCACCTGGAATGCATTGTAAACCCACACACTCTCATGCTCGCAGCAACTTGGTAGTTCCCGGGAAACGAGATAAGACGGACCCTCCAACATGGTGCCAGATTTTGCCAGAAAGATCAATGCAAGGGTTCGATCCTATTACAAATTAAACCAAACCAATCATTCAATAGAAAACTTCCGGTAATCTTATCTAGGAAAAAGATCAGTCAAAAAAAAAAAAAAAACCCGAAAAAAAAGGTGAACTTTATAGTACCAAAAACATCGCCGGAAGAATAAATTGCAAAAAAAGGGGCAAATCAAACACGCGAAGTGAACCAACCAAATACTGAAGCACTAAATTCAAGAGAAGAACCAAATTTAATCAAGCAAATTTCACACATACACGAACATGCGTAAATGCTTGAGCTTGAGTGCCCTAGAATTACCAAATCGACAACAGACCAAAATAGAGGCGTAAAATTAAAATTAACTACAGAAAAACAGCGAACAGAACGATCTGTTTCCAATAATCATCAAACTCAAAGCTGTAATAACAATTCGGAAACAGGAGGAAACAGGTCCCCGAACCAGTCAAAGGGAAATCTGAATTGGAATTGGACACGAAATGGAAACGAACAAAAAGAGTGAGATCACTTACAGAGGGTACAGTGAAGAGGGAGACTTGCACGAATCGGGTGTCTCGCTTTACACTCGCAATCGCATTCTCGATCTCCCTCTCTCTCTGGAATTGCATATCACGGTGTTAATTGGCGGAGGGGTTTACAGTTATATATACGCGTACGTTTGTGCGCATATGTTCGTGGGCGATGATACAGTGGGCCGCGGCCGACAGTCCGACACGATGCGGCCGCAGCCACGTCGGCATAGTGCCTGTTGAGCTGATCTGTTTCGCGATCCGGGCGTGAGGTTCGTACACTCGCGCCGCAGCTTAGCATTTCTCTGCCGTTATGAATCGGAAATAACGGAAAGAAGGTGATGTGGTGGGCCCGGAACTGCTCCGAGATGCCGTTGAGGAGTGGTGGGGCCTCCCGGACGGAATGGTAGCGGCTGTTAGTACACGTGTGGGCTCGCACGCAATAGTTGTCCTACTCCTATTCTGTCTTTTCCTAATCCTTTTCCTATTATTTTTATAAAAAAATAAATTACACTCACAATGTCTAAAGTGGCTATTTAAACACTTAAATTTCATATTTTAAATACTATCTATATTAATATAATATAAAGTATAAAATATTAATGTTGAGTGTTAAATTTAAATGTCTAAATATAAGACATTATTAATTTATTATTTTTAATTTTAACTTTTCACTTAATTAGTCAGTTAACTTTTCAAAATTAGCCACGATACTCTCTTAAACAACTAAAATCTATGGATTTTGTAGCTAAATTTAAAAAAATCATGTATTGATTTGATAAATTTTAAAATTTAAAGGATGTTCAATTAAGTGAGAGTTCAAATGATATTATTGTACCTTAAAACAAAATTAAGGAAGTTACACTAGTCAAAATTTAATAATTTGTCAATCTCTTTATTTCTCTAATTTGACGATGGCTAAATCATACGATGAACAATCGACAAATAATTGGATTCCAATTATTTTGACATATTGAAGGAGATAGAAAATATAAGGGTATTTTTGCTATATTAAAATTTTTAACAAACGTAAGAGTAAGCAGAAATTGTAGCTAGAGATGTAAAGTCAAAAGAAATATGTATTATTTCTCATATATCAAAGATATCTTTATGTTTTGCTCAAATTTAAAGAGCAAAAAATATAATTTACCCACAAATATATATATATAGTCCAAATCTATACTTTTGACCCTGTACTTTCATATTTTTTTTGTACGGCCAATTGAACTTTTTGTTATCTCAATTATACTCCTAAATCTATATTTTCGAGTTAATTTTACTCTTGTACTTTGATATTTTTTTTTATGGAAACCAAAACTTTTTACTGTTTCAGTTACACCCATGGATCTGTATTTTTGAGTCAATTTAACTCATATACTTTAATAATGTGACATATATTTTGTCATCTCATTTTATTTATTTTTTTTTTATATATGAAAGTAAATAAGATTAAATCGATTCAAAAACGTAAGTTTAAGGATATAATCAAAATAACAAAAAGTTCAAATTGTTACACATAAAAAAAATTTAAAATATTGAGATTAAATTAATTCAAAAATTAAATTTAAAAGTATAATCAAAATAACGAAAAGTTGAAATAGCCGAGAAAAAAATAAAAAAGTAAAACTATGGATTTAACCTATATATATATATATAAAATAAAAAGTATAATGTAAACACGAATATTTATATATTTTTATTTTTTAATAAAAATATATTAACGAAATTAAAAATTTATCTTCAAATAAATAAATAAATGGCATGAAGCATATATAAATACACTTGAAAAAGGTGGGCAAATGGATTGAGGGAGGGAATGTAAAATGCAGTACAAAAGGCAGATTGTACTAGCAAGCATAGCATAGCATTTTGGCATCCAAAATTAGTGCTTGCGACGGCTGCAGGCGTGCGTGCCTTTCTAGCAACCAGACACGTAAGGGCGGGAAGGAGAGTGCAGGCAGGCAGGCAGGCAGGCAGGCAGGCCATTTATATGCAACAAACAAACAAATGTCTTCAGAAAGACGGAAACTTTCCTGCTCCCTCCCTCCCTCCCTCCCTCCCTCCCTTATACTTCACTTTCCGCCCACCCTCCCTCCCTGCCTGCCCAAAAATGTTACACCCACCCACACTTAAGTTTGAGTGATACCCCCATAATAATAATAATAATAATAATAATTAAATATTTATCGGTGAGCATTCAACGATTTGATGGGTATTTGGTGACGTTTGATAATTACAGGTTACTTTTTGGATGTCATTTTACAGTTACTTACAATTTACTTTTTTAACTTTTTTTTTTTTTTTTAGATAAAATCGAAAACAAAAGACCTTGATGTAGTAATAAAATTGTTTACAAAATTAATTTTAACGTGAAAAACTATCAACCCTTCTCTCTATATATTAAATAAGAGGTTAACTTGAATGCGTTGAAGAATTCTCGTGAAACTTCTGTAATAATATCACGGACTCAAAACCTATTTACTAATTTAATTAAGATCTATATATGGATGTGAGCTACTTAAATAAGAG
This sequence comes from Diospyros lotus, assembly GCF_014633365.1. Lineage (NCBI taxonomy): Eukaryota > Viridiplantae > Streptophyta > Magnoliopsida > Ericales > Ebenaceae > Diospyros > Diospyros lotus. Next base: position 35,585,458 of record NC_068351.1, on the reverse strand, counting down.
TCATTCTACACGGCCAGACAAGCTTACCGGCGTAGTTATCAAATGGGGGCAAAATGACGAAATGGCCTCCGCCCACTTTGTAAATTTACAAGTCACTGTCCTGCTCTCTCCTCTCTCCTCCCATGATTGTTGTCGCCTTGTCGCTGCACCTCGCTGCAATCGTTACCTTGCCTCGCCTCGCTAATTGTTGCTACACGGCCAAGCGAGGTAGCGAGGCAATGGAAGAGAGGCGATGCGATGAGCCGAGGGCAACGGCGAGGCGACAATCGCCGCCATGCAGGGGAGAAGAGAGAGTAGAGCAATGGCTTGCAAATTTATAAAGTGAGTGGGACAATTTCATCTTTTTATCATCATTCGATAAGTCCTTCAGTCACCTTTTTTGGCTAAGACTTTTCCCTTAAAAAGTGCAAGCATTTTTTTCTTTAAACATCTATTTATGACATTTTTAATGACACTCGGCATATTGGTGTGATGTATATTGTTATTAATATATTATAAAATATAGAACATCACATCAATATGTAAATGTGTTATTAAAAATATTATGAGTATCCAAATAGCATTTTCTGTCTTTCCTTTTATTGATGTTAGCATCAAGCAGAGACAATTGGCCTCCCCAACATCCCCCTTGTGGAGAAGAATTATACAGCTAATAATTTGGGCTTCAGCCAAAGCAACCCAAATAATTGGGCCGGCTGCCTCCATTAAATGGGCCTTAGGCCCAAAAACTGAGATATATATATATATATAGAGAGAGAGAGAGAGAGAGAGAGAGAGAAGGGTTGATAGTTTGGGTATGTTTGGGCCCGGCTGCCTCCATCAAATGGGCCTTAGGCCCAAAAAATGTATTACTTAAAACAGTAGGGACATACATTCAGAATTATGCATATATATATATATGCACTAATACATGTGCATATTTAAGATTGATATATTAATATTAAATAATTATCTTTATATTTATTAATATATATGCATTTTAAAAATACATACATTACCAGTTATTATAAATATGAAATTCTAAAAAAAAATTAATTAGCACAACTGGTCTGCATATATTTTTAGAGTGAATTTGGTACACTATTTTTGAGATTTATTTAAATTGTATTAACTATTTTGAGATTTTTAAAAATATCATCAATCTTTTTTGAAATTAGTTATTGTACAATACATAACCCTTGTTGTTAAATAATAATGGTTTTTTTTTTTTTTTAATTCCCTTCCTCTTATCCACTCAATTTTTTTTATGTTCAAAAATTAAAAAAAAAAAAACTCTAAATAATCTAGAACCCGACAATGTAGGTTTCAATGGTTCTATGGAAGAATCCAAATCTAGACTCTTTCCTATTGGAACCCAAATGCGATTTGGGTAATAAAATCGGGTCGTGTTTTACTCAAACACAATTTGGCTTCATTGCCCAAAGCATGTATGGGTTGAGCTCAAATGTTACATGTACTATAGAGAGATAAAGAGAGGGAGATTAATATTGGTGATATGCATTAATGGGTTGACGTAGACGAAGACAAAGAGACTATTTGTGATGAAGAAGTCAAATATGTGTATAGAAAGAGAGAAAGAGATGCGCAATAGATTGGAAAGAAACTCTATTGAGCACATTCCCTATTTACAAAGACAAATCAATAGAGAAAGAAAGAAGAGATATAGGCCTGCTATGTTGTCCACTGGCGAGCAACATAGCATGTGCCCGCCAGTGAGGGGGGCGCGGGCCCCATGCACGTGTGCAAAGACGGGTCCCACGTGTATGGGGCACGTGCCCTCCTCACTGGTGAACACCTGCTATGTTGTCTGCCAGTGGGCAACATAACAGGCGTTAGAAGAGATAAGAGAGAAACATAGAAAATATATTATAAATATGAGGACAAAATAACCATTTGATTTGATCTCTTAATCTCAAAGAAGATGATTAGTGCTATTTTTAAAAATACTGCGATAGTATGTGCAATTTATTATTTATAAGAAAATAATAATATTACGAGCATCATAATATTGGTCATTGCCTTAAGAGCAAAGGTTAAAGTGTAATAAATGCATTTTGTTTTCAACTTAAAAGTATATTTATTAGTTGATAATAACATTATTTAAATAAGAACAATAATTAACATTATCATTATTATTATTAAGGGGAATTTGTATTAAACTGATTTCATTAGAAAAGTTTAATTGACAATCAAAGGGAGATAATATGTTTCCTTTTATACAATCCAAATTTAAAGTATAAGATCATAAAATATAACTCTTAAATCCTAAATCTTAGAGAATTCAACTCTTATTTGCAAGAGTATCAAACTTGAAAGTTTCATAAATAATATTAGTTTGAAGGATTCGCAGGGAACTTATGATATTTGAGCTCGAAAATCTTGAAGATAACCTTAGAAATCTCGATATACGTTGCCAACGTTAGATATTCAAGTCTAAGAATCTTAGAAATAATTCAAGAATCCCAGCTCATGTCACTAATTCAAGATATCTAAGCCTAGGTGCTTTAAATATTAGTTTTGAATATTCCGATTCACTTTCAAAAAAATTCAACTCCTATCAGTTGAGTCCAGCATTATCTTCATCTAATCTGATAATTTTTTACTGATTCAAGAGAATCATGATTGATAATTTAGAGATAATTTTGAATATCTCAACGCATTTTATTTATATAAAAAATATATAAAATCACCACATATAAATCAGAGTCATGCTATTTGTACTGAAGATATGTTACAAAAACACTTACACGACAATCAAAATATCCATTTTGCCCCTGCAATAAATGACCCAAATGCCCAATACCATCTTTCTTTCCCTCTATCTCTCTTTTGCTCTCCCTCTCACACTGTTGGCCCTAGTGGCAAGGCGGCGACAGTGGCGAGGCGAGGCGAGGTGGCAAGGCGGCAAGGCGATTGAGACGACGCGATGAGACGGTAGAGGCGACGGAGCTAGGTGGCTAAGGCGAGGTGGCAACAATAGCAGACGGAGGAGAAGAACGACAACAGGTGAGGTTGCAGCAATGAGGGAAGGGAGGAGAGAGAGAGAAGGGGATGAACAAAATATATCGCGATATATCATCTTTGTAAGCATTCTATAAAGAAGTTTATGTACAAATAGCATTTTCCTCTAAATCAATAGACTCACACATAGCCATCGATCTTAATAACTACCATTCATACACAAGAAGAAAAATTTAGATCCTAATGACCACCATTAATACACAAGAAGAAAAATTTAGGTGGGCAGTGGGGATGAGGTCTGGGAGTACAGATTCGCTGTCCATTAAATCATGCTCATGTGTGGTTGTTGATTAAATCAGGATTCTTAATTAATCTTTTTAATTTGTATGAAATTAAACGGTAGATTAGATTAGATTAGATTAAAGGTTAATTAAAGCAGTACTAAACAATTATTAGCTGGAAATAACAGAAAGGAAATCTTAAATGAAGGATGAGAGAGAGAGAGGGGGAGGGAGGCAGCAATGCATGTCAGGGGAATAATCTCACATCACAGCCATTGGACTGATCGTAATCACAAATCAGGTGGCCATTTATATTAATCAATCAATGGGAAATAGAATCAAGGGCTATGACGCGGCCACGTTACAACGCATTATTGATGCGATAATTAATAATCTCCTACAGTAAGTAATTAAGATCCCCCCCGTTTAGCACGCACTTAACGTTAATCCCCAGGTCCAGGTCAGCGTGTCAGAAAATTCAATCACAGCCGTAGCAGCTGATTAAAATTACGGAAATGCCACTCCTCGTGTATTAATATTTTCTATATATTAATTAATATATATTTATATTATTATTATTATTATTAAAATAAAATAAAATAAAACGCATGATTGTTCTTAGGATTCCCCCTGCCCTTGTCATTATGGTTAATTAGCGGTCAGATTTAAGCTGATCTGATCCTTCTTAATTAATTAATTAATTAACCCAAATTGAAGAACCAAATCTATAACCCAAATTATGGGTTCCCTTACTTCGATTCTCAGATCTTTTGAGACTAATAGTAATAAGTAATGGCTCTCGTGCATACTTGAGGTATTTTGATAAAAAAATTTGGTCAATAGAGATCGCAAAATAAAAGAAAAAAATTTAGTACGAATTTAATGATGCATGAAAATGTTTGGGGGGTGTCGTTTCGATATTTTCGAAATATTTTAATTTTTAAAATATTAAAAAATATTTTTAAATCAATTTTATAATTTTAAAATTATTTTTAAATTATTTTATAATATTAAAAAAATATAATAAAAGCGTTTTCGTTTATGAACAAGTTAGAGATGGAATTTTAAGCCGGTCTTTTATGAGAATTTGTTTAAATTTTTTTAATTTTTTTGAGAATTTGTTTAAATTTATAAATTTTTTATTTATTCTTAGAATGAATAATTATTTTTTTATAATTATATTCACGTGATTTATGTAATTGAGATTAAAATATGTTTTAAAAAAATAATATTATATGCATTAATAAGTACACTATATTTTTAAATAATATGTATTTATTAAATTTTATTTTAAATATTTATATAATTTTATTAATTAATGATAAATACATAATATTTTGAATGATTTAATTAATTATTAAAATTATTTAAATATTAAAAAAATATATTTATTAATATTTAACTATTCTCTATATAATAAATAACATTACCTTAAAAAATGAATGCCAAATATATATTTTTACTCTTTGTACTTTTTATTATTTTTTTGTATGAATTTAATTTTTGAGATAATTTAATTTTTATATATATATTTTTTCATGTTATAATCTTAATTTTTTGTTAATTCAATTACATATCTCTACTTACATTGTTGAATCAATTTAATTTTTATATTTTTTATATTTTAAAAAAATAAAATAAAATAATAAAATATATATCACACTTTGTCAAGTAGATGAATTAAATTATTTTAAAAATAAAAGTATAATAGAATAATTAAAATAATAAAAAATGTGAATGATCATATAAAAAAAATAAAATTATAAAGATAAAAATATATATTTGACAAAAAATAAAAAAGGCGAAAAACAATTTGACGTAAAATGGCCGCCTAAATTACAAAATATCGTGCGTCTCTGTCCCCCTCAATCTCAAATGCTTGGGAGCACATTAAGGGCAAGACAGTATGGCGCATCTCCACAAGCCTGATAGTGATACTCTCTCTCTCTCTCTCTCTCTCTCTCTCCAACCCCACCCCCCAAAAACCCTATTTAACTAACTCGCTTTTCCAACTGCATCCTCCTATGCAGATGCAGTCGTCTTCTTCGCTGCTCTCTCAGTCTCTCTCTAACAGGAACTTCTCTGTAACTTTGACAATTTAGGCATTGATCGGCCGATAGTTCGGTGGCTCTATCGCGCCGCATTGTTCTGCCGAGTTTCAGACCAGATCGATGCTCTTGTTAACAATTCTTAATTTGCTGCGTGTATAAATACTCAGGTCGTAGTAGCTATCTCTCTTATATACGTACTCGCACGCAAAGCAGACATACAGGAACAAGATGTCGAGCAGAAGATCGCGATCGAGGCAAGCAGGAGCAAGAATCAGCGACGATCAGATCAACGAGCTCGTCTCCAGGCTTCAAGAACTCCTCCCTGAGCTCCGCCACCGCCGCCGCTCTGCCGACAAGGTAGTACACTTTTATTAATTAATTTCTTCCATTATTTCTCTCATCATCATCATATCTCAAAATTCTGTGTGAAGATTTTGTTTCAAACTCATTACTTCATTAATTACTCGGATATATATATATGTATGTATATTTGCTGGAGATCGATCGATGATGAGTTTCATATATATATATATATATGTGTGTGTGTGTGTGTATAAATGCAGGTTTCAGCAGCGAAGGTGCTGGAGGAGACGTGCAACTACATAAGGAATTTGCACAAAGAGGTGGATGGCCTTAGCGATCGCTTGTCGGAGCTACTGGAGACTTCAGACAGCGCTCAAGCCGCCATGATCAGGAGCTTGCTCATGTAGTTGTAATAATTTAATAATTAAGTTGTATCATTATTAATCTCTCTGATCATGATCAGTAGTTAATTCTCGGTACTAGTCTAGGGTTTTGTCATTTGACCGAAATCAACGAATTAATTAAGATCTAGCAAGGCTGTCTAATTAGTTTAAGTAATGATAATAAGGGAGTGCCACACTTCAATGCTCCAAGATCCAAGCTCCTTTAATTTCAAGTTAGCAGCATATATAAATTATTTATGCTCTAGTAATTTATTGATTATATATTTGCAGTTCCTCCTCTTCAAAAGTTTAAGGGTAACAGATTTATAGTTTATGAGGTTGTTTCAGTGATCAACGAGGAGTGGTGAGCGGTCTAGTTCTCAAATTTGAATTCACTTTCTCTACGGTCATTATGGGTCAGAATCAAATTTACTTTTTATATCAAAAATTGTAAGATTGAACGAGCGGAGAACATTATAGTTTTATAATTCAAAATTATTATTTAAATATTTAATTTTAGATTTTAATCAACATTGTATTCATATTTTGTATATTTTTATTGATATGACATAAAATATAAGATATCAATATAAATATTATTGTAAATGTGTTGAGTATTTATAATTAATATAATGTTAAAGGGTATTGGCGTATCAAATTAGGTTTGTTAGATTTTTTGTTTTAATTAGATCGGTTCTATATTTAACTTTACAAATCGAATCACAATTAGTTTCCCAAGTCAAGTCAAACCAAAAGAAATTAATTATGACAGCTTGTGATTGGTAATATTAAATTTTGAATATTAAAAATTAATTAAAAACACAAAAAAATTACTAACTCCTAATAAACTGATTTCCATACAGTCAACAGTTGAATGGAATTTAGTTCCAAAATAAATAAACATAACTTAGATCGATTTAAATAAGGGAGAAGATTAAAATTAAGACTCTAAGCACATAGGTCAAGTGGTAATGGAATTAATATTAGTAGATCACAAGTTCAATGCTTAACTTAGGTAAATGTTAAAGGCCTGTCTATTTCATTTATCAAAATCAAGGGTACGAGCGGTTGAAAATCGTGTAAAGACACTAATCCCAAAATTAGAATTAATCACAGAATAGACTTGATATATGAATCATTGTAATATACGATTGGGAATCAATCTTGGCTTTCTGCCAGTGGTACGTACTCATGTGACCAATTCTGAATTGAAGTTCTTGAAGAAGACTATTAGGATCAGTTCAACCCCTTATTACTGACTAATCCCAGTCCAATTGTCATAATATAGGATGTGACCTCAACCCATCAAATTACATTGCATAAATTTCACACACAACACACCTTTCAACTTATAGAAAGGATTGATGAAGGGAACTCAAACTTCATTGTTTACCATTAATTCTTCACCCCCCCAGCCCCCCCCCCAAAAAAAATATATATATATATTATGCAAAATATACCACAAAATTATGTGACAATATATCCAAGTTCATAGAAGATATAAGTTGTTAGCCCTTAATGATTGTCAGACACATCAGACATTGTATGAAAGTGAAAACAGAGAAAAACAAGATTAAAGAGGGATGAGGTTTATTTGAACAAATGACCTAAACAAGAGGAAAAAAAAAACTAAACTAAAGCTTTTCCCATGTAAAAGGAAAACCAACTCAATCTAAATCTATCAAATTATATATAGTTTAGCCCAAAAAGGAAGAAGAACTCAATCTTGCATATAATGTGCTGCAGCTTCTGTTGCTGCTGCTTAGTACTTCTGCTTGCTTCTAATTGGCTGTGAATCTGTAAACCATAACATGCTCATACATCTCCCCTGGATTCACTATCTGTGAAGGGAAGCTGGGATGATTCACAGCATCAGGGAAGCCCTGCGTCTCCAGGCACAGCCCCGCGTACTTGGAGTAGACGACTCCGCCTTTCCCCTCCACTCTTTCCAGCATATTCCCCGTGTAGAACTGCACTCCCGGCTGGTTAGCCCACAGCTCCATCTTTCTTCCTGACTTTCTCTCTTCTACCACTGCCACCTTTGCCAGATGCTTGCTGCTTCCTCCTGCGTTGTCCAGCGCGTAGTTGATGTCGTACCCCTCCGGCACCTCCGTGAATCTGCTCCCAATGGGGCGAGCCTGCAGGAAATCGAAGGCTGTCCCTTCCACGTTGACGATTGCTCCGGTGGGAATTAGTTCATCGTTCACTGGAGTGATCTTCGAGCCAAAGAGCTGGAGACCGTGGCCTAGGATGTCGCCGCTGCCATGGCCAGCCAGGTTCCAGTAAGTGTGTGAAGCTAGGTTCACTGGCGTAGCCTTGTTCAGAGCCTGGGCCTCCATTTTGATCCCAAGCTTGTTTGTTTCGATCAGCACGTATGTCACAGACACCTCAAGATCACCCGGAAATCCTGTTTCATTCAAAGAGGTTAAATTTCTTTGAAGAAAGAAGTTGAGGGCCTAGAGAATTCAGAAGAATCAAATACAAAATTGTGAACTCGTTGATGAATGATGATACCTTCTTCACCATCGTGGCTGTGATAAGTGAAAGTAATGTGGCTGTCTTGTTTGTAGCTTTGCACTGTCCATATGACTTCACTAAATCCCTTGGGACCCCCTGTTTAAACAGCAAGGCCAAAGGGCAATGATATGATAAGTTTATCATTTTATTAGGCATCAAACAAACACTGATGATTACAACTGTTCTAATCCAAGAGGGGATATCAAGAGAGTAGTAGATGCACACCATGGAGCATGTTTTTGACATGATCATTTGGCAGCAGCCGGTAATGAACCCCATTCAAGGTAAACTGAGCCCCTCCGATTCTGTTGGCAACTCGTCCAACAATGGCTCCAAAGTAGGTCGTATCATTCTACAGAAAGATATCTCATTAGCAAGCAGAACTAAAATTTGATTAAAGAGGGCATTCCAATTCACGAGACTCGGCCCACAACTCCTCTTATCACAAAAGAACAATGTTACTACTATTATCAAAATTGGCCTCACAAAATTACAATATGATTATATCTTCGTAAACACAACTATTAGAGGAAGCCCAATCAAGGAACAATTTGGTCACAATGAGATCAAAACCAACCATATCTATATAGATGAACCATGTCTTTGGTGAGTTCCATGGATTGATCAATGTGTATGGAACCCGATTCTAATGAAGCTATATATTTGGGTCTCATCTCCCTACATAACTATAAAAAAGAAAATTTAAAGTAATTTAATGTAACCAAATAATGATGTACGAAAGAACTGTTCTCTGCATTCAACAAATATACTGCATATGTACATGAATTAAACGAACCTTATACCCGTCGATTGTTTCAAACCCAAGAACAATATCATCCAGTTTCCCTGAAAGAAGAACCAAACATTAATCAAAGTAATTAAGAAGCCTTCACTAAAGAGCATGCAAGAGCTTACCGTCTCTAAACTGTTTGAAACTAGAGAAATCGAGAATAATTTTTCGAATCCATTGTTACACTAGTTCTTTCAAATAAATTTTCCCCAAAACAATGAGCCCTCATCATCTTGAATCCCCATGATCATCAAACCACAGTTTTCAAAATCGTGTGCCATTGTTAACGATGAAAAGAACAGAACAAAAGGGAGAAAATATAAGAGAAGAATGGGAAGAGAAAAACCGTTTTTATCGGGGAGAATGAGGGAGAGAACAGTGGCGCCATAGTTGGTGAGCTTCACAGAGAAATCCCCTCTCTTCAGCTCGTAAACACCCACCTCTTCTTCCGCAGCTTCACTCCTCAGGACGCCGCCGCCTCCAAACCACAGAGACACCAAGAGACAGCAACATAGAGCAGATCGCCGGGTGATTGGAGCCATGGCTGTGATTGAATGGCAATGGCAATGAGTCTGGACGAATCAAGCCCCTTTTATACATGGGTTTGGCTGATTTGATGAGATCAGATATTGATAACGACATCTTCAACAGATTATTATTATCGGAAACTGTCCATTATTATTTGAAAAGGTAAACTCATCAGAAGATATTGTCAATTATTATTATTTGAAAAAGTAAACCCATCAACAGATTCTGTGGGGCCCCTACTTTGTTTTGACCATAATTAAATGTCAACTGTTATTTGTTATTTATCATGAATTTTTTTTTATTATGTTTTATTTTTAAATTTAAAACACTCTTATTGGTTAGTGGTACATGTAAAGATAAGATAAATTTATTATCAATTAATAAAATTATTTTTTAATTTAAAAAATTCTGTAGCAAATACACTTGTTTAAAGATAAAGTATGTATATATATGTGTTGCATCTTATCGACAAAAAATAAAAGAACTCATTTTTATTTATATGTAATAATTTGATTAATTTGGAATATTTATCTTATATTGTAATTTTAAGAGGTGAGTACAGTAGTTAGTTATGTAGCAATATTACAGCATTACTTTAAGATTTGTGGATTGTATGAAATTATTTAATGATACATAAAGAAAAAATTATATGTAAAAATCGATATATATATATATATACAATTAAAGTTGGACAATGCTACATGGACGAACGCATCGACAAATGCTCTGACAAACACAAGTTAAATTACAAGTTCACCGTCACATAAAATTACAAGAATACCCTTGATATTTTCAGCCTCCCGCCTCACGCAATTTGGTTTAGGGTTTAGGTTACTCTCTGTCTCGCTCGCTCGCTCTCTCTTACTCTCTCTGTCCTCACCATCACCGACTATGAGCCCATTGCCGGCAACTCTCTCTCTCTCTCTCTCTCTCTCGCTCGCTCTCCGTCCTCACCGTCACGAGCTGTTCCCCCATTACCGACGACTCTCTCTCTCTCTGATTTAGGGTTTAGGTCGCGATCTTTTACTCTTTGTTTCGCTCTCTCGCTCGTTCTCTCTTACGCATCCAAAATACTTCATCTCCCCTTACCCTCGCCGCCGCCGAGCTTTGAAATTTTTGGTGCAAGCAAGAACCCGAGAGGGAAGTGAATCGGACGCCCCTCAACGAGCTTTAGAAACAAGATTGGTATGTTTTTTATGTAATTTGAAGTGGGTTTGGCCTAATTCAGGGTGTGGTGGCTTGAAATAGTGGATTTGAATATGGTTTCTGGAGTAAAGCTGATTGTTTATGCTGGTTTGAAGTTTTTGGAAATTATTTTTCTAGCGTGAAACTCAGGTGATCAAGTAAAGGCTCAAGTTATGTTTTATTTGATTATGTACTATTTGATACTATTGCTATTGAAATTTGAGTGGTTGCCTGGAACTCAACAAAATGAGAGCGACATGGATAATTTGGGCCTTTATTTGACATGGTCTAATTCATTAATTCAGTCAAATGTTATGTTTTAAAGTTATTGGCTCTAAGTTTGCAACCTTTCTTTTATTGACTTGATCAGAGCGAATTATGTGGAGCCAATTGATGGGTGGAGAAGGTATATAAGGGTGTATTTGGGCAAAACTTTGATAATGATAGGAGCTCTTGGCAACATTAAGAAAGCAATAATGATTATATTCAGTATTTTTGTTTGAGAAGCAAATATATACACACGTCTATTTCAAAGTTTATTTTTTTGTTTATCACCTGAACTTACAAATTTGGCAGATTTTATCTAATGTCACTCATCATATGCTTTCTAGTTCAATTTATTTTGTCTCAACCTTAATTTCTCCACGATGTATTCATCATTGCCCACTTTTAATTGTTGTTCTAAGAAGATTTTAAACACTTGATATAGTTGATTTCTTTCTGCTCTGTCTGATGCCTGTTTGTATCCTAAGGAAGATTTAAACACTTAATATAGTTGATCTCTTTCTGTTGTTCTAAGAGGATTTTTTATATTTATGTAGTTTTTAAAATTGTGCAGTGCGTTTGCATATTTTAGAAGGCTATCAATTTTATTTTAGAAGCCGAAGAAAACCAACAATGAGTGATATAGGTATGTTTGATTTTTTCATTATAATCTAATATGATAACATATGTAACATTATATTTTTTTTTCTTTTTTGAAGAAGGAAATCATATTATGCTTGCGGAATTATTAGACGATAATGAGGAAAATTTTGTTACTAATGATGAAATTACCAAAGATAATGAGTGTCCTGCGTTAAACGACTCATTGCCAGAAGAAGACAGTGATCTTGTCCTTAAGGTTGGAATGAAGTTCAATGAAGAGAAGGATATTTTTGAATGTTACAAAAAATATGCTTACCACGTGGGTTTTCTTGTTAAAAAAATGAGTTCGAGGAAGGGTAATGACGGGGTACTAAGATATGTGGGATATGCATGTAACTGAGAAGGCAAAAGAAATATTACAACTAGCACCTCTTTGAAGCCTCAACCAACTGTTCAGTTAGGGTGTACAGCTAGGATATCAGCATGTTCAGATGTTTTAGGAACATGGCGGATAACCATTCTCCATCTTGAGCATAACCATAAAACAAGTCCAACCAAATCTAGGTTATATCGATGCAACAGATAATTAAGTGAACATGTGAAGCGACAACTTGAAGTTAATGATATAGCTGGAATTCCTTTACACAAAAGTTATAACTCAGCTGTTGTTGAAGCTGGTGGATATGAGAACCTGACGTTTGTGGAAAATGATTGCAGAAATTACATTGATGGGGTGAGGAGGTTAAGACTTGGGGAAGGAGATGTTGCTGCTATTCAAGATTACTTTTCGAAGATGCAAGCTTTTTATCTGGGTTTTTATTTTTGTGTGGATTTGGATGAAGATGGCTGATTGAAGAATGTCTTTTAGGCTGATAATAGGCGTAGACAAGCATTCAAGGAATTCGGTGATATTGTCACATTTGACACCACATACCTGACCAATAGGTATGACATGCCATTTGCTCAATTCGTTGGTGTAAATCACCACAGACAGTTGACACTGCTTGGATGTGGTATAATTTCCAACGAGGACACCAGGACTTTCATCTGGCTGTTTAGGACATGGCTTGAGTGTATGGAGGATCAGGCTCCTGCAAGAATAATCACCGATCAAGATAGGGCCATGCAAAATGCTATTGAGATTGTCTTCCCTAACACGAAGCATAGATGGTGTTTGTGGCATATATTAAAGAAGTTATCTGAAAAATTTGGGAACCATAGCTGTAAGGCATGTATTCTTTCGGGCGTACATGACGCGGTGTATGAATCACAGAGTCCTGAAGAATTTGAGTAGGCTTGGAATTCAATGATTGAGAAATATGCACTACATGATAATGATTGGTTGTCTGGACTTTACAAAGAAAGAGGTCGATGGATTCCATGTTTCGTGAAAACCAGTTTTTGGGTAGGGATGTTAACAACATAGCGGAATGAGGGTATGAACACATTCTTTGATGGATATGTACACTCGAAAACCTCGTTGAAGCAATTTGTTGAACAATATGAGCGAGCAATGAGGTGTAAAGTTGAAAAGGAGTTTCAGGCCGACGTAAGGTCATTTTCTCATATGGTCCCATGTGCATCGAGATATGCCTTTGAGAAACAATTTCAAGAAGTGTACACAATCGCAAAATTTAAGGAGTTTCAAGAAGAGTTAACTGGGAAGATATATTGCTCAATTGTGTCTATTGAAGAGGGATTGCTGGGTACGAGGTATGAGGTGTGAGAAGATATCATAATTGATGAAAGAATGAAGGAAAAAAATTTCGATTATTTTTGAGAAAGAAAGATGTGATATTGTTTGCAGTTGTCACATGTTTGAGTTTAAGGGAATAATTTGCAGACATGTTAGCACAGTATTAATCCAAAATGGTGTCAAATTAATTCCTGAGAGGTATATCTTACGATGATGGAGGAGAGATGTCAATAGATCCTACATGAGGGTCAAGATCAATTACAACAATTGGATTAGTACATCTAGCCAATTAAGATACAATCAACTATGCAATGCGTTTGCCAAGGTAGCAGACTTGCTAGCAAAAGACGAAGAACGAACCCGAACAACTATGGAGTGGATCCAATCTCAATTAAATACATTCAGTAAATCAAATGCAAATCTAATATGTGGTAGTAATATATATTTTCAACATAGTGTGCAAGAACAAGTTCGTAGTTGTGGAGAGGCAACAACAGTTTCAAGCAGGCAAATAATGGATCCGATATGGGCCCAAAGAAAGGGAGCCCCTAGGAAGCTTCGCAAGAAGAGTCCATTGGAAACACGTAGCAAGAAAGCAAAGGTATATTTTTATGTATTTTTTACTTACATGAAAGGAAGATATTGTGCTCGAATTCTCAATTGTAATGGCAGTTACTTTCATTTGATGTCTAGATGGGATTCTCAAAATCAAACAAAGGCAATGCACCAAGTCAAAATATTGTTGAACATGCTCAAGCATTCAATCAAGCTTTTTCACAAGATGCACACTATCAGGCGCTTCCACTAATGTCCCACTCACAGCAATTGATGGTAAGTAGTTAGATAAAATATATTCGAATGCATGCATCTTTTTACTTAATAATTATAATATATATCCGAATGCATGCATCTTTTTATAATTAATATCTTGGAATGCTACTCATAGAGTGCCTACCACTCGCACGGGTCATCCATGTATGCCAATGTCTCTGCCCCACCAACAGCCCGATGACAACCCACTAGATTTTTTAGAGCATTGTAACTCCCTATAAATTTTTTCTGCATTTATTTTTGTACATCTTTATGTATACATGATACTTTGGCCTTTGTTTATGATTTATGGCTTGCATAATTCATCATAATTATCCTTGACACATTTCATTATGTTTTTGTTGAAGTAGGGCATTTTGTGGCTGTGTAATGGCTTTGGACGAGTAATGTCTGTGAATTCGTGGCTATGTATTTGCTATGCAATGGCTTTGAATTTGCTAGTGTATTTGGGGTTGCTGGAGTTTGTAATTTGCATTTGTAATTTGTAGTATTTGAACTCGTGGTTATGTATTTGGAGTTGTTGGAGTTTGTAATTTGCATTTGTAATTTGTAGTATTTGGAGTTTGTAATTTATGTCTTTGAGTATGGTCCAGCAACAGGTCCAGGTCGTATCTTTTTAATTTGGATAGGGTCCACAGAAGAAATGCAGGGCTCCATCATTCTTTTTCCTAGGTCCAAGTCGCATCAACTTGGTTCTTTAGAGGTAAGTGAGTTAAGTTACCCTTATAGAATCATATTTAGAATTCCATGTTTTCAAGATCCAAGATCCTTCATATGTGCTGGCACAAAGACCCTTAGGCCAAAGTTCCTCAATTGATGCTAGCTGTAATATTAAGAAGCCATCAAAAGTCTTTTTTAAGTTCATTTGGCATACTAAACCTTTTATCAGAGGAAGATATCCTTGCCAACCAATTATCAGGCCCAACTTACGACCATTACCTTGATTAGTAGACTGATAAAGAGCTCACCCAGAGAATATTGAATATTGAATTCGATTCTAATTTTAAACTTAGGGATTATTTATAATATCTTGTTTACTCAATTAAATACATATTCCCTAACAACAAAATATGTCCCCACGCTACAATTCAAGTCGACTGCCCGTTTATGGCCCTTCCTAAAAATGTTGCTGTGAAAGTTCACTATCATAACCAAAATATAAACCCCAGACACAACATCACTTCCCACAATTGAGTTGAGATAATATCAGACAAAATACAACCCCAAACACAATGTCACTTTCCACAATTCTGTCAGATGCACACCAAAACAGGATGAATATAGTGTGTGTATATATATATATATATGCATATCAAACAAAAATATGCATTCAAACAAGATTACCACTACTCACATGCATCACAAAATTTGGTACGGCACAAGGACTAACATTCAAGGTAAAATTAAGTTCCAACATTCCTCATAAAGTTGCAAGAAGTAATAGTTTAGATAAAGGAAATGATGCCAAGGCCAGAGCTATAGATACTGAAGGAAGTGTGATCTTTAGGGTTCCCCCATTTTATACCTTGATCCACCTACCATTTAAAAATCCCAAGGGATTATTCAGGCTCCCTGACATGTTACATTTATGCACTATGAAGTATCCAGAAATATTAGAAGCCCATGAGATCGAGCCATGCTTTTTGGGCAGGGAATACACAAGGAACCTTTTACTTACCCCTGAAGATATAACCAATATAACCTGTTTTTTGGTAGGGAATACACAAGGAACCTTTTTTAAAAAGGAGGCATCACATAGTACAATTAAGTTTTACATTAAAGTTTTACTAACAAAGATTATCCTTTACATTAAAGTCAAATGCCTAAATTTACTACCATCATTTTTTGTCAGTCGTACAATTAACAAAAAATAACTAAATCCTAACACTATTAGAACCCTAACAAACTTCATTTCTTTCTTCTTATACTCTTGAAGCTTCATTTTCAATTGAAAAATCTCTTCCTGAAGCTTCAATATCTTTTCTTTTCTCCTTAAGGCTTTTTCTTCAGAAGCCCTCACTTGTTCTTGAAGTAATCTCTCCTTTTCATCATTAACCTTCATGTTCTTTTTTTTGCTTATAATGGATTCATTCATCATCGATCCATTGAAACCATTTGCAATCATCATCCTGTCCACCAGACCATCTAACAGTCAATCATAAGAAAATTATTAACAGTTATTTAATGTATAAGATAAAAATTACCTTCCAAAATCGACATCGCAAGAATCTCCTCCCAGGATTAAATTTAGTCCATGAAGTATAACACCAAACAGGCACACCGTGCTCACGCATAATTCCTTGATGTGGGGCAGAAGAGTTGATTAAACTTTCACTCATTTCTAAATTAGATGTCATCTTATCTAAAATAATTAAATTTGAAAAAGATTATGTTATTAAATAGTTGTACTTGAAATGTTTCATCACTGTCAATATCCTACCATTTATATGCTAAAATAATGTAAATTTATACACTATTAAGTATGTCTAACAATTGCTAATACATTCAAAACTAAATAAAACATAGCATTAATTATTTAGCAATATCAAGAGAAAAATACTCCCCAAAGGACACAACATAGCAAGTTACGATATAAGATGGATTTTAAGTCCTTACATCAATCACATGCATGACACAACAAGCCTCATAAAGTATATTCTCCCTAAGCATTGGAAGCAAAATTTGACGACGAGTTTTGGACATCTGACTTGGAACCTTTTCCTGATTGGTTCACTTATGAATGTTGCTTTTTTGCTGTAATAACTTTTTTTACACATCTAAAAATTTTCAAGTAATGTTAGTATTGAGGCTGCTGTTAATTGGGTAGTTGAACATGAAAATGATGCATATATAGATGAGATGTATGACATTTTTGTTCATATGCATTTTTACACATGCATTATTCTGTTTCATCATTATCTATTGCTACATTGCATTTTGATAGTTTTATTTCCACAATTCTGTGTGTTTATATTTTCTGTTACTTTCTACGTATGTGTAAAATTTGTTGTCTTGATTGTTATGCTTTCACTTGTTCTAAAAGGTTAATCCCATCTGTCAATGTATATCAACTTTTTTAAAACTCCGCCTCATGTGCAAACTAGACAAACTAAACTTAATGTGCTATAACATTTACATACCAAGGGTGCATAAGAATATCAACATTATATATTGAGCTTTCTAACACACCCACTCATGTGGAATCCTGCAATTTCATAGCGGACAAATTATACTCATGGTGCATTAACACCTCCAGAACAAAAGCGTACAACAAACTCCAATAATGTAAAAACAGGTCCGTATAATAAAACTTTAAGCAATGGGGTTGCTAAAGCTTCATAATGTGAAAAAAAATGGTCCGTATACTCATTGCCCCTAGTTCAGTTGCTAAAGCTTCATTAATACAGAAGAAACATACATAAAAAACATAACATCACTTGCATCATAACAATACATAAAAATATCTTTGTTGGCATTACAGTTTGAAACATAAAAACATACAATAAACATAAAAATATACCTCTCAGGTTCTTGCTTCGAGTTGGATATCAGACCTCGTCGCTAGCGGAATGAGGAGACGCGATCGGTTAAAAAATACAAAGAGAAAGAGCTTGTCGCTGGCGATAGGAGGAGACGCCATCGGTTAAAAAATACACACACAGAGAGCTTGTTGCCGGCAACAATGGGGTTTCAGATGGTAAGAGATCGAGCGATAGCAATGGGGTTTCAATCGGTAAGAGAAAGCGAGCAAGAGATCGAGCGAGAGCAATGGGGTTTCAGTCGGTAAGAGAGAGAGAACGACCTAAACCCTAAATCAGAGAGAGAGAGATAGAGAGATTGAGCGAGAGATTGAGCAAGACAGAGAGAACACCAACGAGCTAAACCCTAAATTTCCAATTTGGGCGAGGCGCGGGTTTTCAAATTAACAACGCATTGTACCGCGCATTGCAACGCAGATTATCGCGATAATTTAGTGTCAATATATCGCGATAACCCAGGTTTGTCAATCCGTTTGTCTACGCGTTCGTCCGTGTAGCATAATCCATTAAAGTTATAGTTTAGTGATAAGTGATAATGTTAAAGAGATTCACATTTTAAGTTCGAATTCTATGAATCTCAATTATCTTGTCGTGCCAATATTTATATCGGTTATCTTTTATTTCTTGCTTTTAGTATATCCTTTGCGTCGATCATGCTTAAGAGGATCATTTGGTTAATGATCAACGACTACTTTTCAAGGTAGAACTAATCGGCTATGGAGTTTTATATCATAGTCTAGGTGTTCTAATTGTGCGCTAGTCGTGTAAAGATGGTGTAGATGTGTTACGATAAAAGCACAATTTATCGGTTATCTTCTCTTACATTGTCATCCATCAAGATTTGTCTTACACTTTGTTACAGGTATTTCTCACCCCACTCTGTGTGGGCTGGACTCTGTGTGGGTTGGACTTAACATGATGATTGGGCCCAAATGCTCGAGGCCCAGTAAATCGAACCGGCTCGTTAAAGCGAGCTCAGATAGTGTAGAAGCTCAGGGTCAAACATCGAGACCAAGCGAGCTCCCGGTAGCACCTCTCTAACTCTTTGGCATATTCAAATGGGCCCCCAGCTACACTCTGGGCAAGTTCCCAGCGACTTTCATAGCTCGTCAGCTTAGCCCGTCAGCTCGCATCACAGAAGAGGCGCGTGTTGCGGCATACCGACAAGCCAATGACCGCCCTGACTGGACCCCTTGGGCCCATTCTCTCGGCCCATTTCACCGGCCTATGCTAGTCCCATCCTGGCCTTCTAGCAACAACATCATTACAGCCGCATCTGGATTTCCAAACATCCCCCTCAGATCTCATTCTCATTAATGACAAATCTCATCCGTATTAATGACAGATCTCATCCTCATTAATGAGGGTCTCGTCAACACCTCGCTGCAGCAGGGACACCCCCGCCGGCTACTCCATTCCATCGCCTCTACACGTACGGAGTAGGCAATGAAGCTTTTGCTAATATATATATCATCCAGCCCTCTTAAGGGCCACGGTATGTATTCTTGAAGAAAAAACCTACAAACACCCAATATACTGGCTTACTCACTCGTTAACTTGAGCTTCAGAGTACCTTGCAGGGACGGGTCGTCGGCTCGGCAAACCAGACTGGATACCTCATTATTCATCTCTCGGATCTACCATACAAGTGCGGGTTAACAAATCTCCGTCGACCGATTCCAAACGTCGACACACTTCATGATAAATCATTCAAAGTACCTCTTTATTGAGAGTTCCTCTCTAGCACATACATATATGATTATTTGGGGTTCTATATTTTGTTCTATTTGATTGGACTAACATAGATATTATTATGTTACTCAAACACCGGAGAATTTTATTTATCGATATCTAGGTAGGGTACGGGTTCTCATCTACCAACATGCTGCGCCCTACTTGGCAGTGAATCTATGAACCATAACATGCCTGTAGGTCTCCCCTGGATTCACAATTACAGAGGGGAAGTTGGGTTGATTCACTGCATCAGGGAAGCCTTGCGTCTCCAGGCACAGCCCCGCATGGTTGTTGTAAACGGCACCACCTTTCCCCTTCACGCCTCCCATCCCATTGCTCGTGTAGAGCTGCACTCCCGGCTGATCCGTCCACAGCTCCATCCTTCTTCCTGACTTGCTCTCTTGCACCACGGCTGCCTTTGTCAAATGCTGCCCTCCGCTCGTGTTCTCCAGCACGTAGTTGATATTGTATCCGTCGGGCAGCTCGTTGATTCTGCTGCCGACGAGGCAGGGCCGCCGGAAATCATAGGCCGTCCCTTCCACACCCACGATTTCGCCCGTGGGGATCAGTTCCCGGTTCAGTGGGGTGATCTTTGAGCCGAAGACCTGAAGGTTGTGCCCCAGGATGTCGCCGCTGTCATGGCCAGCGAGGTTCCAGTACGCGTGCGAAATGAGGTTCACCGGCGTGGCCTTGTTCAGAGCCTTGGCCTCCATTTTGATCGCCAGCTTGTTTGTTTCGATGAGCATGTATGTCACACAAACGTCGAGATCGCCGGGAAATCCTGTGTCAATTTAACGAATTCTTAGGTATGGTATTAGTTATAAAGGCCAATCCAGAACTCAAGAATGAAAAGAAGATATATAGATGGAACAGTAAGTCCATTGACGGTACCTTCTTCACCATCTTGGCTGTGATAAGTGAAAGAAACATGGCTGTCTGGCCTGTAGCTACGCACTTTCCACACGACTTCACTAAACCCCTTTGGACCTCCTGTTTATGCATCATTAATCACCTAATTAATAGTAAACTTCCATTTCCATTTTAGGAATTATTTAGCAGTTAAACACAGATTAATTTGAAGGGTTTAGATGGGTGTAGAGTAGACCATGTAGCGAGTTATTGCCATCGTTGGGCTTCAAACTGTAACGAACGCCCTTCAGAGTGAACTGAGCCCCTGCAATCCTGTTGCCAACCCGGCCAATTAGGGCCCCAAAGTAGGTCGTGTCATTCTGCATAAAATTCAGCTCTCTGATCATCAGCACATCGACTAGAATATTCTTAAAAGATGCGACCCTAAATAATGCACAAGACACATAGGGACAAATGACCTTCCAGTCAATGATCGGGGAGAGAGAGGTGACAGTGAAACTAACCTTATACTCGTCGATTGTTTCGAACCCAAGAACAATATCATCTACTTTCCCTGAAAGAAGAACCAAACAGTATATATATAGATATATAGATATATAGATATATATATATAAGAAGAGTTGAGAAAGAAACAATTAATAAAGGAAGAAGATGAGAAAGAAAGAACCATTTCTATCAGGAACCATCACAGAGAGAAGAGTGGCGCCGAAGTTGGTGAGCTTTGCGGAGAAAGGCCCTCTCTTGAGCTCATAAATGCCCGCCACATCCCCCCCTTCTGCAGCTTCTCTTCCAAACCACAGAGCCACCACCAAAAGACACCAACAGAGAGCAGATCTTCGGGCTGCGGCCATGCTTGTTGAGAGTACTCAAAAAGGCAATTGATTAATTACAGAATTAATTGATGGCAATGTCGTCGTCGTCTTCTCTGAGAAACCAAGTCAAATCCCTTTTAAAGATGGTGCTAACACTTGGGATAAGAAGAATCGTCGGTGGGCGGTGGGCGGATCGCCGCGCCTGCCTGCCTGCCTGGCGTGGCTGTTGGCTGTTGCCTTCTGACACGAGATCGTTGAAGACAAGAGCAGCTGGCTTAGCTTATATCATATATCAAATGGCTTTTCACTGTAGCAACATCACTATTTTGAATTTTCTCAGTTGCCAAGCACCACTCTTTGGATTTTCTCGACCCTTGACGGAGGCATCTGGCAGCTGGTCCCAGATGTCTTATCCTCTCTGAGTCCCTGCGTCTCCTAATTGAATGCCTTCAATAATGTCACCCGCAGCACCATATCCGGTCACTCAGTTAGTGATATCTTTTAATCATATTTTATAACCAAATATTATATTTATAAATGAATTTGATAAATAATTATTTTTAGTTCATAATTATTTATCAATTATGAATAGAGGTGGAGTGAATAAGATTCTTATAATAAAAAATTACTTGGTTTTTCTAATTATTTAATATAACATTAAACTGAAAACGGCTCAAACATAATAATAGAATAAAATGATTATTCTATTATTACTTCCTACGATCAAATCAAATAGAACTTAATCACACGTACCTTTCAAATAGTAGAATATTGAATTGATATAAGGAGGAAAAATGGATGACAAATGACCTAAACCAATAAATAAAGGAACTAAATTAAAAGTGGTCCTAAGTAGAGTAAATTAATCAACCGTGAAAACTAAGTCAATTTAAATCTATCATATTATATATAGTTTAGCCCAAAAAGGAAGAACAACTCAATCTTTGTATATACTGTGCTGCTGCTGCTACTATTAAGTAGAGTGCAATTTTGTTCACCCTGAGATAAAAATGTTATTTTGGTCTTTTCCTCTACTTATTTTTTTTTTTTTTTTATCTTGTTATCGATCTGCTGCATTGTTGTCTCGTCACTGTCAGCAACGGGAGGAAAGAGAGAGAAATGAGGTGGATAGAGAGGGCGAGGCAGCGGTGACACAGCAGGTCGACGAGAGGAAAGGGAGAGAGGAGAGAGAAACGAAGTGGGTAGGGAGAGAGATCCAAAATGACCTTTTTACCCCAGGATAATGTCACCCAGGGTTAACAAAATCGCACTCTACTCTAGTAAGTACTTGCTGCTTGCTTCTAATTGGCTGTGAATCTGTAAACCATAACATGCTCATACATCTCCCCTGGATTCAATATCTGTGAAGGGAAGTTGGGATGATTCACAGCGTCAGGGAAGCCCTGAGTCTCCAAGCACAGCCCCGCGTACTTGGAATAGACGGCGCCGCCTTTCCCCTCCACTCTTTCCAGCATATTCCCCGTGTAGAACTGCACTCCTGGCTGGTTAGCCCACAGCTCCATCTTTCTTCCTGACTTTCTCTCTTCTACCACTGCCACCTTTGCCAGATGCTTGCTGCTTCCTCCTGCGTTGTCCAGCGCGTAGTTGATGTCGTACCCCTCCGGCACCTCCGTGAATCTGCTCCCAATGGGGCGGGCCTGCAGGAAATCATAGGCTGTCCCTTCCACGTTGACGATTACTCCGGTGGGAATTAGTTCATCGTTCACTGGAGTGATCTTCGAGCCAAAGAGCTGAAAACTGTGGCCTAGGATGTCGCCGCTGCCATGGCCAGCCAGGTTCCAGTAAGTGTGTGAAGCTAGGTTCACTGGCGTAGCCTTGCTCAGAGCCTGGGCCTCCATTTTGATCCCAAGCTTGTTTGTTTCGATCAGCACGTATGTCACAGACACCTCAAGATCACCCGGGAATCCTGTTTCATTCAAACATATTAAATTTCTTTAAAAAAAGAAGTCGAGGGCCTGGAGAAGAGAATGCAGAAGAATCAAATAGAAAATTGTGAACTCGTAGATGAATGATGATACCATCTTCACCATCGTGGCTGTGATAAGTGAAAGTAATGTGGCTGTCTTGTCTGTAGCTTTGCACTGTCCATATGACTTCACTAAATCCCTTGGGACCCCCTGTTTAATTAGAAAGGGCAAAGCCAAAGGGCAATGATATGATAAGTGCATCAGTTTATTAGGCAACAAACAAACACTAATGATTACAACTGTTCTAATCCAAGAGGGGATATCAAGAGAGTAGTAGATGCACACCATGGAGCATGTTTTTGACATGATCATTTGGCAGCAGCCGGTAATGAACCCCATTCAAGGTAAACTGTGCCCCTCCGATTCTGTTGGCAACCCGCCCAACAGTGGCGCCAAAGTAGGTCGTGTCATTCTGTAAAAAAATAACTCATAATAAGCACAACTAGAATTTGATTAGAGAGGGCATTCCAATTCACAAGACCCTTATTTGTGCCCCCCTTATTTTTCGGCCCACGACTACTCTTGTCACAAAAGAACAATCTTACTATTACTATCAAGACTCACCCTCACAAAACTACAATATGATTGTATCTTCGTAGTAATCACAACTATTAGAGGAGGCCCAATCAAGGATCAATTTGATCACAGTGAGTTCAAAGTCAACAATCAGTTAGAGAAACCATATCTATATAGATGAATCATGTCACTGGTGAGTTCCATGGATTGATTAATGTGTATGCAACCTGATTCTAATGAACCTATATATTTGGGGTCCTATATAACTATAAAAAATAAAATTTAAAGTCATTTAATGTAACCAAAGAATGATATACGAAAGAACTGCTCTCTGCATACAACAAATATACTGCATATGTACATGAATTAAACGAACCTTATACCCGTCGATTGTTTCAAACCCAAGAACAATATCATCCAGTTTCCCTGAAAATAGAACCAAACATTGATCAAAGTAATTAAGAAGCCATCACTGAAGAACATGCAAGAGCTCACCGTCTCTAAACTGTTTGAAACTAGAGAAATCGAGAATAATTTTTCGAATCCATTGTTACACTAATTCTTTCAAATAAATTTTCCCCAGAACAATGAGCCCTCATCATCTTGAATCCCCATGATCATCAAACCACAGTTTTCAAAATCGTGAGCCATTGTTAACGATGAAAAGAACGGAACAAAAGGGAGAAGAGATAACAGAAGGGGAGGAAGAGAAAAACCGTTTCTATCGGGGAGAATGAGAGAGAGAACAGTGGCACCATAGTTGGTGAGCTTCATAGAGAAATCCCCTCTCTTCAGCTCATAAACACCCACCTCTTCTTCCGCAGCTTCACTCCTCAGGTCGACGCCTCTAAACCACAGAGCCACCAATAGACAGCAACACAGAGCCGATCGCCGGGCGATTGGAGCCATGGTTGTGATTGAATGAAACTATGGTAATGGGATGATGGCAATGTCAGTTTTGTAAATGGTTGTAATATGGATGAGCACGTCTCTTCTGGATTGCGTGAGCATGGCAATGCAAGTTTTATAGATGAAACTATGGTAATGGCAGCATCTCGTGAGCAGATATCGAACATATGCAATTGTTAAGAATAAACTTTATCTTTTATTTTTAACTTTATTAAAAGCCATTAACCGCGTATATTTAAAATTGACACATTAGATAATTTAAGTGGTATTATTTAATAAATCTTACAATGCACCAAAACGTCTCGAGAGTGTCCTTTCGGTATTTTCGAAATGTTCCATTTCTGAAACACCAAAAAATATTTTTAACTCGTTTTTATAATTTTGGAGCTGTTTTATAATGTTAGAAAAATATGACAAATACGTTTTTAATCCGTTTCATAATTTCAAAATAGTTGCTCATTCATTAGATTTGTTATAGATTGCACAATAACGAAAATGGGAAACCAATACGATGCAAAACAGAAACGGGAAAACGATATTTTTTATAAATATAAAATATAAAAACAAGAAATAATATGTAAATAAAAAAATATAAAGATCTTTTTATAAACATAATTTTTAATATAAAAAATAATTATTCAATCTAATAATAAACATAAATTTCAAAACCAATTCAAACAAATTTAAAAAAAAATAAAAATTTTGAATTAAAAACAAAATTTAAAATTACCTCTAAAATGCCGAATTAATAATATATGTACATATTTCAATTATTGCTGCTGCTATAGGATAAGGTTTAATCTCTAGTTAATTTACCTAATCATTATTATAACTTTATTTATATTAAATAATTCATCTAATGGATAAGTGTACAATGATACCATATGCCCTAATAACCTGATAGCTTTAATACAATACAATATTGTCGATGTCGACGTTCAATTTCAGTCGATCCTGATTCATTTTGGGTCATGGTGAGTAAGTCCAAAATGCCAAGAAGAAGAATATGAAAGTTTTAGACGTGATTCAACACCGAAATTTTTACGTGATTCGGCTAGAACGATACCTACTCCAAAACCGCATTCTGATTATTTTCTCAGAATGACGATGTTTGTTTATTCTCTCTATCCCTCATGATATCTATGATTCTTATTTATACTGAGGGGGCCTTTACAATTTAGATAACATATAGAAATACAATGATTACATAATGGGAGACAAATAGCCCTTATCATCTACACAAAATCGGGAGTAGGATCCTCATTACGAGAGGCATAAGCTATTGCAGATAAAGTGAATAGTCTCTATCTCTGACTTGTCAGCAAGTTTACCACTTATGCGAGCTGGCGATTTTAGGCTAGCGACTTGGGCAATCCAGTGAACTGATAGTTTTATTGGGAGATCGTCAGACGATCGTTGAGAGCTCACTAGGGGGCTTTACCAAGAGCTCGTAAGGTGCTTGCTTTACGGGCTTCGAGCTTCGGTGGTATATGGACTTCTTTTGACTAGGTCACCTGGACTTTCTGGGCTCTGGGTGATTGGACCGGCCCATTGGATTGAACCCGGCCCACGAGGAGTGAAGCGGAAATGGCGTACAACAAATACAATACTTATTCAAGACATCTAAATAAATTCTTGTCATTCTAGTAGAACTAGGACAATAGTGATTCAAGACATTTAAAACAAATAAAAATGAAGTTAAAATTATCCAAAGATAATGTCATCTTAACAAAATTACAATAATAGTTATTCACGAAATTGACCCCCCAAAAAAATCAATCTTGTTAAGAACCGTTTAAAAAATATCTTTCGACCTCATAAATTGTAAGTAACAAAGTACACAATAGCTCATGTAAAAGGAATGGGCTAGTTGTTGGCCTTGCATGGGTTGTCACATGATATTTCTTTCTTTCCTTCCTTCCTTCCTTCCTTGCATGCCTTTCGCAACGCAAGAATCTTCTCACCTTCCAAAAGAGAAAAACACCCACCTCCATTTCCTCAACCTAATTGGGTACCTAGAAATCTCAAATCATGAATCTATCTTTCTAGAGACTCCGCCATTGTAATTGCATTAATAGAACCCACAAATCATGAATTGTACAGACAAGTATTTGTAATGAAGCTATAGCAATCTTAAAACAATCCCATGGGTGATAATTACATCAAAGAAGGAAAATTTCAACTTAGAAACTCAAAAAATTGACACTACAGAATTGCATTAGAAGTTAGTTATTGAACAAACTATATACTATGAGAGCTCATCGACAGCTTGAGCCCCATGAGCAACCTTGATAAAGACATCCTCTAAAGTAGTATCAGCCAGGCCCCAAGCATGCACCAAAAACCGACTCTTCGCGCTCTGAACAGCCCCAAAAACATCTGCAATTCTGACTTCATGTTTTGGTAGCTCAAATTTCTGAGTTCCAGACAGATGGTACACCTTCTTGGCGTTCGAGGACAGATGCTGTGCCAGGTTTTCGACTTCCTGTTCGTGTTCTGATGATGTTGTTATCGTAAACACATAAGACCCTCCATATCTAGCCTTCAGCTGTTCATAAGAAGTTGGAAGAATATATTTGTAAAGATTAGTAAGGCACAAGGCATGTGGACTACCATTGGTTTCAGAATCACAAATCAGTATGGAAATATCTGAAGAACAAGTTTTGGGTTCCTCAGCAACCAAATCTAACAGATCCGCTCTCCAGGGAAGAGATATAGGTCTAATGAAGGCGGTTCATTCATGCTACTTTTATTGTGCCCTAGAGTATAATTTCAAGTAACGAGCACAATTTTTCATTGTTTCACGTAGAGAAACTACAATATACATCAAAATTTTGTGGCTGTGTCATTTCAGCTTGTGAATGAGGGGAAAGTAGGTATATATATAGGGTATATAGGAAGGGGAGAACAAGTTCAAGAAAACAAAATAATAATAATGGCTAAGGTTTTCCTACCATATGGCAAAAATTGTGAAAGATATAGATGCATGAAATTATATTGTTAAAACTTACAGTAAAAAATATAAAACATATAAGGAGGATACATTGAGGCTACCTCAATTGTTATCCAATGAACATAGAAGTACCTCTCTGGGATTTCCAATGCACTGCAAGCTACCATCCACAAAAATTCCTAGTCGATCACACAGATGTTCTGCCTCCTCCATTGAATGTGCTGAAAGCATTTGACCAAGCTAAATCAATAACATTACAGAAAAAAAATGCCTATACAATATTCATCTAGAAAGACTCCACAAGCGTAATGGGATAGTATCACAGGACCCCAGTATCTAGAATAAGATATATTCGATTGCATGCCACAGGGAAGAAGGGGGGGGGGGGGGGGGGGGGGGGGGGGAGAGAGAGAGAGAGAGAGATTACTGGTGAGAATGATAGCTCTATTTTGTTTGGCTTGTTTCACGACATTCCATAAATTATTTCTTGAAGCTGGATCCAGTCCAGTACTGGGCTCGTCCATGTAGACAACCTTTGCAAAGTTTCCAGAATACATCATTAATCAAGACACAAGGATTAAAGTTTTGTTTTATTTCCACTGAAAAGGTCAAAAGGTTTGTATTTCCTTAGAGGATGACACATAACTTCACAGGAAAATCAAAATTATAATGTTTCCTAACTAATCGTTGTAAAACACTCCAACACAATGACTTGTTTCCAGGATACGAGAAGAGATAATAAAATTCATCACAAGTACATTAAAGATATCAAGATATGTCTCATATACAAAGTGATGATGTAGCATTACTCAAAAGTCAAAGAATGGAAACATGAAACAATCAG
Organism: Diospyros lotus; assembly: GCF_014633365.1. Classification (NCBI taxonomy): domain Eukaryota; kingdom Viridiplantae; phylum Streptophyta; class Magnoliopsida; order Ericales; family Ebenaceae; genus Diospyros; species Diospyros lotus. Next base: position 35,556,900 of record NC_068351.1, on the reverse strand, counting down.
AGCAAGAGTAAAAGCCAATCAAGTTCTGCTACTTTCAGTTTTAATCAATCAATTCTTGGACTTTTTAAAAACCATCAATCTGGTGCAACTAACACAATCTATTGTAATTTAACACAGCTTATGACATGGCACTTTAACACCATTAACAATTGAAATATCTCCTCAATGAAGTGATGATGTGGCATTAGTTAAAAGTCCCCCCAAAAAAAATCTATAACTGCATAATCACTCTATCTTAGGAGACAAGTTAATTGTTAACAATATGGTTGCACTAGATATTGATCATTTTTTAAAAGTTCAACCATTGGAATGGATTGTATAAAAAGCATAAAAACTTGATCGACTTTTACCCCAAAGTTCAACCATTGATTTTTTAAGTAGGTATTTTTTCTATACAAATGTTATCATCATTGTTTTAAGTAGTCTGGAAAAGAGAGAAAAACAAAGTTGAACAAGATAGAAAAGAGAGAAAACCCTTTTTAGGAGTAGAACTCTATATTAGGTCTAGCATCCTTCCATCGAAATTTATAGCAAGTTGTATAATAATTAAGGCTAAAGTTAAGGCTACAATTAAGGCCTAAATAATAGCTAATTACATCTAATCACATGCTAATTGACAAATCTTCTTTCCTTGATTTATGGCAAATCTTTCTTCCTTGATTGATGGCAAATCTTTTTTCCTTGATTTATGGCAAAAATATTTTCCTTGATTTATGGCAAATATTTCTTCCTTGATTTATGACAAATCTTCTTTCCTTGATTTATGACAAAGATATTTTTCTTGATTTATGGTCTTGATTCATGACACTCCCTCTCAAGCTGGTGTATAGATATTATCCATTCCCAATTTGACTATAATCTTGTAGAAGACAGGAGTAGAGAGTCCTTTGGTTAGAATATCAGCTAGCTGGGATTTACTTGGTATATAGGGAGTACAAAAAAACCCTTTGTCCAGTTTTTCTTTAATAAAATGTCGGTCAACCTCAATGTGTTTTGTTCGGTCATATTATACAGGATCGTGTGCAATGTTGATAGTAAACTTATTATCACAATAGAGTTTCATAGGGTTGTCCCACTTGAATCCCAAGTCTTTAACAATAATTTTCAACCATAGAAACTCACATATACCTTGTGCCATTGCTCGAAATTCCGATTCTGCACTCGACCTAGCCACAATAGTCTGTTTTTTACTCCAAATAACTAGATTTCCTCCCAAAAAAGTGCAATACCCTGTGGTAGACCTCCTATCAACCATTGAACTTGCATAATCTGCATCGGTATAGGCATCAAGGGTAAGTTTAGCCTCTTTTTTGAACAAAATTCCCTTTTCTAGGGTTCCTTTGAGGTAGTGCAAAATTCTATAGACTGTTTGCAGGTGAAGCTCCTTGGGTTTGTGCATAAACTGACTTACTATGCTCATTGCATAGACCATGTCCAGCCTTGTGTAAGATAGATAAATCAACCTGCCAACTAATCTTTGATAGACTTCTTTGTTGATATCCTTGTCTCCCTTTGCTTCTCCCAGTTTGTGATTAGGATCAATCGAGTTGCTGTCTGGTTTGCAATTTCCCTATGCCCCTCAAAAGGTCAAGAACATACTTGTGTTGAGATATGAATATCCCATGCCTAGATCGTGCCACTTCAATATCTAGGAAATATTTTAAATTCTCTAATTCCTTGACCTCAAACTCCTCAGCCAAACATCTGCCCAAGTTCTGCTCTTCTTTTCATCATTTCCTGTCACTATAATGTCATCAACATAAATAATAAGAGTTGTGACAAAATCTGAACCTAAGTGTTTTATGAATAGAGTGTGGTCTCCTTATCTCGGTTTGTAACCCATGGCCTACATTACTTTGGAAAATCTCCCAAACCACTCTCTAGGTGATTGTTTTAGGCCATATAGTGCCTTATTGAGTCTACAAACCTCAATCCCAGGTCAATTTTTGTTGAATCCTAGGGGTATGTCCATATAAATTTCCTCCTCAAAGTCTCCATGCAAGAAAGCATTCTTCACATCAAACTGTAACAAAGGCTAATCAAAGTTAACTGCTAGGGATAAGAGAATTTTCACCGTGTTCATTTTGCCTACCGAGACAAAGGTTTCTTGGTAGTCTATTCCATATATTTGGATATAACCCTTACCTACCAATCTAGCCTTGTATCTTTCAAGTGTCCCATCTGCGTTATACTTGATTGTGAAGACCCATTTGCACCCAACAAGTTTCTTCCCTTTCAGTAAATCCACAATTTCCCATGTATTATTCCTCTCAAGAGCCTACATTTCAACATTCATGGCTTTCCTCCAATTTTCATAGTTTAAAGCCTCTGATAATGTGGTAGGAATGGATGTTATGTGTATGTTTGTAAGAAAACTTCTATGAGATGGAGAGCATTTTTTAAAGGATACAAAGTGAGAGAGTAGATATAAGGGATGTTTTGTGCACTCTCTAATTCCTTTCGTTAGTGCTATAGGAAGGTCAATATCAGCCATTGAATCAACATTAGAAGATGAGTCAATAGATGTTATCTCATTTCCAGACATTGGAACTGATGATAGGTGCATCCTTGGTTCGAGTTCTAGATTATTTCTTCTTGAGTAAATCTGGAGAAACCGTCTGTCAATGGTGGTCTCCTCCTCGACAGTTTAGAGAACAGGTTGGAGGGAGGATTTAGGTTCATGAGCTTGTGAGGTAGAGTCAAATGCAAGTTTGGGCAGTAGGTCAAGGGAAGGTTCAAATGCAGCTTGTTCAAGTAGAGGTTGAAGAGAAGGAGTTGGCTGCAGAAAGTTAGGAAGGAGCAACTCATCCTTATCTTCCACACTTGAGGTCTTCCTCTGAAGAGAAGGGTGAGTAAAATAGGGTTCAATTTCAACAAAAGGTAACATCCGTAGAAACCAAAAAAAAATTAGTCGGAGGATGATAGCATTTGTACCCTTTTTGTGTAAAATAATAGCCCACAAAGACATACTTAAGAGCTCTAGGATCCAACTTCTCCCGATGAGCGTTGTGAACATGAACAAATGAAACACACCCAAATACATTAGGATTAACCTGATTTGTGGTAGAAAGAGCAAGATAGAAGTGGGATAAGACTGCCATTGGAGTTTGAAAATGTAACACTCGAGAGGGTAATCGGTTTATGACATGAGTGGCTGTGAGGATAGCTTCTCCCCAAAATTTGTTAGGCACATTTATGTGAAACAACAATGCCCTAGTAGTACCTAGGAGATAGTTGTTCTTTCGTTCTGCAATCTCATTCTGTTGAGGGGTAAAAACACACGAGAATTCATGAATAACTCCCCGTTAAAGGAAATAGTGGGAAAGAGTTTGGTTGAAATAATCACTTGCATTGTCTGACCAAAACCGTTTGATTTGTGCTCCAAATTGATTGTGGATCATAGAAAAGAAATTGGAAAGAATATCACTCACATCCGATTTAGATTTAAGAAGAAAGACCCATGTAACCCTTCTTCAATCATCAATGAATGAAACAAACCAGCATGCCCCAGAAACATTTGGAATGGTTGATTGACCCCAAATATCACTATGAATCAATTCAAAAGGACTAACACATATGTTATTACTAGCTGAAAAAACAGCACGTCTATGTTTAGCAAACTCACAGACATCACAATGAAACTCTCTAATATCAAGGTTTTGAAACAACGAAGGGAACATGATTTTAAGAGTAGAAAAAGCAGAATGTCCCAATCTGTAATGATGCAGGCAAACAGTATCCTTGTGGGGTATATGTGGTTCTGAAAGACATGTTACAAGTTGCTTTCACCTGCCAACAGGTAATTTCTTAGATTTCTCAAGATAGTATAAGCCATCCCGTTCCTTAGCATGTCCAATCATCAGTCCCGAGTCCTTGTCTTGAAGCCAACAGCAAGACGAAAGAAAAAACACTCTGCAATTAGTGTCATAGGATAGCTTGGATATGGAGATTAGGTTAGCGGACAGTTTAAGCACATGAAGGGCATTTTTTAGGGTCAAGGAAAGGTTGATTTTGGTCTCTCCTATTCCAACTACTGTAATCAAAGAACCATCAGTTGTAGCAAATTTTCGATTGCTAGAACAGGGTGAGTATGAGAGAAAAAACTAGGAGGAATGAGTCATATAGTATGTGGTTCCAGAGTCAATAATCCATGAATCTTTAAGGGATGTATGAAAGGCATTTAAAGCATGTGAAATTGGGGTTTTACCTGATTGTTGCAGTGAACATGTACCTGAAGAGGATGGTGCCTCAAGGGTACTTAAAAAGTACTGCAGCCTTTCAATCTCCTCCTTGTCGAATTCTTTTGGTTCATGGGATTGTTTTTCCTCCTATGGAGTTGCTATATTAACTTGCCCCTGGCTCCTATGTTGATGTTATCCACCTCTATTTCCCCATTCCTTGCTTGGTGGCTTTCCATGTAGCTTCTAGCACATCTCCCTAGTATGCCATGCTTTCTTGCATAAAGTACACCACATATTCTCACGGTTGTCAGTGCCCATGGATTTGAAACCTGTTTTTCCATTTTCTCTCAACAATTGGTCCTTCTTAAACCCACGATTTCTTCCTCCTTTTGCCACCATTGCTAAGGCCTCAACTGGTTTGGGGTCCAACATGACACCCCTCCTGCTTTCCTCAACTATAATAATTGAAATCACTTCATTAAGAGAAGGTAAGTCATCCTTGCCTAGGATTTGAACTCTCACCTGATCAAACACCACATTTAGGCTTGGCAAGAAAATCATAGGTGCGATCTTTGTCCATAAAAGCTTTCAAGGTGATTGTATCATCATTGTTCTTCATCTCAATTACCCTGTAGTGATCCATTTCTTGCCATAGTCCCTTTAGGAAATTGGCATACTTGGTGACAATTCTGTTATCTTGCTTTGTTGCAGCTATTTTGGTCTTCAACTCGTAGATCTGGGCTGCATCCTTCACCTTCAAGTAGGTTTGTTGGATAGACTCCCAAACCTCCTTTATTGTTGACAAAAACATGCAAGTATCACTGATTTTGAGAGCCATGGAACTCCACAACCATGCAATGATCATGGAATCCTCTTCATCCCATCCTACATAGGTTGGATATCCTTTCTTTGGTTCGATTCCTATAATATGGTTAATCTTCCCTTTTCCTTTCAAAATGGTTCAAATCAACTAGGACCATTTAAGATAATTCCTTCCATCCAACCAATAGGCAGCATTGATTGGTTGTAGTTCTCCTGATGGCTGAAGCATCATGGGTGTCGATGTTTCCCTCATATTGTGGGAACTAGCTTCATCAGTGGTGACTAACATCTCCGGTTAATGGGAAGGGCCAAGGGAAGAATGGGAAATAAAATAACGTACTATTGCAGCAATAAGGGCTACTCGTGATGGCTGTCAGTAGCAGCAGAAGAGTAGTTGGTGATGAAGGCTCAAAAAGAAGAGTCCTAGGGTTTCTTAGGCTCTAATACCATGTGGAAAAGAGAGAGAAACAATGTTGAACAAGATAGAAAAGAGAGAAAACCTTTTTTAGGAGTAGAACTCTATATTAGGTCTAGCATTCTTCCATTAAAATTTATAGTAAGCTATACAATAATTAAGACTACAATTAAGGCCTAAATAATAGCTAATTACATCTAATCACATGCTAATTGAAAAATCTTCTTTCCTTAATTTATGGCAAATCTTTCTTCCTTGATTTATGGCAAATTTTCTTTCCTTGATTTATGGCAAATATACTTTCTTTGATTTATGGTCTTGATTCACGACAAGTAGGTACTTACAATCTAGGATTTTTACAAGCTCTATTCCAAAAGTATCAAGTATAATTTTGATTTCAAGTTTTTAGTATTTCATGGCCTCCATCGAATTTTATTGTTACTGGTGTTATTAAGGGGAGAAAATTAACAATGTTTCTCTAAGTACCTCCCAGACATTAAGATATTGCAGTATTAGTTCACAAATTAATCCGTGGTTATTGTTATTTTTTGTGAATTTTATTTAGTTAGAGTATTATTCATATTTGAAAATATAGATACTTATGGTTCATACAATTATATTTAAACACGATTAAATTTACTTCCAAACTATTTAATCTTAAACTTCATGATGAAAGATATAAATACCCCAGAAAGTTCGATTGATTTATATAAACATTTTTTACAACTAATAGTGTTCCTATTTCAAAATATTTTTACTGTTTCTCTCATATTTTCAAAACATTTCCTTATCCTAGCTATAACTGAAATAGCACACTGAAACAATATTTTGATCCTTGTCAACATATCAAGAGAAAAAAATATACACAAAGTCATAGATGTCATAGAGATACAAAACATACTTTGGGATCACCAATCAGTGAAATGGCAACACTAAGCCTCCTCTTCATGCCTCCACTGTATTTCCCAGCTTGCTTATCAGCAACTCCTCCATGAAATAAGTTAACGCTCTTAAGAGATTCTTCCACTGCCTGCAGAAAGAAGAAGATGTGACAATGAGACAAAATTTCCAAGCCTGCCTATTTGGGCTGACCAGGCACTGTGATGCAAAAGTTATTGTCTAGGCTTAGACGTAAAAAAAAATAAATAAATGTCACTAGTGCACAAAGCTCCCCACTTTGAGAGAGTCGAGGGAGGGTCATTTTCATACTCAACTTTACCCTTGTGCTTTGCAAAGATGTTAAGATCGCACTCTTTAATGAGAAATATTTTAGTCAAAAGAATAAATTCTAGGGAAGTCGATCTGCAGTATTAAATAAGTTACTCTGAAACTTTGGAACATGTTCAAAAGTTGTGGAAATTATAGAGAAATCATGCTAATGAGGCACACACTATGAAACTTTGGAAGAGAGTGATTGAGCAAACATTAAGAAACCAAGGTGTCTGAAAACCAATTCGGTCTCATACCTGGTAGGTCAAAAATGGAAGCTATATACTGATGAGGCACCTAGTGGAAAGATATAGAGATAACCAAAAGGACTTAAATATGTTTTATAGAATATGTAAACTATTGATTAAATTGTTCTTTCCATTTTCTAAATGAAGAATATAATTATTTTGTTCTTTGGAGAATAACAATTGTAACTATTTCCATTCCTCTGAGAATGCATTACTGGTTATTGGTTACACATTATGATGTTGGATACTACTAGAAACGGACAATCTCTGTAGTAAATACACAAAGTTTTATTAAAGGAATCAAATCTCTTCTCCTTAGCTCATGTTCAGTTTCATTTTTGATGCGGTCACCAATCAAGACTCGGCCCAAGGCCAACACAACCAAACCAGAACAGTATCACCAAAATAGTAGTGCCATAATGTTATTTTAATACTTCTTAAGTTTTAGAGAAACGATTAAGAGAAACGAGATTGAGAGAAGGCCGACAGCCGGTTCAGACATGGAGACGAATGAAACAGCTGTTAAGAGGTAGGTTTTTGTCCCCTGACTATGAACAATATATGTTTGAAGCTTATCAAAGATGTGCACATGGAATGAAGAGTGTGAATGAATATACCTCTGACTTTCTGCGATTGGCGGAGAGAAACCAATTGTCAGAAAGTGACAATCAACAAGCAGCTCGTTACTTGAATGGATTGAAGCCTGCTATTTGTGATAAAATTGGGGTTCAGATGGTTCTGAGTGTGCAAGAAGCAAGGAACTTAGCTTTAAAGGCTGAGTTAATGTTGAGTGAGAGATCTCGTAATGACAAATATCGTCAGTATAGTGGGAATGAAAATAAATAACCAGTTTTTGATAAAGGCAAGTCGGTTCAAGGAGCGCAACCCTCCAATCCACCCCATACAGTCAACCCTAATAAGGCTACAACGGGGGGGAAACATTCGAAGTACTACTTCTAATCTTCCAAAATCCCCTAATCCTTATGCAAAGCCTATTCTTTCAAAATGTTTCAAGTGCAATGAGGTTGGGCATCGATCTAGTGATTGTCGAAGGAGGAAAACAGTTAACATTGTAGAAAAGGAAGAGGAAGATGTTGCTGAAGAGGAAGTATATTGCGGGCCTGATGGGGAGGATGACGAAGAAGATTATGGACACGGGCAATATACCTGTGTAGTGAGGAAGTTAATGCTATCTCAAAAGAATGAAGATACTACTCAACGGCATAAGCTTTTTCGCACGAGGTGTACGGTGAAAGGAAAAATCTTTGAGTTGATTATTGATAGTGGAAGTCAGGAGAACATCATAGGAAGAGACGTGGTAGCAAAGATGCAGTTAACTCCTGAAAAACATCCAAGCCCTTACATGATTGGATGGATCAAAGAAGTTGGTGGCATACATGTGGATGAACGTTACAGGGTGCCTTTCTCTATTGGTAAGTACTCCAACGAAGTCTATTGTGATATTATTGATATGGATGCTTGCCATATTTTATTTGGGAGGCCTTGGCAATTTGATGTGGATGCTAAGCACTCAGGTAGGAAGAACACATATCAGCTTGAGAAAGAAGGTGCGTTATACTTTGTTACCCATAGTGGAAAAGAATCAAAACAAAGCTTCTAAAGTGGAGCTTGATTTCGAAGATTATGTTGTCCCAGCAACCTCAACGTTTGCAAACTCAGATCTAATTTATGCTGCTAACATGACAGAAACTCCAAGGTTATTGACTCATACTGGGGTATTTTCCAGTCTCGATGGCTCAAGCATTGCTTCGCAACCCAAGGATGGTGGTGTTTCCTATTATCGACTTGCAACTGTAAAGGAGATGGAGGTCATGGTAGCAAATCTTTTTACAGTTTATTCAAGCTCTGGCATGGTTGAATCTAAGGCAATAAGAACATATTCACCTTTGCAATTGCAAAAGCAAGATGGTCACATGGGTCTCTTTGTGGATAGGGGTGTTGGATCTCCTAGGCTAGTTAACTCAACTACTGCTATAGCTGATCAAGTGCTTAGACCAAAGAAGGATTCAAGAATCAATATTTTAAGTGATGGAGAGACTACTTGTAGTTATGAAATAAGCCTTTATTCGAAACAGTTGCAAAAGAATGCTTCTCCAGGCAAGAAAAATTTATGGATGAATTCGAAAGCTGTTGAGGAGTCAAAATCAAGAAAGCTGATGAGAGGAGAAGGACCTATGATAAGATCTACTATATTAGAGAAGCGCTCAAGACGGAAGGTTCAACGTCCTCAATCTAACAGTAATAATACAATGGAGGCGGAGGGCAACAAACATGGTGATGGTTGGACCCATTCCAACGAAGATAGGGCTAAGAGGGGAAGGAATGTCTTTGCTTATGTTCCCTTAGCAGAAAAGTTCAAGCAGTTCAAGAAGATATCAAACAAAAGTTGCACAAATAAGAAATACAAGGCGACAACTGACAAACATAGGAAGCACAAGGTATTTGAGGTTGGAGGTAAAGTCATGATATTCTTGAAGAAGGAACGGATTCCAGCAGGAAAGCAGAACAAGTTCAAGCCAAAGAAGTATGATCCTTACAAGATTTCAAAGAAGACCAATGACAATGCTTATGTTGTGGATTTGCCTAATCATATGGGTATTTCTAAACATTCAAAGTGGCTAATCTCTCTCCGTACTTATCGGATGTGGATTTGTCCAAACAGGATCAAAATTCGAGGTCGAATTTTTTCTCAAGTGAAGGTGAATGATGCGGTCACCAATCAAGACTCAGCCCAAGGCCGACCCAACCAAACCAAAACAGTATCACCAAAATAGTAGTGCCATAATGTTATTTTAATACTTCTTAAGTTTTAGAATTCTACTTGATTTAGGATTCTACTTTATATTTCTACTTAATTTAGGATTTTATTTCATATTTCTACTTGATTTAGGATTCTACTTCATGTTTGATTAGGATTTTATTTTTATTAGGATTCCAGTTAACTTTTATTTATGATTTATTTCTATTAGGATTCTAGTTGGATTTTGTTTTCCAAATATTAGATGGATTTGGATTAGTCAAATACTATAAATATGCCTAGGATCTAGAGTTTGTAATCAAGTTTTTCTTAATCAAATTTCAGTAATCTATTTGGGTTTTCTTAGCAAAACAATCTTGTTTTTGCATCTTCTTGAAAGCCAAGCTTCGACCATTGAAGTTTGCTCTTTCAAGGGTTTATTTTGGTGTGTTTTCTTCACACTCGCGCTACACGCTGCATCAATTTTTCTAGACAGTAAAAAATGCAACAGTATGTAGATACACATGGTATCTATCCAACTACTTGTTCCTCCAACAAGCATTATCTGTTTCCAACTGCAAGTAGAACTTACACAATAATCTCTAAGCAAGCGTAATGACAACATACTTGGGATAATCCAGACCCTTTAAGGTTTTTAAGCCTTCCATAGAAAAGTAAGTGTTCCCTTCCTGTTAAGGTTTCCCAGAGTAGGCTGCATAATTGTCCAAGAAACAATAAAAAAAAAGAATAATATTTCAGGGTTCAATATGAAGGAAGGAAAGACCACCAAAACTGCTTTCCCACAGTGAAGACTATCAAAATGCTTACTCATGTTGTGGGCAAACACCCATGCTGGTGTATATCTCATCCATCTGTCTCTGTATATCTAGACCTTGAACATAAGCTGTTCCAGAGCTTGGTTTTATGAGCCCAATCATCTGTTGACAAAAAATATGAGAAATTCTTTGCAAAGAACACCAGGTATTTTTTGTTTTTGCAGTGTTTCAAGAGTATAGCTAAAATAACTAAAATCTTGTTCTCTTCACGATATATTTCCTTCACTGGACAAGGTCCATAAAGAAAAAAGAAGCATGCACAAACAGTACCCATAGATATGCAATTGAAATGCCCCATCTCTTAACAAAAAAATTAGAGCCCACATCTTAAATTTCCTCAATGAAAAAAAAAAAAAAAAGAGTACGGACTCTTTATGTAAGCAAGCAAGTAAACAGACAAGAAGATCAAGACCATTTCATACCATATTAATAAAAGAGGTTTTGCCTGCACCATTGGGACCAAGCATACCAAAGCACTCCCCTTGAGGCAAAGCAAGTGACAGCCCTCTCACTGCAAATTTCTCAGGGTTTCCATCCCTTCTTGGATACACCTTTTTGAGGTTATCACAGAGAATAGCATGACTTCTTGTTGGTTCAAGTAGCAACTGTTCAACTCTCTCCCTCTGGAAAAGAGAAAAGGAAACAAATAAAATAGGAAAATTTGAACAATCCTGAAGCAGATCACAGTGAGTAAATGAAGAATGCACTTCTAAAAGGTATGAAAGAATAGAGTCTACAAATTAGACTGGCCCATTGGGGAACATGTGAATTTAAACAAACACCACCAAGAGGTCTCTTACTCAATAAACAAGATACAAGGACCATCATCTTTATCACCATGCAGAAAATAGTGAAGGCAAATTTAACATTGCAGATGAATACAAGTACAAGCATTAAATGGTAAACTGTTATGCGATTACTTTAGCTGAGAATACGATAGTTCAAGGGTCTAAATTGAAACAAAAGATGTATCAAGGTGCTGACAGAAACTTGTACAACCCTAAAAAGTGAATAGATTAACCTAGTCTGCAGTTTGTCCAATAAATTATCCATCATTCAATTTCAAAAGTCTGTTCCTAAATTGAAGAAAAGAATACAAATCATAGCCAGGTAAACCTTACTGCTCACCTCTTGTGCAACATCAGGTTTCTCCATTTGAACAAAAACTTTAGATCCCTGCCTTTCAAATCTGGGTCTTCTCGTGGATGATGATGAGAAAGGCTTCTTTCGAAAGGCTTCTAGGAAAAATAAAGGACCTCTTCCAAAACCATGTCCTGATGATACTACCCTATCTATGTAATAAGAAACAAAGAGAACCAGTAACCACTCCACAAACATGATTATTAAAACATCTTTCATTCCATTATTGCTATCACTTAGGTCTCTCCACCGCATCCCATCTATCCCCATATAATTTCCCGTGAAGGCATATTGTGCAAACTCATACAGCCCACGGTACAGAGAAAAGCCAGGATATAACTCCATAACAATGATCCAGCCTCCTGCAACATTGAAAGATATATCTTATGTCAATTAGAGTTACTAAAAATGAATAAAAGCTAATGACCAACATAAACCTCAGAAGAAAATTGAAAGTAACAATTAAAATAGGGTCACATACGGCAAACTAGAAAAGTTTTGAGTGATATGGCCAGTATATAGCTGCAATATCAACTTCAAGGAAGTTGCATACATGCTTAAATAGATACAAAGGCTTGCCTTCTTTGCTGGGGGGCACGCCATTTAAATGGAGAGGTGTGTGTGTGTGTTCTATATATCTTGCAACAACAACAATCACAAGCCTCCCAATTGGATGGGGTCAGCTACATTAATTTTAGACCTCTAACCATCTCTATCCATGGCCATGTCCTCTATAAGCCATTACCTTCTATATTACAAACTTCCTCCATTTCACAAAGTTTTCTTTGGGCTTTCTCTCTCTCTTTTATTACAAACTTCCTCCATTTCATCCACTCACTTCCAAAGTGCACCTACCAGTCTTCTTCTCACATGTCACCAAAAAAAAATAGAAAGGATGGAAAAGCAAGCATTCTTACAAGAACTGTTGGGCAAATGTTAATGCAAATCTTCTGTTAAGTTTCCTTCTACTTACTTGGAAATGATGTATCTTGAATGAAGAACTGGAAGAGAAAGCCCCCTAAGAGCCCGGTTCCAAAAACCATTATGTACCCTATAACTGTAGTAAACAAATTTCAATTGTCATTTCTTGTTGTTCAACTAATTTTTAAGAACAAGAAGATTTACTCTAGCATATAATAGTGTCCAAACCTGCAGCAGTCTTGACATTTGAGAACACTGAAGCCACCAGAAAAGCCAGTGAAATTTGCAAGTTTATGTAGATGAAGTAAAACAAAAATTGGATGCTGTAGGCATTGAGTGTGAAGAATTTTAATCCTGTATTAAAATTAACTGCATTAAGCAACTTAAATAAAAGTCAAAAGAAGAACAGAGTGAATTGTGGTCTTATTACCTATAACTGAGCCAAAGATCACAAAACATAACATGTATGCCAAGGATATCAGAAAGAAATAAGCATAAGAAATCATCCAATAAGGTCCATCACCAAGTCCATGCATTTTCATCATGATTCTTAGCTTTTGTTGCTTCTCGTAAATTAAAGCTGTCAATATAACCTAAAAAAATAAAAAACAATGTAAGAAGGCTTTCATGATACGTATAAGTTCAACATTTCCTAAATAATTGACCAATGGATATCTAGGGAACATTTAATTAGCTGTAAAAAGAACCAAAAAGAACAACAGAAAAGGTAAATTGGATATAATGAATCGTGGATGATATTTCTCCTCAAAAGTCTCAAAGGATCACTTTCAGATTATGTTCTGAAATCAGGAGTGATTTCCACAGAATCCATGGACAAAAATAAAAAAATCTTAAGGAAGAAATAGGAGTATATTCCTTTTTTTATTATCAGAAACTAGTCATGAAAAGAGGATCTAAAACCAAATTTGAGCTTGTAATGAAACTCTTCGCAGTGATATAAAATCCAATCATGAGTCAGATAAAGGTGAAACAACTTTCACTGTAGCTTGCATGTCTCCAATATGAAGAAAAATTATAACTGGAACTGGAAGCCTATGGAAGGCATGGGCTGAGCAACCTCATTGTGGACTCTCCAAGAAGAAAACAGGAACCAACTTGGTGCTTTTAACACTGAGGAGAAATAGAGAATGGGGGACAGCCGAGAGAGAGAGAGAGAGGGGACCAGCAGAGGGGTGGCTGAGCCTAGACAATATGGAGAGAAGGGGAAGCACAGGCCTACAGAATTTATGTTTGGTGGGGTGGACCTTAGTGTTGGTCTTATTCATCATTGTCTTGAACCTGTTCCAGCTTCATCTTACCACACTACAGGGTGATTTGAAAAATGTAGAGGGATTAAATTCCCTCCCAAATGTTTCCCTTGATCCATCTTTTTTGGTAAGTTGAGCTGTGGCACATCGAGGAGCCTTCTCCCTCAGCAATCTCCCTGACTCTATCCTCCAGTCAGTTCTGCCTTAATGAGGCTTCCAAGGCCATGTGATTATGGGTAAATAGATGGATCTATATAATTTCACCAGAGAGCTGATGCACATTCAAGTAAACAATCAGATTGTAAGGCGATACACTTGAGTGAAGGCTTCAATCATGAGGGACTGAGGGAGCAACATCAGTGGAGTGGCAAGCAGCCTCTACTGCCTTGGTTATTTCATCCACAGGTTACACGCACCTTGATGAGCCCAGCACAAGCCTTGGATTAATCACCAAGAGGCCTAAATGTTAACATAATGATACCGGCGCACAGTTTCCTTCAGGAGATCTTCCAAGCACTAAATTGTCAAACCCGGTATTAAGTTATCATTACCCAACAGTACTGGGATGTACTTTATCAAGCATATTTATAAATACATATTTGCAGATGTCTATATATACAGAGAAATAAGTGCAAAAATGTCAATCTATTTGTCTTACAACTCTTTCTCATCAATCACTATATTAAGTCCAGTTACGCCAGCCATTCTTGCTTCCATAACAAGGTGCACCAATTCATGATTCAGCGGTCATCATCATCAACTGCACCTTATCCTAGTCAATTGACTATACAAATTCATGCAAGAGAACAACAACAAATTCAGCCTTTATCCCACTATGTGGGGTTGGCTACATGAATTCTAGACTTTCATGTATTTTTGTCTTTTGACATATCTTCATTTAGACTCATACACTTCATATCAAACTTTAATGTATCTCTCAAAGTCTTCTTGGATCTGCTTCTACCTCTTTTTTTGACTAATTGTTCCATTTCATCAACTCTCCTCACAGGAGCGTCTCTTGGTCTCCTTCTCATATGACCAAACCATCTTAGTCTAGTCTCTCTCATCTTCTCCTCAATTGGCACTACTCCTACCTTATTACAAATAACCTCATTTTGAATTTTATCTTTTCTTGTATGGCCGCACATCCATCTTAGCATCCTCATCTCCGCTACGCTTGTCTTTTGCTCATGCTGGTATTTAACTACCCAACATTCTGAGCCATACAACAAGACTGATCTTGTAGCTATCCTATAGAATTTTCCTTTTAATTTTAATGGGATTTTACCATCACATAATACCCTCGATGCATTTCTCTATTTTAGCCAACCTGCCTTAATTCTATGCGTGACATCCTCGTGAATTTCTCCATCTTTTTGAATCACTGATCCCAAATATCGAAAATGGTCTTTTCTTTGTAAAATTTGGTCTTTCAATTTTATTATAACATCATCTACTCTTGCATTCTTACTAAATTTACATTCTTTATATTATGTTTTCCTTCTACTTAATTTAAATCCCTTAGATTCTAAATTGTTTCTCCACAACTCAAGCTTAGTGTTCACTCCCTCTTTTGTTTCATCCACCAACACTATGTCATCTGCAAATAGCATACACCATGACACATTTGTCTGAATGTGTTTAGTGAGTTTATCCATTACTAAAGCAAATAAGTATGGACTTAGTGTAGAACCTTGATGCAGTCCTATTATAATTTTAAACAGTTCAATATCCCTCCGCATGTTCTAACTTTTATCTCTGCACCGTGATACATGTCCTTAAGGGCTTATATATAGGTCATTCGGACTCCTTTCTTCTCTAAAACCCTCCATAATACTTTTCTAGGGACCCTATCATAGGCTTTTTCTAGTTCTATGAACACCATATGTAGGTCCTTCTGTTGATCCCAATACCTTTCCATTAAGCGCCTCAATAGGTATATAGCTTCCATTGTTAACCTACCAGGCATGAAACCAAACTGATTTTTCGAGATATCTGTTTCTTTTCTGAGCCTCTGCTCTATTACTCTCTCCCAAAGTTTCATGGTATGGCTCATTAACTTAATTCCTTTGTAATTTTCACAATTTTGAACATCTTCTTTATTCTCATATATAGGAACCAAAGTACTCTTCCTTGACTCATCTGGCATTTTTTTTTATTTAAGGATCGCGTTAAATAATTTCGTTTTCCAAGAGATGCCCCCTTCCATGCATTTCCATGCTTCTATTGGTATATTATCCGGTCAACATTGCCTTATGATTTTTCATCTTTTTTAATGTTTACCTTATTTCATTTGCACTTATGCGTTGATAAAATGTATAGCTCACATTCCCTTCGGAGTTACTAAGATGTCCCAACCTAACTCTTGTGTCCCCACCATCATTGAATAATTTTGTGAAATATTATTTCCATCTCTCCTTAATCGCTCCCTCATTCACTAATACATTTTGGTTTTCATCTTTTATGCATTTCACTTGGTTTAGATCCCTTGTTTTTCTTTCTCTTACTTTAGCTAATTTATATATATCCCTTTCTCCATTTTTTGTATCAAGTCGTTTATATAGATTCTCATATGCTTTTGACCTTGCTTCACTAACAGCTCTTTTTGCTGCCTTTTTGCTTCTTTATAATTTTTTTGGTTTTCTTCATTGTTACACTGATATATAGCCTTATAGCAAGTTTTCTTATTTCTAATTTTCAATTGTAGCTCTTCATTCCACCACCAAGACTCCTTAAGGTTTGGGGCTCTATCATTTGTCTCTCTAAGGACTACCTCTGCCGTGCTTCTCAAGGCAGTAGCCATTTTCCTCCATATTTGGTTTACATGTCTTTCTCCATTCCATTCCCTTCTACCCCTTAATTTTTCTTTGAACATTAGTTGTTTCTCCCCTTTTAAATCCCACTACCTAATTCTTGGATTTTGTTTTATGTGATTTTTTCTCTTCCAATTTCTTACTTAGACGTCAAGTACCAAAAGTCTATATTGATTAGTCAAACACTCCCCTAGTATCACCTTACAATCCCTACAACATAACCGATCCTCTTATCTCATGAGGAAGTAATCTATTTGGGTGCTTGATGTGACATTTTTATATGTGATTAAGTGTTCGTCCCATTTTTTGAACTTAGTATTGGTTATGATGAGCTCATATGCCATAGCAAAATCTAGAATAGACTTACCCTCATTATTAATTTCTCCAAATCCATACCCTCCATGTACCTCTCTATAGCCGTTTTCGTCTCTACCCACGTGACCATTTAAGTCACCTCCTATAATCACTTTCTCTCCTCTTGGTATCATTTGTATGAGTCCCTCTAAGTCCTCTCAGAATTTTGCTTGTATCTCCTCATCTAACCCCGCATGTGGTGCATATGTACTAAAGATATTCATAGTCATTCTTTCTAAACCAACATTCACCATAATAATCATATCCCCTATTCTCTTTACATCCACTACCTCATCTACTAAGCTTTTATCCATAATAATCCCCACTTCATTTTTCGCTCGATCATTTTCTGTGTACCATATTTTATATCCAGTTCCTAATAAAGTTTTTGTTTTTTTCCCTACCCATCTCATTTCTTAAAGGCACATAATATTAATCTTTCTCCTAATCATCACATCTACCACTTCCATAGGTTTACATGTTAATGTGATAGGCCGCCGGTGCATCGGACCTATCAAAGACACAGCAAGCAGCTGAAGGCATGAAGATTGGAGTGAGGGGTCAGCACATGCAAGTGTAACAACCAGCATGTGCGTATGGGAGGGATAGAAATGTAATCCACATTGCTAATAGAATAATCAGCATGTGAATGGGGGAATTCAGTTAGAAAGGGAATAATCAGCATGTGAATGGGGAATTCAGTTAGAAAGGTGGTGAGGAGAGGTATAAGTAGGAGCGAAAGAGAGAGAGAGAGGTAGTTGTTTTTTTTTATAGAGAATTGGGAGAGTTAGGGCCTCTCGAATGCCCTGTTTTATTCTTGTTTTTTCTGCTGAAAGGTATTGGAAACTATTGATATTGGATTGCTATTGGAATTCTATCGAGGTTCCTATCAATTTGGTATCAGAGCCATTCCGAACCTGATGGTGAACGTAACAGAGAGAGTTGGTGAATTGGAGTCGAAGATGGAAGGCGTACAAAGGGGAGTCGAAGACATTAGAGAGAATGTCCAAGCGGTGGAACGCAATGTAGCGGTGATGCTTGAACAGTTCGCCTTCATGCAAACGAAGTGGGACGAGCAGAAGCGGGAGAGGAAGAACAAGTCCAAAGAACGAGAAGGACCCTTGGAATTCACCATGGATTCCGAAGTAACCCCTAGGGTTGTGGGAGGTTGCGACTTGGAAGGGGGTATCGGGGGCGAGTACCGGTCGGACCTACGCGAAAGAAGATTGGAGATGCCCATTTTCGAAGGAGAAAATCCGAATGAGTGAATTTTTCGAGCCGAGAGGTATTTTGCTATCAACCAACTAACAGACGAGGAGAAGATGGAATCCGCAGCCCTGTGTTTCGAAGTAGCGACTCTGTCTTGGTTTCAATGGGAGACAAGGCGAAGAGGAATTCGGAGTTGGAAAGGCTTGAAGCAAGGAATTCTGGGCCGGTTTCGCCCCACTCAGGAGGGGTCGCTAGAGGAGCGTTTCTTGGCTCTTCGGCGGGAGGGATCGGTGAAGGAGTATCGATTGAAGTTTGAGACCATGGCCGCGGCAGTGCCTAATGTTCCTTAGGCGTTTTTGGAAGGCCAATTCCTAAACGGCCTCAACCCAGAGATAAGGGCTGAGATCAAGGTGTTACAACCACGGGGGCTCGATCGAATTATGGTGGTGGCTCAAAACATTGAGGACAAGAACGTAGCTCTTCATAATTGCCATCGGGCAACCGAACCAACCAGGAGCGGATATTCCATAGCACCCACGATCGCGAGTCAAATGTCACCAGTTCTAGCAAAGAGTTTGGGTTCCTCCCAAAAGTCCATAAACCAACCAAGACCCAGGTTTCACCCCGCTAGAAATGGTGGAAACTTCCCTTTCAAGAAGCTTAGTGAGGCTAAGTGGAAGGCAAAGCGAGAGAAGGGCCTTTGCTTCCGCTGTGATGAGAAATACTCAATTGGCCATAGGTGCAAGAACAAGGAGCTCCAAGTTTTGATGATTTAGACGAAGAAATGGGCGAGGCTGCAGTAGAGGAAGAAGCAGTCCAGGGGGGCGATGAAGGGTTGGAATATGGGGGATAGGTGATTGAATTATCCATGAATTCGGTTGTGGGATTGACTACACCTCAAACGATGAAGCTAAGGGGACTCATAGAAGGGAAACCGGTAGTAGTTCTGGTGGATGGAGGAGCAACTCACAACTTCATAGCATCTGAGTTGGTGCAATGCTTGAGTTTGCTGAGGACAGAAACGGTTGGATATGGGGTGATAATGGGAACCGGGATGGCTGTTCAAGGAGCAGGAGTTTGCAAAGGGGTGAAACTAACACTTGATAACCTGCAGATAGTGGAAGATTTTCTTCCCCTTGAGTTAGGGAGTTCCGATGTCATTCTTGGCATGAAGTGGCTGGCTTCGGTGGGGAAAATGAGTGTGGATTGGAGGAATCTGACCATGAAGTTTCCAATGGGGGGGGGGGGGGAAGGCCGTGACATTGTAGGGTGATCCTAGCTTAAGTAAGACATTAGTCTCCCTAAAAGCTATGATGAAGGCGTTTAAAGAGAATGGGGAAGGAGTGTTGCTGGAAATTGGAGAGGTGGCTGCCGAGTTCAATGAACTGCAAGTGGGACTACCCCGAAGTTTGGAGGATTTATTGGCTAAGGTCGGAGGGGTTTTTTTCCAGCCCAGAGGGATTGCCACCCACCAGAAATAAGGACCATGCCATCAATCTTCTACCCGAGACTTCCCCGGTTAGTGTTCGACCTTACCGCTACCCGTATCTTCAAAAAAATGAGATCGAAAAGATGGTACGTGAGATGTTGGTAGCTGGTATTATTAAACCAAGTGTCAGCCCCTATTCCAGCCCGGTGTTGCTCATTAAAAAGAAGGACGGGGGATGGAAGTTTTGTGTAGATTACCAAGCTCTCAACAAAGTAACAGTTCCCGACAAGTTTCCTATTCCAGTCATCGATGAGTTGCTGGATGAACTACATGGGGCTAAGGTTTTTTCGAAATTGGATCTCAAATCTGGTTACCACCAGATTTGAGTCAAGGTTGGAGACGAACCAAAAACTGCATTTCAAACACACGAGGGCCATTATGAATTCTTCGCCATGCCTTTCGGATTGACGAATGCACCGGCCACCTTCCAATCTTTAATGAATGATGTATTCAGGGAGTATTTGCGACGGTTTGTGTTAGTATTTTTTGATGACATATAGCCAAAATTTTGAACAACATTTGCAGCACTTGCGTTGTGTGCTGAAGGTGCTGGCTGCAAATCAGTTGTTTGCAAACAAGAAGAAATATTCCTTTAGGCAGTTGGAGGTTGAGTATCTTGGCCATGTCATCTCCCAGCAAGGCGTGTCGGCTGATCGCTACAAGGTACAAGCCATGTTGGACTGGCCTACACCCACTTCCTTGAAGGAATTGAGGGGATTCCTTGGTCTCACAGGGTACTATAGGAGGTTTGTAAAAGATTATGGCAAATTGGTGTGGCCCCTCATAGAGAAACTAAAGAAGAACAATTTTTTTGGGATGGAGAGGCTGAGCGAGCCTTCCAGCAGCTCAAAAAAGCAATGGGGTTGCTACCAGTTCTAACACTACCGAACTTCGATCAGCCCTTTATAATTGAGTCTGATGCTTCAGGGCAAGGGTTAGGGGCGGTGTTGATGCAGAATCTTGGGCCGGTTGCGTACTTCAGCCATGCTCTTAAGCCATCGGAGAGAAAAAAATCGGTTTACGAAAGGGAGCTGATGGCCATGGTGTTTGCAGTCCAGAAATGGAGACATTACCTCTGGGGAAGAAAGTTCATAGTAAGGACAGATCAAAAAAGCTTGAAGTTTTTATTGGAGCAGCGAATGATGAGCCCGGATTATCAAAGATGGATGCTGAAACTAATGGGCTTTCATTTCGAGATACACTACCGGCCGGGGTTGGAAAACAAGGCTGCAGATAGCCTTTCGAGAATCAATCACCCAGCAACCCTATTCGCACTAACGGTTCCAAGGGTGGTGCAACTCGATCAACTGGGCCAAGAGATGGAGAAAGATGCTTACTTACAGGGAATCATAAGACAGTTACAGGAGGATCCGGCTTCCTGCTCAGATTTCCAACTAGTGGGTGACCAGCTCCTTTACAAAGGGCGGCTGTTTCTACCTAAGGGCTCTTCCCTAATTCCATTAGTGCTCCATGAGGGTCACGATGGCAGTGTAGGAGGTCATTCAGGGTTCTTGAAAACATATAAACGAATTGCAGCGAGTGTTTATTGGGCTGGTATGAAGTGGGACATACGCTAATATGTGGGAAATTGTAACGTTTGCCAGCAACATAAGTACGAGTCTTTAACGCCAGGGGGTCTTTTACAGCCTCTTCCTGTTCCTGGCCAGATTTGGGATGATATAGCCATGGATTTTATTGAGGGGTTACTGAGATCGAGCCATATGAATTCTATACTTGTGGTTGTGGATAGACTCAGCAAATATGGACACTTCATTGGTCTCAAACACCCATTTACAGCAAGAGTAGTGGCTGGGATTTTCGTCAAAGAGATAGTGCGGCTGCATGGTATGCCCTGGTCTATTGTTTTGGATAGAGACAAGGTATTTATAAGCCGTTTTTGGGAGGAGTTGTTTCGGCTTCAAGGTACTAAGCTTAATCGTAGTACGGCCTACCACCCACAAACGAACGGGCAACGAAGGTCCTCAACCGGACCCTAGAGACGTACTTGCGTTGTTTTGCATCAGCAAAACCTATGGGGTGGTATGTGTGGTTGCCATGGGTTGAATTGTGGTATAACACACCATACCACACTGCTTCAAAGGTTACTCCCTTCCAAGCTATTTACGGGAGGGAACCACCAACCTTGATCAGGTTTGACAAGGGAACAACCCATGTATCTGCAATAGAACAGCAACTGATGGAGTGGGATTTAGCATTGGAAGAACTCAAGGACTAGTTGGCAAGAGCTCAAGCGATCATGAAGAGGGGGGCTGACCGGAAAAGAAGGGATGTGCAGTTTGTGGTTGGTGACTTCGTCTATTTGAAACTAAGGCCTTATCGAAGGAAGTCCCTAGCTGCCCGCCCTAATGAGAAACTGGCTCCTAGGTACTATGGGCCATTTGAAATTGAGCAAAGGGTGGGACCGATGGCTTATAAACTTAAACTACCAGCCCACTGCCATGTTCACCCTGTTTTCCATGTGTCCCAGCTAAGAGAGGCCAAAGGTGAGGTGGGAGCAAGGGTGTAGATTCCCCTCCAGCTACAGGCTAACTTAGAAATGAAGGTTAAACCAGAGGTGGTGCTGGGAGTTCAGCCTGGAAAGGGTTCTAACTTACGCGGGCTGGATATCTTAATCCAGTGGAAAGGCTTACCACCATTAGAGGCAACTTAGGAGCCCTACAACATGATTCAGCCACAGTTTTCAACTTTTCACCTTGAGGACAAGGTGAAAGTGCGGGAGGGGAGTAATGATAGGCCGCTGGTGCACCGAACCTATCAAAGACACAGCAAGCAGCCGAAGGCATGAAGATTGGAATAAGGGGTCAGCACATGCAGGTGTAACAACCAGCATGTGCGCATGGGAGGGGTAGAAATGTAATCCACATTGCTGAGGGAATAATCAGCATGTGAATGGGGGAATTCAATTAGAAAGGGAATAATCAGCATGTGAATGGGGAATTCAGTTAGAAAGGTGGTGAGGAGAGGTATAAGTAGGAGCGAAGGAGAGAGAGAGAGGTAGCTGTTTTTTTTTATAGAGAATTGGGAGAGTTAGGGCCTCTCGAATGCCCTGTTTTATTCTTGTTTTTTCTGCTGAAAGGTATTGGAAACTATTGATATTGGATTGCTATTGGAATTCTATCGGGGTTCCTATCATAATGTTCCTATGTTCCATGGCCCAATCCTTAATCTATGATTTTGGTTTTGGCCTTGACTTTGAATTTGATTTTGTTTTTTATTTTAATTTTGGACTAGTTTCTTTACCCACATCCATCCAAGCAAATGCGGGGACCCTTGCTCATTTGTCACTACATTCGAGCACCGATGCAGCGGCCCTAGCTCACTTAACACTACACGCAGACACTGTAGCGCGTCGCTATGAAGGGTTACGTCCCAACGATTTTTCATAGTTTGTCTAGAGTTCATGTTTTGGATCCGACTAGGTTTTACATTGGCTGTCGACTACCTAACACAACCCTCCTCCTTTATCCAGGCTTGGGACCGGCAGTGGATAACATACCAAGAAAAGACCAATTTAGATATCTTGGATCAATCATCTAAAGAGATAGGGAGATTAAAGAGGATATTACCCATAGAATTAAGGCGGAATGATTAAAATGGAAAAGCACATTGTGTATTACATGATAGTAAGATTCCATTAAAGTTAAAAGAAAAATTTTATAAGACAACTATAAGACCAACATTGTTATAGGCACAGAATGTTGGACGGTAAAGTACCAACATGTGCAAAATAAGAGCGTAACTGAGATATGCTAAGATGGGTGTGCGGTAATACAAGAAAAGATAAAATTAAAAATGATGATATACATAATAAGGTTGGGGGGAGGGAGGGTGGCTCCTATTGAAAATAAGATAGGGGAAACACGATTTAGATGGTTTAGTCATGTAAGAAGAACACAAGTAGAGGCTCCTATGAGGAGAGTTGATGGAATGGAGCAAGTAGTTACAAAAGAGGTGAAGGAAGGCCAAAAAGGACTTGGTGGAGACACTAAAATTTGATATTAAATATATGGGCCTTATAGAAATGAATGGAAATCTAGAATTCATGAAGCCAATCCCACATAGTGGGATAAAGGCTTAATATGTTGTTGTGGTTGTTGTAGAAAGACCTTGGCATATTTTGGGTTACCAACATATATACATCAATAAATTATAAAAGACAATTTACAACAGAATTTTGCCACCATAAAGAGTTGTGATCACTAGAGCATAAGTTAGTCTATTAAGGTCCATCCATGTTGTGTCAGGATATTAACCCTTCTCAGGTCTTGCATGCACATTCAGTACTTCAACAACATCCAACGTTAGAAATTGAATTTTGATGATCTTAAGCATGTATCCAATGCTTATTTGCAAAGATGCATTTGAAATGTTAGAATAACATTGAATGTATTTTACTCTAAATGAATTAACAGGAAAACAGTGAGGAAACATATTAACATTGAGTACATTAATGTTAGAATAATATATTAATGTATAGAACTCTATATTGAGATATGTTAGAGCCCTGTGATAAATATAATTTTGTCTCCATTATCCTTGGTTTTATAATTTTGTCTCCAACCCCACATGGGATAACGGCTGGATATGTTGTTGTTGTTGTTTGTATCCTTGGTTTTATATGGATAAAAACTATCATTAGTTAAAAAACTAAGCATATTCACTAAATCCTTCAATTAGTATATTGACTACTGTGCAAATGTTTCATGGGAATGATGTGTAATCCAGAGCAACTTACAACTGAATGCAGTGGATTTAAGAAAAGAATGCATGCCTCAAGTAATCTAGTTCAAACAAACACTATTATTATTTGGAAAAAGAAATTACTTACAGGGAATAATTGCAGAATGACCCATGTAAAGAAGAGTGGCCCAAGGAGAGAAGCAAGATCCAGCTTGAGTTGGGTTTCAGGTTTGGGCATTTCTTTGACGAACTCAAAAAGCATTTTCTTAGAAGGCCCAAGCAAAAATTGGAGGTACGCGTTTGAGGCCTGTACATGTATCAACCATAAGTCAATAATTCTCATGTTTCTCACTGGATGGAGAATTAATTTATGTTTTCTACTTGATGTTGTCAAAGTACAAATCAGTAAAATATTTGTGAAGCTAGGAAGAGAAGAAGAAAACTTTATTTTGAGTGGAAAAAAAAGAAAACCAAAACATGCAAAAAGAAAGTAATCAGCCATTCATGTATTAAAGATCAATCAGAATGGATCCAATAAAGAATAAACCATGAAGATAATGGAACAGGTGTTTCTCATACTTCATAAAAAAAATGATATTCTCAAATCTCTTTTGCTTGTTATAGTTATACTACATTACATAGGAACCACCAATAAAACCATTTACAAAAAGAACATATTCTCATAGCAAATATATAACTATTTGAACATTGATAGAACTACCTCAACAACATGATCTGAAAAATTAATTTCTGAATGGAGCTAAAGTCATAACCAAAAAGCTCAAATCACAAAAAGACACAACAATCACAATGCAATGCAAGAAGCAGATTTTGCCACAATGAAGACACTAGCAGGAATATTCCCAGTGTGAGGTGAAAACTTTAGAACAGGTCATGTTAAGAAACAGATGAGTTCCATTGCTGGAAATATGTCCAAATCTGGTAGCAAATCACAGAAGGCCTTCTTTCCCACCTAGCTAATAGATAGGGAATAACTTTTACTGAACCCACAAGAGCATTACATAAGAACCACATTAGGTTTCATTAAAGGGCCAACTATTAGTTCCTCTTCAATACACTGAGATATTTCATTGTTTTCTTTCTAGAGTAGCATATCACTCTTAAGGAGAAGAGGTAAATACAGTATTCAGCAAGAGGGAGCTTCATCTGCATTACAACTTGAAGCTCCATAACTGGACTTTACAAATCAACATTAAGACAACAACTAAATTGTGTTTGGAGAACTCTGTGGGAGAGCATTTGAGACCACAACAAACTTTATTTGTTTACAGTTTTTCTTCACTTACAATGTCTTACGCCTTAGATCACTAGTAAAATTCTTTGGAGGAGCTCCTGTTGGAGTAAAATCAAGACAACTTTCATCAAAACGGAAATGAAATTTTAAGGTATGCTGAGTAAACCAGTAAACCACATGAAATTTTTATCATGAAATTCTGCAGATTTCTTCTCATCTCATACATTTTATTCTCAAAGGATAGTCAAGAAACGTTCTGAACTGAATGAGTTGTGACCCACTACAACAACAACAATAAACCAGCTCAACGGACAATTTCCACGATAAATCCCCGCACCTGTCCCCAAGTTTTGTTATCATCATTTAATTAGGGCATTTTCTTTTTCTTGCTGGCGTCTATTGCAAGGTATATTAACCATCTTTAAATAAATTAATCGGAAGAATATTTTCATGATCCAATCATGGAAATTTTAGTGGACTAGCTTGAATTCAGTTCACCAAATAAATTCTGTGGATTGAAGTACCATTAAATGAATTGAATTCTATCAAAGTGATTGGCCACATGATTGGGGCACCGGTTTCCAAAACATTAAATTGTGCTGCCAAAAGTGAAGCCCAATGAGGGTAAGATCATAATCTAGTATGCATTCTTTTCATTTGCATGACCAAAAAAGGCAATAAGAGGCCACCGTGATAAGATCAAGAAAGGAGAAGGCCACCATAATATTTCATGACATCAATTTGCTAATGTCTAATCTTACTCTCCCTACTTTTCTCTTACTAGATAGATGAAAATCTGACTTCCTTATATTATGATCTTCCCATTATATCACATCCCCTGAAAGATCTCTTTTCCAATATGTTAAGTCCATATGAATAACAGAAGCTCCATAGGTCAAGCCAACAAAAAATTCAACATATCTAATGAACATGAAACAAAAAGCTAATAAATTGAAATGGGTTTTGATCAAGGAAAGATTACGTATAATGGACAAGATATAACGAAGTAAGGAATGGATACCAAATTTACTGAGCGAGGAACACGCAACAACGCCAGAGGAGCATTGCCTGTATCATTCTTGTAGGTAGAATTGTACCATATACTCACATTGAAGTTATTCAAGTTCGAGTTTAAGAAATCATAGGCTGCAAAAAGGCAAAAACAATGAGTAAGGTCGCTGATACAATAACAAAATATTTAACTCAGGAACATCCAAAAGACATACCTGCTACCATTTCATTAATCTTCAGTTCAGAGTTGCCCTTCCTAAAACCCTTGTACAGCTCATCATTAATTTCAGAAGCACTATTACGCCACAGGCGTAATCCTTGAACGCATCTAGCTTCTAGATTCAATACAAAAAGAAATAATAAAGATCCACAAAATAACAATGCATACTCACAGATACACCATTGAGACCAAAATTGGATAAAATTTTGCTAGAAAAGATAATATTTAAAATGGACTATTATTTATGACACAATCCATTTGTCAGAATAAATCACATACATAGGCTTTACCATCTTTGAATAACAAATAATAGTTTTTCTGTGTTTTTTCTTTTAATGCCTACTTTTTACTATGAGTTTCTATATGCCTGCAATAAGATTTTGAAGAATAAAATAGTAGGATGATTCAAGTAGGAAGGTCACCACCTAAGTATAGAACCTTCAGTAATAGCCCACAAAAGGTAGGCTTTTCCTACAATTTGTTAGTTAGAAAAAGCTCTTCTTGCCTGCTCTTTGTATGGCTTGCATTACTGTGACAGTGAATTATTAAATTGGTCCACAGTCCATGTGATTGACAAAGATGTTAACCATAAATATGTTAATGAGAATAATAAAATCGGAGTTTCTACTGCTAAGAAAAATACCCTGTGTTACTGCATTGTTACCAATCTGGATGGGAATGGAAATTGTAGAATTTGCGGAGCACTGAGGTTGGAGATGATAGAGAGGAAGAGTTGAAACAAAAGCTGGGTCAAGAAAATTGAAATATTCAGTCTGTGTGTCTGATCCCTGAAATGTTTCAAGAAGAATTCATATTGACAGTGAAATTAAAACAAACAAATTATGAAATAATTGGAAGGATAGAAAAAAGTATTTTTTAAAATCAAAGCAAGTAGAAAATTAGAAGGCAATGGAACATTAAAAAAATAAATAGATGACTTACCAAGATAATATTGGCTAAGCTATACAAAATGTCGGAGGAATTCAAAGTGAAAGAACTAGTCAACATATTTTTAGCCAAACCTGTCAAAATTTATTGACCCGACACAGCATTTAGTGCAGAAAAAAAAATAAAAATATAACAGAAAAAGGAGAGAGAGAGAGAGAGAGAGAGAGAAGCTGTACTTTCTCCGAGAGATTGATTATTCCCAGTTATAAGAATGGTTGCAGGACAGGACCCTGTATTCCTGCATGACGCGTCAGGCAAGTCTTTATAGGAAGCAAAATCAGATCTTACTGCACGATACTCAGAAGATGGCACTTGCAACAAGGGAGGCCACTCTGGGGGACTAGGAATGGGACAGCTACTCACTTGATCTAAAGTTGAATACTCAATCCCACATGCTTTTCTTTCACACTGACCAGTAGCATTAGCATCATTACAGATGCAGCCACACCTGTTTTTGGGTTTATCCAGCTCCTTGTTAATCAAATTTTGGAGTAGAACCAGCAACAAGCAGAGCAAAAAGGGGAATAATATGAGCCTAATATTGGCCTTGATATTTCGTTTCTGCAAGGAATAAATAAAATAGAAAAGAAAAAGAACTATGAGGATATAATTACAAAGTCGCCAAAATATATTTCTACTAATACCTATATAAGTAGCATGGAAAACATTGTATTAATTAAGTTTCTTTCCTAAAGTAAATCAAGAATCAATTTGACAGTTGAATGGAAGTTAATTTAAACAGATCCAGATTTTCAGAGGATTAATAGATTTACTAGTCCAGCTCCAATAGTCAAGTAATATCATCCTAAGGTTAAAAAAATTATGCAGACAAGTGTGGTTATATTCTCAAGTTACTATATGCTAAGAGCCGTCCCTCTTCAAGACATTTGAGCTTCAAAAAATTATTATTCTCTGAATGTATGTTCGGGTAGGTGTCTAGGTCTATTTTGTAAGCATTAAATTAAACGAGGATGTTAGCAAATAGAGGGGGTGACGCAGTTGCAGTCTCATCATGCCTCAATTTTTCAAAAATAAAAAAACTGTTAAATGTGAGCATTACTATAAAAAGCAAACTTTGACTTCAAAAAAAAAATTAGAAATCAGTGCTTTGTGATGCATTTCGTGTACCCAAAGCATCACTGAACAGAATCAATAAAACCCTCTTTTTACAGCAGAACCTTATAAACACACATCGATTTCCCCGTTAGAAAACTTGAATCCCAACACAATAGATGCGCCAAACCCAAATTTGAAAGTGAATTTCACGAGCTTATCGGCGCAAAAGAGCCTTCGAAGAAAACTCAAATTCTGAGACGCACAAATCGATCAAAATTTCGAGCACAAATCAAATCATGAATCCCAACAATAAGAAATATAAATAGCTCCATGTATAACAACTCGGATAAAATCTGCCTGTCAATCAATCAATCTGTCTGAACGAAAATTAAACCCCAAGGGAACAGGCAGCTGGAGACAGAGAGGGACCTGGAAAGTCAAGTTTTTCCGAAGCAAAGCGTTGGCCTGAGTCCAGAAGCTCGCATGGCCATGCGATGAATCCACCATTGTAGGCCTCCTCTCTGTCGGAGCAGGAAATATGACCGTTAAACTCAAGGTGAAAGCTCGTGGTTACTCTGATAGACCTCCTTGCAGAAGTAAGAACTCAGAGCTCTCAGCCATTTGCTTTCTTTCTTTATTATTGCTGTATCAATGATTCAATATAAAGGCCTAATTAGAATTTTGGAATATTTACATTTGAACCCCGTGACAATGGCCTATTACATTATTTAATTAACTATAAAAAAATGATATTTGAATTTTGAAATATTTACATTTGAACCCCATGACTATGGCTTATTGCATTATTTAATTAACTACAAAAAATGATATTTGAAACTAATTACGAACATAGCGTTTGTTAAAATGAGTAAGATAAAATTGTATTAAAATAAAGTTTAAATATTTTCTATACCAAAATATAAAATCGTCAAGATAATCATGAAAAACATTTCAAAACTGTTATCAAACTATTTGCTAATTTTTTAAAAATACACAGGAAGATATAAGTTGTAATACCCCGAGAGCCCAGAGAAGTTAGTATATATCGAGGATAGTGTAAGAAATGAAACAACACCAGCTAGATACCTTTTGGGCTGAATGTTGGCAAAGAACTCCCGAGTTAAGCGTGCTTGACCTGGAGTAATCCAGGGATGGGTGACCCCCCTGGGAAGTTCGTGTAGGCCCATCAGGGTAAGTTGTTCCGGTCCTTCCTATCGCTCGATGCGGGATGTTACAGGTGGTATCAGAGCCGACCCTTGGTGAAGGCGGTCCAATGAGGGCGGGGAGTGGCGCCGGGGCTCGAGGGCCTGTACAAGGAGCGGCTTCTGGCAGGTTTCTAGGATGGCAGCCCCCAATGGGAGAAGGTCTGGGACCAGTTGTAAAGTCGCATGACGAAGACGTCATGTGCTTAAGGGGGGAGAATGTAATACCCCGAGAGTCCAGAGAAGTTAATATATATCGAGGATAGTGTAAGAAATGAAACAACACCAGCTAGATATCTTTTGGGCTGAATGTTGGCAAAGAACTCCCAAGTTAAGCGTGCTTGACCTGGGGTAATCCAGGGATGGGTGACCCCCTGAGAAGTTCGTGTAGGCCTATCAGGGTAAGTTGTTCTGGTCCTTCCTATCGCTCGATGCGGGATGTTACATAAGTATTATTTTTTTTATATGTAATCACCAAAACATACTTATTTTGAGGAAAAAAATATAAGTATATTTAAAAAAATTCTAATAAGAAGTCACGTAACTTATTTTTTAAGAATTGCTAGATAAATTTAATAAACACATTAAAAATAACAAAAATCTTGAATTATTTTCATATCTTATATTTTTTTGTTTATATCTTGATTAAAAAACACTATCTAAAGAAGTAGAAAATTGATGAACAAATGACAATAGCCAATTGAAGTTGTGGAGAAAAAAATATAAGTTTGTTTGCTCTAATATAAAAAGTTATATATCAAGTTAAGGTTTCGTATAAATTTAAGTAACATGTTTCTTGATTATGTTAATGATAATTCATATTTTAACCCATCAATTTCAAAGTTAAGAAGTCAGTGTTTTTTTTTTTTAATGTAAGAAACTTGAATGATTTATCGATCACAAATAATTTCGCCCATAATCTATCTGAATCTCTTTAAAACTCATAATTCGCCTGTTTCACAATTCTGAACGGACAGATTTATTGCAAGACGAAATTCGGGAAAGTTCGCCCTTTAGATAAACACAAACAATTGCACAAATTTACATGAAGACATATTTAAATTCACGATTTCACAATATCTCAAATTTTAATTAATAATGGATAATAATCAATTTAGATAATTTTAACTCTAAATCAAACTATTCGTGGCAATTTGACTATTGTCCAAACTATAACCAAACCATTATGTGTCTAAAACCATCAAAACCATAGTTTAATTGTTTGAGCAGTTTGAAAAAATATTATATAACAATAATTAATGTATGTGCACAAGATGGGGATATTTTTTAATGAGACGGTACCAAAGTGATAAGATTTAATAGTTGAGTGATCTAGGTGTAATTAACAGAATCTGGTAATCTCGGCTCAATGAAATGACGGAAACATCCTTTGATCCGTTCTGTTGTTGCTTGATTCGGTTACGCTTTTGCTTACTGTATTTGACTGGTCTCCACTGTAGAAATGCCATCGCATATCCTCTAAATTTAAAAAATGCCACCACATGATATTCCTCTCTTGTACGCGGGTTTCAAATCGGATCCCCTACTCATTAAATAATAAAAATAAATTAAAAAAATTGCTTAAAATCTAGGAGTTAGAGTTAAAAAATTTTAAATGACGTTTGAAAATTATAGTTTACTCTTTTGATTTTAAAGTAAAATTTCAAATAAAATAATTATTGGTATAATAGTAAAGTTGTTTAAAAAATTAAATATTATTTAAAGATTACGAGTTCAAATTTGATTAGTGTTATTAATTTAAATTTATAAAAAAATAATTTATCGACATAATTTCATAACACTAAAAGATAATGTTTTTATATTTTATTAAATAAAAAATACTTTTTTTAAATTTTTTATTATAAAAATAATACTTCATAGCCAACCTAATAAAATTAAGGTTTATAGATTTATAGATACACTGTGAGTTAAAATAATTTAATAATAATATTTAAGTGTATATGGCCAAATTTATATTTTTATTTTTTATTTTTTATAATTACTCAAAATTTTTATTATTTCAATTACTTTAAAATATAAAAGTAGATCAACACAAATATTACTTTAAAATGATTTAGTCCTTTGAAGGTACCTTCCAAGAAATCTCAATTATGTCAGTCTATTGGCTTTAAAGCATAGACTAATGTGACCATAGATGCCTATTATTCCGGTTACTAGTTTATTCAACTTTGGAAAGCTATGTCATTCATTTTCTATTCTTGTTGAACTCCTACGATTTGTCCAAAATATTGTGACTTAATTTTAAGTATTGAATATTATAATATTTAAAATATTATTTAAATTTTTTTGGGTAGTACAAATGGTCCACTGCATACGTTTAGAAGTTTATATTATTATAAGATTGAGGGATTAAATCTACCTTCATATGACTGTCGATAATCTACATATATCTATAAGACTAAGATTTTATTTTCAACTCGTGACTCACTTGACTATTTTCCCAACTCAAGGTATGGGTATCACAGGTTTTCGGGAGAATAAGACAATTCAGATCAAATGTTGTGCATTGATCGAGGATTTCTCGTGTTTTTTATTTTTAAAAAAATGTTATTTAGACACTTAAATTTAATTTTTTTATTGACACTCTGTATTAATGTTTCGTAATATGTGCTTATATGATATAAATATACAAAATATCAATATAAAATGTCTTTACAAATATTAAACTAAGTGTTCAAATAGCATTTCCATCATAATAAAGTAATACGCATTTCCATCCAATATTTGTGTTTATGTATTTTGATATTTTTTTCATGTGGTCACAAATTTGCGTATTACTTTCATATTACTTTATAATGCGCAAAATTGTGACCACAAAGTTTAAGTTGGCATACAAGTATAGGAGTTAAATTAATTAAAAAATATAAGTTTAGGGGTAATTGAAATAATAAAAAGTTTAAGTTGTCATATGAAAAAAATATAAAAGTATAGGAGTTAAATTGATTCAAAAATACCGATCTATGATTATAATGAAAAAAACTAAAAATTCAAGTGACCGCGTAAAAAATGTGAAAGTATATAAATAAAAATATATATTTAGCCAAGTGTATATTGAATAAATTTATCAAATACATGTCATGTCTCATAAATAAAAGGCAAAGTAAAAATATATGCAAATTTGTTTATTACTTTATTATAATGAAAATTCAAGATATTTTGTACATTTATATTATATAAACACATTATAAAATATCAATACAGAGTGCCAATAAAAAAAATTTAAGTGTTCAAATATTTTTTTTTTTAACATAAGAAACATGAGAGATTCTCAATCAACACACAACATTCAATCGGGATTGTCCCATCCTTTTGAAAACCTATAGACTACAGCCTTCACATCTAGAGTTGGTGGACAGTTAGATGAGTCGTGAGTCAAAAATTAAGTCTTGACCCCATAGATATACGTAAATTATCGACAGTCACATGAAGACAACCTTAATCTCTCAACTTTATGATAATTCAAACTTCTAAACGTATGTAATGACATAATATTTTAAATATTATAATATTAAATACCTAAAAAATTAAGTCACAATATTTTGGACGAATTATAAGAGTTCGACAAATGGTAAGAGTTCAACAAGAATAGACAATCAATAGCTTGAGCTTTCCAAAGTTGAATAAACTAGTAACTAGAATAATCGGCATCTATGGTCACATTAGTCTATGCTTTAAAGCCAATAGACTGACATAATTGAGATTTCTTGGAAGGTACCTTCAAAGGACTAAACCAATTTTAAAGGATTGTGTGATATTATTAATTGTTTTTGTTTTGAATTTCTTATTTTACAATAAATTAATTATTATATTTTAGTCCTTATCACCATAGTCACTAAATTTTAAATTTTGTTATAATTTAGTCTCTCTTTTAATTTTTGATCAAATTCGTTAACAAAAATTAATATGACGTATGTTAATATAAACCCGTAAAATGATTAATGATAAAATTAACATAAACCCCATGATAAAGTGATTTTGAAAATTATAAGTTCAAATTTTCTTAATACAATTAATTTTTGTTTCTTAAACGACCCACATAAAAGGTACTTTTAAAAAATATTTTATTGATAGGACTCGTAACATTAAAATTTGGTGTTTACTTATATAATAACATATATGTTATGGGTATTTCTCACATTACTCCTTATGAGTTAAGCATGACCCAGCAGATCAGTCCAATCACCCAAAGCACAATAGGCTCAAGGTTGAACTCCTCGTAATAAGATTACACCTCGCTGAAACTCGAGCTCAGACCTTGAACCATGTGAGCTCCAGTGAGCTCCCAGACCTAACCAAGCGAGCTCCCAGCGATGCTTCTAACTCGCTGGCCTAACCCCTTAGCTTGCATAACAACAAAACTACGGAGCAACTAGAGGTTGAGACCCATCCACTTTACCCAAAGCAAACCAAATCCTTGGTAATACGAAGCCCCATTCCCAATTTTATGGAATTGATAAAGACATTTTGTCTCCATGATGTCATTCTTCCACTTTTGGATCTCATGGAATTGTAAATACCCCTCACTATAAATAGGGGTTAAACTACTATTGTAAGGGGAGGCAACCATAATAATATACTATTACTCTACCGGAATAACTAAAGAGCAGTCGTGGAATAAGTATCGTTCTGACCGAACCACGTAAAATTTCCCTACATACCATTTATTTTTGCTTCTACTTTGTTATTTCTCTTTGCATTTGGACTCATTTTCTCATTGCGCGCCTACGAATCACAGTCGACTGATTCTGAACGTAGACAATATATATAAAACGTTAATGTCAACTATTACTGTAAGGGTAACGAAGTAGGAATAAATATACTTTATTTTTAGATAATATGTATTTATTATATGTTATTTTTGACATTTTCATAATTTTATTGATTGGTGATAAATATATGATACTTTAATTATTTAATCGACTAATAAAATTATTTAAAAAATTAAAATAATATAACTGAGAATAAAGTGTATACCAAACATTAACAACCAACCAAATAGTACCCCATTTAATAAGGGGAGATTACTTTCACTCCATGTGAAAGAGATGGTTGACCATAATACAAGAGATTTGATAGGGCAAGTGATATTGTCTAATCAGTGGTGGTTGGAAGTTTATGGCTTAGGGTTAGGGTTAAGTCAATTGGAGAAGTAATGAACTTGTGGGCTAGTGGCGTGTGATTTCTCAATGATTTAGTCTTTGGAAGCTTATGGTTTAGGGTTAAGTCAATTGAAGAAGTAATGAACTGTGGGCCAGTGGCATGTGATTGCTCAATGATTTAGTCTTTGAAGCTTGGAAGGCAAACGCTGCTAAGAGAATGGTTAAACTACTAAGAGAATGGTTAATTGATTCGGAAATGTTATTCTTATAAATAAATTTTATAAATTAATAGAATTTATAATAATAATTATTAAAATATAATAATAAATTTATTTATAATAATAAGGTATTTTAGATGAAGTTTTTAAGAGATTTGTAGAGAAATAAATCGATTAATGACACATATGAGTCTTTCTTTCTAATACTTAAAGTTATTCTTGTGTCTAAAGTTTAGAAAGCAAATAGAGTTATCGTCTCAGTAAAATTATAAACATGCATTTATTAGATGATGATTCTCTTATTTATAAGAGGATGAGACTGAAAAATAGAAAAAGTTTCATAATTTTCAATAGACATTTCAACCACATCAAATATAAGTTTTGCTTGATCTTCTCAATCTCTTAGTTACACTAGTCTTCGGGTGATTTCACTGGCCTTTCGACCACCCCCGTTCTTAAATCAAGTATTTCGCTTCAATTTCTCATAAGCCTGGTGTTTAGAAATATTATTTTAACAATTAGTTGTGATAGGTTTTATGATATTTATTATTATTATTAATATATAAATATCACTAAAACTATCATAATTAAATGTTCAACAATTTATTAATTAAAATACCAAAAAATGGCCTTAGTCCAAAAGTAACCGTTTGGTTCAAAGCCAATGGGATGGCGGGTTCGTAATTTCGTCAAAATGCAAGGTCAAACATCGCGCCTTCTCTGTCTTTGTTATTGCCCCAGGTTTCATATGTGCTTTCATGCTTCTTACAAAAGTCTACCGGGAAACCTGTATTTTTCTCAATGCATTTTTATATATCTTTTTGTGCTTACTTAAAATTTTTTATTGTTCTAATTATATATTTAAATTTATATATTTTTTAATTAATTTAATTTATTTATTTTTAATTTTTTTCATGAGTCAACCCAAACTCTTTATTATTTTAATTATACTCCTAAAATTATATTTTTGAATCAATTTAACTCTAATATTTTTGTGTAAAATAAAAAAATAAAATGAAAAGATAAAAAACACGTTATATTCTATTTATATCAGAATATATAAGTTAAATTCATTCGAAAATATAGGTCCAAAAATATAATCGAAACAATACAAAATTTAGGTTGCCACATGAAAAAGAAACAAAATAAAGGGTTAAATTGACTAAAAAATATAGATTCAATGGTGTAATAGAAATAATAAAAAATTTAGATTATCACATGAAAAAGATCAAAATATGAAAGTTAAATTGATTAAAAAATATAAATTTAAAAGTATAATTAAAATAATAAAAAATTTAAGTTACTATAAGATAAAGTTAAAAATAAAAGTAAAGGAGAAATAGAGTTATGTTATATTGTTCGTATCGGGCAATTTTTATGTTTCTTGATGCGAAATGCAAGGGGTTGGGTGTCTGGGTTTTGTATTATTCACAAAATCTACGTTTCTTATTATTTATTTTACCTATATTGGATGGTATAAGAGTTGTTCAATATAAACAAATAACGAAATGCAGGGAAAAGATATATGTTTGACCAAAGATATATGTTTTACTTATATGTATAACATTTTTGTACATCTTGAACTACATAAGGGGGTATTATGACTAAAATATCCTTCGTCTCACATGCGCCTCACGCGTACTCTATGCATCTCATGAGAGACCTTTTTATCATTGATATACCTTTATATAGCTCAAGATGTACATAAAGGTGTACCAATAGCATTTTCTTAAATAGAATAGGAGTTAAAATGATCGGATAAAACTAGGGTGTTTTTAGCGTATCTTTAAAAAAAGAGGGCGAAAGTGACAATGTATGAAACTACAAGGGCAAAAGTGAGGTTTTGGTTATAAAACCCTGTTTCAGCAGAGGACCGAGGTTGAAGGAGAAAATGGAGTTGCAGAGGGGACTGCCTCTTCTTGCACAGCAATTCAAAGCGCTCTTCGCCAAGAACCTGCTCCTCTCATGGCGGCAGAAGCGTTCCACGTTTCTACAGCTCTTCTCGTCGCTCTTCTTCATCTTCCTCATCTTCTGCATCCAGAAGGCGATCGAGGCTCGCTACGCCTCCACCACCACATTCGACAACCTCTTCGACCCCGAGCCGCTCTCCAACCCTCCGATTCCGCCATGCGAGGATAAGTTCTACATCAAGCTCCCCTGCTTCGACTTCGTCTGGAGCGGCAACGGTAGCGCCACAATCCGATCCATTGTGAGCCGAATTTTGGCCAATAATCCTGGCGGTCCAATTCCTACAAACAAGGTAAATTTTAAATGTGTTTGATGCTTGTGCAAGGGAAAGTGAACTGAAATGAAAGGAAGTGTGGGGAAAGTGATGAGTTTCTTTGTTTGATTTTGTGAAGAAAATGAAACAATTTATAAGCCTTAATCCGCATGAATTTTAGCTAGCTGTTAATTACTATCTAGTCTTTATTTTCTGTAAGGTCTTATAACTCATACTATACCAAGTGTATCGCATCGAGTTCTTCTCAGTCTTCCTCTACCTCTTGTACTAAATGCTTGCTGAAAATGGAGAGAAAATGAGAAGAAACTAAATTTTCTTCTTTGTTTTTTTTTTTTTTTTTCCAGTTCAAAATGAGAAAAAGGAAGGAACTTCTCCCATTCCTTTTTCTAAAAATATTTGAAATAAAAGATATAGGAGAGGCAAGTTACAATGTTACACGATCGAAGTTGAAATATTTTGGGATCGATCACATGGATTGTTAACTTGGTCAGAAAGGGTTCTTGAGAGTTTAATACGATTCCTTGTTCTTCGAGTGTAGTTCAAATTTAGAAAAGGAATAAATTCAACTTATGCAACGTCCAATAATGAATGAGAATGTAAAAATATGAAAAATATTCCTCATGCTTCTGTTGTGGAGTCAAAAAATCAAGACCAAGAGAGCTTCATACAAGTCTTTGCATACATGTCCCAATGAGAAAAAAAGTGAATGTATATTTCATCTAAAAAGGAAGCAAAGAAGTAGTCAATGTAAGTAAGAAGAAAAGCTTATAAAAATTTGTTCCAAAAACTTGACACGAAAATGGGGAAAGAGATAAGTACAAGTTGGTTAAAGCGAGAGAAAGATAAACAAGGGATTTTGAGACAAGTGAAGTGCATAAAAGGTGAAGACCCAAAAGAAATGGTAAACGAGAAGGTGATCAAGGGGAGATAAAAGAAATCTTCCAGATTATTCAATAAATGTGGAGAAGCAAATATTATGTTGAGGCATTGTGGCAATTCCAAAGAAGATAAGAATTACAGTTCTATTGACTTCTTGCTCAAAAAATGTGAAGCAATACATGGAAAAGATGAAAATAGAAAAAAGTTTGACTAGATAATATTTTGATGGAAGCGTGGAAATGCATGGGAGAAGAAAGCATCTTATAGTTTACAAAACTAATTGACATGGTCGTAAATTGAAGAGGATGCTTTGTGAGTAGAGATAGTGCCCATTTACAAGGGCAAATGAGATATTCAAAAATGTGAAAATTATAGAGGGGATCAAGTGAATGAGATATTATGAAACTTTGGGGAATGATGATTGAGAAACTGTTCAGAAAAGAAACCAAGGGACACAGAAGCAACCAAAAAAGAACTAACTACAATACAAATATTTCTTCAGATGTAAACTGCTCTCTCTGTCTCTCTATACCTACCTACCTACCTACCTACTTTAGTGGCATTAAAATCACTTCTATAACTCAATCTCTTAATTTGTTATTATCACGTTCACATTCTCTAAACTTGTTTCTGGAAATTTTCAGAAACATTTTTGACTTCAAGAGCAAAGCTAACAGTCAGCATGAATGTCCCTTTTTATCATGCTCCAATAGCATAAAAAATATTTTGTAACAACACAAAAGGAATCAATCTCAATAAAATCATAAGATTTTTCTTCTATTTTTGTTCACGTAGGTTCAATCTTTTAGAACAAGAAGTGAAGTGGATGAATGGCTTTTCAGCAATCCTATGAGGTGCCCTGGAGCTCTTCATTTTATAGAGAGAAATGCCAGTGTAATAAGCTATGGTTTACAGACTAATTCTACTCCTGTTTCAAGACGAGGACATTTTGAAGATCCCACATTTAAATTCCAAATTCCTCTTCAAGTTGCGGCTGAACGTGAAATTGCAAGATCTCTTATTGGAGGTATTAAATATGCCACAGTTTCAATCCTTTTATATCTGGAAATGCACTGTAAAATGCAAAGCTCTGACCCTAGTTGACTAAATAAATCACTTACTCCTGAATTCATGCACATCAGATCCAAACTTTAGCTGGGTTGTCAATCTGAAGGAATTTGCTCACCCTGCACTGGAGATTTTTTCTGCCGTGGGTTCAGTAGGACCAACCTTCTTCCTTGCAATTGCTATGTTTGGTTTTGTCTTTCAAATTAGTTCTTTGGTCACAGAGAAAGAACTCAAACTTCGCCAGGTAGTGACTTGTTTTCTAATTTAATCATAAAACAAAAAAATTACATTCCCATATCCTTTCAAAAGAATTTTCATGTTCTTTTTTGCTTTGTTTTAACAGGCAATGGCTATTATGGGTCTTTATGATACTGCCTATTGGTTTTCTTGGCTCACATGGGAAGGAATTATCACTCTTCTCTCGTCACTTCTTACAGTTCTCTTTGGAATGATGTTTCAATTTGATTTTTTCTTGAACAACAGTTTTGCAGTTGTATTTCTTCTTTTCGTTCTTTTCCAGTTTAATATGGTAAGCTTTGTTATATCCATTTAGAACTATCTTCTTCTTGTTTCTGATCAAGCAAACTGCATTCTCAGACTCTAATAGTTGATCCGTCTTTGTGGCTTCTGATGCTAGATTGGTTTTGCCTTCATGCTGTCAACCTTCATTAGCAAGTCATCTTCATCTACTACTGTGGGTTTCTCCATATTTATTATTGGTTTTCTAACTCAGGCAAGTGTCCCTCTCTTAAATTCTGAAACAGGTATTACTGATCTAGTCATTATAATGGATCTTTCTTTAATCATTGCAGCTTGTTACACAATTTGGATTTCCATACAGTTCTAGTTTCTCTAGTACATATCGCGTCATCTGGTCATTCTTCCCACCAAACCTTCTTGCCGAAGGTCTTCAATTGCTGTCTGATGCAACAGCCACCCCTCAAGATCCTGGAATCAGTTGGAAAAGAAGAGGGAAATGTGCACCAAATGATACCGAGTGTGTGATTTCATTGGTACGTTCATTATTGCAATCTGAAAACCAATTGTTTGCCTGCAACCATCCCCTGCCTCCCAATCCCCCAGGGGGAGCATGTGTCTCTTATTGTTATTCACTTTATTCTCCAATAAAGCTTAATATTGGTCATTGCAGTTAACCTATCATAATTTTGATGTTATTGGCAGAATGATATTTATATATGGCTCATGTCAACATTCATTCTGTGGTTTGTTTTGGCAATCTACTTTGACAATATTACCCCAAACACATCGGGCGTGAGAAAATCAGTTTTTTACTTTCTAAACCCTGGATATTGGACAGGGAAAGGTGGAGACAAGGTGGCAGGTAATGGAATTTAACTAACAATGAAATTTGGTTATTTCTCTTGGTTGATTTGGTTTGATGACTAATGCTTTACCTCACCCTTTTCTTAGAGGGTGGCATTTGTAGTTGCATAAGTTCAGTTCCCACACTAGAAAATATTACTTCAGATGACGGAGATGTACTTGAAGAAGAAAATATTGTGAAACAAGAAGCAATGGAAGATGTAGTTGATCCAAACATTGCTGTTCAAATACGTGGTCTTGTAAAGATATATCCTGGTGCGACAAAGATTGGTTGTTGTAAATGTAAGAAGACCTCACATTATCATGCTCTTAAGGTAAAAAGGTATCCTTTCACCTTAGATATTTTTATGGGGGAAATAAGGATTTATTTCAGAAATAAACACAACGTTGCATCAACACCCAGGTTGTTGTGAGGTTCCATGTCACCTTACACCCTCTGCTGACAAAAATAAATAAGGAGTAAGAAAAATCCATCCATATTACTATTAGCATTCCACCTACATAGAGGGGACACCATTTGATATGAACCCTTATGGATCTTCGACTTATCTTTGCTGTCTAACATTTTACCTCGCAGTAGTTAGTGAAGGGAAGGCATCTTCTCATTAGCATTTATGTATTTTCCCAGATATTTATTAATTACATAAGCATTGGATGACACATACAGCAAACATGAAATGCACCTTACTTTCAGGGGTTGTGGGTGAACTTTGCTAAAGACCAGCTATTTTGTCTTCTTGGGCCCAATGGAGCTGGAAAAACCACTGTAATTAATTGTTTGACTGGAGTAACACCTATAACTGCTGGAGATGGTAAGGAGTTCTTCTTGAAGTTTTTATATTACCAACTGGGATTTCTTTTGATAATAAAGGTGGAATGAGATTAACCAACAATGATATGTCATGTTACAGCATTAGTATATGGATATTCCATCCGGAGCTCTGTTGGCATGTCAAATATTCGAAGAACCATAGGAGTCTGTCCACAGGTGCTTCCACTCTTTCTTATCTCTTAAGTTCTTCAACAATTTAACAGACTTTATTCTACTGGTATTCTACTTTCATCCAGAAAACAAGATTGATTTCTGTTTCATTTCACAGTTCGATATTCTTTGGGATGCACTGTCTGGCCAAGAGCACCTCCACCTATTTGCAAGTATTAAAGGCCTTCCTCCAGCTTCAATTGAATCGGTATGTGCTATGCAAAAGGCTAGAACTGATTTTACAGATACTTATTTCATTAGTATCCAATTGGTTGTGTTTGATTACATTAAGCCAATAAAGATGTTACCATCAGTTGGTTGTGCTCATTAAAATTTAATTTTTCTTTAAAGGTTATTGATATATTTTAACATGAATCCTCTTTGTCAACCCCAGGTTGCACAGAAATCATTAGCAGAAGTGAGGCTTACTGAGGCAGCTAAAATAAGAGCTGGTAGTTACAGTGGAGGAATGAAACGCCGGCTGAGTGTTGCAATTGCTCTTATTGGTGACCCGAAGTTAGTCATATTGGATGAACCAGTATGCAGATTAGATATTCATCCTTCATATAGGTTCACTCACTCCATTTGCTCATCAGAGGTTCTGTTTAATTTGCAGACAACTGGTATGGATCCAATCACTCGGAGGCATGTTTGGGACATAATTGAGGATGCAAAAAAAGGGCGGGCCATAATACTAACTACCCATTCAATGGAGGAGGCTGATATTTTGAGTGACCGCATAGGAATCATGGCAAAGGGTAGGCTTCGCTGTATTGGAACATCAATCAGGTTGAAGTCACGGTTTGGAACTGGTTTTATTGCAAATATAAGCTTCTCTGGAGGGGTTAATGGAACTCCTGTCAGAGGGGAAGAAGTTACCACCATGCATCATGAGGCTGTGAAACAGTTCTTTAAAAGTGTATGTTGGATGACAGAGCTTTGAATATATTCTTTTACACCATACATCATTTAATTCTGAACTGAGAATGCTTTGACAGCATTTGGATGTTGTGCCAAAAGAGGAGAACAAGTCATTCATGACATATGTTATTCCCCATGACAAGGAGAAGCTATTGACGGTAAACACCTTTCACTTTTTGGATTTTTCTAAGTTTAACTGTCTAAATGCTTGAAATTCGAAAATCACTACTCTAAAAAGGGTGTACCTAGTGTATGATACTCTCAACTTTGCAAGGGTCAAGGGAGGGTCATGTTTGTACACATTCTTCTCCTTACTGTTTTACAAATAAGCAGCTTCCACAACTCAAACCTATGACTTTCTGCTCACAAAGGAACAATCTTACTCAGTGAAGTGTTGATACAATGGAGAATCCGTGAGCTGCATAATCATAAATTTGGATTCATGACATGGTTCAAAACTCATTTTCAACGGATTATTCAAATTTCAAAAATTCTTACAGCAAAAGTAGCAATTTTTATCTCAGGAAAGCCTACATCTTGTTGCAGGAGATCAATATTCAGTTAAAAATTTTTGGAACATGAAAATCTTCTTCTCCATTATTATCATTACTTTGATCTCTTTTTAGTGGGGTGGGATTACTAAATGGGGGCATTGCGTTACAAAGATGCAAAATTCCATTGGCAATGTAAGTCTATAGTTCTCTCAAGTTACATACTGAGGAGTGAGGAAATTCTTTTCAAGTTTATTGGTCCTCTTTTTAGGTTCAACACCAAACGGGACTTGTACTAGGTTGCCCCATCTGCATATTCCTAGCCAAAGTGTTCCCAATTATGAGCTGTTCTCTAAAATACATAATGTATGTATTTAGTAACCTACCAAGATTTCTCAATTACAGTCAGATTTGCCTTAAAAATGCATCTACTTGTGGAATTCATTTGTGAAATCCTGTATGATCTCAACCTTTTCTTTTTCTTTCTTTTTTTTTTTTTTGCGACTATGTCCTTGAAGAATTTCTTTGCGGAGCTTCAAGATAGAGAAGGAGAATTTGGCATAGCAGACATACAACTTGGTCTTACTACTCTGGAAGAAGTTTTTCTAAATATCGCAAAGCAGGCAGAGCTGGAAAGTGCTGCAGCTGATGGGAGCTTGGCAACTCTGACCTTGACTTCAGGAACTGAAGTTCAGGTTTGCATTAGACTGATAATCCATATGGCTTATACTTTGGACAAATTACCATTACAATGGTTTTGTTTAATGACTTCTCAAATTCAAGATGGAGATAGTTTACCTTAGATAAAAAATTTGTGTCACATTATAAACAGCCCCCCCCTCCCCCTCAACCCTCAACACACACACGCACCCATTCTGATCCTAACTTAGAATAAGGTCTAATTAATGAA
Organism: Diospyros lotus; assembly: GCF_014633365.1. Lineage (NCBI taxonomy): Eukaryota > Viridiplantae > Streptophyta > Magnoliopsida > Ericales > Ebenaceae > Diospyros > Diospyros lotus. Next base: position 35,512,669 of record NC_068351.1, on the reverse strand, counting down.
GATGATGAAATAGAGCCCCCAGTATAGTTGTTGATGGACTAGAATACAATAATCTGTGAGATGATGGTACCAAATTATTGTGGTTATGTGTTCAAGGTGTGTCACATCTTGATAACTGGAATTCTCAGAGTGCAAATGACCAGTTATATGAAGACGTGAGAATGAGGACTGTTTCCAGTATTGTTCGTACACAAATTGTGTCTTGAGATGATTTATGGTGTTTTCCATGTAAAAACTAATTCCGTGAACTTTTTCCATTATTGTAGGATCTTAGATGTAAGTCTGTTGAGATCAAACCACATTAAATTTGTGTTACTTTTTTCTTGATTTCTGTTTGTGATGCTTGTGATCCGATTCCTATCATTCTTCTTTCACACTGGTTATGCAGATACCAGTAGGAGCCAGGTTCATTGGGATTCCTGGAACAGAGACTGCAGAGAATCCTAGAGGTGTTATGGTTGAAGTATACTGGGAGCAAGATGACTCTGGTGCCCTCTGCATCTCTGGCCACTCGCCTGAAACTCCAGTACCTCCTCATGTTCAACTAACGGCTTCTTCAACGACCACTCCCCACCGAAATATATTAGGCCGGGCAGGATCGGTTCAAGGAATTGTGATCAATCCTGATCAAGTCACTCAATGATACCCTTCCTCTGAGACATCACATAGGTATGTTGTGCCTAGACTTTGTAAATGAAGTTTGCAATGTGTGTCTATTATCATTCATTTTGGCTTTTTAGCACTATTGGTCCTGTAAAAGTATTTCCGTACATTACATGAACTCTTTAAACTATTAATTGCAACAATTAAATCTTCACAATGCGTTTGGGAGAGGGTATAGTGATCATTTGGTATAATAACACAAGGTCAAACTCTTTACTCTCTAATCAAAATAACACGCAAGAACCGTATTTTGAATCTTTGGTCCTTTAATAGAGGTAAGGCCGCGAACAAGTTTAGTTGTATTTATAATAGCTTGAGGTTGTTTGTTTACAATTTTGCTGAGTTCAACTTCAGCTCATTTACTTTGAACAGCGTGTGAACTATCTTCAAATAAGTTTTTCAGAAATTCTAAATCTAAAGTTCATTTTAAACTTGATTTTAAGTTCATTCAGGTAGAACATATAAAATTAATATATTTTAATATACATTTAATTTTGAATAACATAAATAATATGACAAAAATTCTCAATTGAAAAAACCATGCATTGTTTCAAAATGAGTCTCAAACGATCTAGAAATGAGCACTTAAATAAGATTGTTCATGAGATGAAGAGAGTCAAACACCCTCTAGCTCAAACTCCACTTGTTTACTAATTGAGCTTAAAAATTAAATTTAAACTTGTTCATTTAATTAAATAAACAAGCATAAACGAGTCAAAATTGAGCTGTGACTCTGCCCATTTGCAATCCTAACCCTAAACAATTTAAAGGGGTTCCTATTTCTTTACACATGAAGACAAGGCTTCATGCTGCATTAGTGCAAGTCATGCAGTCACTCTTCCCTTGGCCTCTACCTCTACTTCTCATTCCAATAGGCAAACAGTTCTCCCAGTTTTCAGAACCTGATGAAGTGTTACAACCTCAAATGAGTTACCAGTTTTCCCAGCCATAGTAGGGCTTCAGGCTCGGGCCTTTTCTCTCTTTAACATAGCTCCATTTCAGGCTCAAAGTCAGGACCAGACCAAGTCGAATGCAGTGCCAAGCCATCAATGGTGCCATAGACATCTTTGGACCTAGGGTGGGATGTGTCCCCAACCAGAAACTTATGCACTCTATCTTCCAGTTCTATCCAGCTATATGCAGAAATCTTTCGCACACACTTACTTCTCATCAGAAGTCGCACCCTCGCGGCTTCTTGCCATCGACCTACAGCAGCGTAAATGTTGGAAAGGAGGACGTAGTTCCCAGAATTCTCAGGCTCTAGTTCTAGCAATCTATCGACAGCAATCTCTGCAAGCTCCACATTCAAGTGAATCCTGCTTGCACTTAGCAAGATACCCCATATCACAGAATTGGGTTCCACTTCCATCTGAGATACGAATTCGTAAGCTTCTTGTAGTCTCCCAGAACGACAAAGAAGGTCCACGATACAAGCATAGTGTTCTATCTTCGGGGTAATGTCATGCTCGCTTCGCATCCTCCCGAACAACTCGTAGCCCAGCTCTACCCGGCCTGCGTGGGTGCAGGCGGTAAGCAGCCCAACAAATGTTATGTCATCCGGGTGAATCCCTATTTCATGCATTTTTCCATACAGAGAAATTGCATCCTCTCCAAGACCATTCACTGCCAGCCCCATAATCATCGAGTTCCAACTAACAACATCTCTATGGGGCATTCTGTCGAACACTTGACGAGCTTTCTCTATGTTCCCGCACTTGGAATACATAGCCAACAATGCCGAGGCTAACTGAATGTTTGACTCAAAACCAAGGCACTCCACATAGCGACCAACGCACTCCCCAGCTTCCACAGAGCCTAGCCTAGCACAAGCTGATAGAACACTCACAAGAGTGACATCGTTGGGCTCTATTCCTTCGCTTTTCATGCATTCGAAAAGCTCCAATGCCTCAACTGGTCTCCCATTTTGAGCATAGCCCGCAATCATAGCACTCCATGCTACGACGTCTCTTTCATCCATCTGATTAAACTCCCAACGTGCCTCATCCACAGCCCCACATTTTACGTACATTTCCAGCAACGCCGTTGAAACTATCATATTGCGACGCAGACTGTAATGGTCAATGGATCTCTTCACTCTCAATCCCATTTCCAAATTCCCAAGCTTGGTACACAAGGACAGTGCATTCACCACGGTAAATTCGTTTGGACAGCAGCCCTCAGCCTGCATTCTTTCAAAAATCCTAAACCCCTCGAGATAATCTCCATTATGCACGTGGCAAGAAAGCATGGCATTAAAGGAAGCAATGGTTCTCTCAGGCATTTCGTCGAACAGCTTTCTTGCCATTAAAACATCACCGGATTTTGAGTACCCGGAGATCAAACAATTATAACAAATAGGATCTTTGATTACGATCCCATCAAAAATCTGCTTTGCCGAGCCCACATCGCCAATTTTGGCATAAAAATCAATCAGAGCGGTTTGAACATACACACTGGAGTCTAGCCCATGGTTTATCGCCAAAGAATGAACTTGTTCCCCTACATCTCTAGCTAACAAAGAAGAACACGATTTGAGAACGGAGGGAACCGTGTAACAATCAATCCGGGTGTCCGTACTATGCATGGACACAAACTCGTCAATGGCTTCTCTGTTCAAAGAGAGCCTAGAGCACGCAGAAATGATGGAATTGCAGCAAAGGGTATGGTCTGATTGGGGGATTTGATCGAACACCTTGCGGGCATACTTAATGGAAGACGCGCCCAAGAGTTTCTTGATGAATAGCGGGGTCAGAGACGAATACTTGGTGATGAGGAGAGCATGAAGCTGCTTGAACTGGGCTATGTGCAGAGGGGAGTGAAGTAAGCTTATCAGATGATGTTCCATTGATGTAATCCAGCAGCTTGACGTCGATTTACGGCCGATGCCATGAAACAATATTTCCAATAATTTAGGGCCCCTTCGGCCCAAGCAAGCACTGGAATTTAAGCCTTTTTATAAGAACCATTTCACTTTTTAGAAAAGTAATTTAGTATTTGATTAGAACATTTAAAAACGCTTTTAATGTTGTTATGCGTTCGACTATTATTTCATAATTAAAGAAATGACAAATCACTTGAAAAACTCATATGTACTTCTCAACATATTAAAGAGTCATTTGGCTTATGAAATAAGACGTGATAAATTAATAAATAAAAATTATTTTATATTTATGCACGTGATATAATAAATTGAATGTGTTAGAAATTACTCGAATATAAGATAACATAATTTGGGAGGTTGAGATATATTATCAATGATAAGATAATGAGCAAAATGATTATTTTGTCTCACAAATATAAATATTTAAAAAATAAAAAAATTTAAAATTTATAATATAAGTATTTTGGTTATTTTTATATTATTCTAGATCTATTCTTACATTAACTAAATAGAAAATAAGATTAAATATAGGATATCCTATAAGAAAGTCTTGCAAGTCAAATATTTAGAATTCAGAACTAAAAATTTCAAAAATAAACAATTAATTGTTGATTGTTTATACTATGATATTTTATCCACAAACTAAATAAATTCTACAAGTGTAAATAATACTTTTCACTATAAAATAATTAAATTAAGAGAAAATTATAATATAAATAAATTCTTTTACTCAAAACAATATAAATAATTGAAATAATTATACTTGAAAACATTAATAAACATCTTAAACTTCATTTCTAATAGGAGGAGCACTAGTTTGCCAAATTATTTTTAGACCAAATTTGTTAATAAATCCTAAACCCTAAGATTGCGTTCTCTTTACTTTTTAATTTTTAGTTTTAAGTTTTGCATTCATTTTCAATTTTCTATTTTGATAGTCTGTTTTTAGAAAATTGAAAACTCGTTCTCTTTATTATTTTGAAAAACTATTTCTCAAAACAAAAAATTAAAAAATGCGTTCTTTTTGTCATTTTGAAAATAATTTTTTAATGATATTTTATTCAATAAATTTGATTATTCAGTAAATTAAAAATATTTAATATTTATAAATTATTAAAAAATATCTATATTTTAAAGTTAATGAATTTTGTAATATTTTTTTCATTATAATAATAAAATATGAATAAATAAATAAATAAATATGTTTTAAATTTTGAGTTTGTTTTGAATGAAAACACTCAAAACAACTTTTTGCTGATTTGAGTTTTATGTATATTTTTTTTTTGTTTTTAAAAATACATTTTTAAAAACAATAAAGAGAACGCGTTTTCATTATTTTAAAAAATTGAAAACTAAAAATGACTTAAAAACAACAAAGAGAACGCAACCTAAACCTCTCATCACTCAAATAATATCTAATAATTTGATACCATGAACTTGACGTTCTTTCTCTACATCTTTGTACTATTTTCTTTCTTCATTCTATTATGTCTTCAAAAGGATTTTATAATGAACAATTTTATATTTTTCTTAGGTGCAAATAAATTTATTTTTGAAAAATGCTATTTGTACAGAAACTTGGTTACAGAAAATGTACATGGATGATATATCGCGAAATATCGCGATATTTTGAGTTCACCCCCTCCTCCCTCTCTCTCCCTCTTTCTCTCGCCGCTGCAACCTCACCTGCGGCCGTTCTTCGCCTCCGCCTGGTCTCGCTGTCGCCTCGCCTCAGCCGCTGCAACCTCCGTCGCCTCGTCCCATCGCCTCTGCTGCCTCATCACATCGCCGCGCCTTGCCTCTGCCGCTAAAGCCAACGGTGTGAGAAGGAGAGCGAGAGAGAGACAGAGGGAGAGAGAGATGCTGCATTTGGAACATTTAGATTATTAATTACAGGGACAAAATTGATATTTTGATTGCCCTGTAAATTTTTCTATAAGATTTGTTTTATACAAATAACATGACCCTTTATTTTTTAATCTGCCCTTTCATGTTAAAACCCCCTCTGGTCGGGCATACATTAAGTTTATATGGCTTGCCCCCTCAAGATAACTCAAATAGTTCCCCACATACTTTCAAAAGTTAACATATTAATTAACATAATTATTAAATTCTCGATTTTATAATTTTTTACACCAAAAACCCTAACGATTTTACAATTTTAAAGTTAAATCACACTTAATTTTACGATTATATATGTCAAAAATCCTCTTAAGATTTTAACAATCTTGTTATGTAACATAATATTCAACTCTACCTCCATAGAAAAAAATACATTAACCGTATCTATTTAAAGTCCCAATCTCTAGACTTCAACTCCCGATCCAAATACTGTTCGAGTTTCTCACGTTATAAAAAAAAAAAAATTCTCATATTTGTTTGGATTTCATTTTAACATTATTTTAGTATCATGATATGACATTCTAAGGCAGCTCAAAATCATGTCAAAGTTAAACCAGTGTTCAAATAAATCTATTTGCTAGTTCAGCAGAAGATAAACCTATGATATACAGAGTCACTCAAACATCTAAAATCCAAATTCAAGAAAAAAAAGAAAAGAAAAGAAATAAAGAACACCAGAATGGCTTTTGGCACACACCACACATCTATAGTTACAGGTCCATATGATGGTATCAACAACACAAACAGACAGACAGAACATAAGGCTGTTGATGGGCTGTGACATAACATTTTGAAACCTGGATTGACCTGAAAATCATCTTCTCCATTCTGCTTGGGTAACCTTCCCTGGATGCAAAATGAATAACCAAGTTACTGTTAGAGAACAGCTAAAAAGTAAAGCAGCAAACAAGTTTCGAGAACTACATATAAGGTGGAATTTAGAATAAAGAGATCCAGATGAGTAACTCAATTGAAAAATAACAGATAGCACCTTCCAATCTGGAAGACGTGTATTGTAGTAAAATTGAACTGCTGAGTAAGACAACAATGGACTCCTCCTTTGACTTCTAGATGCAACAAAAAGTCATCACAAAATTCACCAGACTACCTACAACTGCTAGAGGTTGTGTTCCAGTTTAGTTTGGAATAACAGAACTGGAACAATTTCATTTGTGTATAGCAGATGAAGCCCAAAAGATCATTATGGATCAGCAAGTTGATGCTAACTAGACTGCAGGAAATGCATGTGCAGGGTGGCGCAAAGGGTGTGCTAGGTTCAATTTAAAACAGAAAGTGATGACCCCTAAGAAATGCCTCAAGACAGTTTTACTCAAGGGAAAAACTTGAAACAAATTGGCCGTGAGAAAATGGTAATTTAAATTCAGGACGACAAGCTGCAATTTCTTACCATTCCCATCTCTAGATGCTGACAGAGACCTGTCGCTTCTGTTTCCACCTTTGCCACTCCCTTGTATTGGTCTTTGTGCCTTTGGTGAAGGTGAACTTGTCTTGCTGTTAGTCGAAGCAGGTAAAGAGTGACGTCTTGTTAGATTCTGCTTCTCAACGCTATCTTGGCCAAACCTTGGGGAACCTTGTGCTCTGGATTTTGCTTTTGCAGATTCAGTAGCTGCCATATAACTCGGCAATGTAGGTCTGTTCTGCAACCCGTTCTCTATATGTTCTTGCTTCGCTGAGGAAGAAGCCTTTTTTGTGGATTTCTGGTGCTCCTCAACACTTATATCTACCATGGAGCTTAACTCACCATTTGCGGCAGGAATTGTCTCACCTTCCCCAGTACTCTCTAGAGGCTGCAATTCCCTTGTAGTTTGATCATCACATGGCAAATCACTTACCTCATTCACCACTGGTTGCTTTGAGATTGCTTCTATATCAGTCTGTTTGGACAAGGTGGCATTTGTTTCTTTCTTAGTCTTCTCAGCAGAACCGCTGATGCTGTCCACTTCATTATTCTGACCCAAAGAGCTCAACACCTTCGCCGGAACAGACTTTGGCTTTTCGCCGTCAACCTCAGACTGACAGCTGGACTCTGTGTTAGGGCCTTGAACCTTTCTCAGACTGCGTTTGACCTTCTCAAGCTCACTTTGTGGATGTTCTTGCACTGATTCCACTGGATGGCTTGAAACTTTCCGGAGATTACGCCTTGGTTTCTCAATTTCAGAGGTGGCTTGTGTTGAGACACTATCAAGGTTCAGTGGATAGTTCCTCCTAACGCTCTGCTTTAACCTGCCTGTTTCCGAGTCAACAGTTTGTGAATTACCTTGCTTCTTTTGAGATTTTGTACCAGGAACTTTCTTCAATTGGGGAATTGGTTTCCAAAATACAGAAGCTGACCAGCGTTGTAGCCAGCTTAGGACTGAATTAGGTTCAGAAGAATCATACTGGAGGCGAAAAGGCATAGCCGTTGGTGATGAAGCAAGAAGCTATAAAAGACAAAAACAGTGAAACAATCACCTGCCAAATATGAATCAATGGGATACAAAGGAAAAGAGCAAAGATCAAAGTTCAAAGTTCAAAGTTCAAACATGCAACTGAAATGGGTAATTTTTGTGTGCATGTGTTAACTGAAATGGGTACTGGAAACCAATCAGTTTTATTGTCTTCAAATTTTAACTTCCCTCACCCTCAACTGTGAGATGCATAAATAAATTCAAAGGCTGAGCTTTCTATAACTTCTATTTTATAATGTGTGGGAAATTATGCCACATGTTCATATATGGCAGATCATGCAAAGGAACACAAAATAGTTCACAGTGGTACTATCTCTGCAAATCAGAAACATGGAACCACTAGATGATAAGATTGAAATATAAATAAAACAATAACCAATTATTGACTTTCTCCCACAGCAACTTATCCATGGCCAGTTCAGCAGAAAGAAAACATCCAAAACGACATTTTGTATCATGATGATATAACAGAGATCTTACCGTGCAAACAAAAGCATTTCCAGACAGCTTTGCCACCTTCATATATATGTTACCTTCATATGGGTCTGCATGTTTGCGCTTCTGATTGAAAGATGAATGCAAGTGTTAAAATGGAGGCTTGACAAACTTGATCACTTTAGGTACATCTTACAGAAAAGGAATGCAATTTTCACTATAAACTCATCGAAGCCTTCTCAATGACTCGGTGATATAACAGATCATCTTATAAGTAGAAAGTTTCTGTTTTTTCCCCCCTCTTCTTAAAGAAGCTTTCATAAAAGAATAAGAAGTAGCAGACATAAGCTTCCAATCTATGTGTTGGAATTGTTATGATAAAATCAATCGATTAGGTAACTAAAGCTAGTCTCTTGGCAAGTGTGGATAGGGAGGTGGGGCATTCCAAGTCTTCCTTCAAAACTTCATAAATAGGTCATATGAGACTGCACTTTAGAGAGATCATGACTGCAGACTACATAAATAGGTTATACAGACTGCTCTTTACAGAGACCAACATTGCAGAAGTCCTCACAACATTAACTGCAATGCACATGGGGCATCAGGCTTATACCACAGGTTTTAAATGGAAGGAAACAAGATCAATTTACACATCATCTTAATTACAAACTTATTTCATTTTCTCTCTCTAATTGTAGCTAACTTAGCTCGTATAGGTAAATTTAATGTTAATTATTTTCTTAACAATCAGAACACTTTGTTTTATCCACTTTCTTCCCCTCCAATACAATTCTTACAAATAATTATTTCTTCACAAAGTATCTTATTTGCCTCTCAATATGCATATCCCTGTTTTGCAATTTGATCATTTAATCTACATTACCATGTTTTGTTACATCTTATTTATTAGGGAGATAGTGGCTGACTAACTTAGAAGATGGTGTAAGACAATTAAATTAACTTGGAAGAGGCCTTTACTATAATGTATACACATGATTTTTATAATTAGCTCCTTACACTTTCATTCTACAACCTACATCCTTCTCATTGTCCGAAGGAGAATTCAGGCAAGGAAAGTGTTCTCTTGATGCAGCCCTAGCTCGATCTCTTTTGCAAAGATGATTCAAGCCAAACAGCAGCTAATTTTGCTGAGGGAATGTATGCTACACCAGTTGTCAATGCTTCAATCTCCTTGAAAGAGAATGGGATTTTGGTGCCCAGACTGATTTGTTTTTCATCTCAAAACTCATCACCCTTTGTTGTTAGCATTTTATGAAGTTAAGCCAAGCAAATAATTGAAGGGTATCAAAACAATATGCATAATTTAATGGAGTTTTTATTTATCAAAGAGAAAAAATAGATGTGCAATAATTTTAGTCTCGATGTATGAAAAAAATAACAAACTATAAAGCACATTAAGCAAATTTATCCTTAGATGAAGGAAATTGATACGTCAATTTCCAGTACTGACTGTGGAAAGAGAGAACAAAAGTCAAAATGTGTGCCATAAAAATAATACAGCTGCATCATTACAATAGTTGTTGTTGTAGATTGAATCTATGAACTACCTAAATGACCTATCCTCAGAACCCTTGAAGTAAGAGGATACAAGAGGGATAATACAAAATCACCCAATTAGACTGACTTGTGCCTAAAGGATTTCACCATTAGCATCTTGAATTCATGAACATAAGAAACACCAACATATCCAAGAAATATAAGGAGCAACATGGCCGATGATGGCCTTTTTCTATGTCAAGACAGTTAATTAATGAACTAGCAATATCCTGGAAGGGGTTACCAGAGGCTTTATGAGAATGCCGTTCTTTTGCACTTCAAGGCCAACATTGGAACACCTGACGTTTCTTCCACGAGCAAGGGCTTGTAACTTCACAATTCCCAGCATACAACGTAGAGTAGAAACAGCTTGTCTCCTCACTAAGTGCCCACGAATAAGTGCCTGCAGCCTTATAATCCCTTTGAGGGCCCGAAATGCTCGGCGAGCCTGCAATTAGAATGCTTGCATCAGCAGTTGCAAATTTTTTAACAAATCAAAGAACCCAGAATATTCATAAGATAAACAGTACATATACAAATATTTTCTCCTTGCATATACATTACTAAATATTATTAGACTTCTAGGAATGTGATTGAGATATAATCATGTTGATACACTTGGCAAGAAAAAAAAAATTAATAACATAAATTAATGTTAATGTAAGAAGCTATTATAGATATAGAGAATAAAAAATTTAATAGAAGCAGCCGATGGTTGAAAAGCTTGTCCCAAAGCCATCTGTCCATTTATAAAAGGCTGTCATCATGCATGAAGCATCAAATTTAAACACATGCAGCAGTCAAATGACAACATCACTAGACCCTTTTCTAATTATTCAACAGTCAGTAAAATATAAGGAAGAATGGGTTTGAGAGTTAGAATACTTTCAAATAGAAGGATGATCGAAAACAATCTTGAAATGAGTTTCTAAATCTAATAACCATCCTCGCAACCAGTTAATATTGGGATTTTGTTTCACATCATAACAAAAACACAATCTATAAGCACATATGTAATATAGCACAATCCAAGGAGAACAATATCATAATTTTTTGCCTAATAGATTAAAGCAACCAAGTGGCTGATTCAAGAGAAATAAGTAATCTGATAGTAGGCAATGTTAAACACTAACATAAAATTTATCAAGAACTGGAATGGGAAAAAAAATATTAACATGGCATTCATAGCTATCAATTTTCTATTTTTGCTTAGTTTTATTTCCCTTTTCTTCCTCCCACCCCCCTTTTTACTAAGACAATTTTTCATATGGTAATGGTGGGTGGGCAATAGTGGTAAAGACAATGAATGCTGGTGATACATATCATGGCCCTGTAACCTGATCCATCTCCCCAAATCTGGTCCTGGACAAAGATGATGGGCCCTCCAACCCAACTGCTGCCAGCCCAAGACCGTGAACACCCCTTCAACAGCTGCCAAGGTTCACCTCCAATGGGTGCCAGCTTAATCTAAGACTCTCAGTTAAGAGCAGAAAGTCAAGAACCCAATTTCCCAGCTTCTCTCATTAATCCATCTCTCATCTTCCCCATGCCACTAAGAAGTTACTAACCTATATTCCCCATGAAATCAACAGAACACTAGGCATTTAAGCTACCTAAGGTCCCTAGGTGTCTGTTATAATTCCCAGAAACATTCAATGTAATCATGGGCTTCTCTCCTATATAAGGGAAGACATGACCAGTCATTTACAACTTTGAATCTTTGAAGAATTCAGATTTTTAATCTGATTCAATCCTTTCTTATCACTTGGTGTTCAGGTGTGGCAAAATTTTGGCTCTAAGTGTGGTTGCCCTGCATTATCACTTAATGGTGAGTTGCCCCATTCTTGTCTTTTCTTAATTAGTCAACTGTCTCTTTCTTGTTAATCAACTAATTTTCCCTTTTAACTCGATTACTCTACTTTGTTATTCGATTGCCCCAGTTGTATTACTCAACTATCCTACTTCCATTACGCGATTAACCTGTCTTGCTACTTGGCTAACTTTACTCAACTGCCTTGCTTAGTTAATCGACTAAGGTCTTTGCTTACTCGACTAACTTCCTAATTCACCCAATTCCTATCATTTGGTATTAGAACCCGAGGTTGTGAACCATTGGCGAGCAATGGAAAACAAAAGGACACCAAGAAATCTAACCATGGAGCAGGCACGAATTCATAGCCGCCAACAAGGACTTGATGAACTTAAGGAGTAAATGGCACAACTAATGTCTGCTATGCAATAGCAGACGCCTCGATCACAAAGGAGAACACCACCCATACCCCAACCAGTCATACATTCAAGCTTTGTGGAAGAAATGGATTCAGCAAATGACATTGAATTGGAGGATGAACATGCAACATGGACCAGAAGACACCAGTGGTAGCCAAAGGATGATTACAGGGCGAACATTCAAGAGTTCAAGGGAGGGTCTTCCCCGGACGAGTTTGCAACAACGGGTTGATAGGATTTTTTACTACAAGGAATACACAGATGAGAAGAGATGTTCCATTGTTGTTTTAAGACTAAAGGTGTATGCCAGCATGTGGGGGAGAAACTTGAAAGCCCAAAGACAACAAAAAGGAAAAAGCACCGTAAGAAGCTGAAGCAAGATGAAGAAATTAATGAGGAGGTTTGTGCCAGACAATTACAAGCAAGACCTGTGTATTCACTTACAGGGTTTAGTCAACGTGACCTATTAGTAGAAGATTATGTTCAAGAATTTGAGACCCTAATGCTAGAATGCAATTTACACGAGCCACAGGAATAAACCGTAGCAAGCTTTCTCGTAGGTTTGAACAAGGAGATTGCTCACATTGTGGAGCCAAGCCTACAACATTACTATTCCCTAGAAGATGTGAAGCGAATTGCTATCAACGTAGAGAAGCAACTCAAGACCCCCAAAAGATTCAATCTCAAGGGCAACGACAAGGGGACTACTCCTAACAGGGGTAGTTCCTCCAAGAACAATTCTTCCAAGGCTGAACTAGATTCAAGATTGAAGAAAGGAAAGGAAGCCAAGGACACTCCTAAGGCCCTGAAGAGATCCGGCAATATCAAGTGCTTCAAGTGCCTCGGCCATGGACACAGCTTCAAAATGTCCCAACCACAAGGTGATGATGGTCTAAGAATCATCAAATGAAGAATTTGACCAAGAGGAAGGAGACTCATGTGACACCTCAAGTGAAACCTATGTCGAATACGTGGATGAAGGAGAAATGCTTGTGATTCAAAGACTACTAAACGTCCAAGTTGCAAGCCCATGAAGAACAAAGGCACACAATTTTCCAAACCCGATGTACCATGCAAGGAAAGGTGTGTGACCTTATCATAGACAGTGGCAGCTGCACCAACATGATCTCCTCCACCATTGTTGAGAAACTAAAGCTACCCACTACTCCTCATGCCCATCCTTACAACCTCCAATGGCTGAATGAGGACGGCAAGGTAAAAGTAACTGAGCAAGTCCTTATATCATTCTCTATTGGCAAGCCCATCAAGATGAAGTTCTATGTAATGTGGTCCCCACGAATGCCAGTCATCTCCTTGGGCGCCCCTAGCAGTTTGATAGGAAGACTCATCACGATGGATTCAAGAACACCTATTCCTTTTCAAAGGATGGAAAGAACATCGTGTTGGCCCCCCCCCCTTAGTCCCTCCCAAATTCACAAGGGGCAAATTGAGCAAGAAGCTGTGAAATTCCTCAAAACCCATCAGGAAGAAGCAAACAACAACGAGAATGGTTGCCAAACAAAGGACATTCAAAAGGAGCCTCCAAAGGACAATATGCCGGACAACGTAAGATAAAATTCTTCTTAACTAAGTCACAAATAGAAGCAGCCATTTCTTTAAGGCAACCAATATTGGCACTACTTGTGTTGGAAAGGACCCTAAAGAAGAGCCAACCATTCCTCCAGAAGCAAGGGCTGTTCTAGAATAGTACCAAGATATTTTCCCTCAAGAGCGGCTTGTTGGTCCCCAAGGTCTCTATACCACTCTACTCGTCGTTGAGACTCCATAGACTAAAGTAAGCATGGTTTCATACTGGGACTGCCTCGAACACAAAGGAAAGGATTCTATTATGGTGGTAGTCAACAAATTCTAAAAAATGGTCCATTTCATACCCTACCACAAAACTAATGATGCATCTCATATTGCTGATCTGTTTTCCCATGAAATCATCAGGCTACATGGGATACCAAAGAGCATTGTTCCCGATCGAGATGTCAAATCTCTAAGCTACTTCTAGAAGACCTTGTGGAGAAAGGTAGGAACTAAATTACTTTTCAGCACAGCTTGCCACCCACAAACTAATGGCCAAACCGAGGTGGTCAACCACACCCTCTCTACCCTATTACGATCCTTGGTTGGCAGCAATCTGGAAATTTGGGAAGAACAGCTTGCTCATGCAGAATTTGCCTACAACTGAAGCAAGCACAGCACCACGGGGCACACCTCATTTGAGATTGTATATAGGATCAATCTCATCACCCCCATTGACCTCACACCAGTTCCGGACAAGGATCAAGTCTGTTTTGAGGGAAAGGGCATCTGATAAACACAATAAGGAAAAGCAATTTTCTCCAGGAGATCTGGTATGGGTTCACCTTTGAAAAGAAAGATTTCCAGCTAAAAGAAATTCTAAGCTCATGCCATGCGCAGATGGGCCATTCAAGATTCTGGAACCAATCGGAGAAAATGCCTACAAGTGGGAGCTTCCCACAGAGTGCAACATTTCTACAACTTTCAACATCCATGACTTGTCTCCTTATGTGGAAGATAACATCCTGCAGGATTTGAGGGCAAATCCTCTCCAACAAGGGGGGGTTGATACATATCATGGCCCAATAACCCAATCCATCTCCAAAACCATCTCCCCAAATCTGGTCTTGGATGAAGATAGGCCCTCCGACCCAACTGCTGCCGGCCCACGACCAGAGAACACTGAACACCCCTTCAACAGTTGCCAAGGTTCTCCACCAATGGGTGCCAGCTTATTCTCAGTAAAGAGCAGAAAGTCAAGAACCCAATTTCCCAGCTTCTCTCATTAATCCATCTCTCATCTTCCCCATGCCACTAAGGAGTTAATGGCCCATATTTCCCATGAAATCACTAGAACACTAGGCATTTAAGCTACCTAAGGTCCCTCCTAGGGGTCTGTTATAATGCCCAAAAACACGGGCTTCTCTCCCATATAAGGGAAAACATGACCAGTCATTTACAACTTTGAATCTTTCAAGAATTCAGATTTTTAATCTAATTCAATCCTTTCTTATCACTTGTTGCTCAAGTGTAGTGAAATTGCGGCTCTTATCCAAGTGTGGTTGCCCTACATTATCACTTAGTTGTCAAGTTGCCCCATTCTTGTCCTTCCTTAAATTAGTTGACTGTCTCTTTCTTGTTAATCATCTAATTTTCCCTTTTAAATTGATTACTCTGCTTTGTTATTCGACTGGCCCAGTTGTGTTACTCAACTATCCTACTTCCATTATGTGATTAACCTGTCTTGCTACTCGGCTATCTTTACTCGACTGCCTTGCTTAGTTAGTCGACTAAGGCCTTTGCTTACTCAACTAACTTCCTATCATGTGCCTACAGTTATAAAGGTGGGAAAATATGGTTAAGGCAGCTACAACATTACTTCAGTTTTAATTTCAATTTGTAATGTTTGAATTTGGGGCAGCCGTTGGCGCCTTTTCTGAGCCAGGATCAGTATAAAGGCCAATTGATCCTGCTCCATTTGATCATCTTGGAATACAATTGATCAAACTTCTCTCTCTCTCTCTCTCTTCTTCCCTTCTCCCTCCCAATTTTTCACCGATTCTCCCAAATTCAGAGGAGAATTTCCTCTTGTCAGATCCAACTCTAACACTTCCCCATTACTTAGAAAAAGGGAGCCACCGGTTCAGGCACATAGATTTGAATTTAATAATTAGAAAAAGGATTGTCAACAAGGGTGTTCTAGTGCGTGTGATCTGATAGTATGGTAGAAAGAAAAAATTCCCACTGCTACCATAGTAGCAGCATGTATGAGATATGGCTCCTCGAAGGTCACAAACAAATCTAATGTTCACCAGATTCCTATCAGCTAGTGATTGCCTGGTAGTGATGGTGGTGGAGGTACTGGGTGGACAGTAGGACATGGAAGTGAGGGGTGGTAGATGTTGGATTGTGGTGGCATTGGTGGATGAATGGTACAAGCATAGGTGAGGTTGATCGTGGTGTCGGCATGATAGTGCCAGTGGTAGGCTGGTAGCAAATAATGATGAGTGGTGGTGGAAATATGTTGGGGGCATGGTAGGACATAAGTGATTAAAGACAGGGAGTAGCAGTAGGCGGAGGGGGAGGTTGTGGTCGTTTGAGAGGGGGGGGGGGGGATGGAAGGTGTTATATGTATTTCCCGCATCACCCCGCATGGGCCAGATTCGGTCCGATAGACTGGCCCAATCACCCAAGGCCGAGAAGGCCCGGACGACCTCGTCAAGGAAGGTCCAGCCTCCACCAAAGATCCGGAACTCGTAAAGCGAGCATATGGCGAGCTCCCAGTAATCCCCCAACGAGCTCGAAGCAATCGACTAACAAGCTCCTGAAATATCCTCCAGATCGCTGGACCATCCAGGTCGCTCGCCTAAAACCTCCAGCTCGCATGAGCGGCAAAGCTGCTGAGAAGTCAGAGGTAGGGTCCGATCACTTTATCTGTAACAGCCCATGCCCCTCGTAATGAGGATCCCACTCCCGGTCTTGCGAAGGCGGTAAGAACTATTTGTCCCCCATTATACAAACACTGTATTTTTATATATTATCTAGATTGTAAAAGCCCCTCAAGATAAATGGAAATCAAAGAGACCATGAGGGGCAAGCCTCCCACCGATGATGACCAATCACCGGCTGTACGAACCATCTACACGATCCATGGCGGGCCCCACCTCGCTGGACCCTCCCACAAATCCCGCGACAAATACATACGAGAGGCCAACCATGTCTTGCTAGCGAGATCGGGCGAACAGCCGGTTCCCGCGAAGCGGCCTAGGGGTAACCCGATCCCAGAGAAGATGTTTTTCTCGGAAGAAGACGCCAGAGACGTCCATTGGCCGCACAACGACGCACTCGTTATACGAGCCCAGGTCGGCAACTCCGAAGTGCGAAGGATAATGGTGGACACGGGCAGTTCGGTAAATGTAATGTACAGAGCATGCTTCGATCAGATGGGTTTGGGACCGGAACAGTTGAGTTCATCCCCAGAGCCACTCTATGGGTTCACGGGAGACGCAGTGATCCCCGTCGGTCGGATCAGCCTTCCCCTCACCATCGGGGATGCGAACCGCCAGGCCACTACTTTGGCAGAATTCCTAATAATTGACTGCCCCTCAGCATACAACGTCGTACTCGGAAGGCCGGCGATGAACGACCTGGATCTAGTCACCTCAACCAGGTCGCTTACGGTGAAATTCCCGACCCCCGACGGTGTAGGGTGTGTACGAGGCGAGCAGCACCTCGCAAGACGTTGCTATGAGGACGCCCTGAAAATGGGAGCGAAGGGAAAGAAAGTAAATATCATCGCAAAAGTCGGCCCGCGATCAACCGGCCGATGGGAGGACCTGGATCCACGCGAGGTCGACTGCGAAAAGCCCACCGGTCCCATGGAAGAGCTCGAAGATATCTCAGTCGGCGAGGCAGACGAGGAAAGGCACCTCAAGCTAGGCAAGAGTCTAGCCCCCGAGGTAAAATCCCAACTTACAAATTTCCTTAAAGCTAACCTTGATGTATTCGCATGGAACCACGAAGATATGGTGGGAATCGCCCCAGAAGTCATGTCACACAGGCTCAACGTAGATCCAGGCTACAGGCCAGTGCGCCAGAAGAGGAGGCCAATGACTCCGGAGCGTTATACCGCTCTTAAAGAAGAAGTGGACAAACTCTTGGCGAATAATTTCATCAAGGAAGCCCACTATCCGGTCTGGGTGGCCAACCCGGTCCTAGTAAAAAAGAAAAACGGGAAGTGGAGGACCTGCATCGACTTCACCGACCTGAACAAGGCCTGTCCTAAAGACAGCTTTCCCCTCCCCAGAATCGATTAGCTCGTGGATGCAACGGCTGGTCACCGCCTCCTCAGTTTCATGGATGCCTATTCAGGCTACAACCAAATCCCCATGAACCCCACGGACCAAGAGCACACCTAGTTCATAACCGACCGGGGGCTCTATTGTTACAAGGTCATGCCCTTTGGATTGAAGAATGCTGGCGCGACCTACCAGAGGCTGGTCAATACGATGTTCGAAACACTGATCGGAAAAACCATGGAAGTGTACGTTGACGACATGCTGGTAAAATCCGAGCAAGTGACGGACCACGTTTCCGATCTAAGAGAAACGTTTGGAGTCCTCAGGAAATATCAGATGAAGCTCAACCCGCTCAAGTGCGCCTTCGGTGTAGCCTCTGGAAAATTTCTTGGGTTTATGGTAAACAACAGAGGCATTGAAGCCAACCCAGACAAAATTAAGGCTCTGCTCGACATGAGGTCGCCCATAAGAAAGAAGGAGGTGCAAAGCCTCAATGGTCAGGTCGCGGCTCTGAGCCGTTTCATTTCAAAGGCAACTGACAAGTGTGCCCCGTTCTTCGAGCTTCTAAAAAAGGAGAAAGACTTCAGATGGACAGAAGAATGCGAGTTCGCATTCCAACAACTAAAGGAGTACATGGGACGGGCCCCACTGCTCGCCAAACCTAAGGAGGGAGAGAGGTTGACCTTGTACTTAGGAGTATCCCAACAGGCGCTCAGCGCGGCCCTCGTTCGGGGGGAAGAAGGGGTGCAGCACCCCATTTATTACGTCTCCAAAAGCCTAATCGATGCAGAAACAAGGTACGCACCAATCGAAAAATTGGCTTACTGTCTAATAGTGGCATCAAGGAAGCTGCGACCCTATTTTCAAGCTCATGAGATCGAAGTCCTGACCAAATACCCATTGAAACAAATCCTCCAAAAACCGGATACCTCAGGCCGTTTACTAAAATGGTCTATTGAGCTCGCTCAGTTCGACATAAAGTACAAACCAAGGACGGCGATAAAGGGTCAAGCGTTGGCAGACTTCATTGCCGAGTTTACTGGGCCAATTGACGAGGAGCCGGAAAACCTGGAAGGACCGTCCTGGGAACTATACGTCGATGGATCATCGAACGAACAAGGAGCGGGAGCCGGGGTTATGCTAATAAGCCCCGAAGGTCACAAAATCCTCTGCGCCCTGAGGTTCGATTTTTTAGCCACTAATAATGAATCCGAGTATGAAGCCTTATTAGCAGGACTCCGCCTGGCAAAGGAAATACGAGCTGAATTCTTGGAGATCTTCAGCGACTCTCAACTAGTTGTCAACCAGGTGCGGGGAGAATACCAAGCCAGAGACACGAAGATGGCAGCATACTTACAGAAGGCACGCGAACTTTTAGCCACTTTCGAAAAATATGAAATGCATCAAATCCCCCATTCCCAGAACTCTCATGCGAACGCTCTGGCTCGCCTAGCAACTGCCCGAGACGCAGAATTCTTGGGGGACATACCTGTCGATTTTTTGGCCACCCCGAGCACAGAACAACGAGATGAAACGCTACTGATCACGGTGCCCCAAAACTCATGGATGACCCCCATCTTGGAGTATCTCCAAGACGGGAAACTACCGGAAGACAAGCTGGAAGCACGTCGCCTGCGAGCTCAAGCCGCCCGATATTGCATCTACGATGAAAGACTGTACAAGAGGGGATTCTCAGCCTCACTCCTGAGGTGCATTGACGGCACCGATTGCCAGTCTGTGCTAGAAGAAATTCATGCAGGCCACTGCGGTAATCATGCAGGGGCACTCTCTCTGGCACAAAAGGCCCTCCGACAAGGGTTTTATTGGCCCACCGTGAAGCAAGATGCCATAGAGACGGTCAAGAAATGCGAGAAGTGCCAAAGGTTCGCCAAGGTTCCGCGAGCTCCGCCGGCTTACCTGCAGCAGATGAACAGCCCTTGGCCCTTTGCCATTTGGGGCATGGATCTAATCGGGCCGCTGCCCACGGCTCGCGGAGGATGCAAACATGCCATAGTGGCAGTTGACTACTTCACCAAATGGGCAGAGGCCAAAGAGCTCGCACAGATCACCAGCGCGAAGACACAAGCTTTTACATGGGATAACATAATCTGCAGATTCGGAGTGCCACAGCAAATAGTAACGGACAACGGAACCCAATTCACCAGCGAGCAATTCATCCAATTCTGCGAGTCAATGGGGATTCAAAAGAGTTTCACCGCCGTTGATCACCCCCAGGCCAATGGGCAGGTCGAAGCAGTCAACAAAATAATCAAGCAGACCCTGAAGACAAAGCTTGAGGCTAGAAAGGGGGCCTGAGTGGACGAACTGCATACAGTGCTATGGACCTATCGGACAACAGCCCGAAGCAGCACTGGAGAAACCCCATTCTCAATGGCATACGGGTCGGAGGCTATGATCCCCGCTGAGAATAAAGTGGCCAGCCACCGAAGGGCCACCTTCAGCTCAGATCGCAATAACGAGCTACTGGCGGCTAATCTGGACCTGCTCGAGGAATCAAGAGATGTAGCTCGCGTGAGGATCGCCATTTATCAACAAAGAGTGGCACGATACTATAACAGGAAGGTCCGAATCCGACATTACAACGTCGGAGATCCGGTACTACGCCTAGTACTGCCAGGAGCACGGGCGGCAAGCGATGGCACCTTAGGTCCTAACTGGGAAGGTCCATTTATCATCAAAGAAAATTTGAATAACGGAGCATATCATCTGGCAAACATGGACGGTCTCCCTCTCCCACGAGCTTGGAACGCAGAACACCTTCGTCCTTACTTCAGATAAATGTAATCGTTCTTGCCTATGCTCCGTCTTTTTCATTACGAATGACTTTCATGATTCTGGTCAGAATTTATGAACTTTCATTGCACTTTATTCTTATTGGTATTCGATTGAATGCCCCCGTAACGAGGGGTCGAGAAGCCATGGTTTGCGAGCTGAGGCCTAAATAACCTAGCCGCGGCGCTAAGGTCAATGGCTTAACCGAGCATTCACCTTGGTCCCTCCCTCAGGTCGTGGTTTGCGAGCTGAGAACCAATCATCTTGACTTTATGTCATGGTTTGGAACCTACTGAGCAACCACTTCCAAAAGTAACCCCGAGCTTGGGTTCGCTAGCCGAGGTCCTTTTATCTTGGCTTAAAGCCATGGTCTGCGACCTACCTGGGTGTTCCCTCTCAGTTCAAATAAAACTTGTAGAAGCCACTGGGTGTTAGCTGAGGCCGTAACGCGACCTACCTGGACACATATCCCGGCCGTACAAGTCAAACGAAATAACAAGCCATGGTGTGTTAGCTGGGGTCACTCTATGACCCGCCTGAACATATAACTTGGTGGTACAGGCTGCGCTTTCACTAGCTGGGGTCCTCCTATCTTGGCTTAAAGCCATGGTCTGCGACCTACCTGAGTGTTCGCTCCCAATTTATTGAAAACTTATTAAAGCCTCAACATGCCGACCGAGGCCATGGCATAATCTCATACCGTAGCAAACTTTGCATATTGGACCCTATCAGCTGAGGTCCGTCTTAACTTGGCTAAAAATAAAGCATTCGCGACCTATCACGCACACGCCCTATAACGAGCTTCTCAGCCACCACATGTTAGACAAGATCACAAGGCCATCCGACTTTACATATATCTCGGGAAGGCTCTCGTTATTTCGTCAAAATATGCCGAACGGGGTTTCCTGAAAATTGCCTAAGTATGAGTGTTCGCACTGATTATTACAACTATCATCAACGAGCTAGTTAAAGAGCGTTAGTCTACAAGCTGATAAAACTCCGGATCTACCTGGACCTATGTCCGAACAGTTTATTATCAAGTTACATACTCAAAAGTTCCTTATCAGTGAACCTTTCAAAAATACGGGAGCTTTGTTGAAGAAATTTTCAAGTTATACCATGAAGAAGTTACTTTCAAGACATGATTCAAGAATCGTCATGCCAAAACCTCGTCAGAGTTAACTTGAATTCGCGAAGAAATCTGAGGCAACGTGCACAAAATGCCAATTTTTATTATTAGATGAAGCTCACATTACAAAAAAAAAAAAAAAAAAATACATGTGGGAATCCTAGCTAAGAGGGGCGTTTGGTTCTGCAGGATCAACCTCGACAGGGCGAGCTTCAGTAGGTAGGGTCGGCTGGAGATCGACCTCGACAGTCCCGGCTGGGCAAACCTCGGCAACCTCCACAGGAGGCTCCTTGGCAGTCTTACCAGGCTGAGCCGCGGCGACCCCGGATAGCTCGGCCCCGACCTGAGGAGCTTGCGTTGCGACCAAAAACGAGTCAAGGGGACTGGCATCATCAGCATCCTCCGCGGCCTCGGCAGCATACCGAGCCACCTCCTCGACAGCCTGCGCACCAAAGAAGGAGAAATCCATCTCAGGATGGTTCACCCAAAGGGTGTACAGAAATGCCGAGCAGGTGTCGGATCTGGTCTCCCTACACGCCGCGTCCATCCGCTCTCCGACCTCCGCCCTTATGTCATCAATGGTCCTCTTGGCAAGCTCCTCGCATCGGACGGCACGATCATCCGCCCGTGTCCGCTCCTCCTTCGCCGCCCTAAGCTCTGCCTCGGTTGATTTGAGTCGCTCCTCAGCCCTCCGCAACTCCGCCTTCGCTCCATTTAGCTCGCCGGTGAGCCCGGAGTTGGCTTGCTCCCACATGTTCTTCGACCTGCGAAGCTCCTCGTCGAGATCTTTATTCTTTTGGATCTCCATCCTCAGACACGTCAAGCAACCCTCCACCTCCTTTTGAGTGGCAAGGAGCTCGACCTGGAGATCTTTCTTCTCGCCCGAGAGCTTCGTTATTTCGGCCTTTTGGGCGTTCTTCTCGTCCTCAAGCTTCGCTATTTCGGCCTAACGGGACATGCTCACCGACTGAAGCTGCTCCTCAAAATCTTTGTACTGAGCTCGGAGCTTCACGACAGCGAGAGAAGTCTGCAAAAGAAGAAATGTTAGCTCATTAAAAAAGTAGGCTAAGAAACCGAGGTACGAAGAATTCTTACTTACCACCAGGCTGTGACGGGCGACAAAATCACAAAGGGGGATTCCCTTTAACTTCGGGTCGTCGAGGGGCTTCGAGTTCGAACCCAGGAAGTCGGGCACGGAATCCAGGAGGGGACCAACAAAGACCCCTCCTGGCAGGGCCTCCACGGCCAGCTCCTTCTCACGGACCCTGACCCGTTTGGCCCTGATATCCTCCCCCTGTTGCAGCTAGTCCGATCTCCGTTTCGAGCTGGCAGCAGGAGAGTCTCGAACCTCCACTGCGACCTCCTTCCCACGGGCTCCACTCGAACCATGGTCTCAGGAGGCAGGGGGCCGATGCCCCAGCTGCAGATGAGCTTGCTTTGACTGTTGGGGCTGACGGGGCAGTGTTCTTTGCCGCTGCTCCTGCTGCCCCCCCCGCGACTGTTGGGTTTGCTGCTGCTGAGGGCGTGATTGCGGCTGCGGCTGCGGCTGCTCCGACCTGCCATCCCGCGAGCTATAGCTCGGGGTTATGGAGGACGTAGTGCTCGACCTCGCCCTATGACGCTTCGGTTGGAGGAGCTCGAGATCAACCATATTATCGTCTTGGTCGGCTTCCCCTCTTGAACTGTTCGTCTCAGCGAGCTGCAAGCCGGAAGGGAGAATCTCCGCACCCAAGTCCCTGAAATGATCTCCCTCGATAGTCTCGGTGCCAAGAGGAGGGACGAGCTCGTATTCGCGAAGTAGCTCGTCCGAAAGTTCAAGAATCTCCGAGCTCGACTCCGCAGCCACAAGTTTGCCAAAGATATCAGTCTCCTCGGCCGATAGAATCGGTTTCTTCCCCCCAAAATCTGCATCAAAGCATGAGCAAGTTAAAGCAAGCACTCTCGAAACAAAGGAAAGATTTGTGAGAGCTCATATTCTCTTACCAGGGGTCAGTGCGAAGCTACAATTCCTAAGTAGAGAAAGGGAAGGGCAAGACACGAAGAACCAACTGAACTTGTAATCGCCCACGTTGGACTTCCCCTTTGCTTTACCCTGAGGAAGGGCGGCCTTGTACGGAGAAGGACGAGCCGCCAGGTAATACAGCCCGTCCTTGGCATTTTTGAAAGAAAATAAAAATCTTATCAGTTTTGGCGAAGGGAGAGGAAGTTTGTTTATAAGGAATAAAACGGCCAAAGAAGTAAGTTGGGCATACGAATTCGGTGTTAGTTGGAAGGGGGCGAGCTTGACGTCGTTCAAGAGGGCGATAAGGTACGGGGCTATTGGGAACCTAAAGCCAGACTCGAGGTGTTGGGGGCTAATAGCTATGAAATTGGCTGGCGGGTAGGCTGCATGGGAGCTCGATGCAGGGATGTATACTCGGCAGGTCCTGGGGAGACGAAACTCCTGAGCACAAGTCATCACCTCGTGAAGCTTGGCCTTGGACGAGAATCTCTTGAAGACCGCAAGATCAGCACTCCCACCAGCGATCTAATCTTGAACCTTCAGCTCGGTTTCCCAAGAGGTCGGGACGGCGACCTCCCTGCACCCCGAGCTCGCACCCCCAAGATTTTGGCCCTCCATAATGAGACAATCTTCGGAGCTCGAAGTGTCGTTTTCTCCTACGATATAATTGCAGCGCTTTTGACCTGAATTTCCACGGTGTTGGTCGGACATCTACAAAGGAAAAGAGAGAACAGTCAGGTCGCAAGTCGCGAACCAGACCTCAAGAAACTAGAAGAAAAACCCTAAAACGTCCCCTAGGTCTTCCAGGCCGAGCGCTTCGCAAAAGGGGTGCCGCCTAGGGCGGAGGGGCTGCAGCCGCAAGCCCGGTGTTCCATGAAAAGCTAATCCTAAGGTCATTGGACCCAAAGGCCCAGCAAACGACAAACCGAATCGTGTCGTTTCTCCAAAAATGAGAACGACATCGATCGACGAAGCCAGAGAAACCACCGACGGCTAACCAACGGTGGACGGCCTCACAAGAAGAAGAAGAAAGTCACGACAAACTTACCTAAAAGCTGCGCTTGACGACTGAATGGGGACTCGTACCAAGCACCGGACGAGAACGGCAGACGTCTGAAAGCACGGCGATAACGGAGGCCTCGAGAGAGAAAAAAAGAAAGCAGGGAGGCAAAGGTTTGAGGGAGTTTCAAAATAGCGTGAAAGAAGAAGCGGGTGGACACTCCCCACTATTTATACTGACGGCCTGGTCCATCCCAACCGTCGGATCGAATGACGACTTATCACATGCTCCGCATCCAGCGGCCGCACAACAGCTTGTGGGTCCCACGAGTGTAATCATGCGCAGAAATGGGGAGGGGGCGCACATTAAATGCGCTGCCGACAAAGCGTGCTACGTGGAACGACGAGACTTAAGGTGATTGGACAGAAGTCGGAGGGATGGAAGAACAGCTGGCACGCGTCAGTTCCCAGCACGAAGATCGTGCCGCGAACTGGGGGGCTTATGTTATATGTATTTCCCGCATCACCCCGCATGGGCCAGACTCGGTCCGATAGACAGGCCCAATCACCCAAGGCCGAGAAGGCCCGGACGACCTCGTCAAGGAAGGTCCAGCCTCCACCAAAGATCCGGAACTCGTAAAGCGAGCATATGGCGAGCTCCCGGTAATCCCCCAACGAGCTCGGAGCAATCGACTAACGAGCTCCTGAAATATCCTCCAGATCACTGGACCATCCAGGTCGCTCGCCTAAAACCTCCAGCTCGCATGAGCGGCAAAGCTGCTGAGAAGTCAGAGGTAGGGTCCGATCACTTTATCTGTAACAGCCCATGCCCCTCGTAATGAGGATCCCACTCCCGGTCTTGCGAAGGCGGTAAGAACTATTTGTCCCCCATTATACAAACACTGTATTTTTATATATTATCTAGATTGTAAAAGCCCCTCAAGATAAATGGAAATCAAAGAGACCATGAGGGGCAAGGGAGGAGGACAAGAAAAATATAATCAGATACCGCCACTCTGGGAGAATAATGAGATGGCGGCCGTGGACTAGGCATCGTTCTGGCCGAACCACGTAAAAGATTCTGGTGTACACGCTTGGAACGTCGGGGGGAGGGGTTTTCTTCCTTCCTTCCTTCTCGGTATTTTTGGATTGACTCACCGCGGCCCAAAACGAATCACGGTCGGCCGAAATCAAACGTCGACAGAAGGCATGAGTGGTCATGGCTGCTGGACAGTGGTAGCAGAATTGGATAGGTGGTAGGAGTAGAATGGTGGTAGATGGAGGAGGTGCATGGTGATTACAGCAAAGGTGGCGACAAATACAAGCAAGTGATAGTGGCAATACAGGTGAGTGAATGGGTGGCAGGATACAAGTAAGAATGGCAGTGAGTGGCAATGTGGTGACTGTTGGGTGTCATGCGGCTGCAGTGCTGATGAATGCAAAAAAGAAAGTCAACATCATCTAAAAACACATAAAAAACTGTTTTTACAAGTTCTAAAATTTTATTGTTACTAGAAAGATGGCAACATCTCCAGTTTTCAAGATCTTGAAAACAAAAACAAGAAAACAAAGAACACATAACCAAATGGGACGTAAACATTCAAAAGAGTGCATATCACAATTAAAGTAAAAGACTACAATAAAATTACATCCACAACAATGGATACACAAGATGTCCCACATACAAAATGGAGGAGTTAGCCCCACAATTGATGCCAAAACTGCAGCAACGTTAACAATATCTAGGAAATAGTAATTTTTTAAGCCTTTGAATGATCAGGGATTACCAAATAACCTCTAAAAGCAGCTTGAGTCTTTGTAGCAGCTTGCTCTTGTTTGAATCTTTCAGGATCTTTCAGTGCATCTAGTTGTGAGGTTGCTTGTGCATCTGAATCTCTATCCCCATGTAATAATGTCCCTCCCTCGAGTGGTGAAATGGCGGCTTCACTGTTATCTTCCAACTTCTTCTCATTTGTAGAAATTATATTCAGGGCAAGATCTGATGCCACAGGAGGATTCCCTGCTGAATCAGCTTCTTTTGCCTTGGCAACCCATACCTCTTTCCTGTTTTTTAATTTCTTCACAACAGAATTAATGCTTATATTAGGAAACACTTTTAATACGACTGGAAAATATTGCTTTGTTGAAGCAAATACAGAAAACGAAGCTGAAATTAATGGTTAAAGCATTAAGCTGAAAAGGGTCATGAGGACGGGTTTTCCATTAAACCATCCCATTGTAAAGACACAAAATGTCCAACAATTTAGCTGCCCATTGCCCAGTAATTATCAAAAAGCATGATTTTGTGGTGTTTACTGTTTGCATCAGCACTAGAGAACAGATACTGAGAGAATCTAATTCTACAGCAGATTATTGATTACTCGTTATCACTGTCAGAAAGACTACAACAACAATCACAACCCTTAAATCCTACTAGGTCGGGTCAGCTTCATGAATTCTATACCTCCATCCATCTCTATTTATGGCCATATCCTCTGAAAGGCAATCATATCCTATACCATGTGTCCATGTCTAAGGGTTTCATAACAAGTTCCAGTGTCAAAAAGACTAACAGCATAAAATATAACCTGAAATTGCTAAGCTAAGAAAATCAGTAAATATAGGGCAAATAAAAAAATTAAATAAGAATAACATTTTAGCAACTAATTGCAGCTATACATGGAAATAGCAGATAATCATGTTGATGATATGCCAAATATGGAACATATGCAGTAATCAATTTCTTAGTTACCTCCCTTCCTTTGGAAAAGTTAGATTTGGATGATTTCTTCCCAAAAAGCAAGGTCTTGATCCATTTTCCTGGGGACTTACCCATTGCAAACTCACCAAAATCTGAAACCACAAAACACATCCAACTCCGAGCATTATTCACATGATTTACAGGTAAATCATGTGCATGGAAACAGAAAATAGCACAACATCAATTATATGCCACACAACCCAGAATTTTTCAACTTGCTTAAATGACAAAGATTAAGATGGAGCAGATTAAGCAAGGTAATCCAGAAATACCCAAATTGACAGTTATGCTGTGGAACCAGTAAGGAAAGTCAACTTATAGATTCTCATAAAGGAACCCTTCAATTTGAAAAATGAAATTCAACAAGAAGAAAAAAGAGCAAAATAATTTGTCATGGATATGACAAGATGCTCTAATAGATATGGAACTTCAAACAGTTCATCTTGTCCCTAACAATATAAAGCACAAGCTTTATTCATGCCTGCTGTTAGCATGATGTCAAATTTTCGTTCAATAACATAAAGTCAGGTCACTTTTGAATCTTCCTATTTTTAAGTACCAGAGAGCACTTCCATTTAGATCTGGTGCTAAAGGAGAGAACTGGAAATGTGTTACATCCCTAAAAGCCAAATTTAATTTTATGGTGGTTATAATCAAAAGTGCCTGACCCGTTTCTACGATGCCACTTCCATTTCAATCTGCAGATGCTAAAGGATGAGGACTTTTAAGTGCTATTATCAAATTTGATCTTATGTAAAGAATTTCTTGACAGTTTCCAGGGTAGTACATAGGCTTGCCATCTAGGAGGCCACGTGATAACTACTGCATCACCATGTCAATTCTCACGATAGACCTGGGTCCACATCAGCCTTATGAGGTGACAATTAGCCAGCCAGATACACCACACTCCCTAATAATAGTTTGGATGGTACCAACATAAAACAATACAAATAATGCATTAGTATTGAGGCAAGGCACAAAAGGATGATCTCAAAGAGGCATTTGTAATAGTCACATGCATGGGCAGTCCCTCAAACCGGAGCTAGTGCATCCCTATCATGCCTTGATCTGCCTCACAATTCCCTGCAAGGAATAAATCAGGAGCAAAGCCTAAGGAAACACCTTCCCCCAACCCTTCCAGATTGGTTCATGGTCCCCCCCAACCCACATGATAGCCATTACAACCTAGGGTCCATCTGTCACCCTTGTGAGGTGGATCAGCTAGCCAGAGAAGCCACACTCCTGAGTCCATAGTTTGGACAGAGTTAACACAAAACAACATGAATAATGCACTAGCCTTGATGCTAGGCACTGAAGGATAATCTGGAAGAGGCACTTGCAATAGTTATTTATTCAATGTGTCCCTCTACCTCAATCTGCCTAATAATTTCATACAAGGAATAAGTCAAGAGCATTAAAAAAAAAAAGTACAAATATGACTGCAGCATCCTCTTGTCACAGCTTCCACGACCCTTCAATGAGAAGCCGCAAGAGAATTGTTGGAACAGGTAGAAGGAATGCCCGAGATTAGTGGATAAGGTTGTTGTTAGGAGATAAGAGAAGTTTTTGAGATTAAAGGAAGGCAGCTTGAAAGAAAAAGATAACTCCAGAAATTCAAATATCAGTTGATTTGTTTTATCTTCTAAGCCGAATTCAAATCTGTTCTTGATTTTTAGGAGATTGTTTAGATGGTTTCTCGTGTATGTATATCCCATACTCGAATTCAATAAAAGATCAAGTAAGCTTTCCTAAGATTCAACTTATTTCAAGAATACTCTTACTTATCCTAGGCATAACATTTTACACTCTCAGTAACATCAGCCTAGCTTGGTACAGAAGTGTTTAGGATTCTCAAACCCAAGTTTCTATTTAAATTCATTATTCTAAACCTTGTGACCCAACTCTATATGCATATGATATTCTCCCAACCACGTCCATATCAATATGTAAGCCACGCTGATTATTTTTTTATCTTTTAATTAATTTATTGCTGCACATAACACCTGACTTGGCCTGCCCTTAGCCAATTTTTCCACCCTAGTCATTACTGTCTTAACTTGAACATGGAGAGATGCAATTGACTTGGCCAATCTATATCAGGCTGCCAAAGTCAACATGTAATTCATTCTCCCATAAGGATATTAAGGTGGATGTCTGGGCATTCCAGAAAAGATAAAATTATAAATGAGGTTATTTCTAACAACGTTGAAGCCTATAAAAGATAAGATGTGTGAGTCTGTGAGACATAAGAAATCTGGACCATTCGGTACATGGGCCCACCCATACACAAGAAGTGCTCTATTGTACTGATCTTGTCAGTACACCACTTGCTAGTATGGTGTGCAGTTAATAAGTATGTATGACTAATGAATAAACTACTAGAACCACATGGATAATTGCTGAAATTGACAAGTAGTCACCCTAAATTTTCTAAAGAGTACCTGATCCATCACTGGTCTCAAAGAGAAAAATCACTAACAGGGAAAAAGAATTACTGCAAACCAAGACAAAGATACATGGCATGCTTCATGCCTTGTATCAAAGAAGGATGACTGGATTACCTATGCACCCCCAGAATCCTGAGGATATTGATGCCACTAGCAATTGAGATTGAGACTAATTATGTCAGAGGCCGAGGAAAAACAGCAATGTGTCCAGTCTACCACACAAAAACATGCTCTGAGCCCATAAATATCAAGTTGGCCTACGTTTATTTAAATAACATTAGTAATAACAACAAGAAGAAGCCCACTGCCATGTCCCCATCCAAATATAATGTCTTTCATCCTCCATCTTCCAGCAAGTAACCTGCCTCACTACCTCAGCGAGTCTGGGTCACTATTTTCAGACCTTCATTTCTACTCTTTTCCTTTCTCCATTTCCCTCCAAAGGGCGCCTCACTCTCACCCAGCACATGTCCAATGGTCCAAAAACATCCCATGCTTCTTATCTGTCCTAGAAGGTTCTTTCACTAACCTACTCTCTTAATACCATCCACACTAGAGAAATCCAAGAAGCATCAATATCCAAAACATGTATGACATGAAAATAACAATCTCTCATACAATTCCATGTTACTTTGATTGTATCATCCAGAACTCCTAGGCCTTTAGTTTGCTAATAAACACAAAATTAATTGTCAAGAGAGTCTTCCACACAAATATAGGTATTGAACAAAATAATAAATTGAAATGAAAGCAGACCAACACCCTGAGGTAAATCTCTAGGTAAAAGAACTGCACAAATTTTATTAACCACGCATCTATTCTAAGTAGAGGAAAAGGGAAATAAAATATGGGCAAGGAAGAAAAATGGACTTCTCAACCATTCACTGAAGCTGTTTATGCAACTATTATAATATAACAATGGAAGCCGTTACTGAAGTTGGCATAATACTTCTTATCTTTGACATTGTTCTGCATAAAAACCACCACGCTTTTGGCGTGGTTTTTTGTGTTATGAATTTCTTATTTACAGAAAAAAAAAACATTTTATAAGTAAAAAAACTAAACCTACATTAACTCCAATGAGTTGCATCCATAACACACCGAATCCCTCCCCCTCCCCCCAACCCTCCAAATAAGTAATAAATAGAAAAAGAAATTGTACAAGTGGCAAAGGAATAGGAATGTATCAATTTAACAGTATCTACCAAGTGAATAAAAGTCCAATCAGTACACACCAAAAGAAGGCAGGAATACTAGAATTCGAGTAACTGATTTTAGAACCCACAGGCTGATTAACTAATAAATGAACAAATGAAAGAAAGCAACATTTCAAAAAACCAAACCAGAAAAGAAAAGCTGATTAACTAATAAAGAAAATCCAAAAACCCTCCAAGATCTATCGCAAATCACAGCCAAAGCACCATGGCGATAAAAGTAAAGCACAGTGAGAGATCAAGATCAGAGAAAAGGAACAGAACAGAGAAGCTTATGACAACAGATCTGAGTAGTACCGGCCAAATGCGCTCCTTCCGAACCCCAAATCTACCATAACTGCAAGAGCAAATCAAGAAACATATTCAGATTAACCCGAAAACAAAACAGAACAGCGGATGTATATATACACACACACACACAGAGAAAGGGACGAAGAGATGCTGAGAGAGAAAGAAAATGCACCATCGCGGAGCTTGCAATTTAAGGAAATCAGACGTTACCCTCCATCATCATCATTCTCCTCTCTCTCTCTCTCTCTCTCTCTCTGAACTCAGCTGTGCACTGAGCGAGAAAGTAAATATCTGAAATTGAAAAAGAGAGAGGGCGTGGGGAGGGGGAGAGCGACTGAGCGAGAGAGAGAAGGGATGTGGAGATGGGGGGGCTCACCGTAGGGATGAAGAGGGTTAATTTGAACCGTTGATGGTGTCAGAATCCATGATGAACAAGTGGTTATGATACACGTGTGGGGCCGTGGGAACAGCACGCTCCCCCTAACGGCTCCGGGTAGGAGAGGTGAGTTGGCAGCAGTTACCAGGGGCACACGTGTCCTGTACGTTCACTCCAATTTTCGACGCATTGTTGTAAATTTACTAAAGACACCCTCTCAAAATCTTATCCTTTTATAAATATTTAAATTTTAGGATTCAAGGTTTAAATTTTAAAGTATAGTATTTAAATTTCGACCCAATTTAATAAAAAATTAAAAAATTTGGTCTAAATTAATATCTAATAAATTTAATTTAGTATCTAGTTTAAAATATTTAGGATTCAAGGTGAAGTTAAAGGTTTGGTCTTGAAGGCTTGTCCTGTTTTGGAGCTCTGGGAGTTGTTGAAGACTCTCTGATTGTCCACGGGGCCTTGTAGAGAGTTTAGCTTCTTCAAGTTTAGTTTATAACTTGATAGAAAAAATGATGTCTGATTTGGTCTGTTTATGTGTTAAGAAACTCCCTAATCTTCAAACATTTACCGTACTTTCAATTTTTAGGTACTTTTCTTCGCCACCTAAAGTTGCCTATGGTAGTATGTTGACTGTGAAGAACGAATGGGAGAATCAAGCCATATCAACCTACGAGAAGACAATGGATAAGAAACTCAGTGTGAAGACATTGAAAATGGCTAAAGAGGCTTCTATATTACTCATGATGGCACATGATGGTTTTTCTGTTTCTGAATTGTGCTTGCATTATCTTATTGCATCTTCAAACCTTGATGAGGTAATTTTATCAGCTTGTATTAGTAAGTTGAATGGTTTAGAGATGTTGAGCTTGATTCAGTACCTGGGCAAGTGGTTGAAGAAATACGACAGATTTCCTCAAGCAGGGCCTTGTCCTAAAGCGGCAGAGATGTTGGGTTTGGAGGCTTGTAAGTGGGTTCCTACCCTAGAAGACGTCTTGAAATTTCTTGGCTTGGTATTGGATGAGCATTTCTCCTCACTCGTGTTGCATCCTGAGTTCCATGAAAAGCTGAGGTCTATGGAAGAACTAGTTAATTCTTTATCCTTTGAAGTGAGACTCAGTTGTTCAGTGGCAAATGTGATTGATTGTTTGAGAACAGACGGTAAAGGTGCTTAATCTGCATCCAGATTTATCGGATTGCTGCGTCATAATGACCCCTTGATGCATGCTGTAGGGTGCTAACTATTGGTGTTATTGAAAATTTGAAATATCCTTTTACGTGAATTAGAGCGAGAGAAAGTTAAAATTGCATTAAACTCTCTACCATCTGCAGAATTGAGTGTTAGGAGTTTGCTATTTTGTCTACTCAAATTTTGTATGCCATAGTTGAGTTTGCTATTTAATTCTTATGTACCATCAAGCAACATCTGTTCTGCAAATTAGTTGTGGTGGAAGGCCTTTATATTTTATATCCAAATTTTTAACGCTCATATATGTTCCCTTGATGGTGGAAGACATGCCTTTTTTTAGTTGGAAAACACATGGTTACATGTATATTATCAGAATGTCATCCAGAGAATGTTTTATGAATTTTATAGGCTAACATGGAAGGCTTGAAAATGGATGACATTGGAGACCCAATACTCTTTGCCAAATGATAAGGTTGTAGGTGTTGGCCGGAAATGATTCTTGAGGTTTAGGAAGCAGTTTTAGAAGATTCCAAACAATATATCTATTACAGACATAATAAATTTAGTTGATTGTATTCTACGTGTTTGATTTGCAGGATGCTAAAGAATATCTCCTACGGATTTATGATTAACTAGTTTATCTGTTATCAAGTTGATAAGTCACTTCCGCAGGAAGAAACTGAAATCTTTCAGTGGATGCTGTCATCTAAATTTATCTGGCTCTTATATGCTCAATTTTGAACTCCTCTTGTATTTTTCTCATAAGCAAGAAGTTTACTATATGACCAGGCCTGATTTTGTAACAAGTTCTATTACTTATTGGAATGGTTTTTGAATTTTGGGATGTGAATTTTAATCATGGTGCAGTGAAATTAAATTTTCCAAGCAAATGAAGCATAAAATCCCTACCCACAGAGGAATTCTGACTACTATTCACAGAATTGCAAACATGCTTTTGTATCTGATAGATCCTGTATGGAAGGAACATAAAAGTACCCTATTCGCTTTCCACCGACTCTTCCTTTCCTTCTCTTTTCTTTTTTCTCCTTATTTTTCCCTTTAATTGTTGATTTCTGCTGGCCACCACCCACTCCCACTCGACTTTTCTTGTTTGTCTGTCTGGTAACTTTCTCTTCCTAAAGTTATCATACGTGCCTTTTAAATCTACAAATTTTCTCTCTCTCTTGAAGTATAACCAACTAATCTAGCATGCTGGTTGAAGTAAGATACATTGGAATGGGTCAGCTTTTATAGAATGGTTTAAAAAGTTCCAGTAATTAGCTTTAGCTGGATGGTATCATCAATGAAATTCAATATTCTTCATATTAATAGAATGGTGAAGTCGAACAACAAATTCCAGCTAGATGTGGCAATACATTGGGGTTGTGGTAAAAGAAGAGGCAGGGCAGCACCGGCATTGTTAGACTTGTGGTCCAAGGATTGTAATAGCACGCTTAGGTGCCTAACACATGGGATAGTAGGAAATGGCTAAAAGGTAGAGAAATTCATGCTAGTGTCCCAGTTCCTACTGCATTAATGTTGTTGGTTATGGTTCAAAGATGCTTCTGTTGTCTGCATCAGTTGAGAGCTTCAACCATATAGCAGTACTTAAAGGGAGAGCTTCAACTGCTCCGCAACCCTCCTTATAAGAACTTCTCAGTGGCTTCAACATAGAGTTGTTCATGTTAAATCTCTATTCATATGCCAGAACTTTGTTGCAGATCTTCCTGTAAATCTAAAGAGCACCAGAATGGGGTAATCTGAAAGAGAGAGTTTATCCTTGCTCTTCCTAGAAGAGTCCATATTCATCTAGAGGATGAAAAGATACCCATACTCTGAGAGAAAGAGAGAGAGAGGAGGGGTTGTGGTCTAGGCTAATGGGGGCTGCAGTCAAATTGGGTCTCTGGAAGGGTACAATGATTCACTTCCGTTTGGATGACTACTGACTAGTGTCACCATGCTTTTTCCCGGGTCTGTTCATTTTAGCTTGGGACAAGTTAGCTGAGTAACTGCTTCTCTTCGACATTGGTGAGTCAGTTTGTCCCTTGCCCCACAAGAACTACTTGACTGGGAAATGGAACCAATGATAGAGCTATTTGATCTTCTGCACAATGATTCTGGAGTGGGGCAGAGGCTGAGGATACCCTTAATGGCCAAGGCAGTGAGAACTTAAATGGGAAGTTGTGGACTAAAAACAATGCTCCTGCCAAGGGGTTATTTTTTGTTCGGACCACAACTTTTTACTAGTACTTGGGGAAACGAGGTCATCAAGGGAAGGGTGGTGAATTGGTACTTTCTGTGCAAGAGCGTGGAGCCTGTTGATCAATTGGTTTTCGAATTGTATTTTGGTCTGGGAGATTTGAAGCCTGCCTAAGGGGTGTTAGGGGGATATCATCCCCTTATTAATCTATAAAACAATTCATAATCGAAATTTATTTATTCAAATTAAAACCCAAATTGGGTGGTACATAAGGCTTGTTGCTTTGCTCATTGTGATGTGAGCGGAGCCAGTTTACACAATTGCTAAAGTGAAATACAAAATCTGGGTATTTGTTGTTGAATTCTTCTTCTGGTGTATGAATGATTATTTCGTGGAGTAAGTATTTTTGCTGTGTGGGATTATAAGAATAATAGATGATCGTCTTTTGTCCAGTTGTAGGCGTGGGGTCCTTTTGGGTCAACGCCGCTCTTGATAGTTTTATCTCCGTGTCGAATGGATTTCTTTACCGGAATAGCATCGTCGCCGGAAATCGCCTCTTCTCCCGTCTGGAGCTCCTTCCTTGGGGCTCAAATGAAACGTTTCGGTCGGTATTTATAGTATTAGCCCCGACATTGATGTGATCGGACGGTCGATGTTGACCCGGACGTGAAATTTTTTTATTAAATTCATTTTAGCGTGTTGTTTTGGGGAGTTAGAACGGCGTCGTTTTGTGTTGCTGAATCCTTTAACAGTCCATGGTAGTGAGGATTCCTTTCTTGGTTGTGAATCATGTTTAATTCAAATCTTTCGCGCTTTTTTGTTCCCTCTTTGAGAACTCGTACAAATTCAAATTGCCGTGAACAACACGTTATTGTTATTTATGATGTATGAAAATGAAAATGATAAATATTTTTTATACGAAACGAAAACGATGAAACGAACATTCTTTTAAAAAAATAAGTAATTCAAAACGAAAAAGAAAAAGGAGAAAATGGCTCCTCTAAAAAGTTTATGTGCAACATAATTTATCATGACTGTCGACGTTCAATTTCAGTCGACCATAATTCGTTTTGGGCCGCGACGAGTAAGTCCAAAGTGTCAAGAAGAAAAAAATAAATATTTCAAACGTGAGGCAACACCAGGATTTTTTATGTGGTTCGATCAGAACGATACTTACTCCATGACCGCACTCTGATTATTTTCTCAGAATGGCAGTGTCTGATTATTCTCTTTGTCTCTACCCCTCATGATATCTTTGACTCTTATTTATACTAAGGGACCTTTATAATTTAGATAACATATAGAAATATAATGGTTACATAGTGGGGGACAGATAGCCCTTATCATCTACACAAAATCGGGAGTAGAATTCTTATTACGAGGAGCATGGGCTATTGCAAATAAAGTAAATGGTCCCTACCTCTAACTTCTCAGCAGCTTTACCACTTATGCAAGCTGGCAGTTTTAAGCTAACGACCTGGACGGTCTAGCGAATTGAGAGTTTTGTTGAGAGTTTTGTTGAGAGCTCGTCATACGATCGTTGAGAGCTCGCTAGGGGCTTTATCGAGAGCTCATTGAGGGCTTGCTTTATGAGCTTCAGATTTCGGTGGTATATGGGTTTTCTTTAACGAGGTCGCCCACGCTATTTGAGTTCCGGGCGATTGTGCCACTCCATTGAACTGAGCCTGGCCTATAAGAAGTGATGCGAGAATAACGTGAAACAATGACTAACTTCTAGCCAGATCAGATCAACTTAAGTTTAGATAGGTGGAATGTAATTAATTTAGATAATTATGTATCTACTTAAGAGTTTCTTAATGAATAATATTTTTATTCAAATATTCTATTTATTTTGTATATTCAATAACATCTAGAACTCCAATTTTTTTGGTTATATATTTGAAAAAACACCAAATCATTTTTTTTATATATATATTGGAGAGCACCTCAAGCTCTATAGATAAGTCTTTTGTCGACGACACCCATTTCAACCAGATAATTAGATGGGGAGGTTCCTCTCTTATAACAGTCACTAAGCGCGTAAATTTCTCTTTCATATATATATATATATATATATATAGAATATTGAACCTTTTTTTTTTTCGTTGACCCATTTTCGTGAAAAATGAGAAAAAAAAATTGCCGATCAAGTGTAAAGTATTATATTTGAATTTGATAGAGATCAACATACTAACAATTTCATATTTTCAAAAAGTCCCTAATAAGACTCATTCAATGTAGTATTACCAATTCTCTCTCCTTTAAACTGACAGTTTAAACTTGATGATCTCTCATAATAAATCTTTGTACAAGCACTTGGACGTAGAAATGCTCTTGATTTTGCTTTGGTAGTTACTCATTAATGTTACCACGTGGAGTGAGAACGAACTTCTAGGAAGCCTTGGAGCAAGAGATTGAGTAAATGCCACATGTGGCTGTGCCATCTTTTGCTGGGTGCTAGGAACATATTTTTGGAGGTGAGTAATATTTTAATTAAATTAAATAGATTAAAATTATTAATTTAAATTATAGATTGATTCAATTCTGTTTTCAAATTTGATAATATCAATTCAATTTAATATCCGTATCGAAAATAATCAAATTGATGGAAATATAAAAAATGATATTTTTTTATTTTTTATTTTTTTGGATTTTTTATTTTATTTTCAATTAAAATATATTTTTTTTTAATTTGACATCTATTTTGTCAGTTCAATTTGAATTTTGACAAAAAAAAAAACCATCTATCCGATTTAAGCAATTCAGTTGGTTAGATTTTTCAATTTTTTGGTTTGTTTGATTAGAGTATTTATTTCATCGATTCAGTTCAATTTTTGACACAGATTGAATCTATTTAGTTTGAGTAATTTTTATCGAATTGATCAAATGCTCACCCTTAGATATGGTAGTGATATTGTATACCTGAGATCATAACCTAATTATATCTTGTCATTCGAGAATATATGAGTGCGCTTTATATTGTGAATACATGACAATAAATGAAAATAAACTCCATTTTAAATGAAATTTAAAAAAGAAAAAAAAAACTAGTGATTGCCATGCACTGCGAACTAAATACAAGGCAACAAAGTATTAGCTTGTAATAACATATCAGACCAAGGCAGCTGTATTGAACAAGTGTCCCTGCAACAACAAGAACAAAGGTCTAATTAGTTAACACAGGAAAACATTTTACATTATCATGCCTGTGCTGCATGAAACTGCTTCCAAAAAGGGAAAAAGAAAGAAAAATTAAATGTATCACTCTTCTTTATCATAATGTAAAGCAAGAGCATCAATCATGGATGGATTAGGATGTGTCAATCTGCGAAGGAATTTGAAGATTTTGGGCTAGAAGATTTACAGCCAAAGCAAAAGCTTGAACTTCATGGAAAATCAATTATAAACATAACTATTATGCATAGAAATTCCCAGCATCCAAGCAGCAAGAGCACAAACTTTGTTGTTTCTATCATAATTTGCAAATACCGCATATCACTTGCTATATGAACATTCACAGTTTGTAAAAACTGGGATTCAAGTGTTAAATTATGTTAAGAGGCATCAGAAGGATATCTGATAAGAAAAGTTGGCAAGCCTATCTCTTGCAATGAAAACAAGTGAACTACAGTCACCCAAGGCTTTTTATTACTACGAAAACTGTCTTCTAGTTATGCCATTTGAGAACAAAACAAGTTCGTGCTAAGTAGAGCCATAATTACACCGCTGAGAACATACACAAAAGCTTCCCCCAAGCATCTTAAACAATCACCTGTCTAGAAAAGCCATCAGTACAATGAAGGTTGAACTTAAGTGGTGAATCCGGGAAGGAATCTATTTCTGCAGTGCTGGTTCTGTCAGGATGAGGAAATTGGATTCATGGGATCAACAAAAACTTGAGGTTGACAAAAACCCAATCCAACTTTTGAATCCATCCCATTTTTCCTCAGAATCCTTCTGTTAGCGTGAAAACTCGGCCTGTGAGAGATGGAGGCAATGTGGACATAGCATTTTGGATTTCCTGACAGAAGATATTGAACAAAATTATGACAAAAATTTTTTAGTTTAGATAAGCATTTATGTGACTATTATCCAACAAATCACACTAACGACAAGAATAACAGACCTCTTGATCAGATATGGTTAATCGGGATGGGCCCAAGGGATATGCCACACTAGTATTTTTTATATGATTAAATTGTGGCAAACAAAGAACCACATATCCTTTCTTTACATGCAATGATAATTCATCGCCGGCAAAGGTTCGCACAAACATCAAATCATATTCTTGTTTAGAAACTCAACCTAATAAATAAAGGCACAAAATACGGAAAATATAGGTACTGGGGGGAAATGGATGCTTACATCTGCTTGATATCTTGCTGAGAAGTGGATCAAAAGAATTGCGGTATTCTGGAATTTGTCCGCATAACTGACTATCTGGCATAGTTACGCAAAAGGGTAAAAAGGTACATCAAAAGACTAGATAGGATGTGCAAGGTTCACAATGAAAAGAAGTGTTGGTTAAAACCTCAGACAGATGAGTATGCCCATAATCTCTTGCATTCTCCACTGTCTCTATGTTATTCACATAGGTGCTCTGCATATAACAGGTCATCAACAAGGAAAATGTATCAACCAACATTTCCTTTGGAATATTCCTTTGGTCGGTGGATTAAAATATATACTAGATCATATAATGCTGCACTTTTGGAATCTGTATTCGCATATTCCAACTTCTCTGCAAGTCTGAATCATATTTTTACTTGGCATCTTAGTTCAGAACAGAAAGCAATTTGAACAAAGTGCGCCTCAAAATAAATGAATAAATTGAGGCTGTTAAGCCCCGTGCTTTAAGCACAAAGTTCAACACGAAGCTGTCACTTGGAGAAAAATACAAAGACATTTTCATGTTTGAGTATTTTCCAACACATTTGACATTGCTACTCAACTATTAAGTTTAGCTGTACAATTGAGGATAAAGTGGGATTAGAAGGCTAGAATTTGAGGATATAGTGGGATTAGAAGGCTAGAATTTATGTAGCCGACCTCACATCCTTTTTTTCTTCCCCCCCATGTCTAATGAATTTATTATGTTTCATATGCTTCCTTTTGTACCCAAAGGACGTTTCCAAAGACCACAAATGCAGACAGACTACAGTACCAAAAGTGGTATAAATTGATAAAAAGCGATCAGTGGTTCTTTTGCTGATATGCCTATTACCACTTTATGCAAAAGTTTCCACCTTACTTCGCGTCGCTTCCTGAATCCACTGTGCCAAATGATAGAGTAATTTAAAGATTTATGAAAGAAGTTGCCGATAAACCTGTTGTCTTATGCTATTTCCTTGTCTTCCCTGTCATATTCTCCATACTACTCTAAATTACTGTCTGGAAAACCCAGCAATTAGAGGCTGTTTAGTTACAGAAAACATTTTCTCATTTTCCACCTCCAATTTTCTACTTCATCTCCAGCTTTCCATTTCCACAGAAAATTTAGAAAAAAACATTCAATTGTTAAATATGAAAACTATTTTTTGTTTTTTGTTTTTTTTTGCAAAAAAACTATTTTCTTACCTAAAAAGAAATATGTCCCAAATGGATATATAAAACATGTTTTCAACTATTATGTAATGTAATATATTATTACATTATATAACCAAAGTCACTTGTTTTCTTATGACCACAAGACCACAAAACACATGAAAGAACAGTGGCAAAACTGGACATAGTAATCACAAATTATCAGGCTAGTCTACGCCCCATCACAAATTATCAGTGCAGATAAACTTTAATTGAAAGAATAGCCACACTAAATCTGCCGATGCAAACAAATGATAATTGAAAGAACAGCCACACTAAATCTGCTGATGCAAACAAATGATAAAACTTGAACAAACCTCTTCCAAACAAATAGATAATAAAGGGAGCGTTGGTTGCTAGGGGGTGTGGGGGGCAGTTTTATCACAATAAGAACAACAGTATGTCACAACTAAGCTTAATGAGATAAAATGATTAATAACAGCAGATGAGTGTACCTCCATAATGAGAATCTTTGCTCTCAAGACATCAATATTAGCATCATCAATGATAAAGTCTGACATTGTGTCTCCCGTAAAAGCAATTTCAGGCATCGTAATTGTGTATGTAATCTGCCAATGTGCAAACCCCAATATTATATTGCATGAGCTGCTCCAAACCAACCCCCCCCCCCCCCCCCCAAACAAAGAGGCATAGAAATCCATTAACAATGAAACCAGAGTAAATTTTGACCAAATCTAAACAAATTGCTGGATAGATCTTAATGAGTCTCTTTCTATCACAAAGATTCATCTTGTCATCCACCTATTAAAAAAGAATTGCTTAAATTTGGTTTAAAATGCATATCCTTCATTCCTTTTTGGGAAAAAGAGTCTTCAAATTGATCGGTATGCTTAAATTTTTCCAAAGCTGTTTTAGTACAGTTCTGTGTGGCTTCATCATTTAGAGGTTGTAAAAGATTCACTTCTTACTGCTCATGAAATTATATGAGTCCCTGCTGATAAAAAACAAAAGGAATGGAAAATTGACTTCC
This sequence comes from Diospyros lotus, assembly GCF_014633365.1. Taxonomy (NCBI): domain Eukaryota; kingdom Viridiplantae; phylum Streptophyta; class Magnoliopsida; order Ericales; family Ebenaceae; genus Diospyros; species Diospyros lotus. Next base: position 35,470,722 of record NC_068351.1, on the reverse strand, counting down.
ATCATATTCAGTTTTAACAGTAAGACAATATTTTACAAGTCACGGTAGTAGACCTGAATTAATCTGAAGAAGACAAATTGAACCTTTTCTTTGACCACGATACATACCTTAAAAACTTTATACAATTTCAGTAAATGGAAGGAAAATATCAGCAAGTGAATTTCTTAGGAAGTTCTACTCATTTTCCTTTACTTCTCTTCACTCTTCCATGGACTGGAAAGGGGATTTGAAAATTTAATGATACACCATTATGGCATGGAAAAAGGGTATAGACTAGCATAACCCCAAGAAACTAAGAGTACGAAGAAAAAGGATGTCACATTCCAGGGGTATTTTTGGTTTTCGGTAATTTTGGTTTCTGTTTTTAATTTCTATTTCTATTAGGGTTGTTTGCCTTATAGCTAGAGATTGTTAGGATATTTTTCCCTTTTATCTTTTTCTTTTTTGTCTTGTAGATTAGGTGGTTAGAGAGCTTTGTCCGGTAGCTAAAGTGAGGCTATATATATATTGTCTCAACTATAGGAAGAAGGCATGATGAGAATGAATTGAATATTTTGTTTCTCCCTAATATTTCTCCCTCTCTCTCTCTCGGTGATCGTCTCCTCCCTTATCTTCTTGTTGTTTTCTCCCTCCCAACTGATCTCTCCCCCAAGTTCTTCTCTTAATATTCCCAATTCCTTTCATACCCTAGCTCATCTCTAAGGGTGTGACAAAAGAAACAGCAAATAAGCAGTGATGAAACCTCCTCCTTGGCAATTACTTACACGCATCTTGCTGCTTCAGTATTTCTCATAATCATTATAAGCATTGAAAGGACAACATAAAAGGGAAAAAAAGAAGTTGCCCTCAAATAAATAACGAGATAGGGGTGCACAGAGTTAAATTATGTGATAATTGACAAGAACATACTACAACATCAAAAATCATTATTTTGATATGCCTACAAATATCAGTAAAAACGGACCTCCATGCCTGATGACTTTAAGTTCTTAATTTCACTGCCTGAGAGACCAATATACTCTTGCTTAAGTTTTTGTCTTACAGAGTAAATTATATAACCCTGCCAGGTCACATGCAACAATGGTTAGTTCAACTCCAGGTCTAATAGAAAATACTATTTTGAGTTGGAAGTCTGGATAACAAAAGGAAAGAACAAAATAATGTTATAGTCACCTGGCTAGGTATGACATGATAAGTCTTAAAGGCTCTTACTTTAAGATCCTTTCTCAAATAAAATTCGTCTCCTGCACAAATAACATTGTATAAAGGTAAGACAATCAATTGCATCCAATAGCAGGGCACAGAAAAAGTAAATTGATCAAATGTTAAAACAAATAGAATGATTAGGCATTACCCACATTCAAGCCAACTAGATTATGTTTCAGCTCTGATTGGTCCATTGCCCTGTGAACCTCAAACAATTTTTCCACGTTCTCTTTTATAGCTGATGGTACAATAATAGTTGGAGGAGCCATCCTGTACAAGCCACGAGTTGCCACATACATAGGAAGTCCTCCCTGAGAAATAAAAATTTAATGCCATAAGTAGTAGTACCACAACATCAAACAAATCCTGTCAGCTAAGGCTCTTGCATATGCTAGACAGATTTGACTATAATATGGCAATTTTTTTGAAGCACAATAGTCTACTAAAACTCATATTGATTAAAAACCAGTACAAAATTTGCAATCAATACTTCTAGGTTCTCATTTTACTGATTACCAATACACACCCAGTCTACACCCAATTAGAAAATATATATCACTAATTGATTTTCTCATGACCAAGTGGCTGCATAAATCATGCAAGATAAAAGAAAATTAATGTGGCAGAGACGGTTCATCAGACAATCAATAGCTTTGAGATCGTACAATTTCAAGTAAATAAAAAAGAAGAAAAATAGTGAAACTTTTCTTTTTTCATATCAACCAATCCAACTAGAGAATATTTGAATGACAAGAATAACAAGATTGCAAAACCTACACATAAGTAAAGCAAGTATAGAACTGTTGATACACACCTCTTTAAGTACAAAAGTATGAACAAAGTAAGAACATGCGGAGGCAGAAATCAACATAATATAATACATCCATATACACAATATACGTGGATTATATAGCAGAAGAAGAGCAAACAACAACAACATTCAGAGGCAGAAATCAACATAATATAATACATCCATATACATGGATTATATAGCAGAAGAAGAGTAAACAACAACAACAACAACAACAACATAATATCAAGCCTTAATCCCTAGGTCAAATTAGCTACACAATCATCTATAGCAAAGAAGAGCACAACTTCAAAATGCAATAGATCAACCATAATTGATTACAATTCAAATATCAGAAGTAACCCTAAATCATATATCGTTCATCAGAAAGTTCTAATTCCACCATGTGGAATCTGCTACATGAATTCCAACTCGCCAATCATTTTTATCTATAGCCCATTTTCTGTATTTGTAAGGCCCTTATAACTCATTTAATCCAATGAGTTTATGTTGGCAGCATTAACTAAAACAACTCTCCTCCTCTGCATGAGTTTGGAACTAACTTAAATAGGAATCCAAGGGTGGAGAGAGCCTTACTACACGAAACAAAACAAAATATATATATATATATATGATATAAGTGGTTACAAATAGCAAACAAGAAATTGAACCAAAAAACTTATATACTAATATAATGTATAATCATAAGTGATCTGCAAAACATGAATTAGCATATACAAATGATAACAACAGACCTTGATATGTTTGTGCACACAAAACTCATACTATGAATGGTGAAGGAACTACTTACAATGTGATCCATGTGGCCGTGGGATATGAAGAGAAATTGTTGGGAAATGGCTCGTTGTGGGCACCGGCCAATGTCGAAAGCCAAGTTGAGAGTTGGAAGTATTATGCAAGTCTCATGACCAGCTATTGACAGACCTTCGATTGGGTATCCAGCTATGTCTACACCCTTCTTCTTCTTCTTCTTCTCAGTCTTCTTGTTCAAAATTGAATCTGATAGTGAGTCAAAGCAACAGTATTTCTCTTCTGACTCAGAACTTGCTGTCTTTGTTTCCATTTCAATAAATTGGAGAATGCCTGGCAATGGGAGAAACAGGAAACCTTTTTTAGCTTGCTTCATAGAGTAAAAGACAAGAAACATGTTGCGTACATGTTAATCTTCTTAAAACAAAAGAAAACAGAAACAGTACAACGTGTTTGGGAACTCCAAAAACTGATGCAGGCCATCCTTACATTAAGAGGATAAATGAACTCTATTTCAAGCGGTGATATATAAACTGATATAAAGGCATCGGTTGCAAAATATTGGAAAGCAATGTCTGAAAGGACTTATACATCAAATACTATTTTTCACATATTTAAAGATCCAAAAATAAAAATCTAAAGGATGCAGCATGGCCACACCACTCCAAATAATTTGTTAGTAATCATGAGAAATCAGTCGTGCTGTTAAAAGTTGTCTAGAGTATAGGATAAGAAGATCAGTGAAAGCAGTGTATTTTGAGGGCCAATAAAGAATTAAATAGAAGTTTATATCTCAATCTGTAATTAGTAATAGTTGGGGGGTTAAACTGTAAATATCTAATAGTCTTCATTAGGATATCTGCCCACTATTATAATCTGGCAAGGGGGTAGCCGAGAGAGTCAGATTTTCTCATTCTATTTATCGAACGGACATTCATTTAGACAGAAAGGCTAGTAAGCAAGACAACTTTGTACTCTTGGAGAATGAGTGTTGGATGTACTCGGGAATAGGAGAAAATTACTTAAGCTACTGTACTGATCATTCTTGGTAATAAAGAAGGCTGCTCTTGGTGGGTGTTTGAAGGTTGGATGTAGGGTTGCAATCACTGCAATCCGAACCGAGATAATCTGCTCGTTCTTCTTGTTGGTTTGCATTTCTGTCCTGTTTTTCCAATTCCGTTTTTCTTGTTTCTGTTTCATATAATTTTCTGTTGTGCGATTGGCAAATAAATCTGAGAGGGTTTGTGAGAGTATGAGAGGATTGTTCTCACCTAAATATTTGAGTTGAGGAGGCGTTACACTAGATCCCATAAGAAAACCGATCAAGTCACACACTTCCGAATAGAATTACATAAAATGATAAGATAATGTTTAAACGTCCACTGATTCTTTCCCTTGTGCCTCGCTTGCTTCCTTAGTCCCTGGCACACCAAATATACCTGGAACGCGGAACGTTCCAGGGGCATCAACCCAAATCAGATTACAAGAATCCAAGTGAGATGTTCTTAAGAAATGGATAGCTCATGTATGAAAATGCAAGTATGCAAAAATAAAACCCCATTTGTGGAAGCCATGCCAAGGTGTTGCAATCACTCCCGCGCACGCCATGCTCACCTCAAACACGCATATGTGACTCCGCGAGTCACTCATGGCGGCCACTAACTTGCCACAACAACCACATGCCATGAAGTGATGAAATAAGTGAAATTTCATGCCAAACAAAGAAAGTAAGTGATTATGTCCACATATAACACAAATGAATCAAATGATGATCAATATGAAGCGCAAAAGATGTAGAGAACCACTCACACTTGCTATATTTCTTGTTGGTCCACTGATTTTACGAAATTTAGCACTTTTAAGCTGCAGTTTCATACAATACGGGTCACCAAACTAAAATATTTTTACATAGGATTGTAGGAAATCATTTAAGGAGAATACCATAAAAATTTCAATGCAAAAGGCCTAGCCACGCGCCCTCACGCGCCACCAGAAGGGTGGCCACGAGCGGCCACGTGTAGCTGCGGCAGGCGCGTGTGTCACATGCGTCGAGCCCCTGGTTCTTACGAATTATGTTTTTGATGTTTAAAACGGCCATAACTCCTTCATTTTAACTCCGATTCGACTTCCGTTTGAACCTACGGACTCCATTTTCAGTGTACTACGATCCTATGGAAAGAAAAGTGGCTTAGCTCTTTGGTTTCTTCTCCGTTTTTGGTGTTTCCTCAATCTGGTCTTCCTGTTTTGGCTTCTTTTGCTTCCTTTCTTTGAATTCTTTTCTCCCTTGCTTTTCTCTTCTACTTTTCCTCTACGTGGTCCTCCTCTCCAACCCTTTTATAGCCCTTTTATCTCAAAGTTCAAGAGTGCACTTATCCTTTTAGGTTGGCTATTTTCTTCCCTAGCCATAATGGCTATCTTTGAAAACTTTAGCATTTGATTCTATCTTCTTTTGAAAACTTTTACTCTTCCAATCTCATTCCTCCATTTGCCCCTTTCGTGACTTTCTAAACAACCCTTCTTATCTTCATCTTTTAGAGAACCAATAGAATTCTTCCAAATCTTCTTACTTTGAATTTAGGGTATGAGTAATTATGGTTATCTCAAACTTTAAGACTTTTGAGTTAAATCTTCCAATACAATTTCACCAACTCAAGCCTTCTCAAACAAGCCTTTATCATGACAATAAATCATCCAATACAATTTTACCAACTCAAGGCTTCTCAAACAAGCCTTTATCATGACAATTATTTGGAGAAGTTATCCTTTATTTTGCATTTAAGTCCTTAAAACCATTTCTATTTGCATGTAAATCCAAAACTTCCATTAAATCACACTTTATTACATCATCCATCCTTTACATTATATCCAACCTCTACATTAAATTTTTGGGGTATTACATCCTCCCCTCCTTAAAATAAATTTTGTCCCCGAAATTTCTTTAAGTCTCCATAAAGTCAAAGAGGTTTGGATAGTTTTGCTGAATCTCTTCTTCCCTTTCCCAAGTAACTTCCTCAATGTTGTGATGTCTCCACAGAACTTTCACTAGTGGTATTATCTTGTTCCTTAGCACTTGTTCCTTTGTATCCAAAATTTCGACTAGCTCTTCCAAGTAGCTTTCTCTCATCTGATGAACAGACCTGGCAAGCTATCTAAAAGACTCGAATGTGTGCTCATGAGTTGACAATTGGGAAAGGGTCGAAAACCTTGTTATCGATTTTTGAACGAAACATTTTGATTTCTAAGTTAAAAATATGTGCTTTAGGCCAAGAGTTAGGGCAAACCACATTGATCGAGGCACGCCAAGGCAAATAAATCATTGACCTCGAAGTGGGTTTTGAGGAATTCGCTTGGGAAAAATAGACTCTGAGTGAGCTATGAAGGAAATTTCGGGGACAAAATTTATTTAAGGGGGGGAGGATGTAATACCCCAAAATTTAATGTAAAGGTTGGATGATGCAATAGAGTGTTTTAAATGGAAGTTTTGAATTTAAGTGTAAATGGAAATAGTTTTAAGGACCTAAATGCAAATATCGTAATTGGTAAGAAAGGATAACTTGTCTCCAACAATAGGAATATTTGCAATGATAAATGCTTATTTAAGAAGTTTTGAGTTGGAGAAATGGGATTGGAAGGTTAACCTAAAAGTCTTAAAGCTTTGGTGATAACAATAATTACTTTCACCTTAAAGTCAAAAGTAAATGAAACTTGGAAGGTTTACATTGGCTTGCAAAAGAAGAGAATGATAGAGCTTATCCTAAAGCCACATGAGGGAGTATTTGGAGTTTTAAGATTGGAAGAAAGGAGAAGTTTGAATAGGAAGATAAAAATATTCAAAGGAAGTAAAGGCTTGAAGGAGAAGATGAAATCAAAATCAAAATCAAAGGATGTCATGATTGATCTTTATCCTAAAGTCTAAACCTGGAAGACTAGGATTGGCTAGGGGTTTCTTGCAAGGAAAGAAGATGATAAGGCTTATCTTGAAAGAGTATTTGGAAACCTAGGATTGGAGGAAGTGGAAGCTTGCTTGAGAAGATTGGAAGAATTTCAAATGTGTAATTATTACTTGGGTAGAAAATGAACAACTTGGAGGCCAAGTAAAATCTGGAGGATTTGGGCATTTAAAGGCTATATAAAGGGAAGAAATTAAGGCCACGAGAAGCTAAGGAGAAAGGAAAAAAAAATCAAAGAAAAAGCAAAGAAGAAATGAAAGAGAGACTTGGCTGGAAAATCGAGAAAACAGAAAGGAAATCGAAAAGGTAAGCCCATTTTCTTTCTGTGGGATCGTAGAGCATGAAAAGAGGAGTCCGTAGGTTCAAACGGAGAGCAAATCAGAGTTAAAATGAGCAAGATATGGCCGTTTTAATTTTGGGTTGCAAAATAGAGAAGGGCAGCGCGTGGCCACCCTTCCGAGGGCCCGTGAGGGCGCATCCGGCCTCCGTTTAGCCTGAAATTTTCACCGTTGTTCTCCTATTTTAATTACCTACAACCCTGTATAAAAATATTTAAGGTTGGTTCACTGAAATCCATGATTTCTGCAGAAACAGCCCCTAGTGCTCGAAACCAGGCTGTAAACCGTACTATCAAAGGGAAACGATCAAGGTGAGTGGTTCTGATGCATGCTTCCTCTAGATCATTCTTGGTTTCATTTGTGAGTTGTTCTTGTACATGTTTCTTGCTTTCCCATGATCACTCTTGGTTTTCACTTGTGGGTGGTTTGTTGCTCACGTCTTATGTTCCCTTTAATTTGAGCATATCCTTTCTACTTTGTTGTATCGGATTTGACCCTGACAGCTTTTGTGCGTGCCTGGTGGCTTGCATATCATATTCCTTCTGCTTTGTCATACATCTTGTCATTTGGTGACTGTGGCTAGTTGGTGGCTTGTTGTGTGTGAACTACCATGGGGGCCTGTGTAAGGGGGCTGACCACGTAGGCCTGTGTAAGGGGGCTACCTTGAGCTTGTGTAAGGGGGCCGAGGGGTTCATACATGGCAAGTAAGGAGGATATCTCGTGCCTGTGTAAGGGGGCCGAGAGGTTATATCTTATGTGTTTGTTGCGTTAAGCAAATCTTGCCTATTGCATATACATCTCGGTGTTTGTATTTGTGGCTATTTGTCGGGGTATCACAGAGGAGCTCTTGAGGTGAGCTGTGATCTTGGGACAGGGGAGGGTAAGCTGTGATCTGGTCTTCCTGTTTTGGCTTCTTTTACATCATTGGGTAGAGTAATGCTCTCAGCTGTGATACCACTGTAACGCCTCCTCTGCTTACACCCGTTTGTTCAACCTGCTTCCTCTGTGGACAGTCTCTTGAAAGATGTCCGACCTTCTGACAGTTGAAACACTTAAGTACCTTGGGACAATCACGGGCTAAGTGGTCACTCCATCCACAAGAATAGCATCCTTGAGTCCGGCTTTGGCATGCCCTTCCAGGATGGAACTTCTGACACTTGGGACACCTACTCTTTGGCTTAAAGTTTCCTCCTCGGACTCCTAAGTGCTGCTTCCTTCCCGCGTTCTTGTCCTCGGGTTCCTGCACTTCTGCCTTTAAAGCATTCATTCGAACAAGGTTACTTTCAACCGTCAAAGCTTGCATAACAACCTCCGAATAAGTACAGGCCCCTAAGGAACATAATGCCAGCTGTATCTCAAGTCTTAACCCACCAAGAAATTTCTGAGATTTTGCCTCTTCATCAAAATTATAAACGGGCATGTATTTAATTAACCGAGAAAAGCTATCCTCATATTGGGCGACTGACATATCCCCAGTTTGTTTCAAATTCATAAATTCTCGACTCTTTTCCAACTTTTTGCATAAAGGGAAATACTTCGTGTAAAATAATTCCTTAAACTGAGTCCATGTGACAACTGGCATACCTTGTCTCGTAGGGCCAGGCAAAGTCCTTTGCATCGTTCGCCACCAATGATCCGCCTCATCTCGTAGCATAAAAGTGGCACAAATCACTTTCTCCACACCCAATAAAGTCAAAAATCTTTTCAAGTTGCTCTATCCAATACTCACTTTGCTCGGGTCAGCGCTTGCCCTTCCTCGAAAAACAGGGGGACTTAATCGTTGGAATCGATCGATAGCATCTGGCGCCTGAGAAATACTTTGACCCGTTAGCCAAGTCCCTTGCATATATGTGACCATGTGTTCCAAAACTCGCTCCACCCGATCTATACGATCCCCACCTCCCTGACTTCCACCTTGAGAAGAATCTTCTTGAGACAGCTCTACCCCTTCTTCCTGAGGACGTCGTGTCTCCTCCTCCTGGTTGCCACCCCTTCGTCTAAGAGTTTGGGATCGACGAGTGTTCATCATCTGAAACAACCACAAAGTTTATAAGAACAATATTTAAGAACCACATGCTTGAATCCTTACCACATAGTAACTAAACTTATCTTACACAAATCATAATTAAAGCTACTAAAATCCTTAAAGAAAATAATACCACCCCTAGGGTTGGATCAACCACTCCTCACAAACTACCTTTCCTTAGGTCCTCAAATACCTGCATCTTCCAAGGATCTCAAATTCTATCCTAGCCATCCCCAAAGGTTTACATACTCTGTGCATGTCCATTTACACAGTACTATTATACTTCATATTAAACCACCATATTTTATATCACTATCAACTCATTACATCCTTGTTATATATATGCACAGCTACTATTTTGTTACATAACTGTTAAATACTACCACCTATGTCATTCAAGTTGGCTATACTATCCGTCAGACAAACCAAAATTTCAGCAGGTAAAGGGTAAGGGTTATGCCTATCCTATTATCATTAATATATTACAGCATATCCGATTAGTCCTCTATTTTACATATCTACAATCCCACAAAATTGTTTTAACTCCGGGCAAATTACTCTTCCTCAGATTCAGATGTAGAGGGAGGCGTTAGTTCCCTTTCTTCCGAAAAATCCACAAGATCATTTGCTTCTATCGACATATCTTCAAGCCCTTGATTCTGCTCCGCCTCACGCAGATGGTCTGCAAAAGTCTCAAGGTCCGGGTAGATAGCTTGCTCCAAAAGCCCATGTGCCAGTCCCTACATAGCTGGGGTCAGTATAGATACTAAGTAGCCTATCTGGAGCTCTACCATGTGTGGAAATGCTGGGCCTGGTGGAACTTCCTGTATAACTGGAACAACTAAGTCAAGAAAGGTCCCTTAAGCACCAGCAGGATGCATGACTTGTCCTTGAAGTATGGCAGTCCACCATCCCGTGATAGCCCTCTGGCGTATGTCATTAGGATCCATATCCTGTTACACACCAAAAACCTCAATATTAATCAGATCATACCTTATCTAAAACCATAATAAACCCGCTCTGATACCACTGTAACGCCTCCTCATCTCAAATAGTACGGTAGGTTTACACCTAGTTGTCCAAGAGGCATTAGGAAACCCTAGTAGCGAAAACAACGGATCGAACCTGCCGAAATATTTGTAGGGTTCCCATGCAAGCTAAATATGCACAATTCTTCCGTTAAAATAACATGTAAGCCCAGCATAACAAAAGGAGGTACAAATTTCCAAATAGTTACAGCACTTCCGAATAGAATTACATAAAATGATAAGATAATGTTTAAACGTCCACTGATTCTTTCCCGTGTGCCTCACTTGCTTCCTTAGTTCCTGGCACACCAAACATACATGGAACGCAGAACGTTCCAGGGGCATCAACCCAAGTCAGATTACAAAAATCCAAGTGAGATGTTCTCAAGAAATGAATAGCTCATGTATGAAAATGCAAGTATGCAAAAATAAAACCCCATTTGCGGAAGCCATGCCAGGGTGTTGCAATCACCCCCGCGCACGCCATGCTCACCTCAAACACGCATATGTGACTCCGCGAGTCACTCATGGTAGCCACTAACTTGCCACAACAACCACATGCCATGAAGTGATGAAATAAGTGAAATTTCATGCCAAACAAAGGAAGTAAGTGATTATGTCCACATATAACACAAATGAATCAAATGATGACCAATATGAAGCGCAAAAGATGTAGAGAACCACTCACACTTGTTGTATTTCTTGTTGGTCCACTGATTTTACGAAATTTAGCCCTTTTAAGCTGCAGTTTCATATAGTACGGGTCACCAAACTAAAATATTTTTACATAGGATTGTAGGAAATAATTTAAGGAGAATACCATAAAAATTTTAGTGCAAAAGGCCTAGCCACGTGCCCTCACGCGCCACCAGAAGGGTGGCCACGAGCGGCCACGCGCAGCTGCGGCAGGCGCGTGTGTCACACGCGCCAAGCCCCTGGTTCTTACAAATTCTGTTTTTGATGTTTAAAACGGCCATAACTCCTTCATTTTAACTCCGATTCGACTTCCGTTTGAACCTACGGACTCCCCTTTCAGTGTACTACGATCCTACAGAAAGAAAAGTGGCTTAGCTCTTTGGTTTCTTCTCCGTTTTTGGTGTTTCCTCAATCTGGTCTTCCTGTTTTGGCTTCTTTTGCTTCCTTTCTTTGAATTCTTTTCTCCCTTGCTTTTCTCTTCTACTTTTCCTCTACGTGGTCCTCCTCTCCAACCCTTTTATAGCCCTTTTATCTCCAAGTTCAAGAGTGCACTTATCCTTTTAGGTTGGCCATTTTCTTCCCTAACCATAATGGCTATCTTTGAAAACTTTACCATTTGATTCTATCTTCTTTTGAAAGCTTTTACTCTTCCAATCTCATTCCTCCATTTGCCCCTTTCGTGACTTTCTAAACAACCCTTCTTATCTTCATCTTTTAGAGAACCAATAGAATTCTTCCAAATCTTCTTACTTTGAATTTAGGGTATGAGTAATTATGGTTATCTCAAACTTTAAGACTTTTGAGTTAAATCCTCCGATACAATTTCACCAATTCAAGCCTTCTCAAACAAGTCTTTATCATGACAATAAATCCTCTAATACAATTTTACCAACTCAAGGCTTCTCAAACAAGCCTTTATCATGACAATTATTTGGAGAAGTTATCATTTATTTTGCATTTAAGTCCTTAAAACCATTTCCATTTGTATGCAAATCCAAAACTTCCATTAAATCACACTGTTTTACATCATCCATCCTTTACATTATATTCAACCTCTACATTAAATTTTTGGGGTATTACATCCTCCCCACTTAAAATAAATTTCGTCCCCGAAATTTCTTTAAGTCTCCATAAAGTCAAAGAGGTTTGGATAGTTTTGCCGAATCTCTTCTTCCCTTTCCCAAGTAGCTTCCTTAATGTTGTGATGTCTCGATAGAACTTTCACTAATAGTATTATCTTGTTCCTTAGCACTTGTTCCTTTGTATCCAAAATTTCGACAGGCTCTTCCGGATAGGTTAGATCTTCTCGTAGCTCGATAACCTCCACAAGAATCTTCTGAGTAGGGTCAGGCTCGTGCTTCCGAAGTCGAGAGACATGGAAAACATTATGTATGTTGGACATTGTCGAAGGTAATGCCAAACGGTAAGCTACTACCCCGACTCGCTCCAAGATCTCATATGGTCCAATGTATCTAGGGCTCAACTTCCCTTTCTTCTTTCCTTGGGATATTACTTGAACTACTACTGCCTTTAGTCTCCATAAATTTCGTCCAACATTGAGGAAGCTACTTGGGAAAGGGAAGAAGAGATTCGGCAAAACTATCCAAACCTCTTTGACTTTATGGAGACTTAAAGAAATTTCGGGGACGAAATTTATTTTAAGGGGGGAGGATGTAATACTCCAAAAATTTAATGTAGAGGTTGGATATAATGTAAAGGATGGATGATGTAATAAAGTGTGATTTAATGAAAGTTTTGAATTCCATTTGCATACAAATGGAAATGGTTTTAAGGACTTAAATGCAAAATAAAGGATAACTTCTTCAAATAATTATCATGATAAAGGCTTGTTTGAGAAGCCTTGAGTTGGTAAAATTGTATTGGAGGATTTATTGTCATGATAAAGGCTTGTTTGAGAAGCCTTGAGTTGGTGAAATTGTATTGGAAGATTTAACTCAAAAGTCTTAAAGTTTGAGATAACCATAATTACTCATACCCTAAATTCAAAGTAAGAAGATTTGGAAGAATTCTATTAATTCTCTAAAAGATGAAGATAAGAAGGGTTGTTTAGAAAGTCACGAAAGGGGCAAATGGAGGAATGAGATTGGAAGAGTAAAAACTTTCAAAAGAAGATAGAATTAAATGGTAAAGTTTTCAAAGATAGCCATTATGGCTAGGGAAGAAAATAGCCAACTTAAAAGGATAAGTGCACTCTTGAACTTGGAGATAAAAGGACTATAAAAGAGTTGGAGAGGAGGACCAATAGAGGAAAAGTAGAAGAGAAAAGCAAGGGAGAAAAGAATTCAAACAAAGGAAGCAAAAGAAGCCAAAATAGGAAGACCAGATTGAGGAAACACCAAAAACGGAGAAGAAACCAAAGAGGTAAGCCACTTTTCTTTCCGTAGGATCGTAGTACACTGAAAGGGGAGTCCGTAGGTTCAAACGGAAATCGAATCGGAGTTAAAATGAAGGAGTTATGGCCATTTAAACATCAAAAACAGAATCCGTAAGAACCAGGGGCTCGGCACATGTGACACACGCGCCAGCCACAGCTGCGCATGGCCACCCTTCTTGTGGTGCGTGGCTAGGCCTTTTGCACTGAAATTTTTATGGTATTCTCCTTAAATAATTTCCTACAATCCTATGTAAAAATATTTTAGTTTGGTGACCCGTACTGTATGAAACTGCAGCTTAAAAAGGCTAAATTTTGTAAAATCAGTGGACCAACAAGAAATACAGTAAGTGTGAGTGATTCTCTACATCTTTTGCGCTTCATATTAATCATCATTTGATTCATTTGTATTATATGTGGACATGATCACTTACTTCCTTTGTTTGGCATGAAATTTCACTTATTTCATGGCATGTGGTTGTTGTGGCAAGTTAGTGGCTGCCATGAGTGACTCGCGGAGTCACATATGCGTGTTTGAGGTGAGCATGACGTGCGCGAGGGTGATTGCAACACTCTGGCATGGCTTCCACAAAAGGGGTTTTATTTTTGCATACTTGCATTTTCATACATGAGCTATTCATTTCTTGAGAACATCTCACTTGAATTCTTGTAATCTGACTTGGGTTGATGCCTCTGGAACGTTCTGCGTTCCATGTATGTTTGGTGTGCCAGGGACTTAGGAAGCAAGCAAGGCACACGGGAAAGAATCAGTAGACGTTTAAACATTATCTTATCATTTTATGTAATTCTATTTGGAAGTGCTGTAACTATTTGAAAATTTGCACCTCCTTTTGTTATGCTGCACTTACATGTTATTTTAATGGAAGAATTGTGCATATTTAGCTTGCATGGGAACCCTACAAATATTTCGGCAGGTTCGATCCGTTGTTTTCGTTGCTAGGGTTTCCTAATGCCTCCTGGACAACTAGGTGTAAACCTATCGTACTATTTGAGATGAGGAGGCGTTACAGTGGTATCAAAAAGAGTTTATTATGGTTTTAGATAAGGTATGATCTGATTAATATTGAGATTTTTGGTGTGTAACAGGATATGGATCCTAATGACATACGCCAAAGGGCTATCACAGGATGGTGGACTCTCATACTTCAAGGACAAGTCATGCATCCTGCTGGTGCTTTAGGGACCTTTCTTGACTTAGTTGTTCCAGTTATACAGGAAGTTCCACCAGGCCCGGCATTTCCACACATGGTAGAACTCCAGATAGGCTACTTAGTATCTATACTGACCCCAGCTATGCAGGGACTGGCACATGGGCTTTCGGAGCAAGCCATCTACCCGGACCTTGAGACTTTTGTAGACCATCTGCGTGAGGCGGAGCAGAATCAAGGGCTTGAAGATATGCCGATAGAAGCAAATGATCTTGTGGATTTTCCGAAAGAAAGGGAACTAACGCCTCCCTCTACATCTGAATCTGAGGAAGAGTAGTCTGCCCGGAGTTAAAACAATTTTGTGGGATTGTAGATATGTAAAATAGAGGACTAATCGGATATGCTGTAATATATTAATGATAATAGGATAGGCATAACCCTTACCCTTTACCTGCGGGAATTTTGGTTTGTCTGACGGATAGTATAGCCAACTTGAATGACATAGGTGGTAGTGTTTAACAGTTATGTAACAAAATAGTAACTGTGCATATATATAACAAGGATGTAATGAGTTGATAGTGATATAAAATATGGTGGTCTACTATGAAGTATAATAGTATTGTGTAAATGGACATGCACAGAGTATGTAAACCTTTAGGGATGGCTAGGATAGAATTTGAGATCTTTGGAAGATGCAGGTATTTGAGGACCTAAGGAAAGGTAGTTTGTGATGAGTGGTTGATCCAACCCTAGGGGTGGTATTATTTTCTTTAAGGATTTTAGTAGCTTTAATTATGATTTGTGTAAGATAAGTTTAGTTACTATGTGGTAAGGATTCAAGCATGTGGTTCTTAAATATTGTTCTTATAAACTTTGTGGTTGTTTCAGATGGTGAACACTCGTCGATCCCAAACTCTTAGACGAAGGGGTGGCAACCAGGAGGAGGAGACACGACGTCCCCAAGAAGAAGGGGTAGAGCTGTCTCAAGAAGATTCTTCTCAAGGTGGAAGTCAGGGAGGTGGGGATTGTATAGATCGGGTGGAGCGAGTTTTGGAACACATGGTCACATATATGCAAGGGACTTGGCTAACGGGTCAAAGTATTTCTCAGGCGCCAGATGCTATCGATCGATTCCAACGATTAAGTCCCCCTGTTTTTCGAGGAAGGGCAAGCGCTGACCCGAGCGAAAGTGAGTATTGGATAGAGCAACTTGAAAAGATTTTTGACTTTATTGGGTGTGGAGAAAATGATTTGTGCCACTTTTATGCTACGAGATGAGGCGGACCATTGGTGGCGAACGATGCAAAGGACTTTGTCTGGCCCTACGAGACAAGGTATGCCAGTTGTCACATAAACTCAGTTTAAGGAATTATTTTACACGAAGTATTTCCCTTTATACAAAAAGTTGGAAAAGAGTCGAGAATTTATGAATTTGAAACAAACTGGGGATATGTCAGTCGCCCAATATGAGGATAGCTTTTCTGGATTAATTAAATACATGCCCGTTTATAATTTTGATGAAGAGGCAAAATCTCATAAATTTCTTGGTGGGTTAAGACTTGAGATACAGCTGGCATTATGTTCCTTAGGGGCCTGTACTTATTCGAAGGTTGTTATGCAAGCTTTGACGATTGAAAGTAACCTTGTTCAAATGAATGCTTTAAAGGCAGAAGTGCAGGGACCCGAGGACAAGAATGCAGGAAAGAAGGAGCACTTAGGAGTCCGAGGAGGAAACTTTAAACCAAAGAGTAGGTGCCCCAAGTGTCAGAAGTTCCATCTTGGAAGGGCGTGCCAAAGCCGGACTCAAGGATGCTATTCTTGTGGATGGAGTGACCACTTAGCCCGTGATTGTCCCAAGGGACTTAAGTGTTTCAACTGTCAGAAGATCGAACATCTTTCAAGAGACTGTCCACAGAGGAAGCAGGTTGAACAAATGGGTGTAAGCAGAGGAGGCCAAGAACTGCGATGAGGCCGGGTGTATCATCTGACGAGGGAGGATGCTAATGCAAGCTCGTCTTTCTTAATACACCTGTGCGAGTGTTAATTGATCTTGGATCGACACATTCATTTATTTCACATGCGTTAGTACAAAGTTTGAATTTGGAATTGGAGGGTTTGGAATGTCCTATACTTGTGGCTACTCCTTTAGGGAAGCAAGTGGAAACTAGCACGGGATATAGGGAAGGAAGGGTTGAGTTGGGTGATAGTGAATTTGCACTTGAACTCACGTCATTAGAAATCCAAGATTTTGACATGATACTTGGAATGGATTTTCTGTCCAAATATACGGCCCGAATTGATTGTCAGACGAAAAGAGTAGAACTCCAAAATAACCAAGGAATTTGGGAAAAATTTCGGGGATAAGAGAGTGATAAAAAGATTAAGTGGATCACGGCCCTCAAAGCTATCAAAATGCTTGAGAATGGAGATTATGGGTACTTGGCAGGGGTGCAAGTAGAAAATAAGAAAGTGGAACTTGAGGAGACACCGGTAGTTAATGAATTTTCTGATGTGTTTCTCGAAAATTTACCTGGATTACCCCCTCAAAGAGAAATTGAATTTTCTATAGAGGTTGTACCAGGAACAAATCTCATATCCATATCTCCGTATAAAATGGCACCAGCAGAACTAAAAGAGTTTAGAAGTCAGTTGCAGGACTTTTTGGACAAGGGGTTTATTCAACCCAGTACCTCACCTTGGGGAGCACCTGTGTTGTTCGTTAAAAAGAAAGACAGAAGTCTGAGGATGTGTATTGATTATAGGCAGCTAAACAAAGTGACTATTAAAAATAAGTATCCTCTCCCTAGGATTGATGAATTGTTTGATCAGTTGCAGGGTGCTAAGATATTTTCCAAAATTGATTTGACATCTGGTTATTATCAGTTGAGGATTAAGAAAGAGGATATTCCAAAGACTGCCTTTAGATCTCAGTATAGACACTATGAGTACCCATATGTGTATTGATTATAGACAACTGAACAAAGTGACTATTAAAAATAAGTATCCTCTCCTTAGGATTGATGAATTGTTTGATCAGTTGCAGGGTGCCAAGACATTTTCCAAAATTGATTTAAGGTCTGGTTATTATCAGTTGAGGATTAAGAAAGAGGATATTCCAAAGACTGCCTTTAGATCTCGGTATGGACACTATGAGTACCTCGTGATGCCTTTTGGATTAACTAATGCGCCTGCAGCCTTTATGGATTTAATGAACCGGGTGTTCAAACCATATTTAGATCAATTTGTAATTGTGTTTATTGATGACACTGTAACGCCTCCTCATCTCAAATAATACGGTAGGTTTACACCTAGTTGTCCAAAAGGCGTTAGGAAACCCTAGCAGCGAAAACAACGGATCGAACCTGCCGAAATATTTGTAGGGTTCCCATGCAAGCTAAATATGCACAATTCTTCCGTTAAAATAACATGTAAGTCCAGCATAACAAAAGGAGGTACAAATTTCCAAATAGTTACAGCACTTCCGAATATAATTACATAAAATGATAAGATAATGTTTAAACGTCCACTAATTCTTTCCCGTGTGCCTCGCTTGCTTCCTTAGTCCCTGGCACACCAACCATACCTGGAACGCAGAACGTTCCAGGGGCATCAACCCAAGTCAGATTACAAAAATCCAAGTGAGATGTTCTCAAGAAATGAATAGCTCATGTATGAAAATGCAAGTATGCAAAAATAAAACCCCATTTGTGGAAGCCATGCCAGCGTGTTGCAATCACCCCCGCGCATGCCATGCTCACCTCAAACATGCATATGTGACTCCGTGAGTCACTCATGGCGGCCACTAGCTTGCCACAACAACCACATGCCATGAAGTGATGAAATAAGTGAAATTTCATGCCAAACAAAGGAAGTAAGTGATCATGTCCACATATAACACAAATGAATCAAATGATGACCAATATGAAGCGCAAAAGATGTAGAGAACCACTCACACTTGCTGTATTTCTTGTTGGTCCACTGATTTTACGAAATTTAGCCCTTTTAAGCTGCAATTTCATACAATACGGGTCACCAAACTAAAATATTTTTACATAGGATTGTAGGAAATCATTTAAGGAGAATACCATAAAAATTTCAATGCAAAAGGCCTAGCCACGCGCCACTAGAAGGGTGGCCACGCGCGGCTGCGGCAGGCGCGTGTGTCACACGCGCCGAGCCCCTGGTTCTTACGGATTTTGTTTTTGATGTTTAAAACGGCCATAACTCCTTCATTTTAACTCCGATTCGACTTTCGTTTGAACCTACGGACTCCCCTTTCAGTGTATTACGATCCTACGAAAAGAAAAGTGGCTTACCTCTTTGGTTTCTTCAGAGTAGGGTCAGGCTCGTGCTTCCGAAGTCGAGAGACATGGAAAACATTATGTATGTTGGACATTATCGAAGGTAATGCAAAATGGTAAGCTACTACCCCGACTCGCTCCAAGATCTCATATGGTCCAATGTATCTAGGTCTCAACTTCCCTTTCTTCTTTCCTTGGGATATTACTTAAGAAGGTATGACCTTTAAGTATACCTTATCACCTGGTTGAAATTCCAAGTCCCTTCTCCGATGGTCTGCATAAGACTTTTGTCTACTCTAAGCCATTCTGATCCGTTCTCGGATTATCTTGATTTTCTCATTTGTTTGTTGCACAATTTCAGGTCCTGTTATTCGCCCTTCTCCCACTTCCGTCCAGCACAAAGGGGTTCTACACTTTCGACCGTAAAAAGCTTCATAGGGGGCCATTCCGACACTGCTATGGAAACTATTATTATATGCAAGCTCAATTAAAGGCAAGTGTTCTTCCCACCCCTTTGAGAAGTCAATTACACACGCTCTCAGCATGTCCTCCAGGGTTTGAGTAATTATGGTTATCTCAAACTTTAAGACTTTTGAGTTAAATCCTCCAATACAATTTCACCAACTCAAGGCTTCTCAAACAAGCCTTTATCATGACAATTATTTTGAGAAGTTATCCTTTATTTTGCATTTAAGTCCTTAAAATCATTTCCATTTGCATGCAAATCCAAAACTTCCATTAAATCACACTTTATTACATCATCCATCATTTACATTATATCCAACCTCTACATTAAATTTTTGGGGTATTACATCCTTATTTTCTCATTCGTCTGCTGTACAATTTCAGGTCCTGTTATTCGCCCTTCTCCCACTTCCGTCCAACACAAAGGGGTTCTACACTTTCGACCGTAGAGAGCTTCGTAGGGGGTCATTCCGACACTGCTATGGAAACTATTATTATATGCAAACTCAATTAAAGGCAAGTGTTCTTCCCATCCCTTTGAGAAGGGACTTGGAATTTCAACCAGGTGATAAGGTATACTTAAAGGTCATACCTTCTCAAGTAATATCCCAAGGAAAGAAGAAAGGGAAGTTGAGCCCTAGATACATTGGACCATATGAGATCTTGGAGCGAGTCAGGGTAGTAGCTTACCGTTTGGCATTACCTTCGACAATGTCCAACATACATAATGTTTTTCATGTCTCTCGACTTCGGAAGCACGAGCCTGACCCTACTCAGAAGATTCCTGTGGAGGTTATCGAGCTACGAGAAGATTTAACCTATCCAGAAGAGCCAGTCGAAATTTTGGATACAAAGGAACAAGTGCTAAGAAACAAGATAATACCACTAGTGAAAGTTCTGTGGAGATGTTGAAGTTTGCCTAGAGTTTGTGCGGTAAAAGATCAGTAAAGTATGGAATATTATTGGCTGGAAGTTATTAAACAGTTAGGGTTTTTTAAGCCAAAGTGTAATTAATGTAAACTTTGGGGGTCTAACTGTAATTTCCCTATAGTCATTAGTTATATGGGGGTTCTGCCTCCTCTATAAATAAGAGGGCAAGGCGGCAGTCTAACATCTTCCTCTCTCTTGCCAAGTTCTCTTTTTCTATTGTGAGTATTCTTTGTTCTAGAGAAAGTGAGGCATATGTATTGTGTTCTTGAGTTTTCTTGGAGTGAACAAGGGCTGTACTTGAGCGATAGGATTGAGAGAGAGGTTGGGTTTTGTACCGATCAGTTTCATCCTAATAAAAGGCTGCTCTTGGTGGGTGTTTGAAGGCTGGATGTAGGATTGCCAAAAGGCATTCCGAACCAGGATAAAATCTGCGCCTAATGCTGTTTGGTTTGATCTTTTTATTCTGTTATTTCCTTTTCTGTTGTCCATATATTCTGTTTCTATTCTTTCATTGCATCCGAGAGTGTTTGAGAGGGTTTATGTGAGGGTTTTCTCGCCTAAGGTTGTAACCTAAGAGTCCTAAGGTTAACAATTTGGTATCAGACCCTCCCCTAGGTTCAAGAATTGCTTTCTTGCAAGGTTTCTTTATATTTCTTGTTGATTTAATCTACCTACTGTCTTCGGCCATGGCTGCAACAAGATATGATGTAGAGAAATTCACTGGCCATAATGATTTTGGCCTTTGGAGGATTAAAATGAAAGCTTTACTAGGGAACTTAGGACTGAAATCAGCCTTAGAAGAGGAAGGAAAATTGCCTGAAACTCTCTCGGCAGAACAGAAACAAGAAAGGCTAAAACAGAAAGAGGAAATTGATGAGAAGGCCTTTAATACGTTGATTCTTAGCCTTGGTGATAAGGTTTTAAGAGAAGTATCCAAGATGACCACCGCCCTATCCCTATGGAATAGGTTAGAGACCCTATATCTAACCAAGACCCTTTCTACTCGGTTGTTCTTGAAAACCCGCTTCTTCTCATTTAGAATGGGAGAATGTCAGAAATTGCATGATCATATTGATGATTTTACAAAGCTGTGTTTGGACCTAGAGAACATAGATATCAAGTATGATGATGAGGACAAGGCCCTCATTCTCTTGCATTCTTTGCCTAAGACCTATGAGACCTTTGTTGACATACTAAAGCATGGCAGGGAAAAACTGTCACTTGATGATGTAATTGGAGCTTTAAATTCCAAGGAACTGCAACAAAAGGTAGAGGTAAATAGTTCTCCAGGAGATGCCCTAACAGCTGTGTCTAGGCCGGAAAAGGGGGATCAAAGAAATAAGGATAGGGGAAGATCTAAGTCTAAAAATAGTAGGAGATCTGTTAGGTGTTTCTTATGTCACGAGGAGGGCCACATCAAGAGAAACTGCCCAAACAAGAAGAAAGAAAACCAGCCCCGAATGCTCTAACACCATGTGTGGTTTTGGCTATGAGAATGCGGATGTCCTATAGTTTTTCTAGGTATGCTGGTAGAGTAGCATAGGTCCTAGGTTTAGGGTGTTCTTCTCATAGGAAATGGGTATTTACCCATAGAGACATGGTGGAGGGGGAAATGGTTTGTCTAGACATCAATCTAAGGCCAAGATAATTGGAGATGTGAGAATAGGAAGCATGGTGGAGCTGTTCCAGAATATTAGAAGTTGTAAAAATGTCCCTGTTTTTAAATAAGAAAGTCTAATGTCCTTAGGAATAATTAGATAATGAGAATTGGAGTCCTAAGAAGTTGCAAGGATCTCTTAGAGAGATGGTAGCAACCCTCAAGAATAGAGGATATGTGGTGCATGTTTGCAGGTCTTGTGGATAAGCTGCAGCCACTAAGGATAGCCTATGATTAGTTAGGTTAGCTCATTCCTTGAGGATGGCTCACAATGGTGAGCAAGGACTGGGAAAGGTATCTAAGGCTAGGGATATTAGGGGAGGGGAAAATTTGCAGGTATATAGGAATAGAATCCATGTAGTTTTTTGACTAGGTCTCCATATGTAGTGTTGCCTAGGATGGGATAAGTTAGAAGCCAAAGGTTAAGTTACAAGTGAGATATGGAATTGTCGGGTCTAAGGAGTCTTATGCACTATTTTGAGTGCTAAAGAATAGGCTGTCAAATAGAATCTCTTGTGCAGAAGAGGGATGCACTCTTGTCCAAATGAATGGCATGCAGCCATGTAAATTTGGGGAGAATCTTGGACTTAAATGGAAGATCTCTTAGGTTATAGGGGTGGAGTGCTGAGAAGTGTCTATTTGAGAACTAAGGAAGGTGCTGGAAATGGGGAAAAGTCTAGGAAAAATGCTAGACAAATGGCCATTGATTAAAGCAGCACACGAAGGCTTAATTTTGGATCAAATAGGTATCACTAACAGCCATTATCCATGTGGAATCTAAGGGGAAAAGTGATCCTATAGAGTAGCCCAAAGGAATAGAGGTTAGAGGGAATGGTAAGCAAGGTTGATTGCTTAGAAGGTCTCTCTAGGGATGATGGTAATTCCGGGTGAAGGTATAAGGAATCTGATCCCTTTAGGATAAGTCCAAGGGTTGAATTGTTGAGTGCATGGAAAGCTGTGTGTATTTCAATGGTATGCCTAGGGAAATGTAAGGCAGCTTCATCGGTATTTGTTCATGAAGGATTCTCAAGGTATAGCTGAGTGTCAAGATCAGTTTTGAGAGTGAAGAATAAAGGGAGAAGCTAGAATTTCTAAGGCATAGAGGTTGAAATAGGATTTGGATAGCTTAAAGCAGCCTAGGTTACCCAATCTTAAGCATATCTTGATTCCCTGGTAGATAGTTAGAGGAGAGTTAAGAAAAGAAGTCTAGCAGTCTTGTTCTGAAACAAACATGAGAAGAAAGGCAGTGGTAAAGCCTAAAGGCCGGATTTTTGGGAGCTAGGAATGGAGTCTAGCTGTGAAAGGTCAATCCGGGTGAGGTGCATTGTGTTTGTAATGCTGTGTAAAATTTTAAACCCTTGAGGAGGATAATTTTTAATAAGAGTTGCAGGTTTAGTTATTGCAGCTAGGATTTATCCAAAGAGTGGTCCATTATTATGTTTTACAGCATTGATATGTTTTTCTTTGATGTGTTTGTGTTTGATTTGATTAGGTTTGTGTCCATCACTCATGTGGAGAGCAGGTTTTTTTTTTGGCTATCGGATGAAGAACTCAAGGCAAATGGTGGAGATTTGTTGAAGTTTGCCTAGAGTTTGTGCGGTAGAAGATCAGTAAAGTATGGAAGATTATTGGCTGGAAGTTATTAAACAGTTAGGATTTTTTAAGCCAAAGTGTAATTAATGTAAACTTTGGGGGTCTAACTGTAATTTCCCTATAGTCATTAGTTATATGGGGGTTCTGCCTCCTCTATAAATAAGAGGGCAAGGCGGCAGTCTAACATCTTCCTCTCTCTTGCCAAGTTCTCTTCTTCTATTGTGAGTATTCTTTGTTCTAGAGAAAGTGAGGCATATGTATTGTGTTCTTGAGTTTTCTTGGAGTGAACAAGGGCTGTACTTGAGCGATAGGATTGAGAGAGAGGTTGGGTTTTGTACCGATCAGTTTCATCCTAATAAAAGGCTGCTCTTGGTGGGTGTTTGAAGGCTGGATGTAGGATTGCCAAAAGGCATTCCGAACCAGGATAAAATCTGCGCCTAATGCTGTTTGGTTTGATCTTTTTATTCTGTTATTTCCTTTTCTGTTGTCCATATATTCTGTTTCTATTCTTTCATTGCATCCGAGAGTGTTTGAGAGGGTTTATGTGAGGGTTTTCTCGCCTAAGGTTGTAACCTAAGAGTCCTAAGGTTAACAAGAGACATCACAACATTGAGGAAGCTACTTGGGAAAGGGAAGAAGAGATTCGGCAAAACTATCCAAACCTCTTTGACTTTATGGAGACTTAAAGAAATTTCGGGGACGAAATTTATTTTAAGGGAGAGGATGTAATACCCCAAAAATTTAATGTAGAGGTTGGATATAATGTAAATGATGGATGATGTAATAAAGTGTGATTTAATGGAAGTTTTGGATTTGTATGCAAATGAAAATGGTTTTAAGGACTTAAATGCAAAATAAAGGATAACTTCTCCAAATAATTGTTATGATAAAGGCTTGTTTGAGAAGCCCTAAGTGCTGCTTCCTTCCCGCGTTCTTATCCTCGGGTTCCTGCACTTCTGCCTTTAAAGCATTCATTCGAACAAGATTACTTTCAACCGTCAAAGCTTGCATAACAACCTCTGAATAAGTACGGGCCCCTGTGATAGCCCTCATAGTGTAAATAGTAGTTGTGCATGTCCATTTACACAGTACTATTATACTTCATATTAGACCACCATATTTTATATCACTATCAACTAATTACATCCTTGTTATATATATGTACAGCTACTATTTTGTTACATAACTGTTAAACACTACCACCTATGTCATTCAAGTTATCCTTTATTTTGCATTTAAGTCCTTAAAACCATTTTCATTTGCATGCAAATCCAAAACTTCCATTAAATCACACTTTATTACATCATCCATCATTTACATTATATCCAACCTCTACATTAAATTTTTGGGGTATTACATCTAGTGACTGTCAGTGTCCCTAGGTATAACACATGCACATTAATGGAGAGATCAAAGCACATGTTGAAACATCAATATTTGTATGGGTAAAAATCAGTGAACGCCACTTAACTTTGAGGTATATTTCATGCAGGTTACTATAGCTTGTAATATATTATTCATTAAACTTGTATTTGTGTCATAATATCACTGCCCACACTAGTGAAAACTGAGAAAGACTTTACTCTGATCGTTTTTTACTTTAATTGTAGCCCTTGGTCTTTTACACAAAAAAAACATCATATAACAAAACTCTTCTCATCTCTAATTATGCTTATCCATTACCGTGGGTGATGACAATGTGATATAAGTACAAGTTCAGTAACAAATTCATCACAAATTGAATTTGCTGACTTGCTTGAAATTTAATCCAAAGCTCAGAGACTGGCAATAATTTTTATCCAATTTTTATTGTTCTGGAGACACAAAGTCCAAAGGTCTAAGAAAAGCAATTGTCATTGAGAAGAGCTTATAAGCAATCCAAGTCCGTTGATCCAACATTTACTCTCAACAAGCAGCCATATTGTTCCTACTAAGTGGGATTCACTGCATGAATTGTAGCTCACCAATCATCTTCTGTAAGCCCATTATATGCCCTGTCATACTTAAAAGTTTTTCAAAATTTTCTTTAGTTTTTTTTTTTTCCTTTTTTGGCTGAAACATAAACAAGAAGCTCACTAGACAGAGCAACTGCACTGGGGACCCAGTCTATGGAAAACAACACTAACCCACAAATAGCTCACAACAGGAATGTGAAACAAGAGCAACCTAGAACAACACAAAACCAAACCTCCAAGAGCACACACAGGCAAGAAACAGGGGGCTGAAAGCCAAGCAAAAACAAAAGAAAAACTCAACCAAAACCAGGAAAACTCCATCCATGACGGAAGAGAGGGCTCTAATTCTTTAGTTATTCTCTCTCTTTAATTACAAACTTCTTTTGCTCCATCCACTCCCCTCCAATTTACTTCTATGCTTCTTCACATTTCCAAACCATATTTGCACATCTTATCTTTAATAGATTCATTCCAATCTTATTATAGATAATCTCATTTCCAATTGTTGTATTTCAAGTTCTATGAAAGGATTTGTCACAACCCCAAGGGCATAGGAGTAATTGTTCTATTGCATGTATTCTTCTTGGTTGTACCTTAGGCTGTTGTAGTGTTGTACTTGCAGTTTGTTACTAACTGAAGGGATGTAACAGCCTATAAATAGGCTAAAGTAGGAGAAAATAGGGTATTGTTGAATGAATTGAATTCTGTTTTTGTTGATTCTCATAGGATACACAAAAGAAAGGAGAAGGAAGGTTGAGTAATTATCCATTAGAAGATTGGAAGCTGATCTAACCATAGTTACCTAGTTCGTGGAATGCTCGGTATGTGGAACGCAGTACGGGGACGTGGTACACCACTTTTCCCGGGATGCGGTACATGGGGTTAGGTTTCATCGGTTCGCCACTTGGGGTCATGGTATGCTTTGGTGTGCCAAAGTGGAACGCCGATGAATATATAAATTTTTTAAAAAATATCTTAGATTTTTTGACCATATAAATTAGGAAATAGGAACTAATAAATAAATTTATGTCACATAACTAATAAATTAATCTATAACTCACATAACTAATAAATTAATCTATAACTCACATAACTGATATTGCTTAATGAAAATGAAATAAATTTATGTTTTTCATGTAACTAAGGTTAGTAATTTAGAAGTTTTATATTTGATATTATTTTACATAATAAATTTTATTCTTTTTTATTTAATTTATAAATTTTATATTTGACGTTATTTTAATATGCAATGAGATGTTTCCCATGTATTCTAGAAAATACAATGAGAATTATGGGATGTGGAGTTCCAATAAAAATTTCAGCCAAAAAATCAAAACACAACTCACGAGAGGTGGTTGTGCCTCTCTGTAGAGCAAACCCACCAGCTGCTCTCCACTAGCTACTACAACTTGAAGCCTCACAGTGGAAAAAGGAAACCTCATCTTCATCTTCTACAACTTGAAACTTGAAGTACTCCATCGTTCAAGAAGCTTCAAAGATTTGTTGTCCATCGTCATCCGTATTCCGTAGTCACCTCTATTTGGAGATGAGAAGCTCGAACGGTGGGGAACTTGCTACAACCTTTCTTCAAAAATTATATAGATTTGATCCTCGTCGCTGCTTCCCCTTCTTGACAAAAACCATGAGTTGTTGTAGAAAGAAAGGAAGAGTTGTTGTATAGAGAAAGGAAGAAGACAATATCGATAGAGAGAGAGGAAGAAGATGGCAACAGGGACCCGGGTCTTCATTACTAGAGAACTGGGACGCGTCCCCAAGCGTTCCAAGACGCAAACGCACCGCGTTCCAGTGCACACATACTGGAACGCGGTGCTGGGGGGGGGGGCGTATTAGGTAACTATGGATCTAACCTTTGTTTTTTAGAAATTTCTAAAATCAGTTTAGGATACTTTCTTAATTCCAGTATAGGGCACTTTCCTAGAACTTTGTATAGGTAATCTTTCCTAATTTTAACTATTGTAATCTTTCCTATGTTGCAATTCCTCAACCCTATAAGTAGGGTTGTATTGTTGTGTGTAAATAATGAATGAAAGTATTTCATTCTCACATGGTATCAGAGCCTTTGTGATCGACTCTTGTTGTCTTCCTATTTTGATCTAAATCCCAATGTGCCTTCATTACACTGTATTGTTCCCTTTCATCCTACTTGTTCAACCAATTGTTCCTCTAAATATGTCAGAAATCTCTGAGATTACTCCGTCCATAGCAACATGAGAGGTTGTCTCATTCGATCAACCAACCAAAATCCTCCTACCAATGAGCTGTCGGGAATGCATCATTCCTACTGCCTAGATGGCAGAAACTACCTTCAATGGTCAAAGCTTGTGAGGACGTTCCTAAAAGGTTGAGGAAAGATAGCCCACTTAACTGAACTAGCCCCCAAGACATTACATCCCACATTCACAGCATGGGATATTGAGGATTCCGTGATCATGTCCTAGCTTTGGAGTTCTATGCAGCCTGAGATAAGCAAAAATTACATGTTTTTATCTTCTGCAAAGGATATTTGGGATACTGTTAAACGTTACTCTAAAGTACAAGATGCCTTAGTGATATTTGAGATTAAGACAAAAATAAGTAGTACTAAGCAAAGGTCATCAACAGTAACCGATTACTATAACAAAATTAATGGATATTGGCTTGAACTATATCACTACCAAAATACTAAGATGGTGTGCAGTGAGGATGTAGTCACCCTTAATACCATATTTGAACGAGACAGAATTGTAGAATTCTTGGCATGTCTTAATGCCGAGTATGATCAGGTAAGGGTACAAGTTTTTGGAAGAGAAAAACTTCCATCTCTCAGTGAAGTTTTTTCTATAATCCAGAGTGAGGAGTATCAAAGGATAGCTATACTCAGTGAAACCAATTCTGAGGGATCATCCATGATGACTAGTAAAGGGGAAGGAACTAGATTCATATCTCAGCCAGGGAAGCCTAACTTGCACCCAAAATCACAAAACCGAGAAAGGTTGTGGTGCACCTATTGTAAGAAGCCAAAACACACTCGAGAAACATGCTTTAAACTGCATGGGAAGAAGGCAGTTCTAATAAGATGGGAGGTTTCAAGAGTTTATCCTCTCTAAAAACCAAGCCTATCTCACAAACAATGAGTAGGAGGAAGCCCCCACAGATAAGATAAGGCAGAGTCAGCTGTCGAATCTGACGTAAATCGATTGAGTACAGATGAAATCAGTAAGCTCAAGAGTTTCATGAGGACTATTCAAGATGGGACTTGCTCTCTAGCACAAACAGACACTTGTTTTCACTCTTACTCTTTTACTGCCTCACAAACCAATAGAAATAATTTGTGGATTCTAGACTCAAGGGCTATTAACCATATTTCTTATGATATAAATGTATTTGAAATAGGGTTGCAGTTGAACCAAGCCGAGCTTCGCTGAGCTCAGGCTCGACTCGACAAATCTGAGCTCAAGCTCGACACGATAATCAAGTAATCAACAAATATCAAATATGATAATCAACAACAACAACAACAACATATCCAGCCTTTATCCCACTATGTGGGGTCGACTACATGAATTCTAGATTTCCATGTATTTCTGTCTTTTGTCATATCCTCATTTAGATCCATATATTTCATATCAAATTTTAATGTCTCTCCCAAAGTCTTCTTGGGTCTACCTCTACCTCTTTTTGTGACTAATTGTTCCATTTTATCAACTCTCCTCACAGGAGCGTCTCTTACTCTCCTTCTCACATGACCAAACCATCTTAGTCTAGTCTCTCTCATCTTCTCCTCGATTGGCACTACTCCTACCTTATTACGAATAACTTCATTTCTAATTTTATCCTTTCTTGTATGTCCGCACATCCATCTTAACATCCTCATCTCCGCTACACTCGTCTTTTGCTCATACTGGTATTTGACTACCCAACATTCTGAGCCATACAGCAAGACTGGTCTTATAGCTGTTCTATAAAATTTTTCTTTCAATTTTAATGGGATTTTACCATCACATAACACCCCCGATGCATTTCTCCATTTTAGCCGACCTGCCTTAATTCTATGTGCGACATCCTCGTGGATTTCTCCATCTTTTTGAATCACTGATCCCAAATATCGAAAATGGTCTTTTCTTTGTAAGATTTGGTCTTCTAATTTTATTATAACATCATCCACTCTTGCATTTTTACTAAATTTGCATTCCATATATTCTATTTTCTTTCTACTTAACTTAAATCCCTTAAATTCTAAATTGTTTCTCCACAACTCAAGCTTAGTGTTCACTCCTTCTTTTATTTCATCCACCAACACTATGTCGTCTACAAATAGCATACACCATGGCACATCTATCTGAATATCTTTAGTGAGTTCATCCATTACTAAGGCAAATAAGTATGGACTTAGTGCAAAACCTTAATGCAGTCCTATTGTAGTTGTAAATGGTTCAGTATCCCCTCCGCATGTTCTGACCCTTGTCTCTACACCATGATACATGTCCTTAAGGGCTTGTATATAGGCTATTTTGACTCATTTCTTCTCTAAAACCCTCCATAATACTTCTCTAGGGACCCTATCATAGGTCTTTTCTAGATCTATAAACACCATATGTAGATCCTTCTGATGATCTCAATACCTTTCCATTAGACGCCTCAGTAAATATATAGCTTCCATTGTTGACCTACTAGGCATGAAACCAAACTGATTTTCTAACACCTTTGTCTCCTTTCTAAGCCTCTGCTTTATTACTCTCTCCCAGAGTTTTATGGTATGACTCATTAACTTAATTCCTCTATAATTTTCACAGTTTTGAACATCTCATTTGTTCTTGTATATAGGAACCAAAGTACTCTTCCTCCACTCATCTGGCATCTTTTTTTATTTAAGGATGGCGTTAAATAGTTGCGTTAGCCAGGAGATGCCCTCTTCTCCCATGCATTTCCATGCTTCTATTGGTATTTATCTGGTCCCACTGCCTTATGATTTTTCATCTTTTTTAATGCTTGCCTTATTTCATTTGAACTTATGCGTCGATAGAATGTGTAGCTCACATTCCCTTCGGAGTTACTAAGATGTCCCAACCTAACTCTTGTGTCCCCACCATCATTGAATAATTTTGTGAAATACTCCTTCCATCTCTCCTTAATCGCTCCCTCATTTACTAAAACATTTTGATTGTCATCTTTTATGCATTTCACTTGATTTAAATCCCGTGTTTTTCTTTCTCTTGCTTTAGTTAATTTATATATATCTCTTTCTCCATCTTTTGTATCAAGTCGTTTATATAGATTCTCATATGCTTTTGACCTTGCTTCGCTAACAGCTCTTTTTGCTGCCTTTTTTGCTTCTTTCTAATTTTTTTAATTTTCTTCATTGTTGCATTGATATACCGCCTTATAGCAAGTTTTCTTATTTTTAATTTTCAATTGTACCTCTTCATTCCACCACCAAGACTCCTTAAGGTTAGGGGCTCTACCATTTGTCTCTCCAAGGACTACCTTTGTCGTACTTCTCAGAGCATTAGCCATTTCTTTCCACATTTGGTTTGTCTGTCTTTCTCCATTCCATTCCCTTCTACCCCTTAATTTTTCTTTGAAGATTAGTTGTTTTTCCCCTTTTAAATTCCACCACCTGATTCTTGGATTTTGTTTTATGTAATTTTTTCTCTTCCAATTTCTTACTTGGACGTCAAGTACTAGAAGTCTATGTTGAGTAGTCAAACACTCTCCCGGTATCACCTTACAATTCCTACAACATAACCGATATAACATCAACGTGATAATCAAGTAATAATTTCACAAATTACAACAAACATAATATTGTTCACCATGCAATAAGAAAATCGAGTTACTTGTCTAATTGTTTTCAAAATACAACATGATCAAAGTTACAGTAAAGATGTTTTCAAATTTAACTTCAAACTAGCTGCTCCACATATCAACCTGCAATTTGAAATTACAATATTAAAAGCCATGTAATTTCCTTATTGGACTTTAGAGTGTTGGATTAAAAGCCATGTTCACTGAATTTCACCAAAACAGTAATAAGAACCCATATCTACCAAAACCAAATCCACTCATCCAATGGAATCCATGAGCCTAGTTTTCCACCGCAGTATGCATATGGACATGGAAGATAAACAATAGACAAAAACTCTTAACAATAAATAGCAGTATGCATATCGACATGAAAGATAAACCATAGACAAAGACTCGACGATACCCTATTTCATAACAAGAAACATATAAAATATTGGCATGGTATTCAAAAAAATAACCACTGAGAGGAGGCTGTGCGGCGGCGGCGAGAGGCGGAAGAGGGAGGATGCGGCGGCGGGCGGCAGTGGTAGGCGACGGCCCTGCAGCGGCAAGCTTCAGAAAGGGCAGCAGCGAGAGGCGGTGAAGAGGGCGGCGGTGAGAGACGGCGAGAGGCTGCAGAGAGGCGGTGCCCCTCTTCTTCTCTGAAGCCGGCGGCGAGAGGCTGAGGCGGCGATCTTCGTTTCTGAAGCCAGCGGCGAGAGACTCCGGCGCGGGCGAAGAGGTTATGCCGTTGCGGGTCTTCTTCGTTCTTCCCTCTTCAAAACGCAGTCAGCCAGTGAACTGGAAGCACAAATTAGGGTGTGTTTTACAATTTATAATATATAAAATATATAAAAATTTAATCAGCATATTACTTATGTACAAATTTATATATGTTTAAATAATTAATATTTTTTCATAAAACCATTATTTGTATATATATATTAATGTAACATTATACAATTAATACTAGTCTTATTTAAAATTAATAATAACTCTAATTATATTATTAATTACTAATATAACTATTACGAACTATTATTGATTTTAGATAGAATTGTAATAAATTTTACAATATCGTGTCAATTTATATATTTTGTTTATAGATAAAATATTTAGAATGTGCATTTAATAGTGTTTGTAATGATTAATTTTTTAAAATTTAATATAACGTTAGTCAAGTAAACTAAGTTGTTAAACTCAAGGATAAGTAAATAATATTTTGACAATAACAATAATATTTTTATGATATAAATATATTTTTTACTCATATAAAAAGTAAATTATTTTTATTTAAATTAAATGTGAATGTAAAAAATAAATTTATTTTGAATTAAATGTGGGTTGTCTTTAAATATGTTTCATTATTTTGATTATTTATATCTCGAAACTTTATGTTTCAATTTTCATGTTTTGATAAATGTATTTATTATTCATATAAAAAATAATATATTTTAAATTAAATGTGGTTACAAAAACTAAATTTATTTTGAATTAAATATGAATTATCTTTAGGCATATTTATTTTTTTTTTATTATTTATGTCTCGAAAGCTTATATTCGAATTTTCATATGTTGATAAATATATTTCTTACTAAAAAATAAATTTATTTTGAATTAAATATGAGTTGTTTTTAGACATATTTCCTTATTTTGTTTATTATTGTCTAAAAAAATCTAAAGTTTTTTGAATTTCAAATTTTATATTGAACTATCTCTTTAACAACTCATTTTTCAGATAATATATATATAGGGTAAGTATAAATGCTCGAGTATAACAAATTTGGTAGAACATTCAAATAAGGGTGAGAAGGCTCAAAGTGTTATAAATGTGCTGCCCGGTGAAAATCTCGATCATTTGTGACTTGTTTGATATTGTTTCTGGTTTTAAATTTGTTATTTTTACTCATTGTTGTGTAAAGTTGTTGTATTTGTTAACTTTGTGCTAAAGATTTTTACTTACACAATGGATTGTTTGTTGGTTAAAACTCAAAGTAAAAGGTAGTGTTTATTTTCCTTAATAGAACCTCAAAATAAGTATTGAGATATAGAATTAGACTATTTAGAACCAAATCTCTATAAATTTATATTGTTACTAGTGGTTTTGTGATTTTTTTATTTTTAATTGTATTACAATCACCGTATATTAAGATCATAAATTTAAAAAATTTTAAAATAGTTAACGTTATTAATTTTTGAAAAATTCAATTAACTCTTTATTGGGTATTTTTTTGGACAACATAAATATTACTCGAGTGAGATTTACAATTACTTGACACGATATCAATTAAATCTTTTTGATACTAGAGTAAACAATGACTTGACTTGACTATAACTTTTATTTAGTTGATTAATAATTTAGGTTCATAAACTCACGCTCTATATGATAATTTGTAGTTTTTTACTTGACTAAAGTACTACTTAGTCAATCAATTATTTGGTTTATTAAAGTAATGTTATTCCATCACATATTTTAATAAAATAAATATATAATCGATTAATTTCTTAAATATTTAGATCTTACTTTATTAAAAAAAAAATTTAGTCGAGTACAACACTTATTAGTTGTTACTCAACTAAATATTTATTTACTCAATTAAAATAATAATTACTTTATTAAGTCACAACATATAATATTTTACTATCAACACACTCTAATAGGGTGAAAGTGTATTCAAGTTTTGCATTTAATTTATCATCGTCAAAACATTTTCAAAATTACACTAAACAAAATTTATGGATATTATTATAAGAATTTAAAATTTGATAATTTTATATTAAACAATAATTTTATAAAATTGTGAATAACTTTATTACCGTATTTATAAACAAGAACATTCACAAGCTATTCGTGAACTTATAATAAAACCTGATTATGAGCCTCTAAACAAACCAGCTCATAAGCCTACAATCAAGTTTACTTGCGAGCCTCTAATCGAGCCACCTTGTGATCTAACAAGTCGAGATTTATTGAGTTTGAACTAGACTTATTTAAAAATTGAGTTTTAAAGTTATGCTTAAACTCGATTCATTTATCTTAACGAATAAACTGAACATCAAGCTGCTAAAGAATGACCTAGTTCATTCGCATCCCTAAACAAAACACAGATGCAATAGGTGGTTGGATGATAGATACTAAGGGAAATTAGTCTGAGTGCCCAATTTACCTAAATGAGAGACTTGTGAGAGACTCACGAAAAAACTTGAGAAAGATTCACGAGATACTCGTGAGAAACTTGCAATAAACTTGGTTAAGGGCCTAGTATGTATAATTGTCAGAACAGGTAGATTCTATGGCACACACCAAGAGGGGGGGTGAATTGGTGATTTTAAAAACTTGATTTAAAACTTTGAAATCCTTTTGATGGAAAATTCGATGCAAGTGGGGATTATTGAATTGCTTGAAATAATAAATGAAATAAAACCACAAGCACAAGAGAAGAACACAAATGATTTATAGTGGTTCGGCTTAACCCAAGCCTAATCCACTACCTTAGCTCCTCACTAAGGATTTTTCAAACCATCCACTAAAACCCCCTACTTAAACCAAGTAGGTCCTCTAGTCCGAGACTAGGAATTACAACCTCCCACTCAAATGGGCCCTCTAACTACACAAGCTAAGAAAATAACAACGATACAAATGAAAGAGATAAGCTAAGAGTTAACACTCTTAGTCACAAGTTCTCTCACAATGAAAACTAGGCTTAAGAATAGATTTACAATGATATAACGAAGTCTTGCATAGAAAAATATAAAATTGAAAGTACAGAGAACACTGTAAGCTCAAATAAAATTCATTCTCGTCCATTAGCCTTCTCTTGATCATCTATGACATGTATATATAAGTGTCCCACGAAGTTGAAGAGAAATATAGCCGTTTGGAGCCGTTGGGATTTGAAAAAAATAGCCGTTGGAACTTTCTGCAAAAAGAAATAGTCGACAAAAGAAATATATAGTTGACTATTTTTACAACTAAAGCAAGAAATAGTCGACAGACAAAACGAATAGTCAACTATTTTATAACACAAAATTTCAATAGTCGACAGACACATTCCAATAGTCGACAGATGCTGAGATATGAAGAAATTTTTGAAACTTATGAACAAAAATAGTCGACAGATCAAAAGGCATAGTCGACTATTTTTACTCAATAGTCGACAGATGCTAAAATAGTCGACAGATGCTTAAATAGTCGACAGAACATCAAAAATAGTCGACTATTTTGAAGTATAGTCGACAGAATGATCCTGATAGTCGACTATTCTATAGAAAATCTTGAATTTTCAATACATCCTTATTCGATTCTTTTAAAACCTCATTTTGATTATCTTGAAAGTAAGTTGAGATTATCAAAAGTATATTTTGAAACAAATCACTCTCAACAAGCAAGTTTTTCAAATCACTCTCAACCATACTCAATATTTCTTCTATAAATTTTCATATCTTGCTTCAAAGCTTATATACTAAAAATTCATTTTCTCATTCATATAATTCACATGATAGAAATTGATTTTTATATAGACATTCATCAAAATCATTTCATTACTAAGAGATATTAGATATCAAAATACTAGGAGATAGTTTTCTAAAATGAACACTTTCTAAAATGAACACACTTTCAAAAACATGTTCTAGTTGGTCTTTTGCCTTAGAACAATTTTAGCTCTATGTTGACCAATGACTTCAAAGCTAATTTGAAAATCATTTTAGGAGATTTTTTTAAGACTAAAAACTTGACTTTGCAAATCTCTAACTAAAATAGAAAATCATAAATCTTTTTGGTTTTCATTTTAACAATGCACTTGAAATTGATTTTGTTGAAAACCACTACCTTACCTTGATTCATGACTTAGGGATTTAATAACACATGTTTTTCATCATCAAAACTAAGCACAAGGGTAGAACATCAATAATAGGGTGATGAGGTCACCTGAGGACTAATATGATCGAGAGACTAAAAAGATCGAGTCAAATTTACCTTTGATGTGGTTATCTACAAATCCAAAAGAGAACTCGCAATGCATGCTAAAGATTGTGGCTCTGATTCCACTTGTCAATCTCATATCCTATATAAATGAGAGTCTAATTTCTAGCAAATATACTCTCATAATTGTGCTCATAATATAGCTTTATTGCCTTTTTTGCATTATGCACTTTGAGCACGGTATTAACTTAGACATCGGACGGTTCGCATGGGGAACTCACTCACAACCCTAAGTGTTACGGATAATTGATGGCTCACTTTAGATTGGAAACAGTCTAGTAGTTTGGCCCAACCTCCCGAGGCCCAAGGCAAGGTTGCACATCGCTGATAACCGAGATCAAACCGCGGAACTAAGCGAGCTCACAAAGATGCATTCAGCTCGCTGGCTAATCCGATCAACTTACAAGGCAAAAAGACAGTGTAATAATTGGAGGCGATACCTACCTGCCTTATCAAAAGCAAACCCAATCTCTAGTAATATGGAATCTATTCACCATTTTGTGGAATTGATAAGGAAAGATTATCCTTGCAATATTAATTTTCTATATTTATAAGTCATTCAAATCGTAAACACCCAACTTTATAAATAGGGGTTGAAAACTATTATATGGAGTATGATCAATTACATACTGTTATTTTGCTAAAATTATCAAAGAACAGTCGTGGACTAGATATCATTATGGCCGAATCACGTAAAAACTCTCTTAAGTATCGTTTGTTATTTATGCTATTTGTTTATTTTATTTGCTTTCGTGTTGATTTTATTAGTGCAGGTCGACGAATCATGATTGACCAATTTTTAATGTCGACACTAACCAATTTCTCTCTCTGATGTTACATTTGAGACACTCTCACAATGCAAACACATTTAGTGTTATACATTGACAACAACATATATATTAATTTAAATTCAAAATTCACTTAATAATATTAAAATGAAGACAAAGTCATAATTAAGTTATTTTGAGATTTATATTAATACGTAACATAATAATTTATGTTAATAAAAATATAAAAAAATTAAATTTGAGTAATTATATGAATAAAATTAAAATATAATCGCAATTTATTAGGAAATGAAAAATTTAAATATAATTTATCCATAATTTGGAGGTCGTACGTTGCCGCGTGACGTCCTCCAACTATAAATTATAATCCGTTTTACTAATCACAGTCAGAGAGCAGAGCCTCCGCGGTCTTCTTCTATCCCTCGCTCCAAACCCTAATCGTGACATTCAAAACCCTAGATCTTGATTCGTTCCTCTATTCCCTCACAAGATCAAGCTGGAAGATGGATCATTCATGGCGTCACCAGCCGCCAGTCCCAACGCCGTCTCGAATCCTTGGGAATCTATGCCCAGTCTGTTCAATCTCTCACTTCCCATTCTGCCCGACATCACACACCATCCCATTCCATCAAAACCTTCCCGGGTTTCAATACAACAGCCACTCGTTCCGAAGGTCGTTCCCCGATCCATTTCTTGACCATCCCGGCCCCAGCCGCGCTTTCGCTGGGCATCCCGGCGACCGGCTTGGTGATCCGGTTCCTTGGCAGAGAAACCCTAGTTTGGATTACGGAGATGGCTTCGATCCCAGGTATGATCAGGGAAGTGGTGGGCCTGGGTTTAAGAGGATGAGGGTTGAGGAGAATTGGGATAACTCATCGAGAATTCTGATGGACGACGAGCGGAGGTTGAAGTTGATTCGCGATCATGGTGGTCTTGAGAGTGTAAGGTCGGATGAATTCAGCGGAAGTAGAGAAGATATGGCGTTGAAACGGTCAGCCAATTATGAGATGGAGGGCTATGGAGATCGAAGTTTCGGTGATTTTGATAAGACGGGGACCTTTTTTGACACACAGCCTCATTTCAATCCCCCTCACTACGGCGAGGAGAAGTCGTTTGGCCAACGAAATTTGCACGGGAACGGACAACTAGAGCAACACCAATACGGCCAAGTAAAGAATTCCATGCCTCCATCCTTTCAGACTAATGGCTACAGTGGCCTCTCAACTCGATATTCCACTAACGTCGAGCAGAGTCGACAAGGTCTGGATGTGGCAACACTTCATCATAAAGGAGGAGTTTGGCGTAATCCAAATTTGGAAGTGATTCACCCAACTGCCAATCTTCCTGGCGAGAGCTACCACCACAACGGTTTCCAACAGAACAGGCCTAGTGATGCTTTGTCTACAAAGGAATCCCACTATTCTCATGCACCTGGATGGAATGAGACTTCGACTTCAAGTGCACTACATAATGAACAGACACTTGAAAACCCAAATGCCAAATCTTGTCCTCCCCATCCATATGCAAAACAGAATCATGTGCTGCTGGACCGTGATTTTAATTCTCATGGCCAGATAAATGACAGGGGACCATCATATGATGATAGAGTTGCGTCGAGTGACGGTAACCAGGATGCAGTTGCACATCAGAATATGCTCATAGCACGCAAGATTGACCCACTGCATTCCAGGAATCAAGTTAGTCAACCACCAATACCTGCTCGTGATAAATTCATCGCTGAAAATTCAACTCCTATGCATCCTTCTCGATTGCCTAGTGTCCAGCCTCCTCTTCCTGCTTCTCCACCACCACCTCTTCCAATGGACCTTCCACAGCACCCTTTATATGAGCCACATTCCTTGTCTTCACCAGCCAAAACCACCCCTCCATTATTTCCCATTCCTGTTAGTTCTGCAGCTTCTACACGTTCACCATATGCTGCAATTCCTGAAGCTGATAGTATGGCGCGACCCTATTTTCCAGACAAATCCCATTTTCATGTTTCAATTGGCATTTCTCCTGAGGTATGCATAGTCAAATCCTTGAACCTTTCTTTTGCTTTTTAAATCCCATGTAAACATCATTCATGCAGTTGAGTCATCTCTTGCTATGCAATTCTGTGTGTGTGTTCTGGGCTTTTTCATTTTGTTTTGCTTTAATGACTGTATTATTTTTTAAGTGAGAGAAGTTGATATTCTGCACCATTTGAAAGTTGCTTTATTTTGCACCTCTCAATTTTATAGTGATTAATTACAATATATGGGTAACTTGAGAATATAACACTCTGAACTTGGTTGCCACTTTGTTCTCGAGAGAAAGAAGTAAACACAAAACAAAAAATTTATTTCTGATATTTGATTAAACCACTTTGTAAGGTAGATTATTGAAACTGATATTCTAGATGGGTTTAAAGGGTTTAATTCACTTTTTCATTCTTGTCAGAAAAGGAAACCAACCTGGTCCTCTCACTCTTGTGAGGAGATTGAATAGTTGTTCATGGAGGGAACTCTTTTGTTGTCTTGGAAATTTAATAGAGCAACGTGGCATTAGCATTTCAGATTTTTGGCATGGACAACCAAGTGAAAATTTAGTTAAACTTTTAGCATTAATTTATTTGAATTTGTGTTTTTTTTCAGAATTGAGTTTGAAGGTTATAAGGCAATGAAAGCTTAGGAATCCCATCTTTGTACTGATAATGAATAAACATTGTTCAGAAGAGCTTTTACATGTTCTTATACGTGCTTTCCTTTAGCTATCTACACTTGGTTACCCTTGTGATTTTTATTATAGAAGAAGTGCAATATATTTCTGAAAACTACCATTGTGTTTTCTAGGAATTTCAAGCCCTCAACCAGACGTCATCTACAAAATTCTTGGGAAAAGGCCAAAGGACAAATAAGCCAAAAGTTGTTGATGCTCTTCATATATTTAAGCAGCCACATCGAGCAACCCGTCCTGATCATATTGTGATAATCCTTCGGGGCCTTCCTGGTAGGTTGATTTTTTAATTTATTCATCTGAATTTGTTTGTCCTAATTGCTTGAGCTTAACGGGATAATTTTAACCTCATACTTTTGAATTTGCTGTGTAGCATATTGTTCATGTGATTAATATTTGACTTCATTCTTTCCTCAAAAATTAAAGAAAAAAAAGATATATGGGAAGATACATATGTACTAGGTCACTAGATTTTAAGTTATGTATTATTTTTGTCCTTTCTGCCATTAGCTTGACATGTTTTCCATGTGTTGGCTTATCTTGAATAATTGAATTGATATTTCTATTATTGTTTTGTGTATGTTAGATTCATTTACAGCCTGCTATCTGGATTAAATAGTGATGGGATAAACGTAAGGATGGGGTAAAATAGTGATGGGACTACATAATCATGCCCAATGTTTGGTAAAGGAGGTATAAACTAAAATAATCCTGCCCCATGTTTGGTAAAGGAGGTATAAACTAAAATAATCCTGCCCCATGTTTGGTAAAGGAGGTATAAACTAAAATTATACCTATCCCATGTTTGGTATGTCAAATTGTGAATGAGGTAATAGGTGGTCAATACTTGTCAAATGACCATTTTTCCCATTTTCCCTAATATACAAGTCAGCAGAAAATTCACTCCCATTTTCTTCCTCTCGGCTATTTATCACCCAGTTCTAATGCGTGATTCGGAACTCTGATACTAACTGATGTGAAGCCGCGATGGAACGAAACCAAAGGAACCCACAAAAGATTGAAACGAACCCCATAAAAGCCAAAATCGGATATAAGGCAAAGAATTCTCGACCTGTTGATTCACGAACCAAGAACCTAGATTATATTAAAAATCTAGACCCGTTGATTTGCGGAAACAAAAATCAAGAATTGTGTTGTTGAACACCACAAAAACTGCCTAGATCTTTGATAAGTTTAGGATTTGAATGCCACAAAGAAATCACTCATTTGATAAGTTCGAAGTTTTGTTCATTGAAAAACAAGATAGAAAAGAGAAATCTCTCCAATAAAATTCATCATCTTCTTTTTCCTCCTTTTACAATGAAAAAGTCTTTAAATAGGCAAAAATAATTAAATCCTAAATCTACTTGAAAACTAATAAAAATCCTAAACCTAGTAATAAACTAAATCCTAAATCTAATGGGTTTTTGTTAGCCTAATCCAAATAGAAGTAGAAATAACAAAAGTAATCCAATCCAACTACAAGTTGGAATAATAAAACTAATCTAATCCAACTACAAGTTGGAATAATAAAACTAACCTAATCCTAAATTACATAGGCATAAGTAAATAACTTGCTAAACAAGAATCCTAGTAAAAAAGAAATTAGTATTCATCCAATTCCTACATGGTTGATTGGATTGATTGATTCGATTGCGTTATTGTTAGTCGGCCCTCTATGATTCTCATCATTCCCTCCCTCTTCAAGACGATTCGTCCTCGAATCATAAACTGGAATGATCAACTTGTCGACATAGTCATGAATCTTCCCAGGCACTTGGAATGGCACCAAGTTCAAATATCACATCCTCGAAATCCTGCAACAAAGAATTAACCAAACTGGGGAGAGAGTTGTTAGTTTCGTGGGGCTTCTCATACTGATGTAAAATTATTTGTTGATTTTCCATGAGAGTCTTCTCAACCTCACTTTCTTCAACAATGAGACTCTTTTTTATCTCGCCCTCATCTTTTTCTTCAATTTCAATAGTATGAACATTCTTATCGCCACTATCATCCTCACTTTTTTTTTTTAAACTCTCAATCTCATGTTTTTTCTCTTTTTCTAGACGTTTCAGCAACACTCTCATGAACTTTAATTCTTTCTCAAATTCAGCCCAAACATCACACCTATGTTGCCAATCATGATATTTTTGTGGTTGCCTCCTTTCCAAAACTTCAAGCATCTTTCATGATATAGGAATGAAAAAGAAAAAAAAAAAAAAAAAAGGATAGACAAATACCCGATTTTAAAACCAAACCTCTGATACCAACTGATGCGCGATTCAGAACTCTAATACTAACTGATGTGAACTTGCGATGGAACGAAACCAAAGGAACCCACAAAAGATTAAAACGAACCCCAAAAAAGCCAAAATCGGATATAAGGCAAATAATTCTCGACTTGTTGATTCACGAACCAAGAACCTAGATTATATTAAAAATCTAGACCCGTTGATATGCGGAAACAGAAATCAAGAATTGTGTTTTTGAACATCACAAAGAAATCACTCATTTGATAAGTTTGAAGTTTTGTTCATTGAAAAACAAGATAGAAAAGAGAAATCTCTCCAATAAAATTCATCATCTTCTTTTTCCTCCTTTTACAACGGAAAAGTCTTTAAATAGGCAAAAATAATTAAATCCTAATTCTACTTGAAAACTAATAAAAATCCTAAACCTAGTAATAAACTAAATCCTAAATCTAATGGGTTTTTGTTAGCCTAATCCAAATAGAAGTAGAAATAACAAAAGTAACCCAATCCAACTACAAGTTGGAATAATAAAACTAATCTAATCCAATTACAAGTTGGAATAATAAAACTAACCTAATCCTAAATTACATAGGAAATAAGTAAATAACTTGCTAAACAAGAATCCTAGTAAAAAAGAAATTAGTATTCATCCAATTCCTACACGGTTGATTGGATTGACTGATCTGATTGCGTCATTGTTAGTCGGCCCTCCATGATTCTCATCAAGTTCATTCATTTGTGTTCCTCATATCGACCTCATGTCTCCACACCTTTATGGTGATAAATACTATGATTACAAATGGATATAACAAAATATATATGTTAAAGCTCCAATCCACAGATCAGCCAGTCGACTGGCAGCCCAGTGGTGGAATAGGATACATTAGTCCTCTGGCAAAATTGAGGAATTTATCAGACACTAGATATTTACTCAATCTAATCAGAAGTGAAAAAATCTTTTTAATTTACATGTGACTTTGATATCAATAAAGTCCTGGAATTTGGTGCAACTTCTCCCTTTCTTATCTATTTGGGTGGAAATGTTTCTTGCAAGTAGTACTGCATAAAGATGAATATTTTGTCTTGCATGGAAATCCAGGCTTATGATTTTATTGAATCTGAAATTTCTATGGATGAGTTATAATATAAAGCAAAATTAAAAGTTGCATTATAATTTCAGGTAGTGGGAAGAGCTACTTAGCAAAAATGTTGCGTGATCTTGAGGTTGAGAATGGGGGTGACGCACCAAGAATTCATTCCATGGATGATTACTTCATGACTGAAGTTGAAAAGGTTTATCATTAGCTGCTTTATATCCTGTTGATTTTGTGTAGAACTCTTAACCTCATGCTAGCTATGCCAGATATTCTCCTGATTGTCATCCTGCTGCCATCTTGTTACCCACGACTTACAGTTCGAGAGACTTCTTGAAAAAGTATCACATATCCAAGAGGAATATTGTTTTCATCTGTGCAGGTTGAGGAAACTGATGTATCAAAGCCCCCAGGTTCGGTGAGAGGAAAGAAACCAGTTTTGAAGAAGGTCATGGAGTACTGTTATGAACCTGAGATGGAAGAGGTAATCCAACCATCTCAAAATCTTAGAGTTTGAAAGAAAGTTGATAGAATGGAATTTTGGCTATAATGGCTGGTTCTGTTTACCCTGGACCTGACAGTGCAGCTGGCATTGCTTTAATTGAAATTAGGGCTAGCCTGTTTCACTTAATATTGTTGCTCTGGGCTTTTGC
Source organism: Diospyros lotus (assembly GCF_014633365.1). Taxonomy (NCBI): domain Eukaryota; kingdom Viridiplantae; phylum Streptophyta; class Magnoliopsida; order Ericales; family Ebenaceae; genus Diospyros; species Diospyros lotus. The sequence continues at coordinate 35,427,182 of NC_068351.1, read as the reverse complement.
CTGATTGGTCGATAGAAATCACAAAGATCATTAATCACATTACATAAGTTAAATAAGTGTTGCAATCAGGATTGAATTATGGAAAGGATTGTCTTTCTAAGATTCTCAACCAGCCTATTCTGAGTATTGCAATTTTTCGTTGGACGGACACACACATTCATTTTTCTGACTTTCTTGTTATAATTTCTTGTATCATCTCCTGTTGATATGATATGTGGCTTTCTTTATTTATTCCTACACTCATTAAGTCTACAACAGGTTTATCGAACAAGCATGTTGAAAGCATTTAAGAAGACCCTTGATGATGGAGCTTTCTCCTTTGTAATAGGTAATAAGTTTCTGCCGTTGAACTTCCATCTTAATATAAAACTAAAAGCTTTATTACTAGTGCTTTGAGCATTTATGTTTCTTCCCTACTTTAATTTTGTATTTGTTTGTAATGCTATTTGCTTTGGCATTGTTAAGGTTTTCATTTCACTTTTTGGGCTTGGTGGGAGTGGGCAGTTTCTGATATCTATTCTCTTGCTTCACTAGTAACCAATCCAACTTGATGACTTTTGTCTTAGAGCTTATATGTACTGATAATTCTGTTTAGTTTGAGAAACAGGAGGGTTTTGACGTTCCTTCAAAATTCTGAGACCTTAGGCCTAATTAATAGAAGAAATGCTGGCTTGTCATGGTGTATTAAGTTCAAACATCTAGTTTATTATAGATTAAGTGGTGATGCAGTGCTTAGCACTGCCTTCATTTTCACTAACCCCAGATGCAGTTATGTTCGGCAATTGACCCATTTGTTGCTGGTATGTGTGCCTCCTCTTAGTGGATGACCGCAATCTGCGGGTAGCTGATTTTGCTCAGTTTTGGGCAACTGCAAAGGTATACTCTCAATTCTCTCTTTCTGACAACCTCAGCGAGTATTTCTCTTCTCATTGTCCTTTTCTCTAGGGATTTAAAGGTCTGAAACTCCTCATCCTTGTATTTGCATTCCCTTTAGTTGGTCTCAAGTTATCTATATGAAGCAATCAATTTTAAGAAAACAGTGTTGGTAGTAGTTGTTTGTCAACATTTTGTTTTCTATTTTGTATCTTGACTTTTATACATATGATATGATTACTGTTTCCATTTGTTTCTCTTTAAATGCATGAAAATGCTGTTGATGAAATGGAATGCTAGAGTAGAACTTTCTTATAGCAGATTAGTAATAGCTTCAGAGATAGAACTTTCTTATAGCAGATTAGTAATAGCTTGAGAGATTTGTGATTGATTTAGTTGGGGATATATTATCATTAATTGTTTATGTTGGCATGGAGCTCTCTCTCTCTCCCCCCCCCTCCCCCCCCCTCTACCTACCTACCTACCTACCTACGTACCTACCTATTTATCTATCTATCTAATCTTGGTCTTTGATGATCATTATTTGTCTAGTTTTTAGAATAGAGTTAAAAATATTAAATGAGGTCATTTATTGATTTTTACTCATTTTCCCATATCTTTTTATGAGTGTGCCAGTTTCATTTTTTCCCCATTAACATTTATTGACATATTGGAAAAAAATTATATATGCCTAAGATATTTTGGCTTTGGGAATATTCGAAGTACTTCACTTCATAGGCTTGGTGCTGTAATTTTAGCTGGTTATTGTTGAACTTTTTTCTTGCCAATAAAAGGAGAGTAAATTGTCTTAGGGGTTTCTGAGTGCTTGGGTTTTAAGGGTTGCTCTCCTTCTATCGCTGCCCCATTTTGGTGCAGAACTTTTAGACATTTTGCTTAGTGATAAACAAACTGTACATTGTTTTAAATGTTTCTTAATACTTGGTCTCAAAGGGGTGGTCGCCTTTTGGTGTATGCTTAATAAATTGTCCTTACATTGAAAGGATCGTAAGGATGCAAACTGAGGCACTTTGGCAGCATTTGAGTCTGCCAGATTATAGCAGTGTGATAGTCATGCCATACACCTTTCTAGAGCGAGTTGATTTGTTAATATGTGCTTTCTAGTCCTCTAGAACTCATTTGCCTGTAACAGAACAAAATGGCCAGATGGTATGGATGTTGCTTCTGAGACAACCTGTTGAGGAAAGGTTATCTATGCATCTGTGCGTCTCTTTAAATAATTTGCTTGTATACCTGCCTTGTGATGGGCGTATTTTTTCTGGACTGCATAGGCAACCACCAAAGCTGTTAATTCCTGTAGTATTGATGGTTTTATATTCCTGTTTCAACACTTGTATGAGATTCCATTGGTTATTATTTGCTTTGTTCATTTTCTTTTGTTGCTTGAATTTCAGAGATCGGGATATGAGGTTTACCTATTAGAAGCTACCTACAAGGATCCTGCAGTGAGTATAACTTTCGTTTCTAAGAGAATTCAAATACATTTTGTGCACTTGTCCTAAAGTGTCTATATTTATTTTCCATTTTTTTCATGAATGAACACTTTGTGGATACATTTGTGTCCATAATAGAAACATGTGCACCTATCACTTTAACAAATTAACCCATGTAACAAGTTTGATAGAGTAAACTGGAAATAACTATAAAATAACCAACGATCCACATTTATGTCCATTGGTCTTTCTCCTCTAAACTTCTTAATTCATGGACTTTGTATCTCAAAACCTTCCAACTTCTTAATAACTATTGTTAATCTAAAATGTATTTGTTATGTGAGAGAATGAAGAAATAGTTTCTATTTCATGTTCTCATATAAAGATGTATTTGTGTAATGTGTCATTGCCATGTTTCCATATTTGTGTTTCTTCATCTCATATAGTAGTATTTTTATTCATCATCAGCATCAGCTGCCCCTTATCCTAACAAGTTAGAGTCAGTGGCACTGTATTCATAATGTTAATAGACTTCTAAAATAGTAGTTTGATTATGGGGTTATAAATTTTGTACTAGTATACTTGCAAAAAAGGGGAAAAGTTGTACTGGCATAGTTTTTTGAAGGCCTGTTGTTGTTCCATGTAATATTTTTACTCACTATCTGTCTAGCCATAGAAATTGGAGAGATTTGCTTTGTGACTTGTTAATTCTGATCTTTTGTGTAATTCTAGGGCTGTGCAGCTCGGAATGTGCATGGGTTCACCCATGATGACATAGAAAAGATGTCTAGACAATGGGAAGAAGCACCATCACTATACTTGAAATTGGACATCAAGGTTTGTATCAATTAGGTTGCAAATTTCAATTTCGGTTATAATTACTAAAAGCTCATAGGTAGAATGCTATTAGCCCAAACAAAACACATGAAGAAGAAATGTAGGAGGAACTAACCTGAATCATGATATTTTACATTGAATTAAATAGGATATGTTTTATGGCACAAGAATATTACCTAGTAAAGCACCAACACAAGCAAAGTATGAGCATAACATAGATAAGGATGTTAAGAGGGATGTGCAGCCATACTAGAAAAGATAAAATTACAAATTAGGCTCGTCGTAAGGTTGGGGTGGCTCCTATTAAATATAAGATGCTTGAAACATGATTAAGATGGTTTAGTCACGTGAGAAAAAAACTAATAGAGGCTCCCTTGAGAGAGTGGATGGATTAATGAAACAAGTTTTGGTAAAAGAGGTATTGGAAGACCAAAAAAAGCTTGGTGGGAGATTCTTAGGTATGCTATGAGATAATTTATGAAGGGCCATACATAAGGTATCACAATAGATAAAAATGCTTGACGAGCTAGAATTTATGTAGCCATCCTTCTTCCTAGTGGAATTAAGGCTTGTTATGTTGCTGCTGTTTTATTGTTTTAAATAGTTGGATACCTTGACTTACCATATTTTCTTTAATTTTTTGTGTGAATTTTCCTGGCATTGCAGTCATTGCTCCATGCAGATGATTTGAAGGGAAGCGGGATTCAAGAGGTGATTTTTGTAGATTGTTAACTTTTGAAATTTGAATGCTTTTATATAGATTAGGAGGTTCTTTTTTATTTGTGGTGTATGAATGTTCTTGAATTTTCCATTCCTTCTCTTTTTGTTTTGTTTGTTTCTTTTCTTTTCTGTTTTTTGCTTCCCTATTTTTGGATTTCATGGCAATTCCTAGTTTAGTACTGTTACGACCCTAGGGTTTGGCTCGGGTTTAGGAAGTAAATTGGTAAGAATGCAGGAAAGAAAGAGTAGAAAGGGAGGGAGAGAAATAACATAACAGAGAGAATTAAGGGAGAAGAGAGGGAAATCTAGGGAGAGTTAGGAGAATTGAGAGAGGGAAATGGAATTCAATTGTCATTCAAATCATTCCTTCTTTTAACTACGCCAACCTCTTTATAGGCTTACAATTGAAGGAAATAACATAAAATACAACCAATTGACTACTCCAATAGCCCCTGGTCACTGTTTATACAAGAGTTAGTTATTCCTGCCTAATTTCTAAACTTTTATAGTTAACCCTAACAACTTATGCACTGTGGATTTCCCCCCCAAATTACAATCATATCCCCAGGTTCGTAACAAGTACTTGGATATATATATATATATATATATTTATTGAGGTTTTGTATGGAATGAGATAAAAATCTTTGGCCTCCACTATAATTCCCATTGGAGGTATTTTTGAAATCCAATGTAATACCTGATTGTCATCCAAAACATCTTTATTTTTGTTGTTGCCTAAATACAACAATAAATTTGTAGATGTGGGTGAGTGTTTGTCGTGAGTCTTGAGTCTCCGGGCGACTTGTGAAAAAAAGGAAGCGGTTAAGGGGCGTGGGGTGTCTCCTGCACTGTCTCTTTGATGTTGTTAGAGTTTTTTTGTCTCGAGTAAGGATGATGTTCGCCTTGGCAGTGAGTACGTATTATTATCTCAGAGGGTATAGATAGGCGGTGGCCAACTTTTAATTAGAATTTAAGTTGGGGGTAAACCATGCCCATACCCGGTTATGTAATTGCCTAGGAGTTAACGCCCTAATTTCTATAAATAAGGCAGAGTGCTAGGCGTTTAGTATGCATGATATTCACTAAAAGGCTTAAGAGAAAAGGTTGTATAATTAGTGATAGCTCTTCATAATCTTGTATGCTTGTAATCGTGGGCGTTAAGGCTGTATTGATCTTGTTCTAATTAATCAAAGAAGGCTGCTCTCGGAGAGTTTTAAGGCTGGATGTAGGGTTGTCCTAAGGGGGAATTTGAACCAGGATAATTTTGTGTTGTTCTTGCGGTTTGGTTTATGTTTCTGTCAATCTTTCAATTCTATTCTTCTGTAATTAAATTAATTTTTTAAATTCAAATTGAATTTGTGAGTTCGTGCGATAGAGAGAGGTATCATATCCATCTAAAGAATCTGTTTCCAGTGCTCCCAAGATAACAGATGCTTAAGTCAGTCTTCCTCTGAGTGAAGATGCATTAATAGTAGAAGTGCAGTAGAATTAAAGTTTTGAGCATACCTCAATCGGAGGGATTTTTCCCTATTTATAGAGGGAATTTGACAAGTGGGGGTGTATTCACGTCTCTCGGGATCATTCTTCTAGATTTTCAAGCGAGCACATCGGAGGTAAGTCTAACTCGTTCTTCATAGTTTTCATGGCATGAGTAATCTTTCAAAGACCATATTTGAGGAGTCTAATAGTCTTTTGGAAAGGTCTCCCATTGTCAGGGGAGAGCCTTCTAGGTTCGAGTGACCCATGAGTCTCTCGTAGACACCGAAAGAGGCTTCTGGGAGAGGTCACTTAGTCCTTCTAATAGGATTTCTTCATATGAGTTGACGCAGCGTGTAGCGCGAGTGTGAAGAAAACACACCAAAATAAATACTTGAAAGAGCAAACTTCAATGGCCGAAGCTTGGCTTTCAAGAAGACGCAAAAACAATACTGTTTTGCTAAGAAAACCCAAATAGGTTGCTGAAATTTGATTGATTAAAACTTGATTACAAACTCTAGATTCTAGGCATATTTATAGTATTTGGCTAATCCAAATCCATCTAATATTTGGAAAACAAAATCCAATTAGAATTCTAATAGAAATAAATCCTAAATAAAATTTAACTAGAATCCTAATAAAAATAAAACTCTAATCAAACATGAAGTAGAATCCTAAATCAAGTAGAAACATGAAATAGAATCCTAAATCAAGTAGAAATATAAAGTAGAATCCTAAATCAAGTAGAATTCTAAAACTTAAGAAGTATTAAAATAATATTATGACACTACTATTTTGGTGATACTATTCCAGTTTAGTTGGGTCGGCCTTGGGCCGAGTCTTGATTGGTGACCGCATCATTCACCTTCACTTGAGAAAAATTCGACCTCGAATTTTGATCCTGTTTGGACAAATCCACATCCGATAAGTACGAAGAGATATTAGCCACTTTGAATGTTTAGAAATACCCATATGATTAGGCAAATCCACAACATAAGCATTGTCATTGGTCTTCTTTGGAATTTTGTAAGGACCATACTTCTTTGGCTTGAACTTGTTATGGTTTCCTGTTGGAATTCGTTCCTTCTTCAAAAAGATCATAACTTCATCTCCAATCTCAAATACCTTGTGCTTCCTATGCTTGTCAGCTGTTGCCTTATATTTCTTATTTGTGCAACTTTTGCTTGACATCTTCCTAAACCGCTTGAACTTTTCTGCCAAGAGAACATGAGCAAAGACATTCCTCCCCTTCTTAGCCATATCAGCATTGGCATGGGTCCAATCATCACCATGTTTGTTGCCTTCTGCCTCCATTGCATTATTACTGCTAGATTGAGGATGTTGAACCTTCCATCTTGAGCGCTTCTCTAATCTGGTAGATCTTATTGCCTTCGATTCAACCATGCCAGAGCTTGAATGAACTGTAGAAGGATTTGCTACCATGACCTCTATCTCCTTTACAGTCGCAAGTCGATCAGAAGAAACACCACCATCCTTGGGTTGCGAAGCAATGCTTGAGCCATCGGGACTGAAAAATACCCCAGTATGAGTCAATAACCTTGGAGTTTCTGTCATGTTAGCAACATAAATAAGACCTGAGTTTGCAAACGTTGAGGTTGCTGGCACAACATAATCTTCGAAATCAAGCTCCACTTTATAAGCTTTGGTTTGATTCTTTTCCACTATGGGTAACAAAGTATAACGCACACCTTCTTTCTCAAGCTGATATGTGTTCTTCCTACCCGAGTGCGTAGCATCCACATCAAATTGCCAAGGCCTCCTAAATAAAATATGGCAAGCATCCATATCAACAATATCACAATAGACTTCGTCGAAGTACTTACCAATAGAGAAAGGCACTCTGCAACGTTCATCCACATGTATGCCACAAACTTCTTTGATCCATCCAATCATGTAAGGGCTTGGATGTTTTTCAGGAATTAACTGCATCTTTGCCACCACATCTCTTCCTATGATGTTCTCTTGACTTCCATTATCAATAATCAACTCAAAGATTTTTCTTTTCACCGTACACCTCGTGCGAAAAAGCTTATGTCGTTGAGTAGTATCTTCATTCTTTTGAGATAGCATTAATTTCCTCACTACACAGGTATATTGCTCATGTCCATAATCTTCTTTGTCATCCTCCCCATCAGGCCCGCAATATACTTCTTCTTCAGCAACATCTTCCTTTTCCTTTTCTACAATGTTAACTCGAATGTTTCCCCCTGTTGTAGCCTTATTAGGGTTGACTGTATGGGGTGGATTGGAGGGTTGCGCTCCTTGAACCGACTTGCCTTTATCAAAAGCTGGTTGTTTATTTTCATTCCCACTATACCGACGATAGTTGTCATTACGAGATCTCTCACTCAACATTAACTCAGCCTTTAAAGCTAAGTTCCTTGCTTCTTGCACACTCAGAACCATCTGAACCCCAATTTTATCACGAATAGCAAGCTTCAATCCATTCAAGTAACGAGCTGCTTGTTGATTGTCACTTTCTGACAATTGGTTTCTCTCCGCCAATCGCAGAAACTCAGAGGTATATTCATTCACACTCTTCATTCCCTGTGCACATCTTTGATAAGTTTCAAACATATATTGTTCATAGTCAGGGGGCAAAAACCTACCTCTTAACAGCTGCTTCATTCGTCTCCATGTCTGAACTGGTTGTCGGCCTTCCCTCAATCTTGTTTCTCTTAATCGCTCCCACCAAACAGATGCACCGCCCTTCAATCTGTAAGCCACTAACTTTACTTGTCGTTCATCTGGGATCTCCATGTATTCGAAAAAACGGTCAACCTCAGTGATCCAATCCAGGAACCCCTCAATATCAAGATCTCCACTAAAGGTGGGAATATCAACTTTTAGTTTATACTCATCATTGCCCCAGTGGTTGTGCTGATGCGCATTCCTCCTAACCCCTCTACCACCAGGGTTAGCTATTGCTCGACCAAAATCATCCTCTTCATCGCTATCTTCAATCACTGGTCTTCTAGGATTAACAAGGACATGATTAATGGGTGGTCTTCTCGCTCCGGCTTGATTCACCCCATTATTCAGGTTCCTGTCATCATCAACTCGTAGTAAGGTGCCCAATTGGTTGCTCTGTTGCTCCAATCGTTGCTGGATAGTACGAGTTACTTCCCGCTGTTCTTCGATTGCTCTCCAAACTGTGAACAACCCTTGATCACCGTCACGAGGCTGGTTGCTACCGTTACCTTCAAGATTGGCCATCTGATTGGTTGATTAACCGCTCTGATACCACCTGACGCAGCGTGTAGCGCGAGTGTAAAGAAAACACACCAAAATAAACACTTGAAAGAGCAAACTTCAATGGCCGAAGCTTGGCTTTCAAGAAGACGCAAAAACAATACTGTTTTGCTAAGAAAACCCAAATAGGTTGCTGAAATTTGATTGATTAAAACTTGATTACAAACTCTAGATTCTAGGCATATTTATAGTATTTGGCTAATCCAAATCCATCTAATATTTGGAAAACAAAATCCAATTAGAATTCTAATAAAAATAAATCCTAAATAAAATTTAACTAGAATCCTAATAAAAATAAAACTCTAATCAAACATGAAGTAGAATCCTAAATCAAGTAGAAACATGAAATAGAATCCTAAATCAAGTAGAAATATAAAGTAGAATCCTAAATCAAGTAGAATTCTAAAACTTAAGAAGTATTAAAATAATATTATGACACTACTATTTTGGTGATACTATTCCAGTTTAGTTGGGTCGGCCTTGGGCCGAGTCTTGATTGGTGACCGCATCATGAGTCTTCTATGTTGAACTTGAGTGCCAAGATCCTAGTGTCATGACCCTAGGAGTAATAGAAGGGTAATATTGTTATAGGGTTACAATAGGTTGTTGGGAGATATTTTGTAATCTGTTAGGACTTAGGTTGTTGGGAGATATTTTGGGAGAGTCTCCTTTTCGATTCTCTCTATGTTTGCCTCCTTTTTTGCTAATTTCTCTCCCTCATTTCATTTCTCTTGTTTTGATTTCACCCTAATTCCAATCTCAACCCTTGGTAACCCTAGGAATGTGACAATTGGTATCAAAGCCAATCAATTCTCGACTGTGGTTCTTGCAATTCATAGTAGTTCTGGACTCAGAATTGAAGATGAACTAAGTTGATCATCCACAGTTGTGAACCCTAGCAATCCTTGTTCGACTTTTGAAGACGGAACATGCCAATGATCATTGATTGAGAAATTTGGAAGTTTCCCACAGTGATTAAGGTCTAGATTGTGAAGGCAGGTGAAGGCGAAATAGACCCGGACATCTTCGATGGTGATTTTGGAGTGACTAGATCTAGGACACTTCAGGTGAATGAGGCGATTTAGTGAAGCTGATTCTTGCGATCCTCAGTTGCGGAATTGGATGGAGGGTTTGCCAAGTCGTGGCCATTGGCAATCCTGATCGGCGGTTGAGTGGAGATCGGAGGGTACAATAGTCGTCAATCGGTGGTGGCGATAGCTGTTAGGTTTGGAAAAGCGACATTGAGCGGCTGGATCTTAGTTGCTGCTTTTCGAACTCTTGCCAATTCAACAACAAAGCAAGTTTGGCGAATTCTGTTAGAATCGAATTCTCGGAAGTCTGTAGTGGAGTCGGCAACTCCTTGTGGAATTGATCGTGTTTTAGTGAATTTAGGTTTGTAGAATTTGAGCGTCGAAATAAGTTTCTGAAGAGGTCCTTAGAAGCTGATTAAGAGGTTGTTATAGAGGAAGATTTTTAAAGTAAATTGAACTGTGGAGATGGCTATAGGACTTGGTGGAAGTGCGCAATCAAGGGAGAAAACACTCAAGGAGGAATGGGTTGCAACAAGAAATGAATTTGATAACCTCAAAAGAAAGATGGATGACTTGATGATTCTATTCTCACAGAAATTTTAGGTTAGTGTTTCGGTTGGATGCTTTTCTAAGGAGTACTCTGTTTCCTTAAATCAACTTAGAGATGAATTCAATAATCTAATGCAAGAAGGGTCTATAGTGGATATAAGGTCAAATTTGAGAAATTGAAAGCGCTGATGCTTAATTCTCAACTGACCTTGAAGGAATCTTTGTGTTGAAATTCATTAATGGTCTTAATGATGCGTTGAGATCTATTGTGCAAATGATGTGTCCTGCCACGATAGAACAAGCGGTTGAGAGGGCGAGGCTACGTGAAACGGGATTGGAAGCCATTTCTAGAAAACACAGGTGACAGCCTAACAGTTATACTAAGAGCAACCAACAGATTAGAGGTATTCCTAAGCAGTGTTCTAAAACACGCTAGACGCTAGTCAGGTGCCATATTGGGGCCTAGCGGCTAGGCCGCCTAGGTAGGGCCTAGGAAAACTGTGTTTTTAAGAACTGAGGTGGCTTCAGACGATGCTCCCGTACTCCCAATCCCATCTGACATCATTAATTTATATATATACACCTGTAATCGAATAAGCCTGCAACAGATACCTATATATATAAATAGATAAGAGATCGGATTGGTTGTAGGTGTATGTATGTATGTATATATATATATGATTGATTGCAAAATATATATACATGCAAATAGAACGGAGACAATGGGTTGGGTTTGGAGAAGAGAACGACGATTGGAATGATTCGGAGAAGAAAACGACAACGGGTTGCAGACTTTCTTGTAGTGGCGACGGCGTGGCGATTAGGGAAAGAGATGACGGCTGTAGGCTGTAGCGGTAACGACGAAGGGGAAGAATTAGGAGAATTAGGGATTTCTTTGAGGAGAAGGTTGAAGTATCACACGAAGTAGGGAAGGGGGGATTTCTTTGGGGATTGGTGTTGTTTTGTGCTTCGACCAAAATGACGTCCTCAAAAAAATTAGGCAACCTAGGCGGCTAGGCACCACCGGGGCCCGATTAATTTGGCCCAACGCCTAGGATGTCGACTTGCATGTATTCGTGGCGGCAAGGGGCCACCTAACACCTCGGTGGCACCTAAGCAGTTGCCTAGGCCGCGTTTTAGAACACTGTTCCTAAGATTGCTGAGGCCCTAAGATTAGGATTGGTTGTTGCAAGAAGTGAGGAAACACCTGAAATGGAGTAGGCCATTTATGATGACAAGGGAGGAAGAGCAGCTACTAGAGGAATTATTGAGGCTCCACCGGAAGAGAAATCCGTTGAAATGAATCTTGTTACAATTACCCAGAAATCCAAAGGACAACCAATAAATCATGATGAAGTGGCATGGGAACAAAACATTGATGCATTGGTGATGTTGGCTAATAATCGTGCCGAAGATGAGGCGAACCAGGATCCAAATCCTGTAGAATTGGCTGGAGTTTCTTTAGATCATATTGGCCAAGTTGGTACCTACTTTTTCTTAGCACTAGAAATTGATGAAGAGTGGCCAAAGATTGATGAAAAGGTTGACAGGTAGAGCTTAAGGGTTGTCTTCTTTGAGCTATGGATAAGATATGGAGAAGCATATTGTTCTTTCTGATCTTAAACAGAAGCGGGAACTTCCTTCAGCATGGTTTGCTGAATTTCTAGATCCGGTATCCCTATTACAACACTTGATGTTCCCAAGTCTTGCAGATCTTCTACCTGCTGTTGAACTACTCTAACATGCTTTGCCTCTGTGAATGGAACATGAATTGTTAGACAATATGCTGCAAACAATGCATAATTCAGAAGACACCAGTGATTATGATAAAGTTGTGAATGCTATATTCAATGAGAAGATTCTAAGCACCAAAGACCGCCATGAGAATGACAAAAGATTAGTTTAGAGTAGAAAGGATACTTTCCCTATCCAGTATGTAGATTTTGACACTAAAGTCCGAGCCCAGGTTGTTGCAGTAGCAGTGGAAGTAATTAGATAGCATTACACTAAGCATTTGGAGATAATACCTATGAGGTTGCTGGGAGATTCTCCATAGCTAAATAGGAGTGCTATCAAACTTTTGATTCATGGGGGAGACAAGATTGAGCTTGGCCACGAGTTGCAATTACCCTTTGTGAATTGGGTTGTTGCAAACCAAAAATCTTCTTCCAAACGTTATGAAATATCATATGTTTATCGGAGAGCAATTTGGTATGGGGCAGGAATATAGGTAGAGCATAGGCAGAAGGTGGCAGAGCTTTTGTCTTAGCTGGGCTCTTTGCATCTTCAGTCATTCGAAAGAAAGTCAAAAAGGGTGGTAATAAGACAACAACTTTGGCAGGAACTCAACCTTGCAGAAGCGATTGCAAATGGTAGGACTAAGGTTCTGTGTAGTTGCAGATTGGGACCTTCCTAGGCTACAAAGTGCCTTTCTTGCTGACAGGCTTACACTCAAGTCACTTGATGAACTGTCAGAGCTTTTCAGCTATTTAAGTGTGTGGAAAAGTGAGAACCACGTGTTTGTTGATGTCCTAATGCCACCAACTGAGGGATATCATAGTGGTTTTCTTTTTTAGATATATTCAAGAAAGGAGAATAATCCTACATCAATTGTGGAAGGGACAATGCTTGCTATTGGTGGTTGCTATGACTACCTGTTTCATCAAATATGGACTACAGGACTAGTGATTACCAATCAATTCCTCTAGGTACTGTTGGGGTTAGCCTTACCCTGGAGATAATAATTCAGCATTCTCCTATGGATATCAAACTATTTAGATATGATGAAGTACTAGTGTACTAGTTTGTTCTAGAGGAGGAGTTGGCTTATTGGAAGAATGCATGGAACTAGTCGTCGAGCTATGGGGAGTAGAACATTAGGGCTGAATAAAGGAACTGCCATGCAATTGGGAAGATGTGGAAAGAGAAGGTTGCTGTTGGACTACTTATTGCTACCATGCATTGGCATAGTTCATGTATGAAGATCCAAGACATTGCTGGGACTTACAGATCAATGGGAAAGGGAGTCTTCACATGGAGATCTGCAAAGACAACATTTTACAAGTGCAAGGAAAAGCAAAAGAGAAGGAAGATAAAAGCAAAGAGGAATGGGCCTAGAAGGAGAAAGAGAGATTAAACATACAGTGAGAATGAGAATTGGATAAAGAAACGATGGCTCAATGGTAATAAGTTTCTTGGGAACAAGAAACCTCTCAAGGAAGAGAGAATTGTCATGACCCTGGGAGTAATAGAGGGGAAATATTGTAATAGGGTTAAAATAGTTTGTTGGGAGATATTTTGTAATCTGTTATGAATTCAGTTAGATGTCAGCTATGCCTACAAAATAGCTACTTGTAAGAGGATGGGATGTGTGATGTGAAATGAGATTGAAATCCTTTCCTTCTAATTCTCTCTATCCCCCTCTCGGTTCTCTCTGATGTCTCCCTCCCTTTCTACTAATTTCTTTCCCTCCTTTCAATTCTCTCCTTCCGATTTCCCCCTAATTCCAATATCAGCCCTAGGTAACCCTAGGAATGTGACACCTAAGTTTTGAATCTAGGATTTTTAGTTGACAGTCATGGAATAAGAAAGAAAAGAAAGGAAGAAAGGGAGAAATAATAAGATTTAGGGAGAAAACAAAGAGAACAACAAAGGAAAACAGAGAGTAGATAGAGAGAAAAATGAGATAACTTAAATATAATTGCTTGATAATCTCGGCGCACTATGGCATAGCTTTATATATGGCTATTCCAATAGTTATTTACAACAGTTACCACTTGCACAATTGTAAAAATAACATTTCACTACTCCATAACTATAAAAAATAACACACTACTACACACAACTGTAAAACTTATTTCCTAATTCCTTTCCTAATTCTCTGATTCCCAACATTGAGAAACCTATGGGTATTCAAGGATCACCCAAAGTTACTCGATAGACCTAGTTGCTTGGGAGACCTGGAGGTCTCCTGGAGACTTCCTTTCTCAGGTTAGTCTCTTGATGAGTTTTAAACCTCTTCCTTCCCTTTTGGGCGCCTTCCCTTGGGCATGGGCCCATTCTAGGGCACAACAATTGTTCTCCATTCTTTCTTTTGGGTATCCCAAAAAAAGAGTTATCACTTAATCATTTGGTACTCTTTGATAGGCTTTACTCTCCCAAATTTCTGAGAGACTCCTCTCTTGGGCTCCCGGGAGACATCCTTCTCCCAAAATCTCATTTTCCCCCGTAATCAAATTCTGATTGGTTTAGATTGTATGGCTCGGATCTTCTAACCTTTCACCTCTCCCGGTCTTGTATAGTTCGGATCTCCTAACCCTTAGTCTCTTGTAGTCCTTTCTATAAAAGGGGAGCCTTGTACTTTTCTTCTTCAAACTTTCATCTTCTTGAGCAGCCAACTTTCAACTCTCTCGGAGAGCTTCAAACTTGTCACTCGTAGGGTTTTCTTGATACTCACCCGGTGCTTGCGTTATTCAGCCATCCATGAAATTTATAGTCACCTAGGGACCTTCCTTTTCCTCTGAAAGTCTTCTAGTGCCTTCGATTAGTGTCACGCAAAATTTCAATCTCTTGAAGTTCCATCACACTCTCCCAGAGACTTTCAAGGTACTCTTCAGGTGACTTCAAACATTCTTATTGGAGACCCTTTGCTAATGGCTAGGACAAAATCTTGGGAGGGCACCTTCTCCTCAAAGAGCTAGTATTTTTCTGGGGAGAAGCTCGAGGCTTGATGAGAGGGATTTAGTTAGGGTCCAAGAATTATTTCCTTTTCCTCCCAGTTTTACCATCATATTACTTAGGTGAGAGGAGAACTGTGTTGCCAAAGTTGCTAGGAATTGCATAGGGATTCACGAAACCTCTCTCATCTTAGCCCTCTGTCTTCCGATTCTTGAGTTTTGCATGCAACTTCTAAGGGCAAACCACATTGTCCCTGCCTAGCTTCATCCCAATGGTTGGGCACAATTGATTGGCTTTTCCATCCTATGCTATTAGAGGGATGTGGTCCCCTCAGACTTTTTGGGTGCTTCTACCATCTCAAAAGAGTGGATCAACGAGCTAACTTCTTCAATCTTTAGAGACTGGTGGACTTGAGAAGTTGTTCTTTGACCTACCCAACATGGTTGACAACTTTGAATCCCAATGGTTTGTGATTGAGCCCTCATCAACCTGGAGCAATCCCATTGCAATGGTGCTGGGATAATGAATGAGAGATCTAGGCGGAAAGGCTCCCCAAACCTAAGCAAGCTCGAGTTGTGTATCATTAAGCCATTAAGGGATTGATGTCTTAGGGGCCATGTCTTTTGCATGATCTTTTGACCCCTGAGAATATCTTGGCCGCATAATGGGGCATCCCTCTTGAGGATGTACCGGGACCATCCTATCCCCTACCTATGCCAGGATCATCCACACCTAGTGATGCCTCTTCGGCTGAAGGACTGCTCTTGTGGAGAATTCTATAGTGTATGTACCCTTAGGAGATGACTCCTCCTGTGGGGCTGTGGAAATGCGTGAGGAGGATGCCCTAGTAGAGTCCTTGGTGTTGGAAATTTGAGAGAGTAAAGTCTCTTGAAGAGTACCAAACAATTAAGTGGATACTCTTTCCCTTAGGATACCTGGAAGAAAGAAGAGTAGGGAGCAATTGTTTTGTCTTAGAATGGGCCCAAGCCCAAGGGAAGAGGCTCAAAAGGGAAGGAAGAGGTCCATAACTCATCGGGAAACTGACCTAAGAAAGGAAGTCTCTAGGAGACTCTCAGGGGTCTCTCGTGTGACCAGGTCTCTTGGGGTAACTTTAGGTGATCTTTGAATACCTGCAGGTTTCTCAAGTTCAGCATAGAATACTCATATTTAGAAATCCTAATAGAAGGACCAAGTGGCCTAGTGACATCTCTTGGAAGCCTCTCCCAGGGTCACTTGGACCCAGAAGTCTCACTTAGACTTCTCAAATATGGTCTTTGAAAGATTACTCGGACTATAAAAACTATGAAAAACGAGTCAAACTTATCTCTAATGTACTCGCCTGAAAATCTGGAAGAGTGATCTTGAGAGATGTGGATAGACCTCCACTTGTCAAATTCACCCTCTATGAATAGGGAGAAATCTCTCCAGTTGAGGTATGCTTGTAACTCTAATTCTATCGCACTTCTGCTATTACTGAATCTTCACTCAGAGAGAGACTGACTTAAGTATTGGAGGGCTCGCACAAGAGACACCCGTGCCCCCTAACTGCTTCCTTTTCACAGGTCTCCCAGTGACTCAAGGCTTGTGACAAACACTCACCAACAGCTACAAAGTTATTGTTGTATTTAGGCAATAACAATTTTATTGTCCATTATGCTTCTAGTTTTAATTTTTTACATGACTGTTTGTTGTTGGCCTTGTTTGCTGTGGTGTAGAATAATTAGCACTTATTTGATTGTAAATGCTAAACCTTTTTTTATATATCCATGGAAATTGCTGAAAAGAGAAGACGAATTGTATTATAAATTGGGAAGGAAACATAAGATAAAAACATTCATTATTTGCTCGAGGATATCTCGTCATCTGTTTTACCAAGTTAATGGTATCTAATTTGAGTACAAGCCTAGCTCATGGCCTTTTTCTCCTTTCTATTTCGTTCAAACTAAATAAAATTTCCGTATTGTAACTTATCTGTTTGATTCTGATGCAAATCTTCCAGGTGGACATGGACACGGATGATGGAGATGCTGCACGGTCCCTGAATGGATCTGGAGAGAGAAATTTGGACACACAACCTACCTTACAAGAGTGTTCACCTGACGGTATGGTTCAAGTCCAAGCACTTGTCCTCACAGATCTATAGGCTTATTTTCTTTCTGTTTTATGGCTATTATTCCTGGTATGGGAACTAAATTAAATTTTGTATTATCTAATTTTGCCTTTTAAACTATTTCTTCCAGTTACTATTATGGAAAGATTATTTCAGTCAGTGAGAACTATAAATTGGGTTCAAGGAACTGCTTTTAACCCTGATAGGTTCTTCCCAAATAAATGTTGCCTCTTCAACCATGTCATCTTTTTGCTCATACATTTCTCTAGGGCCCTATTGTGGATTATGGCTGTTGTTGTGAGGTGTGCATTTTGTCAGAGCATAATTTACCCAAGATACATTTGCTGCCCCTGATTTTGGAGAATTACACTGACTACTACTGTTTTAATTTACCTTCTGATGGAGTTTACTGGAATTGTTGTGGCCTTTTTTAGGGGACGGTGCTAGTAGATATACCAAAATAAATAAATAACTAACAGATTTTTTGGACCTGTTGTATGTGGCATTCTACTTTATAATTTGCCTACTTTTGAAGGGCTTTAAAAACTGTGAGGCTCTACTAAGCACCCATTAAAGAATTTTTGTTTTACAATTTAGCACTTCATCCACATACATAATTGATGATTAGTTTCTTCAATAGATGAGAAATGGAATGCTGGGGAAGACCATCCAAGGGAGGAAGTGAAAGAATTGGGCAGGAGTAAATGGTCAGATGATTTGGATGATGATAATGCTAAAAAAACTGAAGCTACCAAAGGGAATCGTAATGCTCTTTCTGGGCTGATAAAGGCTTACGCCAAGGGAGGTAAATCTGTACATTGGGGTGATAAGGTACGTGTTCCATATTACATGTTTTTGTTAATTAGAGATGTTAATGCAACTATTCTACTCTCCTCGTTGTCAATTAGAGTAAAATAGAAATTTCATTAAGTTTTTGTCTGTTTTTAGTTAGTGTTTTTGTTTTGTTTTGTTTTGTTTTGTTCTGTTTTGTGCATTTGAGAGATTTTGGAAGTCTCCATTAAATAAAATGAAACAGTGATTGTCATTTTGGGATAAACTTTAACTATTATTTATTTATTTTTGCTAAGCTCAAGTAGGAG
Organism: Diospyros lotus; assembly: GCF_014633365.1. Taxonomy (NCBI): domain Eukaryota; kingdom Viridiplantae; phylum Streptophyta; class Magnoliopsida; order Ericales; family Ebenaceae; genus Diospyros; species Diospyros lotus. The sequence continues at coordinate 35,409,085 of NC_068351.1, read as the reverse complement.
AATTAAATACTAAAATATGTAAAATATGAGTGTAATTGAGTTGAGAATGGGTGTACGTTAATGCAAGAAAAGATGAAATTAGAAATAAAGTTATTTGTTATAAGGTTGAAGTGGTGTTTATGGAAGATAAAAATGTGGAAGACACATTTAAGATAATTTAGATATGTGAGAGGAAGTTCTTAGTAAAACAGGTGGATGAAGATTAAAAAAAACTTGGTAGGAAACTCTTAAACATGACATGGGATATAATGGTCTTGTAAAAGATATTATCATGGATACAGATAATTGGTGAGCTAAAATCTGGATGTGCATTTAAGGCCTGTTTTTGTTGGTACAATTAATATTAAGAGTGCTGATAGTTAGGTATTCCCTGGCGTCATAGTTCAATCTTATGTTGTTGCACCTGTCACCAATAATTAGAAACGTGTCAGCAAACTCAATATTTACTGTTCAATAACTTAATTATGGAGTATGGACTGTAGTGAGAGGATACTGCGTAGTGTATCATAGTGTAATTAATAGTCCCCCTCCAAAACCCATACACCCCCCCACCAGGAAAATATCAGGGGCAAAAAAAAAAAAGAAGCAAATGTGTGCAGCCTCTAGAATAACTTGAGGCTGAGAAGGGTAGATCATCACCTTGTGACATGAGGCGTCCTTGTAGTTTATGCATGTGTCTGCAGTTGTAAGATAAGGGCAAATGAAGGGATTGAGGGGGCTACTCAAGATTTTAGGAATCAGCTTCTGGTCTTCTGTCCAAAAATTTCAGGTTTGGGACAAAATCTGTATCATGGAACCTTGAGAGAGCAAATGACTAAGTGTGTTCTGTTAAAGTTGTTTGGTCAGAGGCTCCTACATGCATTGTTTAGGACTAGAATGGGTTTAGAGAGCAATATGGGAAATTGCAAGCTTCCTTGGTTGAATTATTTTTCCTGTTTCTGGTCTTCAAATAGCTTATGGTTCAAGCCCTTCATCATTTAGATAATTTTTCTTTGCCCCAAACTTTTTCTTTTGATTTCTGTATTTCATTTTTTGCTGCCTGCTTTTTCTTTCTTGCAGGATGGCAATACTGGGTTTTCCATAGGTGTGGCAAGAAAAGTAAATTCGTCCTTGGTGATTGGGCCTGGTGCAGGATACAACTTGGTGAGTTACCCACCTACCTGGCTATCCCATTTGGTCCAAGAAAGAAAATTCAATAGAAAATGAAAATGCATTCTTAGATGCATGTGTGTGTGTATATATATATATATATATATATAACAGTTATTTTTGTTTGGATCTTTTTTTCCTCCTCGTGAACTTGCAGAAATCGAACCCCTTGCCTGAAGAACACGTTCCAACCCCAACGTCAAGTAGTGGGGGATCGAAGAAGAAAAGTGCATTTCAAGAGAGAATTCGTGAAGAAAGGGCATCTTTTAGGGCTGTTTTTGACAAGAGACGACAGCGAATTGGCAGGCTCGACCTGGAGGACGAATAACCAACGCAAAAGAAGTTGTTCAAGATTATACCACTGGGGACTTAGTGAGGGCAACCGAGACTCTTTAACACGAGACTTAAAAGAGTCACCAACACTGTCACCTTTGCTTGGGCTACAGCAGCACCAGTGTTGCAAGAGAAGAGAGGTTATTTTGGAAATGTTTTTGGCTGTTCTAGTTGTGTGTCCTTGTAATTGTATTTGCTTGATAGATATTAAATAATTGTAAATTAGTTATGCTGTTCAAAGGAATCTTCAGCCCTGGTTTTTGGAGGAACATCTGTCGTTTTTGATATATTACATTGGTTTTAGGTATCAACGAGTCATTATTAAGTAATCAACTAATAGATTTATATGTAATCAGTTCTTAAATATTCATTTAAGCAAAAAAAAAAAAAAAAAAAAAACATAATTGAAGAGGTAGCTCAAGCAATTGAAGTACGCAACGTACATACTAAAGCTATAAATTTACAGAAAGATTAGGGCCAAATTCTGTATATTCTGAACAATAAAATTGCATGTATTTTAAGGTACTGAAGTCATTTAGGTACCTTGGCCCAAATGGGATTTTCTAGCAGGTTTATTGTGCTTTAATACCAGAAGATAAGATTATTATTTTAGTAAGTGGCTTGGATTTTCAAGACTGTTATTGGGGAAATCTTGATATAGATGATTCAATGAATGCTATGGTTAACTTTGTTGAAATATCTACTTTGCATTCTATGGATGCTCCACCAAAATTTAAGTCCCAATGCAAATTAGATCGTCAAAAGAAGAAGAAGCAAGCTAAGTCGACGTGATGGTTAGTTAGCTTGTGTGCTTTTGTTGCTTCCTTTTATTACGTTAGCTTTGTTGTGTTTGTTCGGGGTATGCTTGAGTTTATTTTGTGTAAATTCTTCTAATTTTGTGTGTAACGAGTCTGTTCAATTAGAAAAAAAATTATATGTTATTAATAACCATTAATGGTCAAATAAGGATGGCGGTTGTAATTGCAACTTAATTAAACAAATTTAGACCATTAATTCCCATCTTTTACTTGGATGCCACATATCCTAAGAGCAACTCTGAACCATTCGCCATGCATGCATGCATGCAAGCACGCACGCACGTACTCTTCTTCTTCTTCTTCTTCTTCATCGGCTTCTCCTTGTCTTTCTTCTTCCTTTTGGTTCCAAAATAATCAATCCCACAACCAGGCCATCATCGCCATTCAGAAAGACAACCCAACAAGCAATGTTAATTGATCCATACAAGCAACAGAACCAGATCAAAGACAAAAAGGGTGTCTCTCATCAATCGGCAAGGAGGAAGCATTCTAGGAAATCATCAGGATACAACAATGGCGTCTCTGTCCAACCAACCATCTAAGAAGGGCATGCAATCAACCGTGAAATTTGCCAGGCGCACTTCCAGCGGCCGATACGTGAGCCTCTCGCGAGATGACCTAGACGAGTCAGGCGAACTCTCCGGCGATTACTCCAACTACACCGTCCACATTCCGGCGACGCCAGACAACCAGCCGATGGAAACCTCCGTCGCTGCCAAGGCCGAAGAACAGTACGTTTCCAATTCGTTGTTCACCGGAGGGTTCAATAGCGTCACGCGTGCCCACCTCATGGACAAGGTGATCGAGTCGGAGGTGACTCACCCGCAAATGGCTGGCGCCAAGGGCTCTGCTTGTGCCATGCCGGCGTGCGACGGAAAGGCCATGAGAGACGAGAGAGGCGCTGACATTATCCCTTGCGATTGTCGGTTCAAGATTTGCCGGGATTGCTTTCTGGATGCCCAGAAGGAAACGGGGCTTTGTCCGGGGTGCAAGGAACCCTACAAATCTGCGGATTACGACGACGGCGATGACTTTCATGAGGTTAATTCTAGTGGAGCACTTTCGTTGCCGGGGCCGGGTGGTTCGAAAGGAGACCGTCAGAACATGTCGGTGATGAAGAGGGGCCAGGGTGGAGAGTTCGACCACAACAAGTGGTTGTTCGAGACCCAAGGAACCTACGGCTATGGCAATGCTTATTGGCCTCAAGATGACGACGGAGATGGAATACACGGCGGTGGAATGGTGGAATCAAACGATAAGCCATGGAAGCCGCTTAGCAGAGTATTACCCGTCCCGCATTCCATTCTTAGCCCTTACAGGTTGTTGATTGCGGTACGGCTGGTGGTTTTGGCTTTCTTCTTGACGTGGAGAGTGAAACATCCAAACGAGGATGCTATCTGGCTATGGTTGATGTCAATCGTTTGTGAAATTTGGTTTGGTTTTTCATGGATTCTAGACCAGATTCCTAAGCTTTGCCCCGTCAATCGTAGCACAGACCTGCAGGTGCTCCGTGAGAAATTCGATATGCCGTCACCGTCCAATCCCACCGGCCGCTCCGACCTTCCCGGAGTTGACATGTTCGTCTCCACCGCCGATCCCGAGAAAGAGCCCCCTTTGGTTACGGCTAACACCATCTTATCCATCTTGGCCGCTGATTACCCCGTGGAGAAGCTCGCTTGCTATATTTCTGATGACGGAGGTGCTCTCCTTACCTTCGAGGCCATGGCGGAGGCCGCCAGCTTTGCCGATCTCTGGGTCCCATTCTGTCGGAAGCACGACATTGAGCCCAGGAACCCAGAGAGCTATTTCACCACTAAGGGGGATCCGACCAAGAACAAGTCGCGGTCGGATTTTGTCAAGGATCGGAGAAGGGTAAAGAGGGAGTACGACGAGTTTAAGGTTAGGATAAATGGGTTGCCGGATTCTATCAGGCGGCGGTCGGACGCCTTCAATGCCAGGGAGGAGATGAAGATGTTGAAGCAGAAGAAGGAGAGTGGAGGCGACCCTTTGGAACCCATCAAGGTCCAAAAGGCAACTTGGATGGCCGACGGCACCCACTGGCCGGGAACCTGGGCCGTCCCGGCTAGGGACCACTCCAAAGGTGACCATGCTGGAATTCTGCAGGTTGTTAGAAAAGACGAACATTTTTTGTACTATTTTGAATGATCAAGAGTTGAACTCATAATCATCATCATATATGTATATATAAATCTATCTATTTCAAATTTGATCTGATTCTAATCTTAATTAATTGATACAGGTGATGTTGAAGCCGCCCAGCTGTGATCCGCTCATGGGCACCACCACCGACGACAGGATCCTCGACTTCACCGACGTCGACATTCGGCTGCCCATGTTTGTGTACATGTCTCGAGAGAAGCGACCGGGCTACGATCACAATAAGAAAGCCGGCGCCATGAACGCACTAGTCCGGTGCTCTGCCGTCTTGTCCAATGGGCCTTTCATGCTCAACCTGGACTGCGATCACTACATCTACAACTGCGAAGCAGTTCGGGAAGGGATGTGCTTCATGATGGACCGAGGCGGCGAAGATATCTGCTACATTCAGTTCCCGCAGAGATTCGAAGGGATTGATCCTTCTGATCGCTATGCTAATCACAACACCGTGTTCTTCGATGGAAACATGAGAGCTCTCGATGGTGTCCAGGTAATGTTCTTATCAAAACCCAACTCGATGTCGCCATGGTAATGTTCTTATCATATTGTGTGTGTGGTTGCTGCTTCAGGGGCCGGTTTATGTAGGAACTGGGACCATGTTCAGGCGCTTTGCTCTCTACGGATTCGATCCTCCGCAGCCCGACAAGCTCGGCCACCGCCCGGATTCGGAGACCCAGAACTTGACGGCCAGCGATTTCGATCCCGAACTAGACGTCTCTCTCCTCCCCAAGCGATTCGGCAACTCCACAATGCTATCCGAGTCCATTGCCGTGGCTGAGTTCCAAGGCCGACCACTGGCCGACCACCCCGCCGTCAAGTTCGGCCGCCCTCCCGGGGCTCTGAGGGAGCCACGCGAGCCACTTGACGCTGCAACGGTGGCCGAAGCTGTATCGGTGATCTCTTGCTGGTACGAGGACAAGACGGAGTGGGGTGATCGAGTCGGCTGGATCTACGGATCGGTAACCGAAGATGTGGTCACCGGCTACAGGATGCACAACCGTGGGTGGCGATCAGTTTACTGCATCACCAAGCGGGACGCCTTCCGGGGCTCTGCTCCGATCAACCTCACCGACCGGCTGCACCAGGTTCTCCGGTGGGCCACTGGGTCCGTTGAAATTTTCTTTTCCCGGAACAACGCCTTTCTGGCCTCCAAGAAACTGAAGGTTCTACAGCGGCTGGCTTATCTCAACGTCGGCATCTACCCCTTCACCTCCATTTTCCTTGTGGTCTACTGTTTTCTCCCGGCACTCTCCCTCATCTCCGGCCAATTCATCGTCCAAAGCCTCGACGTCCAGTTCCTCATCTACCTCCTAGTCATCACCTTGTGCCTCATCGGCCTCGCCATTCTAGAGGTCAAGTGGTCCGGTGTTGGGCTGGAGCAATGGTGGAGAAACGAGCAGTTCTGGCTGATATCAGGAACCAGCGCCCACTTGGCAGCTGTTGTTCAAGGACTTCTGAAGGTGATGGCCGGAATCGAGATCTCCTTCACCCTGACCTCAAAATCCGCCGGAGACGACAACGATGACATATTCGCGGAGCTGTACCTGGTGAAGTGGACGTCCCTGATGATTCCCCCGATAGTGATAGCGATGATGAACATAATCGCGATGGTAGTGGCCTTCTCCAGGACGGTGTACAGCACGGTGCCGCAGTGGAATAAGTTCATCGGAGGCGCGTTCTTCAGCTTCTGGGTTCTGGCTCATCTGTACCCATTCGCCAAGGGTTTGATGGGTCGAAGGGGGAAGACGCCGACCATCGTCTTCGTGTGGGCCGGTCTCATCGCCATTACGCTTTCCCTCCTCTGGATCGCCGTCAACCCACCAAAGCCGTCCACTGACGCCGCCACGGGAGCCTCTAGTTTTACATTCCCATGAACATTAGGATTAATTATAATTAATTTCTTCATCGGAGTTGCTGTAACAGTAATTAATTAACGTTAATTATGGAAGATTAATTAGGCACGTGTGTAATTCATCATCACATCATTATCCCACAATGTGTGTGTGTGTGTGAGATTAATTAATGCATGTTTAAGTGTCAATTTCTACTACTCACAAGAATAAATTCATCTTCAATGTGTTTCATGGTTTTATATTTTTTTCTATCTAATATTGTTAATATAATAAAAATATTTTTATATTTTCTGTCTTCTTTCTTTTATTCTTGTTCTCTATCCGACCGACGAATTAGTTGAAATTTGATAATTTAGACATATCTTTCTCCCCTTGCCATGTACAACAACTCAAAGTGAAAGAGAGAGATAGACTTTCGTATTCTTAACTAGTTCACCATACGAGAAAAATAGATGGAGAGTGTGATGGGTATTTCCCACACCACTTCTTATAGACTAGACATGATCTAGCAGGTTGACGCAATCGCCAGAAACCCAAGGCCAAGCTCGTCAGAACAAAGTCACATGTCACTGAGACTCGAGCTCAGCGTAACCAAGCGAGCTCCCAGCGATGTTGGCCTAACTGTTCAGCTCGCATAACAGGAAGACCACGGGACAACCAGAGAACAATCGTGGACCGGACATTATTCTAGTTGGGTCGTCCGAGCCCGACTTGGCCTTACCCTTTCGGCCCACCTCTCAGCCCCTCTCCTGGCCCATGCTTGTCCCATCCTGGCCCTATATCGGGCTGTAGCGACATCATTACAGCCTCTTCGGGGTATCCATGCGCCCGCCTCAGATCCCATCCTCATTAATGACAGATCTCATCCTTATTAATGGAGGATTATTAATGGTGGATCCCATCCATATTAGTGAGGGTCCTATCGACACCATGCGACCACCTGGGTACCTTCACTAGCACTAGATATTCAGTCTCATCACCTGCAAACGCACGACGCATATAAAGAGGAGGATATTTCTTTTTCTTATATGAGCCAGCTCTGGAGAGAGTAGAATGTATGTTTTTTCCTCTGACCTACTGATACACGACCTTGACCTTACTCTCTCATTGACTGGAGCATCAGAGTGCTTGCAGGTGTCGGTCGTCGGAACATTGACGGAACCACATAAAATTCCTTAGTGTGCCTTCTCTTATTCCTTTTCGGGTTCATTTTCTCAGAGTGAGCAAACAAATCATAGTCGACCAATTCCCAACGTTGATAGAGAAAAAATGTGATGGCATTCTCATCTCATTTAAAATTTTTAACATTTGTAAAGTAATAACTAGGGAAAATGTAACTATAGTTGTAAAGTGAAGGGAAATCACTTTATTTTTCAAATGTTAAGGGTGCTCTTGTTTTTTTTTTTTTTAGGGTTAATGGTGAAAATAATTCAATTCTTTTTGCGAATTTGTAATTTTATTTTATCCTTTTAATTTTGACAATTAGGTTTAAATTATTTCTGTTGTGCCAAAGAAATTGGAAAAGTTTAAAGAAACTTTTTGGCAAAGCTCGCGGCAGTGTGCCGCGAGCTCGCAGCAATATGCCGCTAGCTTACGGCACATTACCGCAAGCACAGGAAGCTCGCGGTAATGAGCCGCGAGCTTACGGAGCCTAGCGCGTGGCTCGCGGCTATTGTTTTGCTGAGTCGTGAGTCACCAAGCACGGGCTTGCGGGAGTGAGGTGTGCCGCGAGCTCGCGGCAAGGCGATGTGCCGCGGGTTCGCGGCACATTGCCACAAGCTTGTTTGCGGCAGAACCATTGCCGCACGCGCCGCCAGAGGACCTTGCAGCCAGCGCGGCCTGGCGGAAAGCTCAAGGGCCTCGTGGCAACGTACGTCTTCCAAAAAAACCAAGAGCCCCACTCGGAAAATGTTACGTGTCCACACCAGCCACCCTTGAAAATCGGGCCCTATAAGTATCTAGCTACAAGACAGTGAACATGACTTCCAACTTTGGTAAAATCTGGACATTTTGAATACACTTTTACTATTTCCTTTATGGTGAACAATTTCATTGGGATTCGGGACTTGACTTTAGCATTAGAGGGTCTTCGCGGGGAAGATTCTCGCGAGTCTTCTGACCCATTTTCTCAGCATTAACAGGGTCGAATTCTTGTGGCGAGCTTAGCGGCGAAGGTAAAGTCTTGCGGTGAATCTAGTGGCGAAGGCCAAGCCTAGTGGCGAAGCTCGTGGCAAAGCTTTGTGGCGAAGCTTGTGGCGAAACTAGTGGCAAAACTTGTGGCGAAGCTAGTGGCGAAAACTTGTGACGAAACCTTGTAGCGAAGCTTGTGGCGAAGCTAGTGGCGAATCTAGTGGCGAAAGCTTGTGGCGAAACTAGTGGCGAAGTCTTGTGGCGAAGCTAGTGGCGAAAGCTTGTGGTGAAGCTAGTGGCGAAACTTGTGGCAAAACTAGTGGCGAAAGCTTGTGACAAAGCTAGTGGCGAATCCTTGTGGCGAAACTAGTGGCAAAAACTTGTGGCAAAGCTGGTGGCAAGAGCTAGTGGCGAATCCTTACTGCGAGCATACTAGCGGCAATTTCTCTTGAGGTGACATCTCTTACGACAACCCAACTTCACTCGACACCAAGCTCTAGTGGATCCCACATCACAAATTTTAATTGTTGTATTTTGGCAACAACAATTTGGCGTCGTTTGTGGGAAATCGCAACAAAAAGCCAATCTTAACACGAGATGCCGAGAGGGACAAGATCAACTGGTTTGGCAAACCAGCCTAACCCTACCCGGAGGAGCGCTCACACAAGGATATGAGACCCCAGCCAAGTACACCCTATAGTACTTGGACCTTTGGAAGATCATCTAGACAATGAGGTGCGCTCGGAAAACATTCCAATGCTCGAAGGCAATCAGGCTACCGGATTTGGGGGTTTGGAGCACTCGGAATAGGGGGAGATACACCCCGTCAGATGGGGGAGACAGGCGATCAGACAAGGGAGGCAGGTCCCGCCCCCAATACCGGCAAAACAAGAACAACACTCCCCGGGATAGTCCTCGATTCCTTGAAGGAACCCAGCGGCGACATCGGTGCCCCCGGAACCGTCTAGAATAGCCCCTCCCACGGTCCAACTGTTGGATTATGAGCTGTTGCGGAAGAATTTTGAAGAACTAAAACACTAGAATGATGAGTTAAGGACAAACAATGAGGAGAGCATGAAAAGATTACAAGGGATTACTGCTCTTTTGCATGAATTGATGCCGGACATCCATATTCCCCGCATGGGACAAATAGGGGCAGGGGGAGAACACTGGAGATCCCAAAACAACCCCCTAAGGACCCCAAGACAAGGGATAAGAATTGGGACTCCTAGGCTTAATGACCCAGTCCGGGAAACAACAAACCCAAGGGAAAATCACGACAGGAGGCCAGGGAAAGCCCCTATGCACAAAGAAACCGCAGAAAGCACCTACTCAAGAGCTCTTTGCGTCCCGTCTCCACACAGGAACGAAACAGAAAAAGAAACACTCAGAGCGTCTGACGTCAAACGCCTCATAGAAGAAGTGCTAGAGTAGAAAGAAGTTGTGATGACGCCAAGGGAAATCCTTACAAAAGGTTTTCCTCTATCCAAGGAACTCCAGAAGCAACCGGTGCAACCAGGGTTCAAGCTGCATCAACTTTTAGTGTACCTGGGAAAGGAGGATCCTGTGAAGCATGTATAACACTTTGTGGTGATGGTTGTGTTGCATGGATGGGACGAAGTCAATAGGTGCCGAGCCTTCCCACTCTCCTTGGCAGGACAGACTCAACAATGGTTCACAGACTTACCAGCTGGACATATCCAGTCATTCGAACAGCTAAAAAAGAATTTCTAGAAGCATTCTCTGCCTATGTCCCGAAGAAGAAGAGCACCATGTATTTAATGAGCTTGCAACAAAGGCCCAATGAGTCCCTAAAGTAATACACTGAGCGGTTCAGAGCGACCATGCAGGAAGTAAGGGACCTCCCGGTAGGTTTGGAAGCCTCGGCCTTGCTTAACGGAACCATATATGCCCCGCTCAGAAGATCTCTAGCATGTTCTGAGCCAGATTCAATGACCGAACTGTTCTCCCGGGCAGAGCAATTTATTGTTCAATTGGAAATCCTTGAAGCTTGGGAAGGAAAAAGAAAAGGAAGGCAAAACGACATTGGGCCAGATCGGGCTATAAAGGTACAAAGGAGAGATGAGCCCCCAAAGATGCAATTTTGGAGCTTTACCCCCCTCACTGAGCCAAGAGCTGCAATCCTCTCATCCATTGCCCATACAAGACTCATTAAATTTCCCCCACATTCCAGCCAGCCTCTAGGCAAGAACATGGATGCTTTTTGCAAATTTCACGAGTCCACGGGGCACACTATAGAGCAGTGCAGGGAGTTACGCAACCAGATTGAACAACTTATCAGGGAAGAGAAGCTTGACTGGTTTATATTGGATAAGCCAAAAAATTAACAGAATATGGGAGATAGGTCTAGGAGGGATAATCAGAGGAGGCCCCCCCGTCCTAAGTATGATGCCGTAAACAGAAGGGAAAACCAGCAGCCCCGACAGAGGGAAGGAGGAAGAAACAATCAGAAGGGGGAAGAGGCAGGACCAAGCACCGGAGAAAATGAAATGAGCTCATTATGGAAAAAATACACATGATCTCAGGAGGAGAAAATTTAGCAGGCAATTCCTCTTCTGCCAAAAAGGCATATGCGCGACAGGCGCTGCACGTAAACTCGGTGGCTAAGATTCAAGAAGACGAAGATCCTATTATTTTCACACCTGAAGACCAGGGGGATGTGCTGCTACCTCACGATGATCCTTTGGTTATCTCTGCCGTCATTGCTAAGCACCCCATTGAAAGTATACTAGTAGATAATGGAAGCTCTGTTAATCTGTTGTACTGGAACTGTTTCGAAAAGATGCATGTTGCCCATGATCGGTTAAAGACGATCACTTTGCCCCTGTACAGTTTCACAGGAGAGGCGGTGCCAGTGGTCGGATCGGTGCGGTTGCCCATTACACTAGGAGACTACCCTCAAGTGATCACTCGGCAGGTTAATTTCATGGTAGTCAAGATCTTTTCTCCTGCCTACAACGTGATCCTGGGACATTCTCTCATTAATGCTATGAGAGCCGCCATTTCTCCGGGATATTTGTTAATGAAATTCCCTACGCCCAGGGGGTGGGCCAAGTAAGAGGTAATCAGAAACAAGTCAGAGTGTGTTACGTGAGCTCTAAAAAAGGCACCAAGGGGAAAGAGAAAACAGCGACCAAAGAGACTTTAATGATCAGCCAACAAACTCTTGAAGCTAACAAACCTCATCCAATGGAAACACTTGAAGCCAACCTTCTAAACCCCGGTGATAACGAAAGACAAGTGTGCGGGGGGGGGGGGGGGGGGAGCCAACTAAAAGGTTCGGAAAAAGAGGAGATCATTAGATGCCTACGGTCCTACGCAGACATATTTGCTTGGACGCCTGCCGACATGCTTGGAATTAGTCCAGAGATCATATCTCACCGATTGAATGTCTGTCTGGGGGCTCGGCCAATCAAGCAGAAGAAAAAACACCTCGCCCAAGAGAGATTGAGGTACCTGGAAGAAGAAGTAGACAAACTCCTCGATGCGGGATTCATTAAGGAGGTCTAATATCCTGAATGGCTAGCCAATGTTGTGATGGTACCCAAGGCCAATGGGAAATGGAGGGTATGCATCGATTTTACCAATCTAAATAAGGCTTGCCCAAAGGACTCCTACCCGCTCCCTCTGATAGACAGGCTAGTCGATGACACCTCCAGATATGCTGTGTTGAGCTTTCTGGATGCCTTCTCGGGTTACCACCAGATCAGTATGTATCCACCTGACGTTGAGAAAACAACATTCATCATAGAAAATGGGACGTACTGTTATCAAGTGATGCTTTTCAGATTAAAGAACGCAGGAGCCACGTATCAAATGATGGTTAACAAGGTATTCAAAGACCTGCTGGGGGAGGTAATGGAGGCTTACGTAGACGACATGATAGTTAAAAGCAAGCAGGGCGAATCACACGCCATACAACTTGAGAAAGTTTTTGCCGTGTTTAGGAAGAATAATATGCACTTGAATCCCGACAAATACGCGTTTGGGGTGAAATCTAGAAAATTCTTAGGATACATAATTATCCACAGAGGAATAGAGGCTAACCCAGAAAAGGTGTAAGCAGTAATCAACATGGAGTCCCCCACCTCAATGAAGAAGGTTCAGAGTCTGACAGGTCGTTTAACGGCTTTGGGCAGATTTCTCTCTAAGTATGCTGAACGCAGCCTCCCTTTCTTCAAGGCCTTAAAAGGAGGCAAGAACTTCCAATGGACCCTTGAGTGTGAGAAAGCCTTTCAAGAATTGAAAGAGTACTTAAAAGAAATTCCCCTGTTGACCCGACCAGAAATCAGAGAAAAGCTATACTTGTATTTGGGAGTTAGCTATCAGGCGGTAAGCGTAGTTCTTGTCAGGCATTTCAGACAGGTTGACAGCCCGGTCTATTATGTGAGCAAGGTATTGCAAGGGGTAGAGATGCGATACTCTTACGCGGAGAAAATTGCCTTGGCATTGGTGGCGGTAGCTAGAAAGTTAAGACCCTACTTCCAGGCCCATGCCGTGGCAGTATTGACAGATCAACCATTGAGACAGATTCTACAGAAACTCGAATGTTCAGGAAGACTGACTAAATGGGCCATTGAACTCAGTGAGTATAATATTAGCTTCGAGCCAAGAAAGGTGATAAAAGGACAAGCATTGGCAGATTTCATAGTCGAATGCACTCACCCGCCCGCAACGGAAGAAACTCACAATAACGAATGGATGTTGTTCGTCGATGGGGCCTCAAATGCCAAAGGGAGTGGGGTAGGGGTAATGTTGATTTCTCCAGAACAGGAAATCTTGGAATACTCGCTTTGCTTCACCTTCCCCAGTACAAATAACGTAGCAGAATACAAAGCTTTGCTTGCTGGAATGACATTAGCAGAAAGACTAGAGGTAAAACTTGACGGCCCATTGCGACTCTCAGCTGGTGGTACAACAGTTTCAAGGTACCTACGAAGCGAGGGAGCCGGTGTTGGCCCGTTACCTGCAGAACGTGAAAGAACTCGCCCATAGGTTCGGACATTTCGAGCTGATTCAGATTAATAGGTCCCTCAACCAGTACGTAGATGCACTGTCAAAATTAGCCTCTGCCCGAGACACCCCCGGATGCCTAATCCACATGGAAGTCCTCCAACCGCCTAGTGTAGGAGAGGAAGACATCGCGGTGCATTGCATTACAGAGATCGAAGATTGGAGAAGCCCAATACTGAAATATTTGCTTGGTCAAGAACTGCCAGTAACCCTCGCAGAACCAAGGAGATTAAAAATTAGCGCAGCCCGTTTCACAATAATTGGCCAGAAATTATACAAAAGAGGGTACTCCATACCGTTGTTAAAATGTCTTGGGCTAGGGGAAGCACAAGAGGCACTGGAAGAGGTGCATGAGGGGGACTGTGGTGAATACCTCGGAGGAAGGGCATTAGCTGGGAAAATCCTGCGAGCTGGTTTCTTTTGGCCCACAATACGGCAAGACGCCGCCACGAAAGTTCGAACCTGTGACAAGTGCCAGAAACATGCTCCCCTGACAGTAAAGCCTCCGGCCCCCATCCAGCCGATATTCCAACCTCTGCCGTTCGCGTAATGGGGTTTAGACATACTGGGGCCATTCCCAATGGCATCCGCTTAACAAAAATTCTTGCTGATAGCTACAGATTACTTCACAAAGTGGGTAGAAGCTGAACCTCTAGCAACCATCACGGAAAAGAAAGTGGAAGGGATGGTATGGAAAGACATTATTTGTCGTTTCAGCGTGCCCCGTATACTCAATACAGATCATGGAACACAATTTGACTCAGATGCGTTCAGAGCTTTTTGTCATCGGTGGGGAATCAATCTAAGAATGGCATCCGTAGCATACCCCCAAGCGAACGAACAAGCTGAAGCAAGCAACAAGACCATACTACACGGCTTAAAGACCCGATTAGAGAAGGTAAAAGGTGGATGGGCCGATGAGCTCCCCAGCATCTTGTGGGCATATCGCACAACTAGTCGGGTACCCACCGGGGAAACACCTTTCAGCTTGGCATATGGAATTGACACACTCATCCCTGTGGAAGTAGACCTTGGCTCACCTCGAGTCATGGCCTTCAGGGAAGAAGGTAATTCAGATCGTCTACGGGAGAACGTGGACCTGTTAAATGAATTGAGGGAAAAGGCCGACAATTGGCAGCTTATCAGAGAAGAGTCTCCAACTACTACAATGAGAGGGTTCGCCCTCGCAAACTTGAAGACGGAGATCTGGTACTCAGGAAGACAACCATCACCAATGCTCTTAGAGAGGAATGGAAACTCAGACCTAATTGGGAAGGACCTTACAGAATTCGAAAAATGTTGGGACCTAACATGTGCATACTGTAGACGCTACAAGGCGAGACAATAAGCAAAACTTGGAACACCATGTACCTCAAAAGATAATTCCCGGCCCTACCGGCCATGAACTCCAGTGAAGAAGGTGAAGCACCAGAGACAGGACCAAGCCCGTCACCAGAGGCGTTGCCCGATCCAGCTGAGGGTCGGGATTCTTTCTAACTTTTCATTGTAATAATACTCCCCAAACGAATAAAAGAATATACCCCCTGTATTCCCGTGGAGTAGGTAAAACTATAAGCCGAACCACGTAAAATCTCTGTGTGCCCGACTGTTTGTGTGTCATGGAATGTAATGCAGGTACAACGTCTTAAGCACCGCCCGCTCCCAAAGGCCAAGTCACCTAGTCGTAATCTAGTGTCAATGACCGCGAGCTGGCCCGGGATCGCCAGAAAATCCGATGCTTATGCCCGCAGACTCACCCGGATCCCTCGTTAGAGTTCAGTGCTATGCCTTTTTGGCTAGACTTGACTCCGTGGTTGATTCGGTGCTTAGGTCTCCCGGTAAACTCGGATGTCTGGTAGGAATCCCGCGCTGGATCACGGGCCAAACCCGGATTCCCTAAGGTAGACCGACCCTGGGAAGGCAAAAAAAAAAAAAAAAGAAGAAGAGAAAGGCCATTCCGGCATGATTCTTCTTACCAGAGTTGAGTCGCCCAGTTGCAATCTGGTGCCAATGACCACGAATTGGCTCGGGATCGCCAGAAAATCCGATGCCTATGCCCGCAGACTCACCCGGATCCCTCGTTTGAGTTCGGTGCTATGCTTTTTTGGCTAGACCCAACTCCTTGGTTGATTTGGCGCCTAGGTCTCCCGGCAAACTCGAATGTCTGGTTGGAATCTCGTGTTAGATCACTGGTCAAACCAAGATTCCCTGAGGTGGACCAATCTTGAAAGACAGAGACGGAGGACACAACAGCAAATGTGCTACGATCCATCCCGGGATCACCAAATGCCTGGTCGCCTAGAGACAATTTGGTGCTTATGACCCCGGGTTGACATAGTTTCTTCAAGTATTCCGACACCGATGCCTGCAGGCTCACATGGATCCCTCGTTTGAGTCCGGTATATGCCCCTAAGCTAGACTCGACTCCTTAATTGATCCGGTGCCTAGGCCTCATGGCAAACTCGGATGCCTGATAAGGATCATGTATCGGACCCGGGGTCAAACCTAAATTGCCTATGGAAGACGAATCCGTAAGAGAAAAGACAGGTGCCCCCAAGAAGGCTCCCCACAATTCTTGTAATCTATGATTCGTAAACATGGAACATGAGAAAGAACAAGGCACGTCCCGACACAAGAATAATCGAAGAAAAATTTAAAAACGCCGTGACAAGAGGATAGGTGCAAAAGATACTGGAAGGAAATATATATATATGTATATAATAAGCGATAACAGCCCATGTCTAAACATGACAAACAAGCACACCTAAGCTTTCGTACATAAGATTAGTGGCCCAAAAGTTCAACATCCATAAAAAATGGGGCCACCATTTTACATAACTGAGATGGGAATTCAATAAAATAAAAAAAATAGTAATAAAAAAAATGGGCAAAAGCATGGCCTAATCATCTCTGTGAGAATGGAGGTGCTCCAACTCTGGAGGAAGCAGACTCAGGGGGGCGCCATCAGGTTCATCCAACCTATGCCTAATCGTTTACAAAGCCTCTATAATCCAGGAAGTATCCTCCAGATTAGGTACATAAGGACTCCACGGACCAGACAGGTTGGCCAGGTCATCTGTCAAGGCTACCCTTATATACTCATCGGGGTCACATGAGTTAGGTTCATACTTCCGCCAGTCAGGAGGATCAAGTGAAGTTGTTTCTAAAAACACCATTTCAGGAAATGACTCCCTAGGACGCCGGGACTCCAGGAGACTACGACCAAGGTAAAAGCCTAGCTTGGAGAAGCAGCTGGTGTAGGCTTCCTTTCGTTGAAAGCAATCATTAGAAAGCCGATACTCTTTCACCGCCTCTCGAGCGGCCTCATTGATCTCTCGATGCCTGCTTTCACCAAGACTAGATATCTCTTGACGAGCCTGCGCCACCTGATCCTCGGAGTTGGTGAGAGACCTTCGAAGTTGAACAATCTCCTCCCGAGCACTAGAAAATGAAGACGTCATATTTTTGTACGCTTGGCCTTGCTCCACGGATTTCTCCTTCCATTTTTGGGCTTCTGATTCTACTGATTAGCACCTTGTAGTGAGACCCTGAAGTTGGGTTTGGAGGCCTTCGACTTGCATGTGAAGGTTCGAACTGTCAAACTCCAAGTACCGGATATTCATGTTCAGTACTTGTTTTTCCTTACTCCATTGCCAAGACTTGTTCATCCACTGAGCGATCTCTGCCTCAGCTTTTGCAATGCGCACCTGATTCATCGCGTTTGCCACCACGGCTCCTTGAGCACCCTGCCATAAGGAAATTTAAATAGGCAACCCTCAAAAAAAAAAAAAAAAAGAGAGGAGGGGGGCTTACAATGGCCAAGTGGCGTTCGAAATCATCTATGTCATCAGGGGGTTCCGAAAATAGCGGTCCTCATCTCAAGGAAGAATGATGGAATATAATAAGCGTGCCCCAACCCCGCTGACTGCACTCTCACCCTGCAATTAAAACACAATAAAAACAAATCATAATAAAACTTTTATATTTTTTTTATTTTAGTGAGAG
Source organism: Diospyros lotus (assembly GCF_014633365.1). Classification (NCBI taxonomy): domain Eukaryota; kingdom Viridiplantae; phylum Streptophyta; class Magnoliopsida; order Ericales; family Ebenaceae; genus Diospyros; species Diospyros lotus. The sequence continues at coordinate 35,391,585 of NC_068351.1, read as the reverse complement.
GTTTATACTCGCCAGTGTACGAGTGCAGTTGTAGTCCAAATTTAAATTTATATTTTCTAGATGAATCCAGGTCGTCCACTGAGAGATTTATTTATGGCAAAAGAAAAAGAATGTCACACACACGCACACGCATTTGGACAAATTGACAACAAGATTTTTTATGGTTTTGTTTTTAGACAACAGATACTAGAAAATAAAGTAAGGCAAAAATTGAAATAAACATTAAACGTAAAAATATGAATTTGGATAGTGCTTGAGTTAAGACAATTTCAGTACCAACCCGTTGATTCCCAAATTTTAGCATATAAGATTAGCAACATTAATTTAATTTCAGATATGAGGGTTTGTTATTAAATGCAATTAGAGATGATGATAGTTCTAGGTTAAGCAATCCCCATACATGATATGCGGGATTCTAATTTAAGCAACTACCATAAATCCAATTACAATTAATATACAAAACAACTAAATTAATCATCCGGGTTTGGGTATGATAGCGTTTCCAGTTCTAGTAACTCTCATACATGGCATGAAAGCTCTAAGTTAGGCTTACGCTCCAATCCAAACCTAGTGATTTTTTAATAATTAATACACACTCATACTGAAATTTAAATTAATGTTACTTATTTAAAGCGCAGCTTTCTTTGGGAATCATTGGCATTGGACACTGTCCTTGCCTTAACCCAAGATTAGATTTAACTACTCATTTTTATTTGAAAGTTAATTGACAGAAATTTAAATGACGTAATTTAAATAACAGAATTTAAATGACAAGAAATTTAAAAGCATAAACTAACCGGCCATTTAGGCGGTGGATAATTAAATGACAAGAATTAAAATTGCAGAAATTTAAAGGCATAAACTAACCGGCCATTTAGGCGGTGAATAATTAAATGACAAGAATTAAAATTGCAGAAATTTAAAGGCACAAATTAACCGGCCATTTAGGCGGTGAATAATAAAGTAATAATAAATGACATAAGAATTTAAAAGAAGAAAGAAAAAAAAGTAAGATTATAAGAGAAAGTACTAAAGAAAATGAGAAAGAACAAGAACAATTCTCAAAGAGAGAATTATAAGGAAACAACTAAACTTTTATTCAAGAATAATAATCACACTTACAAATGCAATCAAGTGAGCTATTTATAGGCCACAAGATGCAATACAAACCACACAATTTCAATTATTCAATTAGACATAATTATATCTAATGGGCACTCACACACTTAAAGTTAAATGGATTTTAGCTATAATACACACCTAATATTAAATGGATTTTAGCTAAAATACATACCTAATAAAGCACTCATAAAGTTAAATGGATTTTAGCTATAACATCCATCTAATAGTTAAATGGATTTTAGCTAAAAAACACACCTAATAAAGCTCTCACATAAAAAATAAAAATAGATTTCTATAAATTGGTTTTTAATCTTCATTAGGATTAAAAATAATCCTTGGGCCTTCTCAAAATAATATTTTCCATGGGTTGTTCAAATTGGGCCTTAATTCTTCATGGGCTTGAATTCTTCATGGACTTGATTTCTTCATGGATTTGATTTCTTCATGGACTTTAATTTTTCATGGGCTTGATTTCTTCATGGATTTGAATTCTTCATGGACTTTAAGTCTTCATGGGCTTTAAGTCTTCATGGGCTTGAATTCTTCATGCCTAAAAAAAAAAAAAATAATAATAATTTAATGTTATTAATAAATTATATATTATATATATGTATTACACATGGCACATATATATATTAGATTATATTATATATATATATATTACATGCATGCATATAATGATGTATATGTATTATATATAATTTTATATATTATTATTATTATTATTAAATTTTACTTTAAAATTTCATTTCATTCATTTTTCAATTTAAACTTGCATATAACCATAAAATATATATTAATATCTAATTTAAACCATTTTTAAGATCAAAAGAAGGGTATAATTATAACAAAATTTTTACAAAATTAACCACTAATCATACCCCCCAACTTAAACATTGCTAGTCCCTTAGCAATCAGATTATACACATGCCAAGCTTTAATAACTGTATGAATGTAAAAATTTTAAATTCGAAACCGAAATGCATAAAATTGAATAAATAATTTAGCATTCTAAATCAGATTTTTGGTTAAAGGTCATATAATCTCAGGAATGGAAATTAGGATAACCAACACACAGACTTATTCCCTCGAAGTTTTGACTTCAAATCTTACTATGGATTTTCTCTCCAATAAAAAGGATTCCTCAGGTGTACACACAAGGGGGTGCACCGTTATAAGAGTAAATGCAGAACAAGTTCAAAACTCGGTGCTATCCCAAATACAAGGAACGTATTTTCATGAAAGAACAGGGAAATTGACATAGCTTCATGATTGGAATAATGCTCTAGACGAGTAACTTCTGAATTTAAACATGATTCCCTACTCCAAACTCGAATTCTGAGATCACATGATTTATAGCATCAACAGGGACCAGACTGGTTGTAATGGGGCTATAAGGTTAATACGAGTTGTCAAAGAAAATGTAGAGTGTGCAAAGGGTGTGTCGGGATTTTTTTTTTTTTTTTTTTTTTTTTTTTTAGCATTTATTTTGAAACAGTTATGCTGAATAGCTAAGAGAATTTGCCCTTTTTCTTTTTCTTCTTTTTTTTTTTCTCTTTTTTTTTTCTTTTTCTCTTTAAATATGAAAATAGAAAGACAGATTAATTCCCAAAATCACACCAAGTTGGATAAAATTCATATGGTTGAGAGTAACGAAAGAAATTGTACTACAAATGGCTCAAATGGGATAGCAAGGGAGGTTAATTTAAAGAAAGAAAAAGGTTTAATAGGCTCAAACTGAAAGAAATTGATCCCCCTATCATGGTTCTCAGTCATCTAAGTCAAAGTTTGAAACCAGTCAAATTCATCCGCTATCATACTAGACATTCAAAGCGAATTGATATTTTGAAGCCATTGAAAAGATAAGATAAACAAGAGAGCATATTTAGAGTAAGTGTTATTTCACTCAGAATTAATGGTTATTAGGCTCAAACACTTACTTGGGTAATAGTCTCCACTTCTGTTGAGGGATCATACAATGTACTAATCAGCTAATTACTGTTACCTTTGACTTTATGACCGATAACCAATTTTTAAATTTTGAATCCCCGATGAATGCAAATTACTTATTCTAATGCATATACGTTTTCAAATAAGAAATCAATACATCCATGTTTCGTATTGCAAACTTAACCAGCTATCAGTGCATAACCTCAAAACTTTAGGAATAGCATTATTTAAAACACATTTTTTTTTTTTAATAAGAGCAGATAAAGATAATCAATTCACACAAGACAACAAACTAGCAATAGCAAACTCACAGTTAAATATGAACCAAATAATTCATGAATAGACCTTACACCCCCCAACTTGAATTGCAGTAATAAATCAGGGTTGTTAGGAATACCTGTAACTCCACAAGTCCATAGATTTGCTGTGAACTGCTAAAACTTAAACAACAAATGAGCACACCATATATATATATTTATATTTTCACACCAAAATAAAAATTCCATGCAAGTCATAAGATAAGCAAAATGCGTCTCAAGAGTACAAAAAGTACTCCTTACTCAGCCACCTTATCATAGACTTTGCTAACAACATTCCACAGTTTTGTTTTTTTGTTTTTTTTTTTTTGTTTTGTTTTTTTTTTTAAAGAACACAACCAAGAAAAATCCTGCAAGGTGTACAATAACTAGATGCGTCTCAAGAGTACAAAAAGTACTCCTTACTCAGCCATCTTAATAAAGAGCATTTCTCACAGTGATAAATCTAAATTAATCGGACCCCTTTGGCGCTTGTTACTAATTGCCTTAGACCAGTCTATCCGAGGCTCATGAGGATCGTACTGTAGAACATAAGCATGTAATTTCTCTAGCAGCTTATCAATGGTGGATGCAGAAATGAGAATCTTTCTTGCTGAACGAGAAATGAACTGTTGGTCCACAGCCTGATCAAGAAAAGAGAGTAACCCATCGAAAAAATGGTTAACATTTAAAAGTCCAATGGGTTTGGTATGGAGATTACTCTTGGCCCAGGAGATTATACAAAAGATTTCTTCAAGTGTTCCAAAACCTCCTGGTAAAGCAATGAAGGCATCTGACTGATAAATCTTACAAGCCATGCGCTCAGACATAGAAGTCGTTTCTATAAGTTGACCGCGTGTAATCCCGGAAATATGTGGTTCAGCTAAAGGGATTGGCATTACACCTACCACAGATGAATTTCCAAGATGTACAGCTTGTGAAACATAACCATTCAATCCACGACTCCCCCCCCCCATATACCAAATTAATTTTTTTCTCTCCTAATTTTTTACCAAGTTCGCTCGCTGCAAGTGCGTAACAAATATCGCTCCCAAGTTGAGAGCCACAAAGTACGCATATGGTATTGATTCGACGAACTAACTGGCCTTCCATGTTTGTTCCTTTTGTATGTCCTGAAAAGAAGTTTGGCGATCAAAAGTAGCTATACAACAATTCAACAAGAAATAAATACAAACAAAAATCATGCGTATGTATAAGTAGTTGTGATTGTGGCTCACATCTTCCTCTGGTTTTACGTCCAGAAACGGCTTAAACACTTTCTATGAAGCGGGGATAAGCTTCCCATCCAATTTTCTTATAGATTGGCAAACATGGTCGTTTTTAGTCAGATTCCCAAGACTATAGCGTTGGTGGTCACTTCTGAACTGGGTCCATAAAGCAAGAAGTTCTCTTTGCACTATTCCACATGGATGCGTCTCAAGAGTCAATCGGATATCATCCAGAGACTCCTTACTCAATCCATCCTTTATGAAACTAATTTTATCTTCTCGATTTATGGACGTAAACCCCACAGATTTGCATCGTGTGTTACAGGTCCATCGAGCACATTTGTAACAACCATTCACTCTTTTCGCTCTTCTTTTCTTCGCAAAACTACTCTTCCCTAAGCCTGGAAAATGCTTAAAACTAGGTGAAGTTTCACCAGCTAATCGAACTTTTGCTTCGATCAGCCAACGAATATCTTCAGGGATGTTATTAAGCATCAACAACCTAAGTCTTTCACACCTAGCAACATAAATTTTTTTCAAATCATTCTGCGGGAGAGATGGATAGTACTTGTGAATTTTTGAGAGATAAAGATCCATTTTTTTTTTTTAAAAAAAAAAAATTATACTAAGAAGAAAGTAAAGAACTATAAACTTTACAAAAGGGATGAGAGTACCTGATCGGAGAATAACACAAAGGAGAGAAGATTGAGCTCAAGAGGGGTGACTTGCCTCATACAGATATGGAGTCTCTTATAGAGCAATGGGCATCACTATTCTACACTCGACTCGAGGCATGCCATAATTGCACCGTCAGACTTGACGTCGTTTAGCGTCTCATTTTTCAACATTTGGCAGTGTGCCTTTTTTTTTTTTCAACGCTCGGCGCCTCTGTTTTCAACATTTGGCAGTGTGCCTTCTTTCTTTATAGGGCAGTGTGATTGCACTGCCCAAGAAAAGATGGCTACCACCAGCGTCAATTCTGTCTCTCTCAATTCAATTTTTTTTTTAATTAATTTTGTTTTAATTTTTTTTTTTTGTTTTTTTTTTTTTTTAGGTAAAATTTTGTAGACACCTTACCCCCCAACTTAAATTGCGTATTGTCCTCAATTGGCAATAAAAGGATAGAAGATAGGCATACCTGGCGGTCTTCAATACATAAACTCGTATGGAGAAATTTTATTTAGACGATTTTATCAAGAGATGCTTATTCTTTCTTTTTTTTTTTTATTTATTTTTTTCTTTTTGTTTTTGCCTTAATCTCCCCGGCAACGGCGCCAAAATTTGACTGCACTCTCACCCTGCAATTAAAACACAATAAAAACAAATCATAATAAAACTTTTATATTTTTTTTATTTTAGTGAGAGGTTTATACTCGCCAGTGTACGAGTGCAGTTGTAGTCCAAATTTAAATTTATATTTTCTAGATGAATCCAGGTCGTCCACTGAGAGATTTATTTATGGCAAAAGAAAAAGAATGTCACACACACGCACACGCATTTGGACAAATTGACAACAAGATTTTTTATGGTTTTGTTTTTAGACAACAGATACTAGAAAATAAAGTAAGGCAAAAATTGAAATAAACATTAAACGTAAAAATATGAATTTGGATAGTGCTTGAGTTAAGACAATTTCAGTACCAACCCGTTGATTCCCAAATTTTAGCATATAAGATTAGCAACATTAATTTAATTTCAGATATGAGGGTTTGTTATTAAATGCAATTAGAGATGATGATAGTTCTAGGTTAAGCAATCCCCATACATGATATGCGGGATTCTAATTTAAGCAACTACCATAAATCCAATTACAATTAATATACAAAACAACTAAATTAATCATCCGGGTTTGGGTATGATAGCGTTTCCAGTTCTAGTAACTCTCATACATGGCATGAAAGCTCTAAGTTAGGCTTACGCTCCAATCCAAACCTAGTGATTTTTTAATAATTAATACACACTCATACTGAAATTTAAATTAATGTTACTTATTTAAAGCGCAGCTTTCTTTGGGAATCATTGGCATTGGACACTGTCCTTGCCTTAACCCAAGATTAGATTTAACTACTCATTTTTATTTGAAAGTTAATTGACAGAAATTTAAATGACGTAATTTAAATAACAGAATTTAAATGACAAGAAATTTAAAAGCATAAACTAACCGGCCATTTAGGCGGTGGATAATTAAATGACAAGAATTAAAATTGCAGAAATTTAAAGGCATAAACTAACCGGCCATTTAGGCGGTGAATAATTAAATGACAAGAATTAAAATTGCAGAAATTTAAAGGCACAAATTAACCGGCCATTTAGGCGGTGAATAATAAAGTAATAATAAATGACATAAGAATTTAAAAGAAGAAAGAAAAAAAAGTAAGATTATAAGAGAAAGTACTAAAGAAAATGAGAAAGAACAAGAACAATTCTCAAAGAGAGAATTATAAGGAAACAACTAAACTTTTATTCAAGAATAATAATCACACTTACAAATGCAATCAAGTGAGCTATTTATAGGCCACAAGATGCAATACAAACCACACAATTTCAATTATTCAATTAGACATAATTATATCTAATGGGCACTCACACACTTAAAGTTAAATGGATTTTAGCTATAATACACACCTAATATTAAATGGATTTTAGCTAAAATACATACCTAATAAAGCACTCATAAAGTTAAATGGATTTTAGCTATAACATCCACCTAATAGTTAAATGGATTTTAGCTAAAAAACACACATAATAAAGCTCTCACATAAAAAATAAAAATAGATTTCTATAAATTGGTTTTTAATCTTCATTAGGATTAAAAATAATCCTTGGGCCTTCTCAAAATAATATTTTCCATGGGTTGTTCAAATTGGGCCTTAATTCTTCATGGGCTTGAATTCTTCATGGACTTGATTTCTTCATGGATTTGATTTCTTCATGGACTTTAATTTTTCATGGGCTTGATTTCTTCATGGATTTGAATTCTTCATGGACTTTAAGTCTTCATGGGCTTTAAGTCTTCATGGGCTTGAATTCTTCATGCCTAAAAAAATAATAATAATAATAATTTAATGTTATTAATAAATTATATATTATATATATGTATTACACATGGCACATATATATATTAGATTATATTATATATATATATATATTACATGCATGCATATAATGATGTATATGTATTATATATAATTTTATATATTATTATTATTATTATTAAATTTTACTTTAAAATTTCATTTCATTCATTTTTCAATTTAAACTTGCATATAACCATAAAATATATATTAATATCTAATTTAAACCATTTTTAAGATCAAAAGAAGGGTATAATTATAACAAAATTTTTACAAAATTAACCACTAATCACCCGCGCATGTTTATGGAATTCGTATCCAAAAGCCTCGGGCGTGCCATAAATTCCTCTCCTCGTGCCCATCGACCCTCTTTAAGATCTAAGGCGTGTTCAGCTAGTGAAGGGAGCTCGGCGAATCTGGGCTCTAAACCTCGGAGACGTAACCTCTCCTTATTGTGTAAAACCTGACGCTCAGTACGCTATGGGTTAACTACCCCTCTACAAAATTGCCCACAACCAGCAGCATGAGCTGCATTGATGGCCTCTTGGTCAAGGTGAGAGGTAACCTCGATCTCTTGTCTGCCATGGACCACCGGAGTTGCATCGAAATGGCCAACATACCCCGCACCATCAGGAGCCCCGCTCATGGCAATCGAGTTGTGCCCTTCGTAAGGAAGTTCACTAGGTTCAAGGGGATATGCAGCTGGAGAAGGAACCAATGGGACACCCTCAGGAGGTTCTATAGGAGTAGGGGCAACGATCAGTTGGGAAGTGGATGGACCCGCCTCCCTTTGCTGACGCCGACTCCTTTTGTGACGACGTTGCACCTCACCAGTTTTCCATGTCCCCTCAACAACATGAGTCTCTGGGATGGCAGCAACACCTTCAAGGGGGAGGGACGTAGGCTGAGGAAGCCTATCACGCGTCACTCCCTCGTTCGCCCTCCGGCGAGAAGCTTGCATTGCTCGCCTCATACCTACTAAGAAGTAGAAAGATTTGTGAATTAAGATCAGCAAAGACGAATAAATACACACACACACAAAAAAAAAGAAGGAAAGAAAGGGGTAACAGTCGGAAGGATCCAAACCCTCAGGAGGAGATCGCTCCTGGAGAGTGACGACCCTTCCTTTTACTTGGACATCGGTTGCCGGAGGGGCTGGGGGCCGCAAGGGAAGCGTCGAAGGGACTGTGCGCCTCGATGATTCTCTCGCGTGGAGTACCCAGCTAACCCTTCTCAATCGGTCCTTACAGAGAAGGTCCAGGAGGCTCACTGGACCTCCACGCAAGAGTTGACGCCGCTCATCATTATATCGCTCTCGAAGAGTGGGGATGGATAAGGAAAGAATTGGCTTGGCCACTCGATCATCAGAACGCCAACCTCTGGGGGCATACCATGTACCCGGTGGAGGATCTACTACAAACCAACGAGTGTCGAAGTAGTGAGCCTTGGGTGGAATGCCCTTGAACAAGCGATCCTCAACACGCTCCCTATAAAGTGTATACAAGTGATAGCGAGACTGCCCTAGTCGGAAATGGTAAAAAGAAAGAAGAAGATCGACAGTGGGAGACACCCCCCTCTCGTGATATAAGACAAAAAAAACCTGCTAATTGGGCCCAGCCATTGGGATGTAGCTGAGCTGGAGCTAGAAAACTTCAACGAAAGAGCTCTACACCGAAAGGATGAAGCGGAAGGCAAAATCCTAAACGAAAACTTATTTCGTGAATTGCCATACATCTCTCTAAAACAGTGGCGGCACAAGATTCACCTAGCTCAGGCAACCTGGCACGATAAGAGGAAGGAACGTGATAGTTGCTCACTAGTTGGGCAAGATCGTCAGCTGTTAAAGAGGAATGTTTGCCCATAAGAAGTCGGCATGGATGCCCCTTAAGATCTTGGGTACGAAGGTATACACTCCTAGGTGCCATGATCTTCGGAAGCCAAAGACTTGAAAAAGGAAAAGACCCTAAGGGACATAAAAGAAAACAGGAAGTGAAGAGGCTAGTGGCAACATGGCTCACGTACAAGACTTGCAACAAGAAAAGCTTGCGGTAAAGCCAACAAAAGGCTAGTGACGAAAGCTAACGGCAAAAGCTAGCGGCAGGCTTGCAGAAAGATCGTGACAAGTAAAAAGCTTAGGAGCGTTTGAGAATTTAAAGACTCGCGGAACATTGGGAAGTCTCGCGGCAACACAAGAAGAAACCTCGCGGCAGGGTGCTGGAATCCTCGCGGCTATGTGCTGGAAACTTGCGGTACTCGCCGCTATTGCTTAGAAGCTCGCGGCAAGGGCCGAGGAAGGCTCACGGCGAGGGTCGAACAAGGCTTGCGGCGAGGTCCGAGGAAACTCGCGGTGACTTCTTGGAAGCTCGCAGCCAGGTCCGAGGAAGGCTCGCGGCAAGGGCCGAGGAAGGCTCACGGCGAGGGTCGAACAAGGCTTGCGGCGAGGTCCGAGGAAACTCGCGGTGACTTCTTGGAAGCTCGCAGCCAGGTCCGAGGAAGGCTCGCGGCAGCTATCAGGAAGCTTGCGACAACAACCTAAGGCCTCGCGGCAAGAGCCAGGAAGCTCGCGGCAACAACCTAAGGCCTCGCAGCAAGAGCGATGAAGCTCGTAGCAACCCTTGAGGCCTCGCGGCAAAAGGAAGAACGCTCGCGGCAAGGCGAAAATGGGCTCGCGGTAACGAAAAGCTAACGACAGAGAAAGCCAAATATTCGGAGCAAAGGGACAGTAAAATCTCCGCGGTAAGAGGTATTTATAGAAGTGCCGTAAGACCAATGGGCGGGAAGGAAAATTACCTTGCGGATAAAAACCAAGATAACGGCGGTCTGGTCCTATTTTTTACTCTTCTACTTTGTCTATAGACAAAATAAAAGAGTGGGGGCAATTGTTGTGCCAAAGAAATTGGAAAAGTTTAAAGAAACTTTTTGGCAAAGCTCGCGGCAGTGTGCCGCGAGCTCGCAGCAATATGCCGCTAGCTTATGGCACATTATCGCAAGCACAGGAAGCTCGCGGCAATGAGCCGCAAGCTTGCGAAGCCTAGCGCGTGGCTCGCGACTATTGTTTTGCTGAGCCTCGAGTCACCAAGCACGGGCTCGCGGCACTTGGGTCGCGGGAGTGAGAAGTGCTGCGAGCTCGTGGCAAGGCGATGTGCCGTGGGTTCGAGGCACACTACCGCAAGCTTGTTTGCGGCAGAACCATTGCCGCGCGCACCGCCAGAGGACCTTTCGGCCAGCGCGGCCCGGCGGCAAGCCCAAGGGCCTCGCGGCAACGTACGTCTTCCGAAAAAACTAAGAGCCCCACTCGGCAAGTGCCACGTGTCGACACCAGCCACCCTTGAAAATGGCGCCCTATAAATATCCAGGTACAAGACAGTGAACAGGACTTCCAACTTTGGTAAAAATCTGGACATTTTGTATACACTTTTACTATTTCATTTCTGGTGAACAATTTCATTGGGATTCGGGACTGACTTTGGCATTGGAGGGTCTTCGCGGGGAAGATTCCCGCGAGCCTTCTAAGCCATTTTCTTAGCATTAACAGGGTCGAATCCTTGCGGCGAGCCTAGCGGCGAAGGTAAAGTCTTGCGACAAACTTAGCGGCGAAGGCCAAGCCTAGTGGCAAAAGCTAGTGGCAAAGCCTTGTGGCGAAACTTGTGGCGAAGCCTTGTGGCGAAACTTGTGGCGAAGCTAGTGGCGAAAGCTTGTGATGAAGCCTTGTGGCGAAACTAGTGGCAAAAGCTTGTGACGAAGCTAGTGACGAAGTCTTGTGGTGAAACTTGTGGCAAAGCTAGTGGCGAATCCTTGTGGCGAAGCTTGTGGCGAAACTAGTGGCGAAAGCTTGTGACAAAGCTAGTAGCAAGAGCTAGTGGCGAATTCTTACGGCGAGCATCCTAGCGACAATTTCCCTTGAAGCGACATCTCTTATGGCAACCCAACTTCACTTGACACCAAGCTCGAGTGGATCCCACATCACAAATTTTAATTATTGTATTTTGACAACAACAATTTCAATTGAATATAATTTTATCTAACATATAAAATCAATTTAAAGGGAGTGTGTTATGCTAATTTGAACACACATGTATACATATAAAAAAAAAAATGTAACTTAAGTTTTAAAATTATCTCTCCATCCTCTGCAATCCTTGAACATCATTGATTGCTATAAGCCCTTAGCAGTTGATGTTTTTGATCATCGCAATTGTTTTTTTGCCTTCTTCGATCGTCATGATCGATTTTCAATCTTTTATTGTCGACAAGACCTCTTACTTTGTCTTCTCCGATCATACGCTTCCTAATTGATACTGTCTCCGATTGTTCGCTCGTCTTCTTCTTTAGTCGCAATATCCAATTGTCTGTTCAACTAGTTGGTCTTTTCTGAGTAACGACTCCTTCCCCTCTTCTCTTTCAGCTATCCTTCGCCTCTTCTTTTTTAGCTACCATCAACGTTGGACGCTACACTTTTTGCCACCATCAACTCTTTTTAACCATTGATTTCCCTTTGCCATATGGCTGGTTTGTCTTTATCATTTTTTTTTTTAATTTATGTATATAAATTTTATTAATATATTATTATTATATAACATGAGAGTTAAAACACAACATCGCTTTTCCGAATCAATTTGACCTATTGATTTGATCTTTTGAGCGGATTAAATCACCTTTCCATATTATATTACGTTATCATATCGTCTTTATGTAGATACATTGTGTATCTCTTTTTTTACTTAAAATGGGCTGCGGGTGGGAACTTGCTTCAATCAAACACGTGTCACAATCAGAGCCAATAGCCCATCCTTATGGGAGAAGAACTCCATATGGGGGTGACCAAAGCCCATATCAAAGCTCTGAAAACCCCTCTCCCTCTCTCTCTCTCTCTCTGTCAAAGCTCTGAAAACACCTCTCCTTCTCCTTCTCCCTCTCCCTCCCCCTCTCTCTGTCTCACATCCATTCATGGCTGCCACCAAATTAGGAAGCTGTAATATGGGATTAAGGTTAATTGACAGAGAATTAAGCAAATCTGCCATTTCTACCAGGCGGCATTCACTCCACTTCTCCACTCAAGTAAGTACATTAAGACTTTAATTAATTACAATTTCCCATTCTAATCTCATGTTGAATGGTGTTGCTGTTGGAAGCGCAGAGGCTGCAGCCGCCTCCGTTGTGTTCGCTGTCCATGAATGGTTGCGGGGCCGACCCGACATCTCCCGTCGGAAAAGTCGAAACCCGGACTTTTCCGGCCGTTTCCTCGCCGGCATTGGCCATGGACCGCCTCAGCTCCGCCGTCTCCGACATGAAGTCCGACCCACCTCTCTTTGATTCTGGAATCATCCGCCTCGAGGTACGTTCCCAACTCATCATGAATCGGCCGCGATTTGAACTTTCCGTTTGGTTTTCTGGGTTTCCTAGAATCTAGTTCTTCCCGGAAACTGAAGTAGAGCGAACTCACAGCCATCTGGGTGTGTGCCACGTGGCTGGTTTCCCACGAAGGCAATCTAGTTCCTTATCCTGCACCATCTTTAAAATACGGGAAATGTTGCAAACTGCAGACAAGTATGATAAATTCGCTTTATACACATAAATTTATAATAATTTTATTTAAACTTAATAATAAATTTAAATAAAATTATTATAAATTTGTAAGTGTTATAAATTAGGGCTATTAGCATGGAAAAATCGAATCCTTTCACATTTTTATCATTTTATCTAAATTTTTTAATTTTGACAATATACTCGATTTGGTTGATTGGCTATAATTTTAGCCATGAATTAAATTCGATTTGAAAGGCATGTATATCTACTAACATTGCACGTTACTTGACGTTTTAAAACATTTTGAGTGAATTCACGTTGATACATGTGAAAAAATAAAAAATAAAAATTTAACATATATATATATATATGTTATATATATGTGTATGTTATATATATATATATATATAAGCAAGTAGGTAGAGGATGAGGTGATGATGAAGAAAGACGACAATGGCGACGACTGATCTAGAAGTTAGAGATGGGGATAGATCTAGGCTTTCTCTTGCTCATAGCCACTTTCTGCTCAAGGTGACACAACCGATTTGGAAGTTAGATTGACGACTGATCTGGGCTTTCTACTGATCACGATCACTTTACAAAAAGCGATCGATGACCTTATGTTCTTGACGATCGCCTCGCCTTTATCGTCAATCGCTTAAGCTGACCCCATCGATGTCAACGATCGGCCATCATGCTTTTAGATTCTAGATCGATCTCCATTGTCGCATCCAGCTTCTAGATTAGTTGCAGCCTCCAACCTAGGACTGCTGTTGTCTCTATCCTTCGTTTGTCTTCCTTTGGTTTGTATGTATATATATATAACACACATATATATGTTAAATATATGTATTTAACATCATTTTATTTTTTATTTTTTTCATATGTGTTAACACAGGGTCTACTCAAAATATTTTAAAATATTAGATGGTGTGCTATGTTAGCGGGTGCACACGCTTCTCGAATCAAATTTGAGCCATGATTAAAATTAAAACCAATTGACCAAATCAGGAATCTATTACCAAAATTGAAACGTTTGAATAAAATCATAAAAATGCGAAAATGTTTAGTTTTTTCATGTAATTGGCCTTATAAATTAGTATATAAGTGTTATTTGTTAAATTTATTAAACAAAAAAGAAAAACCACACATAATCACTCTTTGGGCATACCCCGAGAAAAAAACTGAAGTACAACAAAAACTAACACATACTAAGAACACATAGACTTTAGGGTCAAGTTGCCCAAAGAAACAAGAATCTATCTAAGACAACCTAAGGAGAGAGACCATAAGTGGATCAAGGCTAACCCTTGCGCAGATGGGAGAAAGTTATTACAAAGACACATCCAAATAGTATTCTAGACTAGATGGGTCAATTGGCTTGTCGAATGCTCCTACTCACGAAAATAGTATTCTGCATTTTCAAGTCAGTTTAACTCTTGTACTTTAATATTTTTTTTCGTGTGACAACTCAAGCTTTTCGTTAGACAATTCGAACTTTTCGTTGTTTCGATTACATTCCTGAACCTGCATTTTAAAGTTAATTTAATGCATATACTTTGACATATAAAAAAAAAAAGGTAAAGCGATATGAGTTAATCTAATCATTTTTTTACACGTCAAATTACATGAATTAAATTAATTTAAAAATATAGATAAAGAGGTATAATTAAAATAATAAAAAATTCAGATTGCTACAAAAAATGATCAAAGTGTAAGGATTAAATTGACTAAAAAAAAGAAGATATAAAAGTATAATCGAAATAATGAAAAATTCTAATATACAAATAAAAGAAACGTGAAAATATAAGAATAAAAATATAGATTTGATCAAAACTGATTGATTAAAACAAACCAAATAAAAAAATAAATAAATTACAAAAAAATATTAAACTTTTTTAAAATTATTAAAATTTTAGATTAATTTTTTAATTTCAATAATTTATTAATTAGAATTATTAATGCCATCATCACTATTGGGTTGTGGAAAAGGTGCCAATCCAACAGCAGATAGAAGCGATCGATTGGCTTCACGCCCAGAAGAAGCTTCTTCCCCGCTGCTTTTTCTCCGGTCGAAGTGGAGCCGTCGGCTCCGATCAATTCATCGATTCCTCAAATGCCAATGGCAATGGCAGTAGCCGGAGTTCTTCGGCCCTTAGATTGGTCAGTGTGGCCGGCGTTGGATCCGCCGTCTACTTCCGGCATTCCCGCCCTTTTTCCATCGACGATTGGCGGTCCATCAAGAGGTAACAAATTCTCCACAGTGTTCTTGTTTTTCGGTTTGTTTCATGCACTGCTTCTCAACACTAGTCGCGAAGGCGCTCAAGCTGTGTGTAGTAATACTTATCTTGATGATTTCAAGCATTTTTGCAAATTTTCAAATATTCTTGAGTTTTGTTGAGAAAACTTCTATAAGAATTGGCATTCTCTGGTTGGCATCATATCTGTTAGGTACTTTAGAGGAAGTTCTGGTGCAATGGTGCAACACCCATAAAACTCACTGGCATTTTACTTCTCTGATTTCTAAAAGAGCTCTTGTTAATGAAAATATTTCACTCTTCAGAATAATTGTACCTGTCTGTTGACACATTTAGTAGCTGGTGGGTAGTCCTAGTTTATGAATGAAATGGATTGAAACTAGTCATCAAATGCATTTGAAAGGAAAATAGAACTACTATAATTTATTAATTGGACTCTGTTTGTGAAGCATGTATATACAGCAGCTGGAATTTGATTAGATGATTGTCTCTGCAATTTGAAAATTGGTATATAAAAAATATAGTCTAATATACTTAGCTAAAAAATATAGTCTTGATATTGTTTTTCTGGGTTCCTTTAATTTAAGGTTCCTCTCAACAAAGTGCCCTCTGATTCGTGCTTATGGGGCTATCCGCTTTGATGCAAGGACTAGCATATCACCTGAATGGAAGGGTTTTGGTTCATTTTACTTTGTGATTCCTCAGGTAATTAAATTTTATTCCTTTCATGGATATTCCTAATTGGAGTGTACACTTAAGTCATATCTATCTTCAGTATCCATGAGCACCCATTGCTAGCAATAAAATGATAGGTTGAGTTTGATGAGCTTGAAGACAGTTCAATGCTTGTGACAACTGTTGCATGGGACAATGCTCTTTCATGGACATACGGAAAAGCAATAACTGCACTCCAGTGCACTATGGAACAGGTACCTTGCTGGCAAGATCATTGATTTTTGGGTAAATCACGAGGTTTGGCTAAAATACACATGATATTCCTTGGTTTTGTGATATTTCTCTGATCTCCCCTGTTTGTGTTTGTTATTTGGCAGAATTAACCTTGATCATAAAGTGCTTGTATTGCCCTTGAATTTTAAAATGGATTTTTTAGTAAAATACAAGTCGAACACTTAAACCAAATATCATTTTAGTTAACAAAACTTTTCTCAGAATAAGCAAATAAACATTTGTCTTTCTTTTTTCTTTTTCTAAATATCAAATGAATTCATATCTAAAAACTTTGCCCACCATGATATATGCATAAATATATAACATAAGATGGGGATCTAACAGTCTACTTTGGAGAGGGGGATAAAATGGAGATGGATGGAAGAGGGTTCTCTTTCAAGAGAGAATAATAATATGAATTTTTCGTCCATTCTCTTCAAAGCTTTATTTTTTGTCTCCTCTGAATTGGGGGAGAATGTATGAAAATGGAAATTGATAGAAAATTTAACTCTGCATTGACAACATTAGCTTAATTTTTTAAAAGTTTAAACTTTCCCTTAACCTAACAAAACTCTCTGTTTTCATTAAGAGGGCATTAATGGTAATTTGTTGTTTAGTATGCTTCTATTTCATCCATTTCCCATTGCTCTGCCAAACAAGAAGAAATTATTTTACGTTACTTAACATCTCCTGCTCTCCCAAACTAGGTGAAAATATTTTACTTTCCATTCCATTTCTGACTTCCACCCAAACAAAGCCTGAGGAAAGAAGGAACAAGTTCATATAGTATCCTAATGTAGAAATGGCGGGGTATTGAAATTGCTGGTTGTATATTTTGGTTGAAGGTTGCAAATGGTAGATTGGAGGATCAAGGAGTGGAATTGATAGTGGTACAATGGGATAGGGTTGGATGGGGCAGCTAAATATTGCAGGATGAGAGAACTGGGGGTGGGTGGTTCTGGTGGGGTTTTTAGATGGTGGATTTGGGGATGGTAGCAACAGTAGTGGTGATGAGGGTTTTGGGTTAGCAATTTAAAACAATTAGCAAGTAATTCACTGAACCTCAGGAACTGATGGTGGTTTAAAGGGTGAGGGTAAATCTGATATGAAGTAGGTAAATAAGGGAGGCCATCATTACTTTTCAAGACCCAAAGATACATTGTGTATTTTATCCAAACCTCACAGCTTGCTAGTGTAATTTACCCTTAATTATTTTTTCTGTTTCCCCATTTTTTACCATTTGCCCCATCTTTTTTGTTTCATGCAAGTGAGAAGAGCAAGGTCCATTCTCTGTTCTTTCTTATTATCTTAGTCCTTGATGATGTAGGTTTCCTCTTTTATTAGAAGATTACCAAAAGAAGCTCCTAATACATTCATCCTCAGCAGCAATTACATTCCCAATAGGATGTCTTGGGACGATTCTGTTAGGAGGGCTCTGCAAATGATAAAAAGTAATAACTCACCACTTATTAAGGTAAATCTAATGCATAATGTGCCTCATTTATTAGAGTCCAGTACTTTCTCCTTAGCTTCAATGATTGCCTTTGGCAGTTAATACATTTGTTGCCCAGATCCACAGCTTTATACCATCTTATGATGATTTTCTTGTGTCTTTATCCCAAAAATTCAGGTTGTTCTTGCACGCAGCAACAGAGTCGTGACTGCTACTGATATTGACCCTTTAATGTGGCTAGCTTGTTTACAGGTGTTAGTTACTTATCTTAGTTTTGCTTCAGTCAACTTTTAATGTGAAAACATTCTAGTCTCAGGTAAATACTGCTAGAATTACTACTTTCAGGTTGAAGGAACGAACTCTTATCAATTCTGCCTTCAGCCTTCTGATGATGCAGCATTCATTGGAAACACAGTATGTATGACTATGTTTTATTGTTCAATCAGAGCTCTTGTACTCGTTTTCTTGCACTGCTTATTTGTTTTTCTGTGGGGCCGAGTGGATAAAATGTAGGAAGTTTTGTGGCAAAAGAGGAAGAGGAAGATTAAAGAAAACTTAGTGGAAAGCCCTTAAACATGGCATGGAACATAATAATGGCCTTATAGAGGATATGACCATAGATAGAGATGGCTGGATGTTTAGATTCATGTATCCAACCCTACCTAGTGGGATTAAGGCATGGGATTGTTGTTGTTGTTGTTTAGAGGTTTCTTGATACCATCCACCCATTTAAAGAACCAAAAGTATCTTCTATTTCATTATATATGGTATGATTAGCAAGCTTGGTATATTTGGAAACATCAAACACTCTCCAATCAACACATGACCTACGCATCAATGCTTTGATGTGTCTATCAGTATGTTTATTATTTCTTTTCCAATTTCTGCACCTTTTATTCTACTATACCTATTCATTCGTGGTGCTATTTTAGAAATATACTTATTGTATTGATCTAGTGCCATTATTTTTTCTGTTAGTTGGAATATGTGCCGTTGCTATTTATTTTATGCCAATTGCTATGAGAAATCAAAGTAATAAAGATCTGATATTATCTAGATGAAAGCAATTTTACAGAAAATTTAATTTATTCATGTTGGCCCATTAATACATTTAAAATAACCATTCCCTAAGGTGTAATTTTCTCGAGCTGGCCATTATTTATATTTGTTAAACATTGACATAAATTATGTGGTTAGCCAGAGCAACTATTTCACCGGAACCGGCATGCCATTTTTAGCGAGGCTTTAGCTGGAACACGACCTAGAGGTGCATCTGAGGCCCTAGATCTTCAGATAGAACTTGATTTGCTTTCCAGGTTTATTTTGTTGTTTCATTTATGTAATTGTGCATTCATGATTCTTACACTTCACTAGGTTTTGTTAATATTACTATTTCTGTCTTTAACTGTTTTCTTGAATTCATCTTGCAGTTTCAAAGACCATCATGAATTTAGCATAGTACGAGAATGCATAAGAAGAAAGCTAGAGGCAAGTGCTTGAATACTTTCTCAAAGAATTGATGATTCCTGTTTGAAAGGGAATGCATTCCTGCAATTTCTATTTTTGCAATTCCTTTCAGCTGGAAAGTTGCTTAGAACTTCTTTAGAGGCTAGTGTCATTATGTGGATAGGGAAGGTGGGGATTCTCTATTTCCCCCACCTCTCAGTTATTGTGCTACTTCCTTGTCTAGTAGGGTTTGGTCAACTACCCTTTGGTGCTTGTACCACTTACTTGATTAGAGATCGATGGTTAACATAGTTATCAATGATGTTATCTGGTGGCAATGGGGTGTATGTCATGATTGCAACATAGCTAGTTGAGTCTTCTGTAGTTCTGTTTCATCAAACCCTACTTCTGTCAATAGGGTAGTATGTACACAATCTGGAGCAGCAAACCAGGTGTTTCAGGCAGCACTTGAATTGTTAACCACTTGCACTCCCAATAGCAATTTGGGAACATGATTATTTTGCACATATTCTGTTATGCAGGCTGTATGTATCAGGGTATTAGTTGAACCAACAAAGGCAATCCGAAAGCTCTCTAGAATCCAACATCTCTATGCCCAATTGAGAGGGACGCTGAGAAGTGAAGATGATGAGGTAAAGTTTTGACATGTCAAGCAATTGAGTTTCACCTTTACTTAAATTAATTAGTTCAGATCTTAACTTTGCATTCTATTTGTACATTCTTCTGTATCAGACTTCTGTTGCTTAACAATATAACTTCTCTTCTTGAGCTGAAAGCTTTAATGTTTATCTTACTTACTATAAATATATATTAAAATATTTAAACTTCAATTTTGATGTTCATGTCTTCATGATGAGTGCCTAATAGCTTGGTCTCTTGTACTTTGCTTAATAATGAAAGTCAAATTTCTGGTCTGCTATCAGTTTGAGATTTTGTCCTCCCTTCATCCAACTCCAGCAGTTTCTGGGTTTCCCACAGAGGAGGCACGGATTCTAATTGCAGAAACTGGTACGTGTACATTTTAAGATATTTCTCTTCTGGAATCTTCAAACTTATTGTTGATTCACCTTATCTAAGTAACAGAAATTTTAAGATGAAACTATGGGCTTCAATAAACATAAAATTAAACATGAAAAACATTGATTACCTACGAAAGTGAGATCTTGCTTGGAGGAAATATTACATTGTGTTTAATAGTTTCCTGTTAAACTTACCACTTACTGCAGCTGGTCTATATTCCATCACTTAATATCGATGGAAGGGGTACACAAGAATTATTTTAACAATAATTGCACTAGAAATAAACTAAACATTTTCTACTGAAGCTGTTAACCTATTAGAATGAGTATAACTGGTAAAAGTGTCACTTCTAGTGAGATTGTGGGTTAGACCCATGCCCATTTCCTTCACACATGATTAGGGAGGCCAACCTGCTATAGCAGTTTCCTATCCAAACATTTGTACGAAGGGCATTTTGTCCAATTTCATCCTTTGACTAAGGTTAGGTGTACAACTATGGTTTATCTAGTTCTCCTCCCCAAGACTGAGAAGAATAGGAGTCAGTGAGGTCACGTTTTAGAGGAGAGTATGCAGTAATCCCCTCCTTTTACCCTTTTTAATAAATAAATTATATACTAAACATTTAAACCAGGATTCCCTCCTTAACCGTTTCAAGTAATCATCTCTCATACAGTTTTATAGCTAAAAAGTTCACATTTCTTGCTGGGTCCTTTTTCTTTTTGGTTCTGTGCCTGCATGCCTGGAAGGGGGGGGGGGGGGGGGGGTGTGAGGGGGGAGTGTCAATTTACCTTTATTCGTTTCCTCAGGATCACTTGCAGATCATGTAATGATTAAACTTTTTTGGCTTGTTCCTTACATGCTGTGTTAATTAAGATGTTCTGAACTCCTGATGAATCTCAAGGCACAAATGCTTTTCTGATACTGCCACATTTAAGTTATTTCACATATTGGACAGAAACATTTGACAGAGGAATGTATGCTGGCCCAGTTGGTTGGTTGGGAGGAGCAGAGAGTGAGTTTGCTGTTGGAATAAGGTCTGCATTGGTGGAAACGGTAAGCTACTTGTGTAATGTGTCACCGAAACATATTTGTAGACTACACTGGAAAGTTGAAAATGTAACACCTGCCTTTCACTTTAAAGGTAAAAAATAGCTTTATATTGGAGAGAACTGCTGAAAAGTTGTCGTAGCAGTAAGAGAAATAGGGTTATTTTTTCTAGCAGTTTAATTTGACCTAAAAATATCTGTATAGATGTCAATAGTATTAGAGATATTTTATTTATAGATTTTTTATTTCCAAAATAATGTATGCTATCAAACTTAAATAGGGTCTTGGTGCACTAATTTATGCTGGAACTGGCATAGTTGAAGGAAGTAATTCATCTTCAGAATGGGAGGAACTGGAACTGAAGATATCTCAGGTTTGTGTTTGTGAGAGAGTATGCAAGTATGTTGTGTTGCTTGAATGAAAATGTGCATTTTATGTAGAACTGTAACTTGCATCATCTATTTTTTATGCTTATTTTAAATATGTAAAGCCTTGTCTTGAGGGTCTATCGCTTTTGCATCATTGGAAATGCTTCTTGGTGAGGGGGAGGAGTATTACCTTGTGTTTGTTGTGCTTTTTGCAGTTTACAAAATTGACGAAAGTTCAGATGCATCTCCTGATGTCAAGAAAGGGTGATGCCACAATTATCAGCTGAAGAGGTTCTGTCTGTGGCTCAACCAAATATTTGCAAATTAGAGCATAATGCCAACATTCCATTTTTGATAGTTTATTAAATTGAGAATGGATGGGAATGACTGTGAAAATGGTTTGCAAAAATGATTATGATTTTTGATAATGGAATTCATTGATTATAAATCTCTACCATTGGTTTTTGTTTCTATGCATTCATAACTTCTCTGTTAATACTAGTGTTAATGGCTGATTTTCAGTTTTTAATTTCTTTTAATCTTCAGTATATCTTATTTGACATTTAGCTATTAACTCTAGGTCCTTCATGTGGTGACAGCAGTTTTGGACTTGGAAAGTATGTGACTGTTCGACAAAGATTGAAGAGTATGGTTAAGTGGTGATAGATAAATTAAGAGGACATGGTATCGAAAATTCATTGGAGAAAATTATATCTGATTGAAGCTGCAGGTCAAAATGTCTCGTCCAAAGGACAGACCAAACTGAGATTTTGCTTCTTAGGCTGGTTTCCCCTTCTCAGCTGATAATAAGCCTGTATAGATATGTACATTTTTTTGTTTCACTCAGTTCATTATTTTATAATGTGTCATGTATGAGCTCCTAGCATAGGAGATTTAGTGGATTGGATTGAAAACCTACAAGAGGCAATATCAAACATTCTTTGATGAGATAGCATTTCATTTGACTTTGTAACCTCTCATATGCCACTTTCTTCTTCTTCTTGTTTGTATGATTGGTGATACTGTTTTTTATTTCTGGATTTGGTATCTTATGGAAGAGAAAACAGCCTGTTTGCAAAAAAGAAAGGGAAATGTGGCATGCAAATATGACCCCCGCAAAGAGGGGAATTCTGTGCACTTGGGACGCTCTTTACTAGATCTTCATGGAAGAATCACTTGCCTCTATGTTATCAATCAAGTGGTCCTATTGTGCATGGAGACTTTATCCTTCTTGATAAAACAGCATAGTATGGAAAGTTCTTGTATAGTATCTCGTAATCACTTTTTGCCATAGGCACACACAAATTTGAGCACAAATTGTCAGTATTAGAGCTACTTATAATAAGAATACTAGTTTGTTCTTTCAAACCATGTTGAACCAGGGTTGAATGCCCCCCTTTTAACTCTGTAATTCTTGGCTTATTTGCTTACTCTGGAGTTGCATAATCAAGTCTTTTCCTTCACCTTCATAAGCGACTGTTTGGCAGATTGACCTTCGTCTGGTTGAACCTTACCAGAGTTGATTAGTGTATGTAAAGACCTCCAATGCCCCCAGCAAGTTCCATGGTGAATACATTTATATGAGAATTGACATTTCTCAGTGTGTTTGCATTATTCTGATTGCTCTTTCTATATATATAGGAATTATGTTTGTAATAGCTTTCTGAAATTTAAAAGATGCAGTAGACAGAAATACATTTAGTGATTAATGAAAATAGACTAACTGTACATATATTCTTCTAAATTGCCAACTTCTCTCCATATCTGTCTCCCTCAGTTGGCACATCTTGTTCTCAAGTCTCCCTACTTCAGTACACTATTTTCACAAGGTGGATCTGTTTGTAGATCCATTTACACTTGCATATAAACTATTCATATCAGCATGGTGTGTTTACTAGACATTTGAGAGCACCCGAAAAGCGAGTGAGCCTGCTTACAGAACTCCCCGGCTTTGGAGAGAGGAAATCTTTCTTCCGAAAGCCCTGAATTTTTTGATGCAGGTCTCCAGACTGAACGAAGAAGGCTCCGTTCACCATCAGATCTTGCTCCGACTTCCACAGCCAGGTCTTCCACTCACTCTCTGGTGCATAGCCCCTTCGAGTCACCTGCACACACACAGACACCATTGGAGAAGACACGAACCTTAGTTGGTAAGACTATAATCTTGTGGCAGTGTGTGATGTTGCAAAGATTGCGTCATTAATTCTCTTTCTCTTGGTTTATGCATGCCATTCGATTCTATTCCTAACGAATAATGTGGCTTGCCTCTTTGGTGAAGGGGTTGGCGGAAGCAACAAAGCGGTTGCCCTGGCTGATGATGGTCGGATGTTGGCTGCCGCCGATGGCGTACTCCAGCCACTGAGTGTAGTCGTTGTTCACGACGTGCACAAAACCCCACCTCACTCTCGGCATCCTCTGCATCAATCCCTTCCCAAAGTGGTTGAATGCGACCGTTACTTGCATTATCGAATCCTCCGAGTAAGTGTTACTTGCTCCAAACAGCAACACCTTCAGACATGAGCCATTCACTTGATTGTAGGATTTGATTTAATTGTATCTCTCTCAATGCTAAGCAGAGCGGAGGTGGAGGAGAGCCATACGTACCTCATTGTGGTGAGTGAAGTGGCAGTTGGAGATAGTGACGGCGGTGGAGCCCTGAACAACATCTATCAACCCATCAACGCAGTTGGACATGGAGAGGTGATCCAGCCAGATATTCGACGACCCGAATATCGACACGCCGTCGCCGTCGCTTCTTGTTCGGAAGCCGTAATGAGTGGTCGAGTCCCTTATCATTCCGCCATTGCCAGACTTGATGTCGTGAATCTTGATGTTGTGGATGATCACATTCTTCACAAACTGCAGGGTGAAGCCGGCGCCGCCAACAATGGCAACTGTGGCACCGCGGCCGTCAATGGTCGTATCGCTGGTCACCAGCAGCTCCTCGCTCAGCCTGATCGTCATGCTGCGAGAGAATATGATCCAGAGGGGTCCCGGCTGGATGACCGCGTGGCGTAGGGTGCCCGGTTTAGGGTTGACGAGGTCGTTGTCAGAGGGGTCAGTGACGGCGTAGATCTCGCCGCCTTTGCCACCGGTGGTGTGGCGGCCGAAGCCGATGGAACAGTCGGCGAGCTTCATGCGGTTGGCGGCCCAGTTCTGGTCACACCTCCAGCAACGGTCAATTGGATTCGTGGCCAAGCACGGGCCGGTGTGCTTCCTTAGTTCCCTCCTTGTGCCATTCTCACTTGTCTTGTCCCTTCAATTCAATATCCAAACAATTTTCTCCTTATATCATAATAGAAAACTCTATTTAATTAAAAAAAAAAACAAATTACTAAACCCGACTTAATATCTCGGATTTTAGACATTACAATAAATTACGAGGGCCAAATCCATATTCTTGTCCTGTACTTTTATGTTTTTTTTGTGTGACCACTCGATTTTTTTTGTTATTTCGATTATAACTCTTGGATATATATATTTTCAAGTCAATTTAATTATTATATTTTGATATTTTTTATGAGAATTTAATTTTTTTTGTTATTTTGATTATACCATTGTATTTGTATTTTTTAGTTAATTTAATCTTTCTACTTTGACACGTAAGAAAATAAGATTAAATTGATTTATTTTTTTTAATATATCAAAGTATAAGAGTTAAATTAACTTGAAAATGCAGATATAAAAGTATAATCAAAACAACAAAAAATTCGAGTTAACACACGAAAAAAAAATTAAAATATAAAAATTAAATTGACTTAAATATGTAATTTCAAGAGCGTAATTGAAATAATAAAAATACAGTATAGGTGTGAAAATATGAATTTGACCAAATTAGGAGTACTTCAAATTTCAAAATGATCACATTTTCACCATTAAATTAAATTCAAAGAATTTGTGTAAATATATAAGATATAAAGGGTATCCCATATAACTTAAATATAACAATAGGAACTAATTTGATACAATTTTTGAACACTAACGGTAGTTATTATAATTTTAAAAACATGATGAGTACTTTTTATTTATATCAAATTTTAAGATATATAATATATTTTACTAAAAAAATTAATTAAAAATTGTCATGAAAATAAAACGAGTACTAAATATTATAATTTTGAGATAAGAAAACAAACTTACGAATGAAGACGTTCATTGAAATGATTGACGATACTATGAGGATCGGGGTGATAGGCATGGCGAGCGGCCACCTTGGCTTCGTGGGCACGCTTCTGCCAGACCCTGTCGTCACCACCTCCAACACCAACTCCGGCTGTGGCGGAAACCACCACGACCACCGGCAGGCTAACAAAAACTAAGAAGAGAATCCTAAGCTCAAACATGGCTGCCAACAGCTGCATTTCTTACCATTAATTCCAGTGAGGATGGGGAATGAATTGTGAAGAGGAAGACAATTATGGGGTGCTTAAAAGAATGTAAACATGAAGCAATGGGAATGGGAAAAATGAGAAGCAGGGAGGAAAGAGGGGCAGGCCACTGCCCCTAGCAATGGACACCAAGGGACATCTATTTAGGGATCCATGAAAAGTGCTATATATATATACATATATATTTGGATTGTATAATATTGTTGTAGAGTTATCGAATTTTTATAAGAGATATGATATATGTATTGATTAATTGTGGTCACGAGACAATTTCTTGATCCTAGATATTTAGGTTATCGGGACTTGGTCATGGTATTTTCACTCGCAAGACTAGAAAAGCTAAATGTAAGGATAGAAAATAAGAAAAAACCCACTTTCATATAAGAGTGATCTTTTTACTATAATCGATGTTTTATGAAAATTCTAAAATAATTATTTCATGAACTCTGAGCTTATTGGATATATAAATTATCTTCATATCTCTATTCTTCTTCAAAATTATTATGAATAATAGTCAACTTAGGAGTGCTCTTAAAGGAAACTTTACCAAATTTTTCGATTATTTTGGGCCAATCCTATATTTTTGTTTCTGTATTTTCACATTTTGTTTGTTTGTGTGGTTACTCAAACTTTTCGTTGTTTCAATTACACCCCTGACATGCACTTTCGAGGTAATTTAACCCCTATATTTTAATTCTTTTTTTTTTCATGTGGTAATTCAAATTTTTCGATATTTTCATCCCTATACCTATATTTTCAAGTCACTTTTAATTATGTACTTTGATGTGTAAAAAAAAAAAAAAGAATGAAGAGAGGTGAATCAATTTAACCTTTTTTTTTTTAACACCTTAAAATATAGAGATTAAATTGATTTGAAAATATAAATATATAGGTGTAATAGAAATAAAAAAAAAGTTCAATTAGTACAAAAAAAAAATCAAAGTACATGTGTTAAATTAATTTAAAAATACAAGTGTATAAGTATAATCGAAATAATAAAAAATTTAAGTAATCACACAAAAATATATATAAAAATACAAAAATAAAAATTTAAATCGCGCCATTGTTTTGTTATCATTCCAAGAGCCCAACATTGGAGGAATTAGGCATCCCCAGAGCCATACAAGCTATCTAGGTCATCATCACCTGGGTCCAACTCATATTTTTTCCAGAGTTCAAACCCTAACACCATCAATATAATATAGAAAACATTTATTTTATCTTATATACTCTTAAGATGGCTAATCTTCATCTCAGTTTGACCTTTCAATCTTTGTTACTTGTCTTAGCCATCATGAATGTTTGCTTGTCCACCTGTTTGTACGTCAATGGTGATGATACACACACACACACACACACACCCCCACAAGAATTTTAATTTATTATAACTATACATCAAAGTAACATCATTCAAAGTGAATCCTAATCATAAAAATGCACATGTCCAAGCAAAGAATACTTCTTTTCCCCATTCCAGGGGAAGTTTGGAATAAGAAAGCTACAGTTTACAAGCAAAGCAATCTGAGAATAGACCATCCTGGAAACAGAAGACAGGATCTTGAAACAGACAATAATCTACAGTTTGGTGAGAGCTCAACAATGGCCGATTATGGAGGAAGGCAACAGGTTGAGGGGTTTGTTTCTTCTTCTTCCTCTTGGGCAGAGGATTCAATTTGCCACTATTTGGTTGTTCGTCTTCCTGGTAATGAAGCTTCAACTCTGTTCTTGTTCCAATTTGATCATTGTTTGCCCTGCAGATGAAGATATGGAATTGGGATGAGGGTGGCTAAGAGTTTAAGTTTCTAACAATTCGTCGGTCTTTTAGGATTCAACAAGGAACAGTTGAAGCTTCGAATTGATGAGCATGGCGATCTATTGGTTAGTGGAGAGCAGGGAGAAAACGAGAACAAGATTACCCTCTTTGAGCAGGCCTTTCGAGTGCCACAAGATTCAGACAAGTACAGTATATGTGGAGAATATGAAGGCGAGATACTGTATGTGATCGTCCCAAAGAAGGCGAAAGATCAAGAGGGAGAACCTCGACATGGAACAGCCAACATTGTAGAGGAAAGGCAACATGAGCACGCGAAAGAAGAAGAAGAAGAAGAAGAAGAAGAGCAAGAAGAAGAAGAAGAGAGGGAGGGAATTTGCCCGGATGAAGGATTCGAGGACCCTAACAGAGTGAATCCAAGGCAGCAGGAGGCTGGTTTGATGGGCAGTGTTGTGGAGATCATAATCAAGAACAGTGGGACTATAACTGCACTTATAATAGCATTTTCATTAGGGGTTTTCGTGTCGCGAAAATTGCAATCGAATACCAGAGCCAAGAAGCATCTTTCACCTGCATAGCTATGTAATTGATCAGCAATGTCTACTAATGTTAAAACTTCAAACTAGTTGGCATGGTACTCGGTCTATGCAGCTGCGGTTCTCCAAGAAAAACCCAAAAAAAAGAAAAAGAAAAGGAAAACATATTTCTCCCTCTTTTACCATGTGCTCAAGCTCATCAGATAATCATCCTCAAGAGGAATAAGCCATGAACAATCAGAAGCATCAATTCCAATTCCAAACACTTTATGGCTGAAAAGGATCAGATTCCATAACCAGTCCAATAACTCAACAGCAAAAGTAGAACCATTACGTAAACATTCCACTGAATGACAGAAGCCTGACAGGGAAAGAAGAAGCTTCTTAGATTTGCAGGCCAGATGCCGAGACAGTATCAGAGTGTTGGCAGCCATGAGTGACTAGAGGCTAAGCTCTTCACCTGCACATACATATACCTTTAAGCATAAAGCTTCGAAACAAGTCAGTTTCCCCATTTAGCCCCCCATTCCAGGCCCTGTCAATGAGCAGAATCTGAGCCAGATCCAGTCCATTTAGTGACTAATTCATGTGCAAGAAGTAGAATGCCATCTAGTTGGACTTCAACTCGAGCAGAGAATAGACAAACACCAGCTTCAAGGAATTAAGGATACTCCAAACAGCTCCCAATTCCAGCACTGAATTAGACATATATTTTATCTAAAAAGGGTTGTTTTTCTTTTTTCTTTTTTCCTCTTTAAGAGTAGTTAATTAGGTTAGGATGTTGGGTTCAGCTAAGGGGAGAGGGTTGCTTTAGGGGTCCTAATCCAAAATGCTGGAAAGTTTAGGGTCATTTTGGGCTGGATTGTCATCATGCTGGTTGAACACAATCCACATCACAGCAATGGAGTTGACAAACAAATGGATATGAAAGAATCAGGGTCCTGAAGCAAAAAAGAAGATGCTTGCTTAGTCCTTAACTTTATCAAAAATCTTTGTGGGTTGCTTTAGGCAAAAAAGTGGACCGTCCACTTTCCAGAGGCATCTCAGGTTGCTGTGGAGTGTTTGGCTTTCATTTGAAGACGGGAATGAGATAAGAGGAGCAACTAAGCTGCCTGAAAAGAATCTATCCCCAATCAGAACAGAGAGAGAATTTGGCGCGGAGCAGTAGAAAGATTGCAGAAATTTGAAGAAAGAGATGCGATTAAGAAGCAGCATAATGGAGACAGTGAGAGACAGAGAGAGAGAAAATTGACAGATTTTCTGTATTTGATATGAAAAACGATGGGGATATTTTGGGTTATGGGGAAAATCATGAAATTATCTTTCTTTCTTCCTGAGTTATTAAATACGTGTTTCAAGATATTCAGAACCCAGCTTAGCCCACTTCATTGGATCTACCCTGATCCAAAACCAAATTTTTGCTTGTGATCTAGCTAGCTCATGAGCTGCAATCTACTATTCACATGACACAATTATGGTTTTTTATGTCTTACAAAATGTTTATATAAAGACATAAATTTCAAGAGACATGTAAATCATGTATTATACATAATTACTTAACTTTATCTCGAATACTAAAATTGACTTGATTGTCAAAGGTCATATTAGGAGATTGAGCCACTCTTTTGCATGTCAAACAAGCTTTAAACACACTCGCAATCAAGAATTGGTACAGACGCTCTCAACTTAGGACGAATTTGGTGGTGATCGTTTCCAAACCATCATAAAAAAGCTTTGATATCTTGATTACATTGCATGGGTGCTTACTTTTAGGCTGGAATCAAATACCAACTAAAACATAATTAACCTAACTACAATTATCCTAAGAAAACATCTAACTACCTAACATAAATATTATATTCAATACATGTTATTCCTCTGTCACATTTGCTTCAAGATGTTTCACAATCATCTTTACTAGTCTTAATGGTAACATCATGAACAATCTTTTTTACGTATTAAGCCTAACTAGTAATGGCGTGAGACTATATATGCAAGATTCAATGTCTTGTGCTATATATATATATATATATATTACCATGATAACAAGAGTATAAAGACCACTCTTGATGTATAAAATATAAATACAAATACAAATACAGATACAAGAACATAAGACATATAAGAAATGAGATACGAGATATGAGATTTATAAAAAAAATGTAAAAAGCATCAAACACGATACATTTCGATGTATTTTGAAAATATGTTGAGTATATAACATGTCGATAATATCGGTATAACAATCCATCGAAAGTGTTTGTGTTTGTTAAGTCTCAATATATGGCTGATTATCTCTTACACTGAAAAAACATGAAGACATCATTCGGTATCATAATTAACAGTCTCCCGCGTACTACAATTTGATGGGAAAAAAGTTGGGGGTGGAGGGGACTAGTGAGATCAAGGAGCCCAAAAAGGAGGGAACCAACACCCAAAAAGTGAGAGGAAAAACCTTCAACACAACGGCTGGGATCTCTCTCTCTCTCTCCCTTTCTCTGTGAGGAGCATCAAGAACAAAGGCAACAGCCACCAACCAAACATTCCCCAAATCTGTGTGTGTGTGTGTGTGTGTGTGAGAGAGAGAGAGAGGCAATAGCGGCAATAAAAAGCAAAGAACAGATTCAAAAAGGCAGCACCGAAAAGCAAAACCCAACACCAAACAATCAAACAAAGAATCAAATCGGTCGCAGAGAGAAACCACCGCCATCAACGCCTCTCCTCTGACAATCCACCACCACCGGAACAAGCAGAAAATGACACCATGACAACGTCGCCGCACCACCAGCCGCCGCCCAGAGTTGTACGCAAGCTCGCCGTGGAAGTCGTGGACGCCCGCGACCTTCTCCCCAAGGACGGCCAGGGCAGCTCCAGCCCCTACGTCGTGGTCGACTTCGACGGCCAGAAGCGGCGAACCTCCACGGTTTGCCGGAGTCTTAATCCGGTATGGAACGAGACGCTCGAGTTCGAGGTTTCCGACCCGAATACCATGAAGGACGAGGCGATTGAGATCGAGGTCTTCAACGACAAGAGGATGAGCAATGGGAATGCCAGGAAGAACCACTTCCTGGGGCGGGTCAAGCAGTACGGGACGCAGTTTGCGAGGAGAGGGGAAGAGGGGTTGGTTTACTTCCAGTTGGAGAAGAAGAGCGTCTTCAGCTGGATTCGCGGAGAGCTCGGTCTCAGAATTTACTACTACGATGAGTTGGTTGAGGAGCAGGGTAAGGAGGACGACCCTCCGCAGCAGCACCAGCAGAAAAACGAGAAGGAGCGGACCGTTGTGATTGGGCCGCAGGAGGATGTTAGGGTTTTGGAGGTTCCGGTGCTGAGGGAGCACGTCATGGAGGGATCGCAGTCGCCGCCGATTGTGACCATTGAGGAGTCGCCGCCGATGGTGACGGTGCATCCGGAGCACCACCACAATTATCACCATCATGACATGTCATTGCCGCGGGGGATGCAGCCGGAGCCGATAACGCAGCCACCGCAGGTGCAGTATCAGCGGGAAGTGAGGAAGATGCAGGCGGGGAGAGTTGGATGTAATGAACGAGTTAGGATTCACAAGAGGCCAAACGGAGACTACTCGCCGAGAGTCATCTCAGGCAAGTCAGCCGTCGAATCAGAGAGGGTTCCGGCGTACGATCTCGTCGAGCCGATGCAGTACCTCTTCATCCGAATTGTGAAAGCTCGCGGACTCGCCGCCAAAGAGAGCCCCCACGTGAAAATTCGCACTTCGAGCCACTTCGAGAAGTCCAAACCGGCTACGATCAAGCCCGGCGAGATGTCAGGAAACTACGAATGGCATGAGGTCTTCGCTCTCCCGCACAATAAGTTAGATTCCGGCCATTCAACCCTAGAGATATCAGTGTGGGACTTTCCTTCCGAGCAATTCCTCGGCGGCGTGTGCTTCGATCTCTCCGACGTCCCCGTTCGCGATCCACCAGACAGTCCTCTGGCTCCGCAGTGGTACCGCCTCGAAGGCGCCGGCGACGATCCAAATTCCGGCGTAGTCTCCGGCGACATACAGGTATCTGTCTGGATTGGAACACAAGCCGACGACGCTTTTCCGGAGTCCTGGAGCTCCGACGCCCCGTACGTGGCACACACGCGCTCCAAGGTTTATCAGTCTCCGAAGCTATGGTACCTCCGAGTCACCGTGATCGAAGCTCAAGACCTCGACATTGCTCCGAATTTGCCTCCATTGACAGCTCCCGAAGTTCGAGTCAAAGCTCAGCTAGGCTTCCAGTCCATCCGAACTCGGCGAGGAGCCATGAACAACCACACGGCGTCTTTTTTCTGGCACGAAGACCTGATCTTCGTCGCCGGCGAGCCTTTGGAAGACAGCCTGATCTTGCTCGTCGAGGACCGCACGGGCAAGGATCCCGTGCTCCTCGGCCACGTCATGATCCCAGTGGCCTCAATCGATCGACGACTCGATGAGCGCCACGTGGCCTCGAAGTGGTTCGGGTTGGAGACCAATGGCGGGATGTACTGCGGGAGGATACACCTGAGGCTGTGCTTGGAGGGTGGGTATCACGTGCTGGACGAGGCGGCGCACGTGTGCAGCGACTTCCGGCCGACGGCGAAGCAGCTTTGGAAGCCGGCGATCGGAGTCTTGGAGCTGGGCATCCTCGGGGCACGTGGGTTGCTGCCCATGAAACCAAAGGGCGGAGGGAAGGGGTCCACCGACGCTTACTGCGTCGCAAAGTACGGGAAAAAGTGGGTCCGAACAAGAACGATCACTGACAGCTTTGATCCACGATGGAACGAGCAATACACGTGGCAGGTCTACGACCCCTGCACCGTCCTAACCGTCGGGGTCTTCGACAACCGGCGGATGTTCGCCGACGTGGCCGACGACAAACCTGACTGCCGCATTGGTAAGATCCGGATCCGAGTCTCCACCCTCGAGAGCAACAAGGTCTACACCAATTCCTACCCGTTGCTCGTCCTGCTCCATTCCGGGTTGAAGAAAATGGGCGAAGTCGAGATCGCGATCCGGTTCGCCTGCCCCTCGATGCTGCCCGAGACGTCGGCTATATACGGGCAGCCGTTGCTGCCGAGAATGCACTACCTCCGCCCGCTCGGGGTGGCGCAGCAGGAGGCGCTGCGCTGCGCCGCCATTAAAATGGTGGCGGGGTGGCTGGCCCGGTCGGAGCCTCCGTTGGGAGCGGAGGTGGTCAGGTACATGCTGGACGCGGATTCATATACTTGGAGCATGAGAAAGAGCAAGGCAAACTGGTTCCGGATCGTGGCGGTTCTCGCATGGGCCGTCGGGTTGGCCAAATGGGTGGACGATATTCGGAGGTGGAGGAACCCGGTTACGACCATCCTGGTCCACTTGCTTTACTTGGTCCTGGTTTGGTACCCAGATTTGATAGTCCCAACCGGCTTCTTATACGTGTTCTTAATCGGAGTATGGTACTACCGGTTCAGACCCAAAATACCGGCGGGCATGGATACCCGGCTCTCCCAGGCCGAGATGGTCGACCCGGATGAACTAGACGAGGAATTCGATACAATCCCAAGTTCAAAACCGCCAGAAATCATCCGGTTCCGGTACGACCGGTTGCGGGCATTGGCTGCCCGGGTCCAGACAGTGTTGGGCGACTTTGCTACCCAAGGAGAGCGGGTCCAAGCCCTGGTGAGCTGGAGGGATCCGAGAGCAACCAAACTGTTCATAGCAGTGTGCCTTATGATCACAGTGACACTCTACGTGGTGCCGCCGAAAATGGTGGCCGTGGCTCTAGGGTTTTATTTCCTGCGCCACCCAATGTTCAGAGACCCAATGCCGCCGGCCAGCTTGAACTTCTTCAAGAGGCTTCCGAGCTTGTCTGACCGGTTGATGTAGCCGGAGAAGAGGACCCATTACCCATTACAGGCCCTGGAATTGTGGGAAAGGGCAGAGCTGAGCTGTGAATTGGAGCCATTTGGTCAAGATTGGCGTTGAAAAAAGGTATGAATATGATCAATAAGAGCTTTGGAAGGAGTGAAAAGTTGGGTTTGAAAAGGTGAGGTGATGGGTGGGGCTCATCTTTTTTATTTTTTTATTTTTAATTTTTTCTTTTATTTTGCAATTGAATTGATTGACGGACTGCGTTTGAAATAATGATATAGAAGAGGTCAGAGAGCAGATTAGGGGGCAAGAAAATGGAGGCAAAGTTTGAAAATGGGAGGGTAGCTCTTGCTCTAGTTTTGTCCAATTGATTTTGCATGCTAACATGGAAGAATTGCTTCACACTCTCTCTTTTTAATTATTTAAACATATTAAGAATGATATTGAGTGTGATATTTTTTACATTAAGAATGTAAGTAAAGAGTGTTTCTCTTGAATGTTTAAGTAATATTTATCTTTTACCTTATCAAATTACATGTGATTACAAATAATTTTAACCTAATTTTCTTTTTCCACATCCATAATGCCTCTCTTAGGTAGAACAGCTAAACCAAGTTTTTGCCATTATTGTGGTAAAACCATATAACTGGCAATGCTTTGGCACAGCCTGATGCCTGTTGAGTTTGGCTTGGTTAATTTTTCAGGGAGACGTGATATGATGGGTGCCAATTCATGGTCTCTGATGTGCCACTGTAGATTTGAGGTGAAATGTGAAAAATCAGATTAGACGCATCTATGATTAACGTCCATCAGTGGTGCCACGTGTTTGTAACCCCACCTTTTCATTTTCAACAGGGCTCCCAGTCTTTTGTTATAAAGTTCATGAAATGAAACTGCAGAAGCCCACCAACAGTACTGAAATCTAATCCCATCAAATCTCAGAAGAGTTTTGTTTTTGCCTTCAAAGTCTCTACATCACGGGACCCTTCTGCTGCAACATGGCTGTGGGGTTGCAATGGAATCCAGGGAAACTGAACTTCATTGAGCATAAATTCGGCTCGCGGGTCAACCTTTAGGCTCAAGTTCAAGCGAAATTGAATTTCATCGAGCATAAATTCAGCTCGCAAGTAAATTTTTAGACTTAAGTTTGAACTTGAGACTTAAAACTTAACTCATCAAACTTGAACTTGAGTGCCAATTTTTGAACTTAATGGATTCAAACTCGTCAGAATTTGTTATTTTATTTTATTATATATATATATATTATATTATACTAAATAATTAAATTATATATAATAATTTAATACATATTTAATTTAATTGTATTATAATAATAATTTAAAATTTAATTATTTTATGTTAAAAAATATATTTATAAATAAAATTATTCACGAATTTCTAATCGAAGATATTTACGAGTCTTTAACCGAGATTATTTGTATTTAAAAACCTCTAATTAAATGTGTTCAAGAATTTTAATGAACCAAATTTTACTGAGCTTAAGATCGACTCGTTTACAAATCGAACTTCAAAACTAAGCTCATGTTCAGTTCATTTATCTTAACGAACAAACTCAAACACCCTTTTGTCTAGCCCGAACACCAAGTCGTTCGCGAACGACTCATCTCATTTACGACCTTACATGGTCAGGATCCAATCTAACTGATGCCATTTGAAAGTTGAAGAAATTCATGGATCCCCTTTGATCTAGCAGCTAAAGGCCAAACATGGTACCAAATCTCTAGTTTCTGTAGGCCTTCAGTTCAAATGTCAGTGCTCCTGTAAGTTGGCTGTTGAGTTCAATCTGTTTTCATACATTCAAAGTGAGGGTAAGATTACATACAAAAACAACTCTCCCGACCCTATTGGGTTCGCAAGTTTCTTCATTAAGTACTAGTGGAGAAGGATTAATATACAGTAGTCATGACATAAACCTAAGAATATATAACTAGCAGAATCAGCAACAGACTTGCTCTTATATACAGTAACATTCATGGGGGGAAGATAGTACCTAGCTTGAGATCAAACTGGAAGATCAATGCTCTGAAGCTTGAACAAGCCCATCGTGGATCTGAGCAGCCACGTCGTGCACAGCACCAGGCGCATGGGGTACGAATACAGCAGACGATTTGGAGGAAGCACCGATTTCTTTCATGGTGTCAAAGTACTGGGTGACAAGGATCATATCCATAACATCCTTTGCACTAGTTCCTGGCACATTGATGGAGAAGCCCACAACGCTCTCTCTCAACCCATCGACAATTGCTTGTCGTTGGCGAGCGATGCCCAATCCCGACAAGTACTTTGATTCGGCCTCACCTTCAGCCCGCTTAATCTGTAGAATTTTCTCAGCCTCTGCCTTATCAGTAGCAGCCAGCCTCAGCCTTGCCGCTGGAGAAACATGGTAATTTAATCAAAATAGTTGATCAAAACTAAGGATGGGCAATCCATATGGTGAAAAGATTATCTCATGGATTCATACAATTGGCTCAGTTAGGAAGAATCTTTTTGATCTGTTAGTATGTAAATGGAAGATGTCTAGAGCAAGAACATAATTTTTAAATGTAATACAAATACATCCATTAAATGACTAAATGGATGCACAGATTTGAATTACGATGGTAACCATGAGCAGGCAGGGATTCAAAAATGACTCTTCCCACCTTTTTTGGCCTTGGAAAGCTCTCGGCTAAATGGTTTAATCACAGCAAAAAGTGAATTGAGTATACAGCTTCTCAACCAAATGTGTTAAGATCATAGAGATCCCTCATTTGACAAGGTTAATTCATATGTAGAGTCGATATGAATGAAGCAAATGGGGAAACAAGATGGGTATCTAAGAGTTAGAATAGGGCTGTTGTATACTTTACCAGCATTGATTTCATTCATTGCCCGCTTTACATTCTCATTGGGTTCTATATCTACAATCAGTGTCTGCACAATCTCGTACCCATAAGCTGACATTGCCTGTGAATGATTTCAAAAGCAAAGGCGTCACAACCAAGATAGGTTATAGGCTTAAAGATACCATTCTACTGCCTATTTGTTCAATCCATTACCTTTTCGAGTTCATCTTCAACTGCTCTGGCAATGCCATTCTTTTGCTCAAATACATCATCCAGACTGAGCTTTGGAACTGTTGCTCTGATTACTAAGTAGATGGTGAAGGTAAACTCAGTACTGTAATAAAGTTCACTCTATTAGAAACAACTTACGCACTATGTACCGTCATAAACATAGGCCTGGATCTGGGTCCTTGTGTTGGTGAGCTTGTAGAAAGCGTCACATGCCTTATCTGCCAGAGCATAGTATTGCACGGATGCAACAACGTTCACAAATACATTGTCCTGTAAGATAAATGAGAAAAAAAAAAAAAAAAATGATCAGTTGCATGAGTACATTGGCATATTTAA
This sequence comes from Diospyros lotus, assembly GCF_014633365.1. Lineage (NCBI taxonomy): Eukaryota > Viridiplantae > Streptophyta > Magnoliopsida > Ericales > Ebenaceae > Diospyros > Diospyros lotus. The sequence continues at coordinate 35,353,883 of NC_068351.1, read as the reverse complement.
CACAGAAGTTCATGTTTAATGCTTTCGATAGCCAACTTAAATTAAAATGAACAAGAAGAATGACAAAATAAAATGTCTTCAGTTAGTTTTGAAGCGTTAAGTGGTCTGAAGAAGCGAAGAGTTTCACATCTGGAAAAAGAAGCAAGGGGGAAAGCCCGAAACTTTCACATTTTAAAGCAAAGCAAAGAGGTAGAATGATGTTCACTCTTGGGGAAAAAGATGGACCTTTGTCTTGGTCTCACAATTAACATCCAACTGCTGCAGCCGGAGAGAGAGGCGACCAGCTAGCTGACTGCCAAGGAACCAAGGTACGCAGTGACATCCCGGCTTGAGTATACCCTCAAACCTACCAAACTTCTCCTCAATGGCAACTGTGGATTGATCAACTTGTACACAACAGAGTAAATTACCCATGTTCTCTAGAGAAGATGCCATCCCCAAAAATCAGTCATACAAACTTGTAACATGGAATTTAGAAGGAAAGGAAAAACGAAAAAATCATAACACAGACAATGCATTTACCGCCTGAGATAAATGAGACATGGATGACTCAATGTTCCACTGAGTCAATTGCTCTTTAAATGAGATCAAATATACATTTCCTTGAATATGGTTAAGATCAAAACTGATTAAGGGTTACAGTAAAGTCATGACCGAGGATACTAGCAAAACCAGAAGTCAGACATGCCAAGAACAAGAAAATGTATAAGAATTATGTCAAAGCAGTTTTAGGGATAAGAAATGAGCAGAAGAACCAGGAAAGTTGAAATGCTAAACCCATTTCCTTATAGTCCCCCTAAACACCAGAAAACCCACTTGTTACATGTAAGAATTATGTCAAAACAACCACCCCACACCCACCAATTATCATACCATTTACACAAGGGAAAGTGAACAGAAAAATACATAATTATAAAGTGAAGGAAATTTAAGGAATTTGAAGTTCATGTGTCATTCATCTTGTTTTATCAGACAAGGGAAGAAAACAGTTTCTTTCTCTTGTTTGCTTATATATACGGTTATAAGGGCCTTTTACAAACGGTAAAGTGATAAATAAAATAATGGCTAAGATTACTTGATATGTTTGCTGTTGTTGTTTGATAATAGACAGACATATACCAAAGGGAGTCTAATACAGGAGAATTTGGGCATAAAAAGGTGGAAGAGAGTCACTTTTGTACGCAATCACTTACTTTTCTGCAAATAAGTTGATTTCACAAAGGTCAAAGGATTAGCTTAAAGAAGAACATTTTAAACGTCATTTCCAAACCCCCCCCCCCCCCCCCCCCAATTTCCTCATCATTCAATCCAATATACAAGGTACCAAAATGAAAATCATCGCAGAGATACACTCTATTCAGACCCCCAAACGCTCCAATTCTAAGAAATGATAACTTCCAATTTATAAATATGGGTGGTCACATCAAGATTAACCAAACTCGAGCAGGAAGAGACTCTCACAAACAGAATCATAAACCCCTAAACTGAACCTCCAAGAATCGGTGAGTTTTGGCAATCCTCTAAACTAAACAAGGAACCCAGATTCCAGAATAAGGACAGACTATACCCACTCCCTTTACTTACACAGACAGAGAGAGGGAGAGAGAGAGAGAGCTTACAGTTCGATTCAGAGGAGATGAGATGAGAGCGTGACCTGATATTAAGATGGGTTACTCTGCATATCTGTTTTTCTCCCCTTTTTTACAGGTTTAGGATGCGTTTGGCAATCGGTGAGAGGGAAATGGGAAATTATGGCAAAAATGGTTACTTCTTCTTACAAACTAAATATGGAAATCCTATTTGAATACTTAACTTTCATATTTGTAAGAATATTTTTAAATTAATATCTTATAATGTACGTTAGATCACTATAAGGATTAATCTTAAGTATCTAAATAACATTTTAAAAAAAACGTTATTTGAACCATTAAGTTCGATATTCGTGACAACAAACTAATATACAAAATACTGATGAAAAGTATCATTCAAATGTCATATTTGAGTGTCTAGACACTCTTTATCGCTTGACTCCACTAATAAAGTGAGAAAGTGATCATTTTTTATACATAATTTTATTATTTTTTTTAAAATACTCAATTTATAACCATGATATTTTAATTATAAAAAAATAATCTAATTGTTAATATAGAATTTTCATTCAAACTAAAAATAAAAATTATATGATTTAAGGTGTAAGGTTTAAAAAAACAGGATTTACTCATTGAAATTAGTCGAATAAAAAAAAATTGAATTAAAAATTTAAAATAATTGGTACAAAAAGATAATGTTAGGAAGTGCCACTTGGAGAATTGGGGGTGGCCCACTTTGGAAGGGGTGTCAAAATCAGTCCCTCCTGTCAATGTTATGATTTTTAAGGGGTTGCTTTGAAATATTTTCTAATTTTAAATTTTAAATTTAGTTTTATGTTTAATTTTAATTTTTAATTCAAAAATAATAATTAGATATATTATTTAATAATTTTTATTTTAATCTTCTTTCTTCCCCCTCTCCATTTCCTTGGGTAAGTAAAGTTTTAGTTAAATCAAAATAATCGAACCAATTAAATTGAAATTAGTGATTCGATTGGATTCAATTTATAGATTTTCGGTTTCTAAATTTGAATTTTTTATTTATTTTGATTCAGTTTGATTTTTTTATTAAAAAAATTAAAATAATCAAACTAATTGAAATGTTATTTTTATTTGAGTAAGATAAATTTTTTAATCAATAAGTATTATTTTTACTCAAATAATAAATCTTTTCAATCAAGTAATTTTTCTGAATTGAAATTTACTCACAAAGTCTTAATCGAGTAATATTCTCTCTAATCGAATAACACTTATTCTTACTTGAGTAACATTTATTTTTATATTTTTTTTAACTTTTTTGGTTAGTCCGATTTTTTCATATTTGTTCAATTTTTTCGATTTTCAATTTGTTCGATTTTTGTATTTGTTCTATCAATTCAATTTTACCATTTTGATCAGTTCGATAACTGAACCGACCAAATGTTCACTTATGCCTATGAGAATTGGCTATAACTTCATAATAAATTATAAAAATATTACTTAAAACCATTTTGTTCTTAAATTTAAAAACTGAAAATATTACTATACATAATGCTTTTTTTTTTTTTATATTTTTTATGTGACATTAAGCTATAGATCTTACCAAATAGCAATATTATTCAAATATTAATATTCTTAATGATTTATTAATATATCAATTAGATATGTATATATATATATGCTGTCAAAATTCTTTATAGACTAAATTACATTACTAGCTTCGAACTTTATACTCCATAACAAATTAATTATTATGTTTTATTTTTTATTATAATTATTAAATTTTAATTTTTTTTATCAAATTCTATTAACAAAATTTGACTTAATATACATTAACATGAACTCAAAAATGACATAATCTAAACTTAATACAAACCCCACAATTAAGTATTTTGAGATTTATATTAGTTTTCGTTACCAAAATTTGACGAAAACTACAAAATGAAATAAATTGTAATGTAAATAAAACTTTAGTGGTTCCGTTGCCAAAAATTAAAATCAATGTCCAATTTGTTACAAAATGGAAATGTTAAAAACTAATTATATAATTTTTCCCTTCTTTATATATCAAATTATAACTTTATTGCTCTACGAGTAAAGTTACCCTAATGTCACACCCTAACTTGTTCCCACACGAGGACATAAAACATTTAGTGGATGTCACACGATCAAACTAGACTAGGTTAACCTTTCACATTCTTTCATACTTAATTATGAGGGATGGAAGAACACCTTGCTAATAATTCTAAAGAGAGAAAGCTCTTTATTAGGATTTAAATAAGAATTTTTTACTAAACTTCTAGATAATTACAAATTCAAAAGGTAGAGGTATATATAGTTATCCATCTTACACTCCATAACACGGTGTCATAAATGCATCCTATCAATTGTTTGCATTAATCTCTAACTACTTGCTACCTAACCTTTTATATTGCTACATGATATCTATCTTACTAGACACTTTAGGATAATCTAGAATAGCCTAAATTCTTCTAGACACCTTGAGAATTCTTTGAGACCCTTTAGAACATTTTTTTTTTGTAACGTCTAAGGTTTTCTTTCATCTTGCCTACATGATGTTGTTGGGTTGGATTTCCTCTTTTTGAAGATGACCCATTAGTTTATATTTAATCATTAATTAAGTAAAGTCCTATGAGTTAGGCTTGTATAGAAGATTTAAGGGCATTTTTTTCCTAAAAAGTATCAAATATTAAAGGGTTTTAACCCTTTCTAATGTGGGATCCTTGCATACTAAAAAAAAAAAGTGGGAAGAAAAATGCAGAATTTAGAAAAAGATGTGTAGTCTAGTTTTGATCAAGAGGCTATTTAGGATTTAATTCGTAGTTCGATTTGGCTAAAATTTGGTTAGCGTGTTCACAAAATATGACTCTACAATCTATCTGACTAGTTGAGATCAGTTTTGGAGCTCTCTGTTAATATGTTTCTGCAGTAGTTGTTGAGTTTCTATTCGATGAGATCTCTTTTATTTCTTATTGCAATGATTTGGTTTCAAGAATAATTATTCTTGAAGAAATATTGTTATGTGACTCCAGTTATTGACAACTAAAGAAGACTTTCGTGTATTCCTATTATTTGTTTGATAATAGAAGTTTTGGGTGGACTTTTATCCCGTAATTGTTGCTCCTCGCATTGAGGGGGTTTCTACGTAAAATGTTAGTGTTTTTGTGATCGATTGATTACTACACTTATTTTATATTACTCTATATCTATTTGATTTAACTCTTATTAGGTTCACACAAGAAAGGAGAAAACAAAATATTTGGGGTATCCTTATATTAAGTTATTGATTTGACATATTTTCCTTCTAACGAATGTCTAATCATCAAGTGTTACCCTCATAGTCAATCTACCCAACAAATACATCCTAGCTTGCCATCATGCAACTATTGTGGCCTTGGCATGGTCTCGGGTCTCTCTAGCCTTCGTAACTACTCTACCCATGTACTACCATTGTGCCCTTGCATGTTTTACACCTCTAACATTTGTTTATGGTCGCTTTAATATCTTGTCATACCTCTTTGCCATCTTCTACCATGCCAAGTAAGCTCCTCAAGGGATTGCCATGCCTCGCCCCAATCATGGTTGACCTTTTTACCCCCAAGATGGCCTCCAATGCTTGTGACATGGACTATCCATGTTGTGCAACACCCAAGTATGCTTGGCTCGCACTTAATCCTCTCAAAGTTCTAGCTTGATTGACTTTATATTGGTTTTTTCTAACACTTTACTTTTTCTTTCTAGTCTTGTCTAACACACGAGCTTCTTCTTTTGACCCGATCATTCTCTTGCCTATTTAACTCGAAACATAGATTAACTTTTATTATAATTTTGTCAAAGATAATTAAAATTATAAAAACTATCGAGAGTCAATACCAAACCCAATTTTAAAGGGTTAATTTTTTAAATTTCTAATAAGCCCTCATTTGTTGGAAAAAAAAAAAAAACTTCTCATAAATTTTTCATAATTTTTGGTAAATAAGTAAATTTTCAATAAACATTTTAATTATTCATATTTTATTGATATATCTTGATAACGTGTGAAATTGACGGGAGATAGGCCATCATGCTTTTGATTGGCCAACTCTATTCCCCCCAGGGTCGGATCAGGTCAGAAAGCAAAAGCTGTTTGGCTCCCGAGAAAATTTCCCCAGAAAATTTCGCCGGAAAAGTGACCTTTCTTTCTTAGTTCTTACCATCAATGGCGGTCGCAGCAGCCGCTCCAGCCACTGCTTACCTTAGCAGCACCGAGCGCAGTCTCTTTCCCGCAAGGCATCGGCCTCGTCGCTTCTTTCCCGCCAAAGGAGCTCCAAGATTCCTCGCCATGGCACCCAAACAGAAGGTACCGTCCCTATATATGTATATATTTAAGTATATGAACAATCTTTTCTGGCTTTCAGTTTGGCTGATCAGAAATGTCGTGGGATGATTTGATACTTGAAATCTGGGGTATGAAAGGCAGAATCTCACTGCCGGTGCCGCTTGGTTGCTCAGAAAATAGAGGAAATTTGGAGACCCTAGTTCTGAATATGAATTCGATCCATTACTTTACCTAAATTTTCTCGGCAGCCAAACGAGTTATTTACCAAGTGCAGGTGAACAAGTACGACCAGAACTGGAAGAAGGAGTGGTTCGGCGCTGGAATATTCTACGAAGGGAGCGAAGAGATCGAAGTCGACGTGTTCAAGAACCTGGAGAAGAAGAAGGTGCTGAGCAACGTGGAGAAGGCGGGGCTGCTTTCGAAGGCGGAGGAGCTGGGTTTCACTCTCTCGTCGATCGAGCAGCTGCGGTTGCTCTCCACGGCGGAGGAGCTGGGCCTGCTCAGCCTGCTCGAGAAGGCTGCCGGCGTCTCGCCGTCCGCGCTGGCCTCTGCGGCGCTGCCCGTCTCCGTGGCGGCGGTCCTAGTGATCGTTCTGATTCCCGACGACTCCGCCGGCCTGCTGGTGGTGCAGGCGGTCGTCGCCGGCGCGCTCGCGGTCGGGGCGGCCGGGTTGTTTGTCGGGTCGGTTGTATTGGGTGGATTACAAGAAGCGGATTGATTGAGACAGTGAGATTTGACTGCAAGTGTTTTTTTTAATTGTTATATTTTGTTGTATTTTTATTGCGTGGGTGTTTTTGTCATTATGGTTAGTAGGCATTCAAATTTCATGGAAGACAATTTTTCTCAAAATTTTATATTTTCTTTATCAAAATCAAAATTTTGTTATTATTATTATTTTTATTTTTTGCGACATGAAAAATTAAAGAGTTTCTTAATCACAGTCAATTTTCGGCTCGAACCTATTTCACATTCTGTAAAATAGTTAACTTATTTTGAATGGACAAATTCATTATGAATCGAAATTTGAGACTTGCCATCTTGAAAGGCATAATCGATTATGTATTTTTGCATTGAAATAAAATCAAACTTATGACCTTTTGGTATTCCAAGATCCTGAACGCGTGTGTGCTATCTCGAGAAATTTTATTTTCATTGTTATTGTATAATGAGTATTTATAAGATAGTTATCCTAGTTTTATTTTTATTATTATTTCTTCATTTTTGTAAAATTAAAGAACCAAATTTAATTATATAGTTATATTATTATAGTTATAGGTTGTGTAAAAATAAAAATAATATTTTTTAAAAAAGTAAAAAAAAGAAATGTGAAAAAAATTATAAAGATTTTATTGATACACATTTTTGTAACACAGTTGACATGAGGAAATTTAAGAATGGATGACTTTCATGGAAAGTTTGCATAGGCCTATTAGGGTAAGTTGTTTCGGACCTTCTTATCACTTGATGCGGGGTGTTATAAAAATGTGTGTCAACATTTAGCGTCGTCTATAAGAATTTCCCCTAATAGTCCCTACAACCCCTGATAAGGAAGGGGTCGATAGAGCCCTACCACACCTGCTGTAGGGAGGATGGTTTGGATGCATCAGGTTCGTCCCACATCGGTTGCCCAAAGAGCAACCATTGAGGAGTTCATCAGTGTGGTGGGGCTTCTGACCGTTGAAGGGCGAGAGCTAAAGAGTTGACCAGCAGCTGTGGGCCTCATGATGATGACACGATGTGTGTAATATCCCAAAAGTCCAGAGAAAGATAGTATATATTGAGAAGAAATAAGGAAGGAAATAACACTAGCTGGATAACTTTTGAGCTGAATACAGATAAAGAACTCTCAAGTTAAGCATGCTTGATCCGAAAAAATTCAAGAATGGGTGACCTTTCTGAGAAGTTTGCATAGACTCATTAGCGTAAGTTGTCTTGAATCTTCCTATCGCTTAATGTGGGGTGTTATAAAAATATGTGTCAACAGATTTTTTTTAAATATAATTTTTAATATAAAAAATTATTCAATTAAAAAAATAAACATAAATTCTATAATACATTCAAATAAATATAAACATAATACAAACAATAAATTAAAAAAAAATAAAACATAATACAAATAATAAATTTAAAAACTTATACAAAAAAAAACACATTTTTGATATTTTTTTATAATATTATGAAACAATTTCGAAATGTTTTCAAAATTGTAAAAATGATTCTGAAACATTTTTTGACCTTAACGTTTCGAAAATACTAAAATAACGCCAGAGATATTTTCATTCATCATAATAGATTATAAAAATAAATATCAGATTTTGATGTTATGAAAGTTTATTAATAATGTGTTTTTTAAAATAATAACTTAAAATTTAGACAATGACAATAGTACCCCTAAGTGCGGTAGTTGCATTAACAGCCATGATAAGGCGGCAAAAGAAACTGGAGATGCGGGGTATCGATCCCCGTACCTCTCGCATGCTAAGCGAGCGCTCTACCATCTGAGCTACATCCCCAAGCTGTGGCAATTGATCTGTTTCTCTTATTTTTTCAGGCGAAATGTGACTCGAATCCATTCTTTTCCCGCCCCTTCCACTTCCCCAATCGTTACTCCTCAATTTGAGTTTCGTTTCTTGTTTGATCAGATCGGCAAGGTGATGATTGATGGAAGAAGATTCATGGTGTCGTCTTGCTATGGTAGCCGCTCCGCCGTTTCATTTTCCTGCAATATCATCACGCAGACGAAGCTCAGTAGTTTTCAATCAGGTACAGTTCGTCGTCTTCGCCATTGATGGCTACTCTGACCTTGCTGTTTCTATAATCGTTCAGCATTCACAGACTGTGTCCTGTTTTTCGTTGCTTCTCCCTTATGGAAGTTGAAATTTGATTGTTCTTGCAGAAAACCGACACGATTTGCCTTGCTCTTGCTCTGCCTAACAGAAGAAACAATAAGAGGAAAAGAAAAAGAGCTAAAGGTTTGATTACTGCTTCCAGTTTAATATGGCTAGAAATCTCGGAAGTTTGTCCAGTCTCAACCAAATTTCTAGGTCCACCAATGGTGAATGCGGATTGGACCGAATACCTTATGCGATTTAATCTGGAACGCCGCAAATTTGTTGACAGAAAATTATGTTATGCCACATACAAAATTACACGGGATCTTCCATATACATGTCGATTCTATTTATATATCTCTCGGTGTGGTTATAAATGAACCATGTACAAGTATAATTCAGAGCGAGGAAGCCAATTTCTGAGAATCAGAATGGCTAAGCTAGTAATCTAGAAGCTCTGGTTTGTTTGATATTTTCAGTGGTGCCCTCTGTCTCTTTCTCTCAATAATGCGGAAATGGAAGATAACAACACCTAGTATGATACATGGCCGACCAATTATACCTCTAAGGAATTAATGTTTGGGTTTTCCCTCTGATCTTGGGGCCTGATTGATCTGTACTTGTAGCGGCTAGTCCATAGCATGTAAAGCAAATAATTCAATCCACTTAATACGCACAGTAGCCAGTAAAACCTGTTGAGCTGATAATGATTCAAGTTGCTTCCAGTGAGCCATGGTGTGTTTTGTAAGGTACCAGTGATGCCATTGACAATTGACACGAGCACTGAGCTTAGGTAGTATCCCATTGCTAAGGAAGCCCAGGACATAGCTGTGGCCAAAGATCTCATGCTAAAGGGGGCCTCTGTGAAAAAGAAGTCCATCATGCCAGCCAAGCTAAAAAGATCAGCTGACCCCAGGAACAAGTACTGCAAAGCAATCCAAAGGAATGTGATGGGAAGAGGTTTGGAGGAATTCAGCATATTGGATTGAACTGCTACTCTCTTTCGCTTTGCTTCTACAAGTGCTGCAACAGCCATGGCCACGATGGAGAGAACTAGCCCAGTACCTATTCTCTGTAAGTGAGTGACACCCATTTCAGTCTTGGTTATCTTCCTGGAAAATGGGACGATGATGTGACTGTAGACTGGTGCAAGGACCATCATGAAGAGAACTGGAAATATGGGTAGAGAAGCTGGTGGAACCCTTAAGGAGCCGATTTTGGTGTTCATACTGGCTGCCTGTTGGACTGAGAAGGTAGAGAGCTGAGCAAGGCAGCAATTTAGCATAATGGTAGACATGAAGATGGGGAGAACCTTAATTACTATCTTCACTTCTTCGACTTGTTTTTCACTGCATGCTAGTGCAGGGTGAATGGGGTTCCTCATCACTGCTCCATCTAGAAACTTTAGCTCTTGTGTTGCAGTTTGAATTTGTGTGTTTTCTTTGGCATGACCTTCTTCCTCACTGGTATCAGTTGGGTAGGATGATGCGCTTGAGTTCATGCTGGCAATAACATTGCTTGAATTCCTTGATACACACCTGTTGTAAATTGCTGCAGCCAAAACCTGTTGCAATAAAAAAACAATTACATTAAAAGGTCTTTTTTGGGGTAGACATCAACGTGCAGTTCGTGAGGCTAGACTAAAGCTACTTCTGTGATCCTACCTTGAATATTGTGGTAATAGGGCTTCCTGCTGGAATTTTGGTTCTGTAGGTTGGAGAGCCAAGGAGGAAGATTGGGATGGAGAGCAATATTGTTGCTGTGGCGATCCCAAAACCCCATTGCCATCCTTTATTGTCTTCTACCCACACCACAAAAGTCACAGCAATTAGAGCTCCACAAGAGAGGGAGAACACAAAGTAGTTGAAGAAGCTCGATCTCTGTTTCCTTCCCTTTGGTGTATTCTCGTCAAACTGCTCTGCTCCATGTGGAGGAAGAGAACCTTTTATTCCACCAACACCCAGTGCGACCAGATAGAGGCCTGCAAACAGTAGCACTGCTTTTCCCCCATGAAGTTGCTTGCATGGAGTGTTTCCATGGGCAAACGTGCAGAATGCTGGCTTCAAAGAGGGTGTGTGGGCTTGTATTGTGAGTATTAGCAGGCCCTGTTTCAATAATAAAACTCAGTTAGCTAAGTGACGTGAAAATGAGAACATACATGGCTGTGATGAACCATATGTTAAAGTGGCAGAGTTTCCTGTATCCAATTTCATGGGCCTGATACTGATATTAATTTGGCATTGCAGGTACCAGTTTGGTTATTTTGGTCACGCAAGTCAGTGTTAAACCACCAAATTGACCCAACAATGGTGTATTTGATGCACAATCTCGTCCAGTCTCAAATTCTGGAGGATTTGAAGCTGCTGCATGATTTTTTACACACTTTGGTTGTAGTAGACTGCTGGATTCAGCAAACTGTGTATTCTTTTCAGTGTATCTCTCTATTTCCTTTAACTATATGTAGTGATCATACACTGTTGGGTACATAATATTCTTCAGATAAACATCCCTGAAGGACTTAGAGGAAGGTCATCCAGGGACTTTGATGCAAAGAAAGTAGTTGAACACAAGTTCACACTTACTATTTCTCATTCTTTCCCAAATAGTAGATAGGACTTTGTTGCCACCATTAACACTGGTGTCTCTTAAATAAACGTCCTGACTATAGTTTGAAAGTGAAATTATTGTCAGGTGGGGCAATAAGTGTTCCTTCCGGCCCAAAGGAATGGTCGAAGGTGAGCTTGCAGTGGCAGGGAATGGACTCCGGTGATTGGCTGGCACCTACAAACACTCCAATACTCAAGTAAGTAAGAGATTAAAGTGATAGAGTATCAGTAGACTCGAAAAGAACATACCTTGGCTTTTGATAGAGCTGGTTTATATGGAAGGAGGAGAGCTCTTCCTGCATGCATGTTTGCCTCGGGCATTGCAGGGTGATGGGACTGGATATCCGATGTCGATGGGGCTCCTTGACGGTGGCATAGTGCTGACTGGACCTTCATTAAATGTGAATGGGATTTGCCATTAAGGATGGAATCCTCATTACTGGGGATGAAATCTCATCCGCATTTAATGGCAGATCACATCCTCATTAATGGCAGATCTCATCCGCATTTAATGAAGGTTCTGTCGGCACCATGCCACCATCAGGAAGCCTTGTCGGCGCCGGATATCCAGTCCCATCCCCCTGCAATGCCCGATGCAAACATGCATGCAGGAAGACCTCTCCTCCTTTTATATAAACTATCTCTATCAAGAGTTAAGATATGTTCTTTTCGAGTCTACTAAGACTCTGCCACTTTAATCTCTTACTTACTTGAGCATTGGAGTGCTTACAGGTGCTAGCCACCCCCCGTCATGCCGATCACCGGAGTCCATTTCTTGCCACTGCAAGCTCACGTCCGACCATCCCTTTGGGCCGAAATGAACAATAAGTATGCAGTTATTTTTCTTGGAAGTTCATTTAATGTATGCCTATGCAAGGGAATCACTTTGCAATCTGCATCTCATTCTTCTAGAAGAAACTGGAGGTACTCCAGTGGTTGTCATATTCACATATGGCTATGGCCCACAAGTACCTGAAATGGGGACCTGACAGGTTGAAGTTGATTCTTGCTTACACAGCTTATGGCAATGGTCACTGAATGCTACCTTGCAAACTGAGGTTGCTTTCTTCTTCAACTTGCACGTCTGTTATTTCCTCTTACTATTCCAAATTGTGGAGTTTGTACATGCAGGTTATTGTTCAAAAACTCCGACAAGAATTGTAGGTATTGGTATGTACTGATTGAAACCAAGAAGGATGCCTAACTAGAAATAATCAGATATATTGGATTAGGTAGGTTTATCTTTTTTGCTGGCAAAGCATGAATTATATTGAATAAAACCTTGAGTTAGAAACTACGTTTCTTATTGATTCTTACCATGAATTCTATTGTGGCACTTATCAGATAGATGCAGAAAGTTGTGTAGAAAGCATCGGCTAAGAAACCTCCAAGGAGAGCAAGGAGGAAGGCTGTGCCCATGAAGTTGGTAACAATGTTTGCTGAACTGGACGGAGAAAAATGCATGAATTTTGTCAGATAGAGTACAAGGTTACTTGCATTGGCCAGGTATGCCAAGTTCTCGAGCACCTCCACAACTGCGGCATACAAATGAACAGATAAAGAAAGCATGTTAAGTATTTTTTCTTTTTCACTTGTTGAGGACATATATGTGATACTGCTCTTTAATACGGTCTTCCTCTCTGACAAAGTTCAGGCAAAACCATACGCAAAAGTCTTTGGAAGTAACTTTTAGCATTACACTTGAGAGAATCACAAATTTATGTCTTTGAATCTTTACTAACCTAGTACAAACGAGGCAGCAAGCAAACCACCATGACGGGCTTTCATGGCTGGTTTATTCCTCCAATCTACATAGCCTTCCCATGTGTTTAATTGTTGCATCTCAGCCTACATGGTAACCAAAATGAATTTAGAAGATAGCCATAAATTGCAGCAGAAAAACAAGCAAAAATAGAATAAATACGAGAATAATGGATCAGAATGGAAGTGCAACCATTTCTCTAACCAACATTCCCGATCTCTTTAAGACTTGATCAGAAATCTTCTGAATGAAAAATGAAGTGGTGAGGTGAGTCCTGTTTTTATACAGAGAAGATAGGATGCTCAGACCTGAATGGAATGGAAAGGTCTAGAGAATATGAAAGCGACTGGACATTCTCAAAGACTTTTTTAGACTGAGACGTTTGGTATAGCGCAAGCATGTTAAGGAGAGAGAAAGATTAGTTCATGAAATGAAATATTTTAGTTTTAATCAACATTTTAGTAAGGAATAAGTTAATTGTATTATTTCATCAACTAGATCTTTTGTATGCTCAGTTTGTCGCTGTTGACTTAATGACTTAAATATTCTTCATTTGGATTAAGTTGGTTTATTAAAAATGGTAATTTTTTGCAGCTTAGAGAACAATCATTTTGACCTTTTAAAGAGATGTTGATTTTATGAAGGATGATATAACTTTCAATAAATGTTTATTAGTGTGGATTTTAGTCATTTTCTGACCAATTTTTGTAGTGTGATAGTTTTTGAGATATGTACTCTATTAGGAAGTGATGGAGGTCATATGACAAGTGGAAGTGTATGCTAGTTTGCGGTATACTAACTGGAGGTAAATAAGCAATCTTGTAATTAGGGCATATCCAGTCCCAAGAGGTCAAATCTTTCACCCCTTGACGGTTTTCTGTATTGTTCTTCTCTGACCTTATTTGTCAGTTTATTCTATTACTATCCTTGAGAAGGATTTTTTTCCCAATTGTTTTTTGGCTATATTAGTGTCCTTTCTTTTTCCTTTTTTTCTCTCTTTTTGGGGCGGTCTATTCTGCAAAATCAGGGCAACTTGGTTTCTGATCGCTGGCCCAATTCACGTGAATTTTGTCCTTTACCATCTTCTCTAATAGCTTTCATCCAGCATGTTGATGCCCTTATCACTGGAGTCATCTGACTAATTTCATATCTAAAATATAATACTTAATTTTTAATTTTCTATCTGGCTATGGGGAATTTTCTTTCCCTTTATCAGAACAATAGTGGCCACAATTCTCCCAAGATTTTGTTGGCGTATGATCTAAGAGATCTCCAAGTTGGGAGGGCAGGAATCACCTGGTGGGCCTTGAGCATTCTGCATTTACTCCCATGCACTTCCAATTTCTGGTTGTTTCCTATTACTGGATTTCGGTTAACTGGCAAATTTTGCATACAGGAATAGAATATGGTTTGAGATACACCTAAAGAAGAGGTGGAGTTAGAAAAAGGTGATCAATTTGTGCTTTTTGTCTGATTAAAAATGATTCGGGGTTAGACTAGAGAGGAAGTACCTGTCTTTGTGATGGTTTGGCGGTGTAGAACTATACCAGAAATAACAATATTCTACTCAATAGCTGACAAGCTCGTATATTTGTAGATAAAGTGGGATAATCCTGAACAGTTGGTAGGTATTTGTGGTTGGGAGAAGAACAGAATTAGTCCTGAACGATATATACCTTGCAGTTATTATGAAAGTCTCATTCACGCTGCAGGTTTTGATCCTTATCTTTCTCAATGGTAGAAGATGAGATAACTTCAACATAGCTTAGATTCCTAATGCCCCATGTTGCAGAATGAATGCTATCTGTGGTTGGCCTCATATGAGAAGGAAAATATGATTCTTCCGTTTGACAAAACCGTTTCCTGACTAATTATTAGTGAAAAGGCTGATCTAATTTGATAAATTTGTTAATATTCCTTATTTTGTTTTTAAGAAGATTTGTTCCATGATTGCACAAGAAGATTCTAAGATTATTTGTGAAATATCCAAATAAAACATTACTTTTAACCAGTCCGCTTGATGCTCCATCTTATTTCTGAATGTCTATCGGCTTAATCTTAGGAAGGTTTCATGGGAGAAAATGTTCTAGAGCACATCTCTCTCTTTTTTTTCTTATTTTTTATTTTTTTGTTTCTCAATAGGTCCTTGTAACAGGTTCAAACATCAATGAAGAGAAAATACTAGAAAATCAATCTACTTTTGTATGGTAAAATACTCGCAGGAACTTGGATTAATTATTCCTAACAGTTCTAGATTCCCCCTTTTATTTCGAGATCAAGCGAATAAAATTTATCGTTTATTAATTATTATACTGAACATGTAGTACACATGGCAGATGAGGAGAACCCATCAAACACAGGCACTCTTTTGTTTGTTTACTGCTGAAAATGGATTGCAAGATTAAGTTCCTTATTAGGGGTGATCATGGGGGTCATTAAATGATAACTTAGACCATTTTTCTTTCCAGTTTTTGTACTGGTGTTTGCGTGCTATAGCATTCTCCTTAGATGCTTCGGACTTATCCAAATGCATGTTTGTTTACACTACAATCTCATATCATGTGTGGATTTGCTGCTGGTTAAGTTGAGACTGATGCATGCTAAGTAGGCTTCCTCTTAAGGCAATTCTTATCTTTCTGAATTTGTTGCTCGTAATCTCATGCAATGATTAGTTAATCACCGCCCCATATTAATTAAAAGGTGGCTTTTGTTGATATGGTATGGTGTGATGGAAGCTGAGCAGCCTCAAAAACTCTCAACATTGCCTGCAGTGGTGGAACCCAGTTTTAGCTTGATGCTGTTTCCAACCTTGGAGAACTTGTTGCGGGGTCTTCTGGAATGGCCTCTTATCATGTAATTGTGGCAATTCCAAGTGGAGCCTACCCAGAAACCTTCAGTGGCTGATATGGAGGAAGAGAGTTGATTGGCAGCCAGGCAGGGCTTGCTCACTATTCCAGATTGGTGCACAATCCTGGAACAGCACAGGAAAGGGATTGATTTCCAGCACCCAGAAAACAAGAGAAAGATAGAGAGAGGCAGGCAGTGACTTGTGTGAATGTAAAGCCCTGCAAGAATTGTGGCCCTGGCTCAACACACTGGTCTCCCGTGTCTCGCTCTCAAGCTTGGGCTCCACAAATTCTGGTATCTCATGGCTTTCTTTGACTTAACCAAATTGGTGCATTGGTTTGAGATTCCTTCGCTTTGAAATAAATAATTAAGTTGAGTTATGTTTTTAAAAATTTATTGCTACACTAATATGATAATTATTCTTTATCCATGTTTCCTCGAGTTTTCTGATACTTAACAGAAAGAAGAAACAAATTCATGTTTTTTATTTTTTGCTGCCATCTCCATGTTTTCATTTCCTTCGTTTTTTTTATTTTTCGAAAATATATTTGCTGTCATGTCGTATTTATTAAGCAGTTCATTGAATCTGTTGTCTCGAATGCTTTTTAGTTTCATAACTAAGAAATAGTTTTTTATGGTTCAGACCATGAAATTGGTCCCTTGATATTGCTTTTTCATACCGTTTTTTAATCTTATGTAATATTTATGTACATCATTGATAGGAGCTTGATAACAATGATATTGGTGCTCTTGTACGGTTAGAAGATTATAAGTTTGGATTGTGAAAATATGTTTTTTTTTTTTTTTAAATAAAGATATAATTGCATATTAAAATGAGTCTCTCACAACCTTTTTATAGTATATATATCAGTGAATAAATTGAGTAGAGAGAACCACATTCTGTTCTGTTCAAATCTGGCATTAAGTGACAAACTTAGTGAGATGGCCATGGGAATAAGTCTGACCATTTATATGCTAGTCTTTGAGCAATGGTTTGACGAACTACCGGAGATTTTTGAATTTTTTACAACTGTCATTTTTACGGCCTTTTCCACATGTAGCGTGGCGCTACCCTATTGGCCCGGTCCACGAGTGGGGGTCATGAACCGGGGCTGGCATAGAATTTTCCTTGCATTCAATGGAATGGAGGATATTTTTGGGTTGGACACTTGGACCACTTGCTGCCGCCCCACCTTATTGGGCATGCCATGGCCGAACCACCTCGGCACGGCACTGGCTTAATGAATACAAAAGAAACATCGATCAAAATAATATCAATGATAATAATATACAATAATAATGTTGATATTTGTAGTTTTTTTTTTTTCCTTTTTATGTATTTTTAGGCATAAAAATAATTATTTTTATTTTTTATAAAATACTATAGTTTTCATGCAACTGTTGTTTTGCAAATCCTTAAGAGGGTCCTTTTCTCTTGTGGTGGTGGTCTTCTCTGCTTAACAAAATTGAGAAAACTACAGTAGCTCCCACCTCCAATCTTGTGCATCTGGGAATATGATTTCTTGTCAAGCGTGGACATGTTTCTCTTTCCTGACACAGACTATTCTTCCTCATGAGATGTAAAACTAGTTTTGAGTGTTGTACAGGCTCTTCTGTATATAGTTTTGTTATATATAACAATATTGTTCAAATATAATAAGAATAATGTTATAAGATGGGATAACAAACATTATTTATGAGACTCGAAGTATAAGAGATAGCAAGGGCATTAATGAAACAAAGGATATTACTCACCGTAACAAGTTATACATATAGTTTTATTTTCAGTCTACTCAAAACTCAACTCGGTAGCAAACCAACCTCAAATCTAGATTTTTAAACCACAATGCTAGCTCCTTTGAGTTAAATTGAACAAATCAATAGGTATAGGATATTTATGTTGACAGTTATTTTGTTCAAATGCCCTTGCAGCATGTGCAAAATAGGAGCAACTAGTAAAAATCATACATTTTCTAGAATACTTTTTACTCTTTATGATTGTTGTTTTTATGTAGCCTTTTTGTCTGTTATTTATTTATTCTTTTTATGTAGCTAAGAGATACTTTCATGTTAATTTTCATTAATGATAGCAGAAAGAGCTTCAATTGCAGGAAGATCTATGAATTATGAGTGTGAAATAGTCTTCAAGAGCTGCTTCTATCTCCTGTAGTAGAAAAGAAACCACTTACTCTATCCACGTCTAGCCTCTAGATCCAAAAGTCTTCTCATTTGCAAATGGTATTAAATAATTAATCTTTACCCAATTCTTTTTTCAATATAATCTATCAATGTTATTATTAAAATCAGAAGACAATTCGAAGATAATTTGTTGCTCTCGGCTGATAACGCACAAGTTTGATACATCATTTTGCATATATATTTAATGTTGTCACAGTGTTATATTATTTTGTAAATTTGGTTTTGATACGTATATGATAGATTTGATAAATAAAGGGAAAACAGAGGATCTCCTCATCTCAGAAGAAGGGGAAGAGAATCAAAAGTCTTCTCCAGTCTCTTCATCTTCCATTGGAGATTTCGTAATTCTTCACAGTTCTTCTCCTTAACTCCCTCTCTCTCTCTCTCTCTCGTTCTGTTCATCTTCTTCTGGTTCCAATCTTTATCGTTTGTTCTGAGGTGTGAAGATGGGGGTGAGCAGCGGCAGATGCTCCCACACTTCTCACATCACCGAGATCATCATCACCAGCTTCTTCAGACACAAACTCTAAATACCCACCAAAAGAAAATCACAAAAAAAAAAAAAAAAAAAAGATTTGTAGCAAATCAGGAGGTATGATCTTCACACCATCAGCCATGGCAACTTGAGCAACAACACATATCCCCTTTTGGATTTATCCAAGCTATGGCGGGCCTGGGAATTGTCCGCGGAGGCCGTTCTGCTACTGCTGGAGTTTCAAAGAACAACACTGTTTTGCTTCAGAACCCAAGAGTTGCTTCTTCTTCTTCTTCTTCCCAACCCCTCGATTCTCTGTTCCTCTCTGGCTCTTCCCCCTCTTTCCATGGTAATTCTCTTAGTTCATCTAATTTTCTCTAACTTATTTGCGAGTAAATACTGGAAAGTTTGGTTTCTTTTGTTCCGGTTTGATTTCTTGGATGTTCGTTGTCTGCGTGTACATTTACTTATCAGTGGCTTGCTGATTGGTGATTTCATATGAATTTCCTCTATCAGTAGTCTTAAATCATATTAACAGGGAAATTGATATCCTAAATTTGTTGTTAAAATTGCTGAACAATCTGTTGATAGTCTTGATTTGATAAGTATCCTGTGTTGACTTTTCCCTAGGCAAAGGTAAAATGTTCCTCCTTATGATTTGTTGCATTGCTGAAGAAATTCAATGAGTTTGCACTGTAATTGACATCTGGGTGGTTAACATGATTTCGTTCTATGCTTGAACTTTGAATTGATTGATTGGGGTTTTCGTGTGAATCTATCTGATTTTTTCTTCTTTCTATTAATATTGAGCATGAGAATTGCATCCATC
The DNA here is from genome assembly GCF_014633365.1 of Diospyros lotus. NCBI lineage: Eukaryota > Viridiplantae > Streptophyta > Magnoliopsida > Ericales > Ebenaceae > Diospyros > Diospyros lotus. The sequence goes on along the minus strand of NC_068351.1, from coordinate 35,334,427 downwards.
CAGAACATATATGATTGGGGCTGGGGCTCCTCTAGTTGTCTGAGAAATGGGTGGGTTGTTCATTCTTGGCATATTGATTGTGGGTGCCAATTGATGATGATAGTGTAGGGGTTGTCCCTGAAACAGGTTTAGGATCCATGGTTAGCTTTGAAGATCTTAGTGGGGGCAAAAGATCAAGTAGATTGTTCTTCTGCTCGTTTGATCGAGAAGAGAACGAAGAAGAGGGATTGGATGAATTGTTTCATCAGCCCAACAAGAAGAGAAAGCTTACACCCGAACAGATCCAATCCCTCGAGAGAAGTTTCGAGCTAGATAACAAGCTTGAACCCGAGAGAAAAACCCAGCTCGCCAACGATCTAGGCCTGCAGTCTCGCCAGGTTGCGATATGGTTTCAGAACCGGAGGGCAAGATGGAAGACAAAACAGCTCGAGAAGGAGTACCAGGCGCTGCAGGCTAGCTATAACAGCCTCGAGGTTGATTATGATCACCTCCTTATGGAGCAGGAGAAACTAAAATCTGAGGTGATCATCCAATTCAAAATTAGGATATTCTTCTTCTGTTTTGTACAAATTCTCGTGTGATTCTGATGAATTTTCTTTCTTTCTTTCTTTCATTCAGGTTCTTGAGCTCACAGATAAGCTGCTTCTCAAACACAAGGAGGAAAACTTTGAATCCTCAGAACCAGCACGAGAAGCCATTGCAGATTCAGCTTCCAAGGATATTGAACCATCCAAACTGTCAGTCAATGATTGTAATAAGCAGGACAGTGAAGCAGTTGATTCAGAACTGGGTGATTCTTCATATGTTTTCAGGCCTGAACACTCAGATCTATCCATCGACGAGGAGGAAGGTAACCTCAGCAAGAACGCGTCGCCGCCTTCTCCTCGCGCTCTCATGTTTCCAGAGGTTATTGAGTATGGAGATTTCCCTGAGCTTGCAAGTTCATGTTTCCTTGGATTCCCAGTGCAAGATCAAATCTGTGAGTTCTGGTCTTACTACTAATTTGCTCTTGGATATTGATCTTGGTATGTACATTACCCTCTCTTTCTCATCTTGGTCTCCTCAAGCAAGCTTGCTGTGCTGTGCTGTGCTGTACTGTACTGCTAGTTGTATGTATGAGCAATAAATCCATGGCCATGGCAGCCAAAATGCAAGATGCTGCCATGGGCTCTGGGGATTTCTTCTTCCCCTCTGAATCATTGTTGTATTGTGTGTGGAGTGTAAGAAAAGAACTTGAAATATGTGCCATAAACTTGTTGAGAATCAGCCACTGTGTTCTAGCATTTTGAAGATGTTATTATGAAGTGAAAATTAATTAATATTCACCCTATGGTTAAAATTAGCTTCTTCTTTTTTCTTTTTTTTTGAATTTTTGTAACATGGAAAACAAAAATTTGTAAAACATGTACAAATGAAAAAAATTTCCAAATAAAAAGCAAGAAACTCTTTTTTCTGTAATATTATATAAGATTTTAAAGTTGATTAATAATGAATATATGATATTATTAGTAAAATAAATAGTGAAAATATTAATAAATTTCAAAATTGACTGATGTTTAAGTACTCAAAATGTTAATAATATGAATCAATGCTATAAAAATTTTTAAATTAGAAAAAAGGAATAGAAACTTTATTAATATGATAAATTAATGATTATTATTAATATGATAAATGATCATATTTGTAGTATCATGAATAAATGTATTGGTGATATTGATTTTGCAAGAGAAATATAATTATTAAAAATATTTTAACCTTATCAACAACAATTAATAACAATTCTAATTTGAATAGTTTAGTAACCAAGGGTTGGCATTATAAATGCCAACTTTCATGTCAAATGTTGGTTTAATTCATGAGTATGCTATTGACGCTTTGAGTCATTAGTTGGGGAGTAATCACGTGTTTTCATTACAAATGTTAATGTGAATCTATCTCATAATATTTAGAGATATTTATATATTGACGGTTTCAAGTTTTCTTAAATTCTCCCCAAGCATCTTTTAAGTGATTAACTGGATGTTGCCATTACAAATATACAAATATCAGCATTCGAGTCAAAAGCCTTCAAATGTTTAGGGAGATTAAAGTGCAGTTTTCTAAAGAGTTCATTTAATATTTATATATTCTTGTAATCGGAGGAATGTTCTTTATATGTTTGTTTTCGCACTTATTTCTTTGTTTGATTCCTTTTCTTTGAGGCTCGAGATATACCTTGATTTTAAGTTATAGGCATTTTGTCTTTTTTGTTTTAATGAAATTTTCATTTACACACACAAAAAAAAAATACGTAGTAGTTCAAAACATGTTTTATATAAGCATTTGAAACCTATTTTTTAATTTTCAAGATAAGAAAATAATTTTTATATTTAAAAATTCAACTCATTTTCTATTTTTCCTTCTTGTGCAAAGGAAAAATATTTATCCATTTATATATATATATTTCTTTCCTGTTAGTAGTGGACTTCATTCATTAATATGAAAGAACCTAATCACATCTGGCTGTACTCTGTGCACTAGTCAATTTCAAGAACAATATATTTTGAGGCTAATATATATATATATATATATATAGTTGGTGATCAGTCCATGTCACCCTTCCATGTGAGAAAATGAGACAAGAGTGATGATATTGCAATTATAAAATATACTGGCATGTGATCTTGCTTAAAGATAACATGCATGCCACATATATATATATATATAAAATAAAAAAATAAAAATAAAAATTTATTGAGTGATATTTAATCATAATTATTTAAATTTTAAATTAATGGTATGTGAGCCCACTACACCCCATGAGTCCATGCCTCTTCTCTCAAATTACCAGTATCGAGCAATTATTTTGTTGATCGACTCGAACAACATAATAATTTTGTATTATTTAGAGATCATAAATTTAAGTTTTGTCGATGTAATTAATTTTTAAGATGTGTGAAAAATATTTTAATAACAAGGTTTTGCATCACTAAAACCTAATATTTGTTTATATAATAGGGTATATATATATATATATATAATGAGATGGATGGTGGTTGGACAAAATTGGTTGACTTTTTCCTTTGTGACAAAGAAAATTGAGAGTGATGTCAACCAATTTTGTCCAACCACCATCCATCTCATTATATATATATATATATATATGTGTGTGTGTGTGTGTGTGTAATATACCCTTTCAGATAGATGGTGAGCCAAACAAAATGAAAGTGTCTCTTTCTCATGTTCTTTTGGCTTCAGTTTTAGATCTTAATTAAAATCCTACAAATTTGATTATTAATATGTAAACTTTATGATTATACATCTATGTTATTCTATGATGCACGAAAATGCCTCAAAGTATTATTTCGGTGTTCTCGCAACGTTTCTTATATTGAAATGTTGAGAAATATTTAAAATATATATATTTTTATTTATATATATATATATAAATTTCATAAATATTATTATTATATAACATTTGTTATATAAGTCAACATAAATACACTTTCTCTAAATCGATAAATAAAATTGTATCTAATCAAATTAATTTAGACCCAATTGTCGAAATTAAAAGGATTGAATAAAGTTATAAATTTGTAAAAAAGACTGAATTACTTTCATGAGCAACCCTTTTGATTGTCTTACACCTATATTATCACATAAATAAATATTGTTATTGCTCTCATAGTACAAGTTAAGTGGTTGACCCACATTAAATTAGGATAGGTCATACGTTCGATTCCTTACCCTATACAGTGAAGTAAAATCTCTACATGCGATTTACTTTATCTGTCGAAATTGAGGGCACAAGTACCAAGGGATTAGGTAATGACGATTTTGTACTTTAGTGTTATAAATTCTATTAATAAAATAATTTTAAAATAACCTTTACATATTTTATTTAAATAAACAGAATGAACTATGTTAACAACAACCTTAGAAGCTACAAACAATAATTTTGTCATGAATTTTATATGAAACTTATCTGGTCAGAGGTAGCTAATTCCTTGCAAGTTGAATGGTAGATATGAGCGTAAATCATACCAAATATCACAAAATTTTGACGTCTTTTTTAATTTGGTCACTAAACTTCAATTTCTTGCAAAATGATAACAAAATTTTAAAATGTTTTGTAATATAGTCACTAAAGTAATTTTTGGATAATTTCTCACCAAAATTGCTGACATGGCAATGGCCACATCATCGCCACGTCAGCATTTTCGGCTAAGAACCATCAAAAAATCACTTTAATGATCACATTGTAAAATATTTTAAAGTTTTGTTATCACTTTGCAAGAAATTGAAGTTTAGTGACCAAATTGAAAAAAAACACCAAAATTTTGTGACATTTGGTATGATTTACTGTAGATACGAGGACAACTTCTAAGTTCCACCACTCAATTCTTTCCCCCACACATTTTGTCCAACTTTGTCCTCACATTCAAGTGGAACAAAATACCAAAAAATAAAAAAAACACTCCATGTTTGTAAAGAAGAAAAATAAATAAATAATTCTATGATACTCATAGTATTAATGTTCTATATAACGTAAAGGGTGTATTGTATAAAAACAAATTTGAAAAGTTGTTATACAAAGATTGGTGGCTTTGGCAACGACGAGAGAGAGCTTTCGAAGAGGTGATTGGCAGCGGTGATGAGAGAGAGAAATCAACTTAGGTGCTGTCGACAACTGATTAATCGGATCATCGCCTAGAAAGGTTGATTATTCTATATTCGCGACGGCCAAGGGCCGCCTAACACCTTGTCGGTGCCTAGATGGCTGCCTAGGCCAATTTTTAAAACACTAGAAAATGCTAAATACATTATTTTAAGTTTACAAATTTAACAATACATCTTCGCACAGTTAATAATATAATTTCATGAGTTAATGATACATTTACTAATTAATTTTATTATAAAATTACTTCAAATTATGAGTGAATTGTGAACTCAATTTATGACTTTACATTTCCAATATTCTTTAGTTTGCTAAAGGAACTTGTTAGAATTTGTATTAGTATAGCTGTTAGTTTCTGTAAAGAGCAAATTTGTCTGTTAAGAAATATTTTTTATTCTTATGTTTTATATGTTTAGAATATAACAGAAATATCTCTTAGGTTATTTCCGATTAAGTCTTGTATTTCCTTTTATTGCATTTCAGTCCTTAAGTTGTAACGGCCTCTATCTTTTATAAATAGTGGCTGATAGGTTCTGTTGAAGGCAGGGTGAGAATCCTTCTATTGTATTCGCACATAGGAGTTGGTGAATTGAGAGAGAACTAGTGCTCGGTCCTTGTTTTCGTTGAGAGAGGCTATTGATTATTAGCTAAGTGTGTGCGAGGAAGAGATCAAAGAGAAAGAGTTGTATTCTTGTTTCTTTGATAGTGGATTCTGTCGGCATCATCTGGCAGTCTAGATGTAGGGTAATTTCTTGCTCGAACCAGGATAAATCTTCTTGTTCTTTTACTGATTTTGCTTGTTATTGTGTTCTGTTTTACATTTCTTTTGTTTCTATCTCTATCGGGTTAGTATTTGAGTGTGAGAGAGAGTTTAATTGTGTGAGGAATCAGATCCAAGTGTCAACAAAACTATTTCTTACTTTGCTATTTTTGTTGATAGTGAAGAATTTACTTAAACTAAGTCCCATAGTTTCTCTCTTGCATTGAGAGATTGCCCACTTAAAATTATGATATTTTTCCTGTGAATTGTTAGTTTACATATTTTAACATGTCTTTTGCCGTGAGTCTTGAGATATACTCTAATTTAAAAGATGTTTTCAATGAAATTTTTATTTATAAAAGAAATTTACATATTCTATTTGTATAACGAGGGAAAGATCGAGTCTATTGCTTGCAAAGATGGATATAGTTGTTTTGCCAATTTTGATTGTCTACATTCCAATTAATTTATAAATGAGAATAATAATCTAAAAAATAAGCCTAATTTGTAAAAAAAGAAAAAAGAAAATACATAATCTTCACGTGGTTTTCAAAAAAAAAAAAAAAAAAACCTATAATCATTGTAAATTCTAATATTTACTTGACCAAATTAGCAACAATAATAACTCGAACCTTAATCCCACTAAACAAATCGACTAATAAATTCTAGACCTTTCACTCATACATCTTCTTCATCCATGGTAATCTCCATAAGTGATGGATCATGAATCAGAACTTGAAGTTGTCCTTCAAGTAACAAACCAATTCTTGCTGCACCAAGTGAAGAACAATTCAACAATCTCACTCTTGTTCATATCAAAGTTAAAATAAAAGACCTAATATAATATATTTTTAGGGTAAATTGTACTCAATTCTATGCGATTAGGTTCATTTGTCAAGTGAAGAACACACTAATCCTTGCTGCACCAAATGAAGAACAATTCAACTTATCTCACTCTTGCTCGTATCAAAGTTAAAATAAATGACCCAATATAATATATTTTTAGGGTAAATTGTACCAAGTTCTATGCCATTAGGTTCATTTGTCAAGGTATTCTTATGACTTGTAATAAGAGGCTTTTACAGCCCCAAGAGCAAGTGAATTTTATTTAGAATCAAAACACTTGATTCGATTCTCTTATAAAATTAAAGGATAAAGTCGAACATGATATAAGATTATTTTTTATAATCTAGCAATCAACCGTAATTCTAATAAATTTGAGATAAGTCCTTTATCCTAAATCTTCAAAAATCAATCTCAACAAATGAAACTAATCTTCTCCAAATTATGTAGAATAAACTATTATTAATCATCGATCCACAAGGAGACATAATTCCAAACAAAAGATTATCTCTGAAGTACCATAAGCAGAAGAGAATCTCTTTGAAAAAGCATTATCGATCTCATGAAATTGCTTTACATCTTAACTTAAGCATTAAATGACTTTCTCAATGAACTCCAGAACAGTCTCTAACATTTCTTTTTACATAATGTCGTCTCTAAACGTCTAAAATTCAGGATTTTTCTACTACATTTTCTTAGGTGGTCAATTCGGTACATTGTCAAAAACCTAATTTAAATTTAATGTGATTCTAACATTTATTTCTTCTTTTTCTCTGAATCTGATTCTAATCTAAAGAAGAATTTCAATTGCAAGGGAAGAAACTCACAATCAAACAGAGAAGCACGCAGCCGGCGGCGCCGGGGAAGAAAGCGTACCAGAAATTCAAGCCGTGCAGCTTCGCTCCGTCGATGAAGAGCAAGGGCAAGCTCGCAGCTACACATTCAGATCAGAGCTAGCTATCAAATTAATGGCTTGTTTGTTTCGATCTGGAATTGAGAATTCATCCAGCTCAAATCAATCAGCCAGCTCACCTGGTGGATGCAGCGAGCGAGTATAGATCATGAAAGCTATGGCGGCTGCCAGGCCGGCGCCCCTCGCAAGCCAGCCGGCTCCGAATACCGAGAACGCCAAAACACCCAGCGCCGCGCAGCCGACTTGAGCCATGAACACATTATACTTCTGCCAAAATTCAAGGTGGGGGGGGGGGGAAGAAGATGAAATACGAGACACTCAAATTTTATATTTTGCAACAACAAAATATAATTTAAATTACATTATCAGTCCCTAAATTTTATATTTTATAACAAATTAGTCACTAAATTTTGAACTTATTACAATTTAAACCCTCTTTTAATTTTTTTATCAAATTCTATTAATTAAAATTAGTATGGTATATGTTAATTTAGGGTGGAGTTTATGTTAATTTTAGTATTAAATATTTTTTGAATTTATATTAACATATATCACGGCAATTTTTGTTAATGTACTTTGATAAAAAAATTAAAAAAATGATTGAGTTATATCAAAAATTAAAATTTAATAATTATAATGACAAAAATTAAAACACATTAACCAGTTTGTTATAGACGCAATTTACTTATATATATATATATTTATCGAAATGTTATTTGACTGTTTAAGTTTAATTATTTTATTTACACTCTACATGCCCAAATCTATATTTTTGCCCTTATATTTTTATATAGTCACTCAAATTTTTTATTGTTTTAATTATATTTTTAAATTAATTTAATCCATATACTTTGACATTTTTCTCATGTTATAAGTTAAACTTTTCATTATTTCGATTATATTTCTAGACCTACTTTTTTGAGTCAATTTAACTTCTGTACTTTGATGTGAACGAGATTATGACGTATATTTTATTATCTTATTTTATCTTTTTTTATACATAAAAATATGAGTTAAATTGACTTTAAAATATAGGTTTAGAAGAGTAATCGAAATAATAAAAGGTTAGATTCCCACACAAAAAAAGATCAAAATATAAATATTAAATTAATTCAAAATCTAAGTTAAGCGGTGTAATAGAAATATGAAAAATTTGAGTGGTCATAAAAAAAAAAAGTAAAAGTAAAAGAACAAAAATATAAATTTAGCTGATATAAGTTGATGGCTTACACATTTGTATTAATATTATAACACACAATATAAGATATTATTCTAAGTTCCAAGTTTGAGTTTTTAGATAATAATGTTTTAAAAATCAGACTCAACCAGCCGGTCAGACCGGTTTAACTAGGAACCAACGACTTGTCCGGTCCGATTTGACTCAAAAAATTGAATATCTTTTAACTTGATTAAAATCGGTTAAAATACGATTGAACAGGTGAATTAAGAAACGGGTTGTCTCGGTCTTTTCCACTCCCATCATTTACTTTTAAATTTTTAATTATTAATTAATTTTTTAATAACATATATAACAATTATATATAAAATATTAGTTATATATTAATTAATAATAATATTTTTCATAATAATATATAAAATACTAATATTTTAAATATATATTTAATATATATTATTTAATTATAAAATATGTATATGACTCGATCAAACGATCCTGATCTAACCAATCAGATCAAGATCTAGTGACCTGTGATTCAATTAATAGGTCATTTCGCTGACTGGTCCGATTTTGAACACATTGCTAGATAGAATTGCTCTTCCTGTATTCATATGTGTGTGTGTGTGTACGAGAGAGTGAAAGAGAGAGAGAGAGAGAGGGGTACCCTGGCAGCAGGGGAGGAAGGAGAGGCAAAGAGGACAGCACAAACAGCCCCCAGTGGTGCAATTGTGATAGAAAGCCCTTTTGGTGCCAGCAGCTGGTCCATCTTCCCCAACGCCGCCATCGCCACAAACGCCCCTGCTTTTCATTTTCAACAAACTCACATCTCAATTTTATCGACGAATCAAATCAATCTCTGTGAAAATTTCTTCATATTTCAACAGCATTATCGAAACAAATCAAGTTCCATTTCCCAGAAAAACAGGAAACAAATCAATTCAACCAATCATTCATTCATTCTGAGCTCTAAATAAATATATATATATATATGTATATGTTCTTGGTCACCTGCAGCAGGCCAGAAGACATCGCTGAGAGGAGGAGATTTAGAGCCCTTCTCAGGCTTCCACTCGTCCCAGCCGATTGGCTCCGCTACGCCAGTCGACGATGATGAAGAAGAGACAACAGTTGTTGATCCGAACCCTAATTTCCTTCCACCGACAGATCTCTGAACCCCGAATGCCTTGTTCTTCCTGCTGTTGTTGCCAATTTGGCTGCAAAAGCAGAGCAACTGCGACGAAGACGATGAGTGTAGCCACCTCGACATCATCATCATACGGTGATTCTGGCAGTAAGCTGCCCCAATCTGGATACCCATTTATCTACTGGTTCCAATTCCTCCAATCTTTTGCTTGGCTCTGGTGATTTTGATGAAATTGGGAATCGACGAGCTTGTTTTCATCTCCATACATACATATGTATATGAGAGAGAGAGAGAGAGAGAGACTGTTGAGAGGTTGGAAAGCACTCCGGAAGTGGACTCTTGGAGAGGTCGAAAGGGCATTTTCATTGGGCAGAAACCTTTTTTACTGCACCCTCCTCTCCATATTTTAATCCAAATGTTAATTTGCATGCTCTGTGAGGCTGACCCCTTTTTTTTTTATCAGCTTTTCTAAGTCTTTCTAATTATAAACAGGTTAAAAGTTAATTAATGTTTAAATTAATAATATATTTAAATAAATATATTTTAAGTTATTATTTATATAATTATGTATTTAGTTTAAAAAATTTGATAAACTATCAAAACTTAATAAAAAGTTTAAAATAGACATGTTACTAAATAATATAAATAAAATTTATAAAAATACTAATTTTTGATAAAAATAAATTATAAATTGATGTATAAATTTTTTATTATTAAATATTAATAAATTATATACCGTTATAAGAAAATATACTAATATAAAGTTTTATGTTTAAATTTAAGTTTAATTTATAAAAATATTAAATATATTATTATAATAAACATTAAAATATATACTTTTTAAATATATATATATATATACAATGGCGACAAATGGAGATGGCGAGAATAAGTGGTGATAGAAGAGAAGATAAAGGGGATGACGATGGAGACAAATAGAAGAGGTGACTATGGAGGCGACAACGATGATCACAACATTAGGCTGGAAATGGTGATGAATTGGAGTTTAATGGTTAAAGGTAGAGAAGTTTGTAAATTTTAAAATTTGTGAATGGCAAAATTGTAAATCACTTGGTCAATAAAATAAGTTTCTAACAACGTTTTGGAAAAGTTGGGGGTGGAGTAATATTTATAACTCTAAAATTTTTAGGTCTTTCTTTTATAAAATTTAAGCCTTTCTTTGAATATCTTAAGGTATTTTTATGAAACTTCTAGGTTTTTTTTTATAAAATTTAAGTTTTTAATAAATTTTTAGGTCTTTTAGTGAAATTTAAGTTTTTTTTTAATATTTAAGGTATTTTTTTAATAAAATTTTATTTTTTTTAATTAAATTTGATCTTTTTTTCATATCAACGACCAAATATTATATTTATGTATTAAATCTAATATGTTATATCTCATCGACGTGGGCTTTTTTTATATGACATGATATCATATATGGCATAAATAATGATTCTGTTATCGATCATGACAAAAACTTAAAAGGTAAAAATTTTTAATAGTTAAAATTTCAAATCATATTGGGCCTCGTCTTATTGGGCCTTTGAATTGTATTAAATATTACAATATTAAAGATATTAATAATAGTTTTTGTTTTAAAATTAAAAATAATAATAAGAACAAAATATTATTAATATTAGACGGTCAACGATTTCGGTCAAACATTTTCCCATCCCTTCTCCTCCAAACTAAACCCACCGACCGTCCGAAACGGAACAATCATTTACCCAAGAATGCGCCGTCGACAACCAGATCGTGGCCGGAGACGAACACCGACTCATCGGACGCCAAAAACAGCACCGCCTCAGCCACGTGCTCCACCTGCAGCACAATCCCTTTCAGCGGGACCATGGGTTCAAAAGCCTTCTCCACCTCCTCCGCCTCCTTCCGATGCGACCGGCACAACAAGGGCGTTGCCACCGCGTAGGGCGAGACGCAATTAACCCTAATCCCGTGCTCCCCGAGCTGCCGGCTCGCCGCCCGGACCAGCCCCAACACCGCGTGCTTCGACATCACATAGTCCGTTCGCCTTTGGGTGCCCGTACTCGCCGCCACGCTCGCCGTGCACACGATGCTCCCTCGCACGCGCCGCTCCACCATATCGCGCGCCGCGTGTTTCACGCAAGCGGCGGCGCCACGCGCGTTGATGGCGATGAGCTGGTCCATCTGGGAGAAGTCGAGGTCGAGGACGGTCTGGTCGGACTCGCTCACAATTCCGGCGTTGCTGAACATGATGTCGAGTTGGCCGTATGTCCGGGCCGTCCACTCCACCGTGGATCTGACTTGGTCCTCGTCGGTGACGTCGCAGTGGACGAAGGCGCCGACGTCTTTGCCGATGGCTTCGGCGACTTTTCGGCCCTTCTCGTCTTGCACGTCGGCGATGACGACGGCGCGGGCGCCGTTCAGGGCGAAGAGATGGGCGGTGGCCTCGCCGATGCCGCTGGCGCCACCAGTGATGATCGCCACCTTGCCTTGCAGCTTTTTACCTTCACTCATTTTCTTTTCTGCAGCAAGATGGAAAGAAATTTCTGTAAAATGGAACAAATTTATAACAAATTAAAAAGACCAAGTTGCCCATGTCCTTTCACGTTTTTCTCCCGTGGTTAATATAATTTTTTATTATTTTAATTATATCATTAAATTTAATTTTTAAATTAATTTAATTTTTATACTTTTATTTTCTTTTCACGTGATAATCTAAATTTTTTAATGTTTCAATTTTATTTTTATATTTATATTTTTGAATCAATTTAACTCTTATATTTTTATATGTAAAAAAAGAGATAAAGTGAAATAATAAACTATATATCATATTTTGTTCATATCAAAATATAAGAATGATTAAATTGATTAAAAAATATTGATCCAGTTAATCAAAATAATAAAAAATTTAGATTATCATACGAAAAAAATCAAAGTATATGGATTAAATTAATTAAAAATATAAATTAAATGTGTAATTAAAATAACAAAAAAATTAAATAATCATATAAAAAATATAAAAATAAAGAGATAAAAATATAAATTTGATTGATGGTCAATAACCACTCCAATAATTTAAATGATTGAATTTATTAATTCTTGAAGTTACTCGTCTAATAGTAGACACTACAAGAAAAATGTTATTTAGTAACAAAAATATTCATCACTAAAACATCAAAAATTCGTCGCTAAAAAATTTAGAGACAGAATTTAGCGACGGCACAAATCAGGGATCGAAATTTTCGTCATTGATTAAAAAAATAAAAAATAAAAAAATTATTTAAAAAATTAAAAATTATTTTAGCGATGAAAAATTCTTTTGCTATTCAGTGTTTCGTTGCTAATACATAATAAAAAATTTAAATATTAAAAAAAAAATTTAAAATAAGCGACGAAAATAATTTCATCGCTAATCAGCGACATGACGTTTTCGTTGCTAGCTCTTATTTTAAAAAAATTAAAATGATTACGACACGAGTCGGGCAGACGCACATGGGTGTCTCTGCCTTGCAGGCAGTAGGTGGCTTTGCCTCTATGCGCCAAGCAGCTCTCCCTTAAGCTGCAACGTGTAGCGTTGGGAAATTAATCCCTGCGCACTCTTTTCGCTTCCCCTTAGTTTCGATCCCTTATCTTCTGTGCACGAGCGCATCACCGTCCAAGTTGCAAGCCTCCTAAATACATATACTGCATATATTAATTATATATTACATTTAGCTGGGAGCTGTTTTAATTTTATTTTAAATTAAGATTTTAAAATTTAAATCTTTTAAATTCATAAATTAACACTTAAAAAAATAATGTTGGAAATTTTTAACTCAACTAATGTACTACTTAAATGTTGTAATTAATTAATTAATTTCTTAAAAATTAGTTTAATACATATTTGTTATTATAAATTTTTCAATATCATATCAATTTACATATTTTAGTTTGTAAATAATATACATAAAATATGCATTTAATACTAAAAATTTTAATTTTTATTTAATTTTTTTAATTATTTAACGACAGGGTGCCTCTCGTCGTTAATAAATTTTAATCTTTATTTAATACATAATTAATAAATTTTATTTATTTTTTTATTTTTTTCTTTTTTAGCAATGAATTTGTACTATGGCTAAAGTTTCTAATTATTAATTTAATTTTGTTAATTACTTAGTGACGAAATATTCTATTGCTAAATATATTTAATTTAAATTTAATTTTTTTATTATTTATTTAATTTTTTTATTATTTAAAGACGACATATTCTGTCGCTAAATAATTTTAATTTAATTTATTTTTTAATTATTTAGCGAAATAATATTCCATCGCTAAATTTAAAAATAAATAAAAAATTTGGTAATAAAATATCCGTCATTGAGATGTCTCTAATTAGCAACGGATAAATTCCGTCGCTAAATTTGTCACTAAATTATGTTTTTTTTGTAGTGAAATGATAGTACCGATTAGGTAGAGATTTTAAGTTTGTTATGGCTTCACATCTCTTATGTCACAAATTACATTAGAGTTGATTGAGCTTAATTAAAATTTTATTACTGTTTGTGACAAAATAATATCTAACCATATATATAAACTATAGGAATAAGGATTTAAATGACCCATATCACAAGTATTGATATTTAAGAACACTTTGCCACAAGAAGACAAAAAGAATATAAAGTGACACTTTGGGGGGCCAAAAATGAACGTTATTTTGTAAATTCGATTGGTTTAGTTATTTTTATCATAAAAATTGAATTGAACTGAATTAATTAAAATTTTTAAAATTTAAAATCGAATCGAATTGAATAAAATTGACAAATCTGGTAATTTAGTTCGATTATTTTGCTTTATTTGAATCCATTTGACTAATGGTTCAAGCAATCTCTTGCATTTAATTTTACAAGGCTATATGTATAAAGATTGAATTGACTGATTAGTTGAATGAAAACATTGTTTATTTAATGAAAAATTATTTTTGATAAAGAATTCAAAATATCAATTTACGTTTTTTATCATTAAAATCAATTACCCATTTTGAACCTCAAAACCAATGACTTGATTTGAACATCGTCCCGAACATAATCAGTAGATCAATGTATCCCTTTACGTATACCTATTCTCTTGAAAAATCGACTAGATTCTCAAGAAATGATTTCAACCCATTTTTTGGGATTTTCATTCTTTTTAATGTTGACAGATATAGCAAGTCAATTGAGCTCCCTTGGTCAATAAAATAAGTTCCTAATAGCGTTTTGGAAAAATTTGGGGGTGGAGTAATATTTTCAACCCTAAAATTTTTAGGTCTTTTTTAGTAAAATTTTTAGGCTTTTAAATAAAATTTAAGTCTTTCTTTGAATATTTTAAGGTATTTTTAAGAAACTTTTAGGTTTTTTTTATGAAATTTAGGTTTTCAATAAATTTTTAGGTCTTTTAGTGAAATTTAAGTTTTTTTAATATTTTAGATATTTTTTAATAAAATTTTTAGATTTTTTAATCAAATTTGATCTTTTTTTCAGAAACTAAATATTATATTTAATGATATTATATTCTTTATTTGGATACCGTTGTGCTCCGTCTCTTAGCCTAATTTGGGCTCTAAGCCTTCAGGCCGTCTTATTGGGCCTTTGAATTATATTAAATATTATAATATTAAAGATATTAATAATAGGTTTTGTTTTAAAATTAAAAATAATAATAAGAACAAAATATTATTAATATTCGACGGTCAACGATTTCGGTCAAACATTTTCCCATCGCTTCTGCTCCAAACTAAACCCACCGACCGTCCGAAACGGAACAATCATTTACCCAAGAATGCGCCGTCGACAACCAGATCGTGGCCGGAGACGAAGACAGACTCATCGGACGCCAAAAACAGCACCGCCTCAGCCACGTGCTCCACCTTCAGCACAATCCCTTTCAGAGGCACCATGGGCTCAAAAGCCTTCTCCACCTCCTCCGCCTCCTTCCGATGCGCCCGGCATATCAAGGCCGTTTCCACCGCGTGCGGCGAGACGCAATTAACCCTAATCCCGTGCTCCCCGAGCTGCCGGCTCGCCGCCCGGACCAGCCCCAACACCGCGTGCTTCGACATCACATAGTCCGTTAGCCTTTGGTTCCCCGTACTCCCCGCCACGCTCGCCGTGCACACGATGCTCCCTCGCACGCGCCGCTCCACCATGTCGCGCGCCGCGTGTTTCACGCAAGCGGCGGCGCCACGCGCGTTGATGGCTATGAGCTGGTCCATCTGGGAGAAGTCGAGGTCGAGGACGGTCTGGTCGGACTCACTCACAATTCCGGCGTTGCTGAACATGATGTCGAGTTGGCCGTACGTCCGGGCCGTCCACTCCACCGTGGATCTGACTTGGTCCTCGTCGGTGACGTCGCAGTGGACGAAGGCGCCGACGTCTTTGCCGATGGCTTCGGCGACTTTTCGGCCCTTCTCGTCTTGCACATCGGCGATGACAACGGCGCGGGCGCCGTTTAGGGCGAAGAGATGCGCGGTGGCCTCGCCGATGCCGCTGGCGCCGCCAGTGATGATCGCTACCTTCCCTTGCAGCTTTTTACCTTCACTCATTTTCTTTTCTGCAGCAAGATGGAAAGAAATTTCTGTGAAATGGAACAAATTTATAACAAAATAAAAAGACCAAATTACTCCTGTGCTTTTACATTTTTCTCCTGTGATCAATATAATTTTTTATTATTTTAATTATATTTTTAAATTTAAAATTTAAATTAATTTAGCTCTTGTACTTTGATCTTATTTTTATGTAATAATTTAAATTTTTTGATACTTCGATTCTACCTTTAAATTTATATTTTTGAGTCAATTTAATTTTTATATTTTTATATATAAAAAATAAAATAATAAAGTACATATAATCTTCTATTCATATCAAAATACAATGATGGTTAAATTGAATAAAAAATATAAATTTAATTAATTAAAATAATAAAAAGTTTAGATTATTATATAAAAAAATACCAAAGCATATAGATAAATTAATTTAAAAATATAAATTTAAGATGTAATTAAAGTAATAAAAAATTTAAATAATTATATAAAAAATATAAAAAAAGTAAAAATTTTAATTTGACCGATGATCAATAACCACTTTAATAATTTAAATGATTGAATTTATAAATTATTGAAGTTACTTGTCTAATAATAGATGCTAGTGCCGATTGGGCAGAGATGTTAAGTTTGCTATGCTTTCACATGTCTCATGTCACAAATGACATTAGGGTTGATTTAGCTTAATTAAAATTTTATTACTATTTGTGACAAAATAATATCTAACAAAATATATAAACTATAGGAATAAAGATATAAATGACCCATATCACAAGTATTGATATTTAAGAACACTTTGTCACAAGAAGACAAAAAAGAATATAAATAGAGACTTGGGGGCCAAAAATGAATGTGGTTTTGTAAATTTGATTGGCTTGGTTATTTCTAATATAAAAATTGAATCGAATTGAATTAATTAAAATTTTTAAAATTTAAAACCGAATCGAATTGAATCAAATTGACAAATATTCCAGGTTTTAACCAACCTATTATCTCGACCAAACACAGAACAAGCACAAAAAACAGAAAACGAAAAAGGTTTAAACCACAACTCACACACAAACAAAGACACAACGATATACATGTTCGAATCAATAGATTCTACTCATGGCAGAGGCTCCGCCTCTAGTCAATCCACTAGATCTCAAGTTTACAATCGATTACAAGATCATCAAACGGAAGTAAAAACAATATTGCAAAATATAACTAAAAAACCAGAAACCAACAACAAAAACAAGTGTAGATCTGTTCTATACTGATCTCGCGATCAAGACTAAGGATCTATTCTATCAAAAAACCAATCTCTCACGCCTCAGGCGTTTAAAACAATACAGAGATTAAGCAATACAAATACTTACCAAATGATCTTACCATAGAAACCGATTTGATCGAAACAAGAGAGAAGGATTCACAGGATGTGTCTCACTTCAACAATCGCCGATTAGGGTTTCAGAAAGAGAGAGCACGAGAGAAATATCAAAACATTCTAGAGATTAGGGCATCAGATTGCCGTTTTATAGCAACGCCAACATGGACCAACAAATGGGCTCGGGGAGCAACGGAAAAGCAACACGAAACAAATATGGGCTCGGCCCATAAAAACTCAACAGTCCACATATAACCCATAAACATATCAACAGAATGACATCAACATTTAAATTCAATATAAAATGAATAACAAATACAGCTCAACAATTTCATATAATCAGCATACAATTGAGAAAACATTTTGAATCACATAAAATCAACAAATCTGATAAATTTAGTTGGATTATTTTGCTTCATTTGACTAATGGTTCAAGCAATCTCTTGCATTTAATTTTAAAAGACTATATGTATAGAGATTGAATTGACCATGATGGCTAGTTGAACGAAAACATTGTTTATTTAATGAAAAATTATTTTTTATAAAGAATTCAAAATACCAATTTGTATTTTTCATCATCAAAATCAATGACTCGATTTGAACATCAAAACCAATGACTTGATTTGAACATCATCCCGAACGTAGTCAGTGGATCAATGTATCCCTTTACGCGTACCTATTCTCCTGAAAAACCAACCAAATTCCTGTGGAATGACTTCAACCCCTTTTTTGGGATTCCCATTCTTTTCAAGGTCAACGAGGACATTTTTCACCAAGAAGTTGGCAGTGACGATCGAGACTACCATGGGGTCGTCAAGGTTATGATCAATCATCTCAAAATCCTTGTCGGTGAAAGAGATTACTGGGTGTCGGGCTATCCTTTTTGGCTTTTTCTTCGCATTGCTTATCGACATCATTGCTCGGAGGTTTCGTTTTCTTGCTGAGCTCGAATCTCCTCCGCTCGCAAAACCTCCAGAAATTGTGTCGATGGCCCCCGTTATCTGTTTGGTTGGGGACGATCTAGCATTTTGCCTTTCATTCACTTGCGGTTGCCTTTGGGGGCTGCGGCTTATTTGTCTATCCGGATTACCCTACGGGAACCATCTTTGGTCTGCCTTGTAAGTGTACTGATGAAGATAACATTTTCTGATCAGGCACTATATTTGGTCTTTCAAGGCGGCACACTCTTCGGTTGTGTGTCCGAATAAGCGGTGATAATCACACCGCCTGCCGGTATTAGTGTTATCGCCCGGGGGTGGGGCATTGCTCGTTGGTGTTTGGAAGTGGGACAACCCTTGAGTTGTAAACCTCCTAGAAGATTCGATCTCGTTTGGTTGTGAAGGGAGTATAGGTATCATAGCTCAATCAAGGTGACTCAGGGATCCGAGCTGGCTCCCTCTGTCCCCTATTACGGTCTCCGTTATCCCATCTTCGGCCAAAATTTCTCTCAGGTTGACCCTAATGCCTGATAGAAGGCCCCGGTTAGTGGACCTGCTGTGGTTGAACTTGTGGCCAGGCATTATTGTGTCGAGCGGTTGACGCCCCTTTCATATTTATGTAGCCCGCAGCCTGTATCCAAAGATTGTCCAGATCGGCGGGGGGCTTCCGGGCTAGCGAGTTGGCGAAAGACCCTGGTTTCAATCCAGCCATGATAGCATGTAGGGAAACTGCTAGGTTGAGATCCCTGATTTGAATGGCTTCTTGATTGAATCTGTTCAGGAATGCTCGAAGTGGCTCGTGCTCACCTTGTTTTAAGTTAATGAGATTGGCCGACGTCTTATAGTGGGCTTGGCTGGTGGAAAAATAAGTGAGAAAGCAGGTAGCCAGTTCAGAGAAGTCATGGATAGAATTTGTCTCCAAGGAGAAGAACCACAACATAGTCAACTTCTTCAATGTGATAGGAAAAGATCGACACTTGATTGGGTCCATGCCTCCATTCAGTAGCATAACGGATTTGAACATAGTGAGGTGTTCCTGAGGGTCGATAGTGCCATCATATGGCTCTAGGGTACTAGGAGGATGGCTCGAAAAATACATGGATGTGGAAGGTGAAGGAATAGGGATATGGGTAGCCTGGTAGTGTTGGTGGCAGCTACCTTCTGCATCGTTGTCAACCCATTCACTGCATTGGTCACGCTACTAATTTTGGGTTAACTTAGCAACTTGGTTTTGAAGTTATTGGATAGTCTAGAGGAGAACCTCCATGGTGGTTGGATTTTTTGGAAGATGTCTAGTGTTTGGATTTTCTGGGTTAAGGACACTTTTTGTTTTAGCCATGAGAAGGCAGCTGAGATTGGTATGGGATGTTTTGGCAAGGTTTGTGAGGTAGGTAAGTTTTATCGAGTCCCACAGTGGGCGCTAGATGTTCTTTTCTGCCCAAATGAGTGGTTGGACATGAGCTTGCAGCGACGGGAAGTGGACTCATGTGATCCATCTGACGGAGAATGGCTGGCACCTGCAAGTATTCCGATGCTCAAGTACGTAAGAAATCAGAGTGAGAGTATCGGTAGACTAGAAATAACATACCTTGGTTCTTGATAGAGCTAGTTTATATAGAAGAATAAGAGATTCTCCTGCATGTATGTTTGTATTGGGCGTTGTATAGTGATGGGATTGGATATCCGACGCCAACGGGGCTCCCTGACGGTGGCATGGTGCCGAAAGGACTTTCATTAAATGCGAATGTGATCTACCATTAATGAGGATGAGATTTGGAGCGGGCGTGTGAGTGTTGTAGGTACAGAGGTGATGATAATCACTACTGGCAAGTAGAAAGGGAGTCAAGATTGGGCCAGGAGACCGGTAAGGGTCTTCGACTTTTATTGGGCCAAGCTCGATCGGGCCAAAACAATCCATAATTATATGTCTATATCTAATTTTTGATTCAATTTGATTCTTATATTTTGATTTTTTTTTGTGTGGTAGCCTGAATTTTTTGATGTTTCGATTATACCTCTAAATCTGTATTTTTTAATTAATTTAACTCTTATATTTTTATGTTTATAAAAATAATATGAAATAACAAATTATATATCATACTCTGTTCATATCAAAATATAAGGGTGGTTAAATTGACTTGAAAGTATAGATTTAATGGTGTAATTAAAATAATAAAAAATTTGAATTGTCATGCAAAAAAAAAAATTAAATACTAAGTTTAAATTGATGCAAAACTATAAAGTTAGAAGTGTAATTAAAATAATAAAAAAATTAAATAATTATATAAAAATAAAAAAGATAAAAATATAAATTTCACCGACATACCTGGGTAAATAACCACTCCAATAATTTAAAGGATTGAGTTTATAAATTATTAAAGTTACCTGTCTAATAATAATTGATTATAGTACTGATTAGGTTCAGGTTTTAAATTTGTTATGCTTTCACATCTCTCATGTCACAAATGACGTTCGGGTTGATTTAGCTTAATTAAAATTTTATTATTTTTTGTGACAAAATAATATCTAACCAAATATATAAACCATAGGAATAAAGATATAAATGACCCATGTCACAAGTACTGATATTTAAGAACGCTTTGTCACAAGAAGACAAAAAAAAGAATATAAATAGGGGGCAACTACATAGTCTTGAAAGTTTGATTGGTTCGATTATTTATATTTTCTGGGTCGCTTTTTATGTGTTGGTCTCAACTCAGCAGGCCAGTTTGATCTTCCGAAGCTCAACAGGTCCAAGGTCGATGTCGTTAGAGCAGGATCGCACGTCGCCAAAATCTGAGCTCAAACTGCAGGAACCAAACAAGCTCCCAGCAATACTTTTAGTTCGCTGGTTGAGCCGTTTAACTCACATAACAAGAAGATCGTGAAATAATCAGAGATGATACCCACATGTCTTATCTGAAGAAAATCAAATCCCAAGAATCACGGTATCCGTTTCTGATAGTTTGAAGACGATAAGAAAACACCATCCATGGAGCAAAATCTTTCTACATTTAGAACTCATTCAAATTGTAAATATCCCATTTTATAAATAGGGGTCGACAACCATTGGATGGGAGAGAGCAATAATATACTGTTATTCTACTAAAATTATCAGGGAATAG
Source organism: Diospyros lotus (assembly GCF_014633365.1). Classification (NCBI taxonomy): domain Eukaryota; kingdom Viridiplantae; phylum Streptophyta; class Magnoliopsida; order Ericales; family Ebenaceae; genus Diospyros; species Diospyros lotus. The sequence goes on along the minus strand of NC_068351.1, from coordinate 35,312,963 downwards.
TCATGGACTGAGCATTATTCTGGCCGAACTACATAAAACTTTTTTGCATACAGTTTATTCTTTGCTATATTTGTTTCTTCTCTTTGCATTTGTGTTTATTCTCTCAGTACAGGCTAACGAATCACAGTCGACCAATTTCGAACGTTGACAATTTCTAACATAAAAATCGAATCCAATTGAATTAATTAAAATTTCTAAAATTTAAAATGAAATCGAATCGAACCGACAATTTTAATAAATTTAGTTTGATTATTTTTGATTAAATCAAAATTTTGCGCACCCATAAACTTGAGTATCAAAATAAAATTCACCCATTAATGTGTGACACTTGATTTAAATAAGAATAATCTTGCTTAGTACAATTAAATATTCACCCATTAATGATAAATGTTATCGATCAAGACGAGTTAGTGGGTCCATCACGTCATGTCATCTCTAAAAATAAAGGGTATTTTTGTAAATTACAAAAATAGTTACGAAGCAAATATATAAGAAAAATTTAAAAATAATACTTAGAGTAATGATTGATAACGGTATCATTGATTATGTGACGCTTTCTCATTAAAAGAGACTAAGAAAATCATGCATTATTATCTCATTTATTTAATACTTTCTCTAATAAAAACGTGATACATCAATCACGATGTTATGAGTATTTTTCGGACCACTTCTTATGAGCTAGACTCGACCCAGTAGGCCGACCCAATCTCCTCAATTCTAATAGGCCTAAGGCCGAGCTCGTCAGAAGAAGGTTACACGTCGATAAGACCTGAACTCGGGCTGCTGAACCAAATGAGCTCCCAACGATACTTCCAATTCGCTGGCCTAACCATTCAGCTCGCATAACAACAAGGCCGTTGAATAAACGGAGACAAGACCCACCTACCTTACCTGAAGCAAACCAGATCGCTGGTAATGAGGAACCCACTCCCAGATTTATGGAGTTGATAAGGACACTTTGTCCTCCATGACATTATCCTTCCATTTCATGTTTGTGTGAAAATTGTAAATACCTCACACTATAAACAGGGGCGGATGTAGGGGGGGCTGGCACAGGCTTCAGCCCGTGCCAGCCCCAACTAAATAGTAAAAATATATATAATAAATAGTAATATATATATATAAATATATAAAATCCCAAGAACAGCCCAGTCCCAGTGGGGCCTCTGCATTCGCCCCTGGCTATAAATAGGGGTCAAAACACCATTGTAAGGGGGAGATAATAATGATATATTATTACTCTACTAGAATAATCAGAGAACAGTCGTGGATTAGGTATTATTCTGGTCGAATTACATAAAAACTTTCCTGTGTATTGTTTGTGATTGGTTCTATATTGTTTCTTCTCTTTACATTTGTGCTCATTCTCTCATTGCGGGTTTACGAATCACAGTCGATCAACTGACACATGACTTTTAATATTATTCAAAGATATGATATTTTTTTATTTTAAGAAACATATACGTCACTTTTGAGTCCTTAGATATATAATTTAATGAATATTATAACTAACTTAAGTATGGAAAAATCAACTTGAAAGTGTCCGAAATAATTTATTTTATCTGAGTGATTACAAATCCCTTAACACGATAATAACTCATCGAGGTCTAGAAAAGTAAAGGTGAAAAAGTCAAGACCAAAACGTATTTAACTAAAATTCCATTAATGTGAAATTTCCATCCTTATCAGTTATGTCAAGACAGATAGACAAGTACAAAATGAGTTGGAGTTGCATCTTTCACCATTGAATTCCTACTTCTCTAGACTCTTAACATAACTTACTACTTTAGTCCACATATTGGGGCTGTGGAACTCTTTTGAATCCTCTCTTTGCACACAAAATTTCAAATGATTTGAAAAATCTTTTTTATTTCTTAAGGATACAAACACATAGTTATTAGCTTAATACAATCAATTGAATCAATAAATTTACAAAAATGAAAGTATTTTAAATGCAAATCAAACAAATCCAACAATAAATTTAAAAACAAATCTAGTAAACATCTTACACACGACAAGATGATGTGGACGGTAAAGATGCAAAGGCAAGTCTTCACTTTGAATTCCAAGTCTTCACTTTTGAATTCCAAGTCTTTTAATTAACTTTGAAGACTTGGAATTAGAATTAATTGATAAGGGTTAGAATAAGTGAAGACTCCAGAAAGAGTTAGAATTCAAAGTGAAAGAATTAAAATCCAAATTAATTACATTGCTTGTTTGCTTGGATGCCCAAAACCATAATACAATTTAGGCACTCAATGATCAAGCCCAAGTAGTCAGCCCATCTGTCACGCCCAAGTTTTTTCAATAAGCCCAAGTCTTATAACTGATGTCATGCATGATATCACCCTTTATTTGTGCTTTATGTTTGAGAGTGTTCTGTCTTTTATGTATTATTGTGTTTTATCATCATAATTCTCTTTGTCAAAATTGACATAATAATATTTTTTTACTTTATGTTTTTGATTTGTCTTTTATCATCATTAGTCCTCTTTTGTCAAAAGAGATAATCATGATTCTCTTTGTTAAAAGTGGAATGATGATATTTTTTTTATGCTTTATGATTTTGGTGTGTCTTTTATCGTCATTAACCCTATTTTGTCAAAAGATGCAACGATGTTGTCTATCTTTAATTATTAAATTTGTCTTTAATTTTTATAATTTGTTAACAAGACTAGTATTTATATGTGTGATTTTGTAATATTTGCACGAATATTTTTATGAAAAAAGTATAAAGAGTATTTTTACCCTAATTCTTATCTACGTAATTCATTTGTTTAGTGACAAATTTTTTTATTCTTATCACTCTTCCTTCTTTTATTTTAGAGTGTGGCAAATCAAAATTAATATTTTCTTATTTGTGGCGAATTTTCTTATCAAAGAAAAGGTACTAATATTTCTTTTGTATTTTGGGTACATCAGAAACAAAGGTTTCGAGATTTAGCAGCTCTTAAATCTCGAGTTCAACGCAAGAAATTTTATGAAAAATATAATTTTCTCTTGACAAAATACGGCACAGGATGCCAAAGAGTGAATATATAAATGTGTGTTATTTAATTATTAAAAATTAAAATAAATTTGAAAATTTTATATTTAAATAATATAGCATAATATATATTTTAAATATTTACTGAATAAGTATGTAAATAAATAAATAAACTACCCATTACTAGTAATAAAATTAATATTTTTGTCACAATTGACCTAAAAATTGGAGGTCATGATCGACTCAACTTTTTAAAGACTTATTTAGTATAAGCATTTTAATATTTTTGTCACGATTAAGAATGTTAATGTTTGTCAAACGGGCAAAATGAGACGAAGGGTATGACCCTCTCTAGGGGCATGCCCACATCAAATTACTATTTTATAAGTAGATGTTTTAGTAAAACACTCGGCCCATTTTTCGGGGTTCTAGCGACACTTGTAAAGAAACTTTTGACTTCTTTAAAATTTAAAAATTCTTTAGTGGGCCCAAAAATGATATACATGATTGAATAATGGGCCCAAAAATGGATTTTACCCCTCTATTATTATGGAGTCCGTTGATTCAAGAATCAAAGTGCTCCCACATATATATACTTTAATGGATTTTGTAAGTCTATATTACTTTACATTATGATTATAAAATGGTCGGTCTGAGCGATTTAAAAATGTATTTTTTTTTAAAATTGAGTCATTATTAGAAATTTGTGTGTCTTTTAAACTTTAACCAAATTAATATACATTTGAAATCTATGACGTAAAAAAACATCTTGGAAGTGTTGTTTTAATATTATCGAAATGTTTTTCTTTTCAATACGTCAAAAAGGTCATAAAAATGTTTTTGTGCCATTTCTATAATTTCATAAATAAATAGGTTAGAAACTAAAAAAGAAAAAATAAGCTTCGTTCTCTTTATTTTTCAATTTTCAATTTTGAGTTTTAAATTAATTTTTAGTTTTCTGTTTTGTTAGTCTGTTTTTAGAAAATTGAAAATACGTTCTCTTTGTCATTTTGAAAGACTATTTCTCAAAATAGAAAATTAGAAAATACGTTCTCTTTGAAATTTTGAAAATAATTTTTTAATAATATTTTATTCAATAAATTTAATTATTCAGTAAATTAAAAATATTTAATGTTTATAAATTATTAAAAAAATATTTACATTTTAAAGTTAATGAATTTCATAATATTTTTTTCATTATAATAATAAAATATGAATAAATAAATAAATAAATGTGTTTTGAGTTTGTTTTGAATAAAAACACTCAAAATAACTTTTTGTTGTTTTGAGTTTTCTTTACAATTTTTTTCTTGTTTTCAAAAATACATTTTTAAAAACAGTAAGGAGAACACGTTTTCATTATTTTAGAAAATTAAAAACTAAAAATGACTTGAAAACAGTAAAGAGAATGCAGCCTTCATCTCTAACTTAAAATTTTTAATTTTTTTCAGGATTTATTTAAATGCATTATGAAATTTATGTTTATTTTTAAATTAAATAATTATGACCTCTATATTTTTTTATTTGAATGTTTCTTTCGATTTTCTATTTTTTTGCCTTTTTGAAAAATATCATTTCTCCATTTTTTATTTCATATTGTATTCGTTTTTCGTTTTTATTTTTGTATAAGCGAATTTGAAATCATCCAAACCATAGCTTAACAGTTTAGGTAGTTTTAATTATAACAATTAATAATAATTAATAAGAAAATTTGGAACCATATCAAAAATATAAGAAAAGTGAGAGTTGTCAACCGAGTCAACCTGCTCAAATTACTAATTAACATGGTGGAGAATGAGGTAAATCAGTTGATTTATGTCACGATGAATTAAAATTTATAGTTTTATGATTAAATAAAAAAATTAAACAATAAAAAACATAATTTTATTTGTGTCGACTTTTAGAATTGGTTGATCGTGATTCGTCGGCCCGCACTGAGAGAATAAATACGAACACAAAAGAAAGAAACAAAAATAGAACAAATAACAAGTTGCACGCAGAAATATTTTATGTGATTCGGGCAGAATGATGTCTAGGCACTCCATGATCAAACCCAAGAAGTCAACCCAAGTCTTTCCAATAAACCTAAGTCTTATAACTGATGTCATACATGATGTCACCATTCATTTGTCCTTTATGTTTGAGTGTGTTTTGTTTTTTATATATTATTGTGTTTTATCATCATGATTCTCTTTGTTAAAAGTGGCGTGATGATGTTTTTTTACTTTATGCTCTTGGTGTGTCTTTTATCATTATTAGCCCCCTTTTGTCAAAATAGGCAATCATGATTCTCTTTATCAAAAGTGACATGATGATATTTTTTTTTCTACTTTATACTTTTGGTGTGTCTTTTATCATCATTAGCCTCACTTTTGTCAAAAGATGTAATGATGTTGTCTATATTTAATTATTAAGTTTGTCTTTAATTATTGTAATTTGTCAACAAGACTAATATTTATATGTGTGATTTTATAATCTTGGCATGGGCATTTTTATGAAGAAAGTGCAAATAGTATTTTTACCCTAATTCTTATCTAAGTAATTCATTTGTTTAGTGACGAATTTATTTGATTCTTATCACTCTTCCTTCTTCTATCTTAGAGTGTGGCGAATCAAAACTAATATTTTCTTATTTATGGCAAACTTTCTTATCAAACAAGAGGTACTATTATTTCTTTTATATTTTGGACACATCATATTGGTATCAGAGCATAGGTTTTGATCATGGCCGAATAAGACACATCAAGAGGGCTTCATTGGAGCAAGCTCAAATCATGGGTCTCCAATGAAGATAAGAAGTGATGATGGAGCAACTTACTCGTTTGACTCAAGCATTTTAAAGGATGAGGGTTCAACAACCGCCACAACAACAACGCATTCCTCAAGCACCAAGAAGGGATATCCATGAAAATAAGGGCGAAAGAGACAAAATTGGAGACGAAGCCAGCGTGGTTGAACAACCACGGTAGATGAGGCAACAAAAAGATCCAAGCAACAACATCAAGATGAAGATTCCACCATTTAAGGGAATTAGCTCACTAGAAGAGTGCTTGGAGTGGAGAAAGTATTCGAATATCAAGAGTATTCTGAGGTAAGAAAATGCAAACTTGCAGCTCTTGAATTTACAGATTATGCTAATCTATGGTGGAAGAACTTAAAAGGACAATATATGCGAAATGGAGATAAGGATATTAGGAGTTGGAGAGTTATGAAATGTCTAATAAAAACATATTTTGTTTTCTAATACTATAAGTAGGAATTGTATATTAGATTGCAAAGTCTCAGGGAAGGTGACATATGTGTGGAGGATTATGTTAAAGAATTTAAGGTGTTAATGATGAGATGTGAGTTACAAGAAGCTCAAGAGCAAACCGTTGCTAGGTTCTTAGGGGGATTAAATAAAGAAATTGCCAACACGATGAACTTACAACCTTTTGTGTTGTTGGAGGATATAATTAAACTTTCCATTAAGGTGGAGAGACAGTTGAAACGCAAGCAAAGGTGTCTCGACAAGTTGGTAATAAAATGACCAACTCATCCTTTATGTAACGCCATGTTTTTCGAGTGCACTATAACTTAGGATAATTCTAGGATAATAAAAATTTTTCTATTTAAAACTACAACTAAATCATATCATTGCTCTTATCCATCCCAAAATTTTTATACATTTATTTCGAAAGAGAATCAACATAAATATTAAATGCGGAAGTTAGAATCGAATCTCAACATACCTCAATCAATAATAATATTACATAATCGTCTCAACATAATTAATAATACAATATTATTCGTCATCATAACAAGAGTCTTTCCAACATAACTTGCAACATAATATAAGTTTTTTAACATGACATAACATGACTGGTACATAATAGGATCATCATGCGGAAACTAAATGCAGAAAACATTTTATTTGCACCCGCAATGCCCTGGGTAGATTACTTCTCATTCCACTTCTGTCCCTTCGCTACAAACCCGATCTGGAACGTTTGAATGTTCCAAGGGAAAGACCCATATTAGATGATGAATCATTTAAGTAAGAGTACATCATATAATGCATATGTATGAATGCAATGCACATAATATCATAACTCTCATGTTTGGGTCAACTATATCTTAAGATTATCCGCCATTTTTATAGTCTCCCTACCAGACCGGGGTGTATAGGTGCACCCTTGACAAAGCAATTGTGCCAGTACCTAATCCCAAAACCCATGCAACGTATGATCGTGAATTTCATCGTACTCATATGCATATATCATCATCAGAAAATGTAAATGCAACCTATGTGATACATAACATACCATGACATGTCAACATGATAACTAAAGCTTTCATGAACTGGGTTTTGGATTGAAAAACGTTTCCAAATCCTTTTCATAAACTAAGTCAAATTGAGTAGTACTATTTATCTTGAAAAAAAATAATTTTGCCCTTGGCATAATTTTACCTCAAAATTCGTGTCGAACTTCCAATCGTACTCAATTATGAACCTTGACGTACTCTGGGTATCATAATTACTTAAGAAAATCAGATTTCTAATTTTCTCTAATTTTCCTAATTTCTCCCATTTCTACCTATTATTTCCTCAAGATTATGAAATAAATATTTTTCATAAAATTTTCTCAATTTCTCTTTACAATAATTCCTAAAACAATATTCCTAAGCCCAAGAAATTTTCTCATAATTTTTAGAATCCATATTCTATTTATTTCTCATTTTCTCTTTAATTTTCAAGCATCTATTGCCTCAAAAATCCATAATAAATACCAATCATGCATTTCTCTTTCAATTTCATAATAAAAAATTTTAAAATATCATTCTCATATTTTTGAAATTTTTGAAAAAATTTTCGAAGATAACTTACCTTCCCGCGGAGCGATTCAGTATTCTTTTATACTGCGACGAAGTCTTGATTTACATATCCAACAACACATTCTACCACAAATTTTCACACGAACTACTAAACCCACAAATTTCCCATTTCTCAATTATTTCACCAATTATTTTTAATTATTTTGTCACATTTCTTAATTATTTTTTACTAAATCTCACCCATAATATTTAATTATTTGTCCACACCCTATTTTGTCTCCCACATTTCTCAATAATTTCACCCACTATCTTTAATTATTTTTCTACCTTAATTATTTTTCACTAAATATTTTTTTGAATAGATTATTCTTTCATTTAGTCCATTAATTTTAAACCTATTTTCTTAGTTTACTAACTCTATGTCCATTTATTTAACATTTCCTTTTTTCCAACTTAGTTCACTAGCTCTAAACCCATTTACTTAGCATTTTTCCTTTCAACTTAGCCCACTAATTCTAAGCCAATTAGTTTTCTCAATTATAATCTCTAATGGATATCAAAAAATATTTTAAATACAAAAAAATTAATTATTATTATTATCAAAATACTAAGATATTACACTTTACACCATCAGGAGCGATTTCAAATTGGAGGGCAAAACGAGTGGAAAAATGGGATTCTAGCAAACAACCACCAAATATGAGTAAAGAGGAGAAAGTGGGTGATCTTAATCCTCTAAAGAGTAGAAACTTAAATCATCACACATTATATATGCTAGGCTAGGTATTTCATCATTAGCGGAAGTAAGAATCAAACCTAACTTTGACATTTGCCATAAATTATATTATACATCATTGTCTTTCAAAACATTCATAATTCAAAATAGTAGAAATTTAAATACATAAATTGCATAATCATAAACATTATGCACTTGCTAGGTGCCGTTACATGCCTCTTCCATGCCCGCTTCTGCTACATCTTCCTCTAGAACGTTTGAATATTTCAGGGACAAAATCCAAATTAGATGATAAATCAACTAAGTAAGGGTACAATGTTCATATTTCGTGTATGAATACAAAATGTAAAATGTCCTTGTTCATTTCATTTGAGTCGACCGCATCTTATAGTTACTCTCCATTTTTACAATCTCCTAACTAGACCGAGGTCTATGGGGAACCCTTGATAGAGCAGCAATGCCTATCCATATTCTCAAATCCATGCAATACATGATCAATAATATCATCGTGAGCATATGCATATTTCATTAGTATGATATGTGAATGCAATTTATGTGATATATAACATAACAAGACATGTCAACGTGCTAAAACCATTTACATAAAATAAGGTCTAGGCTCAAACCACTTACAAGTAAAAACTAGGTCTACTGGCATTTGTAAAGAAGCTTTTGATTTCTTTAAATATTAAAAATTCTTTAATGGGCTCAAAAATGATATACATGATTGAATAATGGGCCCAAAAATGGATTTTACCCCTCTATTATTATGGAGTCCGTTGATTTAAGAATCAAAGTGGTCGCATATATATACTTTAATGGATTTTGTAAGTTTATATTACTTTACATTATGATTATGAAATGGTAGGTTTTAGCCATTTGAAATGTATTCTTTTAAATTGACTCATTATTAGAGATTTGTGTGTCTTTTAAACTTTAACCAAACAAATATAAGTTTAAAATTTATAATATACGAAAATATCTCGAGAGTGTCATTTCAAAGTTATCGAAATATTTTTCTTTTCGACATGCAAAAAGGCCACAAAAATGTTTTTGTCATTTTTTCAATTTAAAAACGAAGAGGTTAAAAACCAAAAAAATTTCATCTTTAATTAAGTTAGGGATAGAAAAAATTTCGTCTCTATCTTGAAGTTTTTAATTTTTTTAATATTTATTTTTAGAATTTATTTGAATGCATTGCAGAATTTATGTTAGATTGAATAATCATTTGTTCTAATTTTTTATATTAAAAATTATATTTACAGAAGGCCTCTATATTTTTTTATTTGCAAGTTTCTCCCATGTTTTCATTTCCTACTTTTATAAAAAATATCGTTTCTCTATTTCTGTTTCGTATTGTATCCATTTCCATGTAACTGAATTTGAAACCATCTAAACCATAGCTTAACAATTTAGGTAGTTTTAATTATAACAATTAACAATAATTAATAAGAAAATGAGGAAACATATCAACAATAATGAGTTTTTTTATTTTAAAATAATAAATGTGAGTGATCAATTGAGTCAACCCGCTCAAATTATTAATTAGCATGGTTGAGAATGAGCTAACAAAGTTGATCTTGTATTGATTGTTTCAAAGTCTTCCCTTCAAATCATTTACCCAAAAATTTGAATTTGTTATCTATTTATTAATCAATTAAAATTTATAGTTTTATGACTAAATTAAAAAAATTAAACAACAAAAAATGTATTTTTTTGATAATTTTTAAAATTATCAAATCATAATTGATCATTTATTTTATAATTCGACAATTTATTGATTTCGATCCATCAGTTTAAAGGGTTTAACTTTTTTATTCACCCCTAAAGCCAAGCAATCGAAGATGTTTGAAAGAGCTCACTAAAAGGCCATGATTTGGATGTCGACGTTCGAAATTGGTCGACTGTGATTCATTGGCCCGCATTGGTGTGGTGGATCCGAGAGGGAGGAAATGGGGTATTTGGTCCGACTTGCTGGCTCACCGGCCCGTCCCTACAAGGTACTCTGATATCCAAGTCAGCTAGCGACTAAGTAAGTATGTAAGGCATTCGTAAGTGAGAAAAACCATACCCTAGCTCTCAGAAGAGCTGGCTGATATATAAGAGGATATGCCCTCCTGACTGCACTCTCACCCTGCAATTAAAACACAATAAAAACAAATCATAATAAAACTTTTATATTTTTTTTATTTTAGTGAGAGGTTTATACTCGCCAGTGTACGAGTGTAGTTGTAGTCCAAATTTAAATTTATATTTTCTGGATGAATCCAGGTCGTCCACTGAGAGATTTATTTATGGCAAAAGAAAAAGAATGTCACACACACGCACACGCATTTGGACAAATTGACAACAAGATTTTTTATGGTTTTGTTTTTAGACAACAGATACTAGAAAATAAAGTAAGGCAAAAATTGAAATAAACATTAAACGTAAAAATATGAATTTGGATAGTGCTTGAGTTAAGACAATTTCAGTACCAACCCGTTGATTCCCAAATTTTAGCATATAAGATTAGCAACATTAATTTAATTTCAGATACGAGGGTTTGTTATTAAATGCAATTAGAGATGATGATAGTTCTAGGTTAAGCAATCCCCATACATGATATGCGGGATTCTAATTTAAGCAACTACTATAAATCCAATTACAATTAATACACAAAACAACTAAATTAATCATCCGGGTTTGGGTATGATAGCGTTTCCAGTTCTAGTAACTCTCATGCGTGACATGAAAGCTCTAAGTTAGGCTTACGCTCCAATCCAAACCTAGTGATTTTTCAATAATCAAAACACACTCATATTGAAGTTTAAACCAATGTTACTCATTTAAAGCGTAGCTTTCTTTGGGAATCATTGGCGTTAGACACTGTCCTTGCCTTAACCCAAGATTAGATTTAGCTACTCATCTCTATTAAATTAATTGACAACAATTTAAATGACATAATTTAAATAACAGAATTTAAATGACAGGAATTAAAATAGAAGAAACTAACCGGCCATTTAGGCGGTAGATAATTAAAATACAAGAATTAAAATTGCAAGAATTTAAAGGCAAGAAACTAACCGTCCATTTAGGCGGTGAACAATTAAATGACAAGAATGAAAATTGCAGAAATTTAAAGGCACAAATTAACCGGCCATTTAGGCGGTGAATAATAAAGTAATAATAAATGACATAAGAATTTAAAAGAAGAAAGGAAGGAAGTAAGATTATAAGAGAAAGTACTAAAGAAAATGAAAAAGAACAAGAACAATTCTCAAAGAGAGAATTATAAGGAAACAACTAAACTTTTATTCAAGAATAATAATCACACTTACAAATGCAATCAAGTGAGCTATTTATAGGTCACAAGATGCAATACAAACCACACAATTTCAATTATTCAATTAGACATAATTATATCTAATGGGCACTCACACACTTAAAGTTAAATGGATTTTAGCTATAATACACACCTAATATTAAATGGATTTTAGCTAAAATACATAACTAATAAAGCACTCATAAAGTTAAATGGATTTTAGCTATAATATCCACCTAATAGTTAAATGGATTTTAGCTAAAAAACACACCTAATAAAGCTCTCACATAAAAAATAAAAATAGATTTCTATAAATTGGTTTTTAATCTTCATTAGGATTAAAAATAATCCTTGGGCCTTCTCTAAATAATATTTTCCATGGGTTGCTCAAATTGGGTCTTAATTCTTCATGGGCTTGAATTCTTCATGGACTTTAATTTTTCATGGGTTTGATTTCTTCATGGACTTGATTTCTCCATAGCTTTGATTTCTTCATGGACTTGAATTCTTCATGGACTTTAAGTCTTCATGGGCTTGAATTCTTCATGCCTAAAAAAAATAAAAATAATTTAATGTTATTAATAAATTATATATTATATATATGTATTACACATGGCACATATATATTAGATTATATTATATATATATTACATGCATGCATATAATGATATATATGTATTATATATAATTTTATATATTATTATTATTTACTTTAGAACTTCATTTCATTCATCTTTTAATTTAAATTTACATATAACCATAAAATATATATTAATATCTAATTTAAACCATATTTAAGATCGAAAGAAGGGTATAATTATAACAAAATTTTTACAAAATTAACCACTAATCACCTCCTGCATGCACTGTACGTATACAGATGATGGGATGGAATAGCCGACGTCGGCGGGGACGTCTATGCAGCAGCAAGGCATCGACGAGACCCTCATTAATGTGGACGAGATCCGTCATTAATGAGGATGAGACCTGAGGTGAACGCACGAAAACCTAGACGCAACTGTAATGATGTTGTAGCAAAGGGGTCAGGATGGGACCGGCATGGGCCAGTCAAATGGGCCTGAATGGTCCAGCTGGAGCGGCCCCTGGCCTACTAATATACCATGGCATACGTCCTTTCCGTTATGCGAGCTAATCGACTGAGTCAAACGAACTACAAGGGTTGTTGGGAGCTCGCTCGAAACGTAGCTGGGAGCTCGCTCGAATACGTTGATAAGTTAGAGGCATTACCGAGAGCTCGCTTGGTCACATCATATGAGCCTGGGCTCCAGCAGCATGTGAGCTCGCTTTAATGAGCTCAGCTCGAGGTCTACTGGATCTTAAGCGGTTGGGCCGGCCCACTGAATTAAGTCCAGCCACATAAAGTGGAGCAGGAAATACCCGTAACATTAAGCCCCCCAGCTCGTAGTGCGATATTCAGAATGGGAGCTGACATGTACCAGCCACTCCAACTGTTAATACATCTTTTTAGCTTCCCGTCCAATCGTTTCACATCATGCTGTTTCATGCAGCAAGTCTTATCTGCGGTGCATTTAATGCGCACATTTTCCGTAACCGCTCAATCATCATGTCCATAGGCCCATACTTTTATGCACCGCCATTGGATCTGGGGAAGCTCGTCAGTCTCTTTATCCAACGGTGGAGTGCCCTAAACTATAAGAGGGAGAGGGGTTTACCTTCCTCCATCTTTACCGCATTATTTCAAAAATTCCCCTTACTCCTGCAACTTCCTTCCTCTCGACTCCAAGACTTCATTGCCGTCGATCCCGAAGTTTCTTTGCCCCCGCTTCTCAATTGGTTCTCTTTTTCAGCTTTTACAGCTACCGATTCGAGAACTGTAAGTTCCTCGCGTTTTTTAATCTATTTCGTCTCTATCCCCATTCTTCCCATTGATTCTGTCTCCACGCCCCGCCACTTGGTGGTGGCGGCGTGTTTCATAAGACCAACTATTGTTTATCTCAGGAGGTTTAATAAGCTTAGAAAACCCAAACCCCTTTTTCTTTCGAGTCATACCTTGTTGCGAAGCGTGCGACCTGATAGATAGGAGGCATCTCTAGGAGCTTCGGTTCAACGTTCTGATTCTTTTTATTTTTTTAGATGTCTGCCTCAGGTCAGAAGTGCCACAACCATAGGGTAGAGGACAACACTCCTAGCTCTTCGGAACACAAGGGAACGGTGCTACCGCGGACAGCTTGAGACGTGGCCTCGTCTGATTTGGAGGTCGCTGAGAGAGTTTCTCAGTATACCATCCCCATACTTACCTAGCGAGCTGCCGAGGAGTGCGCAACTTACTAGGTCTTCAAGCGTTACCCTTCTAGACTGACCGTTGGCGAGCTGAAGTCGTGCGCTTCCACGTACCGCCTCCCATGCGACACTTGTCTGATGGTCCCTTCTTCTGGTGACCACGCGGCCTTCCCGCCTGCGGGGTTCATCGCCATTAGCCCCCAACACTTAGAATTTGGCTTTAGGTTTCCACTCCAACCCTACCTTGTAGATATTTTGAACGACCTTAAACTTGCCCCTTTCCAACTGACCCCAAATTCATACGCCCAGATAACCTCCCTTGCCCTCCTTTTCAAAAAGAATAGACTTCCTCTTCCAACCCCTAGGATACTGAGGTACCTTTACTCGTTCAAAGGCATCAAAGACTAGTTGTATTATATGGCAGGCAAGGGTAAGTCCAATGTAGGGGACTATAAGTCCCAGTGGTTTTATCTTTCCTGCTCTTCCCTTCAAGACCTCAAAAACTTTAGCTTCGTTCTCGTGCCGAGTAAGTAGTTTTCTGGTCCATACCCGCAACAATAGTCTATTCATTATAACTCTTTCTTATGGGCCTTTCCTATTTTTGCAGACGTCGCTGGCGGGCAACCTGAGTTGACCATTTTCGAGACACAAGATCTTCAAGCAGCTTTCGAAGCGAAGACTGACGAGGACGATTGTGAGTTTTGCGACTCTCTACTCTACGATTACCATCTCGCTCCTCCGTTCGATATCAAGGAAATAAGGAAGAACGACATTGGAGTTCGTGGTCAGAGGGAGATAAGGTCAGTGTTTGACGAGGTCACCTTTGACGAGAGCCCGATCATGGAGAGCAGTGTTCGTGGAAAAGTTACTGTTGCGGCATTATCAACATCACCAGCAGCGATGAAGCTCCAGCTCGAGAGATCCTGCTCTTCCACGATCCCAATCGTGCCCAAAGTCGTTCGTGTGTCCTCTTCTGCAAAAGTTCCATAGGTGGGAGCTCGCACTGAGACGGTCGGTTCGAGTCGTGACCTCCTCATGGTTTCGGGTTCTGATCTCGTGCCTACCTCTATAGCTCCAACAAACCCAATTCATGCGGGTATTTCCTCGTAGCGGAGGGCGGTCATAGCTACTGTGGGTCGTGGGAAGTAGGTGGCTCATGAGGAGGCTTCCGGGAGCAAAAGGAAAACTGCTCCGACCTTGCAGGCCTCTCAACCTGCTTAAGCTGATAAGAGGAGGAAAACAAACACCTCTGCTGAACTGAACGCCTCTGAGATTGTGGCCGGTGGGACATACTTCACGCATCTCCTTGATAGTCTGGATAGGGTTCTTGGCAATTATGCCAAGAACCTTGACAAGAGGGAAGTATCGGGGGAGACACTTGATGACTATGTCGCTCATCACAGTCTTCTTGTAATACCCCATATCTGTGTGAGGTCACTGCGTAATTTAGATGAATTTAAAATATCAAAAAGTGGGTTTAAAAGTAAAATAAATTGTCGAATCGATCGAAGGGAGTACCTCGGACCCTAGATAATTAAGAAAAATGGTATAGCATCATCAAGTAATATAAGTTATGATTTTTGGTGATGCAAGAAATTGGATCGGGAACAATTTTCAATACAACTGTCGACCGGGCTGAGAAAACTGAATCGACGTAAGAGACATCTAAAAAGTCAACGGAGCGTGTCAAAAACTAATATTTTATGTATAGAATAAGTGATTTCAGGTTAAATTGAGTGGATTTAGGGTCAAAACGATCAATCGGGCCTAAGTAAAATTTTCTAAATTTGCCTGAGAGAGGTCAAAACGGTAATTTTTCGGAAGTTTCAAGGGAGAAATGAGAAGTACTAATCTTGGGGGTCTTAGTGATGGTGCCGAGAAGATCAGGGGCTTGAGGATAAGGACCAAAATGTAAAAAAAAAATTTCAAGAGGGCCAAACTGTAATTTTTGAAAATCTGCTCAGAAATGACAGATCTGGCCACGATTTGTGGCCAGAAAATCCAGAGATTTGGCAGCCTAGCTTCATCAGGATATGGCCAAGGGTGGTCTAGGAGGCGTGTGGGAGAAGATATGGCCGGAGATTGGCCACGTCGGGGTCAGTTTTGGCTATAAATAGCCGAGCTTTGGCCGAGGGTTTTCACAAGTTTAAGCTTCGATTTGGTCGAGTTTTGGGAAGTTTTTGAGGTTAATATTAAGGGGCTTTTGTTCCGTAATAGTGGAGGAGTATTTCTGGAGATTTTGAAGTATTTTGGAGTGTGTTTGAAGGGTGTTCGAGGGTCGCTGGAAAGTCATGGGCAGTGGCGAACCGAGCCTAATTTTGTCAGATTTGGGGGCCTTCTGGTGGTCGTTTCGGGCACCCAAGGGTACCTTTGTGATCGACGAAGAGAGAGCTTCCAGGTGGTGTGATCGGGGTCAAATTTCGGTCATTGGCCGACGACCAGCTCGTCGAAGAAGAAAGGACGCGTGCAGTGCACGCGTAGCACCACTCGCCCGTGCGTGAGGGCGTGTGGAGACTCAGGTATTTTTTGAATTTTTTTTATTATTTTGAGAAAAATAAATTAAAAATTATGGTGGAAGAAAATTTTGAAAAATGTTGGAGGAAATGGTCATTTTGTAATTTTCAAGGGAAATAAGGCTTAGGAAAAATAGGAGGAAGTATAGGAAAATTTTCAGAAAATTCTAGAAGTAATGGAATATTGATTTAAGGATTATTGTGAAGAAAAATCGAGGAAAAACCTTAAGTAAGTATTTATTTGAATTTTTGAAGAGTAATATAGAGGAAATAAGAAGAAAATTAGAGAAAATAGATATTGATATGCTTTTATAAACAAATATGATGCTTAGGGTGCCTTGAAGCTTAAGGCGAAGTGACTCGTGCGAAGTTCGAGCTGGGCACGCAAATCGAGACGTATTGCACTTTTCGAGGAAAGCAAGTTGCATCTAAAGGTGAGTGGTTCTATCGAAAAACTCGTTTGTGGCATATGAATGGTTTACTGTGAGTGTTCATCCCTATGGCTAGGTTTATTGATGGTTTTACAAATGATTATTTACACCTATATTAGATTTTGTACGGTAAATTGCATACATTGAGATGTTGATTTTATGCATGTTATGATTTTTCATTGGCATGTTGTGTTGTCCATGTGGGACGTGGGTTGTAATCTTGTGACGTGGCCCCCGAGTGACAGTACTCGGGATGCGTGCAGAGGATTATTGCTATGTGACCCACTTAGAACGGGGTTGAGACGGACTTCACCCTACGGTACTCAAGTGGCAGGGCTAAGAATGGACACCACCCCGGTTGTTGGCTCAAGTGGCGGGGCTGAGAGTGGACACCACCCCAGGTTCCTTTGAGCAATAGCATTAATACCGAGGTGTCGTTGATTCCAGGGATAAGTGCTGATGTGATACTCTTGGGGTTAGGGTTGTGTTGGGTTTCAGAATGCTTTTGAGTAGGAGCATAATGCCTAACAATGACAATGGAGAGGTTCCCGGGTTCATATGTTGAGGTTATCCCTTTTAAGCAGGATTGGTTTGCCAATGGGTTAGTGTGGTCGTGTCGCCTTTAGAGAGATTGCATTTTTCCTTGTTAGGGCTAAATGCTGTGTGGGATTCTCTTAAGTTGAGGCATGTCATGATTGGTCAAATTTATATATGATTTTGCATATATTCATGAAAATATTTTTGAACTCTCACTTAGATAATTCAACATCTAATTTGGATTATGTCCCTGAAATATTCAAACGTTCCAGGTGAAAGCAGTGGCGCCAAGGGAAAGGATGTCGTCGAGATGTAGCTGATATATTTAGTTTTCATAGGTTTTTGTCTATGATTATGATGTTCAGAGGTTATGTAATATTTTGATATTTTCATATGAAACATCGATAAGAGAAATTGGTCGGTTATATATCATTGAGGTTTCGATCTTGCTTCCGCTGACGTGATTGATAATACCTGTCTTAGTCTATTAATTTTTTAAATTTTGATATGCTGAGAAGGTATAATTGGGATTGTCAGGAAATGATTATAGACTTATGTTATGTGCATATATTCTTTGACGCGCGTTCTGGGAAAACGGGGTGTTACACTTTTGGTAAGGTCTTTTACCCGCTCTCGCACTTCTTGCTTTATTTCTTTTAAATGTATTAACCCCTCAGGCCTTATAGGCTTCCCTGGGCGTCTTCAAGCAGAAAGAAGAAAGAGCTCGAGCCACCAAAGAAAAAGAGAAGACCGAGGCTGCCGTTGAAGTGCTACGGCGAGACAAGAAAAAATTGGAGGAGAGTTTGGCATTCGTGACTAATGAGTCTAGAAAGTAACGGAACCGGGTCGAAGGCTTAGAATATCGAGTAAGGGAGGCCGAGCGAGCCAAGAAAGAAATTGAAGATCGCCAAAAGCAGGTGCTCGACTCGACCATTTCCCAACTTACTTCGAAGCTGAATAAGGCTAAGGCCGAGCTGGCGACAATGCGAGGAGACTTGGAGCAGGCCAGGTACCGGGCCGAAATGGCAGAAAAGGATATCGAGCAGCTGAAAGCCGACGTTGAGGTTCAAGTCTCGAAGGAGCGCGAGGAGGTTGAGTCTAAGATCTACGATGCGTTTCTCTTTACTTTGTGGAAAACGCATCCAGACCTCGACTTCTCCTGTTTCGGCGAGGAGGTGATAGAGGCGGTGAAGAAATATGCCGTTGATGCCATGAGCTCTAGAGTTGTCGTTGCTGAGCCCAAACCTGGTCAGGTTGTGGTCGACCTCTCTATTGAAGACGCCGGCAATCCTACTCCCCAAGATGCAGTAGCCCAAAACTCATATCCTCTAGGCCATTAGACCTTCTTTTTTTTTTTTTCTTTATTCCTGTACTTGGACTTTGGAAGCAATACACTTTTCTTATTTAATTGATTTTCTATTTTTTTGTCATTTGCTGCGAACTGAAAACACAACATAAAGACGAACTTAAATTTAGTTAATTCGACTACACCCTTAACTTGCAAACTAGAAATCTTGAAACCAAGTGGCTTTAAATAATATGTTAAATAAGATATCGTTAGTTCGAGTCGTATGTCCAGTAGGTTATGATCACGGAATCAAATCTAAGCTAACATACGGTAGCTCGATGAACGTTAAATTAATTTGCATTTCACCGTTAAGTTATACGCCCAGACAGATCATAATTTGATCCCAACTTATGTACTATGACTTTTAAAGGCTTTAGCATGATCAAGATGAACACTCGGGTAGGTTGCAATCCATGATTTTTGTCAATATAAGGGGACCATCGCTGGTGAACTATGACTTAGAAATTTTTGAGGTGGTGACTTATTTAGTGCCAAACCATGACATTTCGATCAAGATGAATGGCCTCCAGCTCGCCGACTGACTGCACTCTCACCCTGCAATTAAAACACAATAAAAACAAATCATAATAAAACTTTTATATTTTTTTTATTTTAGTGAGAGGTTTATACTCGCTAGTGGACGAGTGCAGTTGTAGTCCAAATTTAAATTTATATTTTCTGAATGAATCCAGGTCGTCGACTGAGAGATTTATTTATGGCAAAAGAAAAAGAATGTCACACACACGCACATGCATTTGGACAAATTGGCAACAAGGTTTTTTATGGGTTTTTTTAGACAATAGATACTAGAAAATAAAGTAAGGAAGAAATTAAAATAAACATTAAACGTAAAAATATGAAGTTGGATACTGCTTGAGTTAAGACAATTTTAGTACCAACCCGTTGATTCCCAAATTTTAGCATAAAATATTAGCAACATTAATTTAATTTCAAATATGAGGGTTTGTTATTAAATACAATTAGAGATGATGATAGTTCTAGTTTAAGCAATCCCCATACATGATATGCGAGATTCTAATTTAAGCAACTACCATAAATCCAATTACAATTAATATATAAAACAACTAAATTAATCATCCGGGTTTGGGTATGATAGCGTTTCCAGTTCTAGTAACTCTCATACATGGCATGAAAGCTCTAAGTTAGGCTTACGCTCCATCCAAACCTAGTGATTTCTTAATAATTAAGACACACTCATACTGAAATTTAAATTAATATTACTCATTTAAAGCACAGCTTTCTTTGGGAATCATTGGTGTTGGACACTGTCCTTGCCTTAACCCAAGATTAGATTTAGCTACTCATCTTTATTTGAAAGTTAATTGACAGGAATTTAAATGACGTAATTTAAATAACAGAATTTAAATGACAGGAATTAAAATAGTAAAAACTAACCGGCCATTTAGGCGGTGGATAATTAAAAGACAAGAATTAAAATTACAGAAATTTAAATGCATAAACTAATCGGCCATTTAGGCGGTGAATAATTAAAAGACAAGAATTAAAATTGCAGGAATTTAAAGGCATAAATTAACCGACCATTTAGGCGGTGAATAATTAAAAGACAATAAATGACATAAGAATTTAAAAGAAGAAAAAAAAAAGTAAGATTATAAGAGAAAGTACTAAAGAAAATGAGAAAAAACAAGAACAATTCTCAAAGAGAGAATTATAAGGAAACAACTAAACTTTTATTCAAAAATAATAATCACACTTACAAATGCAATCAAGTGACCTATTTATAGGCCACAAGATGCAATACAAACCACACAATTTCAATTATTCAACTAGACATAATTATATCTAATGGGTACTCACACACTTAAAGTTAAATAGATTTTAGCTATAATACACACCTAATATTAAATGAATTTTAGCTAAAATACATAACTAATAAAACACTCATAAAGTTAAATGGATTTTAGCTATAATATCCACCTAATAGTTAAATGGATTTTAGCTAAAAAACACACCTAATAAAGCTCTCACATAAAAAATAAAAATAGATTTCTATAAATTGGTTTTTAATCTTCATTAGGATTAAAAATAATCCTTGGGCCTTCTCCAAATAATATCTTCCATGGGTTGCTCAAATTGGGCCTTAATTCTTCATGGGCTTGAATTCTTTATGGACTTTAATTTTTCATGGGCTTGATTTCTTCATGGGTTTGAATTCTTCATGGATTTGAATTTTTCATGGGCTTGATTTCTTCATGCCTAAAAAAAAAAATAATTTAATGTTATTAATAAATTATATATTATATATATGTATTACACATGGCACATATATATATATATTAGATTATATTATATATATATATTACATGCATGCATATAATGATGTATATGTATTATATATAATTTTATATATTATTATTATTTACTTTAGAACTTCATTTCATTCATCTTTCAATTTAAACTTGCATATAACCATAAAATATATATTAATATCTAATTTAAGCCATTTTTAAGATCAAAAGAAGGGTATAATTATAACAAAATTTTTACAAAATTAATCACTAATCACCGACCATGACTTAGGGCGAAGA
The DNA here is from genome assembly GCF_014633365.1 of Diospyros lotus. Lineage (NCBI taxonomy): Eukaryota > Viridiplantae > Streptophyta > Magnoliopsida > Ericales > Ebenaceae > Diospyros > Diospyros lotus. The sequence goes on along the minus strand of NC_068351.1, from coordinate 35,291,461 downwards.
CTAAGATGAATGCTCAGATAAGCCACAAATCATTGCACGTTAGTCAAGTTGAATGGGCCCTAGCTTGCAAACCATAACCTTCTAACCCCCAAATTATTCTCTGACTCTTATTCTTAACAACCAAAGCGTGGGTGTAAAAAGATTTATCAGAGATGAAAGACATATCAATATAGTTAAAACAGAATTTGCCGCTCGATTTAATTAAAGCAGTATTAATGAATGCGAGACGTCAATTGTAGCTAAAAAATATGGGAAAGAGAAAATGTTTGCTTATCAAAAATACGGTCTCAGATGTTCTGCGTTCCAAGCTTGTGGGAGAGCTGTTTCGTCCATGTAAGCCAAGTGATATGCTCTGTTGCCAAGGTTTTCCTTCACAGTATGGGTCGAAAGTGGCCCTTCGTTGGCTTGTTACTTCATTTTCCGCCGGGATCATCGCCTTAGATCCATATACTGTAGAAAATGGGGTTTCTCCCATGGTTGTACGAGCTGTAGTTCGGTAGGCCCAAAGCACAGTTTGTAGTTCATCCACCAGGCTCCCTTTTTGGATTCCAACCTGGTCCTTAATATTTGCTTGATTATCTTATTGACAGTTTCGACTTGACCGTTGGCTTGTGGGTGGTCCACGATTGTGAAACTCTTCTTGATCCCTAGTGACTCGCAAAATTGAACGAACTGCTTGCTGGTAAACTGGGTCCTATTGTCCGTAACTATTTTTTGAGGGACTCCGAACTTGCAGATGATGTTGTTCTATGCGAACTTTTCTGCCTTCGCGGTAGATATCTGTGTGAGCTCCTTCGCCTCTACCCACTTGGTGAATTAATCTAAGGCCACAATAGCATGCTTACACCCGCCGGGAGCTGTTGGAAGTGGCCCGATCAGGTCGATGCCCCATATGGCGAAAGGCCAAGAGCTGCTCATTTGTTGAAGATAGGTGGGGGGGAGCTCATGGTACTTTGGAAAACCTTTAGCATGCGTCGCATTTCCTCACCAGTTTCGTAGTGTCTTGCTTCATGGTAGGCCAGTAAAAACCCTGGCGAAATGCCTTCTGAGCCAATGATACTCCCCCAGTATGATTGTCGTTGTGGCCGACATGGATTTCAGTGAGAACCACTTGGTAATCAGGCTCGTCGATGCATCTAAGTAATGGAACTGAGAACGCTCGCTTGTATAACACATCATCGCAGATACAATATCTGGCCGCCCAAGCTTGAGTACGCCGTGCTTCTAGCTTGTCACTTGGCAACTTCCCTTTCTTGCAAATAGTCAACGATCGGTTTCATCCATGAACTTAGCCTTAGCTCAATTGTCAACGTCTTAGTTTTCCTTCCATGCTTGGTGTTGCTAGAAACTCTATGGGGATGGCCCCCAATGAGTTCGCATCTCCAAAAGACGCCAAACGAGTTAGGGCATCGGTGTTAGAGTTCTGGCCCCACGGGACTTGATTCACTTTACACTCCTCGAAGAGGTGAAATAACTCCTAAACTTTCAAGAGGTATGTTGCCATCTTTGGGCCTTTTACTTGATACTCCCCTTGTACCTGACAGACCACGAGCTGGGACCAGCTGGTAGTGCTTCGTACTCAGCTTCATTGTTGGTCGCTCTAAACCCAAATCTCAGTGCATAAGGAATCTTGTGTCTTTCCGGGTTTATTAAGAGTACGCTAGCTCCGGACCCATGCTCGCTGGAAAAACTATCAACAAATAACTCCTAGATTGGAGAAAGTGAAGGGGCGGGCTCTTCCACTGGTCTTGTGAATTCTGCGACGAAGTCCACCAGTACTTGTCCCTTTATGGCCGTCCTTGGCTTGCACTCTATGTTGAATTGAGCGAGCTTAATAGCCCACTTGAGTAGGCGGCTGAATGAGTCAGGCTTCTTTAAGATTTGCTTCAGTGGATGTTTGGTCAACACGCCAATCTGATGAGCTTGGAAATAGGAGCGCAACTTTTTGGATGCGACCACCAGGGAAAATGCGAGCTTCTCCATAGGGGAGTACCTTGTTTCGGCGTCGAGTAGTTTGTGGCTTACATAGTATACCGGGTATTGCACTCGGTCTTCCTCTCGTACTAGCGCGGCGCTAACGTGTGGAGGTGGTTGACTGAAGTAATGATGACTGATGTGAGCCTTTGTTCCCATTATGATATTTTTGCCAGGGCTATGAGGCAACAAGCTTCCATTTGGGAGCCTTGCCAGGGACTGGTACAGGACGTGCCCAGGATTGGAGCACTACCTGATGCCCAGTCAATCCAAGCCACCGTGAGGGAACCATCACCATTACAGCTACTAGAGAAACCTGTTGGACTCAGCTCCAGCACAGTTAGCAATGAGGACTTAGTTTACCTGGTAGATGAAGCTACCTCGATTGCCAGGGGTGATGAGGAGAGTTATAGTTAGTGAGATTATTAGGGGGTTGTAATGTCAACATATGGTTGTAAATTATAAGTTTTGTAAGGATGGGAAGTGTGTGAGAAACATCATGTGGAATGTTTGAGGGTATTTTGTAATGAGATATATTTAGTAACTTATGAGCCTTGGGATCTTTAGGAATCAAGTAGTTATTGCTATTAGCAAAGAGTATCCTAGTGACTTGATGTGATGACTAGAATGAACCTAGAAAGTCACAAGTTTGGCCTGCTTGGTTACGGATCATTTTCGCTAAGATCGAGTGGATCGGACACCTGACTTGTGGTGGACTTGTTGGGTCCTTAACCATTGTCTATTGGTGATGCGGATTAGAGATAACACGTACCTCGTTTAAGGGAAGTAATTAAGAGAACTTTTAAAACTGCATTTAGGGCGCACATTGTTCATAATAAGGGCGCGTATGGCTGGATTCCTTCCCCGGTTGTGAATAAGTGAGGGATACTCTAGACTTTCTTAGAGATTTACCAGGGAAGTTTCGTTAGTAAGGGATTGAACCTGCAATTGAACCGGGCATCTTTGAGGCATAAATATTCTTCCTCCCGAGCAGATGATTTGTCAGATTAACTCTGGGGTGTTTTCTAATGATTGCTTGTCATACTGGTACGACCGCTTTGAGTTCGTGGTCATGCCCTTTAGGCTGACCGACACCTTCACAATATTTATGGATTGGTTGGGACTGATGACAGAGATATAGGTTTGGAGCTTCCTTGGTCTCGCCAAGCATTGCCGACACCCTATAAAAGCTTGCATCAATTCAAGAGAGATGAGGTAGTGGTAGAATATGAGCTGGAGGTTCATGATTGGATTTTGCTAAGAATGGCACAAGAAGGTCCCACCATGTGGGAATGTGCTATAGAAGTCCGATGGTAAATTGAGGTTCTAAAGGGCTTTGCATTTCCCTGGAGGTTTAGGGCAGCAACCCTAAGTTTAATTGAATCTATGATGGGAATTAACTGAAGGACTACTACAGGATTGTGGACTTGGAGCTTTTAGCAGTTATGCTGCTTGGAGATTTGGCATTACTACCTAGATAGAGTATAGGTGCTTAGTTCTCATAGGTGGAGCGGAGTATAGGCGATGTCGCGGTTGGCATGACGAAGGACTAAGGCTGTGAGACTCTATAATAAATAAGGTAAAGTGAAGGTGGTAGTAGACGTTTTAGGTCGCCGTGGAGCATCCATGACAAGTGAATTAGAAATAAGAAAACCCTTCTAAGATTGTTGTTGCAGGAGATACCCGGGTGTATAGCCATGACCGAAATTGGTTGTATGTCTAAGTAACTGTTGGGTTATGCGATAAGGACAGTGGTTGCTATGAGTACGCGCGGTACTAATCACGGACCACATGCCCTAGGGACGGTTATTGACCGAGTGAGGAGATGAGACTCCTCTGGGTGTTGGTCAAGTGGTACATCGATAGAAGCATGAGATGGTCTATTATGCCAGCTCAAAGCATGTTTAACCCATATCAATTCCTTTTCGTTGTTGGAGAGACCTATGAGATGCCTTGGGGATTAGAATAATTACTGATATGGTGAGGTGTTTTCAGTCGAGCAGGCTATAGAGCAGATAACACCAGTTCTAAAGATCGTGTTCCAGCTAATTTATAAAGACTTTAAGGAGGTCAAGGTTAGTATATAGTGATTAAGAGAAGGTATGACCAATTAGCTATTTGGAGTTAAGATCGGCATCAGGTCAAGACTGTGGTCACCGAATAAGTCATCGTAGGTATGTCGATTCCTTTAAGGAGGGGAGATTTGGTGACCTTTGGATCTTGAGATTTATTGAGTGGAGAACATTTATTTCTTGATAGTCCTGATTAAACGACTACCCATATGTATTGGCGGGACCTCGAGCATACGTGACACATTGTGGGAGAAAGTACTGCCGAGAAAATGATGTGTATCTAGTTAAGAATCAATTGAAAAGGTCAGACTAAAGGATATTGCTGTTGAATTCTTGATTGAGCTTAGTGCTGCAAATCCATTTATCATTGGGATTGAATATCTCTGAATTTTAAGCTCGTATTTAGGTTAATATGTGGATGAGATAGCTTTGGGGAACGGTTGGATTATGACATTGTAATAGGAGAACCTTGTTGTTGTATGTAATATGATTGATGATGTTACTTTAGCAAGTTAAGGTATTAATGGTTATAACGTGGTTCTATTGAGGTGATGGATTAGGGAAGTGTGCTAGTGTATTAAGTCAAGTAGGATATGTCGTGGACTTGGACTTGTGGGAATACTGGAAAATGATGATATGGAATGTCCCAGAGGTGATGTTGAGTAATATCATGAGAGTTGTGAGCGTATCTTGAGGACATGGACTGAGCGCGAATTTCGAGGACAAAATTCTAATAAGGAGGGGAGAATTGTAATATCCTAAAATTTGAAAATAAATAATAATTATTCAAACCGATGTTTGAGGACATTATTGAATATTTATGGGTTAAAAGAAAATATTAATTTATTTGGGTATTTGGAGAAATAAGAAAAAAATGTTTATTTATGTAATTTTGAGGAAATAAGAAATTTAAGTATTTAATTAATTTATTTGGGAACATTTATGGAAATAAAGAAAAAAATTAAAGTAAATTAATTTAGTGGAATTTCTAAAAATTTCGGGGTGGAAGTGAAATAAGTGGAACTTAAAATGTGGGGTGTATGTGTAATTCAATGATGCTGTGGGGTTAAAACGTGATTTGCGGAAGTGGTTGATGATTAGTGGTTAATTTTGTAAAAATTTTGTTATAATTATACCCTTCTTTCGATCTTAAATATGGTTTAAATTAGATATTAATATATATTTTATGGTTATATGTAAATTTAAATTGAAAGATAAATGAAATGAAGTTCTAAAGTAAATAATAATAATATATAAAATTATATATAATACATATATATCATTATATGCATGCATGTAATATATATATAATATAATCTAATATATATATGTGCCATGTGTAATACATATATATAATATATAATTTATTAATAACATTAAATTATTTTTATTTTTTTTAGGCATGAAGAATTCAAGCCCATGAAGACTTAAAGTCCATGAAGAATTCAAGTCCATGAAGAAATCAAAGCCATGGAGAAATCAAGTCCATGAAGAAATCAAACCCATGAAAAATTAAAGTCCATGAAGAATTCAAGCCCATGAAGAATTAAGGCCCAATTTGAGCAACCCATGGAAAATATTATTTGGAGAAGGCCCAAGGATTATTTTTAATCCTAATGAAGATTAAAAACCAATTTATAGAAATCTATTTTTATTTTTTATGTGAGAGCTTTATTAGGTGTGTTTTTTAGCTAAAATCCATTTAACTATTAGGTGGATATTATAGCTAAAATCCATTTAACTTTATGAGTGCTTTATTAGGTATGTATTTTAGCTAAAATCCATTTAATATTAGGTGTGTATTATAGCTAAAATCTATTTAACTTTAAGTGTGTGAGTGCCCATTAGATATAATTATGTCTAATTGAATAATTGAAATTGTGTGGTTTGTATTGCATCTTGTGGCCTATAAATAGCTCACTTGATTGCATTTGTAAGTGTGATTATTATTTTTGAATAAAAGTTTAGTTGTTTCTTTATAATTCTCTCTTTGAGAATTGTTCTTGTTCTTTTTCATTTTCTTTAGTACTTTCTCTTATAATCTTACTTCCTTCCTTTCTTCTTTTAAATTCTTATGTCATTTATTATTACTTTATTATTCACCGCCTAAATGGCCGGTTAATTTGTGCCTTTAAATTTCTGCAATTTTCATTCTTGTCATTTAATTGTTCACCGCCTAAATGGACGGTTAGTTTCTTGCCTTTAAATTCTTGCAATTTTAATTCTTGTATTTTAATTATCTACCGCCTAAATGGCCGGTTAGTTTCTTCTATTTTAATTCCTGTCATTTAAATTCTGTTATTTAAATTATGTCATTTAAATTGTTGTCAATTAATTTAATAGAGATGAGTAGCTAAATCTAATCTTGGGTTAAGGCAAGGACAGTGTCTAACGCCAATGATTCCTAAAGAAAGCTACGCTTTAAATGAGTAACATTGGTTTAAACTTCAATATGAGTGTGTTTTGATTATTGAAAAATCACTAGGTTTGGATTGGAGCGTAAGCCTAACTTAGAGCTTTCATGTCACGCATGAGAGTTACTAGAACTGGAAACGCTATCATACCCAAACCCGGATGATTAATTTAGTTGTTTTGTGTATTAATTGTAATTGGATTTATGGTAGTTGCTTAAATTAGAATCCCGCATATCATGTATGGGGATTACTTAACCTAGAACTATCATCATCTCTAATTGCATTTAATAACAAACCCTCATATCTGAAATTAAATTAATGTTGCTAATCTTATATGCTAAAATTTGGGAATCAACGGGTTGGTACTGAAATTGTCTTAACTCAAGCACTATCCAAATTCATATTTTTACGTTTAATGTTTATTTCAATTTTTGCCTTACTTTATTTTCTAGTATCTGTTGTCTAAAAACAAAACCATAAAAAATCTTGTTGTCAATTTGTCCAAATGCGTGTGCGTGTGCGTGTGTGTGACATTCTTTTTCTTTTGCCATAAATAAATCTCTCAGTGGACGACCTGAATTCATCCAGAAAATATAAATTTAAATTTGGACTACAACTACACTCGTACACTGGCGAGTATAAACCTCTCACTAAAATAAAAAAAATATAAAAGTTTTATTATGATTTGTTTTTATTGTGTTTTAATTGCAGGGTGAGAGTGCAGTCAGTTGAAAATCACTTTAAATATAACTGAAGGCATATTATTGTTGAAGGCATGTGCTGGCGCGAGCAGTCGCACGCGAGGGTGACCAGATGGCAGACGCAGGATCGAATCAGCGGGCGTGCGCGCGAGGTTGGGGGATTTTGCCATTTTATTTTGCCAAATGGGGGGCTAAAACGACGTCGTTTCGGCCCAAGGCGGTGGCAGCTTGGGCGGCTACTAATTGCGCCACGTGGCCGCGTTTTGGCCACCCATTTTTGCTCTACTTTAAGCCCATTTCGGGCGTTTTCGAAGCAGCAAGAACAGAATGAAAATTGAAGAAGGAGGAGCAGGTGTCGAGGCTGAAAATGGAGGAATTTGGGGGCGAAATTCAAGATTAAATGGGATTTAATTGTAGTTTAATTAGCCAGGTAAGTAGAGAAGCTAGTATTAATCATTCTGTACGGTTGGAAATTAATTTTGGGTCCCTGTAACGCCCCGCTCCCTTCTACGGGTGTTACTCATGAATAGCCAGCTTACTATTCACACGCTAGGGCAAAGATGAAGAGACGACTACGTTTCAACGGGAAACGACCTAGCTGGGAACTAGGCTTTGCCTTCTCTTCGCTCTACTCAAGGGTCCGGGAATTATCAAAACGACCCCACGAAAATAAAACCCGAAACCTCACAAGTGTCACCCCTTCTCAAGCTCTTTAATGAAGAGCTAATGATGACTTCCCAAGATCGAAAGAAATAAACTAACTCATTAGCTTCATATAAATTATGGCATAAGGCCTCAATTATAAGAAAATAATTCTTTTTTGCCCTAACTATTAACCCATTTATCTCACCTTCATTTCCTTTAGAAAATATTTGGAGTTAATATTTCTTTGAAAAAATTTAATAAAAATTTCCTTATTAAATCTCCATTGATTTTTCCCTTTAATTATTTCAAAATACCACGAATTTCCAACCCTTAGGAAATTAATTTTTGAAATTCAAACCTCAAGCATCCTTATCCATTTTCAAAATGTAAAGAAAATACTCCATTATTTAATTTCCCAAAATATAGAATTTTTTTCCCACAATTGCCTCAAATTTATATTAATTTAATAATTAATTTAGAGGCTTAAATACTCCTGTATTTATTTATTTAAATATAATTTTATTTCAGAAATTTCCAAAATATCAGAAATATTTAAATAAACAGAAAGGGAAAATAAAATAATAAAATAAAACATCAACAGCAGTAAGGGAGGGAAAAAGGCAGCCAGCCGCACCCTCGCGCGCGCGCTGGCCACATGCCATGCGCGCGCGCGCGCGAGCACGCTGCACGCGGCCGCACCTAGCCGCACGCCTTGCGCCAGCACACTGCCTCAACCTTTTTTTTTTTTTTTAAATATTTTTTTTTCTTTTTAAACCCAAATTTTTCAGAATGCCTTTACACTTCAAATGGCTTCCAAAACATTCAAGTATGCCACTTTTCACCCACATTAAGCATTCATTACATATTTAACAAAATAAATACAACATTACTCACTAAACTCACAAAATTCATACAACTACACATGCACTTCCCTTGCTCTATTACCTTCAACCTTGCAAAACTCATTTTCCCTTAGATGATTCTCCACCTACATAGAGGTCAAAGGACCTTATGAGCCAATGCTCAGTAAAGGTGCTATGCAAATGTAAATGTAACATGAGAATATAAATATGTAATGCAAATGCAATGCATATAATGGGTAGTCCTCCATGCCCTCATAACCACTTAGGTTAAGGCACCAACCAACCCCTCTCTCATCACTAGTCCTGCATATGACCATAGGTCCACTAGAACACAAAACATGTAATAAGACCATTACATGCTACTCATTAAAAACATGTACAAATGCAAGCAAAACCCCCACCACTTGCCTCTGCCTGGCTCCATTGCTTGTTGACGCCGACTCGGCCCAAGCCTCGCTCTCGTCGCCTCGCCAGTCGCCCTTTTGCCCTCGGTCGTTGCTTACTCTTGCCATAGAGATGTCAAAAGGGCCGAGTTATGGCCCAGCCCGTTACTGTTCAAACAGGACGGGCCAAGCCGCCTAAGGCCCCAACCTGGTCCGTGGCCCATTGGGCCCGGTCTATTGAGACCTTATGTTATTCCCAACGTTTCTTACTTATTTATTTTTTTTTAACTATGTTATTCTTTATTAATTATTGATACTAAATGCTAAAAAATTTACATCTCACAATATATATAAATAATAATCATCAATATATTTGAAATTTTTTATATATTTAAATTATAAATAAACATTCTCTTTTTTATATGTGCATTATTTTTCATATCAATTCACGAAAAAATTTACAAAGCATATAAAATTTTAAAATATAAAATGATGAAATAATATTTAAAACTTAAGATAAAAAATTGTTTAAAAAGAAAAAAATTAATTTTTATATATGCATTATTTTGATATTTATATATGTATTATTTTTTAAAAAAATATTTAAAAAAAGAAAAAGAGATCGGGCTTGGTGGGGCCGACTTACCAAGGCCTGTGGGCCAGGCCCACCTAGCCGGGCCCGCTAGGTCCTGTGGGCTAAGGCCCATGAGCCTTCTAGGCCCACGTGCTAGCCCGGCCCCGCCCAGCCCACCTAAGGGGGGCCGTGGGCCTGGTCGGGCCCTACCTATGGCAAAAAGGATCGGACCAAGCCTAACTCTTTTAGTAAATGGGTCGGGCCAGCCCGTTTAAAAAGCTCATGGCCGGCCTGACCCTTTTGACATCTCTATCTCGTCGGCTCTCCCATTGTTCTCTCGCTTGTTAGCTCTCTCAACTTTCTCGCTCAGTAGTTGCTTTTAATTGTCAATAAAATTTTATCTCTTTCTCCAAAAAAATTAGTTTTCGTGATTTGAAAACAAATCCCATCAAGTAACTATTAATGGAAAAATGAGTTCCCTCAAAAACAAAAAATAGCTGTCAAACAATAACGTACAAGTTGAAAATAGGGTGAAAAGATTGCCAATTCCGTGACAAAAGTTGGCTATCAATCAAAAGCAGCCTTATGGGACTTTCTTTTCTCAATCTTATTTCCACACTTCGTAATTAATTATCCCATCCTTAATTATCTTGCTCTAAACTAGATCTCATTAACATGATCGCCGCACAAGAACGCGCCGTCGACGACCAGATCGCGGCCGGAGACGAAGGCCGACTCGTCTGACGCCAAGAACAGCACTGCCTCAGCCACGTGCTCCGCCTTCAACACAACCCCTTTAAGCGGGGCAAACTGCCCGAAATCCTGCTCTAATTGGGCTGCGTCCATCTCAAATTGACTACACGTCATCGGCGTCGCCACCGCGTACGGCGACACGCAGTTCACCCTTATCCCGTGCTCCCCCAGCTGCCGGCTCGCCTCCCGCACCAGCCCCACCACCGCGTGCTTCGCCATCACGTAGTCCGTCCATTTCCTTGCCCCCATGCTCGCCAGTATGCTCGCCGTGCACACGATGCTCCCCCTCACGCGCCGCTCCACGCGCCGCTCCACCATCGCCCGAGCCGCGTGCTTCACGCCGGCTGCAACCCCTCGCACGTTGATGGCGAACAGGCGGTCGAGCTGGGACAAGTCCAGGTCGAGCACGGTCTGGTCTGATCTATTCAGGACCCCGGCGTTGCAGAACATGACGTCGAGTTGGCCGTAGGTTCCGGCCGTCCAATCCACCGCGGCTCGGACTTGGTCGTCGTCGGCGACGTCACAGTGGAAGAAGGCGCCAACGTCTTTGCCGATGGCTTCGGCGACTTTTAGGCCTTTCTCGTCTTGCACGTCTGCGATGACGACGGCGCGGGCGCCGTGTAGAGCGAAGAGATGGGCAGTGGCCTCGCCGATGCCGCTGGCGCCGCCGGTGATGATGGCTACCTTGCCTTGCACCTTCATGCTGTTTGTGGGTAAAGTTGTTTCTTCTCTTGGCAGCTCGCTCATTTCTCTGATCTCTGCAACGAAGACGAAGATGATAGATGGGGCTCAGTATAAGCTGGCACTAAAGTGATACCCATCGGTCATCCTTTATAATAATATAATAAAAGACTAATCGTGAAAATAAAATGGATTCAAATTTTGATAATTAAGTTTACATTAATTTAATTAAGTATAATTTTGTCTAACTTATAAAATCAATTTGGAAAAATAATATGTGTGTTAATTTGACATGACAAGTATCATATAATAATAATAAAATTAATTTAAATATTATTATTATTATATGATATTTAACACAACAATTTAATATAAACAAACTCCTTCTAAATTGATTTTATATGTTAAATAAAATTATATAAAATTAAATCAATTCAGACATAATTACTAAATTTGAAAGGATTGAAGAAAATTGTACAAATTTCAATTATTGTTATCAAAATACAATAATTGAGATTTGTAATGTGAGAACACTACAATCACGACAGAGTGAGATGAACAATTGACAGGTGCTTGCTTGTATAAATATCCAGTGGGTGGCTCCGGTCTCTGATTGTTTGGTTGGAGTCTCAATTAAGTTCTCAGGTGCATCTCTATAAAAAGTTAATTCATTTGGTAATAATTTTTTGTCTTTCTGACATATAACTGCACTTACAAGAATAAGTTATAAGGCATGCGGGAATTCATCACCCCGCGTATGCCATCCAATATGTAAGTTGGCATTGAATTAATTTTATGACAACCTTATAACAAATAATTATCGATTATTATCTTATTATTATTAATATAAAGTGTTATTAGAAGTGTTAAATTTAAGTGTCAATGTTGGACTTTCATTTAAAGTTTTATAAATGTTATTTGGGCACCGATCCACACTTTACATAATGCTTAGGTAAGAAAATGTTTAGATGTCACATCAAATATAATAATTCTATTTCAAAAATAGAATTTTTGTTTAAATTCAAAAAAGGGTTTCGGTAACAATTGTTCCCATGCACACATTAAATGTACCTTATTGTTTATATTAAAACACTTTTATTAGTAAATAATAAATATATTATATTTTAAAATATTTTATTAATTAATAAAAATATTTAAATACTAAAAATAAAGTGCATTAAATATAAGAATAAACATCATTTTGGTTAAATCAAAATAAATGAATTGAACTGGCCGAAATTATTGGTTCAGTTTAATTCAGTTCGATTTAAATTATAGATCGATTTGGTAAAAATTGTAAGTTTGATTGGTTCGATTATTTCAATTTATTTCACTTTTCATATTAAAAAAATCAAAATAATCGAGTAAATTGTTAAAAATGACATTTTTTTTTCATTTTTCAGTATTTTAGGTTGATTTGATTTTTTTTAATTTTTTGATTTGTTCAATTTAAACAATCTATTCTGTCAAATCAATCTAATTTTTAAAATAAATATAATCTATTCAATTTAAACAATTCACGTCACCCCTAATTAAATCGATCTTAAATAACACATGAATTTCTACATAGGCTTGTCTTTTCACTTGCTTTTGTGTCGGCAATGAGTAGGAGCAAATGTGGAACGCGTGATGAATGCTATTGGGGCAGTGCTTAATTTGAAACGTACAACTTGGGAAAGAATGATTACCTAAGGGTGGGGCCGTCCTTATCTTGGTTACTCTCAATATTTTATCTATATTAAGTTTAATTTAAAAAAAAAGATAAATTTATTCTCCTTGAGATTAAATTATTCGAATTAATTAGAATTTTTTTAAAAAATTAAATAATAAACTCATGATGTGAGATTGTCCCTCGATTTAGTAATTTGTCTTAATTTCAAAAAAAATTTAAATAAACCTTTCTCATAAAGTCCAAAAAGGTGATAATATGGGACAAAACGAATCTCTCCCAAATTATCTCGAGAATTTGTTGGTTTGATTTCGATGATGAGTATTTGTCGACGTTTAGAATTGGTCGATTGTGATTCGTCGGCCCGTACTGATAGAGTGATTTCGAGCATGAGGGGAATGAAGTAATGGCACAATTAATCAGACAATACGCAATAATTTTTACGTGGTTTGGCCATAACGAAGCCTAATCCACGATTGTTCTCTAGTCATTTTGACAGAGTGATAGTATGAATATTTTCTTGTGTCTTTACAATGATTTTTGACCCCCTATTTATAGTGTAGGGTATTTACAATTTACACGAAATTTGAAGTAATAGGGCCACATTATGGGGGACAATGTATCCTTATTATCTCCATAAAATCGGGAGTAAAAGCTCTATACCATGTGGGGACTGGCTTATCATGGATAAGGACAAGTAAACATCAAATCCGATTATTCTGCTTCGTAGTTTTCTTTGCGAGCTGATCGGATTGGTCAACGAGCTAGAGGAATCGCTGGAAGCTCGCTTGCCATCGCGGTTGGAGCTCGTGTTTTAGTAATTATGCGACCTCGCTGAGATGCCTTCGATTTTAGGTTAATTGGGCTTCGAGAAATTGGGCCTGATCCATAGACTATTCCCAGCCAAAAATAGTCCAGACAGTAGCCTAAAGTGGTTCAGAAAATGGCCGTAATAGTATCTTAATACAAACTTTAATAAATATTGCTTAAATGATTTTAAGTCAAATGATTTGGACTTAAATTTTAGACATAAAACTTCGAGATTTTAGATTTTAAATTATTTTGAACGATACTTAAAAATGGTTTTGAATATGATTCTTTAAACATCTTACTTATAAATTGCATCTTTCGTTTTTTCTGCAGAGTTGTGTTAGAGAGTTAGTGTAGCATCCCAAAAATTTGGAGTCAACTAAAAATAAATTAATTTGGATGTTTGTGGATATTTTAGAATATTTAGAAATTTTTGAGAAATATTCATTTATGATATTTTAAAGAAATAGAAAATTAAGGTGATTAATTAAATTAATTGAAAGTATTAATGAAAATAATAAAATAACATATAATGGCAAAAATAATAATAATAGAAATAATAATAATAATAATAAAAGAGATAATTAAATTAAATTAAATTAAATTAATTAATTAATAAATATATATATGTGTGTGTGTGTGTTTGTGTGTGCTGTGCGTGGCGCATCCATAGCCATATCAATTTGTGGCTTAAAAGCCACTCAAGTGGATATATATATATATATATAAGGCAAAGCTTGGGCAGTAAGCATTTGAGGCAATTTAAGGGCATTCCAGTGGTCATTTCGGCCACTTTTGTTGCCAAGAAACATAGAGTAAATGAGAGAGAGGAAGAGAGAAATTAAGGGAGAAGATGAAGGGCTCGCGAGCAGCACTTGGGAAGGAAGAAAAAGTGGTGAAACTTAAGAGATTTTGGTGATTAATTGGTGTATAAAATATTCAGGTAAGTGGGTAAAATTTATATAAGTGTTATATGTTTAAATCATGGATTTTATACGGTTAGATTATACAGTTTACGCGTTAGAATTAATTGATTTAAGTCATGGTTATATTATTTGATAGGAAACGTTTTACTTCGCATCGGGAGCACAAGAGAGGCTGAAATCAGCTGTTTTCAGGCAAGCTCCTAACCCTCTCCTCGCGTTATTTATTTCCCTTGAAAGTCTTTGAGGTTTTTTCTACTCTAAACACTTCCTCACCGTGACTCGGTTCTACGCATAAATAATAATAATCTGCGTAGTAACTATTTTATGACTTTTATTTTATTAATGAGTTTATTGTTAATGGGATAAGCTAAGTAAAAATGTCATGGCGTCTTTTATTTCGACCGTCACAGAGCTTCGTATCGCTCCACTTTCCTTGGGAATGATGCCGTACCCGTTGGGCTAGGTTCTTAGAAATGTTGTTTATGGTTTAGTGGGATTTTATTAATAATTTATTATGTATGTTGAGATGGCTTTATGTGAATGAAAAGTAATGAGAATGGTATCACGATATTATGAGGTTATGTACATGAAAGGTTATGAGTTATGGAGAAATGTTATGTAAAGTTAAGCTGGGAAGATATAAAGTCAATAGTGTTAGTAAGTGTGTCTAAGGGTATGGGTACAAAGCCACTAACTGTTGACCTTGGGTCGTGGCAGTTGATGGCTGGATGTATGGGCACCAGTCATCGGTTGTTACGATAAGCGCTAGACGGCCAGAAGAGCTGGTACTCTAGATTCCTGCCTTGGTTTGTGCATTTCATGATGTGTTTGCCACAAGGGGCTGGGTTGCATTCACGTGGGGACATGCTTTGTGTGTGATGGGATGTGTGAGCATTTACATGACCCGGTTGGTTTAAGAGCCAATTTGGGTACCCTAGGTGAGCATATGCATTTAGAGGCATCTCGTATGTGTGAATTCTTATGTGGGCGTTAGCATGGCCTGATGCTTGGTTTATGGGGGCCTTGTCATCACGTTTATGCTACAAAAGCCGTTGCATTTCTTATTTGTTGCATGGTGAGAATGTGCGTTTTAGGTGATAAGTATGGGTGGTAGGCGTGGTCACGGTAAGACCTTGGGGTGAGACCCACGGCGGCGTGGTCCACGATAAGACCTTGGGGTGAGACCCACGGCAACCTAAAGACCTTGGGGTGAGACCCACAGCAACAGTAAGACCTTGGGGTGAGACCCACGACAACAGATTATGATGTGAGCAACAGGAATGGGCAGGTTAAGGACATGGTATGGAGGTAGCTTATAAAAGGCTGCCAACAAGTATGTATGCGGGACTCAGGTGCCAATATGTGACTTATGTGGGCCCCTGGTTCCTTATGTGCAGTTAACTTTATGTTATGCATGTAGAAGTAAGGTACATGTGGATCATGGTATGGTGTGGTTGCATTGGCATGAGTTGCATGGAGTGTCATGGGAAGAGTCATATCCTAAGCCCTCAGCCTTTCTTTTCTAGAGCTTGCTGAGGTCCAGATCGACGTGTCATGGTAGCAACTGCAGAGCTCTCCCGAACCTAGATCCTGGGTGCCGTGTGTCTGGATGAAAATAATACTTTATGTTTGTGAGATGGAGGCATATTATGTAAGCCCAAGTGGGCCCAAGTGATGTAAGGTCTGTAAAGATGTTTATGAGATGTTATAATAAAAAGATATTATGATTTTAATAAGGATTTTTCATGAGTTGTAGTTGTGTGTTGTTCGGTATCATTTTAGTAATGACCCTCTCACGGATCCTCTTGGTGCTTGGGGGCTCCGGGAGGCGGGCCGTTACAGTTAGCTTGGGTGTTAATTGTTGTATTGTATAATAGTTTGTTGCTTGAAAAATTGATTATAGTGAAATTAGAAATTTCCAGCTCGATGGTAGAGTTGTAAATGTAGGTTAGAAAAAATCGAATCACTATAAATTTTTTGTGTCTTTTTTTTATTTAATCTCTCGCATTGGGTTGCATTTTCTTTGAAAAAATCTTTCATATAAATTTGAACCTTGCTTATTTCCTAACAATATTTTAAAAATCATATAAGTTTTTAAGTATCCAATTACCCCCTAGGTGTGCGGTGTCATATATCAAATTCTATCCATCAAAACTACTATAAACATTGTTTTAAAAACCAGATCGAACTGGCTGGTCGGACTGGTTTAATTGAGAACCTGTGGCCTATCCGGTCCGATTTGACTTAAAAAATTAAACCTCTTTCAACCCGGTCAAAATCCGGTCGGACTGGTGAACCGGGAATCGGGTTGACCCCGATTTTTTTCTCCCTCTCACTTATTTTTAAATTTTTAATTGTTAATTAATTCTTTAATAACATATATAACAATTATATATAAAATATTAGTTGTATATTAGTTAATAATAACATTTCTCATAATGATATATAGAATATTAGTATTTCAAATATATATTAAAATATATATTTAATATATATATTATTTAATTATAAAATATATATATATATAACATCATCTGGTCGGACCACTTTGGTCTAACTGGTCGAACCAACTAACTCGTGACCCAATTAATAGATCGGTTCGTTTTCTAGTTTGATTTTTAAATCATTGACTATAAATAAAATGTGATTTCTTATCTCGGTAAATATTCTCAATCATAATTTTTAGTTCTCTATCTCTAGTACTATGACTTCAGTTTGATTTAGATATCAGAATGACTTTCATGGTTAGCCTAAAGTAGTCTCATCATTCTCTTTTGCAATGTCTCGAGTTAGTTGTGTGAAAGTTGAAAACATTCCACCATTTAGTGTGTCTTCTTATCTGTGAATATATTGATGGTTAAATTTTAAAAATATTAATAAATTTAATTAAGCTTAAACTCTATTTTAATGAAATTGTCTATAAGTACTAAAATTAATGGAATGATATATTAAAATTTAATCTTTAGTTTAGATTACACTTGTTTTTTGTAACCTACGTTATGAAATGTTTTAAATCCTCATTAAGGTTGGGTCAACCTCCGACTCCCTCCACACTATACTTGCAAGTTTTCCCGCAAAAAACTCTCCATGCCTACTCAACGAACATTTCTTAACCCGAAGTATAAAAAAATAGGTACAGTTCTAACTAAACATAATCAACTCTTCTTTAAATAAAATTTAAACATTGAGTTATATGAGTGTTATTTATTCTCACTTGTAAAACTTAAGTTTCGACACTTAATCATGGTAATAATAACTATGCTAAAGATATGTTTAGTGTAAGTGAATATATGACACGGGAGATGATCTGTTCTTGTCTGCATCAGGATGATATTTGGGCTCCACCACCTCTCATGCAACCCAAGCCTTATTCGTCTCGTCGGGTAATTATTATGTTATTCGTATCAAACAACATAATAATTATGTATATAACACCTCAATATTAAGTGTTACAGGAAATAATTAGTTTTATACATAATTAGTATTGAGTGGTTAAGTTGCAAAGACGTCTGCACCTGCTTCCACTGCGATGTCTTCAACGAGGACCAAGTTCGAGTCGCGATGGAGTGGATGGTCGGAACCTACGGCCAACTTAACGTCATGTTCTGCAATGTCGGGATCCTGAATAGATCAAACCAGACCGTGCTCGACCTGGACTTGTCCCAGCTCAACTGCCTGTTCGCCATCAACGTGCGAGGGGTTGTCGCCGGCATGAAGCACCTAGCTCGGGCGATGGTGGAGCGGCACGTGAGGGGGAGCATTGTGTGCACGGCAAGCATGGGGGCTAGGAAATGGATGGACTACGTGATGTCGAAGCACGCGGTGGTGGGGCCAGTGCCGGCGGCGAGGCGGCAGATAGGGGAGCACGGTATAAGGGTGAATTGCATGTCGCCGTATGCGATAGCAACGCCGATGACGTGTAGTCCATTTGAGAAGGATGCCGCCCAAATAGAGTAGGATTTCAGGCAATTTGCTCTGCTTAAAGGGGTTGCGGTGAAGGCGGAGCACATTGCTAAGGCTGTGCTGTTCTTGGTGTCCGACGAGTTGGAGTACGTCTCTGGCCACGATTTGGTCGTCGGCTGCGCGTTCTTATGTAGTGATGATGTTAATCAGCTCTAGGAGTCGTTCTACAAGGCCCGACGGGCCTACCGAGCAGCTCACAGATAGGGGGCAAAAATGATTTTACCCCAGCCTACTTTACAAATTTGCAAAGCGGGCCACTGCCCCCCCTCGCTCTGCACGTCTCCCCTATCTACCATGGTTGTCGCTTGCCTCTTTGTCGCGCCTCGCTGCAATTGCCTAGCCTCGCCTCTGTCGCCTCACCTCACCAAGAGTCAATGCAGTGACTGTCAGTGAGGCGACGGAGGCGAGGCCGGGCGACTGCAGCGAGGCGAGGCGGAGAGGCGAGCGGCAACCTGGCAGGCAGAGGAGACGCGCAGAGCGGGGAGGGAATCCATGGGAGGGGGAGGGGAAGAGAAGAGCGTGGGGGCAAAATGGTCTTTTTGCCCCCTTTCGGTAAACCCATCGGTAAGCCCGTCGGGCTCTCTAGCATTTTTCTCAGCTCTAGTTTCGACCAGAATAAGGATTGGGATAATTAATTAGAAATAAAAAAATTGGGGGTTTTCATATATAATTATAAATTAGTTTATCATTATTTTATTAAGTGGAACTCATATTTTTTATATTTTTATGTTTTTCCGTCTAATCATTTGAATATTTTATTATTTTAATTACATTATTAAGTGTACATTTCAACTTAATTTAGTGACTATATTTTAATATTTTTTTGTGATAATTCAAATTTTTTCCTTATTTGAGTACACCTATGTGCATATATATATATATAATGAGACGAGTCAATTTAATTTTTTTTTATATATCAGAGTATATGGATTAAATTGACTAAAAAATATAAATATAGATATATAATAAAAAAATAAATAATCACACAAAAAAAAATGTCAAAATAAACAATAACAACATATCCAGCCTTTATCCCATTATGTGAGGTCGGCTACATAAATTCTAAACTTCTATGTATTTCTATCTTTTGTCATATCTTTATTTAGGTCCATACACTTCATATCAAATTTTAATGTCTTTCTTAAGGTCTTCTTGGATCTGCCTCTACCTCTTTTTTTGACTAATTATTCCATTTCATCAACTCTCCTCACTAGAGCGTCTCTTGATCTCCTTCTCACATGACCAAACCATCTTAGTCTAGTTTATCTCATCTTCTTCTCTATTGACACTACTCCTACCTTATTACAAATAACCTCATTTCTAATTTTATCTTTTTTTGCATGGCTGCACATCCATCTTAACATCCCCATCTCTGCTACGCTCGTCTTTTGCTCATGCTGGTATTTGACTGCCCAACATTCTGAGCCATACAACAATACTGGTCTTATATCTGTCCTATAGAAATTTTCTTTCAATTTTAATGAGATTTTACCATCACATAACACCCCCAATGCATTTCTCCATTTGGACTTAAATTTTAGACATAAAACTTCGAGATTTTAGATTTTAAATTATTTTGAACGATACTTAAAAATGGTTTTGAATATGAATCTTTAAACATCTTGCTTGTAAACTGCATCTTTCATTTTTCCTATCGAGTTGTGCTAGAGAGTTAGCTTGGGTGCTAATTATTGTATTGTATAACAATTTGTTGCTTGAAAATTCGATTCTAGTGAATTTAGAAATTTCT
Source organism: Diospyros lotus (assembly GCF_014633365.1). Taxonomy (NCBI): domain Eukaryota; kingdom Viridiplantae; phylum Streptophyta; class Magnoliopsida; order Ericales; family Ebenaceae; genus Diospyros; species Diospyros lotus. The sequence continues at coordinate 35,271,283 of NC_068351.1, read as the reverse complement.
AGCTCAGTGGTAGAGTAGTAAATGTAAGCTAGAAAAAGTTGAATCACTATAAATTTTTTTGTGTCTTTTGCTTATTTAATCTCTTTGAAACATTGTATGCATTTTCTTTGAAAAATGCTTCCATATAAATTTGAAACTTGCTCATTTTCTAAAAGTATTTTAAAAATCATATAAGTTTTTAAGTATATGATTCCCTCCCTAGGTGTGTGATGTCATATATCAAATTATATCTATCAGACATGCTATAAATAAAGAGTGATTTCTCCTCTTGGGTAAGTATTCTCAATCATAATTTTTACTTCTCTATCTCTAGTACTATTACTTCACGATTGATTTAGCTATTAGAGTGACTTTCATGGTCAGCCTAAAGTAGTCTCATCATTCTCTTTTTGATGTGGCATTACCTAAATTACAAGAATACCCCTATGCGCTAGTAATCTTGCTCGCCACGTGGATCGTCCGAGAGACTGACACGTGGCAAGTCCACAATCTAGAGCGGAGATCGAGAAATCAAGATCGAACTGCGAGACCCATTTCAGCTTGACCGGGGTCCTCGGGAGTCGTGCCTGCCCATCGCGAGTTTTATCTCAAGTATCCCATAACGGACTTGGCTATAAAAAGCAGGGGCACCAGGTATGACAAGCTCTTCAACTCTTACATTTTCTACTACCTGCATTTACTCTACTGATTTGAACGTCGGAATCTACCCTGGGGGATTTCAACCCCATCATTCTGTTATCTTGCAAGTTGTATTCCCAAAGCCCAACATAGTCAAGTTCGAAGGTTTTACGCTCGAGGTCTATCCGTCGAGGCAATGTGTAGTGGTCGGTTCCAGCCTGACCAGGGGATATCCCAGCCTGACCAGCCAAACCAAGGAATCCCAACCTAACGAAAGGATCCCAACCAGACCAACCTGACCAGGGAATCCCAACTTGACGAGCCATGTTGCTCCATTATCTTACAGGCTACATCCCCACAAACAGCGCCAAACAAAACCAAGTCTGAAATGCATGCTACAGATCCGAGGCCAAGAATACCCAAGTCCAAAGCTTCCACTCCCAAAGTTCATTTGTCGAGGCAGCGCGTGGTGGTTGGTCTCACATATCATCATCACTTTTGCAATGTCTCAAGTTAGTTGTCTGAAAGTTGAAAATATTCCACCATCTATAGTCCATCTTCTTATTTGAGAATATATTGATGGTTAAATTTTTTAAATATTAATAAATTTAATTAAGCTTAAACTCTATTTTAATGAAATTGTCTATAAGTATTAAAAGTAAAGCAATGATATATTAAAATTTAATCTTTAGTTTAGATTACACTTATTTTTTTTGTAACCTAGGTTATGAAATGTTTTAAATCCTCATTACTTATAAGGTTGGGTCCACATCCGACTCCCTCCAAATTGTACTTGCAAGTTTCATAACTTGAACTATAAAAAAATAAGTACAATTCTAACTAGAAATAGTCAACTGTTCTTTAAATAAACACTTGTTTAAAGAATTAACATAACTTCTTGGCAAATTATCAATAATGCTACTTACGACAAGGACAAGGTGGTGTTAATTTCTTAATGAAATACTTTATGATTATATGAGTATCAAAAGTTAATGTACAAACAAAATTTTCATTAATTATGGCCTTTGCCCACTGCCATTCTCATTTTTTTGAGCCATTCTACACTGCCCGAATAGTTGACGTACAAAATGACTGAATGGAATGACATCCGCTCGGCCAAGGTTCGACGGACTTCATCTAAGATGAAATCCGCCCAAAACATTGCTATTAAAATTAAAATGAAAATAAAAAAAATAATTAAAATTATAATATAAAATTAAATTAAATTAAATTAAAATTATGATATAAAAAATAATTAAAATGAAATCCGCCTGCATAGCAGTGAGCGGATTTCAATTTGAATGAAGTCCGCTCGCTGCTGGGCGCCCATTCAATTTAGGCTGACTTCATTCACGATAAAGTCTGTCCGACCTTTATTTGGATGCGTGTTTTGAGGTGACGCAATAGTTTTAAGGTGAGAATGTTTTTATCTTTTAATGCCTTTAATCATTTTGTGCGTCGATTAATTTGAGTAAAGTAACATTTTTCTCTTTCTTTTAGTTTCTTTTAGATTTTAGAATTTTCTATATGTGTCAATTGAGAGCAACTCAGACTCACCTTTATTGTTACATTAATCTACTCACATATCGATACTTAAAAGATATTGTAGTATTGATACTACCGTAGTGTGCTTTAAATATAACTTTTAAAATTTTAAAAGATATATTTTTATACTTATCTAGGTTGTAGTGTGCTTTAAATATAACTTTTAAAATTTTAAAAGATATATTTTTATACTTATCTAGGTTTAGAGGCAATTTTGACAAGGCTAAACTCATATAGGCTTAATATCACACTAGAGACAAAGAGACCTCAATCATCGATGTTGGGTAAATCACACCAAAGATCATTAAATTTTAGTGTGTTTTTCATTTTGGTCACTAAACTTTAATTATTTTCAATGTGATCACATAAGTTTAAAAAGTTTTGTAATATGGTCACATATAAAATTTTCTAGGTAATGTGGCAAATAATAAAAATTATTGTGCAATAATAACCAATCAGAACGTGCCACATGTCAATATATAATAATATTATATTAAAATGTTATTGCATAATATTTTTATTGTTTGTCACATCAGCGCCACATCACCCACTCCAACTATAAAGTGGCTGAAAAATCTTATATGTAATCACATTGTAAAACTTTTTAAACTTCTATGATCACATTGAAAAGAATTAAAGTTTAGTGATCAAAATAAAAACACACTAAGTTTAATGATCTTTGATGTGATTTACCCCATCGATGTTAGAGGGCAAAGAAGAGATAGAAAAATATATAGAGAAGATATAGAAAGCTAGATAAGAAGAAAAAGAAATTAAGAAAACCCACCACCTAACCATCATGATTGCCTAAGAGGGAGAGAGAAAGGATTTCGCCAAAAAAGATGAGGAAAGAAAGAAGAGAAAGAAATATATATTTATGTTATAAATATATAAATTCCCTCTCTAAATTAAGCGTATGACATATTGTGAAATCTAAGAGCTTGTTCTCTTTGGCGTTTTCAGTCCGTTTTCTGTTTTGAATTTTTCAAAACACTAAAAACGCGTTCTCTTTGTTATTTTCAAAAACGTGTTTTCAAAAACAACTAAAAATTTTGTAAAGAAAACTCAAAACAACATTTTGTTGTTTTGGCTGTTTTCAATGAAAATACATTGAAAAGTAGAAAGCACGAAAAACAGCCTCAACCCTTCCCCCAATTCACAAATCTCGAACAGATCTCTCTATTCTCTCTCTTTCTCCTCTCTACTCTCTCAAGCATGGGCCGCCAACCGCCCCGCCATCTCCGCCGCTGCCATGAGACACATCTCTCCGTCGGCCGTCGACCTCTCTCGTCACCGTCAAAAGCCTCCATCGACCACCCCCGTGCTGACCCACATCTTCCATCTCTCTCATCTCTTCCGTTCACGCCAAGGCAAAAAACCAGATTCTATCGGTGTCACCGACCAGCATAAGCCTCGCTTCCTTCTCCATCGTGGGTCATCGTCTTGGTCGTCATCATTGTTCTTCGTTGTCGTTCGCCAATCAAAGGTTTAAAGCCACTGCCATGGCCGACTAGTTGAGTTGCTCCTTCTCGGCCATGGCGTTGGTCTCCTTCCCCCTTTCCTTTCGAACAACAACCTTTGTGGCCACTGTTTAGGAAGAAAGTCGACAACTAGAGCCACCGCGATGATGGGGGAAGAAGGAAATAAGGCGATCGGCCATGGCGTTGATCATCCTTCATTTCCTTTCTCATCTCCTCTGTTTGCGATTTTTTTTTTTTTTGTTATTTGATTTTTTTTATTTAAATATTAACTGAATATATGATATGATTTTTTTGTATTAATTTTTTTTAATGATATTTTTAAGATTTTGATTTTTTGTTTTATTTTATTTGAATTTTATTTTATAGTTTAAAGTATTTGAATCAAATTTATAATTTACTAATAAATATTTATAATTTATTTTGAATCAAATTCTTTAAATAAAGTATCATAATAACAAAAAAGAAATTATTTTTAAAATTTCAAAGTAAACGCGTTTTTTAATTTTCTATTTTAGAAAATAATTTTTCAAAATGATAAAAAAAAACGTATTTTTAAAAATCTCAAAACAGACGCTCAAAACAAAAAAGTCAAAATGAATTTAAAACTCAAAACTTAAAAATAAAATACAAAAAGAACACCACCTAAGCTTTTTTTTAGGGGCGATCTCAAACTATTACATGTTTCATAGTATTGTGTATATGGGAGGGTAATGGTTCGTCTATATACTTATTTATATATTTATTTAATTAAAATTTACAAATAAATCTTATACTTATATCTCATATCTTATACTTATTTTAATTTTAGATGGGTAATTAAGGTCCATTGGGGGACTCATTACCATCCCTATTTGTGTAGCATTTCATGAATGATTTTTGGATTTTTTTTTTTTCCATCTAATTTGCTAGAGAATAAATGCATGTATAAACAAATTATCCAACTATCCCTCATTGTATTTATAAGGGCCTCTTACTCATTTTTTTAAAATAATAATTTCATTGAAAAATTAAAAGCGTCTTCAATTTTATATTAGAGTATACCCCAAGTAACATAACCAAAACAAAACAAAACAAAAAAAAGGTACTAAAATAATGAATAAAGAACATTCCTCTAAATAGGATAAAAAATTATATAGGACGTCATAGAAAGGATTCAAAAGGCTGGTATTTGAAAAGCAAAACTTACAATCTTTATTTGTCAAATCTCCTAAGTATTTGAAGGTTTTTTAAAGCAAATATTGATATTTATGACGTTTATAATTGGAATTCATATATATGGATGTAAATGAATCCCAATTATAATATTCTAATTAAATAAACTTAAATTAAATTCAAGAGATGAGAAGCTGTGTTCTCTTTGCTTTCAATTTTCTGTTTTAATAGTCTGTTTTTAAAAAAATTAAAAACGAGTTATCTTTGTCATTTTGAAAAATTATTTCTCAAAACAAAAAATTAGAAAACACATTCTCCTTAAAATTTTGAAAATAATTTTTTAATAATATTTTATTCAATAAATTTAATTATTCAGTATATTAGAAATGTTTAATGTTAATGAATTTTATAATATTTTTTTCTATTACAATAATAAAATATGAATAAATAAATGTGTTTTGAGTTTAGAGTTTGTTTTAGATGAAAACATTCAATAACTTTTTGTTATTTTTGAGTTTTTTTTTAAAAAAAATTATTTTTAAAAATATATTTTTAAAAAATAATAAAGAGAACGAATTTTCATTATTTAAGCAAATTAAAAACTAAAAAATGACTTGAAAACAGAAAACGAACGGAACCTAAATCATTGTCATTTGGATAGAGACACTACTATCAAAGTCGCCTTATACTTGAAAGATAGAGCAAACTGTACTTTTGGTAGAGAAAAGATATGGGTACTAAATTAATCATGCAACTTAAAAGTTCGAAATATCTATTTAAAAATAGGAATTAGGAGACTAAGATTTCTTAAGAGCTTCTTAAGTCGTGTTAGTGATGGGAAAAAACGTATTTTTTATGATAAAATAGATTTTTATGAAAAAATAGGATTCGTTATAAAATTTATTAACAATATTGTCATGGCGAGTGGGTGAAATTATTTCGTGAAGAAAACAATCTTTACATGGAAATGAAAGAAGCTAGGGGGGGGGGGGGGTGTTTTTGTCTATTAAAGTGTAAATTTTAACTATTAAATGCTAAACTTTTTTTTTTTTTAATGTGCTATGAACATCTCTCCAGTATACATAAAATATTTAATAAAAAATGTAATAAATTATTTGTCATTAAAAATATACTTAATCAGAATAATTTTTAAAATGATACAATTATTTTTATTTATATAGCATTAATTATAAAATCATTTATTTCAATATATTTTTTGATAATTTGATTTTTAGAAGCACTTCTCTTGATTCATTAGTCATTTTCACGAGAGTAAAAATTTTACAACAATACCTAAAAATTTTACAATAATACCAAACACAACGATTGAGAGGCGAGGATGTGAGAGGAAAAAACAAGAAAAGAAGCAACTAGTAGAGTTGAGTAATCAAATCGATCGAATTGTTCAAACTGAATAAATTAATTTTTTTAAAAAAATTGAACCGAATCAAACCAAATGAATAGATAGTTAAATTGAATAAACCAAAAAATTAGAAAAATAAAAAAAAATGATAAAAAAACATCATTTTTTATATTTTAATCGGTTCAGTTATTTCTATTTTTCTAATGCGGAGATCGAATTAAATCGAAATGGTCGAAACACTCAAATTTGGAAATTAAACAAACCGAAATATAGATTGAGCTGAACTACTAATTTTGACTGGTTCCATTTAACCAAAACGTTATTCACTCTTAGAAGCAATGTTATTTGGAGCATACAGAACCAAAAGGAAGACCAATATACTAATCAACAAGTAGTGATGGATCACTTTGCCAAAAGGCCCAAAACATATGGTTGCTTGCTTTTCACTTAAGCTTTGCCAAGTCTGCTGAAGGTAATCTCAACTCCATCAGCCGGTTTTGGATGAGGGAGATAGGTCATTTGGGCATTGGGATTGACCAGTTCCCACCTACATGAGGAACACAATTATGCATTAATTAACAATGAGAAAATGAAACAGATTGAACTGATACATCAAAGCAAAGGGAAAAAGAAAGAAAGAAAGAAAGAGCTTTTGGTCCTTACTTGTAACCTACAGCCAAGTGATGGATAAAAATGGCGACTTGTAGCTTAGCCAGCATGTTTCCTGCACACAATCGCGATCCCCAACCGAATACCATGTGTGTTCCTGGCTTTGCTGGTGCCTGAAGAAGTAGGTATTGATCAATCACAACATTTTCTTGTTCCCTTAGCTAGATTGAATTCGGGTACAGACAGTTATAACTTACATCCCATCGATCTGGATTGAACCGCATTGGATCATCGTAGTTTTCTGGATCGGTGTGGAGATATCGATTCCAAACGATTATTTTCCATCCTTTGGGAATTCTGTAACCTGAAAGATATCTCAAATGTGTCCCTTTGTAATCAACATCTCAAATGTCGGCATACAGATCAATACATATATCTTTACAGAACAATTTGGTTTCCTACCTTTGTAATCAACATCTCTGGTAGCAGTTCTGAAAAGGAATTGAGCAATGTTGGCCATTCTTATTGTTTCTTCTACCACCTACAGATCAAAATTGAGAGGAAATTAAGACTAATCCGGGTTCTCTAATTCAACTGAGAAGAGAAAAAACAAAGAAGATTCTCAATAACAAACAGTTATCAGAATCCGAGGAAGATTAGCCAAACAACAACCATATACGATTAATACACCTTATTTGTATACTTCATTTTTGAAATATTATCACTTGTAATAAACTCGTCATTCTTCTCCTGGCTGATCTGCATGTTCTCCTCCTACAACCGAAATATCCCAATACATACAAATATTTATGTATTATAAGAGAGAAGAACAAGAAGGGGAATAGGAATCAAGAATTGGGATTTTTTTGTTTCTTTTTGTGGGGTATTTTTTTGGTGTTTGTTAGTTGTGCGTACCCTAAGCTTTTGGAGAACGTCGGGGTACTCGGCGAGATAATACAATGCCCACATCATTGCAAGGGAAGTGGAGATATATCCTCCAACAAGAAGGTTAACAATGTTATCAATCACTTCCACGTCCATTAATGGCTTCCCTTCTTCGTTCTTTAACTTCATCAACTCTTCCATTAGGTCATCTTTGTTCTTTGATCCATCCACTCTGCTCTTCTTCCGCCTTTCGAGCTCTTCCCAAAATATTGCCTCAGCTTTCTTGCGACACTACAAATTAATTTGTACGTACATCAATGTTGTCGCAATTAATTAAACTTCCAGCGCCCTAATAGAACTAAATCAAACTGTTGCATGATGATATGTCTGGAATATCAAACCAAATTTGTGTGTGACAGAAATCGTGCATATATTCGTTAACTTTCAGACACATGAACGACCTGAAAGAATTACTATTGTGTTACATTTACCCGAAGAGCATGGTGGTAAGCTGTTCCAGGAAAGTCGAGAGGATAAGCTCTATAACCTCTAGTCACCTGCACAAGCAACTCTTCAAGGGTATCCACAAGAGGCCCTGGTTCAAAGCTTGCGAAGAACTTGGCAATGTTCTCAAACGTCACCTGCAAGCATTTGATAACAGAGATCTCACAAGTAATTAAGCAACCTCTATGCAAATATATAAATAGAAGTAAAGAGACCCTCCTAATATTATACCTTCTTAGTTTCTGTGTAAGCTACGATTCTCCCCTTCTGAGCCCAGGATTTGAGAACTGCAAGGAGGCGGGGCTGGACCGTGAGAGAGATGATGCTGAGAGCTCGAGGTTGGTTGATGGCAGTGGAAACAAGGGATCTCACCCTCCAATGGGCTGCCCCTTCCACTGTAGCCAGGGAGCGGGTGCCTAGGAGCTCAACAGAGGGCCAGTCAATGATGAAATCAATGCTTGATTGCAGCACAAACTTGTTGGCCGAGGGCGAGCATGCTATTATTGCCGGCGATCTGAACAGGTGGCTTCTGTACATTCCAACTCCATCACCATACCTGATCACACGAAGCAAAATCAATTGGCACAGATATATATATATATATATATAGTGGCAATAATGATCGATCATCTTAATTACTGACTTGCTGCGCTTGGCGTTGATGAAGTCATCGGGGCGGCGAAGAACCTTGAAGTACCAGAGGAAGGTCGGCATCTCGCCAAAGAAAGGAAGGCCCATGTGGCCAGGAGGGAGCTTGGCGGCACTAAGGCAGAGGCGGGCGTACCAGACGTCGTTCCACCGCCACAGCAGCCACCCTACCAGCGGCAGAGCTCCGACAATCCACACCACCACCCAGACTTGCATATCTGAATCTCTCTCCATCGTCGGGGATGCATTTCCGGCGCTTTGTATATATATATATATATATAGTGGGGTGAAAGATTCCTTAAGAGATTATTCTCTCGGCTGGTGTGGCTCCAAGAGAGAATAATTCCATTTCTTAATGACTTCATAGGAGACTTGGAGGGTAGTTGACTTGGTTTAAATTTTGGTAACATTCTTAATAAAATTAATATTAAGAATGTAATTGCAAAGTAGAAAGGTTCAACTGAGATTAAGAATATAATTTATGAATTTATATATATAATTTTTATAATTTTAATTATATAATAATTTATAAGTGTAAATATATATATATATATCTGCGTGTATATAAGTTGTGGGCGTGAAGTGAAGCAGTGGGTGCAGAATCAATGGGTGCACATTTAATCATAGTGCAAGCACAATAGAAAAGTGGAAGAATATTTAAATATTATTATAATATATATGTGTATGTGCGCTTGGTGAGTAAATGGCATAAAATAGTAGGCTGTACATGAATGTCATGATTAGGAAGGAAAGTAAAGGGGTTTAAATTCATGGTAAATTGAAGAAAATTATGGGCTGAATCTTGATGGCTAAGGCAAATTTGCCGAAGTAGGCAGATGTGAAATTGAGATCAAAAGCGAGCAAAGAGGATTTTGGAAGAAATGGAGCTTGAGGAGAAGAAATTTTGGCACTGAGCAAGAAGGCAAAGAAGACAAGAATTGGTCATTTAAAGAGAATAATTTGAGTGGAATCTGCAATGTAATGAGTATAAATAAGGGAATTTGGATGTGAAGACCTAAAGCAAATTGAAGGCAAAGAAGAGGTGTAAGGGATTCATCAACTTGAGGTAAATAATCTGCCTAAATTAGTTAATTAGCAATTAGTTAATATGTAAGCTAATTAATTTGGTGGTTGATGTTTAGATTAGCTAATTTAAGAAATTAGTCGATTAAAGAATTGACTAATTCAGTAGACTCGCTAGCCAAATGAATTTAATTATGGGTTGCTAAATTAATTCTTGACCTTGCTCTGTCAATATTTTATTAAGGATTTGGGTGCGTTAACGGTATAATCTATCAAGCAACTAAGTGTTAATATGCTTCGTGTGTAAATTTCTTTTGTCATGACTTGTATAAGATGTCAAGGAAGTGCCTAGGTATGGAGCAGTGGATATTTGACCGTGAGGGTTCTAGGATGAGGTCATGGATGGAACCACTAGGAGCTACTTAGAGCCTAAGATAGGTGCGGTAGACGGTCTTACATGCACGTAACACTTCATTTTTATCTATGATGTCATGCTCATTAATTTATTGCATTGCATATTGCCTTTACTGAGTCCCTAGACTCACCCCTTTCACTCCCATTAGCCACATAGATAGTTCGAGGTCCGGTCAGGGGAACGCGGTGTATGTCGAAGATTAGCTGAATGATGAGAATGGCAACCCATGACGGAAATGCGACCTAGTAACATGTGTTTGTCATGTAGCTATTTTGTCGTTGTATTGAACGTTATTTGTATTTCTCAGTTGAACTTGTTACTTTTAATGTGTATTTCGTGTGAATAAGTTATGATATACCCTAATTGCAGTTTATTAATCTGTTTTTAAGGCACGGGTCATATTCGAGACTCGAGTGTCATTTCGTTGCAAATGAGTCTTAAACCTCGAGTTCTCGATGGCTGGAGACAGTGAAGTCTGGACCCCACTTAAGGTGCCCACTTTATTTTATTCCCCCTGTTATTAGGGCATAGTCGGCCTCCGGAATAGGACTCACTAACATAACCTTGGGTTATGATGACACCCAATAATGGGGACTGGGCGTCACAGAGGGTGGCTTATTACTAGTCGACTGAGTAGGATCTCCGATGTCATCAATGATAGATACGGACTAAGTAAATGTTCAAATTACTCTGGCTAATGGAAGAGTTGACGTTGGCAATTGCTCAGTCATTAGCTTAGTTTTAGTAACAAGCATTCACATCCCATCAACCACATAAGAAGCATACAGAAATAGATCAAAGCAAACACAAGAAGCATACAGAAACAGATCAAAGCAAACACAAATATACTAAACACCCAGAAAACAATTACACCTATATGGGTTTGCTTCACTTTGCTTTGTCAGTTCTCCCAAAGGTAATCTCAACTCTATCAACCGGTTTGGATGAGCAAGATAAGTCATTTTGGCATTGGGATTGAACAAGATAATTAGCCATTTCAAATCATGTGATTATTATATATAGATTAACAATGACAAAACGCAGAAACTAACAAGAGCAAGGAAGAATGAAAAGAGAAGACGAAGAGTTTTTGGTCCATACTTGTAACCTACAGCCAAGTGATGAAGAAAAATGACGACTTGTAGCTTAGCCACCATGTTTCCTGCACACAATCTCAGTCCCCCACCAAACACAAGGTGTGTTCTAGCCTTTGTTGGTGCCTGAGGAAGTAGAATATGTAACATTCATCGATCACAACTTCTTTTTTGTTCATTTGGTCTTTCAGATTGATTTACATCCCATCTGTCCGGGTTAAAGCACATAGGATATAAGGCCCAATCTGGGCCTTATCATCGAGAAGGCCAAGAGGAGCCGAGCCCATGTGCAAAGGGAGCCCTAGGGCTCCAAGCTCCCTTCCTCTTCTCTGCAACAGCCGGCGATTCCTTCCTTAGAGGCGTGGATCAAGCTTCCCCCTTCTCATCCCCCATTCACGAATCGGAAATCTCGCACCTTTCCTTCCATGGCAGCAACGTCTTCCCCTCTTGCAAGATTTATTCAGCAACCGACTCCCTCTTCTCGATCTTTCTCTTGCGCTATCTTCTGTTCTCTCTCTCTCTCTCTCTCTCTCTCTCTCTCTCTCTCCTTCTTCTTCTCAGTGCTGTGGGTGGCCGGAAATCGCAGGTAAGAACGTAGCCCTGTGCCGTCATTCCATTGATTTTGATTCTGTGTGGGGTTGCGCCATGGCCAAGATTGATGGTATCTTGGTCCGTGGCTTCGAATCCCCTTTGCTCTCCCTCGGTTCGGTCTTTTCTTCTCGGATGCCATGTGCGATCTTGCTTCTTCTTTTACTTCTTCTGCTTCCTCTGCGTCGTTTTCTTCTTTTGCTTCTTCTGCGTCGGCTTCTTCTTCTTTTTCGCCATGAACCCTAGCCCCAAACAGCAAGATGGCCGTGGCTTGGCAGCCTCCGACGACAGTGGTCGGAAACCACCGCCGCTGGCCGACACTCAAATCGATTGAATTGTTCAAACTGAATACATTAATTTTGTTTTAAAAAAAAATTAAACGGAATCAAACTAATCGAATAGATGTTAAAATTGCATAAATCAAAAAATTAGAAAAATAAAAAAAATTGATAAAAAAAGCATTATTTTCTATATTTTAATCAGTTATTTTTATTTTTTTAATGCGGACACCGAATTAAATCTAGATCGAAAGAGTCGAAACACTCGAATTTGAAAATTAAACAAACCGAAATATAGATTGAACTAAACTGTTAATTTTGACTGATTCGATTTAACCAAAATGTTATTCACTCTTAGAAGCAATGTTATTTGGAGTATACAGAACTAAAAGGAAGCCCAATACACTAATCAACAAGTAGTGATGGATCACTTTGCCAAAAGGCCCAAAACATATGGTTGCTTGCTTTTCACTTAAGCTTTGCCAAGTCTGCTGAAGGTAATCTCAACTCCATCAGCCGGTTTTGGATGAGGGAGATAGGTCATTTGGGCATTGGGATTGACCAGTTCCCACCTACATGAGGAACACAATTATGCATTAATTAACAATGAGAAAATGAAACAGATTGAACTGATACATCAAAGCAAAGGGAAAAAGAAAGAAAGAAAGAAAGAAAGAGCTTTTGGTCCTTACTTGTAACCTACAGCCAAGTGATGGATAAAAATGGCGACTTGTAGCTTAGCCAGCATGTTTCCTGCACACAATCGCGATCCCCAACCGAATACCATGTGTGTTCCTGGCTTTGCTGGTGCCTGAAGAACTAGGTATTGATCAATCACAACATTTTCTTGTTCCCTTAGCTAGATTGAATTCGGGTACTGACAGTTACAACTTACATCCCATCGATCTGGATTGAACCGCATTGGATCATCGTAGTTTTCTGGATCGGTGTGGAGATATCGATTCCAAACGATTATTTTCCATCCTTTGGGAATTCTGTAACCTGAAAGACATCTCAAATGTGTCCCTTTGTAATCAACATCTCAAATGTCTGCATACAGATCAATACATATTTACAGAAAGAATTTGGTTTCCTACCTTTGTAATCAACATCTCTGGTAGCAGTTCTGACAAGGAATTGAGAAATGTTGGCCATTCTTAGTGTTTCTTCTACCACCTACAGATCAAAAGAGAGGAAATTAAGACTAATTCGGGTTCTCTCTAATTCAACTTAGAAGAGAAAAAACAAAGAAGATTCTCAGTAACAAACAGTTATCAGAATCCGAGGAAGATTAGCCAAACAACAACCATATACGATTAATACACCTTATTTGTATACTTCATTTTTGAAATATCATCACTTGTAATAAACTCGTCATTCTTCTCCTGGCTGATCTGCATGTTCTCCTCCTACAACCGAAATATCGCAAAACATACATATATTTATGTATTAGAAGAGAGAAGAACAAGAAGGGGAATAGGATCAAGAATTGGGATTTTTTGGTTTCTTTTTATGGGGTCTTTCTTAGTGTTTGTTAGTTGTACGTACCCTAAGCTTTTGGAGAACATCGGGGTACTCGGCGAGATAATACAATGCCCACATCATTGCAAGGGAAGTGGAGAAATATCCTCCAACAAGAAGGGTAATAATGTTATCAATCACTTCCATGTCCATTAATGGCTTCCCTTCTTCATTCTTTAACTTCATCAACTCTTCCATTAGGTCATTTTTGTTCTTTGATCCATCCACCCTGCTCTTCTTCCGCCTTTCGAGCTCTTCCCAAAATATTGCCTCAGCTTTCTTGCGACACTACAAATTAATTTGTACGTACATCAATGTTGTCGCAATTAATTAAACTTCCAGCGCCTTAATAGAACTAAATCAAACTGTTGCATGACAGACATGTCTGGAATATCAAACCAAACTTGTGTGTGACAGAAATCGTGCATATATTCGTTGACTTTCAGACGCATGAACGACCTGAAAGAATTACTATTGTGTTACATTTACCCGAAAAGCATGGTGGTAAGCTGTTCCAGGAAAGTAGAAAGGATAAGCTCTAAGACCTCTAATCAACCCCACAAGCAACTCGTCAAGGGTATCCACAAGAGGCCCTGGTTCAAAGCTTGCGAAGAGCTTGGCAACATTCTCAAACGTCATCTGCAAGCATTTGATAACACAGGTCTCACAAGTAATTAAGCAACCTCTCTAGGCAAATAAATAAATTGAAGTAAAGAGACCCTCCTAATATTATTATACCTTCTTAGCTTCTGTGTAACCTACGATTCTCCCCTTCTGAGCCCAGGATTTGAGAACAGCGAGGAGGCGGGGCTGGACCGTGAGAGAGATGATGCTGAGAGCTCGAGGTTGGTTGATGGCGGTGGAAACCAGGGATCTCACCCTCCAATGGGCTGCCCCTTCCACTGCACCCAGGGAGCGGGTGCCTACGAGCTCAACAGAGGGCCAGTAAATGATGAAATCACTGCTTGATTGCAGGACAAACTTGTTGGCCGACGGCGAGCATGCTATTATCGCTGGAGATCCGAACAGGTGGCTTCTGTACATTCCAACTCCATCACCATACCTGATCACACAGAAGCAAAAGCAATTGGCACAGATATATATATATATATATATAGTGGCAATAATGATCGATCATCTTAATTACTGACTTGCGGCGCTTGGCGTTGATGAAGTCATCGGGGCGGCGAAGAGCCTTGAAGTACCAGAGGAAGGTCGGCATCTCGCCAAAGAAAGGAAGGCCCATGTGGCCAGGAGGGAGCTTGGCGGCGCTAAGGCAGAGGCGGGAGTACCAGACGTCGTTCAACCGCCACAGCAGCCACCCTACCAGCGGCAGAGCTCCGGCAATCCACACCACCACCCAGACTTGCATATCTGAATCTCTGTCCATCGTCGGGCATATGCATTTCCGGCGCTTTGTGTATATATATATATAGTGGGGTGAAAGATTCCTTAAGAGATTATTCTCTCGTCTGGTTTCCGCCAGCCGACAAGGCTGGCTCCAAGAGAGAATAATTCCATTTCTTCATGACTTCATACGAGACTTGGAGGGTAGTTGACTTGGTTTAAATTTTGGTAACATGACATGAAGGTTATCTGGCTTATAGGGCGTTACTCCCAAGGCCGAGGGTGGCCTATTACGTGTCAACTGAGCAGGATCTCCGATGTCATCCATGATATATACGGACTAAGTAAATGTTCAAATTACTCTGGGTAGTGGAAAAGTTGATGTTGGCAATTGCTCAGTCATTAGCTTAGTTTTAGTAACAAGCATTCACATCTCATCAACCCCACAAGAAGCATACAGAAACAGATCAAAGCAAGCACAAATATACTAAGCACCCAGAAAACAATTACACCTATATGGGTTTGCTTCACTTTGCTTTGTCAGTTCTCCCAAAGGTAATCTCAACTCCATCAACCGGTTTTGGATGAGCAAGATAAGTCATTTTGGCATTGGGATTCACCAGTTCCCACCTGGATGAGCAAGATAATTAGCGATTATTTCAAATCATGTGATTACTATATACACATTGACAATGACAACATGCCGAAACTAACAAGAGCTAGGAAGAATGAAAAGAGAAGACGAAGAGTTCTTGGTCCTTACTTGTAACCTACAGCCAAGTGATGAAGAAAAATGGCGACAATTGTAGCTTAGCCAGCATGTTTCCTGCACACAATCTCAGTCCCCCACCAAACACAAGGTGTGTTCCAGCCCTTGCTGGTGCCTGAGGAAGTGGAATATATAACATTCATCGATCACAATTTCTTTTCTGTTCGTTTGGTCTTTTAGATTGACTTACATCTCATCTGTCCCGGTTAAAGCACATAGGATCAGCAAAGTTTCCTGGATCGGTGTGGAGATATCAAGTCCAAAGGATTACTTTCCATCCTTTGGGAATTTTAACCTGCAAGACATAACTGGATGGTTAACAGATCAACAAAGCTATGTCACAGATCAATACATTTTCTTTACTTATCTTTTGGGTGCATGTTATTAAATCTGTTCAAGAAAGAATTAATTTGGTCTTCCACCTTTGTAATCAACATTTCTTGTAACAGTTATGAAAAGAAATTGAGCAATGTTGGCCATGATCTTATGTGGTTTCTTCTACCACCTGCATATCAAAAGAGTTGATAACCTGGTTTCTCTGCTTCAGCAAAGAGAAAAGAAAACGATTCTCAATAACCAAACAGAATACACCTTATTTGTATCCTTCATGTTTGAAATATCATCACTTGTAATAAGCTTATCATTCTTCTCCTGGCTGATGTGTATGTTCTCTTCCTGCAATCGAGATTTCGCATATATATCAGAATAGAAGAACAAAATGAGTAAACAAGAATTGGGAGATCATGAGTTGAGGGTTTTTTTTTTTTCCCCTTTTGAGTGTTTGTTAGTCATACCCTAAGCTTTTGAAGAACATTCGGGTCCTTGGCAAGATAGTACAATGCCCACATCATTGCAAAGGAAGTGGACATATATCCTGCAATAACAAGGCTAACAATGTTGTCAACCACTTCCTTGTCGCTTAATCGCTTCCCTTCTTCGTCCGTTAACTGCATCAACCCTTCCATGAGGTCATTTCAGTTCTCGGATCCATCCAGGCTGCTGTTCTTCCGCCTCTCCAGCTCCTCCCCAAAAGATTGCCTCAGCTTTCCTGCGACACTTCAAATAAATTTGAGCAAATCAATTGAACTTCTAGCCATAGAACTAAATCAAACTGTTGCACAATATGGATGAATCATCAAACCAAGTTTCAAACGAAATCATAATCATAGTTTATAAGTCACGGATGACTGGAAAGCATGCTATATAGTTTACATTATGGAGAATTTTATGGGACATTTACCTGTAGAGCATGGTGGTAAAGCTGTTCCAGGGAAGTTGAGAGGATGAGCTCTAAAACCTTGAAGCAACCCCTCAAACAACTCGTTGAGGGTATCCATAACAGGCCCCGGTTCAAAGCTCACGAAGAACTTGCCAATATTCTCAAATGTCAAATGTCACCTGCGAGCATTTGAAAATGGCCGTCACCAATTTGAGTCAGTAAAAATAGTCTCTTTGCGGAAAAAGTAAGAAGACAGCTGCATCCAAATACGACCCTCCTTTCCCGAGATATTATACCTTCTTGGCTTCTGTATATGCGACCACTCTTCCCTTCCGGGCCCAGATTCGAGAACAGCAATGAGGCCGGGCTGGAGCATGAGGGCAATGGCGGTGAGAGCTCGAGGTTGGTTGATGGCGCCGGTGACCAGGGATTTCAGCCGAGAATGGGCGGCCCCTTGAACTGCCCCCAGTGAGCTGGTGCCTACGAGTTCGACAGTGGGCCATTCCAGGATGAAATCCCTGCAAGATTGGAGCACAAACTTGTTGGTTAAAGGCAACACGGCCGGCTCAAGAGTTATTTGGGCCCTAGGCGATAATTAATTTAGTGATTTTAAAAAACATAATAAAAATTATTAAAACTGTATTTTTTTATTTTTAAGTGTAAAATTACTAATTAAATTTTTGTATTCTAGTTAAGAAAATAAATTTTTTTCTATTGACAATACAACCAAATTACTTAGAGATAATTGAACATAAATAAAATTACAATAACATTTTATTAAAATTACTTAGAGATAATTGAAATACTCATTTTTATTAAAATTACAATAACATGAATTGTTAATAATATTTCATAAGCTATTCATGCATTTGAAAAAGAATTTACCCTTTTTATAAAATTTAGTATCACAAATGGTGTTTTCATTTTTATAGTTATAATTTCTTTTAAAATTTTTAATTCTAAAAATAAATCTAAATCATCAATATCAAAAAACAGATCATGTTTTAAAAAAAAAAAATCAAGATTTAAACAATGGCTTAAGTGTCAAATTAAAAACATGATCTTGTAAAAATTTTCATCTTTTTGTAAAAAAAAAAATAATGAATATATGCGTTGTTGACTCCAAAAAATATCATAGCATCAACTCATGAATTAAATATATCACAAAAAACTAAATTAAGATTGTAACAATCACATAGTGTATAAAATGTCCTAAAATTTATATTTAATAATTTTTTTTACACACTTTGTTGTTTACCTTTTATATTAGATCTGTTATTATATCATTACCCTTTCACATTATTTATATCAAGTTCAAAATTTTTTATTTTACTTATTAGTACATTAAAAATATCTTGACCAAAAGTTATCATTCACTTTTAAAAAATCTATGAATTACTCTTCCATTTTTATCGAATTTGTTAAAATATTTACACATCTTAATATAAAAAACATTTGTTCTTCATGACTTGCATATAAGATATAGTCAAGCATAATTGAAAAATATTTTAATTCTTTGATTTTTTTTAATAATGATATTTCTTATTTTTAATACTAAAATATTTATCAACTCATTTTATATATTATGACCAAGGTAATAGTTTTCAATTTTTCCATCTTGAATACATCTAATGTGTTCTTGGATTATTTGATCAAATTCATCAATCATTTCAATTAAACTTAAAAAAAAATTCATTATTATCTAGATAATTTGGAGAGGCAAAACGGTAATTTGGAGTTTCATCTCATAAAAAGATAAATTATTTTTGGAGAAATTATTTATATTGGAGAATTTAATTATTGATTAAGTGTATGGATAATTAGGAAATTGAAATGGAAGTCAAGTATGGTTAGATTTGTGACACTTGGCAAAATCTCATGGAATGAGATTTAATTTAATTTGGGAATAAGAAATAAATTGATTAAGTGTAATTGGTGACACTTGGCATGATCATGTGAAGTAAGAGTGGGATTTAAAGAAATACAAAAAGAAAAGAAATTAGTTTCTCAAGCATTAATGAGAGCCATTATGGAGAGAATTAAAAGAAATTCCATATTAAATGGAAAATAGTCATGCATTTATGTGGGAAAATAGTTAATTTAATTAAATGCCAAAGTAAATTGAATTATGTCTTCCAAGAGCAATTTAAATTAAATCAAAAAGAAAAGATAATAGTCTCCATTAATTGCTTGAAAAGTTATGGATTTAAATTAAATGGAAAATGGAGAAATTAGTCAATCTTGAAATTAGTCATTATTTATTAATTGTGAAAATGGGAGAATTATGGGAATTAGAGATTGATCCAATGGTTAAGGATTTAATCTCCAAAGAAAATCAAAGGTTGAGATTTAAAGAGACTAAGTCTCTTGGATTGTGTTTCTTTAGAGACTAGAGATGAGTTCTCTTAAAATCAATGGCTAAGATTGAAGATTAGGAGAAGCACAAGGATTGTGCTTGTGTTGGAGAGTTGAGATTGAGTCTCTTGAATTAAAGAAAAATCAATGGCTAAGATGTAATCTTGAAATTTGGCATGGATTAAGTAGAAAAGCTCTATAAATAGGGAATTAAGAATTTAGTTCAAGGTTTTTCCCACTTGTGAAGAGAAAAAAAGCAAGAAGAGCTAAGGTTGGGAGA
This sequence comes from Diospyros lotus, assembly GCF_014633365.1. NCBI lineage: Eukaryota > Viridiplantae > Streptophyta > Magnoliopsida > Ericales > Ebenaceae > Diospyros > Diospyros lotus. The sequence goes on along the minus strand of NC_068351.1, from coordinate 35,251,589 downwards.
AGGAAGAAGAAAGGCAAGAGAGGTAAGCCTTCTTTCCCTCTCATGAAGTAGCCTTTAATTTTTGTGTATAAGAGCTAAGGTTGTGTTCTTTTTTCTTAAGGTGATAAAAGCCAAAGAGAGAGTCTTGGCAAGTGGAAGTATTGAAATTTCAAGAAAAGAGGTAATGGATAACCTCAAGTGGTGGGGGTTTTGTTTGCATTTGTATATGTTTTTAATGAGTTGCATGTAATAGTCTTATTGCATGTTTTGTGTTCTAGTGGACATATGGCCATAAGGAGGACTAGTAATGAGAGAGGGGTTGGTTGGTGCCTTAACCTAAGTGGTTATGAGGGCATGGAAGACTACCCATTATATGCATTGCATTTGCATTACATGTTCATCTTCTCGTGTTTCATATACATTTGCATAGCACCCTTACTAAGTATTGGCTCATAAGGTCCTTTGACCTCTATGTAGGTGGAGAATCATCTAAAGGAAAAGGAGTTTTGCAAGGTTGAAGGTATTGAAGAAAGTAGAAATGCATGTGAAGTGTATGTATTTTGTGGGTTTAGTGAGAAATGTTGTATTTATTTTGTTAAATATGTAATAAATGCTTAATATGGATGTATTGTGGCAAACTTGAATGTTTTGGGAGCCTTTTGTAGTGTAAAAGTATTCTGGAAAATTTGAGTTTAAAAAGAAAAAAAAATATTTTTTTTAAAAAAAAAAAAAAGAGAGGCAGTGTGCTGGGCGCAGCCAAGGGCGCGCCTAGGAGCAGCTGGCGCGGCCCCGCGCAGCAGGTGCGCGCGGGCGGCCAGCGCGCACGCGGCCAGCTCGCGTGACCCGCTCGGCCATGCGCGCACGCGGCCAGCGCTCGGGGCGCAGCTGGTGCTGCCCTCCTTACTGTTGTGATGTTTTTCTTTTTTTTATTTTATTTCCTTTTTTCTGTTTAACTAATTATTTCTGATATTTTGTAAAATTATGAAATAAATTATGTTTAAATAATTAAATAAATGAGTATTTTAGCCTTTAAATTAATTATTAAATTAATATAAATTTGAGTCAATTGTGGGAAAAATTTCTATATTTTGGGAAATTAAATAATGGAGTATTTTCTTAAATTTTGGAATTAGACGAGGATGCCTTGAGGTTTGTATTTCAAAAATTAATTTCCTAAGGGTTGGAAAATTATGGTATTTTGAAATAATTAAAGGGAAAACCAATGGAGATTTAATGAGGAAAATTTATTTAAATTTTTCCAAAGAATTTTAACCCCAAATAATTTCCAAGGGAAATGAAGGTGAGATAAATGGGTTAATGGTTGGGGCAAAGAAAAGAAAAATTATTTTCTTATAATTAAGGCGTTATGCCATAATTTATATGAAGCATGAGAGTTAGTTTATTTCTTTCGATCCTGGGAGGTCACCATTAGCCCTTCATTAAGAGCTTGAGAAGGGGTGACGATTGCGAGATTTCGAGTTTTAATGGGTCGTTTGATAATTCTCGAACCCTCGAGTGGAGCGAAGAGAGGGCAAAGTCTAGTTCTCACTTAGGTCGTTTCCCGTTGAAACGTAGCCATCTCTTCATCTTTGCCCTAACGTGTGAATAATAAGCTGATTATTCGTGAATAACACCCGTATGTGGGAGCGGGACGTTACATACTAGATCCAACGATGACCAGGAGCAAAATCAGAAGCAATAATGACGACAACATCTTCTTCTTTATCGAGCATATCAAACACGTACATGATTTTGGGTATTTTGTATTTATTTTTGTATTGGATGAGTGATATTGTGTATTTGTATATTTGGTTATTAATTTGTGTATTTAATTATTGATTTTGTGTATGTGCATATTTGATTATTTTGTATATTTAATTATTAATTTTGTGAATATGTGTATCGGATTATTTTGTGTATGTGTGTATCTGATTATTTTGTATATTTGATGATTTTGTATAGTGCTGTTGGAATATGACCATTGTTAGAATTTTAATTTTAACATATTAAAATTTTAAACTTATTATTATGGAATTATTTCAAACAATTTTGTTAAATAATTGTTTTAAAAAAATATTAGTAAATTGATTTAAAAATATATTAAATATTATTAATATTTAATACCTTAATAAATATTATTAAATTTTAAAATAAATAATAAATTTTATAGTAATGAAAATTATATGTAAGATAAAATAAATAGAATTAAAATTTATTAATGAATAAATGAAATAGGGAATCAAATAGTGAGGAAAATAGGGAGTGTTGTTAGAGCAAACATAGTTTTTGAGACAAAATTAAAATAAGAAATTAATTATTTATAATATAATAGGGAGGAGGAAAAAAATTATTGTTAGAATCAGCCTGATGGCTAGTGATCCTAAGAGATGGCTTCTGTATATTCTAACTCAATCACCATGACTGGTAACAAAGACTTGTAGTTTTACAAAATTTTAAATAATTGTCATACTTTTATCCTTTATAGGCTCTTTCAATTCAATTTCGTTACATCGACTAATTAAATAATATCAATGATGACTGAATTTTATATTAAGATACAAAAAAATCATCTAACTTTAATTTGTAATCAAAATATTACTGAATTTTAATTTAGTATATAATTTCATTAAAAAAGACTAACAAAAAGTTTACGTGGCTAATAACGTGGACAAGTAAATAATATAAATGGTCACTGAACTTTGCATAAAGGTACCAAAAAAGTTATTGAACTTTTTACTAAAGTACAAAAGGTCATTGAACTTTGCATTAAAGTACAAAAATGTCAGCATTTCGTTAGGCTTTTTTAATAGCAATTAATGATAGTTATGAAATTTTATATTAAATTAAAGTTAAATGACATTTCGACTATAAATTAAAGTTCAGTGATTTTTTCGTACCTTAATACAAAGTTTAGTGACTATTTATATTATTTTTAGTAATTATAAAATGTTATTTGAGTGTTAGGAATTAATGAAATGACTCATTCTCCTCCCTTAAAGTGACAAAAAAAAAAAGGACATTTTATAAGACGAGGTGTTATTACATTTTAATAGAAATTCATGTGAAAAGAATGAATAAAATGAAATAAATAATGATGAGAAATAACTTAGGGTGCGTTTGATTGTCATGGTGGAATTTGAGTGGAAAGAAAATGAATTACAGAGAATTGAATTGTAGGGAAAATGAATTTTTGGAAATTGAAAATTTAAGCTATTTGATTAGTATAATTTTCTACCTAGAAAATGATGTTATTTTCCATCTTTTGATGTTTGATTGGTAATGTTTTCCATAGAATTGGATCATTTTCCTGCCATTTCGTGTTTAATAGGTATTATTTTTCATGGAATTCAATGGTGAAAATGTATTAAAAAATATTAAATCTTGTACAGAAAAATTAAAATAATAACATATTTTAAATTAATTAAATTATTTTTTCAAAGAAATAAAACTACAAAATTATTTTTGTTTTGTTTTTCAAAAAAATAATTTATACGTAATTTTGGCATATTTTCTTTTTATACATTTATATTTATTAATTATTAAAAATATAAAATAATTTATAAACCCTCCCCCACCCACCTTCCCTTCTCCCTCATCCCCAGCTGTCGCCCATCCGCTGCCCTTCTCAATTGCTAGGAAAATTCTATCTCTTCTCTTCCCAAAGAATTTAATTTTCATAATTTAAAGAAAAATAGCCTCACGTCATGTGACCATTAATGGGAAAGTGAGTTCCCTGAAAAAAAAAATACTATCAAACAATGTAAAAGTTAAAAATTAGGTAGAAAAATTATTTTTTTCTTGAAAAATTTGGGCTATCAAACATGCCCTTAGGTTTGATACTAAGTACATAAACCACAATAGATAAGATAATAAGTGAGAAAAAAAAACAATTTAAAAATCATGTAACTTAGTTTTAAAAAATTTGGTATCTTGTTGTCCTATCACAATAATGTATACCCTTTTACATTTTCTTCATAAATATTTAATATATATATGAATAAATTTTTTCTTATAATAAGTATATATAAAAAATTATGGTCAAATTCATATTTTTGTTCATATACTTCTATTTTTTATTTTTTTTGTAATCACCTAAACTTTCGTTATTTCGGTTATATCTCTAAACCTAATTTTTGAGTCAATTTAACTTTTTGTACGTCAATATTTTTTTCGTATAACAACTCAAACTTTTTATTATTTCGATTACACTTCTAAATCTATATTTTCGAATCAATTTAACATATATATTTTTATATGTAAAAAAAAAGATAAATTGAAATAACAAAGTAAACGTCATACTTTATTCACGTCAAAATATAGCAGTTAAATTGACTCAAAAATATAACTTCAATGGTGTAATTGAAACAAAAAAAAGTTTGAATTGTCATAAAAAAAATCAAAGTACATGTGTTAAATTGATTCGAAAATGTATATCTAGATGTGTAATCAAAACAAAAAAAAATTAGAGTGACCATACGAAAAAACGTAAAAGTAAATAGATAAAAATATAAGTTTAACAAAAAATTATTATAAAGTTTTGCATGAAAAAATTTATATAAAAATTAAGAAACATTACATTTTAACCCAACCCATAGTCTCACGTATTTCATACATCATCGCAACACTTAAAAGGACGACTGTGCAATTCTCTCTGCAACAAATTCAGATCAAGATTTGAGACCTACTTCCGGCGCTTGGCATTGATATGGTCGTCGGGGCGGCGAAGAGCCTTGAAGTACCAGAGGAAGGTGAGCATGTCTCCGAAGAACGGAACGCCTATGTGGCCAGGAGGGAGCTTGGTGCCGGAGGCGGTGAATCGCCGCCTGAGGCAGAGGCAGTACCAGATGTCGTTCCACCACCACAGCAGCCAGCCTAGGAGCGGCAAAGCTCCCGCGATCCAGACCTGCATCTTTGACTCTGAATCTCGTCAGGCATGTCGTTTTCGGAGCTTTGTAATCGCGGCAATGATTCGATGTGAGATTATTCGCTAGCTCCGATTATTTCTGCTAGCCGACAAGGCCACCTCGACGGATGCCCTAACCTATTGCTTATCTTTTCAGCAATTCTTAAGAGTTCTTTTTAACTAACCAATTGCTTCTCTTTTCCTTTTGTTTTATTTGCAGCCAACCACCCAGTCACCAGTACTCCTTCTCCTCCTTTTCCCTGATTGCCTTCTATCATTGCAATGGCAAGCACAACCGACCTCTTTTCTTCCCGTCCCCATCCCTACCACTGTAACAATGAGTACCGTAGGCGCACTCGTCCCTGGCAGCCCTCTTCCTATCCTCCTCCCGTCCTCATCCCTCTTGATTGTCACCACTGCACCTTCTTCTACTATTGCAATGGCGGCCACTCCTCCTTTCATTAGGCCGACCGTAATAATCATTCACTTTTTCTCTTACTAGCAATCTCCACCATATCTCTTTTTTTTTTTTTTTTTGCATAATTTTCAACACATTTTCTTATTTTTTAAAATTTAAAATTAATTTCATGTTTTTTATTTTTCTCCGACTTTTTATAAAAATGAAAATATAAAAATAGGGATGAAAAATAAAAATCATTCTCCACAAATAAATAAGTCCTAGAGTTTTGAAGATGGAAACGTTATTAATAAACTTTATTATTCATGTACTTAAATTTTACATTTTTATTAGTATTTTATATTAATATTTTATGTAATTGTATTGACATAACACATAATATATAAGACTTGAAGAAATACTAATTTAGTTTAATACATAAATTTCATCACTAGTCTTATGAACTTTGTATTTCCTAATAAGTTGGTCATTTCTTTTTTTTTTTTTATTATCACAACCATAAAATTCTAATTTTTTAAATAGTTTTAGTTTTTTTTTTAATTTTTCATCAAATTTTGTTAAATGTAGTATACATAAATATAAACTTAAAAATCACTTAATATTAAAATTAACATAAATGTTAGAATCAAGTAATTTTGATATTAATATAAGAGCCGTGCTACAGTGCCATAAAGATTGACGCATGAACTTACCAAAAAAAATTAATTAAAGTTTGCCAAGACTGTCGGGCGAGCTTCATCACTGATGAAGCCCGCCCAACAGTGTGCACGGGCGGGCTTCATCATGGATGAAGCCCGCCCAAACTGCGCGGGCGAACCTGCAATGTGGCGGGCAAACTTCATGATGAAGTCCGCCCGCCACATTGCAATGGATGAAGTCTGCCCGGACTTCATTTGATGCTCGTGCGGTATGTTTGAGGCGAGGTTGCAATTTCAAGGTGAGGATATATTTGTCATTTGATGCTTTTTAGTCATCGCGTGTGTCAATTAATTCGGGTAAAGTAGGATTTTCCTTAATATAAATGTATGCCATGTTAATTTTTGCTAACAAAAATCGATGAAATTCCATAAAAGGACTAAATTATAACAAAAATTAAAATTTAATGATTCTAATAATAAAAATTAAAGTACAATAATCAATTTATTACAAAGTGCAAAGTTTAAAAATTAATAGATTAATTTACCCGTACTATTTTATTATTCGTTAGAGATGGCTTTCAGTAGCTCTATTTTGATATGTTTTTATTGGGTAAAGATGGTTTTTGTTGGTTCATTAGAGCTCACATGACGCTAATGAACTATCAAATATGATATATGCGTTAATTTTGGGGCCTCGAGGTTGAGTTTTATGAGTCTCAAAATACTCTCCTTTCAAGTCTCCTAAAATTATTGTCATCATCAATTAAGTTTAAAAGATTAATGAGTGAAATAATAGATAAAATTACTTTTTTTAACAAGAGTATTTATTAGAGTCTGAACTTATCCCTTTACCATTTGTCATTATTGTTACATAGTCTTTAGGGGACCTTTTCTAAAGGATAGTCCCCTAAAAAATGAAAACTCACTCGAGAGATCAGCTCCTGAAAGAATCTTTAAGGTGTCGCAAAAACTTGGCCATGTCCTCTAAGAACCTTTCGAGGACTCGCTTTCCCGAAGGCTTGGCCCATCCACTTTATCAACCATTCAGTTGAGCCACCTCCCAAAGGCCTTTGGAAGACTTTTCTCCCACAAGCTTGACCCAATCTATTCTTTAATAATCTAGCATGCCCATTTTCGAGCCTTCTTCCTCTAAAGACCAATCTTTGGAGGGGTTTCTTCTAGCCTTCCAAGTCTAGCCTGAGACAACCAAAGACCCATGCTCCATCATCCAAAGGTCCTATCACGTGTCTCCATGTATGCATGCCACATGTCTTAACGTGCCACGTGTCTCAGTCACCTAATGAGTATAAATACCCCTTGACCTTTTGGGGATCATAATCCCAAAGCCTTAGACCAAACCTCACACAGTTCATAAGTGCCACTTTTGAAGAGTCATTTCCCTTCCGAAACCTTTCTTTTGCATCACACTACATCTGCATCAGCATCTCTTCATGATAGCAGCACCTGACTTAGGCATCGACGAGTTCCCACGGGAGAGATCCCCATGTATCTTCTGACTGCCTTCTGCCTCGCATATTTGCAAACCAAACATCTCTTCTGAACACCCGTCAACTCTCTTGGACAATGGAGACTTCCAAAATGTCTCTTAAATCTTTCGAGCACCTTCTCTGAAGCCCCACAACCCTCTCGAAGACCCTTCTCTCTCAAGAAGGCCTTTTGAGTGCCTTCAACTTCGAAGACCCTTCAAGTTACTTTCATGGGGTTATTCACGGGGTATTTCTCTCGCTTTCTCGAATAGCTAATCAAGCCTCTGCATACATCACCCTTTAAGTATAGCGTGTTCTTTTACCATTCTAAGCAAATTTTGGACTTAGCCATCAAAGAATCTCCATCAAACATATCTTGGGCATCTTTACACTCAAACCACTAATCAGCAATCATAGTCTTGTGGGTTGAATACTTTTTTGTTTTCTATGGACAAGAGAAGAAAATAGAGCCTTTTGCTTGGCCTTGCACAAATTACTACCATTAACCAAAACAAACATTAATTTAGTCAAAGAGGATGACTTGATCAAGTTGTCACTGGTCTCTGTCACACGTTTGCAGTCTTTGTCGGCATGCAATAATTTTTTAATTAAAATATTATTTAAACACTTAATTATAATATTTTTTGATAATATTAATATATTATATATTTATGTTATGGACTAATCATAAAAATAATCTAATTCTTTTTATAAATTTATAATTTTATCCATCAATTCAAAAAAATATATTTATACTGATTTAACATATCATGTATTATATAATAATAATATTTATAAGACTCACATGTGCACTATAATTTTTTTTTATAATCTATTTACACTCCTCTTGAATTCATTTATAAATTTAAAAAATATTTGACACGAGTCTACAAGAGGAGTGTATGAATAGCATTTTTGTTTTCTTTATCATTTCCATGATGGTGGGGGAGAAAAAACAAAAATGTTTGATTGTTTGTATTCAGCTATGCTACTTTTCAGAGGAGATATTTAGGCAAATTTTCAAGATTGGCAACTGGGTAAGACTCTAGAGGATGCAAGGTGTCAATATAAAGAGTGTTTTATATAATGTGTGGACTCCAATCACACGTCAAATAATTGGATTGTGATAAGATGAAATTTGTATTAGTAGATCATGATTTCGGTTTCTTATCTCTGCGTAGTGAGATAAAGTCTCCACTTATAATTTACCTTAACTGTCGAAATCTAAAGCACGAGCGACAGGGGACCGCACAAAGATGATAAATCTCAAGATAAAGGTGAAAGAGTTAATGAATAAAAATAATTAGGTAAATTAATTACTAGTCCCTAAACTTTGCAATTTTATAAAAAACATTAATCATAGTATTTTAATTTTTATGAGCACAATCACTAAATTTTAATTTTTATTATAATTCAATCCTTCTTTGATTTTTTATTAAATTCTATTAACAAAAATTAATATGGTATACATTTAAAGGAGAGCAAAAATTTGGTTTATCCCAACTAATCGAATTGAACCAATCGAACTTGTCGGTTCAGTTTAGTTTTTTTTTTTATTGCATTGGTTCGGTTCGGTTAATTTTTCTCAAAAATTTTGTTTTTGATTTTCAATTTAATTTTTTAGTTAAAATAACTGAATCGACCGAACTTTAAAACAATGTTGTTTTGATATTTATAAAATGCCGTCATTTTTTTTTTATTTTGTGTGTTTTCTATTAATTACTTTAATTTTTTTTGATTTTTTTACCTTTTTTTGATTTAATCGGTTCGATTTAGTTTATATAATTTGAATTTGATTTTTTCGATTATCGATTAATTTAATTTTTCAGGTTAATCGATTAATTTAGTTTTGTTATATCGAAAATAATGTAATTGAGGGTTAAGTAGAATGAAATCTATGTTGCTAACATTACTTTTTTCTAGTTGCCAACCATTTCTCCATGGCCGGCTTAATTGTGGATGCCTAATCCATTTAAGACTTGTGTGGCCATGCTTAAAACAAAGAGATTTCTAGTGAGACAAAGGGTAACTGACAATACAGTGTGAAAAGAGTTTGGGCCCCAAAAGGACAGTGTTGACTGAACGTTAAGGCATGTGTGATTTAGGACACATATTAGGAACTTCCAAGGCTTATCTCTTTCACAGCCTTTCAAAATGTTTGTCCTCTTCCTCCCAACTTCAAAGTAGACATCTACAACTAAAAATCTTCCTATGAAACCAATGATTTGACAAAAATCAAAGATATCGTACAAAAGTTGTATTTGTAGAAGAAAAATAATACAACTCTGACGCAATTGAGCAATTGCATTGCTCAATAGGAGATAGAATTAGTATTTTATTCTTACCTATTTAATAGTGAAAAAGAAACACCCTATTAATAATGATACAGTAATGTTATGTTGTTTACTGGCAGGCAACATAGCATTTGCCCTCCAGTGAAGGGCGCACGCCCCACGTGCATGAGGCCGTGCACCCCTCACTGGTGGGTAAATGTTATGTTGCTTGCCAGTGGACAATATAGTATTGCTGAATAGTGATATTAAATCCTTCGTAAAAAGAGTCGTATCATTTTTATAGAAAGAAAAACTAGAATTATGCGAGTTCTTGATTTTCATTCATTGAAAATTTTTAAAAGAAAAAAAAAACTAACATGGTGATTTATGACAATACAGAAAGCTTAATTTATGAGTTATGTTAATAGATCACCACATTCTATAGAGTAGTGAACTAATCTCTAGCAAGAGATAGTGACTCTGTTGCAATCTACCATAATACTCCAAGAGACCTATATAAAAAACTGGTAAGAAAATAGAAAAACTTAACGCAGTGATGTACGAACATAAGAAAAGGTGGATTTATGAGTTGTTTTTGGACCCCCACATTTTTGTAGGGTAGTTAACTAGTCGTTAGCTTGAGGTTTGACTTTGTTGCAATATAGCTCCAACCAAACCTTAGCTTTGAGGAGAGCTTGCTCTGCTATAATAAGCCAACAAGAGCCCTATGTAAACACACAGAGAGGGGGGCAGAGAGAGAGATTCTTTGAGAGAAAGAATGGAGAAGGATGAGAGAGTGATTGCAAAGGATGAGCCCAAGTATAGAGGAATCAAAGCCATGCCCTTTGTCATAGGTAGTTAACAAAGTAGCAGCTAGCTCAACACAACAATCTTCTTCTTCTTTTTCTTCTTCTTCTTCTTCTTCTTCTTCAATTTTGATGACCAATTTAACAGATTTTTTGAAAAAATGCAGGAAATGAGACATTTGAGAAGCTGGGAACACTTGGGACCTCAGCCAACCTCTTGGTGTACCTCACCAATGTCTTCAACATGAACACAATTTCTGCAACTAATCTCATCAACATCTTCAACGGCACCTGCAACTTTGGAACTCTTCTTGGAGCTTTCCTCTCCGACACTTACTTCGGCAGATATAAAACTCTGGGATTTGCTTCCATTTCCTCCTTCCTGGTACTAATCCCAGACCCTTCTTTCTCTCTTCTCAACTATATATGAAGCAATAGTACCCATATAATTTTCAGACACAACCATTATATATAGATAGAGTTAATAACTTTCATCTTCCAGAACTTTTGTTTTCTTTCTTCAAGCTTCAAGAACTCATGGTCCACTATATTGAGATCTAGCCATACTGTTCACCAAAACTATAGCTAGTTCTTTGTCTCATTAACATTCTATCCTTCACAAAAACCACAATCTTACAAGGATATCTACAACTTAAGCAACCATGAAATTTTTTGTTATTTAATGAACTTAAACATAATAAACATCATATATACCTTTCACTGTAAATAAATCTCCTTAAGCTCACAAGTGAATGATTTGTTAATAGAACAATCACCAATTTCCAGTGTAATCAGCACAGAGCCTTAGGGTAGTGGGTAACCCTAATGGGTTATGGGTCTTCTTGCCCGTGTGGTTATCATCCACATATTTTAACATCTTCTGTTGACTGCAGGGTATGCTTATACTGACACTCACAGCAGCCATCTCCAAGCTTCACCCTACAAATTGTGGAACAGGACAGGCTAGCACCTGCATTGGCCCAACAGCAGGACAAATGACTTTCCTACTTACTGGTTTTGGATTCCTTGTGATTGGTGCTAGTGGTATAAGGCCATGTAACTTGGCCTTCGGAGCTGACCAGTTCAATCCCAACACTGAATCTGGGAAGAGGGGAATCAGCAGCTTCTTCAACTGGTACTACTTCACCTTCACCTTCGCGATGATGGCGTCGCTGACAGCTATCGTCTATGTGCAGTCCAGTGTCAGCTGGGCTCTGGGACTGGCAATTCCCACATTCCTCATGTTCTTGTCTTGCTTCTTCTTCTTCATCGGTACAAGAATTTATGTCAAAGTGGTGCCTCAGGGAAGCCCCTTGACAAGTTTGGTGCAGGTCATAGTGGCCGCAAACAAGAAGAGGAGCTTTAAGTTGCCAGAACAGCCATTTCCCTCCCTCTATAATCATGTTCCCATTGGTTCAATAAACTCAAAGCTTCCTTACACAGATCAGTTCAGGTACTAATTCTATGTTCTGATCCAAATACTAGTGACGCAACATGGATTCTCTCTACTTCAACTCATTATGCTTTCTTGGATCTCAATCAGATGTTCCTGATCACAAGCTAACCAAAACAGTTGACGACTTGTTCATTCCAGGTTTCTCAACAAAGCAGCAATCATCACCCCGGAAGACCAAATCAACACAGATGGATCAGCAGCAACCTCATGGAGACTGTGCAGTGTGCAGCAAGTCGAAGAAGTGAAATGCTTGTTGAGAGTTCTACCCATCTGGGCTGCAAGCATAGTCTTTGGTGTTGTGATTGTCCAACAGCAGACCTCTGTAGTATTCCAAGCCCTCCAATCAGACAGGCGCCTGGGCAATGGCGGCTTCAAGATCCCAGCAGCTTCCTACATGGTCTTCTCCATGTTGAGCATGACCATATGGATACCAATCTATGACAGAATAATTGTCCCAGCACTTAGACGACTCATGAAAAACGAAGATGGTATCACAATCCTCCAGAAGATGGGTGTTGGCATGGTCATAGCTGTGTTCACGATGCTTGTATCAGCTCTAGTAGAAAGTCATAGGAGGAAGCTAGCTCTAACTAGGCCAACATTAGGAGTTGAACCCAGAAAAGGTGCAATTTCTTCAATGTCAGGCTTGTGGCTAATAGCTCAGTTGGCACTGGCAGGGCTTTCTGAAGCATTCACTATCATTGGCCAAGTCGAATTCTACTACAAGCAGTTCCCCGAGAATATGAGAAGCATTGCTGGGTCTTTCTTGTTCTGTGGCATGGCACTGTCAAGCTACTTGAGCAGCTTTTTGGAATCTGTAGTCCACAAGACAACAGGTGGAGCTGGGAAGAGAAACTGGTTGGATAATGATCTTAACAGGGCTAGACTGGACTACTTTTACTACCTAATTGCTGGTTTGGAGGTCCTAAATTTGGTCTACTTCCTAGTGTGTGCAAGGTGGTACAAGTACAAAGGGGCCACACCCAAAACAGTCGATGTACCCCTGGAAAAGATGGATTCCAAAAAGCCTCCTGTTTGATATCTCAGTAGTGGAACTCGCTGGGGCATCAAATTATGTGCTTTAGCAGAATTGAGTTATACTATAAGCAATTCCCAGAGAACTGAGAAGCATTGATGGGTCCTTTCGTTTCCATTGTTTAGACTGGAAATGGGAACAAAGACACTTGAAAAACCTCTAGCTTGATGTTTGAAGTTCATAGGAGATACAATATTAAGACAAGACAACACAATTAGATTGAACTTGATAAAGAATAGCTGCAAATACTCATGTCTTCTTCTATTTCCAAAGCATTTGTTACTTCAGCTTATATAGCTAGAACAGGGAGAATCCTATTGCTTCTAACTTGTGCCTAGTTATAGCTTTCTAGTCATTCTCCTCCAATGCTAAAGCGGTAATCTCAATGAGATGTTACGGCAGAATTTCATAAGGCCCAGAAATTTATAAAGTTTCCATGAATTCGCATTTCCATTTAAATAACTATCGATCATTCTTTGCACAAATTTATGAAATCACAAAAATAATGGCTAATCATCAAATACAAATAACATGATCACACAGAATGTGCTTTTATGATCGATATTTCATGGTATGAAACAAAACAGATCCAAGTTGAAACTCGGGAGCATTGGGACATCAAGCTCCTCAAATCCAGTTCTTCAGTAAGAGATGCAACATTAAGAGAAGTCCACACTTCTCTCTACATAGAACAGAATGGAAATTAGCTGCAGATTACTGTCATCTTCTTTGCTATTTCCAATGCATTCGCTAGTTTAGCGTATATGACTCAGACAGAGTGAAACATATACCTTTTAATTTGTGCCTAAATGCTAAAATGGTATTTTCAATGAGATGTTACAGCAGATATTTCACAAGGCTTGAAAATTATGACCTGTCTCATATATGTACAACATAGAGATTGTGGACTTTCCATGAATTCACATATCCATCAAATAACTACCTGACTATTATTTACACAAAGTTATGAAAGCACAAATCACTGATCATCAAATGCAAAAAACATAATCAATATACATGGTGACACATATTTGAAATAATTGTAATATGTACCTTCACAATTTCTCGCACAGGAATGTGCTTCTACAATCCATACTTACATGGTGCAAAAGAAAACAGATCCAACTTGAAATGCAGGTACACTGGGGACATCAAGATCCTCAAAAACCTGATTTTTCAGTAATAATCCACATCCCAACTTTCCTCATATAGGATGCATCTTCATTCTGAATCTTGGAAGCAAAGCATCATTCAGGGGGTGCCGAGGAAACAAGATAAGCACCATTCAGCTCAAACCATAATTGTTTGACCAGTGACCCCATCCTGAAGCTGCAAGGAGCCATCCTTCATCAGGTTAAGGCTCAAGCTCTTGAATCTCTCCCTCGAATACTGACGAGATGCTTTTCTCCAATCAGTTCCAGCTTTCATCATAGCGACAAACTCATCATAACTGATTTTCCCATCCTGATAAATCTTTGGCCAATTATTATGGAAAGACAAAAGAGATAGGAGGAGGAAGGGAAGGCATGAAGTGCTAATCTACAAAGTTAAAAGGCAGGTATTACTGACATTTCAATCATTTTTGAAATTTAATCAGTTTAAATCCTCAAAAATCGGATAAACTAACTTCAGATATATCTTGCTTAGATCAACGATTATCTGAAGTTGTATCATTTTGACCGTAATGGTTTTAGAGGCAATCTTTTGGAATGGAAACCAAAGAGAAAGCAAAGGTTCTAAGTTTGATATGACAAATAATGGTAAAACTCAAATGTCAACCTTATTAGTGTCAACCTCTCGCATGATCTCATTAAGTACATCAGCATCAATTTCACCTGATTCATCTGTCAAGGCTTCTTGTAGCTCATGAAGTTCAATAAAACCACTTCCATCTTTATCGAAAAAAATAAATGCTTGCCGGAAATGTGCATCATTCTCCATCTTCTGTAGATGAATGGTTACAGCAACAAATTCCCCATAATCCAGTACTCCATTCCCATCAACATCAGCCTAAGAAACATCCAAATAGCAATATTTGGTTTGTAAGAGATGGATATAATCTTCAAATAAATGTGTTAACTTTTCAGCACTACACTGCCTTTAGGTTTTTAATGTACTTCGAGACAGATGTAAGTGTTCCATGAACCAAATCTTATCAGAGAGCTTCAGAAGTACCATATACATGTTAAAGCCTAGTACTGGAAAAGGAAACGGAAAAAAGTAGTTAAAGGAAAAGAAAACTATATCCTGCCTCACAAAAGATGAGATCATGCATATGATATACATTAATAGTTATGTGACAAAACGCTATAAGAAATTTCGTGGAACTTGCTTTTAAAATGTGCTCATAAGATCTATCCCGCAAATAGAAGTCCTACTACCCTTAGAAACTGACCAAAAAGAAATAATAGAAATGGAGGCACGATGAATATTTAATCACTTTAAATCTGAAGTTTTGATAAAGTTTGGCAGGCAAAAGAAGCATGCAGGAGCAGCCTGTTTTAATATCAGCAAAACTAAATCAAGATGCCAATCCAAGGTATGAAAAATCAAACCAGCAAAATCTCATGTACAATATAGCAAGTCACTTCCATAGTAAATCTTTTAGCAGCGAAAGAAATTTACCGCATCCATCAGCAACTTCATTTCAGGTTCAGCCAATTGCGAACCAACCTTCCGAAGCCCTGCCCTTAGTTCCTCGTATGTTACTTTTCCATTATTGTCAGTGTCCATCAACATAAACATGTCTCTGATTACTTCAACCTCTTGAACTGATAAGTGCTCTGCAATTACCTACAGCATTTAAAAAACAAACCCCACATCATATGCAAAAATATTCATCGGATGCAGATACTTGATATAACAGCTACACAGAAAGTACATACAAACCGACAAGGACTTTATCTTCAAAGCAGGAAGACCATTATAGTTCATAATTACATGATTGCAGTTAAGAATTAGTTAATGTGAGCTCTATGAATGAATTCAGTCAGTACAAACAGCATTCCTGTCACAAAGACAAGCACCAACAGACAAATATGTTGAACTAATATTGATAATTACCCTCAATGCTTTCTTTTTGAATCTGTTCATCACAGAAAACTGTTTGAGCCTTGCTCTCACTATATCTCCTAATGGGACATTTGGAGCTTTCTTCGCATTTCGTATCCAGGGGTGCTCTGCCAAGTAGAAAAACAAAGAGTTACTTCAAATGAAATAAGTCATGGTTTAAAAAGAAAAATAAAATTAACCTCCCAACAATATTGTTAGGAAATAAATACGTGCACACCCTTCTTAAAAGGATTACCTTATCAATTGTGAGAGAGATTAAAGTAAAAAAACAAGACTGTAGTTACACATTACAGTTTATCCCTATAATGTAGGGCCTTGCCTCCAAGCAACGAAGCCGTAATTCCCAAATTTCCATTACAGTTTTTCCCCGTGTTTGATATATTCAATTCCTTGCCTCCAAGGGTTGTATTTGTCCACACCTTTGCTATCCCTAGCTGAGTTATTTGGTTAAAGACAGTACTAATACACCAGTCCAATGTCCTAGTTACACACGACCAGATTGGGGTAACCCAAGCCTGTATTCATCACTCAATGACCCACTTACGTGCCCCAATTCATGGTTAACACAATCATTGCTCTAAACTTACCGTGTGGCCCATACTTGGTGTGTTGATGATACATTCACAGACCTCATAACAGATGCATTGTCCATTGTCCTACCAACTAAATTCAGTTAAGAATTAGTCTGTTATAGTCGCTATTACTTGGCCCAGCTCATCAAGTACATTGAAGTCTCATCAAACACTTGCAATAAGGAACATAACCATAGCAAAGGAGCATCCATTAGGAGCAGCCCTCTAATAGACTAAACATTCTAAATTCTAATAATCAAGCGAAACATGATTGTAGAAACTCTCTTGGGCAATTTCAAGTATTATGTCACTCAAGACTTCGGAAACACCCTTTAAGTCTAGCAGCTGAAATTTTCAACAGGAACAGCGAACAAAAAGTCAGTGACAATGCATCCACATTTTGATTGCTTAAAACTGAATGATTTTGCATCAATAAGACCGATCAGAAATGTCAAGTTGGTGACATTCTGCTGAGCCATCTATTTCTCACATATCGTTCATGAAAAGTAAAATGAATGGTATAGAGACAAGAAAAAGAAGGATAGATAGCCTACTTCCACAATGGACAAAGGGACTTACCAAGCACCTGCTGAGCAGTCAATCGTTTTCTGGGGTCTGGCTCTAACATCTGCCGAACGAGGCTTTTGGCATTATCAGAAACCTGAGGCCATGGCTCCCTCTTGAAATCAATCACCCCGCGCAGGATCGCCAGTGCAACACCCTGTTCGGTTTCTGCAGCATGCAGTGAGAGAAAATAACTCAACAATCCAACTCATCTAACAGTTTATTCTGCAATTCTTCATATAAAAGAAGACTAGCAATTACCTGCCCAAAATGGAGGAACCCCGCATAACAATATATAAAGAATCACGCCGGCACTCCATATATCGACCTCTGGTCCATAATTTCGCTTCAAAACCTCAGGCGCCATGTAGTAGGGACTACCCACAATCTCTGAAAACCTCTCCCCTGAAAGGAAAGAGGAAAGAAATCAAGGCAACTGATTACCCACAGTTTTGATTGTTTTCAAATCAGAATTCAAAGTGAACAGTTAAATCAAAGTATACTAAAACATGTCAGCAATCTTAGATAAATGTGGAAATATATCAAAATGGAGAACTGAATTTAAACTATGAGATTTAAAACCCAACCAAACCCTTAAACCCCAAGAAAACATTCAAATTTACAGGAAAAAAGGAGGAAAACCCAGTAAATCTGAACAATCGACCGAGGGCCTATCAACACTTGTGCGACCCATATAACAAAAAAATCAAAATTTGAAACTAAACAATTAACCAAAATTTTCCAATGATTAGAAGACTAGGAGAAATCCCAAAAAAGAAAAAAGAAAATTCCATCGACACTACTACATCACTGATCATTAATGGCAACGACTAAAACAATATCAATATAGTTCAGATCACACCGTTGTAGCATACCAGGTTGGAAGAAGACGGAGAGGCCGAAATCAATGGCCTTGAGAGGAGAATTCTCCTTTTTGCTGGCAAACAAGAAATTCTCCGGCTTCAAGTCCCTGTGCATCACCCCGTTCTCGTGACACATTCTCACCACCTCCGCCACAGTCCTCGCCACTCCGGCGGCCGCCCGCTCGCTGTAGTGGCCCCTCGCCACAATCCGGTCGAAGAGCTCGCCGCCCTCGCACAGCTCCATCACCAGGTGCACCGCCTCGTCGTCCTCGTAGCTTGCCCGAAACCTCACCACGTTCGGGTGCTCCGGCATTTTAGACATTATCTCCACCTCCCGCCGGACGTCCTCCACGTCCACCGCCGTCCGCAGCTTATTCTTCGATATCGACTTGCAGGCCAGGGCCTCCCGGGTCTCCCGGTCGGTGCAAAGGTGGGTCACTCCGAACTCTCCCCGGCCCAGCTCCTGACCCAGAACGTACTTGTCGCCGATGCGGCTCCGGCGGGCGAAGTCTTTCAGGACGCGGATCGGGCCCTGGGGATCCGAGTAGGGATTGGGTTGGGGTCCGCGGACTCGGGCCTTCTTCTCCTTCTTCTTCTTCTTGTGGCAGTGTTCTTGGGCGTTGTTACGGCGAAGACACGCATTATAGTTCCCCATGACTCACTGAGCGTCTCCGTCACAGGTGGTGGCTGAGCCGGCGGTGGCGGTGCTGGTGGTGGCGATGGAGTTGGCGTGCATGGACGGCAGACTGAGAAAACTCTGAAAAGGTCAGTGGAGGGGCAAAAGTAGTTTTACGGAAACGTCCATAATATTTTATATTATTACCATCAAGACGTGCCCTCGTCTTTTTTTATATATATTGGATAAATTTATTAATATTATTAAATAATTATATTAAAAAAAAATTATACCCCTATTCGTCTTCCTATAAACTTAATTTGAATCGACGTTCAAGTGCTTGTTTGTAAACTTGGTCGTTCCAACCTTGTTTTAAGATAGTAAGTATTTTTTTTCTCATTCATTCAAAATATTCAAATTTCATCCGACTAATCTCTAAGAGTGAGCGATATTCCATTTCAAAATATTCAAATACATACACAATCTATACATACTCAAAATTGAACATTCGATATATTCCATACGAGTCTTGTCTTCTAAGCTTATTGTTATTTTTTAATAATAAGTATTTTTTAATAAAATATTTTTTATAATATTTAAAATTTGGGTATATGTTGAAGTATATTGATATTATACGTTCTATATAAATAAGTATAAAATCAAATTTAAAATGAACTTTAAATTTAGAGTTCATGAAAAGACTTATTTGAAAGTCGCTTAAACCTCTCTCATGTAATATAAACTAGGCAACAAAAAAATAGGGGTGTTCAATCAACTCGGATCAAGACCGAAATTGACAACAAAATTCAAACCAAAGGACAAACTCAAAGAAGACAATGCCAAACTAGATCGAAGATCGATTTTTTAAATTTTTTGAACGCCAAACTAACCTTTCGATCTTGGATTGTATCAGGTCTTTTAGTCCAATCCTATCCAATATAATTTGATCTTTCAACTTGAATCGAAATTCAAACATTCATACGAAAAAATTTATATACAAATAAGTTTAAACCTTAATTTTGAGCTTGACTCCCTAATCCAACAAAATTCTAAACAAATATGCATAAGCATTTACGGAGTTAGCTCAGCTCGATAGCAACTCTAACTAAACAAAGAATGTCGTTATAATCACCTACATAAATTAGTTTGTCATTTTATTTTGATATACTCCTAATATAAATACTAAATAGGCACAAGGATTCCCAATTGCATTGCCACAAAACATGCTATGCTCAAGTATAGTTGGTTTAGAGGGCTATTCTAATTTTTATTTTTAAATAAAAAATACTATTTATATTAATTTGCTAAAAATGTTATTTTGTATTTTGCATTAATATTTTGTATATTTAAGAGCTTGTCTCTTCATTACCCGTCTTTTCTTTGATTTTTTGTTAATAATATATGAAGAGAATATATCAAGTTTGGCTTTAACAAATCATATTTTGAATATACATATTACTAGAACGAGATCATAAAGGCTTGTACATCTCTTTTCTCTGAAGCAGAGAAAGAGTTTATTATGGTCAATACAATGAGATTTGTGGAACTAATAATGCCTTTACGCGTGCGTTCAAAAACATAGGTTGATTATTGAGCCCATTCTGATTTAGTCCACCACTCAGAATGTGATATGACATATAATATAAAATATCATTATAAATATTAAATTTAAGTATTTAAATAACAATTCGGCTAATTTGTTTATGTTTAATATATAATCCCACCCCATGGTTATGGCTGGCCACCAAATCTACTAGATGACAACCAATATTTGTATATTACTTGGAAGCAAAGACAGATATGGTCACACTATATGCATATAAAATGTTAATTATATTTATAATTAAAGGTGGCTGGTGTGGTCCCCATGTATTGTTAAATATAAAGTGACCAATATGATTACTTTAATGCCGTTTGGTAGCGAATGATTATGCCAAAAATTGGTTTACATTGTTGGGGGCAGGAGACCCTAATCTCAACCATTTTGGCTTTAATTTTTTAACATAATATATGCAAGTACTTGATGGATCATTTAGGATTTTCGAGTTGTAAATCAGTAAAATAACATATCTAGACGAGATCTAGAAGGCATGGTTACTTATTTGACACGATGGTTCAGTTATTTTGGACTTGGCTAGATGGGTTGATCATCAACTGTGCAAAATTTTGACCACATGAGAGTTTTGACATCAATATTAAAGACACTTAGACAAAAAAGCAAATCTCATATCATATTCTCATTAATGGCAAATCTTATCCACATTAATAAGGGTCACGTCGTCACTATGCTATTACCTAGAAATCTCCACCAGCCTTCATAGTCAGCCCCATCACGTGCAAACGCACGATACATGCATGCAAAAGAACATCTCTTTTTTTTATATCAACTAATTCTTTTTAGAGCCAAAGTATTTTTTGCCCTTTGACCTACTTATCTACCGTCCATTTTCTTACTCTTACTCATTCGAGTGTCAGAGTGCTTGTAGGTGACAGTCGTCCCCTGGACAAACTCGTTGCCGAAGCTTGCACCCTACCATTGCAACCCCGCCTCCAATCGCCCCCTTTTTGGCCAGGAATGAACAAATATAAGGAAAAAGAATAATAGGGATTCTCATAAAAAAAGACAATATATCAAGTGTTCTCGGGAGAATAGAGTAAGCAGAATCACTACGCGTCGATAACGTAATGATAATATAAAATAATTTATCATTTTTAATTAAGAGTTTTACTAACGAGTGTAATTTATTAAATGAACGTGAATTCAAATTTTAACTTAGAATTAATTGAGCATTTGTACAGTTTTGTGTTTAATGTCGGACAAAAAT
Source organism: Diospyros lotus (assembly GCF_014633365.1). Taxonomy (NCBI): domain Eukaryota; kingdom Viridiplantae; phylum Streptophyta; class Magnoliopsida; order Ericales; family Ebenaceae; genus Diospyros; species Diospyros lotus. Next base: position 35,230,081 of record NC_068351.1, on the reverse strand, counting down.
AATAAAGAAATTTGATTAATTTTAAGTTAATGGGATGATTAATCAATTAATTAATATAAAAATCACCCAATAATGATTGGAAATTTCAAAGATTCCACACTACTAAAGAAAATCAAATACTTTTTGTGAATTAGCTGATTATATTATGTTAAATATCTAATAACAGATTATACTATGTTAGTATTATATTATTATTGATACATTCATAGTGAACTGTCATATAAACATAAGAGAGCATCAAATAAGAGTCGTTTTATACTCGTAGAAAGGAAGTAAAAAGACGATTTTACCTCCATCTACTTTGCAAATTTACAAAACGGGCCACTGCCCCCGCCTCTACTCTGTCGTCTCCCCTGCTATGGCCATCGCCTCGCCTCGTTGTCGCGCCTTGTTATCGTTGTCTCTCTGCTATCGTCGCCTCTCTGCCATCGTCGCCTCACCTCGCTGACAGTCGATACAGTGACTGTCGGCGAGGCCAGGCAACGATGGCAAAAAGGTAAGGCGACAACAACAAGGCACTGCGACGAGGTGAGATGGCAGCCATGACAGGAGAGACGATAGAGCAGGGGCATGGCAATCCATGGGAGAGGAAACGAGAGAACAGGGCGTAGGGGTAAAATTGTCTTTTTGCCCCTTTCAGTAACCCGGTCGGTAAGCCCACTGGCTTTCTAGAATTTTCCATCAAATAATTCTCTATCTATTAATCTTAGGTTTTGTATTTCGTAATTATTTGTCATTTTGTATTTTGACTTTTGTCTTCACATTATTAAACTTTGATTTTTTTTTTTTGTTACAACTAAGTTGCTTTTTTAATTTTTTGTCGAATTCTATCTAAAAAAATTAAAATGATATATATTAATATAAAACTCAAAATCACTTGATTGTAAGGTTGATGTTAATTTTAAAATTGAGTGATTTTTAAGTTTATATTATTGTGACCTCCTTTGTGAGAAGACACCCCTTCTCTCGTACTTTTGAGGTTATTTTGCTAAATTTCTTAAAAAGAGTTGTCTCATGCCCTTAAATATTCTCTACCTATCCACTTTTGTTGGTTTTGGGTACAACTACCCTTTTGTTTAAGGTCATTTGAACTTTTCCCAAGAGTATTTCATGGAGCAATTCTTAAATAACAAGCACTAGCTCTCGATGCAACTTCATAAAAAAGCAATCGAAGATAAGATTAAAGAGAACAAAATGCAATGCATGTAGTTGTCATTATAGCAATTTCTCATGTTCCTATAAAACCTCTAAAAAAAATTTGATATGGAACTCCCCAGTAGAGGTATGCTATATCGATTTTCGTTAATAGAATTTGATGAAAAATTTAAAAAAAATTAAATTATAAATAAAAAATAAAGTTTTGTGATTGTGGTGACAAAAATTAAAATATATTAATCAATTCGTGACGGAGTGCAAAGTTTAGAGACATGTGGTGTAATTTATCTTAATATATTATATGTGTAAATAAAAATAAATTGACATGTTATCACTTTTATTGATATTCATTTAGATTGCTCTATCTCTCTTTTCTTAAAAAATAAAAAAGGAAACCTCAAGTTCGAGCGAAATCATTAGGTTGTCGAGGACTTGGAGTATCACTTGCCATCAACACCTTTTGAATAAAATTCATGCGAAGGACTTTCTTTCATAGAATCATAAGCTCCACCCTAGTATACAAAAGTTTAGTTTAATTGAAATAATCGAATTGAATCGATTAAAATTATTGATTTGGTTTGATTTTAGCTAAGGATTAATTTGTTTTGGTTATCAACTTCAATAATTTTGGTTATTTTAGTTTGATTCAATTTTTGTATTGAAAAAGATCGAAATAATCAAATCAACCGATTTTTTGTTCGGTTTGTTTGATTCATTTTTTTTATTTTTTCGGTATGTTCAAATTTTTTTTTTTTTGATTTTTTCAATAGGTTTGTTTTTTAAGTATTTGTTTGATTTTTTAAATTTTCGATTTGTTTAGTCAATTCAATTTGATTTTTTACACAACTTTGATCTATTCAATTTTAGTATTTCGATCAATTCAATTATACTCAGATCTAGTAACAAACACATAAATTATATAATTTTAGAACAAGTGAAGATAGAACCCTCGTAAAGAGATTCAAATACTTAACTTCTCATAATAAACAACAAGCACACTTTCATCGACTGAACTAATGAACAAGTAATTATATTTTTTGTCACAATATAACTACATATTTTACAATAATTATATGATACACAAAATCTTGATATATTATCTTTCATTTTTTATGTAATATATTCTTAAATTTTTTTATAAATGAATATTGATTTGAACTTAGATCTCAAGGTTCCAAAGTCTCTAAAGAACTACAAGGCCAAGAGATTATTGACCAAAATTTTTGTAAGTTACATGATTTGTAAGGTAAAATATTTTATGTTGAAGTAAATTAAACTTTTATAAATTATGGGTAAATTTTGAAAATTAAAATTAAAAATAAAATAATAAGCTCTTAGGGCACATGACCCAATGATGAGAGGCCTTTTCCCTCCACTTTATATGCCCTCTTGTGGCCTAAGGGGACAATATGATGATGTTTGACGATGATGATGGGTTGATAGAGAAAGCATGTCTTGGTGGAGGACCAAATTTGACTCTCAAAAGTTGTTTCTACTAAGTTAGATTTTATAGTTATTTCTACTACGTTAGATTTTATAATTTTATATAATTTTCGTACCACTTAAATATTGAAAGTAAGTAAAATACTTTATTTAACTTCAAAAAATTATAAAAATGTTGTTAAATGATTATTATCAAAATATAATAATTAAATTTTATAATACAGAGCACTTGACCACAACCGGGTAAATGAACAACTATTATATGTGTATCTGTGGGAATAAGTTTGAAATAACTCCATTGTTCGAGAGAAACATAATGAGCCCACGAAAAGAGTTGCAATTGTTTACTAGAACTCTTAGATGTTCAAATAACAGCACACTTTGATAACAATTTAGAAGACATATGAATTCCTCTCCCGCGTATACTGTTCAATGCTTAAGTCAATATTAGAAGAAAATGATTGTTTAAAAAAATTATAATAATTTTATTGAGTGCACAATAAATAAATAATAATACAATAAAAATAGCTAATGTCATATTGTCCAAATTTAAACCAAATTTACGATATAACTCCTAATAATAAACACTCATAACTAAACACCTCAACATAATGAATTCAATGTGAATATTAACATATTTTAATATATATTTCAAAATATCTTATAATTCAATGTACTTGTCACCTCATATGATATGTCACTTATGGTAATTTATCTTATTTTTTTTTCTCAATTATCCTTATTTCTTAAATAAATATTTTTGAATTTTCAAAAATTTATATCTTATTTTTCATATTTGATTTGCATTTTTTTACCATTTTGAGAATATCTAATAAAATTTCCAAAACTTCTAAAAATTCATATTTTTTGTAATTTCAACCTAAAAAAACCTTCACAAAATTTTCTCAAGTCTTTGGTATTTATTTTGAATTTTTGGACTTTTTCTCAAATTTTCTATAAAAAAAAACATATTTTAACTCAAATTATCCAAATTTTCCATGGGGCTAGCCCATGGGCTTCAGCCTGGACTAAGATACTTTGGGCCAGGCCCAATCCGCTTGCAAGTTTTTTCCTCAAATCAAGTTACTTTGATAGCATTACTAACTATTTATTTTGATTTTTTAATTGAATAAACTTAATTAACTAAAATATATAATTATTTAGAAAATACCATTAAATTTAGATATTTACGAAATTACTCCTATATTAAAATTATGTTGATGTCCATTTAAATTTATTTAATTTATATTAAATTTAAATAAACTATAAAATTAAACTGAGGATGCATTTGGACGGAGGAATTTTAAATTAAATTATTTAAAATGACATTTATGCAAGTGCAATTTCAAATATTTTTATTTCTTTTGTTCATATCTAAAGTAAGTTAGAACAAAAATACAAATAATTTAAATAATTATTAAAGTAGTAATAAATTTTAAATTTTAATAAATGACGAGAGTTAAATAACATTATCCAAACGTATTCTAAATATGTCACCCATACTCTTCGACCTAATTACTATCTATATACCCAACTATGCCAGCTATTTTATTTAGATATTATATATTAATAAATCCTATTAAAATCTCATATACTAAATTTTGGAAGGGATTTGAATTTAAAATTAAAAATTTCAAAAATTAAATGATTTGAAATGGCTTTCTAAGAGATTTAATTATATATTAATTCTTTTTAGATAAATGGTTATATATATGTATTTGTTGGGTCCAATAAAGTGGATCCATGTCCAATGATAGGCCCAACCCCAAAGAAATAAGTTAAAAACTTATTAGAAGAAGAAATCCAAGTAAACAAACCATATGAGCATGAAGTCATCGGATGATTAAAACTATGAGAGATCACTCCAAGTAATTGAGAGGTTTGTAAGGAACTGAAGTGGGAGACTTGGGAGAAACTTGCAAGAGACCTATAAAAAACTTGCGAAAGACTAGCTCGCAAAAGACTTGGCTGAAGAACTATCGTAGGCGAGAGGCTGATGAGCACTTGAGGACTAATATGGCCAAGCGACTGAGACCAAGCCCATGACTAAGTGACTTTACTCGGGAGCCTTTTCGATGCCATTGGGAGATATTCCCAAGAATTCATAAGTCACTCGATAGTTTCTATTTGAGAGACTCTCATACTCTGATATCCTTGTCTACAAATCCAGAAAGAGCCTAAAATGCTCACTGAAGATTGTGACTCCCGTTACACTTGTCAATCTCTCCCTTTATAAATGAGAGACTCCTCATCTAATAAAGATACGCTCACAACTTTATATAAACTAAAATTTTATTGATTTTCTACATTTTATTCCAGATACTAACTTAAGCATTGAAAGGCTCGTCGGAACCCCTAAAAAAAAAAATCGAAAACTACATCTGAGACACTTTCATCCGCACAAAAAAATTATTATTATATCTTGACAACAATAGTATGTATATTTATTAAACCTTAAAAATCAAAACCTTGTCCCAACAAAAATCATGCCAAGACATCCTGGAAAATAATATCCTCAATATTTATATACATACGCATATTTATTAAAATATTTATGTATATGTATACATGTAGATACATATATGTGTAAGTATATATACATATATAATACATATGCATACAACATTTTTACTTGAAAACAATCACTTTGGTAAACTAATTATACCATTGTATCCAAACTCATATTAATATAAATATTACCTAAAAAATAAAAATAAAAACTAAATTTTAATTGTCAAATATATCTTTTAATTTGCACGTGCATAACATAGACCATGCCTCTAATATAAATAATATGTATATATATATATAAATGTATTATATATATATATTGTTGTTGTCGAAGTACGATAATAAATTTATAATTGTGGGAGAGTGTTCATCTTAAATCTCTAGTATTTGAGAAACTTGTAAAATAAAAGACGGTTAGGGATGTGATGTATCTCCCTTGTGAACCCTTGTTTAAGTTAATTAGTTTCAACCAAAAAATAAAAAAATATTCAAGTAATTTATGTAGAAATTCCTGCGTATCTCTAAAATCCAAGATAAATTACCAGAAAGGTCTCTCATGAATACCTAGAAGAAACCCTCGAGAAAGTCTCTCAAGAACTACTTTATTGGGAAGGTCTCGAGGTTCTTCCTCTTTAGACTTCTTCTTTTTGGGTTTGTTTTGAGTTTGGATTTATTTTATTGGACACTAGAATTTATATATATTTTATATATATAATACCTATATATAAGTGTATATATATAATTCATATATGTATACATATGTATATGTGTGTGTATTTTTGTTTTTATTTTTTATTTTTTCACATTTTCTTTTTATATTACAATGACTAATTTTCAAATCTCATATATATAGTTATTCAAATATTTAAATTTAAAATAATGTCATTTTAAACATTTAAAATGCTAAATTTTAAATCTATATTATTAAATACCTCAAATTTATTCCATGCGAAACTTTACTTATTTTTAAAATATTTTCCTTTTTATTTATTTTAAAAATAAAAATAATTATATTAATAAAATTTAAACTCATGATGTTTAATTTAAAACAAACTTATTTTTGTTTAAATTTTATCTACAAATCTAAAAACTAAATTGTAATTGCAAATGCCCATCAAATGAACATAATTTAAAATATTTTTATTTTTTATTTACATGTATGTAACACGATTTATACTTTAAGGTAATGTTTGTTAAAATGAGTAAGAAAATGTTGAAATATTTTTCAGACCAATATATGGAATAGTCAAGATAAAGTTGAGAAGTATTTACAGATTTTTATCAAATTATTTGTTAAATTTTTTGAAATGCACTGGATGACATATGTGTCATTTTTTTTTTTATCTATAAGGTTTAAGATATGTTTATTTGGAGGAAGTATAGATAAGCATATTTGGAAAATGACAGAGAAAAAGTCACGTGACTTTTTTTCAAGGGTTAGCAGATAAGTTTAATAAATACGTTAAAAATGATAAAATTCTGTAATACTTTCAATATATGAACTTTTTCGATTTATAACTTAATTAACAAATATTACCTTAGTCAAATAACACGAAAAGTTTGATGAGTGCATATATTTGATTTTCACCTCTTGTTTTCATTTTCTTTCAAACTTTTGTTCTGAGAAAAGGTTAACAAAATTTCAACAATTTGAAAACTCTTTAAGATGCTTTAAAACACGAATTTAGGCCACAATAAAGAAGGATCGATACAAGCACGTAACCTTGGATTGCATGATTAGTGGTTAATTTTGTAAAAATTTTGTTATAATTATACCCTTCTTTTGATCTTAAAAATGGTTTAAATTAGATATTAATATATATTTTATGGTTATATGCAAATTTAAATTGAAAGATGAATGAAATGAAGTTCTAAAGTAAATAATAATAATATATAAAATTATATATAATACATATATATCATTATATCCATGCATGTAATATATATATAATATAATCTAATATATATATGTGCCATGTGTAATACATATATATAATATATAATTTATTAATAACATTAAATTATTTTTATTTTTTTTTAGGCATGAAGAATTCAAGCCCATGAAGACTTAAAGTCCATGAAGAATTCAAGTCCATAAAGAAATCAAACCCATGAAAAATTAAAGTCCATGAAGAATTCAAGCCCATGAAGAATTAAGGCCCAATTTGAGCAACCCATGGAAAATATTATTTGGAGAAGGCCCAAGGATTATTTTTAATCCTAATGAAGATTAAAAACCAATTTATAGAAATCTATTTTTATTTTTTATGTGAAAGCTTTATTAGGTGTGTTTTTTTAGCTAAAATCCATTTAACTATTAGGTGGATATTATAGCTAAAATCCATTTAACTTTATGAGTGCTTTATTAGGTATGTATTTTAGCTAAAATTCATTTAATATTAGGTGTGTATTATAGCTAAAATCCATTTAACTTTAAGTGTGTGAGTGCCCATTAGATATAATTATGTCTAATTGAATAATTGAAATTGTGTGGTTTGTATTGCATCTTGTGGCCTATAAATAGCTCACTTGATTGCATTTGTAAGTGTGATTATTATTCTTGAATAAAAGTTTAGTTGTTTCCTTATAATTTTCTCTTTGAGAATTGTTCTTGTTCTTTCTTATTTTCTTTAGTACTTTCTCTTATAATCTTACTTTTTTTTTCTTTCTTCTTTTAAATTCTTATGTCATTTATTATTACTTTATTATTCACCGCCTAAATGGCCGGTTAATTTGTGCCTTTAAATTTCTGTAATTTTAATTCTTGTCATTTAATTATTCACCGCCTAAATGGCCGGTTAGTTTATGCTTTTAAATTTCTGCAATTTTAATTCTTGTCATTTAATTATCCACCGCCTAAATGGCCGGTTAGTTTATGCTTTTAAATTTCTTGTCATTTAAATTCTGTTATTTAAATTACGTCATTTAAATTTCTGTCAATTAACTTTCAAATAAAAATGAGTAGTTAAATCTAATCTTGGGTTAAGGCAAGGACAGTGTCCAATGCCAATGATTCCCAAAGAAAGCTGCGCTTTAAATAAGTAACATTAATTTAAATTTCAGTATGAGTGTGTATTAATTATTAAAAAATCACTAGATTTGGATTGGAGCGTAAGCCTAACTTAGAGCTTTCATGCCATGTATGAGAGTTACTAAAACTGGAAACGCTATCATACCCAAACCCGGATGATTAATTTAGTTGTTTTGTATATTAATTGTAATTGAATTTATGGTAGTTGCTTAAATTAGAATCCCGCATATCATGTATGGGGATTGCTTAACCTAGAACTATCATCATCTCTAATTGCATTTAATAACAAACCCTCATATCTGAAATTGAATTAATGTTGCTAATCTTATATGCTAAAATTTGGGAATCAACGGGTTGGTACTGAAATTGTCTTAACTCAAGCACTATCCAAATTCATATTTTTACGTTTAATGTTTATTTCAATTTTTGCCTTACTTTATTTTCTAGTATCTATTGTCTAAAAACAAAACCATAAAAAATCTTGTTGTCAATTTGTCCAAATGCGTGTGCGTGTGAGTGACATTCTTTTTCTTTTGCCATAAATAAATCTCTCAGTGGACGACCTGGATTCATCCAGAAAATATAAATTTAAATTTGGACTACAACTACACTCGTACACTGGCGAGTATAAACCTCTCACTAAAATAAAAAAAATATAAAAGTTTTATTATGATTTGTTTTTATTGTGTTTTAATTGCAGGGTGAGAGTGCAGTCAAATTTTGGCACCGTTGCCGGGGAGATTAAGGCAAAAACAAAAAGAAAAAAATAAAAAAAAAATAAATAAAAGAATAAGCATCTCTTGATAAAATCGGTAACTCTATTTCTCTTTTACTTTATTTTTGTTTGTGCATTGTATATGAGACTGAGATCAGGTAGAATTTTGAAACAGTATTTTCATATCATTCTGAGTCTTTACCTGCAATTGGATTGTCAACTTTACACTCATGTCTCAAAATTACTACAATCTGTCTGCTCAAGATACTTATCATGATGAAAATTATCATTTTGAATCTGATTTGTCTAGACCTCTTAAGGATTATCTATACCCTCTTAGGCAAACCACTTTTGATTTGCAACCAGACATTACCCATTTGTTACCCACTTACCATGAAATTGAGGTTTGGTGTGCTGTGTGTGAGACTTCAGCTCATTTAACGGATGACTGCCCTATAATATCTGCTTTTAAGGAGGTATTGTATGGTCAATCCAGTTTCACACACACACACAACTATGAGGGAATGTATTACCAGAACCATGAGGAAAACTACCATTCGGACTTTGATGCATATCACCTTAATTCACACTTTCATCCAAATTTCTCATGGGAAAATGATTTTGTAGCCCAACCACATGAGCACTTCCTTTCCCAGCCTCAATCATTTCAAACGAATGAAGGGTCTACATTCGATGCATATCAACCCCTTCATGGTAGTTCATTAGAAGATACCTTCAATCTATTTATGCAAGGCCAAATGGAAATTTTTACACAAATGTCCAAATGTCAAGAACATACCATTAGAGTTACAGAGGACATTAGGAACCAATTGACACAGCTAACACAGACTTTGAGCATGTCAGAGCCTGTCCATCCCAACTCACTCCAAATCCCATTAATAAAACCCATCATCAAAAGTGAAAGTCAGGAGCAGGACATAGGAGTGACTGTCTTAAGGAATGGAGAAATAATTGAGAAACTTGATGCCCCTAGGACAGTACACCCTTTGGTGCAAGAAGAGAGAGTGGTTGATCACAGTGAAGAAGATGTCAATGAAGCCTTGGAGGAAGAAAAAGACAAAAATGATGTAAGAAAAGAAGAAACCTGGGAGGAAGAAGAGGATAAAATTCGAGAGCCAAAATGTGAAAAAATCATAAGTTTATCCACATTTACCCCTCAATTTCTATCTTTTAGGTTAGTCGATATTATTGAGGATCAAATTAAACCAAACACGTGTGAGATGTTTGTGCAAATTAATGTGCCATACGCGGATATAATAAAACCAACACCTCCGGACGATATATTTTCAAAATATATATGTGCATTCATGAGAAAAATCAATTTATGTAATTTTGAAAATAACTTTAAAAGTGGTGTAGTGAATGGGAGATATTATACGATTAGGTGGGCAATCACTCATTTGATCCTTAATTGGAAGAAAAGAAAAAAAATTCTAAAAAAAAATAAAATAAAAATATAATAAAATAATTTTATATATACATATAAGTTGTTCCTTTTTTGCATTACTTAACTAGTGTTTCTCTATGTGCAGTCTAAATAAAATTTCTCCATACGAGTTTATGTATTGAAGACCGCCAGGTATGCCTATCTTCTATCCTTTTATTGCCAATTGAGGACAATACGCAATTTAAGTTGGGGGGTAAGGTGTCTACAAAATTTTACCTAAAAAAAAAAAAAAAAAACAAAAATTAAAACAAAATTAATTAAAAAAAATTGAATTGAGAGAGACAGAATTGACGCTAGTGGTAGCCATCTTTTCTTAGGCAGTGCAATCACACTGCCCTATAAAGAAAGAAGGCACACTGCCAAATGTTGAAAACAGAGGCGCCGAGCGTTGAAAAAAAAAAAGGCACACTGCCAAATGTTGAAAAATGGGACGCTAAACGACGTCAAGTCTGACGGTGTAATTATGGCATGCCTCGAGTCGAGTGTAGAATAGTGATGCCCATTGCTCTATAAGAGACTCCATATCTGTATGAGGCAAGTCACCCCTCTTGAGCTCAATCTTCTCTCCTTTGTGTTATTCTCCGATCAGGTACTCTCATCCCTTTTGTAAAGTTTATAGTTCTTTACTTTCTTCTTAGTATAATTTTTTTTTTTAAAAAAAAAATGGATCTTTATCTCTCAAAAATTCACAAGTACTATCCATCTCTCCCGCAGAATGATTTGAAAAAAATTTATGTTGCTAGGTGTGAAAGACTTAGGTTGTTGATGCTTAATAACATCCCTGAAGATATTCGTTGGCTGATCGAAGCAAAAGTTCGATTAGCTGGTGAAACTTCACCTAGTTTTAAGCATTTTCCAGGCTTAGGGAAGAGTAGTTTTGCGAAGAAAAGAAGAGCGAAAAGAGTGAATGGTTATTACAAATGTGCTCGATGGACCTGTAACACATGATGCAAATCTGTGGGGTTTACGTCCATAAATCGAGAAGATAAAATTAGTTTCATAAAGGATGGACTGAGTAAGGAGTCTCTGGATGATATCCGATTGACTCTTGAGACGCATCCATGTGGAATAGTGCAAAGAGAACTTCTTGCTTTATGGACCCAGTTCAGAAGTGACCACCAACGCTATAGTCTTGGGAATCTGACTAAAAAAGACCCTGTTTGCCAATCTATAAGAAAATTGGATGGGAAGCTTATCCCCGCTTCATAGAAAGTGTTTAAGCCGTTTCTGGACGTAAAACCAGAGGAAGATGTGAGCCACAATCACAACTACTTATACATACGCATGATTTTTGTTTGTATTTATTTCTTGTTGAATTGTTGTATAGCTATTTTTGATCGCCAAACTTCTTTTCAGGACATACAAAAGGAACAAACATGGAAGGCCAGTTAGTTCGTCGAATCAATACCATATGCGTACTTTGTGGCTCTCAACTTGGGAGCGATATTTGTTACGCACTTGCAGCGAACGAACTTGGTAAAAAATTAGGAGAGAAAAAAATTAATTTGGTATATGGAGGGGGAAGTCGTGGATTGAATGGTTATGTTTCACAAGCTGTACATCTTGGAAATTCATCTGTGGTAGGTATAATGCCAATCCCTTTAGCTGAACCACATATTTCCGGGATTACACGCGGTCAACTTATAGAAACGACTTCTATGTCTGAGCGCATGGCTTGTAAGATTTATCAGTCAGATGCCTTCATTGCTTTACCAGGAGGTTTTGGAACACTTGAAGAAATCTTTTGTATAATCTCCTGGGCCAAGAGTAATCTCCATACCAAACCCATTGGACTTTTAAATGTTAACCATTTTTTCGATGGGTTACTCTCCTTTCTTGATCAGGCTGTGGACCAACAGTTCATTTCTCGTTCAGCAAGAAAGATTCTCATTTCTGCATCCACCATTGATAAGCTGCTAGAGAAATTACATGCTTATGTTCCACAGTACGATCCTCATGAGCCTCGGATAGACTGGTCTAAGGCAATTAGTAACAAGCGCCAAAGGGGTCCGATTAATTTAGATTTATCACTGTGAGAAATGCTCTTTATTAAGATGGCTGAGTAAGGAGTACTTTTTGTACTCTTGAGACGCATCTAGTTATTGTACAACTCGCAGAATTTTTCTTGATTGTGTTCTTTAAAACAAAAAAAAAAACAAAAAAAAAAAAACAAAACAAAACTGTGGAATGTTGTTAGCAAAGTCTTTGATAAGATGGCTGAGTAAGGAGTACTTTTTGTACTCTTGAGACGCATTTTGCTTATCTTATGACTTGCATGAAATTTTTATTTTGGTGTGAAAATATAAATATATATATGGTGTGTTCATTTGTTGTTTAAGTTTTAGCAGTTCACAGCAAATCTATGGACTTGTGGAGTTACAGGTATTCCTAACAACCCTGATTTATTACTGCAATTCAAGTTGGGGGTGTAAGGTCTAGTCATGAATCATCTGATTTATATTTAACTGTGGGTTTGTAATTACTAGTTTGTAGTCTTGTGGGAATTGATTATCTTTATCTGCTCTTATAAAAAAAAAAAATTATTATGTGTTTTAAATAATGCTATTCCTAAAGCTTTAAAGTTATGCACTGATAGTCGGTTAAGTTTGCAATACGAAACATGAATGCATTGATTTCTCATTTGAAAACGTTTATGCATGAGAATAAGTAATTTACATTCATCAGGGATTCAAAATTTAGAAATTGGTTATCGGTCATAAAGTCAAAGGTAACAGTAATTAGCTGATTAGTACATTGAATGATCCCTCAACAGAAGTGGAGACTATTACCCAAGCAAGTGTTTGAGCCTAATAACCGTTAATTCTGAGTAAAATAACACTTACTCTAAATATGCTCTCTTGTTTATCTTATCTTTTCAATGGCTTCAAAATATCAATTCGCTTTGAATGTCTAGTATGATAGCGGATGAATTTGACTGGTTTCAAACTATGAATTAGATGACTGAGAAGCATGATAGGGGGATCAATTTCTTTCATTTTGAGCCTATTTTTTTTCTTTAAATCAACCTCTTGTTAGCCCATTTGAGCCATTTGTAGTACAACTTCTTTCGTTACCCTCGTTTAACCCATAACCATATGAATTTTATCCAACCTGGTGTGATTTTGGGAATTAGTCTGTTTATCTATTTTCATATTTAAAAAGAAAAAGAAAAAAAAAGAGAAAAAAAAAAGAAGAAAAAAAAAAGTGAAAAAAAGGGGGCAAATTCTCTTAGCTATTCAGCATAACTGTTTCAAAATGAATGCTAAAAAAAAAAAAAAAAAAAAAATCCCGACACACCCTTTGCACACTCTACCTTTTCTTTGACAACCCGTATTAACCTTATAGCCCCATTACAACCCAGTCCGGTCCCTTTTGATGCTATAAATCATGTGATCTCAGAATTCGAGTTTGGAGTAGGGAATCATGTTTAAATTCAGAAGTTACTCATCTAGAGCATTATTCCAATCATGAAGCTATGTCAATTTCCTTGTTCTTTCATGAAAATACGTTCCTTGTATTTGGGATGGCACCGAGTTTTGAACTTGTTCTGCATTTACTCTTATAACGGTGCACCCCCTTGTGTGTACACCTGCGGAATCCTTTTTATTGGAGAGAAAATCCATAGTAAGATTTGAAGTCAAAACCTCGAGGGAGTAAGTCTATGTGTTGGTTATCCTAATTTCTATTCCTGAGATTGTATGACCTTTAACCAAAAATCTGATTTAGAATGCTAAATTATTTATTTAATTTTATGCATTTCGGTTTCGAATTTGAAATTTTTACATTCATACAGTTATTGTGAATAAAGTTTGGCAGGTGTATAATCTGCTTGCTAAGGGACTAGCAATGTTTAAGTTGGGGGGTATGATTAGTGGTTAATTTTGTAAAAATTTTGTTATAATTATACCCTTCTTTTGATCTTAAAAAGGTTTAAATTAGATATTAATATATATTTTATGGTTATATGCAAATTTAAATTGAAAGATGAATGAAATGAAGTTCTAAAGTAAATAATAATAATATATAAAATTATATATAATACATATATATCATTATATGCATGCATGTAATATATATATAATATAATCTAATATATATATGTGCCATGTGTAATACATATATATAATATATAATTTATTAATAACATTAAATTATTTTTATTTTTTTTTAGGCATGAAGAATTCAAGCCCATGAAGACTTAAAGTCCATGAAGAATTCAAGTCCATAAAGAAATCAAACCCATGAAAAATTAAAGTCCATGAAGAATTCAAGCCCATGAAGAATTAAGGCCCAATTTGAGCAACCCATGGAAAATATTATTTGGAGAAGGCCCAAGGATTATTTTTAATCCTAATGAAGATTAAAAACCAATTTATAGAAATCTATTTTTATTTTTTATGTGAAAGCTTTATTAGGTGTGTTTTTTTAGCTAAAATCCATTTAACTATTAGGTGGATATTATAGCTAAAATCCATTTAACTTTATGAGTGCTTTATTAGGTATGTATTTTAGCTAAAATCCATTTAATATTAGGTGTGTATTATAGCTAAAATCCATTTAACTTTAAGTGTGTGAGTGCCCATTAGATATAATTATGTCTAATTGAATAATTGAAATTGTGTGGTTTGTATTGCATCTTGTGGCCTATAAATAGCTCACTTGATTGCATTTGTAAGTGTGATTATTATTCTTGAATAAAAGTTTAGTTGTTTCCTTATAATTCTCTCTTTGAGAATTATTCTTGTTCTTTCTTATTTTCTTTAGTACTTTCTCTTATAATCTTACTTTTTTTTCTTTCTTCTTTTAAATTCTTATGTCATTTATTATTACTTTATTATTCACCGCGTAAATGGCCGGTTAATTTGTGCCTTTAAATTTCTGTAATTTTAATTCTTGTCATTTAATTATTCACCGCCTAAATGGCCAGTTAGTTTATGCTTTTAAATTTCTGCAATTTTAATTCTTGTCATTTAATTATCCACCGCCTAAATGGCCGGTTAGTTTATGCTTTTAAATTTCTTGTCATTTAAATTCTGTTATTTAAATTACGTCATTTAAATTTCTGTCAATTAACTTTCAAATAAAAATGAGTAGTTAAATCTAATCTTGGGTTAAGGCAAGGACAGTGTCCAATGCCAATGATTCCCAAAGAAAGCTGCGCTTTAAATAAGTAACATTAATTTAAATTTCAGTATGAGTGTGTATTAATTATTAAAAAATCACTAGGTTTGGATTGGAGCGTAAGCCTAACTTAGAGCTTTCATGCCACGTATGAGAGTTACTAGAACTGGAAACGCTATCATACCCAAACCCGGATGATTAATTTAGTTGTTTTGTATATTAATTGTAATTGGATTTATGGTAGTTGCTTAAATTAGAATCTCGCATATCATGTATGGGGATTGCTTAACCTAGAACTATCATCATCTCTAATTGCATTTAATAACAAACCCTCATATCTGAAATTGAATTAATGTTGCTAATCTTATATGCTAAAATTTGGGAATCAACGGGTTGGTACTGAAATTGTCTTAACTCAAGCACTATCCAAATTCATATTTTTACGTTTAATGTTTATTTCAATTTTTGCCTTACTTTATTTTCTAGTATCTATTGTCTAAAAACAAAACCATAAAAAATCTTGTTGTCAATTTGTCCAAATGCGTGTGCGTGTGAGTGACATTCTTTTTCTTTTGCCATAAATAAATCTCTCAGTGGACGATCTGGATTCATCCAGAAAATATAAATTTAAATTTGGACTACAACTGCACTCGTACACTGGCGAGTATAAACCTCTCACTAAAATAAAAAAAATATAAAAGTTTTATTATGATTTGTTTTTATTGTGTTTTAATTGCAGGGTGAGAGTGCAGTCATTGCACATTAATCAGTAACAAGGCCGGTAAAGATCGATCACATGCCTTTGAAGAAAAGATCTAACTTTGTTGAATCATTTAACATATCTAACCCTAAATAGCTTAATAGTTATTCGACAACTATATTTTCTAACAACTTGGGCAAATCTCCCATGAACTCTATGTACACCACAACATAACTCCCTTAGTATTCAAGGCATCCTACTAACTATCCCTAACTCTAACAACCTAACTATTTTTCTTCCCCAACTTTAATAGCCCTTAACCTTAGGTTTGAGAGTGAGAAAATAATGAAGGAAGTGTTGGGGTTATAGGGCCCCAACATTTCTTTATTGTGCTCGCAGTAATTGGTAACTCCTTGAGGCTTAACATCTCAACTTGTGGGCACCCAAAGGGTGCAACCCCTTATGTTTGGCTGCTGCTTAGTGTGGGGTTTTGAGATGGCAGATTTTAAGGAAATAAAGTTGTGTCTCGACTAATAGCTTAAGCTTTTGGCCTAGTGGTAAGCATTTGATCTTGAAATTCTACTAGTATCAGAGCGAGGTCATAGGTTTGAGTTGCCCTATAAGCAATTCCGAGGAGGAGAGAAGGGGAAGGGATTATTGGGGTTATCATTCTTTTGTGTGCTCCATTGGTAAATTCCCGAGGCTTAACATCCTGAACCATTGACACCTAGATGGTGTAGCCCCACATGTTCGCTTGCCGATAAGTGTGGGGTTCTAGGCTGGTAGACTTTGAGGGAATAAAGTTGTGCCTCGACTAACAACTTAAGCTTTTGATATGGTGGTAAGCACTTGATCTTTGAGTTTTACAAGAGGTAGGTAAAGAGAGAAGGGGTGCACACGTACATTATTTATCTATGTATTTATCTAATACATGTAACTACCAATAGATTGATCGATTAATCGATCATCTTAGTTGTTGTTACCATGATCACTGGCATCTCGCACTCTATTACATCCATATACGAGAACTACACTCTTAAGATTTTGCGTCTTTGCAAAATCAATCACTTAAGGGACGTTTGATATAAGAGAAATTTTTAGATTCTTCGGAATATTAGATTGAGAATCTACATTTCCATATTTTATATAACTTTTTTAAAAAAAGAATTATGAAAAAATAGCATTCTAAAGATTTATTTTTAATCAACTTTCCCACAAAAAATTTCTATAGGGGGGTTGGGAATTTTGAATTCCCATGGACTAGGGAAAGTTTTTAATAAATAAAAAGATTAAAACACCCATTATCTTCTTATACAAATATATATTATATATATTATATATGCACACACATATATATAATGTGTAAAAAAAATGAAATTTTTTGACTTCCTAAAAAGATTGTGAGTTCTAATATTTTATATATTAGAAGAAATTTTTAATTTTTAAATAAAAAATTAAATAAGAGTAATTTTTAGAAAATAACATAGATTCTCATAAATGTTGCATTTAAATCAAACATAAGAATGCAAGATTTTCAGAAAATAATACCCAATATTCTTGATAATTTTTAAAGCTAATCAAATATAAAATTACATAAATTATTAAGAATTAAAGATTTTCAAGAGTATTCTCATAAATTATGAATTTTAAAAATTTAAAAATTTCTCATATGCCAAATATCCCCTTAAAGTAAATATTTTTCAGCTTTTTATCTCTCTTTGATATTTTCATGTTGGCTATACAACTATGGAGTTGATGAAGAGGACTAAGACGAGAGAACAATCATTCTTCTTTCTCCAACTCCCGTAGTCCCTTGGTATCTAAATTTTGCATTTCACAAGTCAAATTTGATGCCCAAATTTCAAATGAGACCTCTTTTCACAACTTCTCTATTTTAATATATTTTCTATGCATATTTTGCTAAGTTCAAACAGATAATTAGTGTCTATCATTTTTACCTAATTTTTTTAAGAATTTAAAAGAAGTTTCTCGCAAAACATTAGCGATTCTCAACAATTTATAGTGACATTTGATAACCTTAGTTACCGTAGAGTTGAAAAATAGGTAGGCCAACTCGACCTAGCTTGCAAAGGAGGTGGGTCAGTCCGGGCCATGGACTTGCAAACAGGGCATTTGAGGGTTTGCAATAAGAAGGAGATTTATTGGGTTGAGCTGGGTTACGGGCCACAAAACTCTAGCCCGGCATGACTTGTATTCTTAGGACTTGGCAGGGGCAAGTTTGTTTGTTATAGTATCGAGTTGAGCAGGGTTAGGCCGGGAAGTAGGCAAGCCTATGGGCCGCCCGACTCATTTGTCAATTCTAAATTGTCGTCGTTAATTTTTATTTATATTTTAATTATTTTTTATGCTAATTGAGTTTTTTAGAAAAATGTTTAATTAAAATAGATTTTTATTGAGTACAATTGGCATTGTTAACCCTAAAAAAGCAGGGAAAAATAAAAATATTAGTGAGAAAAATCAAACCTATAAAATCCAAAAATCCTTCCATGGTTTCCTCTCTTTACCCATTGTTTGCTCAAAACGCTCTCTGCTCTCTCTCTCTCTCTCTCTTCAAAGACTCGCAGGGAAAGCTACGTGCCAATTCTCGACTACTCGGTAAAGAGAGAGGGGGAGAGAGAAGGCGGTGCGAACACATTCTCTCTCTCTCCATATCTAGCTGATACGTGGAACGTGCGACCGATTGATCGATTGATTGATCGTCTCCGGCACCGGCGTATCGTACTGCAGATTCGAGAACTCAACCCTTACATTTTGCGTCTCCGCAGAACCAATTGCTTGAAGTAAGTCTCGTTGAACTTTTGCCTCTATTGGATATTTGCATGTCGATTGTAATGTTGTGGAGTTGATAAGAGGATGGGGAACAAGAAGCGAAACGTCGCGGCTCCGAGCTCTAAAGCGGCGCCGGCTGATGGCGATGGAGGCGCGGCGTACGAGAGTGTTATTAGTTCAGTCCAGGTGGAGCAAAACCTAGGTTCGAGTTCCTCACTCGAGCAACGGAAACAGCAGAGTAAAGCGGTGATCGAGGCGTCCGTTGCCGAATCGGACGCTTCGTCTTCCTCCAGAGTCAAGCTCGAATGCAAGCGGGCTCTGACGGCGCTTCGCCGGGGGAACCATACGAAAGCCCTAAGGATTATGAAGGAGACGTGCGCGAAACATGAAAACTCGGTGCACTCGGCCTTGATTCACCGGGTTCAAGGGACGGTGTCTGCCAAAGTTTTTGCAATTATAGATGACCCCATCGCAAAACAGCGACATTTGAAAAATGCTATCGAGTCAGCAAAGAAAGCAGTGTCATTGTCACCTAATTCTGTTGAGTTTGCCCTTTTTTATGCCAATCTGTTGTATGATGGGAAGGAGTACGAAGAGGTGCTGCAGGAGTGTGACAGGGCTCTGGCCATTCAGAATCCAGTTGATCCTGCCAAGGAGAGCTTGCAGGATGAGAGCCAGCAGAGTATTGCAACTGGTGAAGCCCGGATTGAACATGTACAGAAAGAGCTCCGGTCGCTCATTCAAAAGGCAAACTTAGCTTCTATTTCGTCCTGGATGAAGTTTCGGGTGATTTCCACAAAGGGGCCTGCAGAGGATCCAATGGAGCCAACGTCGTTGCAAGCAAGGCGGCCAAATGAGATCAAGAAGGCAACTAAAACGCCAGAAGAAAGAAGAAAGGAGATTGAAGTTCGGGTGGCTGCTGCAAGACTGCTGCAGCATAAGTCAGAGACTCCCCAATCACAAAACGATGATGGTAAGGCTTTGGACTCATCGTCTGGGTCCGTTCATAGAGTGGGTGAGCGGCGGAGGTTTGCAACTACAAGGAAGAGGGCGCTTTCTGCAGAGAGAAGGGCCCGGGTTCGGTCATATTGGAATAACATCTGCTTGGATACGAAGAAAGACTTGCTTAGAATTGTGATCTCAGAACTTAAATCCCATTTTAGTTCCTTGAAGGATAGCTCGGCAAATGAAGTCCTATCAGAAGCTATCTCGTTTGCTGAATGCAATAGAACATGGAAACTCTGGATGTGCTGCCGCTGTAATGAGAAGTTTGCGGACTTTGAATCGCAGATGCAGCATGTTTTGAGGGAGCATATGGGGAATCTCTTTCCCCAAATGCAGCCACTTTTGCCTCAAACTGTTGACAGTGAATGGGTTGAAATGCTTCTTAACTGTTCTTGGAAACCAGTAGATGTCGATGCTGCAGTAAAATTACTTGATGAGCAGTTGAGTCCCCAGTTTCCTGAACTTCTTGATGAGTCATACCCAAGAAATTGTACAAAAGAGTTTGACTGCTTGGCTGACAAATATTGCTCTGAAGATGCTTGGGATTTGCCCCTTCAAAAGGGGAAGTTCTGTGATACTTGTAATGGTGATAATGTGCAGGGAAAAACCTATCAAAAGGTTTCTGACATTAGGCATAGAGAATGTGATGGGAATCTGATTGGCAAGGCATGTGTCCTTCCCAATTTGTGGCCTTTGTCTGATGATACAGAACGTGCAAAGCTCCTTGAGAAAATCCATCTCAATTTCCAGTTGCTTATTGGGCATAAATGCCTTGCTGCTAGTCACGTTCACAAGATAATGCGAGATGCAGTGAATGAACTACAGGGCCTTGCCTCTATTTCTCGTCTCCTCAACTATGGCATTGACCAAATACCTGTATGCATCTGCTTCTTGGGAGCCGGTGAGCTTAAGAAAGTACTTAAATACTTGCAGGAGTTGTCCAATTCTTGTGGGTTAGGTAGATATTCTGAGAAGAGTAGTTCATTTGACTATTCTGGTGCTGGCACTAATGGGACTGAAATCGTGGAGGAGATAGTTCTCAGTGAAGATGCATCCTATCTTCTTTTTGATGAGCACTTCTTGGCTTCCAGTCTTGCTTCCACCTGCCATAGTATTGACACAGATGATGCTTTCGGACCAACTTCCACCAGTGTTGGCTATAAAAGTTCAGTTCTACTTGATGCAGATGCTTTTTTGTCCTGGATATTTGCTGGTCCCACAGCTGAGGAACAACTGGCTTCATGGACACACTTGAGAGAAGAGAAAGAACATCAAGGGAGGGAGATTCTACAAACGCTCGAGAAGGAACTTTACCAGCTTCAGGGCATTTATGAGAAAAAATGTAATCATTTAAGCTATGAGGACGCACGGCAGGCAGTGGAGTCCCTTTATCTTGAAGAAGGAAAGAAAAGGGAGCATGTAAGAGAAGTTGTTTGTCAGAGTTATGAGTCTGTGACTGTGTTAAGAAAACGACGAGAAGAACTTATCCAAAGTGACAATGATATAATGTCTAGGAGGAACAAGTTTGAGTTAGATGCAATATCAAATGTTTTGAGAGATGACAATGATATAATGTCTATGAGGAACAAGTTTGAGTTAGATGCAATATCAAATGTTTTGAGAGAAGCAGAAGCCCTGAATGTCAGTCAGTTTGGATCTGAGGAAACTTATAATGGTGTAACCAATCATCTACGCAACTTGGAATCCAGTGAAGGTGATGCTTCAGGAACGAAGAAGTATCTGCATCAACTGGACTCTTGCATAGAAGTTGCAATCCAGAGGCAGAAAGAACAAATAGCCTCAGAGGTTAGTTATGCTTAGGTCTAGATTCTCTCTAATAATCATGGTCATAATAACAAGCAACAATTAATAAAAAATCTTGGGGTGTACTTTTTGCTGCGTTTTCTCATTTGCTCACTCCTGCAGCTCGGCAAAATCGATGCGATAATGATGCAATATCTCACTGAGTTGCAGCAGATGGAAGCTAAGCTTGAGCAACTATCAGCCCTTGATTATCGGTCAATATTAGTGCCCCTTACAAAATCTTTTATCCTGGTCTGTCTGCGATTTGTTTTCCTTTTCAAATGTTCCTTACAGTTTCTCCATGCTTTATTTTTTGCTTAGAATTGACTTATTTTTGTGATGCGAGTCTTCCTTTCCAGGCACACTTGGAGGATCTGGCCAAAAAAGAAGCAACTGAGAAATCTGATGCTGCTAGAGAAGCATTTTTAGCAGAACTTGCTCTTGACAGTAAAAAAGGCATTGCTGGAAGGAGTTATAGTTTGACACATCCACATGAAAAGATGAAGGACAAGAAGAAAAATAAGGAAAACAGGAAAACCAAGGATTTAAAGGTTAGAGCTGTACTACCAGGCTTGTTCTTCCTCCATTGATGATGTTGTTTTGCTTCTATGGATTGACAGAGTATACACAAAATGCTTGACCCTAGGATTAACACTATTAAGACTTTTTCAGGCTACTGGCAATAATGAGCGTATGCCTTGCTATGAGACTGCTGATGGGAGGTATGTACATGCGATTTCTGATGATATTCCTATCTTTAATGGACACTTGGAACTGGTCACTTTTTAATGTTCTGCAAATGTTGGTCATGATCCAGTTCGTCTCCAGTGGCATCCAATGTAGATGACGCAGGTTCCAAAATTGTTGAATCAGTAAGTGTTGATACCTTAAAACAGCAGGAAGAGGAACATAGGCGGAGAATTGAATTAGAAGCAGAGGAAAGAAAGCTTGAAGAAACTCTGGAGTATCAGAGACGCATCGAGGATGAGGCTAAACAAAAGCACCTGGCTGAGCAGAAGAAAACAACAGGAACCATTCCACATAAACACAGCAATAGTGATCAAAACATACATGAGCAATTAAAAGATTATAAGCAGGTGATTATTCTTGTGCCGAGGGCAGATTCCCCCTATTATAGTCTTTTTGTTAAAAAAAAGTACAGAAAGGGGTTCTTATTTTTGGTTGTTCCTATTCTGGAATTAATTTTTTGCAAGGATTATTAGAATTTTGACTGAAATAACCGAAATTTCTTTAAAAAATGTGTGCTCCTGAAATTTTGGGTATGATAGTTCCATTTAGATCTATAGGGAAATTTACATCCTTGCAAGTTTCTAGGGACCCCTGATCCAGAAGAATGGATCCCCAAAGGTTTTAGAAAGTGTGCCTGTCAATACTGATAGAGCTGCAGAAGGGATTGGTAATATGCATGATCACCATCAAACAAAATGTGAACAAGGTTAGCAATTATATCAAAAGGTTCTGGGGTAATTGTGATTGTTCAGGTGATGCATTTGTTACCTTTCTTATGCAGGCTTACCTGATGGAGAAGAAATTCATGAAAATGGTGCTTCCTATTCCGATCGGCGGATGGGAAGAAAAGGTAGACGTCAGAAGAGTTCCACCAAGTTGCTTGATGCAAAATATCAAGCTTTGTCATCTGAGAAACAAAACATTGAAGTTGCAGAAACTATAGTTAAGGATAGTCCTGATGGTGACAGCTGTAAGTTCTCCTCTGATTTTATGCCATGGGGCATCTATCTATTCACGCTAGGTCAACACCCATGTGATAGATGGGATTGGCTTTCCATCTTGTTTATGGTTTATAATTTTATATATTTTAAAGAATGTAAATTAATTGTTTTTGTTTAACATTATAAGATGGTTGCTTCTAGCCCTTAAGTTCTCCTCTGATTTTATGCCATGGGACATCTTTCTATTCATGCTAGTTGAAGCCTGTGTGATAGACTGGATTGGGTTTGTATTTTTTTTTTCTGGTTTAATAATTTCATATATTTTAAGGACTGGAAATTTAATTGTCTTAAGTTTTCATTTAACAGTATCAGATGGTTGTTTCTTTCCCTATGTGGATTGTTAATTACATTGGTCAACATTGCCCAGATTCCCATTCAGTGCCATGTAGGTTTAGGTCATTCTTTGGGTGAATAAAGAGAATCTACTGCTACAGATGTTTTATGTATGCTATGTTGTTTATTTATTTTTGTCTTTCCCTTTTCTTTTAACAAATACTACCAAGTGTTGGTCTTATGACATTCATTCCTGCCGTTGTACTGAATTCCTTCTATCTTCTCTTCTTCTGTGTTCATGTGCATGGGCCACATAGATTGTAAGAAATATAGCGCTGGTTTCCTGTAACTGATAGTAGAAGCCAAAGTTGGTAAGAATTCAGAAGCAAAATTAGAAAGTGGAGTGTAATGTGTTGGAGATACAATGAACTGTGCCACAAATTGTTCACTTTGGTAAAAAAAGGGAAGATGACATGAATTGTACTTGCTAAGCGTACAAAATTCACTAACCTGAATAAGTTATAGAGACAACAGGAAAAACAAAGTCTTAAATCTCACTAAGTGGGGATGGCTTCATGAATTCTAGACCTCTAACCTTCTCTATCTATAGCCATATCCTCTTTTAGGCCATTAGATGCTATGTCACATTTTGGTCTAACTCCTATTTACTCTATCCATTTCATCCACTCATCTCAATATGCACCTATTGATTTTTTTCTCACATGTCCAAACTATAGTAATTGTACCTTTTGTATTTTATCTTCAATTGGCATCAGTTCAACCTTAATACATATTGTTTCTTGTTTTGTTTTTTTTTCCTTGTATGGGCACACATTTACCATATTATCCCCATCTCAACTACACTCATATTTTGTGCATGTTAGTACTTAATTTGCCAACATTTTGAGCTATATAACAAAGATAGTTTTATAGTTATTCGATAAAAGTCCTCTTTTAGCCTTAAAAGGATTTTAAGATTACAGAATAAGTTATAATGGAACAATAATTAGAAAGAAGATACTAATAGCAATTACAACAATAATGGTCCCTTTTACATATGGTTATGTATATATAGATAGGTGTTATGTATAGAAGCTTATAGATGCATATATGTATCAAATAAATGTATTTGTGCATGTATGCAATACTTGACCTTAATAAAAACTGAACCATCACATACATCTTCCCTTACATAAACTCTAAAAGTACATCATCATCTTCAATTGCACCTTTCCCTAACCTAGTTAGGGTTGGTGACGCAACATTTATAATATTTCTTCACTTGTAAAAGTCATATTGACAAAACAAATCCATGCAAAAGAACAATGTCGCAAAATTTTACCCTAGATGTCTTTCCTAACGCAACCCTCCAGCCAGGGAATTATGAGATGAAATTCCAACACCACCTTCATATGAAAAAATTTCATGAGATGGTGGTGAATGAAGATAATTGATATGTGTGTGTTCCCTCACTTAGTTGATATTATGAAATCAACCTTTACAACATTAAAACATAATTCACAAACTCTAAAAATACATGAACGTTTTACCATTAATACTTTAGTTCATCTATTTCATTTTTATTAACATTACCGTTTAGGCTTGATCTTTTGTTCTGCATAATGAAGAAGACAATGAGAACTATTAACTCCAATGATGAAGATGACTTTCTTAATCTTGACTAAATCATTAAAAATGAAGTAAAAGGCCATCTTTTGTTCTTTTTTTTGGGTCTCGACAGTATTATCTAGTAATTTAGTTGCAGTTATTATGCTATCTTCTTATTTTTGATTGGGTGGCACTTGCACTTCGTGCTTAAGTTCTAGAAGTCTTCACTGGTTCGAGTTATAAAAACAGCCTCTTTGCTAAGTAAATGTAAGATTGCATACAAAAACAATCCTCATCTAATCCTTGCAAAGCAGGGAGCTTTGTACACCAGGGGCGCTTTTTTTATTGGTCAGTGGCACTTAGTTTTTCCTTATAGTATACATGGAACATGGAAGTTATGTTTGAGTTAAAGTTGAAGATGGAATTCGTCTTTCATTGCTCAGCAGTGAACTAAAACCAAGCTTATGAGCTTATTATCTTAGGTTAAAACAGGTTAATAGGATCCTATTTTTACATCTCCTTGTGGCCACACACACAATCGAAGAAAAAAAAGGAAAGAAAAGAGAGAGAGAGCGATAGGGTTTCTCTTGCATATCAGCATAGTGGTAGCGCACACCCTTTATAATTGTGTTGTTCTGCCTTGGATGTGAGCACTCTTAGACCCACATTGATGATTCAAAGTGCTTGACCTTGAGATAAGGACCATTCAATGCACATTATCATAGCTTACTCTCTTTTCAATCAGGGTTTTGGAATTTAACTCCTCTGTAGGATAGGTGGGGTATATTCAGGTGATATTTGTTGTTGATCCAACATTGAATTCACAAGACATAAACATAGGCCACAAAAATTCTTATTCAAATCATGACTCGTTACAGTTCAGGCTTGATCGAACAATTGTAATAGAATATTCGTCGAGGAGAGGTATGATAAAATAGACCAAACACTAAACTTTAGGAGGAGGATCTTCTAGGTCTGTTTCCTTTATTTTCTTATTTTATAATTTTGTAATAATGTAATATTTTCTCTTAATATTATAAATCATCTTTAACGCATTTGTATATTTGTATTCCCTAAATAAATTATCTTTAGCTACTTCAAAAACTAGCTTATACTGCCCTCATGGATTCCTCTCTATTAATCGATCCTTTTTTTTTTTGGACTCAAAGGTACCTAATGTCAATAATTGCCTACCTACATATTGCCATTCTCATGAACATGATTAATTAATTATGAGAGGAATTGATAGATCCGCTTGTCGGTGTTATACTTTAATTCCCGTAAACCCTGGTCACAGTTTATTGAGTTCTGGGTGAATTGGCGAATTCACTTTTATTAGCAAACCAAGCAATGACATTGAGCTGAAAATTGAACCTTGACAGCATTTGTTGTTTTGTTGACCCCCATTGTTTGGACTGCAAGATTGTACATAATTTCAAATTGGTCATAAAACCAATATTATGGACATGATAACCCAACTCTGGAGAGTTTATTCGCAACTCTGCCTGCGTCATTCTCCAAGTCCCCTCACCCAGGCATGGGGAACCAACAGTTTTTGAATTTGGAGTAAATTCATGTTGAATTTGCAAATCACTTCTATTAGCCAAGAAGTTATTGATGATCATGAGATACAAATTTAAAGTCTTAGTTTACTTGTCTTATTGTATTCCTATTAGCACTATATTTTGTTTTGCTTTTTTCTTCTTAAGTGGGCCCAATTTTTTTCAAGTAGGCCCATATTCTTCTCCGGGGGGGCCACACTTAATGCACCTTTGACAGCTGATGCTTCTAGCTTTATTGTCTATTGTACATAACTTTTTGTGATAGATAACATGCTTTAAATTTTCTGCTTAGGTTTAAAATTGAATTGCCAATTGGGGAAAAATATTGAAATTGGACTGATGAACCAAGAATAATAGAGCCAAAATAAGTAATAAGAAGCCATATCTTAAAGGTAACTTTTAAATTAAATATGTAAATAACATGTAAATTGTAATGATAAAGTACTTCTTAGCTGTTTAATTTTCTCTATTGTATATTTTATATGGATATAACTGTACAATAGTGATCCCTTTACTACTAAGTATATATCAGATGCTCTCGCCTCCTGCTGTCATGCTTTCCTACTTAAGTATATATCAGATATTCTCGCATCGTTCTCATGCTTGCTTGGTGAATCATTTACTTGGGTCATGCTTAAAGTCGTCATTCACAGTCTGGACGTTGTGCTAGGTACAGCTCATGAATATATGATTGCTGAAGTTCTAATTTAGGAGGCAGCTGTAAATGAGGAGGGTGAAGATGGAAGGGGGCGGGGGATTCTTAGTGCCAACCAAGTGGTTTGGCTAAGCCTTTCTTTAGATTGATTGTGATCTGTTAGACAATATCATCTATATAGCATAGCTTTTACTATTGAAGTTCTCATATTAGATAAGCTAAAGGAAAATATCATCTAGAATACTATTATTTTTTAAGCTGAAACCAATATCATCTGGTTGGCTTTGGTGAAGTGTCATCACAAAGTTTTACCTGTTGTAATGTATTACATGCTTGAATAAACTATTTACATTTTCTTAGATTGGCCTGTTTGTGTTGTTATATTTTCCGTTAAAAGATTTTGGAAACAGCAGGTCAATGGTATTGTCTTTTCCAGTTATCACCCATGAGCACCCTTCAGTGAAATGCTTTAGCCTTTAGTTTATGCTTTCTGCAACGACTCCCCCCCCCCCCCCCCCTCTTCTCTCATCAACAAAAATCAAATTGTGAGTCATAAGGAACGAACTTGTTGAATGTTTACTTGGCTCAACTAGATAATCCTTCTTTGGGAGATAATGGAATGAAGACACTAAGGCAATTACAAGCTGAGGAGGATGAGGAAAAGTTCCAAGCTGACGTTAAACAAGCTATGCGTCAAAGTCTTGGTAATTATCTTTCTTCAGTTGTATAGTTACCTTAGCATAATATATATATATATATATTTTTTAAAATGTTCCAAACCGTATCAACTTTCTACACTCTAAAAGATCTACCATATACTTCCAGCTGTTTGGGACATGTGTGTATCACTGTATGTAACATGTCATATTGGTTAAGTTTCTTAGGCCTCGTCTACTATTGATCTCTGTTTTAGAGTTCAATCCTTCATGAGAGACAGTTGAGGTCAATAAGGTGAATTTAGATTCAGCCCTGTTTTACCTGCCCCAGCATTAGTGCTTTGGGAGCAACTTCTTTGAAGTCTCTTGCTTGTTCTTTCAAGTTATTGAAGCGAACTTTTCCCTTGTATTTCTCTTGTTCCCCAGACACATTTCATTTACATCAGAAATTGCCCTTGCTCACAAGTTCATCACAAAGGATGCCCTCTCATGTGGATGATTTAGATGCTTCAATTAATGAAGTCATGTGGCAACCTGTGGATGGGGCAGATATATGTGGTACTGGGCTGAAGAATGAAATTGGAGAATACAACTGTTTTCTAAATGTTATCATACAGGTGAGTCAGAAAATTTTTGAAATTTCTACAGGCATAAGTAGTTTTGTTTGGCCTTCTCTGGCCCGTGATTTACATTTCTCATTGTGAAATTTTCAGTCGTTATGGCACTTAAGACGGTTTCGAGATGAATTCCTGGGGCTATCAACATCAGCACATGTTCATGTTGGAGATCCTTGCGTTACATGTGCACTACATGATATTTTTACTGCCTTGAGCATGGCATCTACAGACATGCGTAGAGAAGCTGTTGCCCCCACTTCTCTTAGGGTTGCTTTAAGCAACTTGTATCCAGATAGTAATTTCTTCCAGGAGGTCACATAACTGCTTTCCATACCTCTTGCTTTTAAGGCCTTATAGTTCAATTTTTTGTTTTCATTATATGCTCTGGACCCACTGATTTAGATCCAAGGTATTTGTTATGAAAAATTCTGACGACTATTGTTTTGACTGACAGTCTCAGATGAATGATGCTTCTGAAGTTTTGGGAGTAATATTTGATTGCCTTCATCGTTCATTTACATCTGGTCTGGATGTTTCGGTAGAAAATAATTGCACAAGCTCTTGGGACTGCAATAACACTGCTTGTATTGCCCATTCTCTTTTTGGAATGGACATTTTTGAGAGAATGGATTGCTACAACTGTGGTTTGGAGTCCAGACACCTGAAGTACACTTCTTTCTTTCATAATATCAATGCCAGTGCCCTAAGAACAACCAAGGCATGTCTCACTGAATGATGATTGTATAAAATAATTATGCTATTTGCTAGTGAATTTGGATAGGTTTATTGATACAGAGATCTTTCTTTGCCTTTCAGGAAATCTGTGCGGAATGCTCCTTTGATGAGCTTCTAAACCTTGTAGAGGTGAATCACCAACTGGCTTGTGACCTGGAGGCTGGTGGATGTGGGAAGCTTAACCATATTCATCATATTCTTTCAACTCCACCACATGTTTTCACAACAGGTGACTGCAAAGTTGTTTTAAAATTGCTACTCTGTTAACCAAGGTCAGTAGTGCATTTTGTAAGAGATTCTGAATTTGGATTTGCTCGTACCTTGCAGTTCTGGGCTGGCAGAACACTTGTGAGAGTGCTGAGGACATAACAGCAACACTGGCAGCTCTAGCTACTGAAGTAGATATTGGTGTCCTTTATCGGGGACTTGATCCACAAAACAAACGTTGCTTGGTGTCAGTGGTATGTACATTGCGCCACTTAAACCCGAGGTTTTATGCATGTTTAGAGCTCAACTCTTTTTTTCATTTTTTACGATATAGGAGATAAATTTGCCTCTATTGGTTGTTTTGAAAGCTGTTTATGTTGATTGGTTAGTTGAGGACGTAAGGGCCAGAGCAGTTTCGACAGTTATATTGATATTCTGTTGAGTGAGTTTCTGCAAGTTGAGTAGTAGAAAACAGAAATACCTCATGATAGAGCAGTGCACCCTTAAAAGGAAGCAATACTTTTCTCTCACTTATCTGTAACTATTTTGATAAAGGCACGTTCCCTTGACCTTTAATTTATATTGTTAGTCTATGTAATACTACATTATAGAATTGGTGGGTACACCTGTATTACAGATTTGATAAAGTTAAGTCTCGGTAGGCTCCAATTATGTTGTCTGTGTAATACTACATTCTAGAAGCACTAGTACGGACATGTTTTTTTAACTATTTGTTAATGATGTCAGATCTTCATATAAACCTGTGTTGAAAATTGAATGTAAGCCAATTGTTTCCTCTTTAGCTTTGGCTTGGGTTGTTTTTGACCTCTCTTGTCCCTTCTCTTAATTATTCAATTCACTTCTTCCCCTCATATCGGTTTGTTTTGGATGCACAATCATATGGTAGCTGCTATTAATTTCTCACAAACGCTGAAAGTTGTGTCTCTTTTTATACTGCCTTGAGAAGAGTGATAAAATGTCAATCTGGAATGATCTCTACTACATATATGCGAATCTTAGAAAAATTGTTGGTTATTCACGACACTGGACAAGAATCTGTCTCATTACTTCTTTCAACTTTTTCTTGTCACCTTCAGGTTTGCTATTACGGGCAACATTACCATTGCTTCGCTTATAGTCATGAACATGAACACTGGGTGATGTATGATGACAAAACTGTAAAGGTAAAAAAAAAAATGTTCACCGGGCGGGCATTACTAGTTTTCATTCTGCCCTACTTATGTTTAATTTTAGCTTGACCACCTGTATCGATATTCAGGTAATTGGTAGCTGGGACGATGTTCTCTCCATTTGTAAGCGAGGACGTTTGCAACCTCAGGTTCTCTTCTTCGAGGCTGTAAACTAGTTTCTATCTCGAAGTTATCAATCAGTTGGTGTGCGTGGCTTTGCTGCGAAGTACAGCTTGCAGTCTTCAGTAAGAAGTCATAAAATTTTGAATATAGAATCAAAATCTGTGCTATAGATATATCAATAGGAGTTCGTTAGGGGAAAACTGGTTGAGAATAAATAAAAAAAAAAATTTGAAAAAGAGAGAAAGGAAGAAAGTTTTGTCTTTAGAAAGAAGAAAACAGGTGATGGAATTGGAAGACACAACTGGGCAGAAAGTTTTAGGTTCTTGGTACTGTTTATTTAAAGTACTCTTTGTCTCGTCCTGTAAATGGGGCTTCCTTCTATTCCTTCAATCTTATCTAATAAAAGGTGGTTTGGTAGAAGCGGACAAGGATTTCCAGGTAAATGCCCCAGAGCATACAACATTACAGCAGAAGCAAATACTCTCTCTCTCTCTGTTATACGGAGGTTTTGTACCCAAAAAAAGAAAAAAAAAAAAGAAAAAAGAAAAAGGAACAGATGGAAGGACCCTTTTGTGGGTTTTTGTTGGGTGTAGGTCACTTACTCTCGGGCCAATGGAAATGGAATTGGGGATTGAAGACTCTTCTTACCTCATTTCGGTCTATTTTTTGACATGTTTTGGACTTTTTCCTTTACTGGGAATGATTGTCAATTTCCCGTTATATGTTGGATGATTCCAGGGAAATATGTTCATATGTTACATAAATCTTGCTTTTTGCAAAATTTTAAATAAAGATTTCAGAAATATCCAAGTCTAAGACATGATACCGACGTATTAGCTTGTGTGATGTCTATAGCCCTGACTCATTAGCGAACATATCGATGTCGTAATCTCGCTGAGGTAGAGTTATATCTTATTTTGGTAATTGTGTATTTTACGAGTGATTTTGTTTTTAGTTTTATTTTTTTAAAATAATTGGACATTTATATAAATTATTAAGAATGAAAATTTTTTAAAAGTATTCTCATAAATTATAAATTTTAAGAATTTAAAATTTTCTTATGTACCAAATGTCTCCTTAAGTAAATATTTTTTAACTTTCTCTCTATTTGATATATTTACGTTGGTTATAAAACTATGGAGATGATAAAGAGAAATAAGAGGAGGGAACAATCATTCTTGTTTCTTCAACCCCCTTAGTCCCTATGTAAATTTTGCATTTCACTAGTCAAATTTGATGCCCCAATATCAAATGAGGCTTCTTTTCATAACGTATCTATTTTTGTGTTTTTTCTATACATATTTTG
Source organism: Diospyros lotus (assembly GCF_014633365.1). Taxonomy (NCBI): domain Eukaryota; kingdom Viridiplantae; phylum Streptophyta; class Magnoliopsida; order Ericales; family Ebenaceae; genus Diospyros; species Diospyros lotus. Next base: position 35,197,656 of record NC_068351.1, on the reverse strand, counting down.
CTAAGTTTAAATGGGTAATTACTGTCTATTCTTCTTACCTAACTTTTTTAAGAATTCAAAAATAAATTTTATTCAAAATATTGACGATTCTCAACAGTAGTTTACAATGACATTCGATAATTTCAATTGTCGTTACTAATTTTTATTTATATTTTAATTATTTTTTAGGCAAATTGAGTTTTTTAGGAAAATGTTTAATTAAAATAGATTTTTATTGATTACAATTGGCATTGTTAACCCTAAAAAAGCAGGGAAAAATAAAAATATTAGTGAGAAAAATCAAACCTATAAAATCCAAAAATCCTTCCGTGCGTGGTTTCCTCACTTTACTCATTGTTTGCTCACAACGCTCTCTCCCTCTCTCTCTCTCTCTCTCTCTCTCTCTTCAAAGACTCGCAGGGAAAGCTACGTGCCAATTCTCTACTACTCGCACCTCTGGTTAGGTGTGCGCTGTGGCGATAAAGAGAGAGAAGGCGGTGCGAACACTCTCTCTCTCTCTCTCTCTCTCTCCATGTCTAGCTGATACGTGGAACGTGCGACCGATTGATTGATCATCTCCGGCACCGGCGAATCGTACTGCAGATTCGAGAACTCAACCCTTACATTTTGCGTCTCCGCAGAACCAATTGCTTGAAGTATGTCTCGTTGAACTTTTGCCTCTATTGGATATTTGCATGTCGATTGTAATGTTGTGGAGTTGATAGGAGGATGGGGAACAAGAAGCGAAACGTCGCGGCTCCGAGCTCTAAAGCGGCGCCGGCTGCTGGCGATGGAGGCGCGGCGTCCGAGAGTGTTATTAGTTCCGTCCAGGCGGAGCAAAACCTAGGTTCGAGTTCCTCACTCGAGCAACGGAAACAGCAGAGTAATATGCATGGTCATCATCAAACAAAATGTAAACAAGGTTAGCAATTATATCAAAAGGCTCTGGAAGTTGATAGGGTAATTGTGATTGTTGTGGTGATGCATTTGTTACCTTTCTTATGCAGGCTTACCTGATGGAGAAGAAATTCATGAAAATAGTGCTTCCAATTCTGATCGGCGGACGGGAAGAAAAGGTAGACGTCAGAAGAGTTCCACCAAGTTGCTTGATGCAAAATATCAAGCTTTGTCATCTGAGAAGCAAAACGTTGAAGTTGCAGAAACTATAGTTAAGGATAGTCCTGATGGTGACAGCAGTAAGTTCTCCTCTGATTTTATGCCATGGGGCATCTTTCTATTCACGCTAGGTCGACGACACCCATGTGATAGATGGGATTGGCTTTCCATCTTGTTTATGGTTTATAATTTTATATATTTTAAAGAGTGTTAATTAATTGTTTTTGCTTAACATTATGAGATGGTTGCTTCTTGCCCTTAAGTTCTCCTCTGATTTTATGCCACGGGACATCTTTCTATTCTTGCTAGTTGAAGCCTGTGTGATAGACTGGATTGGCTTTGTATTTTTTTTTTCTGGTTTAATAATTTTATATATTTTAAGGACTGGAAATTTAATTGTCTTAAAGTTTTCATTTAACAGTATCAGATGGTTGTTTCTTTCCCTATGTGGATTGTTAATTACATTGGTCAACATTGCCCAGATTTCCATTCAGTGCCATGTAGGTTTAGGTCATTCTTTGGGTGAATAAAGAGAATCTACTGCTACAGATGTTTTATGCATGCTATGTTGTTTATTTATTTTTGTCTTTCCCTTTTCTTTTAACAAATACTACCAAGTTTTGGTCTTATGACATTCATTCCTGCCGTTGTACTGAATTCCTTCTATCTTCTCTTCTTCTGTGTCCATGTGCATGGATAAACTGCTACATAGATTGTAAGAAATATAGCGCTGGTTTCCTGTAACTGATAGTAGAAGCCAAAGTTGGTAAGAAGTCAGAAGCAAAATTAGAAAGTGGCGTGTAATGTGTTGGAGATACAATGAACTGTGCCACAAATTTTTCACTTTGGTAAAAAAAGCGAAGATGACATGAATTGTACTTGCTAAGCGTACAAAATTCACTGACCTGAATAAGTTATGGAGACAACAGGAATAACAAAGTCTTAAATCTCACTAAGTGTCGATGGCCACATGAATTCTAGACCTCTAACCTTCTCTATCTATAGCGATATCCTCTTTTAGGCCATTAGATGCTATGTCACATACTCCTATTTACTCTATCCATTTCATCCACTCATCTCACATATGCACCTATTGATTTTTTTCTCACATGTCCAAACTAGCGTAATTGCACCTCCTGTATTTTATCTTCAATTGGCATCACTTCAACCTTAATACATATTGTTTCTTTTTTTTTTTTCTTGTATGGGCACACATTTACCATATTATCCCCATCTCAACTATACTCATATTTTGTGCATGCTAGTACTTAATTTGCCAACATTTTGAGCTATATAACAAAGATAGTTTTATAGTTATTTGATAAAAGTCCTCTTTTAGCCTTAAAGGGATTTTAAGAGTACAGAATAAGTTATAATGGAACAATAATTAGAAAGAAGATACTAATAGCAATTACAACAATAATGGTCCCTTTTACATATGGTTATGTATATATAGATAGGTGTTATGTATAGAAGCTTATAGATACATATATCTGTCAAATAAATGTATTTGTGCATGTATGCAATGCTTGACCTTAATAAAAACTGAACCATCACATACATCTTCCCTTACATAAACTCTAAAAGTACATCATCATCTTCAATTGCACCTTTCCCTAACCTAGTTAGGGTTGGTGACACAACATTTATAATGTTTCTTGACTTGTAAAAGTCATGTTGACAAAACAAATCCATGCAAAAGAACAATATGGCAAAATTTTACCCCATATGCCTTTCCTAACGCAACCCTCCAGCCAGGGAATTATGAAATGAAATTCCAACACCATCTTCATATGGAAAAATTTCGTGAGATGGTGGTGAATGAAGATAATTGATATGTGTGTGTTCCCTCACTTAGTTGATATTATTGTCACGAACCTAGGGTTCGTGATAGGTTAGAAGAGGAATTGGAGAATGAAATCAGAATTGTAGGAGGGGGGGAAAATCAATAGAAAAGAGGGAGATATTGAGAGAGAAAGGGGAAGAAGCAAGAGGAACGTGAGGGAGATTGGAGAGAGAGACTTAGAGAGAAAATAGAGATTCAATATCAATTTCAGCATACTCTCTCCTCTTACAATGGGCCGTTAGCCTTTTTATAGGCCTTAACTAGCTCTTTAACTAATTTCTAACAGTGTGCTCCTAACAAACACCCAAATATCTCCTAACAAACTAATATAACTAATTACAGTATTGCCCTTCTAATTATCCTTAAGACATGACAATTTCCCCTCCTTGAAATGTTTCTTGTCCCCAAGAAACTTATTACCACCTAGCTGTTGCTTTTTTATCCAAAGCCCGCCTTCTCTATCTGATTTTTCTTTCTTTCTTTTCTTGTCCTTCTAGGCCTTTTCTTCTTCCTCGTTCTTAAGTATCCAAGATCAATCCCCGTCGTAATTCGGCCTAGAACTTCAATAGGAGCAATTTGATAGAGTTCAAGTTCAATACCAGCAGCAGTTGTTCCTACACCTCCATGGTGCACCACAGCTGCACATTGAAAGATATCATCATCATCCTCGAAATGCAGCAATGGAAGATTGCAGATTTGCCTTGGATACGGTAGACAACAAATCATCCTTCCATACGGTAGACAACAACTTGGATTTTCTAGTAGGAGCAAAAACCAACACAGCAGCGATAGTTTTGTTTTCTTCAGCAAACCCTTCAATTCCTTCCGCTATATCCCTTAGTTTTCCTCCAGTTAGTGCTGTCTTCACCTTCTCGTTGCCTATTTTAACCCAAGTCAAATCCATATTTTGTTCTGAATGTGATTGTTCCTCAAATTTCGATAAGTCTAAAATTTGAGGAAAGGTTTCAGCACCATCATCCACACCGATGGCTGGTCCTTTAGTCTGATTTGTTTGATCCAATGCTGTCCCATTTTCCACAAACTTCTGATCTGGAGCAATCCCAAACCCTTCCGCCCCTGCACTAGCTACTAGGGGTAACGAGTTGGCTTTGGCCTCCTCTATCACTTCATCAATTGCTTCCCTAATATTTCCTTGTAGCCTTTTAGTAGATGCATCTTGGGGTATTATTTATTCTTCAAAAAGATCTGAAGGCTCCTTTTGATCTACTGCTCTATCAGAATGCTTATTTTTCTGCCCAAAGTCTAGAGTAGGCAGTGAATCGGATGTTTGTAATCTTGTCTCCTCCTTCGGCTGCTTCGCTCCAAGAAATTCCTCCTTATTAAAACTTCCGTGATAATCATCAAAATATTCCACCGGAAAGTTGTAATGATATTTCTTAATAAGTATCATCGCAGACTCTTGCAGCTTCTCGCGGAACATACAGCCAAACTCCTCGCACTCTTCATGAATCCCATTACTTGTTCTTTTGTCCTTGTTGCTGCCAGTAGAAAATGCAGCCTCCTTTGGCTGCCATTGAGGTTCCATTCCAACTGCAAGTGAAGCATTGTTTTGCTGCAATTGAGTCTCCCATGGCCTCACATATGTCCTATCTGTCTTGGCATAACTTTTATGGGCAAAACCAGCCATAGGCCAAGAAACTGGAACTCCTTCCACCTTGCTTCGCCTCCCAAATTCACATGCCCGAACCGGGGATTGCTCTATCGCTGGGAAATTAATCAGATTGGTTGGAAATAGCCTAAAGGGATTGGAATTCACTTGGACAGCTTGCCGACGAAGTCCGCTGCCTCTCGAACTCCAATCCTCAGCACTACGATAGTCGTCTATCCCCCCAGGCATCTACGTGTAACGAAATTAATGGCAGTTCTTCTCAACCCAATCACTGCCCAAGGTTCCCAGCCCACTTGTGATCACCTCTGATTCCAAAATCACCAAAACTCGCTGCCGAGAGCCAATCTCCTGCTTCTCCTTTAGATCCATTTAAACTGGTTGCGATAACCTTCTTCACTTCTGTTGTCAACTCTTGCAGAGCTCCTGCAACCTGTCTTCCGCTTCAGTCGCACGCGTTTAGGTTGTCAGCTTCACCCTCCGATGGACCCACACCTCTTTGAGACGTCCGCTACAGTCGCGGACGCTCGGTGGTCCGCTTAACTCTCTGACGGACTGCCTCTTCCCACGAACGATGCCTGTTCGCGTCATTCCACTGTCCGCTTCTCATGAACAAATGTTGTCGGCTTCACCTTTGACGGACTTACGCTCGCCTTGGACGGTCGCAACCCACAACCAATCGCGAATGCTCCTCAGTTCGTGTCCCACCTAATCATCGACTCAGCGACCCAGACCCAATCGCTCCAGATCGCGAATCCTCCTGGGTTGCTCGTCTTCACGTCTGGTCCAGATTACTAGAGTCTTGGCCGCGATCCAATCCTCTTACTTCTCCTTCGCGTCTTCATTGGAAGGTGCTGCTTCTTGAATCGCCTTCAAGCGACGAACCAGATTGCCGAAGTTTCGCCAAACCGGCTTTGATCACCATCGCAGTTCGCGCTCGCCTCACCCAAATCGCCTTCAAAGCCTTCTCAATCTGGGCTTGATTAAATCACAGCAGAAGGAGTCGGATTTTCCTACCTTCAACTTGAGTTGAAACCACAGCCATGCAGCTACCGCCCAATCACCGACCAGCACCATCGTCCTTGCTATCGCTAGCCATAATTGGCTATGCTCGCGATGGCTACAGATTCAACAATCTTCTCCAATTGACCCCTTCTCCTCGTTAATTTTGTGTTGTTTTCGAAATCGCCTCCTGCGACTTGTTCCTTTCAGCCACCGATTGCCGGTCAGCTTCAATACCTACCGTGGATTGGTGTCCGTCGCGACTCTCATTCAGATCCGAGTTGACACTCACTCACCCCCTCGCAAGTCGGAATCGACTCTGAGATTCAATCGGAAATATTCTGATTGTTTCTCTGTCAGGAATACGCAGTTCACCGAAAGAGGAAACTGACGGCTGCTGTTGATATTTGTTGGACCTAAATCAGTAACGAAAACTGCCGAGGAACATGCTCTGATACCAATTTGTCACGAACCTAGGGTTCGTGATAGGTTAGAAGAGGAATTGGGGAATGAAATCAGAATTGTAGGAGGGGGAAAATCAGTAGAAAAGGGGGAGATATTGAGAGAGAAAGGGGCAGAAGCAAGAGGAATGTGAGGGAGATTGGAGAGAGAGACTTAGAGAGAAAATAGAGATTCAATATCAATTTCAGCATACCCTCTCCTCTTACAATGGGCCTTTTCATAGGTCTTAGCTAGCTCCTTAACTAATTTCTAACAGCACCCATGTGCTCCTAACAAACACCCAAATATCTCCTAGCAAACTAATATAATTAATTACAGTATTGCCCTTCTAATTACCCTTAGGACATGACAATTATGAAATCAACCTTTACAACATGAAAACACAATTCACAACTCTAAAAATACATGAACGGTAATTTAAACAATCACCATCTTGCCTAACAAGTATTAATGTTAATAAAAATGAAATGTCCTATACCTTTACTTAAACTTTATACAATAGATGAACTCAACGGATATGATGGATTAAAGAGATAATTTAAGTTGCCAGCCGCTTAAAACTTGATTGAGCCTGTTATCACTAATATGGAAATTTAGTAGTCTCCTTTCATATATTAATTAGATATTATATTATTTAATATATTGGTTGAGCATGAGGGCGAGACTTGCAAGTAGGCTGTAGGCGTAAGGTTGTTCCTTTCAGTGTTGTTTAAGGTACGCTTAAGGGCCAATAAAGTACAATTCTAGTGCCTTTTATTGTCAAAGCAAAGTGCATATGAGAAAGCACAGTTGAAGTGCTAAATCCACACGCTTTTTTGTTAAGCATAAAGTGGCTTATTTATTTATTTTTATTTTTAAACAAGAGCTGTTACTGTGTACCCTGATACACCAGAACACACCCTTCTATTATACATAGACATCTTGGAATGTTGTGGAAGATAATGATTTGTGGTCATGATTTTTTGGCATGGGGTTTTCTAGCTAATATGGCTAGAGTTGAAGAGTCTAGATTTAATACTAGAAGCAAAGGAGGCAATGTGACAACTGGAGTACCAGCTTCGACTTCTAGTTCACGGTCAGTTTTGGTTGAAGAAGTCAATTGGATGGCAATAATGAAGAAGACAATGAGAACTATTAACTCCAATGATGAAGATGACTTTCTTAATCCCGACTAAATCATTAAAAAAGAAGTAAAAGGCCATCTTTTGTTCTTTTTTTTTTTTTTTGGTCTCAACAGTATTATCTAGTAATTTAGTTGCAGTTATTATGCTATCTCCTTATTTTTGATTGGGTGGCACTTGCACTTTGTGCTTAAGTTCTAGAAGTCTTTTGTGCCTGAGGGTGTTTAGAGCCTTTAAAAACACTGGTTCCTTTGTGACTATAACTTCACTGATTCGAGTTATAAAAACAGCCTCTTTGCTAAGTAAATGTAAGATTGCATACAAAAACAATCCTCATCTAATCCTTGCAAAGTAGGGAGCTTTATACACTAGGGGCGCTTTTTTTATTGGTCAGTCGCACTTAGTTTTTCCCTATAGTATACATGGAGCATGGAAGTTATGTTTGAGTTAAAGTTGAAGATGGAATTCATCTTTCATTGCTCAGCAATGAACTAAAACCAAGCTTAGGAGCTTATTATCTTAGGTTAAAACAAGTTAATAGGATCCTATTTTTACATCTCCTTGTGGCCACACACAATCAAAGAAAAAAAAGGAAAGAAAAGAGAGAGAGAGCAATAGGGTTTCTCTTGCATTTAGCATAATGAGCGCCCCCCCCAAATGGGGGCTCCCATGATGGACTATCAGCATAGTGGTAGAGCACACCCTTTATAATTGTGTTGTTCTGCCTTGGATGTGAGCACTCTTAGACCCACATTGATGATTCAAAGTGCTTGACCTTGAGATATGGACCATTCAATGCACATTATCATGGCTTACTCTCTTTTCAACCAGGGTTTTGGAATTTAACTCCTCTGTAGGATAGGTGGGGCATATTCAGGTGATATTTGTTGTTGATCCAACATTGAATTCACAAGACATAAACATTGGCCACAAAAATTCTTATTCAAATCATGACTCGTTACAGTTCAGGCTTGATTGAAAAATTGTAATAGAATATTCGTCGAGGAGAGGTATGATAAAATAGACCAAACACAAACTTTAGGAGGAGGATCTTCTAGTTCTGTTTCCTTTATTTTCTTCTTTTATAATTTTGTAATAATGTAATATTTTCTCTTAATATTATAAATCATCTTTAACGCATTTGTATATTTGTATTCCCTAAATAGATTATCTTAAGCTACTTCAAAAACTAGCTTATACTGCCCTCATGGATTCCTCTCTATTAATTCCCGTAAACCCTAGTCACAGTTTATTGAGTTCAGGGTGAATTGGCGAATTCACTTTTATTAGCAAACCAAGCAATGACATTGGGCTGAAAATTGAACCTTGACAGCATTTGTTGTTTTCTTGACCCCTATTGTTTGGACTGCAAGATTGTACATAATTTCAAATTGGTCATAAAACCAATATTATGGACATGATAACCCAACTCTGGAGAGTTTATTCGTAACTCTGCCTGCGTCATACTCCAAGTCCCCTCACCCAGGCATGGGGAACCAACAGTTTTTGAATTTGGAGTAAATTCATGTTGAATTTGCAAATCACTTCTATTAGCCAAGAAGTTATTGATGATCATGAGATACAAATTTAAAGTCTTAGTTAACTTGTCTTATTGTATTGTATTCCAATTAGCACTATATTTTGTTTTGCTTTTTTCTTCTTAAGTGGGCCCAATTTTTTTCAAGTAGGCCCATATTCTTTTCCAGGGGGCCACACTCAATTCACCTTTGACAGCTGATGCTTCTAGCTTTTTTGTCTATTATACATAACTTTTTGCAAAAAATAACATGCTTTTAATTCTCTGCAAAGGTTTAAAATTGAATCGCCAATTGGGGAAAAATATTGAAATTGGACTGGTGAACCAAGAATAATAGAGCCAAAATAAGTAATAAGAAGCCATATTTTAAAGGTGACTTTTAAATTAAATATGTAAATAACATGTAAATTGTAATGATAAAGTACTTCATAGTTGTTTAATTTTCTCTATTGTATATTATATATGGATATAACTGTACAATAGTGATCCTTTTACTACCAAGTATATATCAGATACTCTCGCCTCCTGCTGTCATGCTTTCCTACTTAAGTATATATCAGATATTCTCGCATCGTTCTCATGCTTGCTTGGTGGATCATTTACTTGGGTCATGCTTAAAGTCGTCATTCACAGTCTGGACATTGTGCTAGGTACCGATTATGAGTGTATGATTACTGAAGTTCTAATTTAGGTGGCAGCTGTAAATGAGGTGGGTGAAGATGGAAGGGGGTGGGGGATTCTTAGTGCCAGTCAAGTGGTTTGGCTAAGCCTTTCTTTAGATTGATTGTGATCTGTTAGACAGTATCATCTATATAGCATTGCTTTTACTATTGAAGATCTCATATTAGATAAGCTAAAGGAAAATATCATCTAGAATACTATTATTTTTTAAGCTGAAACCAATATCATCTTGTTGGCTTTGGTGAAGTGTCATCACAAAGTTTTACCTGTTGAAATGTATTACATGCTTGAATAATCTATTTACTTGGCTTAACTAGATAATCCTTCTTTTGGAGATAATGGAACGAAGACACTAAGGCAATTACAAGCTGAGGAGGATGAGAAAAAGTTCCAAGCTGAAGTTAAACAAGCTATTCGCCAAAGTCTTGGTAATTATCTTTCTTCAGTTGTATAGTTACCTTAGCATAATATATATATATATATATATTAAAATGTTCCAAACCGCATCAACTTTCTACACTCTAAAAGATCTGCCATATACTTCCAGCTGTTTGGGACGTGTGTATCGCTGTATGTAACATGTCATATTGGTTAAATTTCTTAGGCCTCATCTACTATTGATCTCTGTTTTAGAGTTCAATCCTTCATGAGAGACAGTTGAGGTCAATAAGGTGAATTTAGATTCAGCCCTGTTTTACCTGCCCCAGCATTAGTGCTTTAGAAGCAACTTCTCTGAAGTCTCTTGCTTGTTCTTTCAAGTTATTGAAGCGAACTTTTCCCCTGTATTTCTCCTGTTTTCCAGACACATTTCATTTACATCAGAAATTGCCCTTGCTCGCAAGTTCATCACAAAGGATTCCCTCTGACGTGGATGCTTCACTTAACGAAGTCATGCGACAACCTGTGGATGGAGCAGATACATATGGTACTGGGCTGAAGAATGAAATTGGAGAATACAACTGTTTTCTAAATGTTATCATACAGGCGAGTCAGAAAATTTTTGAAATTTCTACAGGCAGAAGTATTTTTGTTTGGCCTTCTCTGGCCCATGATTTACATTTCTCATTGTGAAATTTTCAGTCGTTATGGCACTTAAGACGGTTTCGAGATGAATTCCTGGGGCGATCAACATCAGCACATGTTCATGTTGGGGATCCTTGCGTTACATGTGCACTATATGATATTTTTACTGCCTTGAGCATGGCATCTACAGACTTGCGTAGAGAAGCTGTTGCCCCCACTTCTCTTGGGGTTGCTTTAAGCAACTTGTATCCAGATAGTAATTTCTTCCAGGAGGTCACATAACTGCTTTCCATACCCCTTGCTTTTAAGGCCTTATAGTTCAATTTTTTGTTGTCATTATATGCTCTGGAACCACTGATTTAGATCCAAGGTATTTGTTATGAAAAATTCTGACTACTATTGTTTCGACTGACAGGCTCAGATGAATGATGCTTCTGAAGTTTTGGGAGTAATATTTGATTGCCTTCATCGTTCATTTACATCTGGTCTGGATGTTTCGGTAGAAAGTAATTGCACAAGCTCTTGGGACTGCAATAACACTGCTTGTATTGCCCATTCTCTTTTTGGAATGGACATTTTTGAGAGAATGAATTGCTACAACTGTGGTTTGGAGTCCAGACACCTGAAGTACACTTCTTTCTTTCATAATATCAATGCCAGTGCCCTAAGAACAACCAAGGCATGTCTCACTGAATGACGATTGTATAAAATAATGATGCTATTTGCTAGTGAATTCAGATACCTTTAAATTGATACAGAGATCTTTCTTTGCCTTTCAAGAAATCTGTGCGGAATGCTCCTTTGATGAGCTTCTAAACCTTGTACAGGTGAATCACCAACTGGCTTGTGACCTGGAGGCTGGTGGATGTGGGAAGCTTAACCATATTCATCATATTCTTTCAACTCCACCACATGTTTTCACAACAGGTGACTGCAAAGTTGTTTTAAAATTGCTACTCTGTTAACCAAGGTCAGTAGTGCATTTTGTAAGAGATTCTGAATTTGGATTTGCTCGTACCTTGCAGTTCTGGGCTGGCAGAACACTTGTGAGAGTGCTGAGGACATAACAGCAACACTGGCAGCTCTAGCTACTGAAGTAGATATTGGTGTCCTTTATCGGGGACTTGATCCACAAAACAAACGTTGCTTGGTGTCAGTGGTATGTACATTGCGCCATATTTAGAACTCAACTCTTTTTTCATTTTTTACGATATAGGAGATAAATTTGGCTCTATTGGTTGTTTTGAAAGCTGTTTATGTTGATTTGTTAGTTGAGGACGTAAGGGCAGAGCAGTTTCGACAGTTATATTGATATTCTGTTGAGTGAGTTTCTGCAAGTTGAGTAGTAGATAACAGAAATACCTCATGATAGAGCAGTTCACCCTTAAAAAGGAAGCGATACTTTTCTCTCACTTATCTGTAACTATTTTGATAAAGCCACGTTCCCTTGACCTTTAATTTATATTGTTAGTCTATGTAATACTACATTATAGAATAGGTGGGTACACCTGTATTACAGATTTGATGAAGTTAAGTCTCGGTGGGCTCCAATTATGTTGTTGTCTGTGTAATACTACATTCTACCTAGAAGCACTAGTACGAACATGTTTTTTAACTATTTGTTAATGATGTCAGATCTTCATATAAACCTGTGTTGAAAATTGAATGTAAGCCAATTGTTTCCTCTTTAGCTTTGGCTTGGGTTGTTTTTTGACCTCTCTTGTCCCTTCTCTTAATTATTCAATTCACTTCTTCCCCTCATATCGGTTTGTTTTGGATGCACAATCAGATGGTAGCTGCTATTAATTTCTCACAAACGCTGAAAGTTGTCTCTTTTTATACTGCCTCGAGAAGAGTGATGAATGATCTCTACTACATATATGCGAATCTTAGAAAAATTGTTGGTTATTCACGACACTGGACAGGAATCTGTCTCATTACTTCTTTTCACTTTTTCTTGTCACCTTCAGGTTTGCTATTACGGGCAACATTACCATTGCTTCGCTTATAGTCATGATCATGAACAGTGGGTGATGTATGATGACAAAACTGTAAAGGTAAAAAGAAATGTTCACCGGGCGGGCATTACTAGTTTTCATTCTGCCCTACTTATGTTTAATTTTAGCTTGACCACCTGTATCGATATTCAGGTAATTGGTAGCTGGGGCGATGTTCTCACCATTTGTAAGCGAGGACGTTTGCAACCTCAGGTTCTCTTCTTCGAGGCTGTAAACTAGTTTCTATCTCGAAGTTATCAATCAGTTGGTGTGCGTGGCTTTGCTGCGAAGTACAGCTTGCAGTCTTCAGTAAGAAGTCATAAAATTTTGAATATAGAATCAAAATCTGTGCTATAGATATATCAATAGGAGTTCGTTAGGGGAAAACTGGTTGAGAATAAATAAAAAAAAAAATTGAAAAAGAGAGAAAGGAAGAAAGTTTTGTCTTTAGAAAGAAGAAAACAGGTGATGGAATTGGAAGACACAACTGGGCAGAAAGTTTTAGGTTCTTGGTACTGTTTATTTAAAGTACTCTTTGTCTCGTCCTGTAAATGGAGCTTCCTTCTATTCCTTCAATCTTATCTAATAAAAGGTGGTTTAGTAGAAGCGGACAAGGATTTCCAGGTAAATGCCCCAGAGCATACAACATTACAGCAGAAGCAAATACTCTCTCTCTCCCTCTCTCTCTCTCTCTCTCTCTCGGATTGAAGGACCCTTTTGTGGGTTTTTGTTGGGTGTAGGTCACTTACTCTCGGACCAATGGAAATGGAATTGGGGATTGAAGACTCTTCTTACCTCATTTTGGTCTCTTTTTTGACATGTTTTGGGCTTTTTCCTTTACTGGGAATGATTGTCAATTTCCCGTTATATGTTGGATGATTCCAGGGAAATATTCATATGTTACATAAATCTAGCTTTTTGCAAAATTTTAAATAAAGATGCCAGAAATATCCAAATCTAAGACATGATATCTGTATATTAGCTTGTGCGATGTCTATAGTCCTGACTCATTAGCGAACATACCGATGTCTATTTTTGTAGTCGTGTATTTTGTGATTTTGTTTTTAGTTTTATTTTTTAAAAATAATTGGGCATTTGAATATCTACTTTAGTGGAAAAATATTAAGATAAATTTATGGGAAAGCATCTAAATAATGTTTTCGTTTAAATTTAAAGAACTGAACCAAATTTTCTCGTATATTGAGGGATAGGAGTGTTTAAATGATCGATCTAGTTATCGAATTGATTAAAATTTACTAACTATTTAAATTAAATCAAGGAGTAAAATTGAATTAAATTAATTGATTAACCTAAAAAAGTGAATTAATTAATAATTAAAAAAATTAAATTTGTACGGTATAAATTGAATCAAACTGATTAAATTAAAAAAATATAAAAAAAATTTGAAATAATTAATAAAAAAACATACAAAATAAAAAAATGATGTTTTTAAATATTAAAATAACATCATTTTAAAATTTGATCAATTTTTTTAATTAAAAAATTGAACTAAAAATTGAAAACTAAATTTTTAAGAAAAATTAACTAAACCAAATCAATGCAAAAAGAAATCAAAATTAGTTGCGATAAATCAAACTTTTGCTCACCATATTGAGGGGTCTAAATGAAAGTAATCATAAGTTCATAACTACATTGGACAAGTAGCATTTTTACCACACATGTCTGCAAAATCCAAATATCAAAATGACCCTCAAGGTTTGAAGTAATTGCTCTAACGTCCACATGCCCAAATTGCTAAGTCATTCCCTGAATTTACTTGCAATTTGATTCCATAACAAGTACGTAGTGGAAGAACTCTGGCATGCCGTTATGAAAAAATAACTCAAAAGGCATCTCAGATTGCTCTTTCATTCTAATGATATAAGTTACCGTATTTTTTGTGATGTTAATTTAAATATATTTTATTTTATTTTATATTTTTTAAATAAATACACCCAAAAAATTCTTTAAAATTCACAGTTAGCTTATTTCATAGTTCTAGATAAATGGACAAATTCGTCACGAACCAAAGTCCGAAAATTTCTCGAATAGACATAAGTAATTACATAATCTCACACAAAAATAAATTTAATACTTTATAATTTATGTTACATCTAAGAATTTTTTCACAGTCAATTTATTTTATAGTTCTAGATAAATGGACAAATTCGACGCGAATCAAAGTTCAAAAATTTCCCAAATAGACAAATAATTACATAATCTCACACAAAATAAATTTAATATTTTATAGTTTATGTTACATCTAAGAATCGTACACCTCCTGTAAATAACTTTTACATTATAGGGCATCATTGATAACATAATCAGCTCATGCACTCTTAAAACCTCTATATTTGTGTAAGACCACTTCAATGCCCTTGAAATTTGATGGCAATCACACTTGGCATAAGACATTAAAAAAAAAAACCAAGATCCATCCAGCCCAATGTACCTGCAAATCAATAATATTGTGCTAGAGCGTAGATTAATTAGCAAAGAAAGAATCACTAAGGTGTTATTTTTTGGACTCTTAAGTTTTGTGTTCGAGTCCTGATTAGGAGATTCAACAAAAAAAAGAGTGGTCTCGAAAATGAAAAATACTTGTTGCTTTTACGTTTGCGGTTATACTAGGGGTCGAAACCTGTCTGCTGAGTTCTTTAATTTATTTTTTCTGCTGAAATCGTGGAGCCAAACAGCAGAGGCACTCGTGATAGTGTGTTAAAGAAAAACAACGCATTGGACATAAAAAAAAAAAAAAAAAACATAAAAAGAATGTCAATGTCAAAAGTCCAAACAGGGAGGGAGAGTCTGGGTTATTGATATATACACTATATGCATATGTATATATATATATATATTTAATTATAAGAATATTGGAGGGCTTGCCAGTTGCCATGGCAAGAATGTTTCCTAACCAAGAAAGGCTTTTGTTATTTAGATAGTCTCATTTACCTCTTTGGATCAATCAAATTCTATGAGAAAAGCAGAGAACAGATGGTTTGGCTTCATGGGTAATCTTCTTCGTGTGATCATCTTCCTTCGCTGCAACTTCTTGTTGCTCTCTACTTTTTCCTTTACTTCAGTCGATCAATTTGCTGCAGCTTTTGATTCAAGGGACACAGATACTGCGTACCCGGCCCTCTGGTGGTTTGTGTCTTTAGAAAATAGGAAATGGTTCTTACCTCAGTATGGCTGCTCATGCGGATGGATCGGCCCGAGCCTTGTACTCCAACTAGCAGGGCAAGATCTGGCTGGCAACCAAACCTAAAGAGGATCAGGAGGGACACTAGAGATTGATGAGTTGAACCCCTTTCTGGATTTAACTGACAGAGTTCATTTTGATGCTGCATTTGGGATGATGAGTGTTGCATTTCATCCACTTCGCACAAAATGGTTGTTTTATCGCATCGTTCAACTGTGACAAGGAAAAGTGGTCGGGATGCGAGGGAAGATGCTCATGTAACTCAGATGTAGACTGTAATCCCTAGAAGCTGGTTGCCGATGATGGTGAAGCACCATGCCGGTATCATAGTGTCATTGCTGAGTTTACTGTTTACTGTTAACGACACTGCGTCACAGCCTTTCTTGGTACATGTCAACTGTCAAAACATTTCAGTTATAGAAGATAAGGGCGTAGATATAGAAATGACTTGGAGGACTATAATTCACGTAGTGGGATTAAGGCTTCATATATTGTTGTTGTCATCATTGTCTTCGTTTAGTGATTAATGATTGAATCTCTACCATATTTTCCAGTGAAAGAGTGCTAAACCAGAAGAAGTGAGAAGGATACTTACAATGGGGCTTCCATTTACATCACAACATGGGGGACAAATTCTTTTTGGACCAGGGGATGGGTACTTGTACTTTATGATGGGGGATGGGGGAGGCATAGGATGTCGTGCTGAGACAACTCTGGCCAAATCTCAAAAACAGAAACTATGATAGAGCCAAAAGCATTCACAGTGCATTCAATAACTCAAGCATGCAAATGGACTGAAAAATAGTAATAAAACATAAACATAACGCAAATAATTTTTACCGCGTTGAGGTTCGAGCCTCTGGCAAAGAGAACTCATTGCACTATCAAAAAAAAATGATTACAACCTTAATATACAAGCCACACTCTCTTAATCTCACTATACAAAACAACTTTAAAATCAAATCGGCTCCATAACCACAAATCTATAGATTAGAGGCACGAATCCTAGAAAAAAACATTTGTATTAGAACTATACAACGAGAAAGCAAAACAGAGAATGAAAGCAAAAAAACCCTAATAGAGGCAAGACAAATCAGAGGCTATGCGTTGATCATCTCGAGGCCGCTATAAAAAATATAAAAGGGAAAGTAGAGGTGAAGATTGAGTCGTATAAAGGCAGCATTGACGATCGGGGAAGAGGCAGGCTAAACGACAAGAGAAGGCACGCCACATGAAATGGAAAGGGCTGTTGTTGTTTTGGCCGTCCAACTCATGGGCCCAAAACGACAGCGTTTTGGGCAGACATGAGGGTCGCCAAAAAGACCTTCTAGCCCTCCTCCAAAACGGTGTTGTTAAACTTCATTTAAATACAACATAGGAGATCCCTACAATTTCTCCCAAAACAAGAAATTTTTGCTTGGAAAGATTCTGAGGCTTGATGTGAACACCATTCCAAGTAAGCATAAGCACAAACTGTACTGTCTACTGTATCGATATGGTTCTTTTCAACATTTTTTGTTGAAGCAGCATTTGTATGGTTGCATGCATATGTGATTATATCGTCTTCTAGAGCCCTGAAATTCTGCTTTCTATGGTATTCACATCCTATTTCCTCAAAACTGGAACTCAGAAGGACTATAAGATTGATGCCACTTTATTTGCACCTTTGATTTAGAAAGGCCTTCCTATTTTATGTATGGAGATGTTGGGCAGGTGGTAATTCCTTTTCTATGATCTTTCATGGAAGGTTGATGTGCATTCTTTTCGACTAAGATCTTACTTTCTTTAAAGTCACCATTTTTCTTACCATTGATCCCAAGTTTTCTAAGGCGATTTGGTTAACAATAGACAGTACTGCACAGATAGGATTTCACACAGTGATTATACTAGAGGATCTCAATTATGTCTCCGTACATTATTGTTTCCATCTTTTTGTTCAACTGCCTCGCAAATCACCAAGAGTTTTTGAACTTCTTTTCGACATCCCTCTGCATATCTTTTCGCATTTTTCTGAATCAACAACTTGTCTCAGTCTGCCTTAGTCCATCCCATATAGGATGAATGTGAAGAAGTGGATGTCATCACCAAGGGGGGAAACTATGGCTGGCCAGCCTACGAGGGCCCTAATGTTACTGCACAATCACCAGGAGAAGATACAACTCTGATGAATTCCATGAAGCCAATTTTCCCAGTAATGGGATACAGCCACTCCGTTGCAAACAAGAACATGGGGTCTGCTTCGATCATAGGGGGCTATTTCTATCAATCAACAACCGATCCATGCATGCAAGGAAGGTGAGTGAGCTTTCTTTTATGTTTTTAAGCTCCTGCCTTCTTGTATAACATTTTTCAGAAAGGTTTGTGACTTCTTATATAATATTTTTCAGATATGTTCATCGCTCTCTCTTCTAGATAAGTATTTTTTGAACTTTACAGATAATAAAAAAATGACGCATATATTTTATAATGCATTTCAAAAAATTTAACAAACAGTTTGATAAAAATCTTATAGTACTTCTTAATCTTATCATAATCATTTAATATCTTGATTCGAAAGATATTCTAACTTTATGTTAATACAATTTTATCTTACATATTTTAACAAATGCTACTTAAAAAAGTTAGTCCCAAGCAATTTACATGCCAGTACACATCAACTTAACTAGTGTACACACTCATGACCCCATAATAATCAAGGCTCCTTATTTCTCAATACAGAGAGGATGGTTATGAGCTTGCATAGATAAGGGGGCATTGATCAACCATGCTATTCTAAGATTATTTTTAGTATAAAATATTCTTAATATTAAGAATTATAATTAATCAAATATCACTTTATTATTTAGAAAGAAAGAAAAAAAAAATAGGTACAAATCGATTGATGATTAAAATTTTATTATATTAAATGATATTTTTCAAATTTGATCGATTTTTTATTTTAGTTCAAGTTTAAAAATATTAGTTACCATAACAAAATCTTAATTATATAATATATTAACGACTAAACCTTAAACTTGTTTATCAATATCATTTGGGGGGTTGTATTGTTGTCAGGGGAAAGAAACGACGTCGTATGAAGTGAATGTGGGCGATGAACCTTTTGATGACGCACCACTGCCCCTAACGTTGCCCTAACAAAAAATCGCCCACCTCTCAGAAACCCCAAACCCTGCAGTCTTTCTCCAAATCCACAGACACATTTCATTCACATCAGAAATTGCCCTCCCTTGCTCGCAAGTTCATCACAAAGGATGCCCTCTCACGTGGATGATTTGGATGCTTCACTTAACGAAGTCATGCGACAACCTGTGGATGGAGCAGATGTATATGGTACTGGGCTGAAGAATGAAATTGGAGAATCCAAACGTTTTCTAAATGTTATCGTACAGGTGAGTCAGAAAATTTTTGAAATTTCTACAGGCAGAAGTATTTTTGTTTGGCCTTCTCTGGCCCGTGATTTTTATATTTCTCGTTGTGAAATTTTCAGTCGTTATGGCACTTAAGACGGTTTCGAGATGAATTCCTGGGGCGATCAACATCAGCACATGTTCATGTTGGGGATCCTTGCGTTACATGTGCACTACATGATATTTTTACTGCCTTGAGCGTGGCATCTACAGACATGCGTAGAGAAGCTGTTGCCCCCACTTCTCTTAGGGTTGCTTTAAGCAACTTGTATCCAGATAGTAATTTCTTCCGGGAGGTCACATAACTGCTCTCCATACCCCTTGCTTTTAAGGCCTTATAGTTCAATTTTTTGTTTTCATTATATGCTCTGGAACCACTGATTTAGATCCAAGGTATTTGTTATGAAAAATTCTGACGACTATTGTTTTTACTGACAGGCTCAGATGAATGATGCTTCTGAAGTTTTGGGAGTAATATTTGATTGCCTTCATCGTTCATTTACATCTGGTCTGGATGTTTCGGTAGAAAGTAATTGCACAAGCTCTTGGGACTGCAATAACACTGCTTGTATTGCCCATTCTCTTTTTGGAATGGACATTTATGAGAGAATGAATTGCTACAACTGTGGTTTGGAGTCCAGACACCTGAAGTACACTTCTTTCTTTCATAATATCAATGCCAGTGCCCTAAGAACAACCAAGGCATGTCTCACTGAATGATGATTGTATAAAATAATTATGCTATTTGCTAGTGAATTCAGATACCTTTAAATTGATACAGAGATCTTTCTTTGCCTTTCAAGAAATCTGTGCGGAATGCTCCTTTGATGAGCTTCTAAACCTTGTACAGGTGAATCACCAACTGGCTTGTGACCTGGAGGCTGGTGGATGTGGGAAGCTTAACCATATTCATCATATTCTTTCAACTCCACCACATGTTTTCACAACAGGTGACTGCAAAGTTGTTTTAAAATTGCTACTCTTTTAACCAAGGTCAGTAGTGCATTTTGTAAGAGATTTTGAATTTGGATTTGCTCGTACCTTGCAGTTCTGGGCTGGCAGAACCCTTGTGAGAGTGCTGAGGACATAACAGCAACACTGGCAGCTCTAGCCACTGAAGTAGATATTGGTGTCCTTTATCGGGGACTTGATCCACAAAACAAACATTGCTTGGTGTCAGTGGTATGTACATTGCGCCATATTTAGAACTCAACTCTTTTTTCATTTTTTACGATATAGGAGATAAATTTGGCTCTATTGGTTGTTTTGAAAGCTGTTTATGTTGATTTGTTAGTTGAGGACGTAAGGGCAGAGCAGTTTCGACAGTTATATTGATATTCTGTTGAGTGAGTTTCTGCAAGTTGAGTAGTAGATAACAGAAATACCTCATGATAGAGCAGTTCACCCTTAAAAAGGAAGCGATACTTTTCTCTCACTTATCTGTAACTATTTTGATAAAGCCACGTTCCCTTGACCTTTAATTTATATTGTTAGTCTATGTAATACTACATTATAGAATAGGTGGGTACACCTGTATTACAGATTTGATGAAGTTAAGTCTCGGTGGGCTCCAATTATGTTGTTGTCTGTGTAATACTACATTCTACCTAGAAGCACTAGTACGAACATGTTTTTTAACTATTTGTTAATGGTGTCAGATCTTCATATAAACCTGTGTTGAAAATTGAATGTAAGCCAATTGTTTCCTCTTTAGCTTTGGCTTGGGTTGTTTTTTGACCTCTCTTGTCCCTTCTCTTAATTATTCAATTCACTTCTTCCCCTCATATCGGTTTGTTTTGGATGCACAATCATATGGTAGCTGCTATTAATTTCTCACAAACGCTGAAAGTTGTCTCTTTTTATACTGCCTCGAGAAGAGTGATGAATGATCTCTACTACATATATGCGAATCTTAGAAAAATTGTTGGTTATTCACGACACTGGACAGGAATCTGTCTCATTACTTCTTTTCACTTTTTCTTGTCACCTTCAGGTTTGCTATTACGGGCAACATTACCATTGCTTCGCTTATAGTCATGATCATGAACAGTGGGTGATGTATGATGACGAAACTGTAAAGGTAAAAAGAAATGTTCACCGGGCGGGCATTACTAGTTTTCATTCTGCCCTACTTATGTGTAATTTTAGCTTGACCACCTGTATCGATATTCAGGTAATTGGTAGCTGGGGCGATGTTCTCACCATTTGTGAGCGAGGACGTTTGCAACCTCAGGTTCTCTTCTTCGAGGCTGTAAACTAGTTTCTATCTCGAAGTTATCAATCAGTTGGTGCGCGTGGATTTCCAGGTAAATGCCCCAGGGCATACAACATTACAGCAGAAGCAAATACTCTCTCTCTCTCTCTCTCTCTCTCTGTGTGTGTTATATGAAGGTTTTGTACCCCCCCCCCAAAAAAAAAAGTAACAGATTGAAGGACCCTTTTGTGGGTTTTTGTTGGGTGTAGGTCACTTACTCTCGGGCCAATGGAAATGGAATTGGGGATTGAATACTCTTCTTACCTCATTATGGTCTCTTTTTTGACATGTTTTGGCTTTTTCCTTTACTGGGAATGATTGTCAATTACCCCTTATATGTTGGATGATTCCTGGGGAAATATGTTCGTATGTTACATAAATCTAGCTTTTTGCAAAATTTTAAATAAAGATTTCAGAAATATCCAAGTCTTAAGACATGTTACCTATATATTAGCTTGTGTGATGTCTATGGCCCTGACTCATTGGCAAATGTATCGATGTCGTAACCCCGCTCATGTAGAGTTATATATCCTATTTTTGTAGTCGTGTATTTGATGAGTGGTTTTATTTTTAGTTTTATTTTTTTAAAATAAATGTGGCTTTGAATATCTACTTTAATGGAAAATATTAAGATAATTTTATGAGAAAGGTGTTCAAATAATATTTTCGTTTAAATTTAAAGAGCTGAACCAAATTTATGAGTGTGTAAATGATCGATTTGGTTATTGATTTGATTGAAATTTATTAATTGATTAAATTGAATGGATAAATAAAATCGAATCGAATCAACTAATTAATTAAAAAAATTAAACTAATTGATGACTAAAAAATTAAATTTAAATTATATAAATTGAATCGATTAAATTAAAAAAAATGAAGAAAATAGAAGTAATTTATAGAAAATACGTAAATGATATTGTTTTTAAATATTAAAATAATATTATTTTAAAATTTAATCGGTTCAGTTAATTTAATTTTTTTAATTAAAAAATTAAATTAGAAATTGAAAATTAAATTTTTAAAAAAAATTAACTAAATCAAACCGATGCAAGAAAAAATTAAACTAGTTAGGATAAATCAAACTTTTGCTCACTATATTGAGGGGTTTAAATGAAAATAATCTTAACTACATTGGACAAATAGCATTTTTATCACACATGCCTGCAAACAAAATCCAAATATCAAAATGACCCGCAAGGTTTGAAATAATTGCGCTAACGTTCGCATGCCCAATTTGCCAAGTCATTCCTTGAATTTGCTTGCAGTTTAATTCCATAACAAATGCGTAGTGGAAGAACCCTGGCGTGCTGTTATAAATAAATAACTCAAAAGGCATCTCAAATTGTTCTTTCATGCTAATGATATAAGTTGTCGTATTTTTTGTGATGTTAATTTAAATAAATTTAAATTTATTATATTTTTTTTTAAATAAATAGCCTAGTGAGATTCTTCAACTAGTTTTTGCCCCAACCCTATCTCAATTTCTTTAAAATTCATAGCCAGCTTGTTCGACAGTCTTAGATAAGTGAATAATTTCGTCACGAACTAAAGTATGAGAACTTCTTGAATAGACACAAACAATTGTATAATCACACACACACTAAAATGAATTGAATATTTTATAATTTATGTTACAAATCGTTCACCTCCTGTAAATAATTTTTACCGGGCATCATTGATAATATAATCGGCGCATGCACTCTTAAAACCTCTATATTTGTGTAAGACCACTTCAATAGACTTGAAATTTGATGGCAATCACAGTTGGCATAAGACATTAAAGAAAAAAACCATGATCCATCCAGCCCAATGTACCTGCAAATCAACAACGCATTGGAAATAAAAAAAAAAAAAAAAACATAGAAAGAATGTTAAATGTCAAAAGTTAAAACCTTGAGAAGAAAGGGAAGGAAAAACTGAATTATTGATATATATATATAAGGGTGTGCAATCGGTTATAATCGAACTAAATCGTGTAAAAATTACTAAATGAATCGAATCGACCAGCATATAATAATCGAATCAAAAATCAAACTAATCTAGAATACCAAAGAGACCGAACATCTATTGTTGTTGCCCACCTAGTCGGCTGATGATTTCAATGATTGGAACCGATCATTGGAGTCCCTCAACCACAGTGATTCATATATCCAAAAATGAGGTTGATCGGACAGTTGATTTTTTGTAGTTTAAAAATTAATTCTATAGTTAAAAAACTACACATTTCTAGAAAAATATAAGTTGCCGAAAACTTACCGAAAGGGCAAGCATGGTGGTGCAAATCAGAGGAGAAAGAAATGCACTCGTCATAGGCGTTGAAGTCGGCGTTGTTGTGTCGGAGGTCCAAGTCAGCGTTAACGCTAGAGTGAGAACGTTGGAGATGGTTGCTTCGACGGAAACAACAGTTAGCGTAAGAGGTAGATAGGAAACATTGCATTCGCATTGACAACGACATCGGATGTGGCCATGGTGCCTCCATGCAAGAAAGTCGGAAACGATGGGGGTCGAGCAAATGGAAGGACCAAGGATGGATTCGATCCTTCTGCCTTCTGGGTTTTCTCTCTTGTCTTCTTTCTGATCTACGAAGTCTCGAAGTCAAAGAGCCTTCATCTTCGTCTTCGTTATCGACGACGACGAGGGATGGTGGAGGGAGATCTAGGATGAAAAAATGAAATGGTGATAGAGAGAGAGAGAGAGAAAAAAAAGGATGAAGATGGAAGAGAAAATGAAATGGCATTGGCAGTACAGACATGGGGTGCCACACCCGCGTGAAAGAGAGGTTCACGGTTCGATTCAACGAGGTAGGGTTGGTTTATTCCTTCACGATTCAATTCGATTTTTGATTATTTTTATCATAATAACCGAATCGAACCGAATAACTAATTTTTTGCTAAATAAGTAATCAAAATTGAACCGATCACTATGGCTAACTGAATCGAACCAACCGAACTGGTCGGTTAAGTTAAATCGATTTACTCGATTTTTTTCACACCCCTAAATATATGTACTATATACATATATATATATATTTAATTATAAGAATATTGGAGGGTTTGATATACCTAAATTGTTCCTCTTCTATGATCTTTCATGGCAGGATGATGTGCATCCTTTTCGACTAAGGTCTTACTTTCTTTAAAGTCACTATTTTTCTTACCATTGATCCCAATTCGAATCGTTGACGCCTTTACTTTCATCCTTCATAATTAATCGAAGCAAAAGCAATTATTACATGTATCTACAAAATAAAAATAGCAATTAAATTTCCTATTGACAAGGTTTCTTTTATTAATTTTTTTTTAATTCTTTATACACATATACACATAGCTTAAAAAAAATTTGGGTTCCCTCAATTATGGGCCCTGGCTGGAGCCCTGGGCCAGGGCCGGCTCTGCTCTGTTGGAAACAAGAACACGGGGTCTGCTTCGATCACAGGGGGCTATTTCTATCGATCAACAACCGATCCATGCATGCAAGGAAGGTGAGTGAGCTTTCTTTTTATGTTTTTAAGCTCATGCCTTAGCAGAACTGGCATTTGAATGGATTTTGCAGCTACTTCTATGCAGATTTGTATGCCAAAGCCATTTGGGCTGGCAGGGAAAGCCCTGAAAACAGTGGCAACTTCTCCTCGAAGAACATCTCTTTTACTTGTGCCTATGACTCACCTGTACAACCCAGTTTTGTGCCTGCAAGTTCACTTCCTGCTCTAGCCTCTAGGCTACATCTACTCATTTGGGGAGGAGGACAACAACAACAAGAAGGACATATTTCTCCTAGCTAGCAAGCAGTGGTGTGTACAGAGTTGCCCGCCCCAGTCGCTGCAACTACGCTTGTGCAGACGACAATGGCGGCATTACTCGTTCTAGCCCCCCTTCTTCCCAAGCAAGCCAATTTGGTCCATTTCCGAATCTGGCAATCCCATGCTTCTGTCTTTCATTGCTTTTGTTGGGTTTCATCTAGCATATTTCGACTGCCTTCCTTCTTTGTACATGCCACTATTGATCTTTCAGACAAACACCTTTAATATGAGAAGCATCATATAATATGACATGAATATAGTCGATTTTACATATTAAATAAAATTATATTTAATTAAATTAATTTAAACTTAATTATCAAAATTAAAAAAATGACATAAGATTGTAAATTTACGAAAATAATTGAATTATTTTAACAATTAACCCATTTTTTTATGCTCGGATAATAAAAATAAGAATAAAAACAGGGCATCAAATTTTTGAAAATGACTTCATTAAAATAATTTAATAAAGAAAGAGGTTTTCACGTATAAAACAATGCCAAGATTTGCAGCTTTTGTACCCAATGTTCCACAAGTCACCACCATTATATCCCCAATGTCACTTCATTAGTAATATATTTTTAATGTTAGTGGGGCCAAATCTACTAATAAGAATATGATATGAATATTTTTTCTTTTTTTAAAAAAATTTATAAATACAAGTCTAGTATAACAAGGATAAGAAGAAATAAATTTGATAGACCAAAGAAGTTGATTCTGATCTTTACGAGTCATGTAATTAAAAGTTAACTTCGGTATCAATATATCTAAGTCATCTGTAGAAGTGAGGAAGTTTTGAGTAGTGAAACCCACACTAACAATTATTACTTGAAGAATTGCGAAATCCAATCATAGTCATATCAATAATTTAGAAAGTAGCGGGTAATTACTGCTAAGGTAATATTTGTTAATTAAGATATAGATTGAAAAAAATAAGATATGAAAAGTATTTCAAATTTTGTCATTTTCAATCTATTTGTTAAACTAATTTGATAACCCCTGAAAAAGAATTCACGTGATTTTTTATTAATATTTTTATGATATATTTATCTCTCATTTCTCCAGATAAGTATATCTTAACCCTTACAGATAAAAAAAAAAAATGACGTATATATTTTTTAATGTATTTTAAAAAATTTAATAAATAATTTGATAAAAATCTTGAAATTCTTTATAATCTTATTTTGATCATTTAATATTTTAATTTAAAAAATATTTTAATTTTATTTTAATATAAATTTATTTTAACAAACATTATTTAAAATTAAGTTGAAATAATTCACCTGCTACTACACCAAACTTAAGTGGTGTACACCCACAATCCCATAATGACTTAAGGATAGTTATGAGCTTGCATAGGTGAAAGGGCATCGGTCAACCATCCTACTCTAAGATTATTTTAAATATAAATATTCTTAATATTAGGAATTATAATTAATGGATTATCACTTTACTATTTAAAAGGAAAGAAAAAAAATATCTAAGTACAGATTGACCCACTCATATATAGAATGATTAAAATTTTATTATATTAAATGATATTTTCTAATGTGATTGATTTCTTATTTTATTTTTATACTTAATCTAAGTTTAAAAAAATATTAGTTTTTATAATAAATTTTTAATTATTTATTTAATATTTTAATGGCAAAAGACCACAACCGTGAACTTTAAATCTTAAACTTGGGATAATCATTATTGTGCAGTCCCCATTATTCATATTTTTTGCTGCACCCTTAGTTTAAGAGCACCACACACTGTTCCACGCACATAGAAAGGGTAAATCACAGTACACGACGACCCCATCGTTCGTATTCTTAATTTTGTGAGAGGAGGTAAATTATAGATATGAGATTTTATCTTACTATATAAGATGAGAATCCAACTCACAAGATACTAGTACTAATTTGACATATCACTTATCCAATCGTTCGACTTAAATCGTTGAAGCTTAAATCTTAGAATTTATTTATTATTCACATGGAACTATGTTTGGGCGAGGGGAGGGAAGATGTATTGTTTGTCAGGGAAAGAAACGACGTCGTAGGAAGTGAACGTGTACCGTCCGGGCGACGAACCTTATGATGACGCACCACTGCCCCTAACGTTGCCCTAACAAAATCGCCCACCTCACAGAAACCCCAAACCCTGCAATCTTTCTTCAAATCCACAGATCCAATTTCACTTTTGACCCCCTCAATTTACTCCATATCTCACTTTCCCCCTCTCTTTCCATCTTCCCCGTCTTCCTCCTTCCGTTGTCAGGTGAATGATGCTTCGGAGCCTCAATCAGCCTGCGGTGTCACCTCCAGCTGCTTGTTTGTGTTTCGGTGCATCGTTTTTTTGATTCCCGAATGCAATCCGGCGGTGACGATGATGATCGCCGGGGTGAGCTCGCAGTAGACAATCGCAACCCTTCCGATCTCTGCGCCATGTCGGTCGAACTGGAGCCTTCCACTGCGATCCAGTCCCGAGATGAGAACCAGCAAGAGGAACAAAACCCAGAAAGCAATCACAAGGAGGAGAGCAAAAGCAACGGCAAGAAGAATAATAGTAGTAGTAGTGCTGGTGTAGTGAGGAGGGAGCGGCCGTCGCGGGCGTGCACGGCGAGGGCCGCGGCCAGGCTGTACGCGGCGGCGGCGGCGGACGCGGCTGCGTCAGCGTCCGAACGGAAGCAGAAGGCGGCCAGGAAGGAGCGGGTGCGCGAGGAGGAAGCGGTGCCGCCGTCGCCGCCGCAGTATAAGATTGTGACACCGCTTGTCGCGGAGCCGCCTCCATCGCAGTTGCCGCGGTGGAGTCTCCGGTCGATGTGGGAACTGGCTTCCATTCTCAATTTCTTGAATGTGAGCTGTGGAAAGTTGTGGTCTTTGTTGTTGAATATGGTTGTTCGAGTGATTTAGGGCTTGTTTGTTCTTGATTTTGCTTTACAGGTTTTTCGGCACCTTTTGAATATTAAAGTTGAATTCTCAGCAGAGGAGTTCGAGACTGCTTTGATAACACCAAACAACACTTTGGGTGATATACATATACCTCTACTCAAGGTCAGTTCTTTGTGCTAAAGCTTTTGCTTTGCTACTGCAGCTTGAGCTGTTTCTTGCACGTAATTTTTTGTGTTCATGCTCATTGATGGTTTTGAGAAGTTTAGAAATGATATCACCACTGTTTTTTAAGCATTTTTATGCCTTTCCATAGCAAGTACTGGATTGTGTAGCTCCTAAAAGTGGCAATTCGAATATCATGGTATCTTAATTCTCTCAAAAATGAAGAGCTAAACTCTGGGCTTGTTTCCTTTTGATTCTTTCCTCTGAATACTGTAGGGATTTTTGTAACTTAACAATCTTACCAGTTGGGTTTTGGTTTGTGCAATTTGTCTGGAAATCTAAAGTATCATGGAGAAGTAATTAACATTGAAAACTACTGAGAAAGAAATTCGTATAGTAACTTAAAAGTTTAAACTTCATTCCCTCATGACCATATCAATTATTTTCATTCACTGCCATCTTATGAAACTTTTCCCAATGAAAATGGTCTTGGTACTTATCTTATCATTCCCTTGCTAGAGGGTTGTGCTAGGAATGGCATTTGGCGTAAAGATTTGCCACCTTGTTATTTTTCGAAGTCAATTGACAATATGAATTCCGTGCCACCAGCCCTATTTGGGATAAGGTGCAGTTGATGATGATGATGAACTTAAAATTGATTTGAGTTTAGTGTATTTACAAATAACTTGTGAAAGTGAAGTGGGGAATGTGGAGTTTGCTTGGATTGATAGTGGAACATCAATACAATTTTGTTTTTTCCATCTAGATTTTCTTCTTGACCCAACATAGTGGATTAAGGCCTGATATGTTCAAGTTTTCTTCTAGTCATGTGAAAACCTAGAACTAATTCATTATATACTAATTTAATGGGTTGAATTTGCTTCCAAAAGTTCTATTGATGGCCTTTTTTTTTTGTTTAAATCCCAATATCCATGTTATTATCTAAAGGAAGGAAGTGGCTTTAGTGTTTTCTTATTCTAAGGTTATGTTATTACTTTAGGATGACAAATATACCCCCATAGCTTTGGTTATTTACTATTTAAACTAATGTTATACTTTAAGCATATTATAATTGCATTTCAGTTTTTCTTTTGGTGTGTGCTCTTTACTCGTAGTATAAAAGAGAAGAATTGCCCTCAAAAGGGGGTAAACTCTTATGTGAGAAGATGTATAGATGTCAGAGTATTTGATATATTTTGTGATGCAGCTAGAAGTAAAGGTTTTAAGCGAAAACCTTAGGGAAACAAAGAGAACTGGATTCCACCAGCAACTTAGGGTAAACTCATAAGTTTATTGAAAAGAAAACTGTCTTTCAAGCAAGAGAAAAGTGTTTAAATACTTCCTAGCATCAACAACCCTAAATGCAATTGAAGAAAACCCTAAAACAGAAAAGACTAAAATAGACATCAGCTGTAATTATAAAATTAAATCAATTAAAACATAAACTAATGGAAACTAATGATGGTTCTGCCCCTCATGGTCGCGCCTCCCTTTCTCGTCCCTAGGGTGTTACTTCTTTTGGTCCAATTCTTCTTCTATTTGTTTCGTTAGTCATCCTACATCATTTTGTTATTGAACTTTTATAAGCATTTGTATAGATATTGAATTCTGTACCAGTGGTATGTGTCACAACCCCAAATCTCCATGGGGTACTCTAGTTCTCTTCAGGCTAGACATTCAGTTGGTGGCTGTGGACAAGTGGAGATATTACCTAGAAAGTAGGAGGTTCATCATATGCACAGACCATGAAAGCTTGAAGTTCTTGTTCCAACAAATGGGGCACAACCAATTGTAACGGAAAGGAATCACCAAATTGATGGGGGGGGGGGGGGGGGTATGACTATATCATTCAATACAGGAGGGGTAAAGAAAACTTAGTAGCAGATGCACTATCAAGAAAGGAGGACACAGTTAGTTGCCACACCATCTCAGCCTTGGTACCAGATTGGGTACAGGAGATAACTAATAGCTACGAACACACGACATGGATCAAGGAGAGGATAACTAGGCTGACAGTACACTCTCAAGGGGAGGCAGGATATTCCTTCCAAGGCGGCTTGCTGAGATACCAAGGTTGGGTGGTTATAGGGGAAGATGATCAACTAAGAGGAAGAATCCTGCAAGCACTGCAGGACTTGCCCATAGGGGGGCACTTAGGGATACATATCACTAGGTAAGGCAGCTATTTTATTGGCCAGGCCTAAAGGAGGACATCATTAAATATGTGTTGCAATGCACCACTTGCCAAAGATGCAAACATGAGCATGTACCCTACCCTGGCTTACTACAACCACTGGAAATTTCCTCCCAAGCTTGGGAGCAGATCTCCATGGACTTCATTGAGGCCCTACCTAAGTCTGAGGGGTTTGACACCATCTTGGTGGTGGTAGATAGGCTGACCAAATTCAGTCACTTTCTTCTCCTCGCGCACCCCTTTACAGCCACAAAAGTAGCAAGGAAGCTTATGGATGGAGTTTTTAAGGTACATGGGCCACCGAAGGCTGTGGTTTCAGATTGGGATAAAATATTCACAAGCCAATTTTGGAAAACCTTGTGCTAAGGGTTGGGTATAAGACTGCAAATGTCATCAACCTACCATTCGGAGACTGGTGGACAGACCAAACGTGTCAATCAGTACTTGGAGACATACCTCAGGTTCCTTTGCTTTACAAAATCCAGGAGCTGGAACCGTTGGTTACCATTGGCTCAATGGTGGTACAATACCAACTTCCATACAGCCCACAGAAGGACCCCATTTGGGGCCCTATTCGGCTACCCTCCTCCCTTTATAATCCCGCAGTAATGCATTACACCCTGACATAAACTTTAGCTTACCACTACCTACAAGCAAGACAAGACGCTCTACAAGTCATAAAGAAGGAGCTCAGCATGGCCTAACGGAGGATGAATCAGAGGGCGGACCAGCATCACACTGATAGGACCTTCGAGGAAGGGGAAGAGGTATATCTGAATGTCAAAAGGTTCCAACAACACTTATTTCACATGGGACCTACCACTAAAATTAGCCCCAAATACTATGGTCCCTTCAGGATCTTGGTTGAGGTGGGACTAGTAGCATATCGGTTGCAACTGCCTGAAGGTGTGGGCCTACATCTAGTCTTCCATGTATCTCTCCTGAAGAAGGCAATGGGGACTACTAACGAAGCTAGCCATGAGATACTAGAGTTAAAAGAAGATATGGTAATGGAAGTCGAACCTAAGGCAGTGATAGACCGGCGAGTCATTTACAAGGATTCCTTGCCAATCACACAAGTTCTAGTTCAATGGACACACCTGCATCCAAATAACACCACCTGAGAATATTTACCGGAGCTTCTTTAATGATACCCCAAGGTGGCCAGCTTTCTTTAATTCATTTCCCTCCAATTTTCAATCTCTATTCTCTCTCTCTCTCTCTCTCTCGCTCTTTCCCTCTGATTCTTCTCTCTCTTCTTCCCGCCTATTCTCTTCTTCCTCAATTTTGGAAGAATTTCCCAATCAGATCCCTTGATATGACAGACTTGTCCCTGCATCTTTGCAAATTGCAAGGAGCCTACCCCTGCAAATTGCAGGGATAATAAAATAAAATATAAATGAAAACCAGAAAAAGTAAAAAAATTCAAAGATATTAATTCCATGTTATATTATTCAATTAATTGTATAATTGACAGATAAAAAATATTACTTTTGATGAATTTATGCTTCTTTAATTTTTTGTATATTTTTCTTATATGTTATATGAGTAATTGCATCATTTTTTTATTTGTAATCATCATTTATAATTTAGTTCTCTATAGTAGAGTAATAGATGATTTTATATATGTTGATGTTGATGCATTGTTATATTACTATGCTAAATTATTGGTTTAGGCAATATTTTTTACAAGAGCGATGATTTTATATTCTTCTATGATGTGATTTTGTTTTTAAAAAAATTATTAAAGGTGCATATGTATATTTTTTGTGATTAATTTATTGTAATGATATATTTGAAAAGGTACTCGGCATCATTTGATACCATACCAACAACAAATTCTGGTACCTTGTCTGGTATGGTAGTAAAAGTTATACTATTTCCCTCAATTGCAGCAGCATACCAAGCCTTATCCCCACTGTATGGCATGGTTTACATAAATCTAGCTCATCAGTCATTTTTATCTATGGTTATATCTTTTGTAAGGCCCTTATAATTAATATTGTAACAAAGTGTCTTCACCAAAATCTTCTTGGTTTTCCTTTGCCTCTTTTGCTAGACACCTGTTCCATTCTATCAATTTTTCTCATTGGAGCCTATAGTGGTCTCCTTCTCACATAACCAAACCATTTTAATGTTCTCATACATCATATTTTCAACAGGAACAACTTAGACATTATTACGAACAACTTGATTTCTTAATTTTTTTTTTTCCTTGTATGGCCATGCATTCATCTTAACATTCTCATCTCTGTTATGTTCATATTTTGCTCATGTTGGTGCTTTATTGCCTGACATTTTATGCTGTATTGTAA
Organism: Diospyros lotus; assembly: GCF_014633365.1. NCBI lineage: Eukaryota > Viridiplantae > Streptophyta > Magnoliopsida > Ericales > Ebenaceae > Diospyros > Diospyros lotus. Next base: position 35,165,053 of record NC_068351.1, on the reverse strand, counting down.
AGTTGATCTTATAGTTATCTTATAAAATTTTCTTTTAGCTTTACTAAAATCTTACAATCACCTAAAACACTAGAAGCACTTTTATTTTTTAATTATCTTGCTTTAGTTCTATGGGTAAATCCTCATTAATCTCCCCATCTTGGGAGATGATTGATTCAAGATATTTGAATTTATCTTTTTTTTTTATATGATTTGATCTTTCAGTTTTACCATAACATTATTCACACTTATATTTTTACTAAACTTTCATTCCATATATTCAGTTTTCCCTCTACCTAAGATGTTGTTTCTCTTGTGCTCCAAAAATGCTTCCAAATTATTTCTACTTTAGAGTTGGTTTAAACAACCAAATGAAATATGTTATGTGATATTGTTTGATTGAAAACAAGAGTCAAGCTTGTAACCTTGGTATTGCTTTCTAGAAAATCTTAGGAGTAGAGTGTGCATAACTATTTTATTGTTTCATGGAATTTTGAGCTAGACCTTGTATTTCTTGGTCTTCCTTGGGGGGGGGGGAATCCAAGGGTGAAAAGGTCTTGTGAATTCATGGTGAGAAGCCCTTTGGGCAATTAGAAGGGCTGAAATCTTTAGTTCTTGAATGATGATGATAGAGGTGTCCCTTGTTAGCATTCATATTTTCATATTTAATATTCTTACTTGGCTTTCAAACAACATAGCAAACCCTTAGTTAAATTTGAAGGTCTTTTATTTATTTATTTATTTTTTTCCATTGGATTGAGGGATTGTGTTAACTGACTCCAAGAGAATGTAAGGATAGAAATAGTGTCCCTAAAGAAACTTATTTATGCCCTTTGAATTAGGAACATTGTTATCTATAGAATACCCTTGTCTCTATGGTTTTGCAGAGTTCATTGTTATATATAAATGGAGAATTTGGTTCCAGAAGAACCAAATGTGGGAGATCATCCTTTTGAAGACCCTGTCCTTGGTTCTACAAAGCTTTTTAGAGGCAAAAATTTTGGGGTTCTAAGCTCATCTACCAATAAACCTTCTTAGCATTGGTTCTTTGAGTGTTTAATAATCAGATGATGTTTGGGTCAATTTCATCCTGGGGTCATTTATTAATTATCTATCTTACTTCTTCACCGCGTGGATTTTAAGCATGTGAAAATTATTTCATCCTCTTATCTATCAGAAGAAAAAAGAAAGAAGAAAAGGAAATGATTTCTTTAACATGCTATTTTTTGATAAGTTGGAGGGGTCTTGTTGATAATTATGATGTTCAGCAATGTTATTAATTGTTGTTGGTTTGGTTCATACTTCTTTCTTTTGTTATCCTTTTGTGAGAGAGTCCCTTAGGATTTTTTTCTGGATCTTCATGGTAGGGTGTGAAGTTTCTTTGCCTATCCAATATTTTGTGTTGGCTCCAAAATTTTCTAGCAGCTTTTTCTTGTTAGTATGACTTTCAAATTCCTGGTACAAATAATACTCTGCAAAGTTTTGGCCTTTATAGTTTTCCACTTTACTGCATTTTTTATTACTGTTGAAAGCATATACTCTTCTTGAGAAGCATCATCATAATTTTCCAAGATGCTTTACAGTTTGGATATATTCCATTATTTTCTGGGATATGCTTTATTATTTTGTTTCAAAATGGATTCTAAATATCAGTAGATTTGGTCATGGATAATGATGAGCGGGAAGCTAGAATCCATGTAGTTGTCTCCACCTAGTGGTATTAAGGCTTTTTGTTGTATGATTTTAATAATATATAAAAAGAGTTGATATTGTCCTTTTATTTCTATTGTCCAAGATTAATTTAATGCATTCTAAGTTTATCCTATGTACAATGCTGATTACCTTATGTATAAGAAAGAAATTTATCGGGCAACGGGTTGATCTATATTTTATAAGTTATTTGGGATTTTGTTGGTTACACGAAATCTGGGTCCTTGAGAATTTGTCTTCAAAGCACTGATTTGGATGTTATTTTTTGTACATATATCTGCTATGTCTAATGAGAGTTATTGCTGTTTCTTTATCTTGTTTATAGTGTGGTTATTTTCTGCTACAACAAGCATTCAATATTTGTTTATTTCATTTTCTACACAGGCAATTCCTCCAGTTACCCGAATGGCACTTAGCCATAATACATGGATTACCGTTCTATGCAGAAAGTTGAGAGATTGGTGGCATTGGGTAAATATTATTTATGTTCTCCTTCAAGCTTATTAGGACATTGTTACTCATTAATAGATCCCTTTTATGGTCATGAATCATGATATCCATTGACCTAATTTGGAACTTCATTACAGGTTGCAGAAGGGGAGCTACCAATAGTTGCTTCACATGGGTGAGTAACCTTGAATCTTCATAAACTGAAACTTTTGGACTTCATGCATGTTTATGGGTTTATCTTGTTCATATGTTAGGGCTGAGATTGAAGCATATAATGCACTTGATCCTGGGGTTCGTGTAGTGATTTTGAAAGCCTTATGTGATATTCGGGTTGAGGTATTATCATTGCCAAATAATTTCTTACTTTGAATAATTTCTTGCTTTGAGCTATTATCATTGCCAAATAATTTATTACTTTGGATATGTTATTCATAAAATTTACTACTGTGATCATATTTATATGGCTTCTAAGTTATTTGATGGTAGTTATGTTTTTGTGTCATTGACTGAATTACAAACAAATGATTGGAATACTAAGGAAATGATGTATGTTTGGGTCCTTAAAAACAAAAATATCACAAAGAAGAGTCCCTGGACAAGGAAAGGAGTGAAAGCACAGAAGTGTTCTGAAATGATTAGATACTCTTTTAGTTCTGAAAACTTTTCCTTTTGCTTTCTCTTTGAAATTTCTTTCTACTTATCTTTTTTGTCTTTTTTTTTTTTTTTTTAATTTTATAATTCATACAATGAAAGAATTGGAAATGATTGTTTTGTTCTGCAGCAAGAAGATATTAGGAACTATATAGACAACTCAATGAAACATGGAGTTCAACTTTCAGCATTCCGTAAAGAGCGTGTTGGTGGTGATTCTTATGGGATCTCATATTGGTAAGAGAGTTGAGTACTTGTGGATCTGATACTAGTTGCTGAAGTTTCACAAAATCTTGTTATTGATATATGGAACTGTTACTTTTTTCTGAATGATGGTGCTGTGTTTTAAAATGAGTTCTGTTGACGTTTTAGTTGATGTGTAGGTATGAAGATGATCCAATAATTGGGCATCGATTGTACCGGGAGATCAGAAAAGTAAAAGTGAAGAAAGCAAAAGGAAAGAATGTACAGCTAATTCCTAATTCATGTTACGAGTGGGAAACAGTTGCTACTAATTTGGATGAATTTCAAGATGTTTCTGTAAGTTACTATAATGATTCTGTAACATTGTTCATGTTTAAATACATTTCCAGATGCTGAATGTTTCTTTTTCTTTTACCTGCTTCTATTGCTGTTAGTAGTCATAGTTGTTTAGTAGTATCAATTATTTTTGGGGGAATTGTTGGAATTAATTGAGAAGGAATTGAGGAGGTGGTGGTAGTAGTAGTCGTAGTAGTAGTAGTTGATTTGGGGAAAATGAAGGAAATGCAATTAATTGGATTATTGTAATAAGGAATTGAACACATTTGAGTGAGAGACAGGGGGGAGTGGTCTTTCATTTGATTGGTAAATTTGCTTTTAAACTTTTGATTTTCTCATCTAATTCAGCCGTTTAACATAAAAAAGGATGAAGTGATAGGATTTGCTCCCTTATCACAGTTCTCATTTATATATTTTTACTTGTCAAGAAAAAACCATGGTCATTAATTGAAAGAATCATATGTAACTGCTGATTCAATTCAAAAGAAGACACCAAATGCTTGATTACAAATTTTAACAGCAAAAAAAGACAAAAATCCTTGAGCTTATTTATGAGAGAGAGAGAGAGAGAGAGAGAGCTTAGAGGAAACTGCTGCAACTGGTTTGGAAATTTTTTGACCTTTCACTGGAGTTTCAACGAGAAGATTTGGTCATCAAAATCATTGAGAGATGAAGAGGAGAAAGAAGAAAAGTGGTCCTATCAGCGGAAGAACCCTGTTGGCTTGTATTCATCATTTTGGGTTCCTTTATAAAATGGGACTTTTTTTTTTGGTTGTGGTGGGGGGGGATGAGTTTAATAGGTTTGAATGTTTGAGAAGGGCCTTTTTTTTTTTTAAGGGGAAGGGGAATCAGTTTAAATATCATTTAGTAAATTGGGACAAAGCTTGTAACTGCATCAAAAGGAGGATTAGGAATTAGGAAGCTTGGTCTCTATAACAAAGACCTAGTGGGAAATGGTTGTGGAGGCTTCTTATAGGCCCAATAATTTTTAGAAGAAATTAGTAGCACAGATATATGGACTTGGATAGCTTTAGACCACCTTGTCATGACTTCTCTTCCCAGCATCTAGTGATTAGAACTTAACACCCTCCCTGGTGGTGCTAAGTCAGCCTAACCTATGCACACACACAACCTTATGAGGAGCTGAGAATAGGGGACACTCACAAGCTAGAGATGGAAAGTATTGAGAGAAATTCTCTGGATGACTTTTCTGTAGGATGCAATGGCAAAATGAGGCCTCTCCCATATATAGACTCTCTCCACCTTGCAACCAATGGTAGAGATAGACTCTAATCTATGGCTAAGAGCAAGCTCTAGAACATTCTTCACTAATGTCTACTCAACTAACTAGGATATTCTCAATGGAGCCTGGAATCTAGGAGGCACTAGATTCATCTAGAAAAACTAGAACTTCTAGAAAAGTCCCGACTCTTCACAGGTAACTAGAGAATTATGGAAGCTTCAAACCTGCAGCCCCTTCCACCTTTGCTTACTGCATGAATCAAAATTCGTGTTTGGGGGGCACTACATGGAGGGGTATTTTTCAAGCTTGGGATGTTTTCTTCATCCACAGTCTTAACTTTAGAGATACGTGTTGGATAAAATTTTGGCTTGTCTGTTGGTTTGGACACAGACTGCTTAGAGAGTTTTTCTTGGATCTTCCTTTAGTGATCTAATTCTCGAGACAGAAGCAGCTTATTAAAGGGGTCCTTTTAATCACGGGGAGGGCTTTATATGAAATCTCCAGGATTGGAGATTGGACTCCTCAACTTCCATCTATGTTCAGGGCCAATCCATCACTGGTCAAGGGGAGGATGGTTGGGTATTAACATCCATTTCAGGGAGGTACTTTTATTGCCTAGTCCTTCTATAAGGTATTTGGAGTTGGAACAGGGGTTAGTTTCCATGGAAGGCTATTTGGAATGTGAGAGTGCCAGCTAGAGTGGCTTTCTTCACATGGATGGTATCTCGTGTCTCCACTCTTACTGTTAACAATCTAAGATAGAGGAAACATATTATAGTCGATAGTGCCTCTTTTGCAAGGGAAGAGGAGAATCACCTTCAGTAACCTCTTTCTGTAACTGTTTGAGAGCTTACCAGATGTTGAATCTTATTATTGCTTTCTTTGGAGTTTTTTGGATAATGTTGGCCAAAAAGTTTCTGTAGGAGTTTCTAGATTGCTTGGGTAATGGGTTTTACCCAAGTATTTAATATCAGTAAGTAGAAGTCAAGATGTGGATTTTATTCTTCTTTTGGTTTGAGTGCGGTTTCCCACTATTTCTCCTATCATCCGTAAATCAGATGATAAGTTCCTTTTAGTACCCCTTACTCTGTTTTTTTATTCTGTGTGATTTTTCTTTTCACGTGTCCTTTTGTTTCTTCTTTAAATGGCACAAATGAACACAATGGCAGCCACATATTCAAGTACAAAGAGGGAAATGAAACTGTAAAAAGGGGGGGCTTCCAGTTATCTATTTAAGCAGTAGTAGTTTTTTGTCCAAGGGCCATTAAACTATGAAGTTTGGACTGAGACTTGATTGGCTATTAGACTGGTGCTTTTAATCTATTAATGAGCTAATTCTATATTTATGGGAGGTGAGCTGATTATATCCAGGCTTTTATCTGACTGACTAGAAAATCTATATAATCAAACTTTTCTGGAGGATTTGTGAGTGTCTGCTGTCTACTTTATAATTTTGACAAAGTTTGTTTGATATAACTTGATGTTATATACTGCTGCAAGTTTTCAATTTGATCAGTATCCTTTTATATTTTAGCGGTCCTCTTAAAGTTTTGGCATGGAAGTTCTTTGTATAACTAATCCTAGTTGTAATGATAATTTTTTTTTCTCTTAGGTTGTGTTTGGATTGAGGGATTTTAAATGATGTTATTTGAATTTGTAATTTGAAATGCTTGGGTCCAAATCTATTTTTTGGATCCAAATCTAGGTGGATTGAGACCCAAATTCTATTGCTTTCAACAAAAGCACAGCCAAACAATGCTTGAAATTTCAAATTCCAAATGACCAGTGATAGAGTCAAAAACCCTATCCAAACACATCTACTGATCTATGGTATTTAGCACTAATCTTAGATATATTTATTCCTCTTCAGCCCCTTATCCTAGTCAATTTAACTTAGCCATCTTCTGTTCACAGGAGAAGCTTTTCTCAAGCAAAAATAGAACGGAGGTTTCACTTGGGAAGAAGTTGAAGAATGACATGCTACCTGAGATTGAAAAGGTCCATAAGGTAGTCAAGTTTTCCTTTGGCTTTGATACTCAACTTATTTCACTTTTCTGATGTTTGTTGACTTAATCTCCACAAGAGATGTCCATCACTTTACCTAATATTTTGGTATTAAGCTTATGAGTTCTTTAACTACCATTTGCAGAGGAAAGAGAGGCTGCTGAAGAAACAGCATAGAGAAGCACTTCTTCTTGATAATATGATGAATGTGGATGGGCTTGCTCCAGGGCGCGCCCTTCGTGATAGAAAACCTGTCACCTATACATTTGGTAAGAGCATGAACTTGGGTCTGTTTATTTCCCTATAATTTGTGGTTGGTCTTTTGGTAAAACATGAAGCTGTCACCTATACAATATGTTTTCTGCAATTAGAAAATATATATTTAGAAATCAATATATACATATATATAGCTTAGAGAGAGTGGAGAGGAGAGAGAGAGAGCAGAGGACCTAGGGGTAAATAGTAATCAATCCTTTTTTTTTTTTAATGGCTTGGGTACTCTTATCTCCAAGGTTGTCAATGTAATTGACTCATTACTATTACCATATTCATTTTCTTTTGAAGTTTTACATGTTACCTTATTTCATTTTTTCTTCTTTTTGATGAAATGTCTCCTTACTGTTATGATGGATCATTTTACAGATGATTATGACCGATCAATAAATGAAGCTATCAAGATAACCAAGTAAGGATTTTGTCAGTGACAGTCCCATTTGATAGTTCACATAGGGCTACATGCCACGCCCATGTTTGGGAAGAATTTTCTTTTTCATCTATATGCTGCAGATGATTGACCTTACCTCTTTTTTATTTCATTCATTCTGAAACCAGGCGGAAACAGCCATCTCCAGAGCCTACTGTTAGAAGAGAGATGGCTACAAAAACTGATGCATCTGTAAATGGTAGTTGGAGTGGTCCTTCACAGATTCCTCCGCAAGCCTCTTTCGAGGCACCATCTCCAATGTCAGACTATGACGAAACCAATATGGACAATGAACCTGAACCATTAGACCGCAGGTAGTCTTAATTTCTTCCTACCCAAAACTCTTTTATTGGTGGCATAATTCGGCGATGCATTTACTGATATCCTTCTGATATTCCAGCAATCGGCGAAGACAAAGGCCACAGCGTTATTCGGCAAAAGATTTTGTTGAAGCAGTTTCAGACAATGAGGCTGACTTTGATAGTGATGATGATATAGTTGGAGAAGCTGTATATGACGAAGAATACTTGAGACAGCGGAAGCAGAAGAGGAAATCATCAAGCAGCTCCGAGGGAGATGAGGAGTATCACTGGGATGAAGAAAATGCTGAAGAGGAAGAAGAAGATGATGAAGACGATGATTCCTTAAGTATTAGTGAGGATACCGATGAGCCCAAAAAATTCAAAAAATTACCGGGCCGAACTAGAAGGGAATCTAAATTAAGGTCAGTTGATGAGCTCCAGTCGGGTCTGAGACGTAGTAAAAGGGCTACCAGAAACCATATCAATTACAGACAATATGAAATGTCAGAGTCCGAGACAGAGTTGGCCAAACCTGAGAAGTCGATTGCTTCTGACGAATGCACTGATAGCGATAATGCCGAGTTTTCAACAGGGAGTCAAGACTCAATGGACGAAGATGAAGAGGACGATAATAAGGAGAGAAAAGAAGTCCGTCAACATGTAGAAGAGCATCCTGAGATGGTAGAAGAAGAAGACCATAACCAGTCACCTGAGAAATCAAATGGCCCAGATCAAGATGAAGCCGGAGGTGCAAGAAAACGACGGTTTCTTGACCTAAATGAGCTTGCCCCAGGTTCTGGCTTTGAAGATGGTCCCAACACAACGTTGAAAGGCGATGATGCAGATGACTTGTAAGCCTGGAAGTTGCATTTTGCTAATGGGAAAAGCTGGTTGTATGATATATCAACTATATAGTTTTCCTAGGAGCCCTTGAAGTTATGGTTAGAGGGCTACTTCCATTAGGGTTCTTCTTCATGAGCTGGGGCCGTGATTCTGGGACCATTATGTAGATTGAGTAGTCAATTTTTTAGTTTGCCTATATTCGAAAGAACCTACGGCAAAATGAATGGGAAGAAAGGTATTCTGAGATCCCTAGTCTTCTGTTGTCTGGTCACTTGACAGTAAGCTCTTTGCCTTGTATGCTTTGCCAATGTCATGTCATGTTCTAGCCCCATTGTTTAATCTTCTAAGAAGCAACAATGGCTGCTGCTACTGGTAATCATGGTTGGTTTAGAATTTTGGATTCAAGGCAGTTTTGAATATGACTTCCAAATGTGACAAAAATGAAATTGATGGAGATCTTGTCAGACAAAGACAACTGGCAGAGACTCAACAAATTACTTGAACGAATTCTGTAGGTCCTCAAATATCCCAAATTTATCTAAAAATAAGGTGCTGTGACAGTAAAAAAAGAACCACTCCTAGTCGTCGAAATTAGGTTGATAAAGAGACTTATCTACATAGGTGTTAAAAACTTGCCAATAAACCCCCCCCCAAAAGGGGTTGTTCTAGTCACATGAAGCAGATACCGATTGCTTTGGGTTGATTTGGGTAAGTTTTAATTCGGGTGGCTTTGATTTTTAAACCCAAAATTTTGATTAATATAAGTACGGAAATCTTTAAATCCAAAATCCAACCAATATCATGCTAAACCCTAATCAAATTGAACCAGGCCAAGAGTTTGAAATAATCTTCTTGGACCAAGCAAGAAAGAAAAGGAAATAACCCTCTTGGGACCATCTTCTCTCCATCACACAATAAGTCATTTGCTGCAATTGTTTAGGTTAAAATATCACCCACTTCAGATCTAAGCTTTGATCAAGTAATTCATGCATTTTCAACCTGACTCAAAATGCACTTGGAGCCTACCTGCAGCCCATATGGATTAAAGTAAACTGATAGTTAAATGGAGGTGCCTCCCAGGCCTTGGTTTCATGCCTCCACACTGGCTAATCAAACCTCCAACTTCATCTTCGCCGGCTCCGGTTATCCACTCGCCGAGGACTCAACAAGGTTCGACTTGATTTTGTTTCAAATTTCTTCTCTCTCTCTCTCTCTCTCTCTCTCTCTCGGCTTTTGACATGATTTTCCATCAGTTCATCCATGGCGAGACCTCCCTGTTCAGACAAACTGAGCGTGAGAAGGGGCCGTTGGAATGAAGAAGACGATGCCAAGACACTTGCTCATGTGCCCAAAAATGGAGCTGGAAACCGGACTACTACTGTTGCCAAGAAAACAGGTTTTCTTTATTATCCGATCAGTTTGTTCGGTTCCTGAATCTCTGCTAAAATCCCATGGTGATCTGAGGCTATTTAATCATTTCCATCTCTTTCTTTGGACAACACTTGCGCCATGTGTGTGGTTTCTGCAGGGCTTGGGAGAATCCGGTGGAGTTCTAACTGTCTCAGACCCGAGGTTCGGCATGAGAGCTGCAGCTTCACACCTCGAGAAGAGGAGCTGATCATTAGGCTTCATGAAGTTATTGGCAGCAGGTTGATTTCAAACTCTGTCAAATGCTAATTCATCTTCCTTCAGAACTTTTGGTTCTAAGATTTTGTTTCTACTACAACTAGGGGTGTGCAAAATTTCAGTTTGACGGAAATAACCAAAATGAATCAATTGAAATAGTTGGCTTGGCTTTGGTTTGATTCAATTTTAATTTTTGAAAATTTCGGTTAATTTTGTTTGATTCGATTAGATTTTTGTGTTGAAAATAACTAATCAACCAAATATACAAAGCGACGTCGTTTCTATCCCAAGTGCGCACGCTAAAGAAGAAAGGAAGAACATAAGTCATAAGACCCTTGGCCTTAGACTTCCTCCTTCTAGCTTTGCCTTCAGCCTTCGACCGACAAACATTGTCCCTGTCCCTTGTCAGTTGTCGTCGTCTCCATTTTCCTCTTTGTTTCGACCGACAACTCACGAGTAGAATAGAGAATCGAGTCCCCTTTGCCTTCGACCTTCATTTTGCCGCCTTCCTTTCGCCTTCACTCATTGACGTTGTTGTCCCCGTCTTCCTCTTTGTTCCAATTGGCTACTGGCGAATCACGACTAAAACCGACTCACCCTTCCCTATCCTCTTTGCTATGACTAGCGACCGACAGAGGTGAGTTTTAGTTAAGATTTTTCGATTTTTTGGTAGTTTTTGGTTTTGTCAATTTTTTGATCTTTCAATTTATTCATTTTTTTTCAATTTTTTTTTTGTATTTGCTCGATTTATTTGGTTGGTTCAATTTTTTCAAATTTTTTGGTTTGTTTAATTGGTTCAATTTAATTTTTTAAAATAATTCAATTTTTTCAATTATTGAATTACTGAAATGACCGTTTGGACACCTCAACTACAACTATATCGAAATTGGACTTTGCCCTGAAATGACCGTTTGGACACCTCAACTACAACTATATCGAAATTGGACTTTGCCCTGATGTCTTATGGCTCAGGTGGTCTATAATAGCCCAGCAGCTTCCGGGGAGAACAGACAATGATGTGAAGAACCATTGGAACACCAAATTAAAGAAGAAGCTCTTTTCAATGGGGATTGATCCCATTACTCACAAGCCGTTCTCCAAGCTCCTTGCTGATTATAGAACCATCAATGGCGGCCTCCCAAGAGATGGGGCTCGAATTGGGTCCCTGAAGAATGCATTAGCCCCCAAATCAGAGCAGCCTCTGATCCCACAAGAAGCATTTCCAGACTTCAACCCCAATCTTCCACCAAGCCCCCACGCAGACTCCATTGAAGACAGTTTCTTGAACAACAATGCGAATGGTTCGCTCGATCTCCTGGCTCAGCTCCAAGCCATCTCTCTAGTTGCAGCAGCCTCCCACGGCACCAGCCACAGCAGGGAGGCGCCATTAAACCCCTCGCCGAGCTTCTGCTGGAGCGATTTTCTTCTCGAGGATCCATTTCCACAGCCTGATGATCAGCAGAATGAGATGCTGCTGCTGCTGCAAAGTGATGTGAAAGAAGAGGAGAAACAAAGCTCTGGTGCAGCTGAAGAAATGGGAGATGACTGCTATGGCACCACAAGCTGCAGCAGCTTTGAAGCTTCATCATCATCTTATGATAGATCCTTTGTTGAAGCCATGCTTGATGGACAAAATGACATGCTCTTGGATTTCCCAGAAGAACCATTCTTCCACTCAATTACCAACAATTAATCAACTTCATAGGATATGTAAGTGAAAGAGCCCAGAAGAAGTAGAGATTGATATCATATATACAATTATCACTTTGGTTGCTCCAAATGATAGTGCTTTGGCAAAGTTGAGTTGTTAGCTAAAAGCCCTTTGCTTTGATTTTGTTATTGTTTCTAAATGATCAAATCAATTAGTTTAATTGGGTTATTTGATTTTCACCATCCCCACAACCTCAATTGCACGAAACCAAAAACGAGAAACGGATATGATATGATATGAAATAGAAATAAGAAAATGACATTTTTTTTAAAAAGTAAGAAATGAAATTGCGAGAAAATGTGTAAATAAAAATAGTTATTTAATCTAAAAATAAATATAAATTTCATAACGCATTCAAACAAATTTTAAAAAAAAGAAATTAAAAATTTTGAGTTAGACAAGGAATATAGATTTTTTTCCATCTTTTATCTCTTTGTTGACAAAATCACGTTTTTGATATGTTTTTAATATTACAAAATAGTTTCAAAACATTTTTTAAATTGCATAAATGGGTCTGAAATGTTTTTTTGATATTTTTTGACGTTTTGAAAATGAAAATGTTTAAAAAATGTCAAAACAATGCCTCCGAGATGCTCTCGTGCATCATACCTCACAACCCAAAACTAAACTTACAAAAAAAAAATAAGGGAGACATTATTTCTAATTCAATATGAAAAGATATATATATATATATAGATACATATTTAAATACAGTTGATTATAAGAACGAAATGTGTGTATTAAAAAGAAGACTACTCATAATATGGTTGACGTGATGCATATATACATAAAATAGTTAAGATTCGTAATTTGGACAAGTGCAAAAATATGAAATGAACCATTGCCAAGTAAGTTAGAAATGAATAAAATTTGCAGTAGAAGAGTAAGAAAAACTTGATATTAGATATAAAATATAACTATGAATACAAATGATTATAGATTTAGAATTATAAAATCTTATTAAATGCATGCGCACGCACGAGGGGAGGGGAAGGAACACTCTTAGGAATTATATATTAGAGTGTGTGTGAGTTAGAGGCACGTTAATTTAGGATTTATATAAAACTTTATTCATGTGAGCCAAGCTTTAGGGTTGAATTGAGCTCAAGTTTGGAAATTGGTTCGTTGAATCGAGCTTGTGGGGAGAGAATGTGGGGGGGGGGGGGGAGGAGGAAAACTCTTAGTCATTATATATAAGAGTGTTCATAAGTTAGAGATAATTTAGAATTTATATAAAACCTGATTCATGTGAGTGAAGCTTTAAGGCTAAATTGAGCTTGAGCTTGGGGAAAGGGGGAGGGGAAAAGTCTTAGTCATTACACATAAAAGAGCGTTTGTAAGTTAGAGGTAAGTTAATTTAGGATTTATATAAAACTCAATTCAAGTGAGCCAAGTTTAAGGTTGAATTGAGCTCGAGATTGGAAATTGGTTCGTTGAGTCGAGTTTGAGTTCAATAATTCTCAGTTTGACTCGATTCAATTGCAATCTTATAGATCGATATATTTTTTTCAACGTTGCACTCGGATAGGGTCAATTAACCATATCATTTGTCTTTTTTGGAATTCAAAATTTAATGTTTTGTTATATAATTGTTAGAAACATTCTAATGTGAATTCTAATTTACCTTAGATTTATATTCAAAATTTGATGGATTTGAAATGACACCAATATAGAAATCATTTCAAATAATAAAATTTAAAATGACATCATTTAAAATATCTTTTTCCAAATATAATCTAATAAAAGTGTCTATCTCAAACATAAAATAAAGGCTTAATATATATAGTGGCCCTCAACAATTAAACATTATGACGTTTGGCCCCTGGTGTGCAAAACATTAATATTCAATATCCCAACTATTAAAAATTATTATTTTGATTTCTTACTGTGACCGAGAGTAAATGAACCCATTATTTATGCTATGTAGGATGCTACGTTAACAAGACACATCAGGTTAGACTTAATATATAAATATGATATTTGGACTCTCAACAATTAAAAAATTTGATATTTAGTCCTTTATATGAAAAAAAAAAATGTCAGATTAGATGTTAAAAAAATGACCTAAATTTTGGAAAAAGGCTTAAAAATTTTATAAAAATGATCTAAAAATATTTTAATAAAGACAAAAATATTTTAATAAAGACCTAAATTTCATGAAAAGTCCTAAAAATTTAATAAAAAAAGACAAAAATATTAAAAAAAAGAGACTGATTTCATAAAAAGATCTAAAAATTTCATAAAAAAGACATAAAAATATTCAAAAAAGACCTAATTGAAATTGTGATAACAGGAATTCAAATGAAAAACAAAAAAACTTCATTAAATCCATAAATCTTGTTCACAAACTATCAAATGAGATCTTAAATAATAAGTGACAAAATAAACCCTATCAATTTATTTTTGAATATTTTTAGTTTTTTTTTCATGAAATGAAATTTTTAGGTTTTTTTTAATAATATTTTTAGTTTTTTTAATAAAATTTGTAGATCTTTTTATGAAATTTAGGTATCTTTTTAAATCAAATTTGATCTTTTTTCATATCACAGACCAAATATCAAATTTTTTAATTGTTGAGAGAGTAAATGTCATTTTTTTTAATTATTAAGAGATCAAATGTCATATTTATATAATAAATCTAATCTGATGTGTTTGCTGACGTGGTGTTCACCTCGTGAAAATAGACGCATTCATGAACATGCTAATGTTCCATCATAATAAAGACTTAAAATAATAATTTTTAATAGTTAAAATATCGAATCTTGATGTATTATATATTAAGGACTAAACAATAAATTTTTTAATTATTAAGGGATCACCTTATGTATTAAGCCTAAAATAAAAGACCATGATGATTAATGTTATCAAAGAGTTTTATGTAAAATATATGTAATGCAACAATGGAGTGTAAGAGATACTTGACGATAATAATATGTGATAAGTATTTTGAATTGAGTTGTCCTATGACCATATTATACATCACTCAAATTAAAAGAAAACTACATTCATATAACAAGTATTTTGAGTTTCCAAAACTGATTTGTTGCTCGCGTGACACTGACGAGACAAATCATTAGGGGTGGGACCCAATTGTTGGACCCTACCAAGAACTTTCAGAACTAAGCACTTACCACCGTACCAAAAGCTATACCCGTTACCAGAGACGCAACTCTTTATCCCTATCTACATTATGGGTTTGCAACCCTTTCCTCAGGTCTCAACAGGCAGTCTCACGGAGCCGTTGAGGCTATGGCTATAGACCAACAGTCCCCCCCAGTGCACCAGATGAGACTTGAACCTGCAACTTGTTCTGAATCTAGTTGGACCACACTAGGAACCTTTAAGACTTAGTGCTTACCATTGTGTCAAAAAGGTATAACTGTTAGCAAATACGCAACTCTTTATCTTTATCTATACTGTGAGTTTGTAACCCTATCTTTAGGTCTCAACATGCAATCTCACGAAGCCGCTGAGGCTATGGCTATGGACCAATAGTCCCCCTCAGTGTACTAGAGGAGACTCGAATCTGCAACCTACTCTGATACCAATTGGACAACTTTCAAAACTAAGCGCTTACCATCGTGCCAAAAGTTATAACTATTAGCAAACGCACAACTTTTTATCCATATCTACACTGTGAATTTGCAACCCCATCTCCAGGTCTCAATAAACAATCTCACGAAGCTACTGGTGTGATACCCCATGTTTTCATGAGGTTAACACGTAATTTAAATGAGTTTGAAATGTAAAAAAATTGGCTTAATAGTAAAATAAGTCACCGAATCAATGACAGGGAATACCCTAGAGCGTAAATATCTAAGGGAAAAGCTATGACATTCACAAGTATCTCAAGCCGAGATTTATGATACAAAAAAAAAAAATCAAATCAGATACGATTTTTGGTACAACTAAGAGTCGGCCTAAAAAATCGAATGATGGTAAGAGACTTTCGGAAAGTCAACAAAACCCTAAGAAGATTCATATTTTGCATGAGAAACAACCTTTAAATAGTTTCAAGATGAAACAAAAGGGTTTGCGATCAAAACATGTATTCGGGTCTAAGTATAATTTTTAAATCTAGTTAAAAAAGGATCGAAAATGATATTTTTCCAAATTTGTTCGGCCAATTGAGAAGCATGGGACTAAGGGGTTCAAGTGGTAAAATATCAAAGTTTGAGGACTTGAAATAAGGACCAAAATACAAAAAAGAAATAAGTTAAGGGCCAAAGTGTAATTTTTGAAACTTGATGCCAACAGCATGGCTGACCTGCCGCCTCACATGGAGCCAAAATCCGGTGATGGGACAGCTAGACCTTGCCAGGGTATGACCTCCATTGTCCTAGGAAGCGTGTGGGTGAAGCTATGGTCGGTGATTGGCCAAGGGATGGCCAGATTTCGTCTATAAATAGGCGAGTGTTTCGGCAAAAAATAGAGTATCAAATCTCTAGAGTTTGAGAGTTTTTTTGAGAGATTGGTTAGAGGTTTTTTGTTCCTCGTGTCTTGGAGAGCATTTCTGGAGAATTTAGTGAGATTTCGTGTGGTTTCGAAGCTTGGCCGAAAATTGCAATGGTCGCCGGAGTCGAGACTTTGGTTGTTTGATTGGGGTCTTCTAGTAGTTGTTTTGGATATCCAAGGATGCTAATAGGATCAACTTGAGGAAGGTTTCAAGGTGGTGCAAAAGTTCGGTGATCGGAGTAGTCGCTAGCGACTAAAAAAAGCTTGAAAACGACTGGTGCGTGTAGTACTCACGCGAGTCTTCAGGGACAAGGTGCATGGCTAGCGCGTGGGGATGAGGTATTTTCTATAATTTTTTTTAATATTTTTAGAAAAATATTTTATGATTTATGGTGGTGGAAAATTTGATAAAAATACTTGATAAGATATTTATTTTGAAATTTTTGAAGAGAAAATAAAAAGAAAATAAGGAGAAATTAGGAAAAATAGATATTGATATTCCTTTGAATAAATATGATGGCTAGGGATAATTGAGACTCAAGGTTAAGCAATAGTATGCCTAGCACGAGAATCGAGGTCGAGCATGAATTTCGAGGAATCCTGAATTAAGTTCAAGGTAAGATTTCGGTACTTATACTCCTATTTTGTGTAAAGCTCTTGTATGCAAACTCATATTGTTTTCTTACGTGAAATCACGTGGCATATTTGAAATGTGTTTTCTTGAAAAATATATGTCGTTGGTTTTCAAAATTTTGCATTCATAAAATTCGTGTGGCCATACTGTTGTACATATTTGTTGTTGCCTGAAGGCAAAAGTCTGGATATTGTTGGTCCCCTTGACACAATATAATGGCCATTCAAGATAGGGGTGAATTGAGTGATTAAAAACTTATTTAAATTGAATTCTTTCCTTTTAAAAACTCTTGAGTTTTTCTTATATAAAAAAAATACTTATTATAAATATATATGTTATCTAGTGTGATAGCAATATAAATATACAAACAATAATAACAACACAAGAATATATTTTTGTTCGGTGTCTCCAACACCTGTTCCACTATCTCAAGGTCAACCCAACACTTGAGGTTCCATTAAAATCACATCTAGGTTTTCCAACAAACTCGCCTAGGGAACTTTTACACAACACCAAAGTTTTCTCCTTAGCTCACCCCAAAAACTATTACAATATAATAATACACCTAGATTACTTGGGCTCTAGGATGCCACTCACAATCCACAAATTAAAGTAGTTACAATGTAATCCTAAGTCCAACAATCTTGGACAAATATGGATATGAATACAAAAATAATTATACAAGACAAATATAAATACAAATACAATTTACCACAAATGGATAGAATATCTTCTTCTCATTTATCTTGGGCTCCAAAGGAATATCTTTGAGCTTGAGCCTTGGATTGATTTTCTTGAGTGCTTGGGTGTGCTTTAGAAAGATAGGAAATGATAGAGCATTAGCCTTCTCCAGATTTCTCCTCTTGATATTTATAATGAAGCTTTCCAAACGACTTGTAATGACTAGAAAAATCCGATTGTTGGAGTTTGGCAGTCAACTGTTCTAATCAACAGTTGACTTCGTGACACCCATAGTCGATTCTCGAAACCGACAGTCGATTAGCTAAAACTCGCTCTTGGCTACCTCGACTCTGCATAACACATAATCGACTGTCCCTTGCTGAAAGTCGACTTTCAGTCCAGATTATGAGGAAAATAAGATTTTGCTTTGATGATACAATCTATAACATATATACATTATAGTATATTTACATTTCTTTAATTTAAGTAAATGTCATTTACTTTAATACATAAATGTAAATAAGAAAATACCCCCCATTTGGATTCAATAAAAATATCTAAAAAATCAAAACCCAAATCAATAAAAAAATAGAATTTTTGTTTTAGAACAAATTCGGGTTTTGGTGATTTTACCACATTCAAAATATATAATTTCCATTTTTTGAAAAAATCATTAAAAATTATTTTAACAATAATGAATATTAGCAATTAAAATACCGAAAGATAGTTTTCCAAAAAGAAAACATTTTCTTATATGTCCCCTTATAATGTGTCAATATTTCACTTAGAACAAATAATATTTCTTGGTTCATTTTGATACATAAAATATTAAAATACTTAAAATAAGTTTTTCACCATAAAACATATCAAAATTCTATTAAGGGATTTAAATATACCAAAAATAGTTTTACTAAAATTATGTTTTGTTAAATATCAAAATACACAATAGGTTAATTGGAGTAATTTGGCTCAATAGATGTCCCCTGAGAAATGTTATGCATGCGCCGTGAAAAAGCTCTCATGAGGAAGACCATAAGCCTAAGGGACAATGGATGTGGTGTTTTGTATGACTTTTATGAGATTGAGCTAAAGTAACATGGTTAGGGACCGCCCGAGAGGTGCTAGAATGTGCCATTGAGAAAGCTCTTGTTAGAGGAGGCTGACATGTTAACAAGGCACTTTGGAATAATTCTTGTTGTTTCCTTATACATTTTGTACCTGTTCATGCATATATATAAATTGTTTGTAGTTCTCACTAGAATGTTCATCTTTTAATTGGACTGTGTCCTTGGAATATTCAAACATTCCAAGTTTGACAAATAGCTCTAAGGGAAATGAGATAGTTGAAAAATAAGCTTATTTTACTTAATGTAATATGTTTTTGCATGTCTTTAATTATGTGCGAGTAATTCAGTTAATGATTAAAACTCATGCGAACCTTAGTATGTTTTCAATCATGTTTGAGACGTTTAGCTAATGCTTACAAGAGATAATATCCATGCAATATGTTTTGTAGACATATTGAATAATTTCTTATATGATAAATAAAGTGTTATGCTTATATACCATATCAGGTTCGATCTAGTTTTCGCATTTGTAATAATATCACATGTCTAGTTATTTGATTATTGGGTTTGATAGGTTGAGAAGGTGAAATTTGAATTTTTGAGAATTGTTTGTATATTAGCGGTTGTGGTGTGAGAAAAAAAGTTTTTAAAATCTTAAATTATAACACATAGGAAGAATTTGGGATGTTACAGTTAGGGCTATGGCTATGGACCAACACTACTTCCATAATTGAGGCCCACACCCTCAATCATTTGTTGCCACGTTAACGTCAAACAACGTTACGCAGGCAACTGATCAAGACTTTTAAGTTTCATGTAAACTCAAATGCAAATCAATCGAGATTGAATTAAATTTTTGAATTAAAAATCAACACAATTATAAGTAAAATCATTAGCCTAATCCAATTAAATTTGAGTTGGATCAAATTAGTTCTAGGCTCCAAAGTTTAAAAATCATATCAAGATTTTATAATATAAAATATATATTACACTCAAAAATATTAAGACGTATAAAACTTAATTTAACATAAATTTCTTAATAATGTAGATTTCATATCGAGTTTTATAACAATATTTGAAATATTATACAAATTTTATAACGTTATATAAGATTATTCAATTTTTTTAATATTATATGATATTACATAAATTAGATAATATTATACAAATTTCATAATAGTGTATGAAATATTATACAAATTTTATAATATTAAATAAAATTACATAGTTTTCATAATAATATATAATACTATATAGATTAACTAATATTACACATATTTCATAATAATGTTAGAAAATTGTATATATTTTGGAATATTTCATAATATTAAATGAATTTTATAATAATATTACAAATATTTCCAAACATTATTAGATTTCATAATACGAAGTAATATTACACATAACATAATATACGTTGATATAAATTCTAATATTACAATATTGTGGGATTTTATTAATTTTAACATTAAATGATATTTTAATTTATATTACATCAATTTTAATTTATAGAATGTGTTAAAAAATGAAAAATATATTAAATTGTAATAAAAATTAAAGTTCAAATATTATTGTAAAAAAATAAAATATAATAACTAAATTTATTAATAAATTCAAAGTTTGAAAGTTTAGTGTAATTTTTTTATTTGTATTAATAAAACATTTAATTTATGCACCAGTATAGACAACCTTAGTATTATCTCTCCATTTTAGAACCTACACTAGAGATTGAACTCGACTACCATTAATGGCAAACTAATCCAACCACTGCATCTCCGTTTCCACTATGTTCTCCGACCATCGCCTTCATTGTAATCCACCAACCACCATCTCCTTATCTTTTTCATTCTTTGATGATCAACTATTATCACGACCATCACACAACCACCATTAAACACGAAATCCATCAAAAACCACCAACCACCTCAACCATCACCAGTTTGTTGTTTTGTGATGCCTTATAGTCGTTGGTCCACCAATAAGTTTTCAGGGACTCTTCAATTTTATGATCTACACACACATAGTGGAAGTGTCGGGATTTCGAGTTAAATGGACATAAATCTTAAGTTTGTATACTAATTTTTTTTTATATTACTTAATTGCCTATATTTTTTTATTTTTTTTTCAAGAAGAGCAATTATTAAAGGGCATAATAATTTGAGGGGAATTAAGATCTTGAGTCAAAAGACCAAGTGCAATTTTAGAAATTGAGGAGAGGCAATTGATCATGGAGACAGACTCAAGGCTTGCCCTTTCGAATAGGCACAAATTATTAACACTTGCATGGAGGTAGACTCGAACCCACAACTTTGCGATAATTTAAGCTCCCAAATATGTGCTATGAACCGCATATGTTATCTCGGGAGATTAGAGTTTAGGGTAATATGTAATAAATATAATTTTTTTTAAGTAAGATGTAATTATTGCACATTATTTCTACTAAATATATTAGTTGATAATAAATATATCGTATTTTATAATATTTCATCAATCAATAAAATTATTATAAGACAAAAAAATAAAGTATAATAAATGTAATTTACCTAAAATAAAGTTACATTTACTGTAATTTAATAGTAATGGTGGGCGTGACTTTTGGAAATACAAAAAGTGTCTTCTGTAATTTAATAGAATTTTAGGGGGACTAAATATAATTTTCTCAAAATTTCAAAAGTTTCATATCTCAGTTCCTTCTTCCAATAGCTAGGAACCGAGAGAGAGCTTATAGAGTAGAAATGGTGTCGCCGATATATTTGTACCGAGGGAACCTCCACCAGGTTCCCGACCAGCCTCGGGAATGGCCGATGCCACCTCGCACGGTCTCCCTCAGAGACTTTCGTATCCTCACTCGCCGCCGCGACGCTGCCCTTGCTCGCCTTCGTTCCGACTCCTCAGACCTTGACCCAAACCCTAACACCAACCATGCTGCGAATCAAGAAGAAGAAGTAGATGCGAAAGAGAATAAACCAACGGAGGAAGAGACTCATGGAGGAGACGCCTGCAATCGGAAGACTCTGGATGGCGGTGATTTGTCGCCGAAATCTGTTGATGGCTCTGATGCATTTCAGGATGTGAAACCTGAAGGGGCGTCTAAAAGCGCCGTCAATCCAACGGATGCGACTGGAAAATCACAGGACGAAATGCTAGTGGAGACAGAGGTACTCATTACTTTTGTGGTTATCTTTTAGAAACTTCATTGTTTGGCTGCTCTGGCTGCTTCTTAGTTCAAATTGATATGAACATATACAACTGGAACTGGTTGTTCACGATTACAACAAAAAAAAAAAAAAAAGAAAGAAAAGAACTGAAGAAGTGTTGTAGTGTATATGCAAGTTTGAAAGCATCGAGGAAATTGATAGGACGAGTTGCGGAAAATAACTCGCTCTTGTTTAGCAGGGTATGTGTATTCACAAGTTTTTCTGGAGGATTTTTACATCCATTACATGAATATAATCAGAATATGCACATTCTTGAAGAATAAACAGGGTTCTAAGGCATTTTTTGAGTTATACATATATAGAGTTATTTGTGAAGAAAGAAAACAGAAAAACCCAAGAATAGAAGGGAAAGCAGAAATAAAAAGAACAATGACTATATCACCAAATGGCTTTTTCATGGGTTCACTTGAAGTTCTCATTGTTAAACCATTTTGTGCTATTTGTAATACTGTTTGGAAACAATGATTCTGTTGAAGCTTTGTAAAACAATTGCTTAAAATATGGGTAAGCAAAATGAATTGATGGCTCTGATGCATTACAGGATGCAAAACCTGAAGGGCTGCCTCAAAGCGCCACTGATCCAGCTGATGCAAGCGGAAAATCACATGTCAAAATGCCAGTGGAGGCAGAGGTAACTCGTGACTAAGAAAGACAATAATGAGAAATAAATGAGCTTATTCATGGAGATAAAAAAAATAAAAATAAATATAAATAACAGATTTAACAAATGAGCCAATGACGAAGTCTAAATAAGTTAAAGATTTGTAATTGTTTTAACATACTTAGACATCTTCCACTACACATTTAAATAAATAGTTAATGATAAATTTGACATAAAAGCATAGTTAACACTTCTCTAATTCAACTATACTCGGATCCTCTTTAATGAACTAAGCACTATATCACCAACTAAAAAACTTGTGAAGTGTCAAATCAAGAGCCTCCTTCTAGAATTCCAAGTAAATATGAAAATGTACTAATTAATAAATAGTTTGAATTTAATGAATTATGTAATAAGAGTTGTTACCTGTTTATGTTGGCAAAGTAACAACAATTATTTTAACAAAAACTTGAGGTTATGTTAGTAATAGCCTAATAGGAATTGACAAGATAAACAAGTAAACGATGGAACAGAAAGATGTGGAGGACATATCAAGGTTTTCCTATTACAATGGAATCCCTCCAAGGATACCTATTAAGTCCTTGCTTATATGCCTTAGTAATGGATGAACTCAGTAAACATGCCCAGGCAGAGGTGTCATGGTGTAAACTATTTGCAAATAATATTGTGTTGGTGGATGAGACAAGAGAAAATGTGAATAGTAAAGGTTTTAGATTAAGTAAAGTGAAAATATGAGAATCACCATAGAATAATTCTCGTATTTATTTCTAAGTGTTGATATTGTTCAAACTTTATAACAACAGACCAAGTGTTCATTCCACTATGTGGGATCAAGTACATGAATTCTAGCTTTCCATTTATTTCTATCCATGCTCATATCTTTTTCTAAGGCCCTTAATTAATATTAAACTTAAGTGTTCCCAACTAAGTTTTCTTAGTCTTCCTCAACTTCTTTAGCTAATTGCTTGTTCCATTCCATCCACTCTTTTGACAAGAACCTATATTGGTTTTCTTTTCTGCCCAAACTATCTTATTTGTGTTTCACACATCTTATCATCAATAGGAGTCACTCTGATTTTGTTACGAATAACCTTATTTCTAATTTTATCTTTTCTTATACGGCCATGGATATATATTTACATCTTCATCTATGTTACATTCACTTATCTTGTAAATATTGGTGCTTTCTTGCCTAACATTTTGTGTCATACAACAAAGCTGGTCTTGTAATTGTCTTATAAAATTTTCCTTTTAGTTTTAATGAAATTTTACTATCACATAAAATGTCACATGCACTTTTCCATCTTAACCATATTGCCTTAATGCTATGTGTGATATCCTCGTTAATCTCCCCATCGTTTTGGATGATTATTCCAATATATCTAAAGTGATATTTTCTCAGTAGGACTAGATTTTCCAATTTTACCATAACACCATGTACACTCTTATTTTCAGTAAAACTTGCATTCCATTTGTTAAGGTTTCACTATACTTAATCTAGAACCTTTGGCTTCTAGAGTGTTCCTCCATAACTTGAGCTCGGTATGCACACCTTCTTTTGTTTCATCCACCAATACAATGTCATCTACAAATAGCATGCACCATGGCAATATTATAAGCATTAATACTGGATTTTGATTCATGGTTATAAAACCCAAAAGAAACAATATTTGACAGCATATCCATGGGATATTATTTAGTTGATTTGAGAATCATCAATGTGAATAGATATCTGAACATACTTATCTACAAAGCTTTGGTCTGAATCAAGATGAAATAGAGGAGAAAATAGGTGAGAGAAGGATGTAAATTCATGTAAGTCATCACTTCTACAGTATTTGTATCCATCTGAATCATGATAAATAAATAACTAGGTTGCACTGCACATAAAATTATGAGTGGAGCTTCAAGATGCAAAGGTTTTCCTTTTACTTTTTTTTGTTTATTTTTGTATACGTATTGTTTTCCTTTGTTTGGTTCTCTTGTGGTTTATAATAGAACAAATCGTTAATATACCATGCTTTGGGCTTTGGGTCTCAATGATTGGAATCTTTCACGCTGAATTTTGGGATCTTTAGCCATGTCTTGCACATACCCCATGAACACCATAAGCTCATTATCTGACTGGAAAGAACTTCTCCTTCTGAATTATAAAACTTCTTTACCTTCTTCTCTTATTGGTTCTTAAGATTTTTACTTGGATGTACCAGGCAAGCATCAAAGTGGATGTCTTAATTGATAAAGAGAAAAGGAAAAAGGAAATTCAGGACAGATTGCAAACTCTGAATGGAAAGAAACATAATTTAGTACAACTGCTGAAACAGGTAGTATTATGTTTCACCATTATTTTGTACCTCTTCACACTTCGTGTATATAGGACCTTTTGCTCCAACATTCTTCCTCTACAATAATCAGTAACTTGGCTGTTTGATGGTGTTCTCACCAGATCTTGAATGTAGAAGAAGAATTGAAGAGGCGAAGTAGCCCACAAGGAGTAGGAAATCGTCCATCCGTTCCACTTCAAGTGGATGCTATGAATGATTCTGGGTCAATGACTAGGCTTGCCACTCCTAGGTTGGGGTCAGATGGAAATCTTGGCCATGTTGAACCTGGAGAAGCTGATGATCTTTCAAACCAGAATGTGCATTCTCGCCATTTGCTTCGCACAAGTAGCACATCACCATCTTCTGATTCTCCTCATAGAAGACCAGCCTTAACTGTGGTAATATATACTGATTTTTTCTTGCCAATAAATCTGATTGTGGAGTGAGATTTTGGTTTATTTTCTATTACTAGCATATATTATGTGGTAGTTAGCCAAATAGAAAAATAAATTAGTGTAGAATTATATGGAAGATATAATTAGTAACGCTTGTTGAACCCTTTGCTTTCCTCATGAATCTGTCATTATAAATTTCATGAGCTTAATTTCTTGTATTTGCTTTGTGTTCTGTTTACAATGACTGGTATCTTAAAGAGCCATTTAATTGGTTGAATGATTTGTTCTGTTGCCGAGGACATGTTGAAGCTATTGGGTCATTGCTACTTTGTGGTTACTGAACATATGAATTCTGATAGGGCCTTTGTTTTCCATGTACTTTCTTTGCATGACATAGCACACTGTTGTATTTTTAACTGAACAGCATCTTCCTAATGTCTGTGGTAAAAGAGATTGAAATAAAAATAATTTTTACTTATGCACTCTACAATACTAAGCGTCAATGTCAGTTTGTCACCTCAGAATTTGCACCTACATGGAGCATCCGGTCATTAAGAAACTAATTTATGAAGTCATCTCAAGAGATAACAAGTTTGATGAAACCTTGGAAGACTGAAAAAAAAAATTAACCTCTCAGAACTTTTTTGAGGTTATTAGGAACTTTTTCAGAATCTTTTTCTCTTTCCAGAAACATTATGGAATTTCTTCATATCTGATACCTAACTGATCGCAAGTTTAAAATCTGTTCTGCTCTTGGGATTTTACCGTTCCTAGTTTGGTGACGACTGCGAACCCATTGTTGGAGATATAAATTCCAGCTACATGATTTTTATATTGAATTGCGAATGGAATAACTAGTTGACTTTAAAAACTCAACTAGTCAAGTACACCCCATCTTTTAGCAAGCAAGGAACTTCCCAACCTGAAACTTTTTAAGTAATCAGCTCACCTTCTTATTCATGTTAGCTCTTAAACTATTGATAGACAAGACTCGTGGGATGAATTCAGAGAATTGGCTCACAATGCTCTTCCCCTCAAAAGCCAACCCCACTTAATTGGATTATGGCTGTGGTTTATGATTTTTTCTTTTTTGTTTTCATTCAAGAAAAGGTTGCATAAGATATTAAACATTAATCATAGAATTTGTGCTAGTGTCAACAATTTGGCTGTGGAAGTCTCTTTGATAATACTGAACAGTCTGTTGGTGTAGGCTGACTTTTGAACGTATATATGCCTATTTGTTGCTGATTTATTCAGCTGTCTACGATCTATAAATACTACAAGAGAGAGAAAACTAAGATTATCTTTTGATACCTGATGTGGAACTCAAGTTTAGTCAAACTCATGGGTAATTGACTGCATGTGTCATGACCCAACCTACAGGGTTGTGAATGGCTCCTAGGGTCCTAGAACCGCCATCCAATTTCAATCAACTATGAATAGGATGAACCTTGAATACACACACATTCATATAAACAATGATTCAGAATCCATATTGAATAATACAACCCATAATCAAGGGTATTCTACATATGTAGTCTCATCTCAACATTCGAGGTACATAACAATATGGAGGTTACATAACAAGTGGTGGACCAATCCTAACTGTGCATCCTGAACAGGATGTCTAAATAAAAAATAGGGGGAACAGGGCCAACTGAACCTCCCTCATACCAAAATGAACTCTAAATATGATTTCTTGCCTCAAAGTCAGTCAAGAAATAAAATCTGAGAAGAGAATCACTAGGTAAGAGTCACATGACAGTGAATAGATAGGCAATGTTATATGACAGATTGGGAAAAAAATCGATGCAGAGCAGGGAATCCATACGTGAGAGTTAGGGAATATAGTATAAATGAAAGTAAATTTTTATCACTCGAGTACACAAATACATAGTGTAAGAAAATGAGCCTGGGGGAGTTGAAGAACAATGACCCATCATTGGCCAACATTCAGGGTTGGCATCTCGTCTGCTAAGGTGGATGAGGTGCACCTATGACTGACATCACCCACAGTTAGCCTAAAATATCCTAACTAGACTACACCTAATGCAGTAGAAGTCATGTAAAAAGGGTGGGCTATATGTGGTAGAATTCATGTATATGTCAAACTGTCATATCAATAGTCACATCAAACCTACCCAACAATATAAGAACCCTTGCCCCCCAAGTAGTAGTACATCTGTTTGACAAATATTTCATGTTTATTGATGCTGCAAACAGTATATACATATATATGTACACACACACAATAACATTTAGAGAGGAAATGCATGCAATAAATATCATGTCAAGAAAATGCTATCATAACATACACCTAGTACTCACAGTTTACTGGCAAAGCAGCAGTTAGGTGTGCCTCCCCAGGAGTGTATTAGGTGTGCCTATCATCAAAATGAAAATGTCAGTATAAAACCAAATATATTACTTGTAACCTATCCCTGATCCTTATCAACCCTAACCCAACCTAAACTTGCTTCATTGAATTGGACCATTTCAATGCTTCCAACCTCTAGACAAATGTTGAAAAAGGATAGAATGGACCCAATCATATGGACCAGGTTGGACATGGAAGCAGGTCAGGACACAACCAGCAGTCACCAAACCAGGCCATCACTGAGGCAGCCTAAGTTTGTGTTTCACAAAAGCCTGTTGGCCCCACAGTAGTTGTTGGGATTTGGCTGTGAAAAGGGCTGCACAGTTGTAGCTGGGCCACCCAAGGGCTAGGCTAGATCAGCTTGCGTGGTCCTAATGCCGAGAGCTGGGCTGGGTCAGGCTCGAGCAGACCAAATAGCTAGATTGAAACTTGGGCTAGCTGAATTGGACCTGACCAAACTGGTTGGACTGCCCAATTGGTTGAGGAATGGTCAGTCCAAGTGGGCCTGTATACCGTATATAATGGGTGCTTACAGCTAAGCTTCAGTTGAGCTTATTTCAATATGGCATATCCAATTTGGGGCAAGCTATCTCAAATGGGCATAGGTGTTAAAAGGTTTACCTAAGATTAGTCTTAAGGCTTGGAAGATAGAAAGGATTCAAAAAGGAAGCAAGGTAACAGTCGTTTGTGTTAAGTAGCTGTTAGGTTGATTGTAACGGTAACTGCCCTTTATATATAAGGCGGTTTACCGGTTATTATATCTCCTTTTAACTCCCGCCTCTATATTCTATAAATAGAGGGGTCATTTAGACGGCTGAATTCATTCTGTATCTTGAGAGAGATTGTGCGCTGTGTGTGTGAGAGAAAAGTGAATTACTGTGCTTTGTAATCTCCTGTAGATCAGCTTGTGTATAGGGTTGTGAGGACAGTGCTTGTATTATCTCTTTGTTTTTCCAAGATAGTGGAACCAAAGCCTCATCAGTCTGGACATAGGGTCTTCGAACCAGGATAAATCCTTGGCATATTGGGTGTGATTGTGTGAGTTTCTTGTTCTATTCAATTCTGTCAAAACTGTGTGAGGATTGGTGTCTTTCTTGAGGGTTGAGTGTGAGTGTGTGAAGCGGAAATTGTGGCAACAATAGGAATATTTGAACCTGGATAAGAATAGAGTTGGACTTCTAACCTCCATCATCATTGACTGCACCTTATTCTAGCCAAGTTAGGGTCAGTGAATTGGACTTGTAACCAAACAAGGAAAATTCTAGGTTTGGATAGGGTTTCTCAAAATAAGAAGGCGCGTCTTGGTATTCAGTCATCACAAAGATTGAGGCCTGCCAAAGGGACTGTTGACCTGCCACTCTGGCTGTGATTTCTGATTGGCAGAATAGCTGGAGCCACCTAGCCTAAAGCTTGTGCTATTGGCAGAGATGGAAGGAAATAGTGAAGATTTCCATTATCTTGGTGTGGTGATGCTGTCAAGAAGGGTAGACAGTAGGGTTAGGTTTGCTGGAGGTTGAGGGTAAGGTTCTCAACTTACTAGACAGTTGATTCTGAGGGGTATTCACATGGCTGGGAAATCAACACAGAAGGGGAATGCACATACTAGGGTTTCAGTTGCTAAGGGACTAGGGTTTTGTTGTATAAACAAAGAGGAAACTGTGGTAGGGTTTGGCTACCAAGGGTCTAGGGTTTTGGTAGACCCATCATTGAAGCCCATATCAGAAAAATAAAATGAGAAGGGGAGAGATATAGCACAGAAAGGAGGTAAGGACAAAGGGTATATCACTGTGAGAGAGAGAGTAGGGAGTGGTTGTATAATGTGTTAGATAAATACAAAGGAACTGTTTGTATATACCTCAAGAGAACAACATAAGCATATATATACATACATTTTCTTAAAGATAAATACACTAATACCCCCTTACTTATCTTATTTAACACTCCCCCTCAAGCTGGAGCATATATATTGAGCATGCCTAGTTTGGTACAAATATAATTCACACGAGACCCTCTAAGCGACTTGGTGAGTAAATCAGTCAGTTGATCATTGGAACCCACATATGTTGTAACTACATTCCCAGAGAGCACATTTTCTCTAACAAAATGACAATCAATTTCAATATGTTTGGTTCTCTCATGAAACATAGGGTTAGAGGCAATATGCATTGTAGCCTGGTTGTCACAAACCAATTGCATAGGCTTAACCTGCGTAACTCCTAACTCCTCAATTAATTGTTTCAACCACACTAGCTCACATGTTGTTACGGCCATTGCCCTGTATTCAGCCTCTGCACTGGATCTGGCAACAACAGTTTGCTTCTTACTTTTCCAAGAGACTAGGTTTCCACCCACAAAAACACAGTATCCAGATGTGGATCTCCTGTCACTAGGTGATCCTGCCCAATCAGCATCTGTATCTCCCACAATCTGACTGTGCTCATGATTTTGATACAATATACCCTGACCAGGGGTAGGCTTAATATATCGAAGAATACGTATCACTGCATCCTAGTGACTGTCACAAGGTGAATCCAAGAACTGACTTACCATACTCACAGCAAATGAAATATCAGGACGAGTGACAGTGAGGTAATTAAGTTTCCCAACTAATCGACGGTAGCGCCCATGATCAGAAAGAGGCTCCCCCTGTCTCGATAACAGCTTGATATTTGGATCCATAGGGGTATCTGTAGGTTTACATCCAAGCAATCCTGTCTCTTCTAGCATATCCAAGGCATACTTCCTTTGAGAAATATAGATGCCTTGCTTTGACCGAGCTACCTCAATACCCAAAAAATATCTCAAAGGACCCAAATCCTTCGTCTGAAACTGTTGGTGAAGATGTGCCTTCAATTCAGTGATACCAACATCATCATCCCCTGTAAGTACTATATCATCAACATACACCACTAGAAGAATGTGGCGGCCAGACTGAGAACGATGAAAAACAGAATGATTAGCTTCACTGCGAGTTAACCCAAACTCAAGAATAGCTGAACTAAATCGACCAAACCAAGCTCGAGGAGACTGTTTTAAACCGTATAGAGATTTCGAAAGCGACACACCAGTCCAGACTCCCCCTGAGCAACAAAGCCAGGAGGTTGCTCCATATACACCTCCTCCTGTAAATCGCCATGGAGAAAGGCATTTTTGATGTCCAATTGATGAAGATGCCAGTGAAACATAGCAGCAAGGGATAAGAAAAGGCGAACAGAGGAGATCTTAGCAACAGGAGAGAATGTATCGCCATAATCAAGACCATAAACTTGAGTGTATCCTCTAGCAACAAGGCGAGCCTTAAGACGATCAATCCGGCCATCAGGGCCAACTTTAACAGTGTAAACCCAGCGACAACCAACAGTAGACTTACCCTTGGGAAGAGGTACTAAGTCCCAAGTCCCAGTGGAATGTAAAGCAGACATTTCTTCAACCATAGCAGCCCGCCACCCTGGATGGGAAAGAGCTTCGGGAACAAATTTAGGAGGTGAAACAGAAGATAAAGAAGAAACAAAAGCAGAATATCCAGGGGACAAATAATCATAGCTAACAAAATGGGAGATAGGATGGCGAGTACCTTTACGAAGAGCAATAGGCAAGTCAAGATCAAAAGTCGAAGGCGACGGACCAGAGGAGGAAGAACGAGTTGGCACCAGGGATGAGTCAGGAGACGGCTCCCGCGGACTAGCGACAACAGTCGGTGCTGGTTGGGCTACGAGATGTGGACGCCGTTGATAGACCTGAAGATCAGAGCGATCAAGGTGAGAGGCAAATGATGGTGGAGATGGTGAAGGCGTTGGAGATGAAGGTGATGTGAGGTCAAGAGAAGGAACAAGTAAAGGTAACCCAACAGACACAGAATCGGAGAATTAAGAACAGAAGATGGCATGTGGTTAATTAAGTAACATGCAGTTAAGACATCATCACTCCAGTATTGAAGTGAAACATGCATATGAAGAAAAAGTGTGCGGGTTGTCTCAATTAAATGGCGATTCTTGCATTCAGCTACCCCATTTTGTTGTGGGGTTCTAGGACACGAAGTCTGGTGAAGAATCCCATTGGATGCCATATAAAATCTAAATGGGAGAGACAAATATTCAAGAGCATTATCACTATGAAGAACACGGATAGGCAAATTGAACTGTGTTCTAATTTCAGCACAAAATGTAGTGAAGACTGAAAATAACTCTGAACGCGTTTTCATTAAATATAACCATGTAGTCCGAGAGAAATCATCAATAAATGTTACAAAATAACGAAAATCGTCTTGTGAACTGACACGACTGGAACCCCATACATCTGAATGGACTACTGAAAAAGGAGAACTAGCACGTTTAGTAACTCTACTTGGGAAAGAACTACGAATGTGTTTCCCAAATTGACAAGACTCGCACTCTAAGGAAGAAATACTAGAGAGACTGGGAACCAGCTTCTTGAGATTGGGAAGAGATGGGTGCCCCAACCGACAATGGACTTGTAGTGGGGAAGTTGTTGTCATGCACGCCGCTAAAGAAGCAGGGAGAGACAGATAGTAGAGACCATGAGACTCAAGCCCCGTGCCAATCATCCGTCCAATCCCCCGATCTTGCACAAGAACAGAATCAGACGAGAAAGTTATAGAGCAATTAAGACTGCGAGTGAGTTAACTGATAGAGAGCAAATTAAAGGTACATTGTGGTAAATGTAAAACAGATGATAATGGTAAAGTAGGAAGAGGTAATGCGGTACCAATATCCGTGACTGAGGCTTGAGAGCCATCAGCCAATGTAACAGGAGGTAGAGACTGCGAAGTTTGAACATGAGATAGGAGAGAACGATTACCAAACATGTGATTGGTGGCATCGGAGTCGAAGATCCATGGGCTAAGAGAAGATGAAGACTTAGTAAAGCAGGCAGTAGGGTTACCAGTGTCAGGAAAGGATGTGACAGGTGAAGTAGCCTGTTGTGCTGCTCGAAACTGAAGAAACTGAGCATACTCCCCCCCGGAGATAATCACTGGTGAGGAATCACTGGGTGTGCTAGATGTTGATGTGATCCAACCGATAGGAAGGATCTCCAATGGATGAAATGGATTGAATTGTATTTCAGAATTGGAATTACAAGAAAATGAAAGTAAGAACAGCAGCAACTGGGCGTTCAAGAGGCTCAGAACTCTCCTACAATAACTCCAAATTCTTCACACCTTTCTCACTCTCTTCCTACCCCTTTTATAAGCTGTTATTCCCTTCTCTCTCCTGCATAACCGTATTTGGTTATGCAGGCGTGTCTGCTGGTTTGTTACACAAACCAGCCAAATATCTATTCTACCCCTTAGCGCACCTGCTGATTGGTGCTTCCTCCAGCTGTACCCTCAACCCCCTTCGGATGCTTGTGACGTCTATAGTAAGTATGCAAAACCGGGGGCCTAACATCACTCCCTCCCCCAACTTTCACCTTGTCCTCAAGGTGAAAATTTGGAAACTGCTGCTGAATGAGGCTGAAAGGCTCCCAAGTGGCTTCTAATGGGGGTAACCCCTTCCATTGCAGAAGAACATCCAAACCTCCCACATTATTTCCTTTGCCTGGTCTGACTCCCAATACTGCCTCCGGTTCGACCAGCATCTCCAGCTCTGCACTTAACTGATTGGGAATATCCACCGTGGCTTGCAATGCCCCTTTGGCCTCTTGGAGCTTAGACACATGGAACACTGGGTGAATGCTGCAAGATGAAGGTAATTTTAACCTGTAAGCCACCGGTCCAACCTCCCTCTCAATCTCAAACGGACCATAGAATCTAGGAGCCAGTTTCTCATTGGCACGACCAGCCAATGACTTTCAACGATAGGGAATTAGTTTTAACTAAACTAGATCCCCTACTTGAAACTTTACTGCTCTTCTCTTCACATCAGCCCCTTTCTTCATTATAGCTTGAGCTCTTTGTAGTTGTGCCTTCAGTTCCTCCAGAATGTGATCTCTCTCGACAAGCTGCTGCTCTACCACTGAAACCGAAGTGGATCCCTTTTCAACTTTAAGTATTGCTGGCGGTTCGCGCCCATAGACGGCCTGGAAAGGTGTAGTTCTAGAGGCTGTGTGGTATGAAGTATTGTACCACAATTCCGCCCAAGGCAGCCACACAAACCAAGATTTTGGTTTGGAAGAAGCAAAGCAACGAAGGTAGGTCTCCAATGTCCTATTCAGCACCTCCGTTTGACCATCCGTTTGTGGATGGTAAGCTGTGCTGCGTTGGAGCTTGGTACCTTGGAGATGAAAGAGTTCCTCCCAGAATTTGCTCATGAATATCTTATCCCGATCAGACACAATGGACTGTGGTAGACCATGAAGCCTTACAACCTCCTTGATGAAGACTCCTGCCACTTCTCCAGCAGAAAAAGGGTGTTTCAACCCAATAAAATGGCCATACTTACTGAGTCTATCAACCACCACCAAAATCGAGTCTATTTTTCCTGACCTGGGTAAGCCTTCGATAAAGTCCATCGCAAGGTCTTCCCAAATTTGATTTGGAATCGGAAGGGGTTGCAAAAGTCCTCCTGGTTTGAGTGCCAGTACTTTGTTTTGCTGGCAAACCGCACAGTGGCTTACATACCTGTTAATGTCCCTCTTCATCCCCAACCAATACACACTTGCCGCGATCCTCTTGTAAGTCTTCAAGAATCCCGAGTGCCCCCCAACACTCCCATCATGACCCTCATGTTAGAGCAATGGGATGAGAGAAGAACCCTTTGGTAGATATATCCTCCCTTTGAGCTGGCAGAAAGCTTGCTCAGCCGCTTCATCCCAAAAGAAATTACCCTTCCTGAGTCTGTCCGTGAGTGGCCAAGCTATCTTGCCATAATCTTTAACAAAACGCCTATAGTACCCAGTGAGACCAAGAAAACCATGCAACTCCTTCAGTGTGGCGGGAGAGGGCCACTCTAACATGGTTTTTACCTTGTTATAATCAGCCGAGACTCCTTCATGTGATATAATGTGACCTAGGTACTCAATTTCCAATTGTCCGAACGAACACTTCTTCTTATTCGCAAATAAATGGTTAGCTGCCAACACCTCCAGAACATAGCACAAGTGCTGTGCATGCTGTTCAAAGTCTTTGCTAAAAACCAAGATGTCGTCGAAGAAAACTAGCACGAAACGCCTCATCTGTTCTCTGAAGATGTCATTCATCAGTGACTGAAATGTGGCTGGCGCGTTAGTTAATCCAAAAGGCATTACGAGGAATTCGTAGTGGCCTTCATGCGTCCGGAATGCTGTCTTTGGAATATCCTCTGCCTTGACGCGAATTTGGTGATACCTGGACTTAAGGTCGAGTTTGGAGAAGACCTTGGCTCCATGAAGCTCATCCAGCAGCTCTTCAATCACTGGAATTGGGAATTTGTCGGCCACTGTCACCTTATTTAATGCCTTATAATCCACATAGAACCTCCACCCTCCATCTTTTTTCTTGACCAGCAGAACCGGGCTCGAAAAGGGGCTGGAACTGGGTTGTATGATCCCTGCAGCTAGCATCTCTCCTACCATCTTTTCAATCTCGTTTTTCTGTAGATAGGGATAATGGTAGGGCCGCACACTGACCGGAGTTGTGCCTGGCAGCAGGTTGATGGCATGATCCTTCTTTCTGGAAGGAGGCAGCCCTTCAGGTGCTGAAAACACCTCCTCGAACTTAGCTAACACTTGCTTAAGGAACGGTGGGATCTCGACCGTTTTGTCACTGTAATCAGATGCCATCGTTCCCAATTCAAGCAGCACTCATTCTCCATTCTCCTTGAAAGCCTTCATCATTGCCTTCAGGGATACCAAGCTTTTGCTCAAGCTAGGGTCTCTCTGCAAGGTCACGGCTAATCCCCCCATCTGGAACTTCATAGTCAAGGCCTTCCAATCCACTCTCATTTTTCCCACCGCAGCCAACCACTTCATCCCAAGAATTACATCTGAGCTACCCAGCTCCAGAGGTAGAAAATCTTCCACTATTTGCAAGTTTTGTAGATGCAACTTTACCCCCTTGCAAATCCCGGCCCCTTGCACTGCCATTCCCGTGCCCATGATAACACCATAACCAGTTGTTTCTGTTCGTGGCAGTCCCAATCGTTGAACTAACTCGGCCGCTATAAAGTTGTGCGTCGCCCCCCCATCGATCAGTACTACTACTGGTTGCCCTTTGATAACGCCTTGTAGCTTCATGGTCTGCGGTGTTGTTAAACCAACCACCGAATT
Organism: Diospyros lotus; assembly: GCF_014633365.1. Lineage (NCBI taxonomy): Eukaryota > Viridiplantae > Streptophyta > Magnoliopsida > Ericales > Ebenaceae > Diospyros > Diospyros lotus. Next base: position 35,129,313 of record NC_068351.1, on the reverse strand, counting down.
CATAGAGAGTTCAATGATTTCACTGCCTTGGTGCACTTCCTCTCCTCCCTCGTCTTCTCTCACCTCCGTGGTTCCCCTCTCGGATCCTTCCCTTTCTTTCTCTTCATCATAGATCATCATAACGTGCAGCTCCTTGTTCTTGCACCTGTGGCCAATCGAGTATTTCTCATCACAACGGAAACACAATCCCTTCTCCCTCTTGGCTTTCCACTCAGCCTCACTGAGCCGTTTAAAAGGAACATTACTACCACTCTCGGCCACTGGTAGCTTACTACTCACCTGGTTCGAGACTCTCGAATAAGGAGTCGGGCTTCTAGATTGAGTGGGAGGGATTCTAACGGTGTTAGTGGTAGAGTAGGTGGGAATTTTACTTCCCACTGGTCCGAACCCCCTACCGCAGCTCAGGACGACTGCATTTTTATCCTCTATACATTGCGCTATTAGCATGACCCGATCCAACCCCCTGGGTTGTAATACCTTGATCTCAGCCTTAATTTCAGGCTTAAGGCCGTTGATGAAATGTCCTTCCAAGAACGCCTCAGAGACGTCTGACACAGGTACCGCCAATGCCTCAAACATCAGCCTATATTCCTTAACCGTGCCTTCTTGTCGCAGAGCAAGGAACCTCTCTTCCAACAATCCTTCTTGAGTTGGGCGGAATCGGTTAAGAATTCCCTGCTTGAGCCCCTCCCAGCTACGGATCCCCCTGTGCCTAGACTCCCACTGGAACCAAGCGAGGGCCCCTGCCTCGAAGCATAGTGCAGCGGACTCTATCTTCTCATCCTCCGAGAGCTGGTTGATCGTGAAGTATCTCTCCGCCTTGAAAATCCAGTCGTCTGGATTGTCTCCTTCGAAGGTAGGCAGTTCCAGCCTCCTACCTCTCCCCTCCGGTCGCCATGCAACGCTCATGCTTCCCTCCATTCTGTGACTCATACCCCCTCCTGGTGTCACTTCGGAATCTGGGGTCAATTTCGGTGGCCAGTCGTTCCCATGAGCCTTAGCCTTCCGCTCCCGTTCCTGTTCGTCCCACCTTGTGCGCATGATAGCAAACTGCTCCAGCATTTCTGCTACGTTCCGGTTGATGGTTTGAATCTCTCCCCTCATCGTGTCAACCTTCCCCTCCAGGTCCCCCACTCTCTTGGTTAAGTTTACCATGGCGATCGACTATTGCTCTGATACCAAAATGATGTGATCCAACTGATAGGAAGGATCTCCAATGGATGAAATGGATTGAATTGTATTTCAGAATTGGAATTACAAGAAAATGAAAGTAAGAACAGCAGCAACTGGGCGTTCGAGAGGCCCAGAACTCTCCTACAATAACTCCAAATTCTTCACACCTTTCTCACTCTCTTCCTACCCCTTTTATAAGCTGTTATTCCCTTCTCTCTCCTGCATAACCGTATTTGGTTATGCAGGCGTGTCTGCTGGTTTGTGTAACAAACCAGCCAAATATCTATCATACCCCTTAGCGCACCTACTGATTGGTGCTTCCTCCAGCTGTACCCTCAACCCCCTTCGGATGCTTGTGACGCCTATAGTAAGTATGCAAAACCGGGGGCCTAACAGATGCCTGACTCTCTGAAACGCCCACAACTATGTTAGCAGTACTGGCTGCATGAGGTGGACGTCCATGTAGGCGATAACAAGTCTCTCTAGTGTGACCAAGGCGATTATAATAGGAGCACTGGGGTCGTGGACGACCACCACCCCGACGACCACCACGACTAGTCGGGGTCGTAACTAGGGCGGAGTGATCTCCAGCAACGGACATGCCACGATCAACAGTAATAGAGGAGGCTCTAAGTAGTCTGGCAAATACTTCTGTCAGAGGAGGAAGAGAGGCACTGCCGAGAATCTGTGTCTTAACTGAGTCAAGCTCTGGTCAAACTCCATGAAGACAGAGGATAGTAAACATTTGATCGCGTTGGTGCTGTTGTTTCTTGATATCGGTATCAAAGGGCATCAACTCGTTAAAGTCAGTAATAGAAGCTTGAAGCTTACCCAAATATGTGGTCATATCCAAATCAGTCTGTCGTAAATTGAACAAGACACAAATCACATCATAAATACGAGTGATGTCACTAGTATACAGCTCACGAGCCCGAGTCCATAGGGCACTACACTCTCGAAGAGGTCGAAATATCGGCATTAAGGTCAGCTCAATGGTCTACCACAATAAACTCAATAACTGGGCATCTACCACAATAAACTCAATAACTGGGCATCCACTCTCCGCCAAAGAGGTTGATCCCCCTCAGAAACAGTTGAAATAGTCTTTGATAAATGATCCTCAAGGCCATGACCAAGAAACCAAATTTCAACTGCACATGACCAAGTGGGATAATTATGTCCGCTCAATTTTTTCGTTGTAATAACCGGTGTGCCTGAAAAATGGGGAATGGTCACCGGTGTGGACATGGTGGAGCGGCTTGTGGATGAAGAGTGAGCTGGAGATGAATCCATGATACAGAAAGAACAGCAAATCTGGAGCAGATTTGATTACACAACCAAAGAGAGGGAAGACAGATTTGGAGCAATGGCAGATCTGGAGCAGATTGGGTTACACGACCAAGGAGAAGAAAGAACAGATCTGGAGCAATACCAGATCTAGAGCACAACAGCTGAAGCTATCACTCGAGTTCGCCTGAGGATGGCCGAATTTGGACAGGCGCGGCGAAGGCGACAGAGAGATGATCGGGACAGAGGCAGCGACAGTGAGGGCGGGCTCGGGCGCGGGCGTGGCGACGGCGGGGGCGCAAGCGCGGCGAGGGTGAGGGCGCAGGCCTGGCGACGGAAAAGGTGAGATCTGGGCGCGGCCGAACCAGATCTGGAGAAGAGGAGTCGCGATCTGGAGAAGAAGAGCCGCGACAGTGAGGGAAACAGCGGCCGACGAAGAGACCTGCGGTGATGACGACAGCGGGCAAAGCGACTGGCGGTGATGGCGTCGGCTGACGGCGGCGGCTAGGGTTAGGTTAGGGTTTGGGCTCTGATACCATGTTAGATAAATACAAAGGAACTGTTTGTATATACCTCAAGAGAACAACATAAGCATATATATACATATATTTACTTAAAGATAAATACATTAATACCCCCTTACTTATCTTATTTAACAATATGCATATATAACTTGTCTCGTACTTCATGGTCAAGATGTTGCTGGTGGTTGTTGTTCGACCTCCTTTGTCACCATGAGATGCATAATGGAGAGGCTGAAACAAACCAGGAAGATGGAGAAAAGGGTAAAAATTGAAGAGGATTCAGGGGATTTAGTTCGTTTAGAGAGAGATTGATACTCAGACCAATATAGAGAGAATTATAGGGAAGCCCGCGTGGTGCCCTGACAGACCTTGCATGAGGTGACGCATGGCACATTGTGGCCTCAGGCTAGCCTGATTGCGTGGAGCAGCCTGCTTTCTTAATTTATTTTTCAGGCTGGGCTTAACAGCATGATTTGTTGCTTATTCATGAGAACTTTTATCAGGAAGCCTAACTGGGATCCACAAAGTTCTTTGGGATTATTACTAGCAGTAATGAGGAGTATATGTAACTTGGCATTCTGAGGCAATGAAATGTCTTAGTAGAATAGAACAACTTGTTTTAGTAATCTTAAAAATCAACTGTCTTCAAAGGTAACAAGAATAGTAATAACAAAGATGGGGTCGTACTGATCAAAGAAAGGAACAATAGTAAACTGAGATTTATTTTTAGCAATAGTAATCTTTACTGCTAGTGTAGTGATGTGAAATTTATTAACACCAAGTGGCTTTTTTTTCAGGTTCCACATCCTCCTCGAGCAAGCTTGGCTGTTGTTGGCAGTCCGTCACGTTTTGCTCCCCCAGGGCACCAAGGTCATCCTACAAATCCGCCAACAGTATCTGTTTCCGGGACAAGTTACATGGCTTCCTCCCCTTCTCCTGCCGCTTCAGGTGGTACTTCAGCATTTAGAGATTGTAGACAGCCAAGTCCATGGAATTAGAAGCTTTGATGCTTTTGCTTTTCTTCAGTCAGTTGAGAAATAAACGTGCCAAGGGGGCCTGATTCGAATTCAACTTTCTGCAGAACAGGGACAGATCCCCTAGTTTCCAAATGTGTAAAAATCTCTCTTTAAGCTAATGTTTGGTACTTTCCATTATAGACCAGAGTGCAAGGCTATCTACTTTCAATAACTGTCAGCATCGCTCCTGTAAATTCAAGAATCTTGGTTGTAAATGTGTTAGAAAGAACTGAAACATGAGCAGTCATTAGCCTGAGTTGCCGGCTATGTTCTTGTTATCGTCTAGTTTAATGATGATCCAGAACTCTCTGATCTATATTATATAAACTTATCTTCTGGATTTCAAAATAGTTTTGTTGCCGAGGGGCATCAGCTTTCTTTAGATTCGTGCACAGATAAATGCTGCGACACATGAGCAAGCACAATCACTGCCTGCATATCAGAGAACTTGGAGAAGTATTCTGTTATAAGTTGCAGTCTTTCCTTTACTTGGCCAAGATCCTCTTTCCTGACTTGAACCTGTGAGTCACAACGGAGCAAAGCTACCACAGCAACAAGGTTCACCTTCTGTGCCATGCCAATTTTATTTGACCATCTTGCTTTAATGCCTTGAGCTTGCTCCTGTTACAGGTTGGCCAAAATTACACTGATTGCAAATTATTCATGAGAATGACAAGAGGTAGATTGGACGCCACTCCTTTTGTCAATTATGTAAGGTAATTGTACCTCTTCTTGTTTGTGTTGTTTCATATACTTTGTTTGCTTGTGTTTGCCATTCATATTTTATCTGCAACTGAGGGTGTAAACGAATTAATGCTTTTGGTGAACAAGTTCAGTTTGAACAGGCTACCTTGTGGAGAAGTACAGTCTAAATTTCTTTGATTCTTTTCCTAATTAAAGAAGAGAACACCTTCATTGTAATATAGAAGCTGCAGAAAATAGGACTTCATGCTATATAGAACATCTTCATTAGGTTTCTGTCATGTTACACACATGCTCTGTCGCTTTGTAGATTTGCATTTGTTATCCTTACCACACATGTTAGCCTGTTCCTTCACCACAGTTTGTTCCCTCAATACCACCTTGTCATTTATGCTTCTTTCCCTCACAGGCATGTTTGCCAGCCCTGTGCCTGGAAGGAGTCAATTCTGAAACCTAACCTTTGCTCAATAATCTCTTGCTTTTAGGTTAATTAGGAAAGCATTTATATAGCTATATGTTTACCATCATGATTTTGTTCTATTGTACTTTTTCAATTTTTGCTTATTTATCTAGTATTCAAGTTATCTGATTTGACAAGTTTTATGTTATTAGTTAGCTACTTGAACATAAACGTAATAATTTGGATTGTTGTTTATTTTTTAATTTTTTATATTGTTTTTCCTGAGGTAAGGTATAATAATTATATTTTATTTCCGGTTAAAGTGTATTTGTTGCATCATGTTTTCAATCTTGAAATAATTTTATTAGTTGATGAAATATTTCAAAATATGATATATTTATTATCAATGAATTAACGTGTTTTTGGGCCGAAAATATAATGTAATAAATATATATTATTTAAAAATAAGATGTATTTAGTACATCCTAACTATTACAATTGTCGATATTATTTGTAGTCGTGGGTAATGATTAGCATTACTCGAGATAATTAAGTTGAGCTTGCCTTAATTTTTATTTGGACCCAAATAAGAAAAGAAAATGTTATCTGGACATTCACTTATGACAATTATATTCGTGCATTGATGTAATGTATATTTGTATTGATATAACACACAAATATTTTGAAAGTGTTATAAATAGTATCTAAATACCATTTTGATTAAAAACCCAACCATAATTAAGACATAAAGCTTGAGAACAATATGAGCTTTGATTCAATAAAAATATCACGTGAGCTTGACAACAACATTAATTGAAGGTATTAATTATATTCAAATGAGAGTTGTTTCGGAATACTTTAAAGAATAGTCTTTTCAATAATTAAATCAATTGGCAAAAAAATCAAGAGTGGAAATAAAAAAAAATGAGTTGAGAGGGAAAAAAATGTTCATACCCTTTTTGGTCATGGTTAGTTTTTTTTGAAAAAATATTACAAGGGACATTTGAGTTTGATATTTGTGATTCGTATGCTGTCACAGATGGTGAGTGTCCTTTGAGAAGATTGATGTCACAATTAGAGATGTGAAATGGCAGCCCGCCTCATAGCCCGGCTCGGCCAGTTATTGTAGCAAACGGGCTGGGCCGACGCGCCTAGCAAAATGAGGGTAGTGTCGGGCCAGCAATATGTGGCCCGTGGTCTGGCGTGGCCCACCAAAATGGCCCGTGGGCCAGCCCACTAACTGACCCGCTAAAATGGCCCTTTTGGTCCACCAAAAAATAAAAAAAATATTTAAAAAATTATTTTTGTATTTAATAATTATAAACATAATAATTAAAAATTATGTTTCTTGTAAACATAATTTTATTGTAATTTTTGTATACATAATGTTTACTGTAAATATCACAATTTTACACATATCAAAATTATAAGTAAATATTAAAAAATATTAGTTATATTTGAGAAAAAATAAAAAATATATATTTAAAAAATTATATATAAAAAAATTAAAAATAAATAATTCACGGGCCGACCCAAATAACCAGGCTCGACTTGGCTCACTTTGGCCCATTTATTAAGAGCCATAGGGCTGTGCCGGGCCCAAGTTTCTATTTCCTTGGCCCGGCCCGACCCGTCTTTCTCGTGGGCCAAATTCGGCCCGATCCACCAAATAGGTGGGTCAAGCGGGATGCAAGCTGGCCCAGCCCGGTCCTCCCATTTCCCATCTCTAGTCACAATGGCCAATGGCATGCAATGCCATTGAGTAACAAGTTGACGGGTTAGGTCCCAAAGTGGCATGCTATGCCAATGGAGTCACCACAATCGTTGGCTAACAATGTGGGCTATTAAATGAAATTACCTTACTATTGCTTAGCGTAAGATGTGCCACGGGATTGGTAGGGTTTTGTTTGTGAGCGTGTCTATGCTTGGTCAATTGTATCGCAATATTAAAAAGGGATGTCGTAAGATCACATAAAGTGAAAAGGAGAACATATCTTGTATTAATGGTTAGATTTTAATTGATGATTTTTTATTAAATTATGAATAATTACTCATAAATTTCTATCTATTAATAAAAAATATCACCATAAATATTAAACTAAAAAGTGTGCATGTGACATTTCTATTTCCTTTTTATACCTTGGACTTATCTTATGTCTTACCATTGAGTTGATCATTCATGATTTGGTTGGTTTGTACTATGTAGGTTGAACTCATTGGTAAGGGTTGGTTGATAGATGCATATGTTTCAGGGGAGATTTGATCTAATGGCGCCACATGTCACGGTCTAGACTCTAGACTTGCTGGCTGATGCTCCAATATTAAGTTCAATCATTTGGCCTATATGAATAAGAATCCTCCATATTTGAATAAAATACTCTTTATGTGTGATTAGTGGTCAATATTGTAAAGTAATTCAAAGAATAACACTAATGAATCTCAAGGCATTTTGTCAATTTTTTTAATGTTATTTAAATACTTAATTTTGATATTTTATATTAATATTATTATGCTTAAAGGTGAGCCCAACATTAAGCAAAGAGATTCAAAAGTCCATCAAGAGGTCAAGAGATTATGAAGAATGGAGTGACATTAGATTGAGAGAACTAAGTGACCTCAGACCAAAGATCAAATAACCTCAAAATGAGAGATTGGGTGACCTCAGACCAAGGGATTAATCTCCTAATCCCCTTAAAAGCTTTTCTCAAGGTCTACGAGGGACTTTTATGGGGGATTTTCATAAGTCTCTCAATAACAAGATCTGTCTAGAAAATTCTCATGAGTTATCTAAATTTAAAAATCTCTCTCTAGGCGGTGCAAAAAATTCTTTTGAGAGACTATAAATCCTAAAAGAGTCAATATTCATATATTATTCACGTGAGATCGTAAAGAACGAGTTAGACTTATCTCCAATTGCCTATAAATCTAAAAGGGCATTCGATATGCTTGCTCAAGAATATGGCTCTTCATGTATCATCATTTATATAAACAAAAGAATTTTCCTTTGATTGAGATATATTCATATTTCTACATTGATTACTATTCTATTTATTTTACATTAAGCATTGAGAGCTAGCGTGAGAGCTGAGAAACTCACTCGCACCCTTGAACGATTTTCTTCCTTGCAAGTCACCCACAAACTCCAATCAAGATATTCTTCCACTACAAATAAATTTATTATTGTATTTAGGTAATAATAGATTATATATTTATATTGATATGATATAATATATAAAATACTAATATAGAATATTATCACAAAATAACTTCATCTTGTGTTTTGTTTATAAAAAAAGAAAAAAAAAGTTTTTTTATCTAATTAACTTTTTCTTTAGCCGACTAAGTGGGCAGTCATGAAAAAGAATAATTGAAAATCTTAAATAAAAATTTATTAGATGGTGTTCGACAGTAAAAATTATTTTAATTTTTTTAAATAAAGTATTAAACAAAATGGAAATTGGTGTAATGATAAGTTGTTTGAGAAATTAATTATTATTTAGAGATTATAAGTATTATATTAATATAATTATTTTTTATTTATTATTAAGGAAGAGGAATGAAGAGAGAGACAGGGATAGAGAGGCCATGTGATTGGGCACCGCCCTTCGTACAAGAAGGGGGTGCACGATAAGTAATGTAGACCTGCAAGCAGGCCTGCTTTTACACCCAACCAGATCGAGTCAACGAAATTCCAGTCCGCGACTGCGACTGCTAGTGCGTCTGGTTCTTCACCCCAACCTATTCCTCCGCCCCCGGCGCACGTTAGACCAAACCAAAGCAAGATCTCACCACACAAGTCCCCATCCTCTGAACCCCACCCATCTCCCATCTCCACCGCCCCCAACCCCATCTTCCCCTGAGAAGGGTGGCCTGAACACACACCCTTCCATCTCACCACCTCCCCCGCCGCCTCCATGCTACACCCCACCACCCACAACCGGCGCAACTTAGCATCAGGTCCAGCCCCGAAGACGCCCATGGATCCCACGGAGAGAAAGCAGCCCAAAGGTGCCCCCTCTGCCACGATGGCATCCACCACCAAACCCCACCACCATCACCACCACAACCCAGATCCTACTATTGTCTCCTCGGCCCTCCACACTGTGTCCAAGCACTTCTCCAAGCTGTATACACATCAGCAGAAGCCCTCAAACAAGCCATCAAATGCCCCTTCAAGAACTTGTGCTGACACCCATCTGCACGCCAAAGGCATGGCTGTTTCTGCAATTGAAGACACCTCTTGTAAGTCCACCACCAAATTGGTCTCCCACCATAGGAGAGCTGTTGCAGAGATGGAGAAGGATAGGCTAAGACTTGCAGTTACAGGGGCTATTGACAACAAGTATCCAAAGGTATATAAATCAGATAAGACCAAAAAACCATCAAAGAAAGAAAGGGCAAAGAAGGAGTCTAATTCTCATCAAGGTTGTGACGTTAAGAGAGCATCTATTTCACTCTCAAGGAGTCAGGAAATTGGACGCAAGGAGGCCGATGAAGGGGGTGATGCGAAAAGGCCGTTCTTTTCTCTGGCAGTTGCTGGTGGGAGAAGGAGGTCCTTCTGCAACTCTCAAGCCGAGTTGGCAGATTTCTTCAGCTGCTCTGGTGTGAAAGTAGTCTCTGTTGATATGCCTCCATTTATGCAAGCCCATGCTGTGGATTGTGCAAGAAAAGCCCATGATAGCATGGAAAAGTTCACTTCCAAGGCCCTTGCTTTCACTCTCAAAAAGGTAGTGCATTTGGCCCTGCTGCTCTAATCTGAGATTTGGGTTTTGTGTTTATTGATTGATGAGTTAATGGGTTAACGGGTTTTGTTAATTCTTTTGGTTTCCTGCAGGAATTTGATGGGGTTTATGGACCAGCCTGGCACTGTATTGTGGGGACTAGTTTTGGGTCTTTTGTGACACATTCAGTAGGTGGATTCCTGTATTTCTCAATGGATCACAAGCACTATATCCTGTTGTTTAAAACCACTGTACAGAGAGCAGATTAAAGCTGAGGTCTAGCATAAGCTTTTTAGTATAGGGAAAATTCATGGAATGCTCAGAAGGAAGCCTCAGGGAGCTGGTGTTGTCTCCTTTGTAGTAGCTTGTACATTGATTTTGCTCAGAAAGGCATTATGGGCAAATGTTCTCTCCTCTTCTTTCTGTTCAACTGTTCTATACTGTCAGAAGACCCTCTTTTAGGTGGTCTCAACTTTAAGATTCTAGACTCTAATTATTGGGGTTTTCAAGCTGTAGAACATAATTCACTCGGCCACTTGCTGGCTAGATTATCATTCTATTGTGTTTCAATCCAACATGATTTCAGTGTCCATGCTGTGTTCCATTGGCTTCTTGCTAACTGATGCCACTGTAAATCTTGAATGTGATTAGAACTAGCAATCATTGGCCTTAACATTGGAAGTTCTATATCTACCACTCATTACTTCATTACTTTACCTCTCACTCGGTAAATTCACTTGGCTCCTGCTTCAAAAGTGAATGTATAAAAACAAAAGAAGGCACCAAAGGAAAGTTTGAGAGGATCTGCAACTGAGATTTCATTGCAAGTGGTGATACATTGTGTTGCTAATTTTTAGATGTAAAATCAGAGAGTACAAGTAACAGCCCTGAAACCCAAATGGGTTTTCATTGTTTGGTTGTGTCCTCTGATGACATGAAAGTGATGCGGCAATGCTGGGAGAGAGTACCCAAGCAGGAGGCCCTCCACCTGACTAGTGTTTTTCAGCCCTCTTTTTGGTGGCAAAGCTACAGAATAGCCTGTGTCAAAACCCCATAAAATCATTGTTGTGGGGCATCAGTCACTTACTACTACTACCCCTACCCAACTGCTCCCTGCCTAGTATTATTGCCTCCTAATGTCAATACTCATCTAGCCTCAGTGTGATAATTTCTCAGTCTCACAAGTAGGGAAAATATTTTATAAAATTTTTACACTAAAAATAATATCAGAATAATGTGATGAGTGAGGCTTTGCAAGTATAAATCATTATCATAAATTTTGGATAAATTTATATGCTTGATACCATTTAGATATGACCAAATTAACATTGAAATCTCTTAATTCTTAAAAATTACGATGAAAATAAGTGTGTATTGTCAACAAAGATTTGAAAATAGTATTGGATTTTCTTCCTTTTAGTGAGTACATATGTAACCTACCATGAGGAGTCTTGTCCCTAGTGTATTTGAGATGCTACTTAGGATTGAGCAACCTACTTTCTCCTTGGTACTAGGGTTTTTATAGCTTGGTGTAGTGAGACTCGAAGTCAAACAAATCGTCACCAAAAAGCAACTTTATTGTTACTATTGAGATTTATCTTATGATGCCCAAATTTAAATACTTTAAAACCCTATGTTTTCAAATAAATGTTTTCAAAGATTTATCTTATGATGCCCAACTTTACTGTTACTATTGGTGTTGAAGGTACCCATGATTTAAAATGTAAAATTATAGTTGGTGAGAAATACTTTACCAAAATTTTGAGTTACACATGAGCTTTTCATCGGAACAAAATTCTCTCTTATAAAGTTTTTTGGTCAAATTTATATTTTTACTCTCATATTTTTATATTTTTTTATATATTTATTCAAATTTTTAGTTATTTCAATTACGCTTCTAAATCTAATTTTAGAATTAATTTAATCTCTATATTTTGACTCTCTTTTTTTTACATGACAATTCGAATTTTTTATTGTTTTGATTATACCTATAAACTTATATTTTCAAGTCAATTTACCTATATATTTTTATGTATACAAAAAAAAGTAAAGTAAGATGAAAAAATACACATTATACAAAAATACAATTATAAAAAAAAATTAATTCAAAAACACAACTCCAATAGTGTAATCGAAATAATGAAAAATTCAAATAGTCACAAAAAAAAAAAAAATTTGAAAGTCCTAAGACAAAAATATAGATTTGGTCAGACTTCCTAACTACGAGTTTAGTAAGTTTTGAGAATTCACAATTAGAATATGAAACACACCGAATTAATAAGAGGCACAATACTATATGAACTTACCAAAAAAAATTAACAAATGACTCACATATAAATTTCAATTGTAGAGAGAACAGGTGTATAATTATAGCTTACATAAAACTCTCTTATGTTTAAATAAATAAAAAGTGCTCGTATCACATTTTGATAAGCAACTACCCTAAATGCCCCCACTTTACCCTTTTTTTTCCAACAAAGAACCTAACAAATTAATGTAGTCTAAAGAGTAATTGGGTTATTTTATCTCTCTGTTAAGTTGGTATATAAATATGAATCATTCAGAATCTCTCACAAATTTAATAAAGATAAGAGCCACTTATGTCACACTTTGATAGAGAAATTGGCCAAATGTACAATTATGGATAGTCATGCCTTAACAAAAAAAAACTATCTTAATTATTCCTCTTTTATCAAACCCATAAGCTAAATCATTGCTCAGACTTAGATATTTGAACAGTGACTCCATTTAAAGGTTGGGTGCAGACCATGATGGAATTCACACCAATTGCCATAATAAAACAATAGTAAGGCACCAAGGCTTGGATTTAATTACATAAACTATTGAATCCTGGTTTACTTCATTTAAACTTAACGAAGAATAAACAAATTGTCAAAGTGAAGGTGATATGTTGTCCAATTCTTGACAAATTGCCAAATGTCACCACTCTTTCTCCAGCTAACGGAAATATGGGCTTTGGAATGGTTTGAGAAACATAGGTTAAATATCAATTAACATCGTACCCATAAGTCACATCATAAAAAATAGTTAAAAGCAAAAATCACACTCGACCAATTTTATAAGAAATTATATAAGTTCGAAATTCTAAAGATAAGAAAGTCTAATGCGTATAAAATTTGAAATCATCAAAACTTACGTTAGGGTTAGGGTGGGGGAGGTAGAAATAAAAGCCCGATACTTATAAAAGTTCAATAGACGATGTTTCGAATCTCAACTATTAATAACATCAAAACTCTTAAATACCATTTAACTTTGTACCATTAACGATATTAAAAATCAAACCCATAATCTAAACCAATCCCATGTACTTGCAAATATTTTGAGATTGGAAGCAAGATAGTTTCAGGCTAAACAGTACCTAAACCTCCATTAATAATTGTAAAAGTGGATTTGTGAGACCAATTTTGACTCCACCTCTACAGCTTAGGTTCATTTGGAAACACAATGCTTCCACCAAAATCAGCAACAAGTCATGATGAAGGTCATCTTCAATCATTGTCAATCCAAATTATGAGATTCTAAATATCAAATTTTTGGTTTTCAAATCATGTCACCTAATTAATCATTTTTATTTATAATCATACTTCATCTATTTGCATCACCATTATATTTATCAATTTTTTTTTATATGTCTAAATCAAGTCTTCAAGTGACACCACTTTAGTTCTACTATTTCTTATTTTGTCCTCACTTATATAATCACAAGCCTATCACATGGTCCACCTATCAATCACACCCATATTTTGTACAAATTCATAGGGCAAACCTATATTTTTCTTTTTGTACTTTCTTTTTTTTATTTAATTTTTTTATTTTAATTATATCTCTAAATTTATATTTTTAAATTAATTTAATTTGTATATTTTAATTTTTTTCATGTGACAACTCAAACTTTTTATTATTTTGATTAAATTCCTAAATTTATATTTTTTATTTTATTTAATTTATATACTTTGACATGAATAAAGTACGATATATATTTTATCATCTCACTTTACTTTTTTTTAAATAAGAAAGTACTGAAATTAAATTGACTCGAAAATACAGATTTAAAAATGTAGTTGAGGTAACGAAAAGTTTAAGTTATCATATAAAATAAAAGTCAAAATAAAGGGATTAAAATAACTTAAAAATTAATTTTAAAAATATAATTGAAACAATAAAATAAATTTAAATAATAACACAAAAAAATATAAAAATATAAATATGTACCACTTTTCACTCTTGGCACCTCCCACTTAAAAAACAGAGGACTATGACCCTCGATGTTACTGCTGGCAATGTACCCAACTCTTGTTTGATGAGAACAGTACAGGAATAGTGAAAGTTCATCTGCCCTTTTGAAAATGGGAGAAGCAATGATGAAGAATCCTGAGTGCCATAAGCAGTCTCACAAGTGCATTCTGAAAGCAGCCAGTACCGAATTAATGCACTTATATATATATATATATAGTGTCTCTTTAGAAGAGAGCTTCAGAATCTTTCAACATGCAGTGCAATGTAGCATACGGGCCGTCCCACCCCTCTGGGGCCTGCTGAAACTGAATGCTGGTCTACAGAGACACAGATGGAGAAGCACTCACCTGCTTGCTTGGTGGGCTCTTTAGTACATCTACAAAGGACCAAAAACCTGTCCAATTTCACATCCAACCTGTCCAATTTGTGATCGAAAGAGTGTAAACATGCAAAATGAAGGCAAATTATTTAACTTTCACCTTCATTATAATAATTTTGGGCTCAGTTTTTACTTCTACCAGTTGGGACATCCAACTTTTCCACTGTTTGTTGATATTTTATCATTAATTGGTGATATGACAAATTATGTTGAATGACTTAGATTGATAAGATGACAAAAACTTATCATGGAGGTACATAAGGAGGTGACATAACTCATGATTTTAGTTCATGAGTAAGGTGTTGATTACCAACAAACATTTATGTTAGCTAATTATCTAGCATAACTTGTCACGTCAGTAATTTAAAATTAAAAGTAAATGAAAAGTTAGATGCCTATGTTAGAATAGTAGTGTATATATATTGTACTAAATTAATAGTGAATGTACTATACTATTGTAGTATATTGGTATTGATTGTACTGTACTTGTATTACACAGCCCATAGCCCATTATTTCTTGAGTATAGTTGATTTAGTAGTATCAATAAGAGATAACACAAATCATTTATCGATAGGGTTTTTCTTTCTAATTTATCATGGTATCAAAGCTTAAATCCTAGAGTCCTTTGCGTTTGTCTCTCCAGCGACGTCTATACCTTATTTTCTTTTTCTTCCTGCACCTATCTAGGCTTGTTCACCCACTTCCAAGTGTCGTTAGAGAAATCCAACCACACTATTATGTTTAGAAAGGTCCAATTGATCTGACCTTGGAAGCTTGTAGCAGGAATTGTCATCGCGCGTTGCCTACACCGTAACTTCTAGCCTTCGATCTCGCTTTTTCGATCGTCGCGCATTGCTTTTTTGGTTGTCTGCACCGTAACTTCTAGCCTTTGATCTCCCTTTTCCGATCATTGTTACAAGACACCAACCGCACAACTAGAACCCAACACCTTCCAATCGGCCTAACCCCAAAAGCCCACTACTAGAAATTGTCACGTTGTTCAATGGAGGTTTCTACATTGTTTTGAGTCTTTTTTTTTTTTTTTTTAAATTTATGGTTTAGGGTTTAAGCTCAAATTTCAAGAATTAAGAGCTATTTTCCAACCAAATCATGTCCAACACCAGTTCATCTATTGATTCAAGCTCCAAATTTGGTGTTTTCTCTCAAATTATCACTTATTCTCCGGTCATTACCTCTGAAAAGCTAGTTGGTAGTGCCAACTATATGTCTTAGGCTACATCTGTTAAATTATGGTTTTTGGGTCAAGGATACGTGAATCATTTAACTAAAAAGGTAGATGATATTCCTACAACTAAATAAGCTACTTGGAGGAAAGTTGATGCTCTCCTTTGCAATTTACTATGACAATGCATTGATCCTAAATTTTATGTTATTTATAAAGCTTATAGAACTTATTATCAGTTATGGAACAAAGCTAAAAATCTTTACCCTAATGATATCCAATGGCTCTATAATGTTGTGTTTAGCAATCTCGACATGTTTGAGTTTATTGGTAGAATTGAATCAATTAGAAATGAGTTTAATTCTCTCATACCTACTGGGACTAAAGAGGAGTCTAATATTGAGAAACATCTGCAACATATAGACAAGTTCTTTGTGGTATTGGGGTTGACAGGCTTTAGACCTGAACTCTCTTCGGTTTGAGATCAAATCCTAGCTAGTCCCATTGTTCTCTCTAAAGAATGTTTTTGCTCGACTACTTCATGTCTCTTATTTGATCATAGTGCTTGAGAGCCCTTCAGCAAATTCTTCAGTTTTAGCCTCTCAAACTAGTGGTAGAGGAGAACAAGGAGGAGGACAAAGTGATAATTCAAATAGAGAAAATCTCCCCAAATGCAATTATTGTAACTGATAAGGCCATACTAGAGAGAATTGTCATAAATTACATGACCAACCTCCCCGTGCTACTAATGTGGTTTAGGTTGTCAATCCTAACTCTTAATCTACAACATATAAGGGTCAGTCATCGCCATCCCTTCTCCTGACTGAAGCTGGTTATGAGGAATACCTCCAATATCAAGCCACTGAGCAATCCACATTCTCTATTGCTTCAGTAGGTCACACTAATAATTCTATTATTTGCCTTACTCAGTCTTCCTTACTTAGCTATTGGGTTCTCGATTCTGGTGCATTTAACCATATCTCTAGTAATCAATGTCTTTTCTCACATCTTAATAATTCCACATGTCTTCCTTGTGTCACTCTTGCTAATGGTTCTAAAGTAGTTGCCAAGGGCATTGGTCATTAACTTTGGATTATGTTCTTTATGCTCTTGGATGTCCTTTCAACCTTGTCTCTATTAGTAAATTAACCCATGCTCTTAATTTTTTTGTTACATTTGTTGATAATTATGTTCTTGTGTAGGACCGAGGTACCAAATGAATAATTGTTGTAGGAGATGAGTCGCAAGGACTTTACCTTCTTTCCATGCCTCCATCACCAGTTGTCTGCACTTTTATTGAGTTTCTATCCCTTATCCACGATCGTTTGAGGCATCCTGGCATTTCCAAACTCCAAAAGATGGTTCTAGGTTTCTCTAGTTTGCCTTCTTTAAATTGTGAGTTGTGTCAGCTTGGTTAACATTTTCGTACTTCATTTCCCAAGCATGTCAATAATTGGGTTGCGTCTCTCTTTGAATTGATTCATACTAATGTTTGGGGTCCTAATAATGTCATTTCTATTTTAGAATTTCAATATTTTGTAATGTTAATTAATAACTATTCTTGATGTGCTAGGTTATTTTTAATGAAAAATTATTTTGAGTTATTCTTTATTTTTCAAGCTTTTTGTGCTAAAATTAAGATCCAATTTAAAGTTTCTATACGTGTTGCACAATGATAATGCTTGTGAATATTTTCTACTCCTTTCACTATATTTATGTCTTCTCAAGGTATTCTTTATCAATCTTCTTGTGTTCACACACCTCAACAAAATAGAGTTGTGGAGCGTAAAAATCGTTATCTCATTGAAACCACTTGCCCTCTTTTGCTCTATCATAATTGAAAAAACTAATGGATACCAAAGAGGGGGGTGAATTGAGTTTTAAAGAATTTTTTTTGATTTAAAAAGACTTTAAGAAAAACAATTTGGACATTTTCAAACTAATGCTTCAAATAAATTCTTGATAGAAACTAATTAGAAAAATGATTATTTTAAAGATTTAGAAAATTGTTATTTTAAGTATTAAAACTAAAAACATATTTGCAAAAAAACAGAAACTTGCTAAAAGGTAAAATGAAAGTGTGTTGAAACAAAAAAAAGAAAATAATGTAGCACAGACAAATATATAGTGGTTCAGCCAACAAGTCTACTCCATTCCCTTGGCTCCTCACCAAGAATTTACTCAATCCACAGCTTTTATAGGCTCAACTATAATCTTATATTTTTACAAGTGCAGTTGTAACCTAAAGATGGGAAATGGGCGGGTCGACCCGTATCCCGCTTGGCCCACCCATTTGGTGGGCCAGGCCGAATTTGGCTCACGATAGAGACAGGTCAGGTCGAGCCGGGCCAAGGAAATGGAAACTTGGGCTCGGCACAGCCCTGTGGCCCTTAATAAATGGGCCAAAGTGGGCCGGGCCGGGGCATGGGCCTGCTGGGCCGACCCGTGAGCTATTTATTTTTAATTTTTTTATATATAATTTTTTAAATATATTTTTTATTTTTTCCCAAATGTAACTAATATTTTTTAAAATATGTTTATTAATGTTTACTTATAATTTTGATATTTGTAAAATTATGATATTTACAGTAAACATTATGTTTACAAAAATTACACTAAAATTATGTTTACAAACATAATAAACATTATGTTTACAAACATAATTATGTTTTACAAATATTACAATAAAATTATGTTTACAAGAAACATAATTTTTAATTATTAAATACAAACATAATTTTTTAAATATTCTTTTATTTTTTGGTGGGTCGGGCCATTTTAGCGAGTCAGTTGGTGGGCTTGCCCACAGGCCATTTTGGTGGGCCGGGTCACAGGCCACATATTGCTGGCCCAGCACGGCCCTCATTTTACTAGGCGGGCCGACCCGGCCCGTTTGCTACAGTAACAGGCCGGCTCATGGGCCGCCCGGCCTATTTCCCATCTCTATTGTAACCTCCATTCTTCACAAGCTAAGCAATAACCAATATAATCGATTTTTAAATGCTCAATTGAAACCATTACATTTTCACAAAATCAGGCTCTTGCCTTTTCAAAGGATCAAACGCAACATCTTGCCTTTTAGGCATAAGATATAACCGCAACAAGATATAAGAGGATTACAAATTGAAGCACTTGAGAAGCTCTTACAAATATATAGTACAAATGAGAGGATTTTCTTCTCATGAAGAAAAGATAGATAAAAAAAATAAGTAGAACGTAAGCATTCATTCTCTCATTTTCTATTCGAAGATATAAATTTGAAAACATTATTTGGCTCAAGTTAGTGGAAAGTATTCAAGAACAACAATCTTTAGCTTCAATTTTATCTTTTTTTATAGTTGATGTCAAAAGAATTGAATATCTACAAAGATAAGCTTCTTTTTCTATAAAATAATTATTAGAATATTCAAATATTATACTCAATTATTTATGAAATATTTAGAGCTTTTTTGAAGTCTAAACGATCTAATCTATGCCTTAAAAGCACATGTAACGGCTAGTTTAACGGCTATAAAATTTGAATTCAACAACCATTCACTCAACTAACACAGGCTCTCCCTCGACTAATGAAATTTTATACTCGATTATATAAACTTCATACTCAAGTATATTTTGTCAGCACTCTATTATACTTCAAATACTCGAGTAAGCCCATCAGATACTCAAGTAAGCTCTTCAACAACTTGATTTAACTTGAAATACAAAGAGCTTGCTTATTATACTCAACTATCACTCACTAATAGTCGATTATTCATCAAAATACACTCGATTGTTCATAAAATACTCAATTAAAACCTTATAAGCAATCATACTCGACTAAGGAACCAATATATATACTCGACTAGTGCAAGGATATACTCGATTATGCACAACTCTTAGAAGATTACAAAGGTGAAACACTCGGCTATGATTATGATCACTTGATTGCTTATGAAATAGCTGAAACCTTGCGATCAATATTTGATTACCAAATGTATTCACTCAAGAGACATTCAAATATACTCGATTATCAATCAAACAATATGTATTGTTTTGAATAACATCAAAACAATTTTCTCCTTAATAATAACAACTAAATGAGAAACATAAATCATTAATATATGAAGCACAAATTTCTCATAAGCATCTCAATATCATAGACATTTGAGCTTAGAAAATAGAACACATTTTCTCATAGCTCAATTAAATACAAATGTTGTTTGTGAAATCCAACTTTCCAAATACATCCACTTGGTTACATAAAAAAATCTTAGAGAAGGTAAGCAAAAGAGATATTCTTAAAACACATGACTTTGATAACAAGTTGAGAACAACACATGTTACTCAACTAAAAACATCACATTTCTAGATTCAAATAAAAATCTTTTCAACATGAAACATAAGGATGCAAAACACATTGAAACGTGATTTTTCATAATAACTTTATGAAACATATTCTCATGAAATATTCATAAGTCATACTTGACTGAAATAAAGCACATAGAGCAATTCAAATATGTTGAGCACAATATATGTTACTCAACAATAAAGCATGTCATTAACACAAATATACTCTAACTTGATTATTATGATAACTCATTTATCAAAACAAGAGCATATATAAGATGAATATCTCATCTCTATGATATTCATTCTATAACCTCTAACGCATCATACACACATGCTACAAATGTATACTTTGAATAAATCTAGAAAGATAGGAACTATAGAATTCTATTACTCAAATGCATTTGTCCTAAACATAAGGAATATTAGAAAGTATTGTTTATAACGCATATAACATTTAAATTTATTCAAAAAATATTCTAGCTATATTTAGATGTTTCAAGATAATACCACTTAAATGCATCTTCCTACTTATTCAAGTGATTAACCATGACTCGATTATCAGCCTAAGAAGATGAACTTTCAGCAGCTTTACCAAATGTTGTATGAAATCAACAATTCTATACATACTTGAATGACTTTCTTATCAAGGAACATGCATTCAGTATTATAAGTTCTTGAAAAGATCTTTCCAAGATTTTATAAATTCTATAAATCAAAGCTCAAGTACCCTTAATTAAGTACATGATCTTTTACTCAAAAGACGTAATGTTGACTTGATGTTTAACACGTAATCATCAGACAACACATCAAGAATACATTACTCTAAAGCTTGAGTAATATTGCCACATACATCACTTAGCATATAAAATATCATAAGTCTTCACAAAACACTCATGCAATATTTTTAAGATGACTCCAAAGAAATGCATATACAAACATATCAATAAAGCATATGGCTAGAGCAATTATAACACATATAGATAAATCATACTACCAAGGCTCCTTGACTAAGGCAACCTCTTAAAAAGATAAACCTATCAAGGCTCCTTGACTTTATGCATATTCAAGGCAACCTCCATATATCTTATCAAGATAAAGCTTAACATATTCTTAAACAATATTCTAATGCAAAGCATATTAACCTATGATAACATAACATAGGAGGGCAATAAAGTTTTAGCATAAATGCAGTCATCATCAAAACACTCAAGAACATAATGTCCATTTTTGTTTTTGAGTTGATATTGTTCTTACTACTTGTTATTTGATTAACCGTATGCCTTCATCTATTTTGCAGCACAAAGCTCCACATTCCATTTTATTTCTTGCTCAAACCACTTATCTTCTTACCCTCGACTTCATAAAAGGTATAGGTGTTATTCTCTTGACAGTCATCGTTACTTCATTTCCACCGATATTACATTATTCGAGTCTTCTTTCTTCTTCACCTCCTCTACTACTAAAGGTAATGTCATTTCTAATGTTCTCCCTATTCCTTAACTTGGTCCTCCCCTACAGGTCTATCGTCGTTGTCCACATCCTAATCCTCTTGCAAATATTGTTAATGTTCCAAATGACTCACCTTTTGCTCCAGCATCTTCACCTACCATGGACCTGCCACCAATTGACACTCAACCCAATGCCATTAGGAAAGGTAATTGTCTTACACGCAATTCTCTTTCCATTTACACTTTCCTCAATTATCACTATTTATCTTCACCCTATTTGTGTTTTCTTTATCTTCTATGTCTATTCTTAAAACAACCAGTGAGACACTTTCAGATCCAAGGTGGTGCCAAGTAATAGTTGATGAAATGACTGCTTTACATTCTAATGGCACTTGAGAATTTATTCCTTTACCTCCGACAAGTCTACTATTGGTTGTCGCTGGATTTATACTGTAAAAGTTGGTCCTAACAGATGGATTGATCGCCTTAAAGCTTGTCTAGTTGCAAAAGACTACACTCAAATTTATGGATTGGATTATGGAGACACTTTCTCTCTTGTGGCCAAGATTACTTATGTTCAATTGTTTCTTTCCATGGTTGCTATGTGTTTTTAGCTTCTCTATTAACAAAAATACTTTTCTTCATGGTGGTATTTAGGAGGAGGTCCATATGGAGCAATCGCCAAGCTTTGTTGCTCAATGAGAGTCCAGTTTGGTATGCCAGCCCCGATGCTCCCTTTATAAACTAAAACGATCTTCGCGAGCTTAGTTTGAATGATTTAGTGTCGTTGTTCAAGAGTTTGGCATGATTTGCAATGAGGCAGACCATTCTGCTTTCTTTCGTCATTCATCACATGGAAAATGCATCTTATTGTATGTGTAGATGATATCGTCATCACAAAAAGTGATCAATATGATATTCTACAATTAAAGAAGTATCTCTCTAATCATTTCCAGACTAACAATTTAGTCAAACTTAAGTATTTTCTTGGTATTAAAGTAATACAATCTAATAATGGTGTTGTCATCTAGCAAATAAAATATACTTTAAATATTCTTGAAGAGATTGGCATGTTAAATTGTAGACCTGTTGATACGCCCATGGACCCAAATGTTAAACTCTTACTAGGATAAGAGGAGCCTTTGGCAGATCCTAGAAGATACTGAAGACTTATTGGAAAGCTAAACTATCTCACTATCAATCGGGAAAATATTTCTTTCGTTATGAGTATAGTTAGTCAGTTCCTACGATCTCCAGGTGACAATCATTGGGATACTGTCATTGGCATCCTTAAATATATCAAAAGAGCACCAGGCTAAGGATTGTTGTATGAAGATAAGGGACATACTTAAGTGATTGGGTATTCTAATGAAAACTAGACATGGTTTCCTTCAAATAAACACTCTACTTCAAGAAACTGTATTCTTATGTAGGGCAATCTGGTATCCTGAAAGAATAAAAAGCAAGATATTATTGTCAAGTACAAAACCTAAATATTGTGCTACGACTCTAACAATGTGTGAACTTATATGGTTGAGGCAATTACTTCAAGAATTACAATTTAGAGAGGCAATGCAAATGAAGTTAATTTGTGATGTAATCAAGTAGCGCTCTATATCGCCTCTAATCTAGCTTTTCATGAGATGATCGAACACATTGAAATCAATTGTCATTTTATAAAAAAGAAGATTTTGTCCAAATGTAATACTAAGGGTGCGTTTGATTGCTAACATGGAATTTGGGTGGAAATAAAATATTTTCTAGGCAATTGAATTGCCTAGAATTAAATTCCAAGGAAAAAGCCAATTGAAGATGTTTGATTGGCTTAAATTTCTAGCTAGAAATTATTAAATTTCTTTAATTTTGGTGTTTGATTTTCATATATATATATATATACGTATGTATATGAAATTATGGCTGCAAATGTCACGAGGAAGAAGACGAAGGGGAAGAGCCGTCGTCATTGCCATCGCCGCTTCTCCTTCACCATTGCCGTCGAGCTTCCCCCATTGCCATTGCTACTGAGTTTCCCCCTTCACCATCTATGTGCTTCTCCTTCGCCATCGCTCCGCTTCTCCTTCACCATCGCTGTTGAGCTTCCCCCATCGCCATCGCTGCCGAGCTTCCCCCTTCGCCATCTCTGTGCTTTTCCTTCGCCATCGCTGTCGAGCTTCCCCCATCGCCATCACTGCCGAGCTTCCCCTGTCGCCATCGCCGTCACTGGTCGAGCTTCCCCCATCACCATCGCTGCTGAGCTTCCCTCTCCGCCATCGCCTCACTAGCTCAGCTTGCCCTGCCTCTCGTTCGATCGCCTCGCCCTCTCTCTGGCTCAAGATTTTAGTTTGCTTGATTTTCCATTTCTTTGGAAAATCAATTCCAGCCCCCCTCCCCCGGAAAATGTTTTCTAACAAAAGTGGCAAATGGGCATCACGTGACTAAAAGTGAGAAAATAAATTACCTGAAAAATTTGACCAATCAAACGCCTCAAAAACTAGAATTTGGATGGAAAGTGGTTATTTTTCATGAAAAAAAGTGTACAATCATACACACCCTAACAGTTTTGTCAATTCAACTAACCAACTGACAAATATCTTTATTAAGTCTTTTAGAGGTCTTCACAATGGTTTCATTTGTAATAAATTTGATGCAAATGACCTATATACTCCAACTTTAAGAAAGAGTGTTAGATATGTATATTGTAATTTAGTTATTGCACACTAGTACTAACTATATTATACTAGTACTACACAACCCATGACCGATTACTTAGTATATATATAATTTTTTTCTCTCTAACTTATCAACCTCGATTAAAAAATAAATCTTAAATTAAAAACAATGTAAAAGTTTGAAAACTTTTCTAATAATTTACCTTAATTTGTATACATAATTTAGCCTTCGCCAAAAAAAAAAAATCAATTTAAAAAAAGGTGTATTAAAAAATTATGCAAAATAAAATAAAATAAGTAATACATCACAATTTTAAAAGACAAATGGAAAGATTTTTTTCTTTCATAAATACTATGAATGGAGTCTGGGAAATTTTTCTGTTTGCTTTAGTTCGGACTTTGGAGATTGATTCATATACAGCTGTAGGCAACCCATCTGATAAGATTCTCAAACATTTCGAATCAAAGTATATGCAGTCTTATCTGGAACTAAGGCATCATGCATAATTATGTAATGAAGTTACAGGGTTAAAATAAAGACAAAACAAAACGAAAAAGAAAAAAGCCAAGAGTTTTACTTTGTCAGCCAATAAGAAGAGGGACCTATCTCATAACAACTGATGTTTCAACTGCAAAAGCCCCTCATGTCAAAATTCCCACTATGGCTGATAATCCCAAACAAATCAAAGCTTTTTAAAGTGGGGAGTTGATAGCAGCCATTCCTGTCAAAATCAACCAAAAAAGGCCAGAGAAGCATAACCTACTTAAAAAATATCACCATATCCTTTGTCTCAAATCTGAATTAAACCCCGGATAATATATTTATATATATATAATACATACAGATACCCCACACCAGCCAGAGACATTGAATTATACCCTACCATTATTAGCATCACCTTTCACAAGGACACAATCCATCCACGTTCATAAGAATGGAATTGCCATCACAAAAACAACCAAGCAACAAAATTATTTATCCCCACAAATGGAATGCCATGACTGTCCACTAGAAACCCCCAAACCGACAAAGTTTCCCCAGAAGGAAGCCATGGAAGATACAGGACCAAGACCTACAGGGTGCTAGTGCTTTCATTTTACTGCGAACTACAAACGAAAAGAACAGACAAATGACCAAAGCAAAGGACTTAGGACAACTGGTTACAACAAGACATCACATTGTTTTCATCTATACAGCACAAAGGATCTTCTTGATCAAACTAATTGCCTGATCTGTTCATACTTCCATAATGTAACTAGTTAAGAATTTTCCCCCTTTTTCGCCTCTTATTTTCATGTGGCATCCTTCTCATGCAACACTGAGGATGCTTTCCTTCCTACCAAAGTTTGGCATCACCTGAAATGAGGAATGCCTGCTTAGCTGATCCTGATCGTGTGACACCAACAGATTCAGAGACAATGGCAATGGCTCTACTGTCAAATTCTGGTTTAAGTCAACATCCACCATTTTAGATGCACTGCAGGGTGGAAGAACTGGAGTAGGATGGATGAGCTTTGCCGGCTGGTAATTGGCTTGATCAATTTGTCCTGGGGTTAGTTTTCCCATTGGGTTCTCTATCTGTGTCGGCATTAAAACAGAACAGGCAGTCACTGGAAAAGGCAGCACTTGAGCACCACTGATATTGGAAGTTTTAGGGGAAGGGAGCAGGGTTGGTGGCAGAGGTGGCTGATTTTGGCGTTCTTGATGAATTATTTCTTCTCCCATTGGAATTGCAATGACCTGGTAATCACCACACACAGATGTTTAAGAAAAGAAACACTAGCAGTGGAAAAAATTCCTATATTATCATTTTAAGGCTTTGGTGACATCAGATCGACATTTTAAGAGGTTTCTTCTTCAACCAAATTTTCTACATCCGACCTGTTTGCCAAAGCCATGTTTTCACCACACAACTCCCAGTCCTGAGTTCAATAATTAGTTTTTAATGTATTAACATATATTTTCATAGCACTGCTTAGATATAAAACATCGACAGACAACTACTCTTAAAGTACACATTCCTATATGAATTAGGTTAGGTGAAAAGCTCTTATCCAATTGTAAATAATTCTTCCTTGCTGCAAAAAATAATAATAATAATAATAATAAATAAAGCATCACTTTCAGGTCCCATCACTTTCAAAGATTTAATTTATCAAAGTGGTTTGTTCTAAAAATTGTCTGCACTATTCTTATTTTGCGTGAAATTTAAGGTAAGATAGCATTCGCTATGAAATTTTAGACAGGGTGTTGCTATTTGCACCAAAAAGCAATTAATGCTACATCCAGAACATCCAACCAACATTGTGAAAACATATCTTGCTTTTTATAGCTGAAAATCAACGATATTGTTGCAAAATCAGCACTTCAAATTTAACCACAGCAAGAATAAAGAAAACGTCATTTGAGGATACGAGAATCCAATTACCGATTCAGTGGTGATATCGAAAAGGCTGGATCGGCGGCGACGCCGATTGAGGTTGCTCCGCCGGAGGAAGTATTTCTGAGCATGGCTGGCAACTTGTGTTGGCGTGCGGGTCTTCACGAAATTCCTTGAAATTCCTCGCCAGTCTCCTTTGCCTACCTTTTGCAGTCCTAAGAGGAACAATTTGTGCTCCTGCTCAGTCCAAGGAACTCCTAATCAACAAAGTCAGGAACTTCTTATGAAATTTCCAGAAATTACAGAAGCAACAATCACAACAAATTTGCTATTTTCACAAAAAAACATTTCCAGTAGAATTGACAAATAAAATCCACAAAATTCATCTAGAACACTTGTAATTGCCGATTCAGATGCTCCGTGTAAAGATAGATTCCTCATATAAATCACTTATTTCCAGAAACAAATCGACCAAAAGACAAGGAAAAGCTTTTCTATTCTTGAGAAGAAAAGAGAGAAGACCTCGCTTGCGCTCGCGACTAGCTGCGGAGCGGTGGTGAACTGAGTCGTCGGCGGAGGCGTAACCTCCGGCGGCTGCAACGTCGTCGCCGTTGGAGGACTCAAGAGGCTGTTCGTACTGCGACAGATTGTTCATGCTCACGGTCTTCCGCATGGGGTCCACCTTGACTCGGACGCCGAACAGCATGATCTCTCCGCCGCCGACACCGACGCCGGAGGCTCCTCCAGTGCTATCGTCGCCGCCGGCACCACAGCAGCGTGACATCTCCGGAAATCGATCTTGTGGCTGTCTTCTTCTAGGAATCAGGAATTCCGAGGAGGCTACGTGGTTGAAGAACCACAGATATGATGATGAATAATGGTTCTGTGCGTCTGTGTCCGTTTATATATAGAGCGAGACAGAGAGCTGGACGGGTGAAACTGCCGCCACGTGGCAATACCTTATTAAACCCATTTTTTAAACAAATATATATTAGTACTAACAAATTCGGCAAAATTTCGTTCCCTTTCCATCTCGATATTTTCTGGATACTTCATTAATTAATATAAAAATAATTTTTTTATTTTTTATTAATTTTAAAAAATAATTTTTTTTAAGTCTTCTGTTACATCTCATATTACAATAAATATACTCAAACTTAATTCATTCAAAATCTCTACACTCTATTCCCCACATGTTAATTAAAAAATATAATAAATTAAAATAACTTTTTAAAATAAAGATCATTGGCCTACACCCGAAAATTGAAGTTCGGGCCACAAACATAAACCCATATTTAACCCAACATTTAGTTATTTTTGCATGCTCGTTAAGTTTTTAATATAAAATTTTATAAGTAAATCAAAATATAGATCTACGTTAAATCTCACCATCTATCCTCTTGAAGAGGAGTTTGGTTTCAAACTTTGATTCGAATAAGAAAAGTACATGTTAATCTATCTTAGATAATTCACACCTCAAATTCAGACATTGTGAGCACATTAAATTGTCTATGTGATTGAGAGAGCCTGAGAGCCCTCTTGGCCAAGACACAACAACATAATTATCAAGGGTACATTTTGTTATTGAGTTAATAACCTATCGTGTGAGTCTCTCATTAGAGACTCCCTACCTATGTCAAAAGCGAGAAAAAACTTGATTTTCATTAGTTGTTAAGTAATTCAAACTTATCCATTTAAAATCCTTAAACTCTAACATGCACATTTCAGTTAAAAAGATGTAACAATCTAAAATAACCCTTTTAAAATAAAGGTGATTGGCCTACATATGAATTTTGAAGTGAATTTGGGATGGCCTTCTTAGGGTTGCAAGCATGAACCCATATTTAATAATTGCTCCTGCATGTTTATTAAGCTGTTTCACCTTATTCTTTTATATATTGCTATGTATGTTTTGTAATATCTCAAGTGTTTAAAAAATGGTAGTATATATTAAAGATAAGTAAGAAAAGAAATAACACCAGTTAAATACCTTTTGAACTGAATGTAAGCAAAGAACTCCGAGATTAAGCATACTTGAATTGAGAAAGCTCAATGATGAGTGACCCCCCTGAGAAGTTTGCATAAGCATATCAGAGTAAAGTTGTTTCGATCCTTTTTATCGCTCAATGCGGGATATTACAATATTGAAGGCTAAATTCATATTTTTATTTCTGTATTTTTATTTTTTTGTGTAATTATTTAAATTTTTTATTATTTCGATTATACTCTTGTACATGTATTTTCTAATCAATTTAATCTATTTATTTTAACTTTTTTTTTATATGACAATTTAAATTTTTTGTTATTTCGATTACATCTATATATTTACATTTTTTACTCAATTTAACTTTTATACTTAAACGTGTAAAAAAAAATAAGAGTTAAATTGATTCATCTTATTTATTTTATTTTTTTTTACACATCAAAGTATATAAGTTAAATTGACTCGAAAATACAAGTATACCGGTATAATTGAAATAACGAAAAGTCCAAATTGTCACTTGAAAAAAAAAATCAAAGTATAAAAGTTAAATTAAGTCAAAAATACAAATTTGATGATATAATTAAAATAACAAAAATTTAAATAATTACACCAATAAAATGTGAAAATATAAGAATAAAAATATGAATTTCGGCACATGTTAAATATTGTGACCTTCAGCCTTTTCCTTTCATGATCCTCCAGCCTTTTCATTTATGGATCTTGATGGCATTGCTGTCATCCATGAGTGTTTGTTTTCTTAGGGCTGAAGAAATTCAGTTCTGGATTTTCAATTTTTCAATCCACTGAACACACTCAATAACTTAAAACTTATTTTTTCCTGGAAAATATTTTCCAGGAAACTGTTACAGAAGGAAAATCTTTATACCCAATTATTTTGAGAAGAAAGGAATCAAATGATTCCTACTACAGTTGAGGAAAGGAAAGTAGAGGTCAGAGGGACAGAGACTAGAGAATTGGAAGGTGCAAATGAATTAAGAACATTAAAAAAGCAAGGGTTCATTAAGAGTTATGATGTAGGAAAATATTATGAGGAATTGTTTTGATGTTTTTGAAATATTTTTATTTTTAAAATATTAAAAAATATTTTTAAGTTATTTCTATAATTTTAAAAATATTTCGAGATTATTTGATAATATTAAAAAATATCAAAAGTATATTTTTGTCCATGAAAGTTAGAGACGAAATTTTTTACGTCTCTAACTCAAAATCTTTAATTTTTTATGGAATTTGTTTGAATATATTATGGAATTTATATTTATTTTTAAATTAAATAACTATTATTTATAATTTTTTATATTAAAAATTATATTTACAAAAAAATCTTATATTTTGTATTTACATGTTTTTTTACGTTTTTGTTTTTTACTTTTTTGAAAAATGTCATTTCTTTGTTTTTATTTTGCATCGTATCCGTTTTCATATAATTTAAATTAAGAAAGCTTCGAAAATTGACAAAGATGTGAACTTTTTCCTATTCTAATAATTAAACAAAATTTTCCATTCCCATAGAAAACAAGGGATTAAAGTGAGATGATCATGGTTTTCTTATTAAATATTTTTAGAAGATATATTTTTCCCATCAAACTTTTGAGACAACACAATTGGTTCACCGCATATGTTTGGGAGCTTGAGTTATCACAAAGTAGTAGGATCGAGTTTACTTTTATGCAATTGTCGATAATTTACATCTCCTGGACTTTGGGCCATAACACATCAATTTATCCACTCAAATCGAGGGCGTGTTGGGCTATGGGTTTTGGAGATGATGAGATGGTCCCAACCGAAAATTATGCGTTGATTGAGAATCCCTCAAATTTTTCACACTAAATTTTTTTTTAAAAAAGGCCCTAATCCTAATGAAGAAACAACATAGAATCATAGGACTAAGAGAATTTTATGATCCAACTAGCATCCTACAAGTTAGTTTTTCTTTTCCTATCCTTTCCTTTCTTTTCTTTTCTTTTCTTTTCTTTTCCTTTTCCTTTTCATTTTCTTTTCTAAAATGTCGAGGATTCTAACACTTACCTGTAGCCTCTTGCAGAGCTTCAATGGTGACCCTGCAAAGTGCTGCAGCACTGGAATATCCTGAGAAAAGAAAGAAAGAAAGAAAAAACCATGAATGATTATATCATAAGCATGAAAATATAAAGGCAAGAGGGAAAAACACTGAAGTTGCTTTCCAAATAAGGTAATAGAGCTGCAGAAAGTGTGACGAATACTGTGAAAATGCAAGTATATACTTATATGCATGGCGATAACCGCATGGCAAAGCGTAAGTGAGAGTCACTGAAGGGAAATTACACCTTTCGGTGAAGCGGATCTAAAGGATTATCGTTAACAGAATGTGAAGAAAAGCAAACTGTGTATGATTGATGTAATCTTGGGAACATCTCAGATGTTTTGCAGTTTTCAGTTGCACTTCAAAACCTTCTGTCTTGATGACAATATTTAGATACTATCAACAACATAATATTTAGATTTCCTCCAAATAAGACGAGAGAGAAATCAACTTCAGAGTATAATATGAAGTCATAAGTTTCATTAGCAGAATGCTTGCTACTTTGTTTTCTTGACCCAAAGTTCGAGTCAAACAATAGGTACAGTTGTACGGAAGGGAGAGGTGGAAGTTACTCCTGTCTGCTTCCTATAACCAGTAATGTCTAGGTTAATTAAAACAGGAAGCTGCTCATAGACTTCATAGAAAAACAGAAGGATGGCTGTGATGTTGGCAACACAATCTGTGACCGACGTAGTTGGTAAAACATGTATAGATGGATAAACAAGAACTTGAAGCTAGGTCAAAGATGTGATGTTATATAGAAGGTGAGTAGAAAACATGGAACACAACTGAATCAGTCTCGAAGAAAGATGAATGGTGCCCCTTCTTCAGGCATGTACACCTACACTAACATTACTTGAGATTCCAATAGTTTTCCCATGGCCATCCACACTGAGCTCAAGGAACCAAGGGGCACTTTCTGCTAGATTTACTTGGATGCAACCTCCAAACTATGATAACTATGACAATAAACAAGACCAATTTGAAGAAGTCAACTCTAAGGTAAAATATCACCTTACTGTTGAAATAAAAGAGAAACTATTTAAGTCCAAGCACAATGAATGGACTAACAATAAACAATCATTTATAAAACAAACAGAAATGAGTAGATGATGAAGGAGAATATTCCCTAATTTTCCTAAAAAAACATCAATTACAGGCAATAGCGTGCTCGTAACTTTTGGTGAGAACTGGGGGCTGTGGGGAAGCAGATCAATATTTGAAACAGAACCTTAGGTAATCATATTCTCTCTTTGTCCATTGAATTCTGACATCTTTTGGTCCTGGTAAAGTGAGTGCTTTTACTGGCATAAGAATTAACTTCCACACCATACATAGGCACATCACCTTTATTGGTGGGTTGCCACCGATTAGGTCTACAGTTGCCAAAAAAAGAAGTAGAAGTGGGAGATGACATGGTAAATGGAAATAGGAAACATCATCAAAAGTTATAGGTACAGCACAAACAGGAAATGCAACTGAAACATGAGGGCATGAGGGGAATGAAAAGCAAGGAAAATAGTCAAAAATGAAATAAAAACCTGATAGAAGTTCCACTGAGAACTTCAACAAATAATGATAAAAAGTTTTAAAGAAAATAATAAACAACATATAAGAAGTTATTCCAAATCTTGAAATAACTCTTGTATAGTTTCTTCCTCCATTTTGTTTTCTTTTACTGCCCAAAACATATACAGAAGTATCAACAGCGTTGCTGGAATTTTAAACAACAATTGTATCTAAGTTCGAAAAGCAGGCCTAAGAAAGTACATTTCTACAGTCAGATATAGTTTCTATTAATATGGGTAGAACAAGGCAAGAGAGATCACGCGTTCTTTGTATCAGACTTTTGTGAGATGGACAAATAGAAAAAAAAGGTAGAAGGGGTCTGAACTGGACTACAGTTTAGGTCAGTTTTAAGTCTTTTTTGCTTTTCCTTTATTTTTTTTCGGCTGGAGGGGATTAATGGATAGATGACAGGTTGGTAAGTTTTTGGATTATACTTTTTAGAGGTTGCATATGTAACAATCATAAACTTTGTCTTTAATAGCTTCACATGTTCGTTAAACCTTTTTAGATTCTTTACTTCATTGTTCACAATAAAAGCATTTAGGTAAGTTCTTGGATTATACTTTTTAGGGGTTGCACATATAACAATCATAAATTTTGTCTATAACAGCTTCACATGTTAATAAACTTTTTCAGATTCTTTACTTTACTGTTGACACTGAAAATACATCATTTTTATACTCTTATGCAATATTACTGTGCATTTAGAGCAATAAACTTTTCCTCAAGATACCTTTAGTATTTTTTTAGGATCTTGGGGTCTGGTATTGTTTCCTTAGGGTTGAAGGAAAACAGCTCATCATTCACTTTGCATGCGGATATCGACTTTCTTAATGTGTTGGATGCAGTCTTTAGCTGATAACATGTGCATCATTCACCTTGTCCTTTTCAGAACAGTGGCCATGAAAAACTAGGACTTTTACAATGTAAAAGTGCTAGTTTTTGAGATTTGGATATTTGACTAAAAGGTTTTAGGTTACTTCCACATAAGTTTATTTTATGTTGTTAATAACACTGGCTGAGTCATACTTTTAAAAGGTACGCTTTAATGTTTACAATTAAAACTAAAAGCCAGAGTCTTTGATGGCCCTGACATAAATTTTCCTTCTTGCCCTTTTCTGGCTACAAACAGTATGGGAAGAAAAAGCCAATGCCAGACACCACAATGAACTTAGATTAGCAGCAAAGTTCCTTTATTGGGACCTTGAAGACTCTCTTCCAGCCTTTCCCCTAGTTCAAGAGCTATACATATTAGTGATATGGAGTCTTAACACCCATTACTTTACTCTTAAAAGAACATCACTTTACTCTTAAAAGAACAGATGAACCTAAAAAGCATTCAGCAACTTCTCAGACCCAGTGCAAAACAATCTATACTTCTAATACTCATTGAGAATTTTATCAGTAGCCTAGTGCATGCTAATTCATATAGTTTAACAAAAAATATAAGGTTTTTTCTTTCATCGTTTAAAATCTCTAGAATCAACCTTTGCCCATCATCTTCTAACTACTACTTCATCTAGTTTCTTATATTTCATCAAAAATTGAGTGCATGTCAACATTGCAAACTTATATGCTGATCCTTCTAAGAATGTAACAAAAATGAAATTATTATATGGCAGGTTAAAAGATAAAAATTACTAAGAATGGCTATAGAATTATACTGCCCATGTAAGGTACACAAAGGCAGCACAAAATGTCAGGCATAGTGAACATACATATGCACAGTTTTAACAATAATAGTATGGTTCAGCACATGTAACTTCTGCAGAGGGAAAAACTCGGCAATAATAGCCACACTGGCAATACATGACACAACAAGAGTTAACCAAGGTCAATTAGTTTAAGCAACGATTTGTCCACACCAGGATTTTTTTTTTTTTTTTGGCAAAAGAAATCTCTTTTTTTGTAATTATTAGCCGTATTGCCTGTTTCTTAGCAATCTGAATTCTATGTCTTAGAATTATCTGGCAATAATTCCTTATATTTATTAGCATGTAGCAATCTATTAACTCTTATATGCCAATGTACTAATGTCAACAGCTCTTAGAGAGAATCTGCATTGGGAAAGATTGCCATATTCATAATTGCTTTCTAAAGATTCTAGACTGCTCCCACTAGCCTTGAAGTAACTACTGTGCAAATGTTCTGGAAGGCGAATCACATAGAAATCTTCATATCCTTTTTCCTTTCAATTGTTTATATCTAGATTATACACGAAAAATGATATCCAATTTCACACTGAAAATATTACCAAAATGATGTGGCAATTTGCATTTTTGTAAACACGAGTCATTTCTGATAGCGTCTTTCACTTGTCATTGAATGAATATGTGAGAGAGTAGCATCATTCTCTCTGGAATTTCTAGAAGTTCTGTCTGTAGCGACCCTCGTATGAAAGTACCTGTTAGCAGATGTCAAGGCTTAGACCAACCAGTAGAATTCTACAGCCTTGCCCGATAAGAGCAATGTCAAATAAGCATGTCAAAAAAAGCAACGAGTAGCTAAAGCAAAACCATAAATTGGAATTCAAGGAGTATCATATTAATTGTAACCCACCTCATCCTTGCATTTTTCGACATAAAAATATTTTGTTGGAAGAAATATGAAGCAAGCGAGAAGAAGACCACTAGACACACCTTTGAGGTGAGTGGATGAAATGGAGGAAGTTTGTAGTAAAAGAGGAAGACGAAGATCAAAGAAAACTTGGTAGGAACACCTTAAAAGTAACATAGAATATAATAGCCTTACAAAGGATATTTGTAAGGATATTGGCCCATGGCCATGGATAGAGATAGTTGGAGGTTTAGAATTCGTTTAACTCAACCAATCTAGAGGAATTAAGGCTAGCAATTGTTGTTGTTGTTGAAATATGAAGCAGATCCACCAATAGACTTCCAATTAAAAAAAAACAAATCAGCAAGAAATGTTGCAAATAAAATATTTGATTGATAAGAAAATCAATCATTTTGACCAGTGAAAGTATTTTTTTCTAACCTCTGTTCAATTCCTCACTAGTAAAACCAAAGAGCAAAATTTGTTTCAGTTTAACCAGTAGGCAACTGCTGCAACCAGGAACTTATCTGCTGTTCAGTTATTATCCAACTAATGAAAATTCATTTACCAAGACAAAATATTGCAAAATATTGATATGCAATCCTAAAATCCTCAGCTTCCCCTCAACTAAATTTCTGCTATCTTAAGCCAGAACAGCCAGCTCCAGAAGGTGATGTATGGATTTTGTTTTCTCTCTTAAATTATTTTGCCATTAACTCTGTTGTCCTTCCATCTTGTTTCCATATCGATACCTCCCCAGTGGCCAGTGCCATCCCCCAACTTTTACTATTGGGTTCTTGTCAGGAGGGGAATGGGGTGTTACTGCTATAGTTTGGGACCATTCCGAAATTGGTCTTATAGTCAACATAATCCATATAAGCATGTAGACCGATAATTCACCTCCCCAGTGCCATCCCCCAAATTTTACTATTGGCTTCTTGTCCTGAAAGGGAACAGATTGTTACAGCTATACTTTTGGGCACACTGTGAAAATGGTCTCCTGGGGGGTGGGGGGATTGGCAGGGTTGATGAGCGCCCTTTAGTGTCATTAAGACTTCTCCATCTATATTATTTTCCTTTGCAAATTAAAACAAAGTATCTACAGGTGATGCAAGAAGTGGTTAAGGACAGAATAAAATATTGCTCCCCCACAGATAATTCAGCATAATTGCTTTTGCTGGACCACTCATGCAATATGAAATCAGAATGAACAGCAGAGATTCCCAAATGCAACCCCCTCACCCATGCCCCAAAAAAACTCCCAGGAAGGGGGAGGTTACTGGTTCAAGCAAGAGCAAGGAAGGGTGCATGATGTAGAGTTCGAAGTACTTCGAGATACAGCATCAACTGTCAATTGAAGCAGATCCTACCCAATTTTGAACATTTCCTACACGTCCATGCCAAAGAGCTATTAATGTGCACTGGCCACCTGCCTGCTTCAACAGAATCATCATTGATATGCTACAAAGTTAGACAAACAAAAGTATGCATATGTTGTTCCTCCTTTCTGGGAGGAGCAAACGAATTGATGATTAATAAATGAACATCATACCTGTGGACTCCACAGACCATACAAGTTTCTCCTTATGAAACAACCCATGAAGCTAAGCGTTGTTGCTTCATCCCAAAACCTGGCATCTAGAACCCTATTCATAGGCCACTCTTTTCAAATATGAATTTGTCAAACACGTATTCTACCATCTTCTGGTTAAGTGCCATCATCACACTCTCTCTTGATCATCTGCCCAATTACCTGACGCATATCAAGTATTCTAATTGTAGACATCTCTTCTAGCAATTCATGGGCACATCCCTCCTGAAAATAGAGAAGACAGGTTAAGAGATAAATTCACAAAAAGGACAATGGCAAATAGAGTGACTGGCTTAACATCTGTCCAGATTCCATCAATTCATTCCTCACAGGGACAAAGTTCAAAATCCAACAAAATAATCTACTGATATACTGAAATCAGTATAATAATAACAAAAGGCAAGAATCAACCTTTCACTGATGTTTTAATGTACTCAAAATCCCAAAAACTCTAGGTGATCTTGGCTTGTCCATGAAAATCAATTATTACCCCCTACTTCCAACTCCATGTTTTAAGTATTAGCAATGTCTAGGTACTAATCAGTAAGGTAAAGAAGTGTCAAGACTTGTCTGGCTGAATGTAGCTTATTTTCAGCCAACAAGCCCTCTTATTGTGCGGCAGAAATGCAGCAATCAAATCCCCAACTTGGCCCAGCCTATCCTAAACATCAAGGCTCAATATTGTCCTCATCTAGGATCTCTGCATGGCACTTAGTCATGCACATTCACATCATGTGACCTGAAACAGTGTAGCACCGTCATCCCCATATGCCAAAGGCTCCAAATCAGAACCACATTGATAACCAATACCAATGCTAGCCAACAACTATCAACCACAGCGCCCCACATGAGCAATGTGCCACAAGCTCTACCCCCATGCTCCAAGGGTGTAAGCACACACTAGGTATTGCATATGCCCCACAGAAGCCATTCCACAACAATATGTTATTGCAAGGCACCCAACAAGCCAAGCAGTGCTACTCAAACAACCCTCGCATGGCATGGCACCTTTCTATGAGTACAGACCACGTAGTAATGCCTCTTGACCTGTAGCCAAGCTTAATCATATAGCATTCAAATCCCACAAGCAAGGACACCATCAAGTCCATTCATGTTAGCCAAGCTACATGGCTACCAGAACAAGAACAAACTGAGGCACAAGTCCCTTTTACAGCACACACCATCCAAAATAACACACTGATAACCTTCTCCTTCCCCAGCATGCATGTCACTGATGGTGTAGGCAAGCCTAGTGCCAGCACATATTAAAACCTCTGCCTACATGGAATCACCCAATGTCGGCCACCAAATTGTATCCTTAATGTTGCCTGCCAAGTGCAAAGCCTAACAGGGACTACAACACACCTTCATAAGTTGCATCAGTTGGTGTGTCATGAGTTGCATCAGTTAGAACTAGTTTGACACCTAGAACATATTATTGACTATAAGTACAAATTAAGAAAATTAACAGAAGGGGGAAGAAACAAAAAGTATATTCTTAGCCACCAGCCGCTCCTATTCCATTTCCGAAAGCCAGATTTTTCCTCAATGTGTTTTCACTTTCCTGCCAATATCAAACAATGTTCTTGCTCTACAACACCTTAAATGTGAACAACTTGGGACCACCTCACCACATGAGAAAAATTTTAACACTAAACACTACATATATCTTCTATAGTATTGTTGTTTCCATAAACATCCTCATTACAGTGGCTGTAATTCTACAGGCATAATGTTAATAAGCCTTGAAAATCTGTAGTTCTCAAGAAAGAAATCCTAGAAGTATATTAGTGATACTACACACACACACAGAGATTAGGTTGAAGAGAAACCAATATTCCAATTAACTAATGTGACCATATGATGCAAATGTGGGCAAATTAATGCAAGCATATGATGGAGGACCTGGCATAATTCTTTTGCTTTAAGAAGATCGCTTTTGTAGTCATAGATAAAACTTGAAAATTGGTGGAAGGTGGAAAGAATAAATTCAAATTTGAAAGATCTTTCCTAATAATTAACAAATAGTTGAAGTGCAGGACAACAAGGCAAGGAAGGAAGTGACAGGAATGTAGCTAAAGGTTTTATGGATTTGGTTCATGAACACATCATGCACAACTTTGACTCCAACTAGAAATTTTAAGCACCTCCTTTAAATTTCACTACTACACAAGTGTGAGCAAAGGTGTTTTGGAGACATATTGATGGTAACGTGCTCTTAAACTTCACCGGCTGCTTTTGGAGTTAGAAGTCCATCATGGATGTGATTTGCAAAATGAATGCAAGTGCAACATGATTACATCCACTACCCAATTAAAAATTGCCTATAAAGCATGGACACGGCGAAGAGGTAGTCGTGCCGGTGTCAGACATGATGACACATTAGCGATACATGTCAAACATGCCCATGTAGCATGTCCAACATTGCTTTCATCATTCTCAAAGGGACATGGGGGGGGGGGGGGGGGGGGGAATGGGGGGGGGGGAATGGGGGGACACGTGTCACGTACCTAGAGGGTAAATGTAAGGGTGCAAGTGGGAAGAGGAATGAAGAATAATAACATAATGTAGTTAGGCTATTTTGTAAACAGCCTTGGCAGGAACTCCTGTATGTACTCGAGTAAGGGGTATAAATTGTACCCCACCCCTCATGGAAAAGGCATCGAGAATTTGAATAGAACATTCTCTGGATTTCCCTCTGAACTTCTTCTCTCTCTTTCTCTCTCATTCTTCTAATCTCTCTCTTTTCTATCAATTTGTCTATCTCATTACCGAGAATTCTCGAGAATTCTGACATTCTATGTCAATTCGAGAGAAGCTCCAAATTGATTATTGCTAGGTCCCCGAGGATCTGACAATTCTGGTATTAGAGCAGTGCTTGGGCCACGAGAGTTTGAAGGATTAGCAATAGCCGAGGGAACGAGAATGAAGAGTCTGGATACTCAAATGCAACAAATTGGATCCACTGTGAACGATCTACAGAATTGAGTGGATCAATTGGAATTAGGATCCAACCGGAATCATGAGGCCATTTTGGCCATTGATTGAAAATTGGAGGCTGCGATCGTGCAGATCCGCAATGATTTGGGAGTCCAGATAAGGGAGCAAATGCAGACGTTTGTAGTAATGTTTGCGAGGCAGAACCAGATGCATCTCTCACCTGATTTCCCTTCAAGGGAAAGAACAAATCCCATACTACCAGGTCAGGGAAGGTTGGGACCAGGGACGAGAGATCAAGGGATAAATTAGAGACCACCGGAGACATCAGAAGGCGATGAGGAAAGTGCTAAATTGGGATGGAGAAGGCGACCAGAGACGTTGGTGGGTCATCACCAACAAGGTATGCCCCTGCCACGATTGGAAATCCTATTATTCGACGGCCTCAGCCCTTGCTGGATCAGAAGGTGTGAATAGGCGTTTGAATGGTATGGGGTGCCTGAAGGGCAGAAGGTAACTGTGGTAGCAGCGTACCTTAACGAAGCTGGTGACGCATGGTACCAGGGGTGGTCCAAAGTCAGAGAAAAGTGCAAGTGGGAGGAATTTGTGGAGGAGTTGTGCGAGAGATTTGGGGATCTAGCCTATCTGATGTAGTAGAGGAATTCAATAAGCTCAAACAAGTAGGATCGATGATGGACTACCAACTACGATTTGAGGAACTCAAGGCCTTAATGCTCAATCACAACCCATATCTGACGAAGGCTTACTTCGTTTCAAGCTTCCTAAGTGGCTTAAACGAGGAGCTAAGGCCAATGGTTAATGTACTTCGTCCTAGAACTCTAAAACATGTTGCTAATAGCGCTAGGCTCCACGAGCAAACGGTGGAGGCGTTGATGAGGAAATAGAGGATGGTGGCTAAGGGAGTTGCTCGAGGAAGTCTCCCTCCAGTGAGAAATTATGGTAAGGAGATGGGTAAAGGATCACCAGGGGGAAAGAATTTGGCACTGCCAGCACCGACGACCCAATATGGGAGGACTATGGAGCAGAGGAGACAGGCCAATCAATGCTTCAAATGCGGGGAGAAATACTTCCTTGGTCACCAATGTCGGAAGCAACTCCTACTGCTAGAAGGAGAAGATGAGGAGTTAGTAGAGGAAGATGAGGAACCACCCCTCCAGCAAGGAGAAGAGGAAGAGGGTAAAGGAGAGATCTCGTTGCACGCCCTGAAGGGCTTAACCAACAACAAGATCATCAAGGTTGAAGGGAATGTGAGCGACAATAAATTGATGATTCTTATTGACAGTGGTAACACCCATAGTTTTTTGGATAAAGGCACAACCCGGAGATTGAATTACCCCCTGGTTACAACACAGCCACTATCAGTGATTGTAGTGAATGGAAGCAAGGTCTTAAGCAAATCAGCATGTGCCGAATTTTATTGGGAGATGCAAGGAGAGGGGTTTGAGGCTAATTTGAGACTTCTCAAATTAGGAGGGTGCGACGTGGTGTTAGGCGTGGACTAAATGAAGCAAGTCAGCCCAATTTGCTTTGATTTTAACAAGATGGAGGTGAAGTTTGAGAAAGAGGGTAAGCCGATAACCTTAACAGGAAACAAAGAATGGGTAATGTGTAAGATGCTAATAGGGAGAAGGCTACATAAGATGCTTAGACAGAAACTGAATCAGGTGACATAATTATTTTCAATCCAGGTAGTGGAAAAAGGGAATGAAGAGTTGGAAGAGGAGGGAGAATTCATGCTAACGGTTAGCACAACTCCTCAAGCTAACCTAGAGGTACATCAAACTGACCTCCTTAATATGCTACTTATTGAGTTTGAAAAACTATTTGTAGAACCTGTAACCCTTCCCCCAACCAGACCTATTGATCACACCATCCACCTCAAACCCAACATTGGCCCCATTAACGTTCATACCTATCAATACCCTCCTAACCAAAAAACGATTATAGAGAACTTGGTTAAAGAGATGCTTCAGAAATCCCTCATCAGGCCTAGCCATAGCCCATTTGCCTCCCCTGTGTTGTTAGTAAAGAAAAAGGATGGTACATGGTGGTTTTGCATAGACTACCGCCAATTGAATGAAGTTACCATCAAAGACAAAATCCTAATTCCCCTTATTGAGGACTTACTAGATGAACTAAGCCATGCCACCATCTTCACTAAGCTTGACCTAAGATCCGGTTATCACCAAATCCGGATGAACCCCCTTGACATACACAAGACTGCCTTCCGCACTCACCAAGGCCACTACAAATTCCTTGTAATGCCCTTTGGCCTAACAAATGCCCCAGCCACCTTCCAATCCCTCATGAACCAAATTTTTGAACCCCACCTTCGAGACTTTATACTTGTATTCTTTGATGACATTTTGGTGTACAGTCTCTTAGAAATAATCAAAGATAATATATCTTGATTGATACAATAAGCAAGAACAACATCCTCTTTTAAAGAGAGGATTACGAACAAATAAAGGAAAGAAATAAACTAAAAATAGACAGCATCCTAATTTACATCTTTTACTTACTATATTTACATAATATTTACATAAAACATAAATCCTAGAATATTCTAGGATCAAGGCCAAATCTTTCCTTAATTTGAGCATATTTCCATATTTCCAGCACTCCCACTCAAGTTGGCTTGTAGATGTCTTCCATAGCTAACTTGCCAATAAGTTTATCAAATTGCTTCTTGTGAAGACCCTTAGTTAGAACATCAGCAATTTGTTCAGTTGTTGGAAGATATGGCATGCATATTATTCCAGCATCGAGCTTCTCCTTGATGAAATGTTTGTCCACTTCTATATGTTTTGTACGATCATGTAACACCGGATTATGAGAAATAGAGATGGCAGCCTTGTTGTCACAATAGACTTTTATCAATTTCGACTGAGGAAACTTCAATTCTTCAAGTATCCTTTTGATCCACATTCCCTCACAAATTCCATGAGCAACAGCTCTAAACTCTGCTTCTGCACTACTTCTAGCCACCACATTTTGTTTTTTGCTTTGCCATGTGACTAGGTTTCCCCCAACAAAAGAACAGTAGCCTAAAGTAGATCTACTATCATTAACACTTCCTGCCCAATCTGCATCAATGTAGATCTCAACTTGTAAGTGGCCATGTTTCTTGAACAGTAAGCCTCTTCCAGGAGTCCCTTTCAGATATTTTAGGATTCTGTAGACTGTTTCAAAATGTTCTGGCCCTGGTGAGTGCATGAATTGACTCACCATACTTACTGCAAAAGCAATGTCAGGTCACGTATGAGACAACTAGATTAATCTCCCCACGAGTCTCTAATATTGTTCCTTGTCCTTTACTTCATCAGCTTTGGCAGCATATAGTTTCACATTAGGCTCGATGGGAGTTTCTGACACCCTGCAACCAAGTAAACTTGTTTCTCCAAGAAGGTCAAGAACATATTTTCTCTGATTAACAAAGATGCCTTCTTTGGATCTTGCAAACTCCATTCCAAGGAAGTATTTTAGGATCCCCAGGTCCTTGATTTGGAACTCCTTTGCAAGTTTCTGCTTGAGGACTGCTAACTCTGTCTCATCATTACCAGTTAAAATAATGTCATCAACATAAACAATCAAAATTGCAACTTTACCATTTTTTGAGTGTTTATAAAATATAGTGTGATCTGCCTGACTTTGAAAGAAGCCATAATTGGTAACCGCCTTTCCAAAGCGTTCGAACCATGCTCTTGGGGACTGTTTGAGACCATACAGGGATTTCTTCAATCTACATATTTTGTCACTCCCAAGTTTATTTTCGAATCCCGGTGGCAAACTCATGAAGACCTCCTCTTCAAGATCACCATTAAGAAACGCATTTTTGACATCAAGTTGGTGTAGAGGCCAATCTAAATTTACTGCAAGAGACAACAGGACTCTGATAGAGTTTATCTTTGCAACAGGAGCAAAGGTCTCCTGATAATCAATCCCATAAGTCTGGGTTAAGCCTTTAGCCACCAATCTGGCTTTGTACCTATCAACACTCCTGTCCGCCTTACATTTTATTGTAAACACCCATTTACACCCTACTATTTTTTTGTCTTTGGGCAGGTTAACTATCTCCCAAGTGCCACTTCTCCTTAGAGCATTCATCTCCTCTATAACTGCTAATTTCAGGTTTGGATCATCTAAAGCTTCCTGTATATTCCTTGGCACAAACAAGTGTGAAATCCTAGATGTGAAAGCCTTATGATTCTTTGATAGTCTGTGGTAGGAGAGATATTTAGCAATAGGATATTTGGTGTAACTTTTGACACCTTTCCTAATTGCTATAGGAACATCAAGATCAGAAATAGTAGGTAAATGATTGGAAATAGTTAAAGAATCAACTTGAGAACTATTAGGTAAAGTGGAAGGAGGTGGACTAAATGTTGAAGTGGGATTTCCTAAACTTACAGTGCCATTTCTCAGGTTTTCAGACTGGTTTTGTGCAAAATTAACATTCAAGTCTTTGTTCATTTGATGAAATCTCTTCCTGGTATAAACCTAAAGCTTAGAATTTAGATCATGATGATCAATTTGTAGTAATTCTCCCCCTGCTCGAGAAACCCCTTTACTTGGCATCAAAGAACTAGAACCTCCTAAGTGACCATTATAAAAAACATGTGATTCCTGAGTATGACAGATTGCGTTTGGAAGAGGGACATAAACATCCCAAAAATTGTCTTCATCTTCATGTTTCTCCCCCTGAAGGAAATTTTTGGAAAAATAGGGTTTGTTTTCAACAAATGAGACATCCATACTCACGTAGATCTTTTTTGTGAGAGGATCATAACACTTATAGCCTTTTTTGTGAGAGGTATAGCCCAAGAAAACACATTTGACAGCCTGAGGATCAAGTTTTGAGCGAAATTGAGTAGGTATATGAACATACACGGTACATCCGAAAACTTTGACGGGGAGGTCCGAATGTAGTCTAGTGTTGGGAAAAAAGTCTTTTAGACACTCAAGGGGTGTTTGGTACTTTAATACTTTAGTAGGCATCCTGTTTATCAAATAGGATGCCGTCAAAACAGCTTCACCCCATAAGTATTTTGGAATATGCATAGAAAACATGATGGCACGTGCTACTTCGAGTAAATGTTTATTTTACATTCAGCAATGCCATTTTGTTAAGGAGTATGTCGACAAGTAGATTGGTGGTGAATACCTTTGGTTTTCAAAAAATCCCCCAAGTGCTCATTGAAATACTCGATGCCATTGTCAAAGTGTAAAATGTCAATTTTGGTTTGAAACTAGTTTTCAATCATAGTGTAGAAGGTTTTGAATAAATATTCCACTTCAAATTTTTTGTGCATCAAATAAACCCAACACAAATGGGTATGATCATTTATAAAGGAAACATACCATTTTTTTCCAGATAGAATAGAAATTTTAGATGGACCCCCTAAACATCACTATGAATTATATAAAAAGGTTTGGATGCTTGGTAGGGTTTTGGTAAATATGTAGAACGATGATTTTTTGCCAAGATGCAACTTTCACATTGAAAAGAAGAACAATCCATTCCTTTAAATAA
This sequence comes from Diospyros lotus, assembly GCF_014633365.1. Lineage (NCBI taxonomy): Eukaryota > Viridiplantae > Streptophyta > Magnoliopsida > Ericales > Ebenaceae > Diospyros > Diospyros lotus. Next base: position 35,084,572 of record NC_068351.1, on the reverse strand, counting down.
TTCAGGAAATAAACGTTTCAAATAGGCAAAACTATGATGTCCTAGTCTAAGATGCCATAGCATAATTGTGTCTTAAACAGGAATTGAACTAGTACTACTAAAGCCCTGAGCTTTTTTATTACCAGACGAAATTTCATCAAAGTAGTAAAGACCTTCAATCATCCTAGCACGCCCAATCATCGTCCCCAAGTTCTGGTCCTGAAATTCACAATGGGATTCAAAAAAAGTAACATGACAATTAGAATCTTTGCAAAGTTTACTAACAGACAAAAGATTGCAAGCCAAGTTAGGAACATAAAGGATAGAATTGAGATTAATTTTCTCTATTAGTTTAATGATTCCTTTTCCTGCAATAGATGAAAAACTACCATCAGCAATTCTGATTTTTTCATTGCTAGAGCAAGGATGATAGGTATTAAATAAATAGGGAGAACTAGTCATATGATCGAAGGCTCCGGAATCAATAACCCATGGAGAGGAATGTAGACAAGAAAGAGCTTTAGGTTTTCTACCTGTGTGTGCCAAGGAAACACTTGGAATACCAGATGAGGAACTGGATTGCAACAGCTTCAAGAGTTGATCAATCTGCTCTTTGTTGAAGGGACCTGTGTCAACCTCATTCGCAGTAGGGACCCCACGGTTACTGCCTTTGTCTCTTTGCTTGTTGCTCTTCCAATTGGCAAGTTTGCCATGAATTTTCCAGCAAGTCTCACGAATATAGCGTGGCTTGTTGCAATGGTCACACCAGACCCGAGGCCGTTCATTGCTCCTACGCTGGTAATTAGCAACTTTGTAGGCAGTAGAATCAGTAAACAAGGCAAAATTTTCAATCGACTCACCAGCAGTTTTTTTGCTAAGCATGACACTCCTTCGACTTTCTTCCCTTCTAATCTCAACAAATACTTCACCAATAGGAGGAAGAGGAGATCGGCCAGTAATCCTCTCTCGCACCTTATCGAACTCGATATTAAGACTAGCAAGAAACTTGTAAATATGACCATCTTCAACCATTTTCTTGTGGTGGTTGCAATCTTCAGTAGATTTCCACTCATAAGTGTTGAAGGGGTCAAGATCTTGCCATAGTCTCTTCAATGAATGGAAGTACTTAGTAACAGAATCATCTCCTTGCCCGCGGATATACATCCGAACAAATTGAGACCAGTGAATAAACTTATCACCATTTAAACAAATGGTGGTGATTTGGACATAATGGGTGCTAGAATGGTTTGGCTGGGTTGCTGGAATTTTTCTTTGGATGGCAGCGACAAGGTTTAGGGTGGTTTCAGAAGTAACTTCCGACATATCTTATCACTTGGGAGGGGAAAAAACAAGAAGAAAAAATAGGGTTACCAAGATCTGGGAGATGGCTGCCAATGTAAGATGTAACGACCCGTAAACAGTAATTTAATTTAATTATTAGTTTATTGTGTTAATTTAATTTAAAGGGGATATTAATATATCTTGTTGATATTAATAATAACAATTTATGTTGTTTTAAGGAAATAGGAAATTAAGGTAATTAATTATTTTATTCTGAAATATTTATGGAAATAAGGAAAAATTGAAATAAATTAAATTAAGAGTTTTTCAGAAGTCTCAAGTGTTAGTGTAAATAATAAGTGGGGGTGTGTGTGTGAATTTCAAAAGATGGGGGTGCTAGTGTAAATTTCGAAAAAGAGACCAAGGGTTCCCTTAAATATAATCGAGCGCATTATATGTATAAGGGAGCAGCTGGCGCGAGCGGCTACGCGTGCGCATGTGCAGGTGCCTGGTGCGGGTTTGAGCCTCGGGGGGAGCATGAGCACGAGGCTGGGAGATTTGCTGATTTTTCAGCAAAATCCTCCCCAAAATGACGTCGTTTCAGGGAGGCGGTGATGCCTTCCAACGGCTGCCTCCGCTGCTGCCACGTGGCGTCTTCCCAACCACTCCTTTTTTCACCATTTTAAGCCCAATTCGAGTGTCTCCAAGCAGCAAATTCAGCAAGGAAATTTGGGGAAGAAGAAGCAGTGCGCGCAGTGATGAAAATGGAAGAATTTGGGGTGAAAAATCATGATTAATCAAGGTTTAATTCAGGTTTAATTAGCCAGGTGAGTAGAGAATTATGTATTAAATATTCTGTACGGTTGGAATTTCATTTAGAGGCCAATTTTATTAATTTTGACAAATTATGCGATGTTGCAGTTTATATAATCTTTACAGCGTTTGGTCAAGAAAAGCCCAAGGATCTTTTCTTCGAGGCAAGTTTCTTACCCTCTCTGCGAAGTTCATTATGTTATAAATTTGTTTACCCACCCTTCGTTCGTTTCAATCCGTTTATTAATTATGGAATTATGAGCCGTTTGATGTAAATTAAATTTAATAAACTAACTTCGAGGATTTTATTTGTGGATTGCTTACGGGGGTTTGTGCCACCCACCATGCCTATGGGAATGATGCCAAACTCACTTGGGGATTAGGTTCTTAGATGTTCGGGTATAATTATGGATTCTTGGCTGCTAGTAGGCTAGAGCTGTTGGGGAATGGGGGCAAGGGTCGGATGTATAGTGACATTGGAGTGACTATTGTATGATCTTTCTTAGGGCGTCGACCGGACACTCCTAGCCACTGATCGCCGACCAGTGCCAAGCACTGCTGACTAACTCTGCCATTATGTGGTTACTGCATAACTTGATATATTCCATTTTTGTTGCATGGTTTGGTATGCACATGGGTACGAGCTGCATGTTGGGGTTTTCATGTTCTGTTTATGCTTGGTCACGAACATCCTAGTATTGTTAGTTGCATCTGGCACGGGCATATGCATCGCGTGTGGTTTACTATGTGGGCGAAGCATCTGCTTGATGCCTAGATGTATGGGCGCCAGTGTATCTAGTTAATACTTACTACGCCTTGCATTTTATATGCGCATTGCATGGTTACTATCTGTTCAGCAGTCTCGGACGGGAGTATCGTTCCGAGGGAGCCTAGGGCTCAGTTATTCAAAGGCTCGGGTGTTGGGAACACTGACCTGAGGAATGTGCATAGGTTTGTTGAAGACTTATGTTGCCTTACAGGGGCAGCGACAAGTTGGTATGGGACTTGAGTGCCGGGTGTCTTGTGTGGGCCCCAAGAACCGGTATGTGCTTTCATTATGCTTTACTGATGTATTGTAGCGTCTCATGGCTTGTGTGTATGTTTGGGGAGTTCACTCATTCTATTTAACTTATGGCCTGTCTTTTCTTATAACTTGCTGAGTCTTGCGACTCACCTTGCTTTCCATCATTCCAGGTAAAGGTAAAGCTAAAGTCGAGGGCGAGGATCGCAGTACCTAGCAGCCGTGTCGGTATGGTGTACCGTCAGCTTTCCCCCGTTGTCTTTGATGTTTTGTTGGGATGTTGGTCCCTTTATTTTTTACTGTGCCGGGTCGTTCCTTGTATTTTCTACTTGTTGGCACAGGTGTTTGTATGTGTTTATACACCATGGAACTGTTGTTCTAGCGGGGTACCCGCGTGCATGCATGTATATAGCTTTGCTTTCGCTATTTTATTTCTTATGTATGCATGCCAGGGTAATTCTCATTTGGTGTTCCATTCTTTTCCCTATCGTAAGCGCTCCCGTTTGGTTAGTCCAGGTGGTTGGAATATCCGGCCGGGGGTGTTTACATAAGATCCTAGCAAGCAATAGGCGATCAAGGCAAAGAGGCCACAAGCAATTGATAGCTGAAGCAAACACAACCGACCCAATCGAAGTGGGCATCACCTTCCTGAAACGATCTGGCGGTTGAAACAATCCCGCCTAGAGAGAACTTGCACTCGCAGGAGGCAGAAACGGTCTTAGCGGTTGACGAGGGAGAGAAGACGACCTGGGGTAGCAGCGACCAGTAGACCCGAGATCAGCGATGGCTGGGCAATCTGGGTGGCCTCGACCGTTTGACTAAAAGTGGCCAGATCTAAGCGTCAGGGGCAAATCGAGAGCCTCTGACGGTCGCGAGTTATGGCAAAGGGCCTAGCTAATGGATGGATGAGATTTAATCTGCTCTGATACCATCTTAGAAATAATCAAAGATAATATATCTTGATTGATACAATAAGCAAGAACAACATCCTCTTTTAAAGAAAGGATTATGAACAAAGAAAGGAAAGAAATAAACTAAAAATAGACAGCATCCTAATTTACATCTTTTACTTACTATATTTACATAATATTTACATGAAACATAAATCCTAGAATATTCTAGGATCAAGGCCAAATCTTTCCTTAATTTGAGCATATTTCCAGCACAGTCCCACCTTTGAACTTCACTTAAAGCACCTAAGGACTACATTCGAGATTTTAAAACTCAATAGACTGTATATCAAGAGGTTAAAATGTGCCTTTGCACAAAACCAGGTGGAGTATTTGGGGTATCTGATATCTAGGCAGGGGGTGAGCACTGACCCCAACAAGGTGGCAGCCATGATCAACTGGTCAAGGCCAACATCAATTAAGGCCTTGAGGGGATTCTTAGGGCTGACAGGCTATTACAAAAGATTTGTGAAGGGATATGGGACAATCAGTAAACCATTGACTGATTTGTTAAAAAAGGACAGCTTTGTATAGGGTCCCGCAGCAGAGGATGCATTTGAGTTGTTAAAGAAAACAATGAGTGAAGCCCCTGTATTAAGCTTACCAGATTTTGATAGGGCTTTTGTAGTGGAAACAAACGCAAGTGAGGTGGGAATAAGGGTGGTCCTAATGCAAGAGGGAAGACCCCTGGCCTTCATAAGCCAAGCCTTGGCTTCGAGGCACACAGGCCTCAGCATCTATGAAAAGGAGTTGTTGGTGACATTACCTGGAAGGAAGGCGATTCATCATAAAAACCGACCACGAGAACCTAAAATTCTTGTTGCAACAAAAGCTCCACACCCATTTACAGAAGAAGGGGATGACAAAGCTTATGGGCTTAGATTATGTAATTCAGTTCAGGAAGGGAAAGAGAATGTTGCAGCGGATGCCCTATCTAGATGTATGGAGGAGGCAACGGTAGCAGCTATTACAACGATGATACCTAATTGGTGCCAAGAGATAGTGAGAAGTTATGAGGAGGATGAATGAGTGAAAAGCCTCTTGGAACAACTAATTGTAGAACCAGAAAGTAAATCAAGGTGCTCCTATGAAAATGGAGTGATCCGATATAAGGGCAGACTAGTGATAGGGGGCAATGAAGAATTGAAGAAGAGAATACTCCAGGCCCTACATGAGACTCCAATGGGGGCACATTCGGGCGTGCAAAGCACTTATCACAAGGTGAGGCAGTTGTTTTATTGGCCAAAGCTAAAGGAAGAAGTAATGCAATACGTGTTGGCTTATGAAGTGTGCAAACGGTGTAAACACAAGACTGTGGCCTACCCAGGGCTACTGCAGCCACTTCCTATACCAAGCCAAGCATGGGAGAGTATGTCGATGGATTTTATAGAAGGTCTACCTAAGTCGAAAGGGAAGGACTGCATCCTTGTTATGGTAGACCAGTTCACAAAGTTTGGACACTTCTTAAGCCTCGCTCACCCCTGTACTGCGTAGGAAGTAGGTCGGATTCTCTAGATCAGATGGTTAAGATGCATGGGGTGCCTAAAACAATTATCTCGAACAGGGACAAAATATTCACCAGCCTTATGTGGCAAACCTTGTGGAAATCTTTGGGATCTAAATTGAATCTTTCCACTGCCTATCATCCCCAAACAAATGGGCAAATAGAAAGAGTCAACCAATGCTTGGAAACTTACCTTTGTTGTTTATGCTTTGAGAATCCAAGAGGCTGGCACAAATGGTTATCAATAGCATAGTGGTGGTATAACTCCAACCACCACAGTGCCCTACAGATGTCCCATTTCAAGGCCCTTTTTGGTTACAAACCACCGCTACTACAAGCCCTTTCGGGACCCACCAGTGTCACAGCAGTTAACGTGTAATACCCGAGAAACTCTTAAGGTTATTACGGGATTTTATGAAGGGCATAAGTGGAATTTTTGAAAGAATGAGGCAGTAAGGTACACTATCACAGCTTTAAGTGATCAAATCGACCGAAGGGAGTACCCCGGACCCTAGATGTTTAAGAAATGGAATAGTATAGATGAGTGATACGAGGCATGATTTTAGGTATCAAAAGAAGTTGGATCGGGAACAGTTTTCGATGCAGCTGTCGATCGGGCTGAAAAATCGAACTGACGTAGGAAACCTCCGAAAAGTCAACAGATTGTTTTGAAAACCTATATCTTATATGTAGAACAACCCTCAAGCGATTTCGGGTTAAAACAAAGGGATTTAGGGTCAAAAACGATCAACTGGGCCAAAGTGTAATTTATTGATTTTTCTCGAGGGAGGTCAAAAGGATAGTTTTTCGAAAATTTCGAGGGTGAAATGAAGAGTAAAAAACTTATGGGCCTTAGTGGTATAGTTGGATAGATCAGGGGTTCTATGGAAAGGGGCCAAAATGGCATTTGAAGAAATAGGGGGGCTGAAGTGCAATTAAGCAAAACTTAGGTGTGAAACCTGCAAAATCGGTGCCGACTTTCTGGCCATTGTTTCCGGTGATGGGACGGCCGAGGGAGATCTAGGGAAGGTCGTATACGGCGAGGTTTTCTTAGAGGCCAAACCTTGGCCATTGATTGGCCAAGATATGGCCCATTTTTTGCTATAAATGGGGCTGAGGGTTTCGACATTTTTGGCATCAAATTGGCCGTGTTTTTGGATGTTTTTGAGAGAGTTGATAAGGGGCTATTGGAAGATTTTTGGAGTTTTTGGGAGTGCTTTCATCTAGTTTAGAGGTTGTTCGAGGCGTGGCCGGAAAACGCAAGGCTAACCGCCTCTACCGACCTGCAACTACCCGTTCGGGTCATTTTCCGGTGGTCTTTCGACCAAAAAGTGGTGCCAAGGTGATCGACTAAGTGAGGGCTTCAAGAGGGTGGGATCAGTTCGGCCATCAGAGCAGTCGCCGGCGGCCAGACTTGAGGAAGACAATCGGCACGTGTCTTGCACACGCCACCTTCCACGCAAAGGGCTCGTGGGCAGGGGTAATTTCGGGATTTTTCTTTGTATATTTTTCTTGAATTATTTTAGGAATTATTGTGTTGAAAAATTTGGGAAAAAGTTTGAGGAGATAATTATTTTTGAATTATTGAGGTGAAAATTGGGAGGAAAATAGAGGAAATTAAGGAAAAATAGATTTTGATGCTCATTTAATTAAATATGATATTTAGGAAGTATCGTGGCTTGAGGTTGAGTATAAGTTCGAGTGTTTAAGGTGTGGCACCCAAATCGAGGCAGTGCACGAGGATCGAGGCATTCCGAATACGTTAGATGTGAGTGGTTTACCCAAAACTTGATTTATTGTGGGTGCTTCTACCCTAAAACTTGCTATTTGTGCTACCTAAACGTGTTGTGATTTCATGCAAAATGGTTTTATTGTATGCAAACGGTAACCGATGACAGTTGGTTTCATGAGGGAGGTTCGTCCCTAAATGTTTTGTACTTGTGCATTGTATTTTATAAAATGTTGTTTATATGATACATTGAGTTGTGAAATGTGGCATTGTCTTGCATTTTGTGTTATTCATATGGAATGTCAACCTAAAATGTTGTCTGGATAGTGTAGCCATAATTCCCCAAGGGTGTTGCTGAAATAATAGGGGTATCTTATACTGGTGTGCATGTTGGGATAGCCGCCTTGGTTTCTGTGCCGGGCCGTATGGTCAGAGAAGTTGCACTAGGATGACTAAGTGGTCCATATGGGATTTGAGTTGGGACTGGGTAGTGGTTCCTGGATGCTTCTGAGTGGGAACGTAATCCCTGACGTAATTGTGGTGAGTTGGGTTCATGCGTTGATGTGACCCTTCTGGGCTGGGAGTTGTAATGATTGTTCCCGAGATATTGGGGAGATGCGTTGACCTTGCCCCTCTTAAGCTAGAACCGCGTCATGTCGATGTGTCAGTATGGTGGCATGGCCTTTAGAGAGATTGCTTTCTCCCCGTGGTAGGATTGAGCACTGTGTGGGATTCTCTTGGGTTAGGGCTTTTCGGGTGGTGTTGGTTTATTTCATGTCTTGCATTCATTCATGAAAACGTGTTTTGAACTCTTACTTAGATAATTCATCATCTAATATGGACTTTGTCCCTGGAATATTCAAACGTTCCAAGTGAAGGCGGCAGTGCGAAGGGAAAAGGGATTGCCGAGGAGTGACGGCGATTAGTGGATAGTTTATGATATGCCGTTTTCAATTATGTAGTTTATTTTGATGACATCATGTAAAACGTTGGTTTGGCTTTATGATATAAATAAAGTGATTTTGGTTATGTTCTATTGAGGTTTCGATCTAGCTTCCGCATTTGAGATGATTTACCTATCTTAGTTTATTAATGATTCTAAGTTGATATACTGAGAAGGTGTAACGGGATCTTCGGGGAACGGTTTTTGTGTTGAGTTTCCGTTGGAAAAAAATATCCTCGGAATCTTACGTTACCTAACGCCCTAGGAGAGCGGGAACAAGCACCTACAAGAACGACTGCAGGTCCTACAGCAGCTTAAGAAGGACCTAGCTATGGCACAGAATCGTATGAAGCAAATGGCAGATAAGGGCAGAAGTGAAAGAGAATTTGAAGTTGGAGAGGAAGTGTACTTGAAACTGAGGTGGCCTCACCTAACGTCCCTTACTACCGGTCCCATCTCCAAGCTAAGTCCGAGATAATTTGGGCCTTTCCAATTTTAGCCAAGATTGGCAAAGTGGCCTACAAATTACAGTTACCCGAGGACACTCAAATACACCCGATCTTCCATGTGTCATTGGTAAAGAAGGCAGTAAGAGAACAACGGGTGAGTTCCTACTTACCATTGGGAGTACAGGAGACCGAAGAAGCTCCAAAACTAGCAACTGTAGTGGATCGACGGGTGATCTACGGCCAAGGGGCACCTATAATGCAAGTGTTGGTGACATGGACCAACTGGCATGAAGATGACAGCACTTGGGAGTAACTTCCAGAATTGCTCAAACAATTTCCACGAGCAACTAATTTACTGACTATTTCTTGAGGACAATAAATACTTCAAGGAAGGGGGGTATTGTCACGTACCTAGAGAGTACTTAGGTAAAATGTAAGGGTACAAGTGGGAAGAGGAATAAAGAATAATAACATAATGTAGTTAGGCTATTTTGTAAACAGCCTTGGCAGGAATGCATGCATGTACTTGGGTAAGGGGTATAAATTGTACCCCACCCCTCATGGAAAAGGCATCGAGAATTTGAATATAACTTTATCTAGATTTCCCTCTGAACTTCTGCTCTCTCATTCTTCTAATCTCTCTCTCATTTCTATCAATCTATCTATCTCATTACCGGGAATTCTCTCGAATTCCAACATTCTGTATCAATTTGGGAGAAGCTCCGAATTGATTATTGCCAGGTCCCCAAGGATCTGACAACACACATGTCCCCTTACAAATGCAGCGAAGACGAATGGTTACCTGACTATTCAACTGGATTTTGAATCCAATTTATTGTTGTTGGATGACTATTGGACTAGGTTCTTTATCTAATTCTTCAATCTCCTTATTGAAGCTTCCTTTAAGTTATATTTAACATCATTCATCAGTTGTTGGAACTGGAAGTCTGGAACATGAACAAGAAAGGCAAGTCCATACTTCATTTCTATCGAGTCACCGGCGAACTAGTGTGGTGTGAATTGTGAAGTTGTGATATCTGACGGACTCTGGCAACGTTGGTGACGGCAAGTGGCGACTACCAAACTAGGTGCATTTATCGATTGTTGCTTGTGTTGTGCCTATCGCACCCATTCAATGTTTATGAGTTTAGAATATAGTTCTAGTATTTTATTATGTCACTAGAAACAACAACAACAACAACATATCCAGCCTTTATCCCACTATGTGGGGTCGGCTACATGAATTCTAGACTTCCATGTATTTCTGTCTTTTGTCATATCCTCATTTAGATCCATATATTTCATATCAAATTTTAATGTCTCTCCCAAAGTCTTCTTGGGTCTACCTCTACCTCTTTTTGTGACTAATTGTTCCATTTCATTAACTCTCCTCACAGGAGCGTCTCTTAGTCTCCTTCTCACATGACCAAACCATCTTAGTCTAGTCTCTCTCATCTTCTCCTCGATTGGCACTACTCCTACCATATTACGAATAACTTCATTTCTAATTTTATCCTTTCTTGTATGTCCGCACATCCATCTTAACATCCTCATCTCCGCTACACTCGTCTTTTGCTCATGCTGGTATTTGACTGCCCAACATTCTGAGCCATACAGCAAGATTGGTCTTATAATTGTCCTATAAAATTTTCCTTTCAATTTTAATGGGATTTTACCATCACATAACACCCCCGATACATTTCTCCATTTTAGCCAACCTGCCTTAATTCTATGTGCGACATCCTCGTGGATTTCTCCATCTTTTTGAATCACTGATCCCAAATATCGAAAATGGTCTTTTCTTTGTAAGATTTGGTCTTCTAATTTTATTATAACATCATCCACTCTTGCATTTTTACTAAATTTGCATTCCATATATTCTGTTTTCTTTCTACTTAATTTAAATCCCTTAGATTCTAAATTGTTTCTCCACAACTCAAGTTTAGTGTTCACTCCTTCTTTTGTTTCATCCACCAACACTATGTCGTCTGCAAATAGCATACACCATGGCACATCTGTCTGAATATCTTTAGTGAGTTCATCCATTACTAGGGCAAATAAGTATGGGCTTAGTGCAGAACCTTGATGCAGTCCTATTGTAGTTGTAAATGGTTCAGTATCCCCTCCGCATGTTCTGACCCTTGTCTCTACACCATGATACATGTCCTTAAGGGCTTGTATATAGGCTATTTTGACTCCTTTCTTCTCTAAAACCCTCCATAATACTTCTCTAGGGACCCTATCATAGGCCTTTTCTAGATCTATAAACACCATATGTAGGTCCTTCTGATGATCTCGATACCTTTCCATTAGACGCCTCAATAAATATATAGCTTCCATTGTTGACCTACTAGGCATGAAACCAAACTGATTTTCTGACACCTTTGTTTCCTTTCTGAGCCTCTGCTCTATTACTCTCTCCCAGAGTTTCATGGTATGACTCATTAACTTAATTCCTCTATAATTTTCATAGTTTTGAACATCTCCTTTGTTCTTGTATATAGGAACCAAAGTACTCTTCCTCCACTCATCTGGCATCTTTTTTGATTTAAGGATGGCGTTAAATAGTTGCGTTAGCCAGGAGATGCCCTATTCTCCCATGCATTTCCATGCTTCTATTGGTATATTATCTGGTCCCACTACCTTATGATTTTTCATCTTTTTTAACGCTTGCCTTATTTCATTTGAACTTATGCGTCGATAGAATGTATAGCTCACATTCCCTTCGGAGTTACTAAGATGTCCCAACCTAACTCTTGTGTCACCACCATCATTGAATAATTTTGTGAAATACTCCTTCCATCTCTCCTTAATCGCTCCCTCATTTACTAAAACATTTTGATTGTCATCTTTTATGCATTTCACTTGATTTAAATCCCGTGTTTTTCTTTCTCTTGCTTTAGCTAATTTATATATATCCCTTTTCTCCATCTTTTGTATCAAGTCGTTTATATAGATTCTCATATGCTTTTGACCTTGCTTCACTAACAGCTCTTTTTGCTGCCTTTTTTGCTTCTTTATAATTTTTTTGATTTTCTTCATTGTTGCATTGATATACCGCCTTATAGCAAGTTTTCTTATTTTTAATTTTCAATTGTACCTCTTCATTCCACCACCAAGACTCCTTAAGGTTAGGGGCTCTACCATTTGTCTCTCCAAGGACTACATTTGCCGTGCTTCTCAAAGCATTAGCCATTTCTTTCCACATTTGGTTTATCTATCTTTCTCCATTCCATTCCCTTCTACCCCTTAATTTTTCTTTGAAGATTAGTTGTTTCTCCCCTTTTAAATTCCACCACCTGATTCTTGGATTTTGTTTTATGTGATTTTTTCTCTTCCAATTTCTTACTTGGACATCAAGTACTAGAAGTCTATGTTGAGTAGTCAAACACTCTCCCGGTATCACCTTACAATTCCTACAACATAACCGATCCTCTTGTCTCATGAGTAAGTAATCTATTTGGGTGCTTGAGGTGATATTTTTATATGTGATTAAGTGTTCGTCCCGTTTTTTGAACCTAGTATTGGTTATAATGAGCCCATATGCCATAGCAAAATCTAGGATAGATTTACCCTCATTATTAATTTCCCTGAATCCATACCCTCCATGTACCTCTCTATATTCGTTTCCGTCTCTACCCACGTGCCCATTTAAGTCACCTCCTATAATCACTTTCTCTCCTCTTAGTATCATTTGTATGAGTCCCTCTAAGTCCTCCCAGAATTTTGCTTTTATCTCATCACCTAACCCTGCTTGTGGTGCATATGTCCTCCCAGAATTTTTATATTTATTATGTCACTAGAAATATAAAAATTTAGTTTATCAACCAGCGTATCCCAACTGTGTCGTGTCCTAATTTTTTGAAAAATGTCATATCCCCCTGTCCTGTGTCCCCATGTCCATCTTCATGCTTCTCGTAAAATTACATAAAGCTTCCTCGTGACCTATACTGAAATTAAGTGAAATAAAGGTTGTGGTTAATTAGAGCTATAATTAGCTTTGCATAACTTTAAACTATTACTATCTAGAGAAAATTAAAAATATATACATATATATATATTTATGTCTTCCTCTACCTCTTTTGCTAACTACTTGTTCCATCCTATCAACTCTCCTCACAGAACCTTTATTAGTTTTCTTCTCACATGACCAAACTATCTTAATCATGTTTCTTGCATCTTATCTTCAATAAGAGCAACTTCAACCTTATTATGATTAACCTCAAAATTAAAAATAAGACAAGCAAAAGAAAAAAACTGGGGCCCTCATCACCAAGGACATAGAAAGTTAGGAACTGGAATGTGGCACCAACAAGTAGGTTTATGTAGTTTAAATGCGCTGAGGTATTTGTCGATGTGAGGGTGATACCAGTTAATAATTGATCACTAATAATATGTAGGATATGAATAATTGATCACTAATACTTTGTTGTTTGGGAGGGAGTGGGTTACACCCAAGTAAGGTAGAGAAGTCTCTGTTTCTTGGAGTAGGCCAGGTTGAAAGGCCACCCTCAAATGTTGGATGCAAGGTAGTCAAAGGCAAAAGGCACCCACAAGGCACTAAGACCCCCATATTAGCTGAGGCACCAGGTGCTAAAAACAGAACTTGCCTAAGTGAACTGAGGTGCCTTTTATAAAATGTGTGTAAAACAGTGAAAAATTTAAGAAAAACATATATTTATAAAGACAGTAACAAAGGAAGTTTCATGTTAATATATAATCCGGTGGCTGGATTGGTTAAAAGGATGAGCAGAACTTCTTTCTAAGTGTGCCAGGAGTTGCTTGGGGACAGAAACTCTTTTTGAGTTATAATTAATTTGCTTGGGAAAAGAAAAGAGGTTCTTTTAAGTTTTATATTAATCACTCTTTTGGAAACCTAAACTCTTTATTATATTCAAAGTTTCCGGAATACAATTAAGGTTATGTAGCTGTAAATCAGAAATCTGAAAAGGCTTTTCAGCAAGGCACTGCCTTAGGGCTTTTCTATTGTCTTGAGGCGCCTCTCAGGCATGCTTAGCGAGCACCTTGACAACCCTGTCAGGATGTAGTTCTTATGGAGGGAGACAAATGGGAGATCTTTGAAGGCAAGTTTCCTACTTGTAGCTTGAAAAGATGATGTGTGTGGCCTTGTACTTTTTCATTGAGAGATTCTTCATTGTTCTCCTACTGCATCTGTATATTAGAGTTTATTGAGGATTTGTATATACACAATATGTATCGCGCTTTAAGCAATGACAATTTTGAGGTAACACTATGTCAAAATCAATGTCATGAGCATTATTGTAACAAGGTGAATAATAAAAAAACAAACCACCAGCATAGACAGAAATCTGCTGATTCAAATGAATGAACAACTGTTTGCATAGACTGGTAGCACCAGATATTAGCACATGATGCATCAATTTGCCTCCTCCTATAATTTCCGAAATCTTCTACTTAATGTAATGTCATCAAGAAAAGCAGCAGTAAATCATCCATCATGCCTCAAGTATGTTACCGGATATCATTTCCAAAATCAATGTGATGAGTTTTTTTGCAGCATCTTCAAACTGCTTCCCCGCTCCTCCCCCCCCCCCCCCCCCCCCCCCCCCCCACAATGAATCTGTGATAAATAATTGAAGTCTATACCTGGCTTGTTCTCAAATTCGTTCATCAGGTTGTAGGTAACAACGCCTTTCTGGTCAATGTATCCTCTCCATAGTCCACATGCATCAGTAACCTCCTACCCAACCATAAGCCCCTAACACTTCTCATTCGTGCCAATTAAAATTACATTTCCATCTTCATGAAGCCTCCTTTTTCCCCCATATTCCATAATTCTCTAATTACACATGTTGAAAAGATCATAAACCTTGTCTGGCTTACCCAATTCCGTAAATGTCTCAACTGACCAACAATATCTAGCAAATCTGGCAAAACACCACTCTCACTCGTCGCCCCAAATCCCATCTCTGTTCCATCGGCTAATCCTCTGATATCAGGGTCGGCTTCTATTATCTCTTTCCGGCTATTCTGCTCAGAATTACATGCGATTTTCGTTCTGGCCCTTCCGATCCTTATCGTTGAAACAAAGGAACGCCTTGGCTTGGCATTTTGTCGAACATTTCTACTGTTTTTCGTGCACGCAACACTGTCCGGATATGCCCGAGTTTTTGTCGATTTAGGGCTTCGAAGTCGTACCATTACTTGCCCCACCCCACGCTGAACGATGGATTGCGGAGGATTAAGGTCTCCCCGGCCGCACCTAACTCTGCCGGGAGGAGTTGGCGACGCTCCGCCGGTCGGAAAATTCGAATTCTTTCCGCGGGAAATGAGAATTGATTTCGCTACCGTTAGTCTGTCCCAAAAAAGTCTTTGGATGGCCGGGAAGGAAATAAAGTCCGAGGGCGTGGCCATTTCTGTCATTTCGCTAGTCATCTGTACGGCGGAGTTCTTCCCCAAACGAACGGCACGTGTTAAATTACTAATCTTCAATTTTAAAAACATTTTTTAAATTAAGAAATTATGAACTTTTGGTTTTATTTCCAAATTTACAATAATTTTTAATTTTTATTCTTACTCTATATTTAGTTTAATAAATTTATAACAAACCTTAATTAAATTCTATCACTTAAATGTCAAATTTTTAAATTTGTATCAATTTTGTAACATCATTGAATATTGTTATCAAAATTAACATAAATTTTAAAAATTTATATATTTAATGTAAATTTTTTAAGTTTCTTAACAAATGTTAATTCCATTAAGAGCACTATGATATGTTATAACAAAATAAGACTATCTCCGACAATGGCCGATTTCTCTTACCAAGCTAAAAATTGAGAAGGTAAATCAAAATTTTGAGCTCCACAACTCACCAAAGTTAAATTTATTTGTCAAGAATTTATTCGTCAAGAATTTGATGAGCTTGAAAAGTCTTGTTATTGTTGGCAATTGAAATCTCATCGCCATCTCTTTCCCAACGACCATTAACGTTGTATGTGATTTTGAGGCCTTATTTTTTATTGAGCAAATCAACAGTTGCAAACACCAAATCCGATGATGACAATGAGCAACGACGGCCGTGAGGAGCATAATCGATAGTGGCGACAGTAGCATCTTTTTCATCAAGCAAATCAACTGTTACCATCAACGGTGGCAGACAATGAGTTTGTGAGATTTTGAAATAAAAAATAATTTATTTTTATATTAAATAATTAATATTATATATTTGGTTATTGATTTGTGTATATGTGTATTTAATTATTAATTTTGTTTATATATGTATATTAGTTTGTGTATTTAGTTATTAATTTATGTATTTAATTATTAATTTTGTGTACATGTGAAAATTATAGATAAAGTAAAGTAAATAAAATTAAAATTTATTAATAAATAAATAAAATAGAATGAAAAATAGAGAATGTGATCGGAACCATCACAATTTTTGAAATAAAATCAAAATAGAGAATAAATTATTTATAATTTATAATATAATAAAAAGACAATTTGACTTCCTCCTCCGAGATAGCCTAATAAAGTTTAAACAAATTATTAATTATATAATAAACTTTGAAAATTACTAATTATGCACCAAATTTTCAAATCTATATTAATTTTATAATTTCATCGTATAGTTGTTAACAACGACACTTATTAGGGCCTATCCAGTTTTAGAAAATAATTTTTAATTTTTAACTTTAATTTTATAACTAAATATGATCTAATATTTTATGCTTTAAAAATAATAAAATTCATTTTCAAACAATTTAGAAAATATCTTTTTGAAGTTTTTCAATTTATAGTATAAACTTGAAAAATTAAAAATTGACTTTTTTGTTTTGTATTTGGATATTCAATCATATAATAGAAATTAGAATTGAAATTTAAAAAACATTTTATATAAGACCTAATAATTTAAAAAATTATGAGATATACACTAGAATTTAAAAAATTATCAAAAATCAATCACAACAAGAGCAATTAAAGTGGTGCCCCATTTCTCGAATATTTGTAATCACGTATTGGGGAGAGTGAATTTTTTATTTACCTGAACTAACTCAATCTAATCTAACGAATTTTAAAACAATATCGTTTTGATATTTATAGAACGTTGTTTTCTTCAACCTTGTGTATTTTTTATCTATTACTTTTGATTTTTTTACATTTCTTCAGTTTAATTGATTTGATTTGATTAATACGGTTTTGTTTCGATTTTTTTCGATTATCAGTTAGTTATGTTTTTCGAATTAATCGATCGGTTCGACTCGATTTAATTAATTAGTAGATTTCAATCAGTTCGATTACATGGATTTCAATCGATCGTTTGCACATCCCTAATCACATATGCAAATATAGTTTTTTTTTTTTTTTTTTTTTTGTAATATGATAAATTCAAGTGATCTCTCGATTATAGTTAGCCTTCGACCCAGACATAATTCACTCTCTCTAAAATCATGATTCGCCTATTCCATGACCTTAAGTGAACAAACACATTCACCTTGAGCCGAATCCTATAAGTTTAGCTCATTGAATAGACATAGTCGATTGTGCATTGTTGTACAGAGATAAAATCGAACTTATGATCTTGCAATATCTCAACCTCTCAAATGCATACAATTGATTGCCTGTATTATCGTGAGAAGCTGCAAGGATAGTGTTAGGTTTTTTATCCTAGATAAATGATTAGTGTCATATGTAACTAAAATATAACAAATTTCAAATGAAAACTTACGATTAATGTCATTTTTAAGGGTAATATTCAATGGTTGTAGCTTAGTTTATATTTTTGTAAACATATTTTAATAAATAATGATGAATCTCGATAATAATTGCAATTTAAAATGTTGATTGGAGTAATGGTGTCTAAAAGCAAGTTTACTTTTTATTTTGCATTTGCTTCACAAATAGAGAAGAGTAAAAGTTATGTTTACCCAAATTATCAAATTGAATTGATTGAATTTGTCAGTTTTATTTATTTATTTATTTTGTTGCATTGATTTGATTCGGTTAATTTTTTTTAAAAGTTCAATTTCCAGTTCTCAATTAAGTTTTTTAGTTGGCAAAATCAAACTAACTAAACGGACCAAATTTTAAAACAATGTTTTGATGTTTTATAAAACGATATCATTTTCTTTTCTTTTTTTTTTGCATTTCTTTGATTTAATTAGTTTGAATTTGATTTTTTCAATTTTTCGAATTAATCAGTCAATTCGATTCGACTTAATTAATTAGTGAATTTTAGTCAATTCGATAATCGAACTAACCGTTTGTACACCTTTATTCAAAACAAAAGCTCCCCACTTAAACTTTACGATATAAAAAATAGTTTTTACTGTAAATAAAAATACTTTTTAATTTTAGCCAAATATATAAAACAACCCACAAAAGTGTTTTTTTATTAATAAATGTTGTCACTCAATAGACTGCCCATTAATTTTTAAAAATTACACCTGATACTAATAATAATTTTAATAATTATGGAAAGAAAATGAGAGAAGGGATAGATATTTTTAAAAATACCAAGAAAATGAGAGAGGGGATAGATATTTTTAAAAAGTATTGAGTAAAATTTGGTATTTATAATTTCTCAAAATAAAGATCCATTTAATTAGGCCTTATCTTAAAGGTGATTAGTGCAGTTTACTCATTTTTATTTCCTAATTATCTAATTTTATCACTTTAATTTTATTTAAGGTCACAATTTTATAAATTTTAAATGAATTCTATTAATGTCATTAACTCTATCAAAGTCCTTAATTTTATGTTATTTCACTAAACCTTAAATCTTTAAATTTATAGGCCATTAAGTACTCGGGACATCTATCTTGAAGCCAATTTTTAGTTCTTTCTCAATCATCAATGGTTCCAAATAAACAAGGGAAAATAATATATTTTGATGAATACTTGGGGTAGCACAGATAATTCACCGTACACACTCAGGATTTTAGGATATCACGAGATTGTGCATTCAAATTTGTCTCCGTACAAGGAATATGCAATCACTCGGGTCTATTTAAGAGATTAGACCCTGAAGCTTTAGTTCGAGACAAACCTATGCATTCATTTAGGCGTGTGGAGCAGACGAACCATGGGTTTTAAAAAATGTGAAATAGGTCCAAGTCAAAAGTTGTCTATGATTGAAGGATCTCTTGAGTTTCTAATGTTACAAAATAATAATAATAATAATAATAATAATATATTTTGATGAGCAAATAGATAAGAATAGCCCACTTAACTCGTTCGAAAATTATTCAACTTAGTTGATAATCTACTATTGACAATATATTATTTATGATCTTGATAAATGATAATATATGATTGAATTGTAATGTCATGTTAGCCCAATGATGTAATCATAGATTCAGCTTTCCCTTTTAAGTCCCAACTTTTTCCTCGATTTATTGTTTATGCATTTGATACATCATTTAAGAAATAATCTATTGGGATAGATTGTGCCATTTAATTAATGTCTCCTTTAAATTGGTTTCTAAACGAAAAATTCACTTAATTACTATGGTAACTCTTAAATATATAATATTTTTTTCATTTTTCATTAATTATACAATAATTGGCTAGGTTACACGAAAATAAAAATAGAAAACAAATAAGATACATAATGAAAATAGATAAATGATATTTTTCAAAAAAGTAGAAAATAAAAATGGGGGAAAAACTAGTAAATAAAACATGGGTCTTTCATAAATATAATATTTAATATATAAAATTATAAAAAAAATATTTATTCAATCAAATATAAAAAAAAAATTCATTATCAATTAAAGTAAACATAAACATAAATTGTTTTTGTCTTTAATGTGATTTCTAAGACAACAAATATGGAATTATGTCTCTAACATTTTTCCAATATTATGAAGCAATTTCAAAATGTTTAAAAAATTATAAAAATGGTCTAAAAATGATTTTTTTGGTGTTTATTGAAAGTTTAGTTTCAGGGTAGAACAAATCAAGTAACCGAGTGTCGGTATCACAAATGTAAGCATTCGCATAAAAAAGCCATATAATGCTTAGGGAGGTAAGACATATGAATATCGAGAGTTTCAATTTCAAAATTAAGCTATATGAAGTTTACTCCACTATTTGTATATATTTTGTTTATGTTATGAGAAATGTATATACATTGGTTGATTAGAGTTATTATTTTTCAATTTTATGTTGTAAGATTCAAAATATGTCATGTATAAATTGTAGGCGCTTTGAGTTTTTGTTCAAAACAACACTATTTTGGTTACAAATTAAGTAACCAAATGTCGGTATCACAAATGTTAGCATTCACACAAAAAAGTCATATAATGCTTAGAGAGATAAAACATATGAACATCGAGAGTTTCAAATTCAAAATTAAGCTATATGAAGTTTCTTCCAACATTTATATATATTTTATTTATGTTATGAAAAATGTATATATATTGGTTGATCAGAATTATCATTTTTTAGTTTTACGTTATGAGTCTCAAAATATGTCATAGCATAAAATTGTAGACGTTTTGAGTTTTTGTTCAAAACAACACCCTTTTGGTTACAAATCAAGTAATTGAGTGTCGGTATCACAAATGTTAGCATTTGTACAAAAAAATCGTATAATACTCACAGAGGTAAAACATATGAATATTGAAAGTTTTAATTTCAAAATTAAGCCATATGAAGTTTCCTCTAACATTTATATATATTTTATTTATGTTATGAGAAATATATATATATATATATTTATTGATCAAAGTTATTGTTTTTCAATTTTACGTTGTGAGAGTTGAAATATGTCATTGCATAAAATTGTAGATGGTTTGAGTTTTTGATCAAAATAATACCCTTTTGGTTACAAATTAAGTAATTGAGTGTCAGTATCACAAATGTTAGCATTCGCACAAAAAAATGGTATAATATTTAGGTAGGTAAGACATATGAATATTGAGAGTTTCAATTTCAAAATTAAGCTATATGAAGTTTCCTCCAACATTTATATATATTTTATTTATGTTATGAGAAATGTATATATATTGGTTGATTAGAGTCATTCCTTTTCATTTTACTTTGTGAGGCTCAAAATATGTTATGGTATAAAATTATAGACTTTTTTGAGTTTTTGTTGTATGAAATATTTACTTACAAAAAAATAAAAATAAAAATGAAACATGAGATGAAAAATATTATGAAATTAAGAAAACAAATTTGGTTGGGGTCTGAATGAAACAAATTTTGGATTTTATTTTATAAAATTTGGAGATATAAATTTTGAATATATATATATATGTTTTAAAAATTTACTTGCGTTAGGTGCGTGCAAATAAAAATTATAAAATATATAAAAAATTTCAAGATGAGAACTCAAATTTAAGGGGTGTGACTCACTTTAAAAACACGACAAAAAATGTAGGTTTCATGACTTAAATTTATAATTTCAAAATCATAATCGATCCAAGAATAACCTTGTAATTGTACTAAATTTATCTTTACAATAGATTTGAAAATAATATCACAATAAACCCGAGAATAATCTCATAATAATTTTTGTAAAAATAAAAACTAAACTATAAATAGCTAACGCAATCACGTGAAAATAAGCTTTCATTTAAAAATTTTTATTTTCTTATATGCACGTATATAATACGGACAAACTTATTTGTTATATATTTATAGAAATGTATTCTAGTGAAACGAACAACGGCTATTTGTTAGTTTTAGTGTGAATAAGGGTATAAATGATAAAAATTAAATTGGTAAAATATTATCACATATAAAAAGGATTCAAGAATTTGTAAAAATTAAAAATTGAAATTAAAAAAATATAAAAGAAATTTGGAAGCCATATTTTAAACTACATATCTCCCAACAATATTTATTGCAAAAACCAATCTAATGACCGCTCTGTTCCGACGCCTAGCGTAACCGCTCAATCTCAGCCGTCCACCTCTGAGAGCGCTTCCCGAAATTCGTCGGACCATCGTCCACGTGTCCCTTCCACGTGTAATGGGACAAGAGCCACGTCACTCGCGAACAGGTGACCGGGTGGGGACCGCTTGCATGGCGCCAATCTCGGGTGGCGATTCCGTAATTACCAGGGTTTTCCAGGGGTAGCATGGTAACATCGGGAACAGAACTTTCAGTTCATAACAGACAGCTGCAACAAGGAAAGCGAAGGAACAATCAAACAACCTCGCTTTCTCTCTCCCCTTCGATGCATTGAGGAGAGAAAGGAAGCGAGAGCTCAGAGCAATGGACGACGCGGAGGTAAGGTTTTCCGGCAACGATTACTCGCCGGAATCTCTCCCGGCTCCTCCGCCAGTGGCGGCGCTACCATAGCCTCCCGACCTACTCGATTCTTTCCCCTTTCCCACTAGGCATTTTCCGGAATGGGGATCGATTTTGATCGTTTTAATCCTCGCCTTTTTAATTTCCGTTGCGACATCTAGTTTAGGTTTTGAATTTCGGTGCGGCTTTTCGGTGGTTTTGATTTTGATTTTGTGTTTTTTGGGGCTTTGTCCAGAGATTGACGGCGTTGAAGAAGGCGTATGCGGAGATGATCCTGAACACTTCGAAAGAGGCGGCGGCTCGGATTATGGCATCGGAGCGTAAAGTTTTACGGCTTCAGCACGAGCTCAATGTCACGAAGGAAGCGGCGCTTCAGATGATGCTTCGTCTCAAAGAAATGATGGAATTTAAGGTACAACAGGGTTGCCTCTAATCGGTTTGGTCGTTTTCTGGTTTTTGAACTTGGAATTGTATTTATCTTAGTAATGTGTATATATGTTTGTGTTTGTGCTTTACAGATGTTAGCTTTTTGTAACCTAGGTCTACTTTAAGTGCTTTTTTATGATAAAAGGCTTATTTGATTGATTTGGTTGAAAGATAGGGTGTGAATTTTGTGTAATTTTTACTTTATTAAGGAACTTTTGTATATCCAATTGCTTTCTTTTTCCCTTCAAACGGTGCTAAATTTCAGAGATTCTTTTTTGGTGCTGTAGAGTTAGTACTTAGTATTTCTTTGGTATTTTGTTTTTTGGCATCAAATGTTACTACAATTCTCTTAACAGATTGCTGAGTTCCATTTCTTTTACTGGAAGGGGTAGGGTGGCTTTATATTCATGGATGCCAAGAATGTTTTAGTAGCTTATAGTGACTTCCATGCTTGTACGTATGTGTATGGTAACTACTGTTTTCTAGGTTTTCCTGGTTATGTAAGTAGAAAGTTCTATGCTCATATGACAAAAGGATCATGGTTTATGTGGTTTAAAACTTATTATCTAGTTAGCTTGGCTGTTATTTATCATAATGTTGTCCTTGTGGCCGTTA
Source organism: Diospyros lotus (assembly GCF_014633365.1). Lineage (NCBI taxonomy): Eukaryota > Viridiplantae > Streptophyta > Magnoliopsida > Ericales > Ebenaceae > Diospyros > Diospyros lotus. The sequence continues at coordinate 35,061,614 of NC_068351.1, read as the reverse complement.
TTTATCGTTGTGTTGTGGTCGTTATACATAACTTGCTTCTTTCCTGTTTTCTATTTTAGTTATTTGAAATGTCCTTTCTGGGGCTGATATCCAAAACTATCATTAATTTGTGAAGTCATTACTGATAATAGAAAGCAGCAGGTGTCATTAAATTTTTAGGCACATTTTTCTTTTTTCTTCATCATTATTGATGGGATTCCTGGTCAGGTGTGTGAACTTGTGTATTCTAGGTTTTCCTGATTACGGTAAGTAGAAAGTTAAATGCTAATACGACAAAGGTTCAAGCTTTATGAGGTCATAACTTCTTATCTAGTTATATTGGTTGTTATTCACTGATTTGTCGGAATACTGTGACTGTTATTTGTCGTAATGTTGCGGCCATTATTTGTCATAATGCTATGGCCGTTATTCGCAAATCGCTTCTTTCCTGCTGTCTGTTTTACTTTATTGGAATTTGTCCTTTTTTGGGGCTGGCATTCAAAAATGTTGAACTTAAAACGACATATCAAGCCTTAATCCCACTTTTGTGGGGTTGGCTATAGGAATCCTAGCTTACCAATCATAAAAAGTTGTTATTAACCCGAAAAGTAGTTAGTAGTAATAGAAAGCAATGAGCATCATTACTTTTGTAGGTGCTTTTTTCTTTCATGCGTGGAATTTCTGATTAGGTGTGAGCACACAGTAACTTCTATTTTCTAGGTTTCCATTATTACGTAAGTAGAAATTTCTATCCTAATGAGACAAAGGGTCAAGCTTTATATGGTTATATCTTCTTGTCTAGTTATCTTGGTTGTTATTTATTGTCTTATCACTCTTGCAGCCATTATTTATCATTATATTGTGGCCATTATGCATAATTTGCTTCTTTCCTGTTGTCTTTTTTTCTTCTTTGGAATAGATCCTTTTTATGGGGCTAATATCCAAAGATATTATTTATTTGAAAAATTGTTGGTGATAATAGAAACCAGTGGCCGCCATTAATTTTGTAGGGATATTTTTCTTTTGCCTCATTATGCATGGAACCATACCACTCTCTCACAAGCATGTGCTCTGCATGTTAACGTGTGCATTATCTTTGTTGGTAAATATGTTAACATGTGTATGCTGTTTCTGAAGATAGCCACTGCACTTGTCTTCTCCCCTGCCTCTCTGACCTTTTATGGTGTGTTTGAGAAATCAAGTCAGCTATGTTTCTTGCTGGATGATGTTTAAAGACATCTTGTGCTGGTGATCTGCACACAATTTGTCAACGCACCATCCCTTTTAATACGTACTACATCACCAATGCTGTCTAATACAAAAATAATGCCAGTTAATGGACTTTTGTGATTCTCTTGATTCAAACCATCATGGCTTGAATCCCCGGGTTGTGAATTTAGTTCATGAGGGGCTAGGAAGATAAGGTGGAACTACCAGCATGATTGAAAAAGTTTATCTTCAATACAATAATGTAGTTAGAAACTGGTTTCACATCTGATGATTGAGCTGGTTAGCAAATTTCTATATGAACCATTTGTTTCTACTTTGCCCCTATTAGAATGTGTATAAAGCATCTGCCTTTTAGATTGCAGCATTAATTGCATTGAAGTACCTCAATCTTTTAGTCCTTGTAGGCATCGCAAATTTGAAAACAGAATATGCATTCATGGACTAATTGCTAAGCTCATATGTTCAAAGGTGATAGCTTTCTAAGTCAATCACGTAGCTGCAGGATTCATGGACAAGTTGCTAAAGCTGACTGTTGATCAAATAGCAATATGATTCTGTCAAATTTTGGCATTTAAAATAATATTTTTTCACTCATGTACATACCATTCAAAGAATTGTGACTAGTTTATATTTTTACCTGTCTGAAAACCTGGTACTGACATATTGAATCAAACTTATAGGTCAGTGAAGCAAGGATCACCTACTTGAGACAGCAAGAGAAGATCGACAAGCTCACAGCACAACTTCAGGAAAAAGAAGATGTGGTAAGAACACTAGTTACCTATATTTCTATTGATACAACGTAATTATCTTTGGAACTGTACTCACAGGATTGCCTTAAGCCATTTGTTGTTAAAATATGGAGTAATGAACAGAATTGGTTCCTATGGAATGGAACCTGAAACTAACAATTGAGTTTGTGGAAATCAAACTCTTGCCTTGAATTTCCAAGAAAAGAATAATATATACAGAGGTTCTATACTATCTTCTCCTAAATTCTGGCTAATAATGCTATCTCTTCCTAACACCTAGCAGATAGGATACAACATTATTTGAAGTTATTTACAAGATAATGTACAAAATCCTATTCCTACAATTTCTCCTGATTTTTAGGAAGTTTATCCCTTTAGTTCTTCTTCTCTATCTTGACGCAATAGCCTATAACCGAGGCCCATATCTTCAACAGTCTCCTCTTTTATTTCATACTCTTTCCTACAGAAAGACTCCTTAGAATCCTAGGACTCTCTAACACCCCCCCTCAAGCTAAGGAATAGATCTCTCTCATTCCTAGCTTGCTAATCAGGGTCTCAAAACTAGGTCTTGACATGGCTTTTGTTAGTATATTTGCCACCTGCTCTGCTGTAGGAATATAAACCAGCTTGCTCCTTGCCACTTCCATTCCAAGATTGTCCCCAATTCTTTGACTTCAAATTCGTCCTTCAACTTCTGTTTCAGGGCTGCAATCTCAAGAGTATCATCTCTTGTAATAATTATATCATCTACATACACAATCAAAGCACATTTCTTTCCATTAGCAGCATGTTTAATAAAGAGGGTATGATCAGCCTCACCTTGTTTATATCCAAATTTAGTGAGAGTAGAGCTGAATTTCTTGAACCATGCCCTTGGAGACTGTTTTAATCCATAGAGAGATCTATGTAGTTTTCACGCTTTTCCATTTTCCTCTTCTTTCTCAAATCTGGGTGGAACCCTTATATACCTCTTCTTCTAACTCCCCATTTAGGAAAGCATTTTTTATGTCAAATTGGAACAATTCCCAGTCCATATTTACAGCAATAGATAGCAGCACTCTTATGGAATTTAGTTTTGCAACTGGTGCAAATGTCTTCTCATAATCTATCCCATAGGTTTGAGTGAAACCTTGGGCAACCAACCTTGCCTTATATCTGTCCACACTCCCATCTGATTTGTATTTGACTGTGAATACCCATTTGCATCCTATAATCTTCTTGTTTTCTGGGATATCAACCACTTCCCATATGTGATTGTCTTTTAGTGACCTCATTTCCTCCATTACTGTCTCCTTCCACTTGGGATCGATCAATGCTTCTTGAATATTTTGAGGTATAGCTGTTTCATCTAAAGCAGTTGTGAAGATTAAGCATATTATGCAATGGTTATGAAAAGAGTTTTTCAACCTAAAACTAGCATTGGGATTAAGCATATTGATAGTATGCAATGGTTATGAAAATAGTTTTTCCCCTTAGAAACAAGATTTAGTTAACATCATTCTAAAGTTGACTTGTGACCATCCTAGGATGAACAATGAATATATAGTAAATGAAGAGGCGTGGACATGGATGGACTGATTACCTGCAGACATCTTTTAGATATTAATTGAAGTCACTGCTAAAATAGGATTGAGTTATTGTGCAATGTCTTGGGAAAGATTGCTACTACATTAATGTGCTGGCTTCAGATTGAAATTTTGATACTGTACGAAATTAAAGAATCAGTAGAAGGGAAAACTTTAATTTCCTTTATGCTCCCAAACTGTGAGGATGGTCTGGAGAGTTAACTAACTTTTGGTGAGAATCCCACATTGATTTAAGATTGTTGAAACCTCTCATCTTAATTTCATTTACCTGTGGTCTCAGGCTTGCAGCTTGTCATTTTCTTCACTCACTCACCCCACATCAGCTAAGAAGTGGAATAGTGAACTATCGTGATAGGGATAACGATAGGAATACTTTGATAGTTTCCTATTTTGATTTTAGAAATTAGATTTAGATCAGGTTTAACTTGTTATCTTATTTTGTTTCCATTTTCATTAGATGATTATAGTTATGATAGGAATTGGATTCATAATCATGTTATATTTAGGATTAGATTTAGCCTATAAGGCACTCAATGTATTCTTTCGTTCATTCCTTTTCTTATTGAATACAATCGGTATCAACTTCCTCTCTGGCTATTCTGCCTCTTCTTGCTTCGGTCTCGGCTTTACTTCTTTCTTAAGCTTCTTCTGCTGCTTCTCTTTTTCTTCCCCTATTTTTATTCTCTTTCTACTGTTCCACATCATAATATCACCAAAATAAAGAGGGGATTCCAATAGAACTTTTTAAGCTTAGGCTACTGAGGCTGGTTGGCCATCTAGGTGTATTTGAAATAACATTTAACAACTAAAGACACCAAGCCCTATTCCCTCTAGGCGGCAAAGGTGTATCTGAAACGTGTTAACAAATTTTTACTATGAGTTGAGCTGTTACCTGATTAAATAAATAAGGAACTATGAGAGCTCTGGCCAAGTTCAACTATAACTTTATTCATTTTGTTTGATCTGGGTTTTGTAAATGCTATGGTTTGCTTCTGCTTTAGACTTTAGATGAACACCTATACTCGGTACAGTTCTAGGTTTAGTGTTCAATACATGCACTAGTAGTTTGCATGTATCATCATTCTTTTCATTAATTTAAAATAAGAGAAGGATGGAGGATATTTGACTTGGAATGTATTAATTATTATTATTATCATTATTATTTTTGAGATATGTATAGATCAAAGCATGTGATGGTTGTTGTTATATATGTAAATTTGATAAATAAATTATTTGCATAAGAGTTAATTTTGATTCAATTTCTTAAAGTTGGGCTTTGAGTCTCATAATGCATACTACCTTGTTGGGTACAAAAATGAGCTTGAGAAAGTGAGCTTTGATCTGGTTCTGATGTGTGAAGCATTAAGGTTCTACTTTTGGGTGGTTGGATGATGTCAGTATTGATGACCTTTTTGGGGTGGAGTCAATATCTATAACCTTTTCAGGTCTTATGTATTCAACTCTTTAGGCTACATGTGCTCAGAAACCTTTTGCAGAAGGATTCAAGCCACATCTTGGGTTTGAAAGGCAGTGTTTGTCAAGGAAAAGTAGGTTTTATCAAGTGTGCCTACTTATTTCATATCTGTGTTCACTTTCCCCTATTTGATTGTAAAGAGGCTTCAAATGATCCAAAGAGACCTTTTGCAGGTTGATCTTGGAACGGAGTTAAAGCCTCATTCAAAGATGGTATGCGGTTCCATTATTGGATTTGGAGCCTTAAGATATACTATTGAGCTCTTTAGATAAATGGTTGAAGAGGCATTCTTGTGAGCAAGTTATATATTTTGAAGACTTTGTTATGTTGCAATGTGGCTTGTTGAGCCACCAGTAGTTTTTTTTTTTGATAAGAATGTCATTGTGATGTACCAAGTGAACCACCCAAATACAAATGAGGATCAGGAAAAAGGTCTGTTTCCTCTCTACATCAACCACTCAAAAGTCTTCCCAGAATACAAAATTGATTCATGGAGGTTCATCACCTTCCAGGAAGTCTAGTTTTCAATAAGCTGTTCTTCAACTGTAATTATGATTGCCCTCACTCCAAGTGGTCCATACCAAAGCGTGAGGAATCAAGAACCAATCTATTCTTCAACTTGCTATCTTGGGTTCCTTTCCAAGCCAAGAGAGATTACAATTCAAACATAAATTGATGCAGGATGAAAACCAGTAATGTTTAGGCAGTGGACATGTAATCAAGAACTCTTCTTAGTAACAGTAATTTACAATTTGTCTGCTTCTAACAAGATGTTCTACGTCTACCTTGGATATGTTCTGGGGAATGGTCATAAGGTGAGTTTGGAGCTATTATGTGTGTGGAAGAACTTAATTATAAATTCCCTTCTTTTTAGTGTTTTGGTATGCAGGGGCTCCACTGGATTTTTATCATTGGAAAGAGGGAAATCAAGTTTTTTCTGACATTATGTGTGTGTAATAGCAAGAACAGTGATTAGGATGTTAGGGAAGAGGTGAATTTTCAGATGAACATTGGGAAATTTCTGCTCATGGACAGGTATTTGGATACTTGGTGCCCATGTAAGGTTGCTTTTTTTTATATGGATGGCAACTCATAATAAAAGCTATTTTGTTGATCATTTAATTAAGAGGAGGAAAATTCCTATTAATTGGTGTTGCATGTGGAACTAAGGTAAAAATTTGTTGAGGATCTCCTCATAGAGAAGCATTGGGCCACGTTTCTTATTAATTTGGAGCTTTTAAGGTGTGTCCTGAGAACATAATCAGTTTTTATTTGTCCTTTGAGGCGTTTAGGGTGTGAAAGAAAATGAAAAAATGCATAGGAGTTGGTCTTTTGTGTTCAGTGTGGGCTTTTTGGGAGGAGCAAACAAGAGGATTTGATGGGCATTGAGCCCATCTGTTATAATCCAGAGTTGGTCTCTTCAATGTAGTTGGCTCTTGGGTACAATTGATGCATTTTGAATTTTATAGAGTTTTGAGTAGAACCATGTGTGTGGTAGAATTTTATGTTTCTTTTTACTTGGTCTTAAAGCGTATGGGTAGGGTGGCAACTTCTGGTGCAGATCTTAAATAAAAGTCTACTTATAGGAGGATTACTCACTGATGATTGGCCTGGTTAGTTTTGGAAAGCATATAAATATGTAATTAGTTCCTTTTCTGTGGAATTTCCAGTTAACTCCAAAATGGTATTCTTGTACTATCACAAATTGGAAACCAATTATTTAGTTCTTCAATTGTGTGCTAAGCTAATGCATGTGCTCGTCCTAGATGCTATGGAAAGAACCTTGTACATTTGGCTGCTTTCCACATAACTGTAGTTCACAGACAAAACCATTCCATCACTTGGCAGTAATTATATTTTTCTTTGACCTACTTATATTATTTGAAGCACTCTCTCTTTGGTATTCTTCTAATATGTAAGATTAAAGAAATTTTCAGAAAACAGAATACTGAATGGTGCAAATGGAGAGAGTCTGTGAAAATTGTTTACCCTTTGGTGCTTTAAATTTTTTTCCTTTGTTATAACATCTGAATGTGTAACACGTACTGATTCATTTCTGCAGATCAGTGAAGCTGAGACAGTATCCTTAGGTCAACAGAGAAAGATAGAAGAGCTTGAAGCACAACTTCAGGAAGCTGAGGATATTGTTAGCAACCTCAGAGAAGAGTTGAGAGAAGAGCAAGCTGTAGTGGAGAGGGAGAGAAATGGCAAGCTACAGCACATGGATGAACATCATGTTGCTAGTGAGGAACAAACATCAAATGAGAAGAGATCGGATACTTCTCAGTCTATTCCATCCCTGCCCCCTATGCAACTTGAATCTTTCTCAAATTTGGACATGAAGAATTCAAGTCTCAATCAAATTAGTGAGGTCTATAAGTCCTGCAATGAAAAAGATTACTGTATAGGGAATTCCTGTATTGGTCAACTCAATATGTCCTCTACCTCAGTGGAGAACAAACTGAAAACATTTCAGTCCATTATATTCCCTCCTCAAGAACCATGCCCTGAATCGTGCAAGGCTTCTGACATGAAGAATTCAGCTTCCAGCCAAAGAAACGATGCCTATAAATGCTATAGTGAAAAATATTTTGTTACGGGAAATTCCTATGTTAGTCAGCCTAATCTTCCCTCTGAAGTACACAAAAGCAAGGAGCCGGAACCCTATAGAAATCGTCGCACTCAAAGAATTCGTGCATTTGAAGAGAAACTGAATGCTGGAGAATTGTCCTTTTCTGATGATGTAAATTATGAAATGAGTGCAAGAAAAGATGGAGGAGGTGAACGGATCCGTAAAGCACGTACTCGTACGACAGAGAAGAAAGCTGGAGTGCAGGCAGATGGTAATTGCAATGAAGTAAAGGAAATTAAGCCTCGCAGATGGAGACGTAGGAAGAGGAAAACAGCCTCGAAGACAAAAAAGAATCAAACTTCTCATGTATCTTCTACAGGGGCAGATTCAGTCAAAGAGAATGCTCAATATGATGCAGACCCTTCAAAAATAGTCCCAGCATTATCAGCAGATACAGATGACAATGGTGCACCTTCGCATCTCAGAAATGTTACTGAAAGTAATGCTGACTTTGTGAAAGCAGGAGTGCAGGCAGATGGTAATTACGATGAAGTAAAGGAAGTTAAGCCTCCCAGATGGAGACGTAGGAAGAGGAAAACAGCCTTGAAGACAAAAAGGAATCAAACTTCTCATGTATCTTCTACAGGGGCAGATTCAGTCAAAGAGAATGCTCAATATGATGCAGACCCTTCAAAAATAGTCCCAGCATTATCAGCAGATACAGACAACAATGGTGCACCTTCGCATCTCAGAAATGTTACTGAAGGTAATGCCGACTTTGTGAAAGCAGGAGTGCAGGCAGATGGTAATTACGATGAAGTAAAGGAAGTTAAGCCTATAAGATGGAGACGTAGGAAGAGGAAAACAGCCTTGAAGACAAAAAGGAATCAAACTTCTCATGTATCTTCTACAGGGGCAGATTCAGTCAAAGAGAATGCTCAATATGATGCAGACCCTTCAAAAATAGTCCCAGCATTATCAGCAGATACAGATGACAATGGTGCACCTTCGCATCTCAGAAATGTTACTGAAAGTATTGCTGACTTTGTGAAAGCTGTTAGTGCTGAGAACACAATGAACAAATATAAGGTATCTGCAGATAAATTGTTGTTGACAGGACAGGAGTGTAGATCTACAGATGATTCAAGAGTTCCAGTTTGTAGAATGGATGTTAAAGAAGTTGACGTGCCATTGGTTAATTCACAGGAAAAAACATCTGGCACAAGTACCAGACTTCTTAATTATCCTTCAGCTGATAGGGTTTTCAAGTACACATTCCAAAGGAAACGAAAGAGAGAGGCTCTGAGTAGCTCTGATGGGAATACCTCTGTTGAAAATAGCATTTTGAACAAAAAGGCAGCGGAGAAACAAAATCATCCTATGGAGACAGAGAAGTCTAGCTCTACAATTGAGTCATCTCGAGACAAGAGGCGTCTAGCCCAGGTTGCCCGTCAGGTTGGTACCGTACATTTCTTGCTTCCTTGTTTGTATTAATCTATATACAAGCATACATATGCTTTGCCAAACATGTCCTTTAATTATCACTTATAAGGCTTTCTAGATCAGGAATATGTTGGTTCTGGTTGTGGGACTGCCTCCAAAGATGGGGTTATAATAACAAAGCAGAAAAGGTTTCCAGGGTTTCTAGCTGAAAATGATAAGATTTAGTTCATTTTAAAAAACGGTGGAAGTGGTTTGGTGGAAAACACTCTACATGACATGGGTTCTAATGGGCTTATGGAAGTATGATCATAGATAGAGATGATAGGCAAGCTAGAATTCTGTAGCTACAATGAATTCTAGGTGTATTGATGTTATTGTTGGCAGATTGCTGCCTTTTCATAACAAATGAAGAGAGTTTTGGTTTTAAATAGTTGAATAGCAAGCCAAAATAGGGGAAGTAGTTGCAGTTGATATCATCTTGATTGGATGGTCGTTTTGGAGATGAGATCTTTTTGGGCCTGAAAATTATTAAGTTGAGAATGCACTTCCTAAAAGATCACAAATAAAAGAATTATTGGAGGTCTACAGGCTATTGGCTTAATTATGCAAAATATTATGACTCCCAAATCATGAAGCTAAGATTTAAATATCAAGTTATCCCAAGGAAAGAGATTAATTGTTCAAAAAGACAGATTATTGAGAATATTACTCAGAAAATCATGGTAAGATTGTAAAATTCCTTAAAAGATAGAAAGGAAGTTTTACTGGAAATGAGCTCTGTTGGATGGCACGGAATATTGGTAGTTAAGTACTAACACGTGCAAAATATGAGTAGAACTAAGTTGGCAATGATATGATGGATGTATGATCATATAAGAATAGATAATTAAAAATGAGACTGTCAGGTTGCAGTGACATATGTTGAAGATAAGATGCATGAGATGTATTTAAGATGGTTTAAACATGTGAGATGGAATACCATTAGGCAGGCACCTTGGAGCAGATGAAATATTTGTGGCAAAAGAGATGCAAGAAAAATCAAAGAAAACTTGGTGATAGGAAACTCTTAAGTATGACATAGGGTATAATGGTCTTCTAAAAGATACAGCCATGAATAAGTATGATTGGCCAGCGACTCCTCCTAGTGGGATTAAGGCTTGGCTAGCGAATCCACCCAAAAACAAAAAGCCAAAATTCTGTATATCAGCAGTCTAACTTATAAATTACATTTAATAGGGTCAGAAATGATTTTCTAGCATTATTGGCCTTGTTAGAACATTGGAGTGATTAGTGACAAACTATGGTACAGCTGGAGTGAGGTAGATTCAAGTGAACAGGAAAGAGTGGAATGCCGTCTTTTTCCAAGGTGGTGCATCTGGGTGCAGTGATGAGTAGCTCAGGATTGTTTCATAATCAAGGAGTAATTTCTTGGGTTTATTTTATAGTCAGGTGGCACAGTGGGGAGTCCTGAGATCTTGGATTATGAGGAGAGTTCGGTTTCAGTTCAGAGGTGTATACTTTTTACATGTATGCATCAAGGCATTTTGCCGCCTCCTTTTTGTTTACTTACAACCCTAGAAAAGAAAAGAAGGCAAGAGGAAAGAAAGATACAATGTGTGGTTATGTTGTTGATTACTAAATATTGTTGCTTTGCCGGGAGGTATCAAAAGTTTGGTTACCGTCCTCTACTTTTGAGTAGAGGAATTGATTTATGGGCTTGTATGGTATATAATACATTTTGAGAGGATGACGTTACGTTTCATACATTTTTATTAGCATACATTATCAATGAGGCCACATGCAATGCCCGTATACCTTTTAGCTTAATGGAACTTTGTCCATTGTACTTTGTAGTCTAGTAAATGGTATTTAACATGTATGGACTGAGTCGTTATTCAATTTTGCTAGAATTCTGCTAGGTGGTAAGTTGTTCTTTTCTCCAGAGACAATGACCTCTCCCACACAAAAATTGCTTACAGGCAAATCATGTATTGGCTTTATGAAAATCCATTTCTTTTTGCATTAACAATTTTGTGGCACTTGAAAGGTTTACAAGGGCCTAGCCTCACTTCACTTAACAACACACCTGATGGGAAAATGAACCCTGTCTCAACCAGTTAACCAATCTCTAAGTGCAGGTTTTATTTTCATTGTGATAGGTTGATGTGGTTCAATTTCATCCTAAATTCTCTTAGGAGCTTCCTTTGGCCACTATTTACTTACTTATTCTGCCATGTTCTTTTCCACAGCTTTTATCTTTGTCGGATAGATTCTGGCAGTAAATCTGTTTGCCCAACTCGACAAATTTGGTGAGGGTGGTGCTTATCTTGATGGCAATGCAAACCCGACCTCAATATGAAGATTGTATTTCATCAAGGTATCCTGCTGAGCTGCCTGCTGGTTCATGAAAATGTAAATCCTCAAGTTACTAATTTATGGCTAAATTACCTAATAAACAGATGTCGTATTTCCGAGATGTTTCTAGTTTCATAGTACCATAGAATACCGTAAGTTCTGCGTTTGCTTCTTTATGGTGGTGTAATCGTCGTCAACTCAACTTAAGTTATAAAGCATTTTGGATGTTGAGAATATTTGTTTCGTTCCTTCTACCAGTGGTGGCTGTGCTAATGGGGGATCCTCCTCTGGTCGGGGGAGGAGGATCATAAGCTACGTGATCTTATAGATCATTTGGCATAAAAACAATGTGAAACTGAGCCTGCAGTTGCCCTGAATTATCTTGGGCATTCAGTAACAGATGAGATCTTGCTGGTGGAATGCTCAGTGATATTGGATATAAGCTTAATTTCATTTGCAGGTAGTGTTGTTGAAGACACTCTTCTTCATCTCTTTCCAATTCTTCTGGTGAATGTCAGCATGTGGCATAAGAGAAGGTTTGATCAGGAAAATGTGGGATAAACAGTTGATTTCTTTTGTAAAATTTTTGGTGATATGCAATCATGCATTACATAAACATATACATGTGCACATGTATATGCGTATATGATGCATATATATATGTGTGTGTACATATATATATTACTGAGTAGAAAGGATAAGGAGGTAGCAAATGGGATATAGATCTCCATCGGAGTGTAAGCTAAGCCATTCCTCTTGATTTGGTAACAACAGATCTGGATATGCATGTATAAACCCAGTTAGGTGATTCATATATGGATATGAAATATACTTTCGTTTGGCTGGATATAGAAATAACATTGTTCATATTTTGGAGGATGGGTTAGTGGGTGGGTCACATCAAACTCTTAACAAAAATGGGGCATAGCTAGGTGGCAAAGGAGGGGGTTGTAAAGTTATGTCGGAGACTGTCAGTGTGGAATCGATTTCGACAGGAAATAAAAAATTTATATTTTTTTGGGAGTGATTTTTGGTAAGTGTTAGTGGACGTAACTTTAAAAAAAAAAATATTTAGTCACTCGGGTACATTTTTGATTTATCTCTTTTGTGATAACTCTCGACAAGTTTGGCAAAAGTGTAAGTGATAGTGCATAATTAAAAAAAAAAAAATTGCGGTGACGGGGGGCTATATTAGTATTTGTATTACGCCTGGTTTGGTGGAACACAACACAGGAACAGAACCGTCACATGGCCAACTGCCCAAAAATTACGGCGTATTTTGCTGGTGGCGCCACCATTCCAGGTGACTCTGATGAGACTTTCCTGGTAAAAGCATAAGGCCTTTTGATTTTAAATATTCGTTTTTGGGTTTTGGAATGAAAGAATTTATATTAGCGATTTCAATAGCAATTGAACTTAAAAAAAGTATTTTCAATTCTAGAAAACAATGAAAAAGTAACCTGTTATAACCAATGAGAAGTCTAGGATTTAAGTGGTTAAAATTACTATAAAATGAAAACGAAAAATTCCATGTGATTTGTTACAAATAGAACTTTACATTCTTTGACCTTGAAATGAAATGTTATTGTTAAAGTTGAAAAGTTACAAATTGCAATTGAGCTCGTGATTTAGATTTAGAATATTCAGTCTGACCTTGTAATTTATTTTTTTTTTATTAAATCTTAAAACTCCACAGGTTCTAGTGGGTTTCTAAATTCACTCACATCATACACTTTAGATGTCATATTTTGATATTAAATAAATTAAAAATTTTCTACTAAATATTAAAATTTACTAGATTTTCTAAGTTTGGAGAAACCTAAATCTCCAAATTTTTTCCATGCGGGTATAGCCGGAGAGTGCTAAAAGGTTGTTTAATATTAGGAGTGAACATATCATATTAGATTAGGTATTAATTCAATTTAACTAACACTAGTATTTTGATTTCTAGCTAAATAACCCCAATGATTGAAACATATACAATAAATTATAAATTATTTACCAAATTACAACTAGGAGGAGGAGGTTAAATAATTTTTATCATAATATTAACTTATTAAAGACCCATCAATTTCAATTATTTTAGTTATTTCATCTAATTTGGTTGAATCAATTATTTTACGATTTCAGTTCAGCTGATCGAGTTATTTTGATTTGGTTGCCAGATCACTCTCTCTCTCTCTCTCTCTCTCTCTATCTATACATAGATGTTCACCCCTTAGTCAAAGATGCTTGAAAAGATGATGAGTTACCATAATAGCCCTTTTCAACCAGAAGACTCCCAAGAAAAAGCAAAGGCCGGGTGGAGGCGTGCACTGCAACTTTTGATACCTTTACTTCGAGTAAAAGCATTTCTTCTTCTTATTCTTATTCTTCTTCTTCTTCTTCCCTTCCCTTCTTTGCATTATAATCACACCCATCACACCAACCACAGCCCCCCCATCCGCCTCCATCATTTCCAACTCCCCAAGTAATAAGCATTAGGATTTGATGATCCACAACAGCAAAGAATGCAAAGACAATCAAAAGACCAAAAAGAAAAAAAGAAATGATTCCTTCTCTCCTCTCATCTCCTCTCCTCTCTATACAACAAGGGGAAGAAGCTTTATGTCAAAGACATTCATTCCATTGCCGCCTTCCCCTTTTTCTTCAAGTATATCCCCCATCTTTTATAGCTAGAAAATCCAATGCTCAGCTTCAGTGGACAAAAGAGTAAAACAACAGCTTCCTTTCTGTACGTAGTATTTTCCAAATACGAATATTACTAGCTAGCTAGGTTGTATCTTCTTCAGCTGCACACAGCTAAATGGGTGGGTGAAACCTCAATCTCTCTGCCAGCGCGGGGTCGCCTGATGGATGGAACGAGGAAATTAAGCTCAGTACAAGGGTCAGAAGTCTGCCATAATCAATCAATTTGAAGTGATTTTGGTTGTTTAAAATGAAGAAAATTTGCAAAGACAATTGCCCCGGCAATTTTCAGAAACAAGTTAAGAGGAAGCATTGGCTATGATCCAATGCTAAGAAGTGGCTATTGTCTGTAATTAACCCCTAATCGAGCTGGAGTTTAGGTAGTGTGTGATGTAGAGATGACTTGTCTGATAATTTTAAACACAGAAAGAAAATGAAATCTGCTCTACCTGATGAAGAAACTTGCCCGTTATATGCTACGGCAAGTCATATGGCATCTTGAGCATTCTTTAAGACTCTATTTGAGGAATCCTGAGACATCCCGTTGGAACCACCGTGAATCTCAGCCAGAGGATTCACAATGAACCCACCAGTGCCTTGCAGCCGAAATCTTCTGTTCTCTAGACTAAATATTTCAGCATTGCTATTCCGATTGGTTGTGTTTCGCATGGCAGGCATTGGTGGTGCCCCTCCAGAGGCATAGAAATGAGAGATTGACTGGCGGGGTTCTGCTTTCTTCCAGAACTTGGAAGACAGAAACTCAGCACCAGGTAACTTACAACATGTGGTTCCTTCAGAGTTAGTGTTCGACATCCTTCCAGCGGACAGAGCCAAGTCGTAGGAGATCTCGTCCAGTGCTAGCTCCAATCCATGCACACGTGTCTCCAGAGACCGCATTCCATTTTGTGAGCTCCCAATGAATTTCTGATAACAAATGGAGTAAAAGAGACATCATTATTGGGAAGGCACAAATAAAAAAACATAAGATCACAACGAACCAAGAAACATGTAAAATGATGTGCAGAAGCCTTGATCCCACTAGGTAGTGTCAGCTAATTACAGAAATAAACGAATAATAAGAGAATATACAAGTTAGGATTCAGCAAGACAATAGTTTGCTAAAAAAAGAATTAACATGATTTGCGCATAAATCTATAACAGGATTAGGCAAAGTCTCATGAATGATCTCAAGTTGCCCAAAAGGATATATCCTGTTTTTACGATAGAGATCATAAAGAGTATTGGACCCATTTAGTTTTTGGCAAAACCACCTTCAACATTAAGAAAATGAGTCCTGATAAAAATTGTATGAGTGAATATTCTTGTTGCTCTGGAATAAGCAGATTTTCTGTGGAATATATAATCAAAGCCAAAATGGAACTTAACTGCATTTTTTATCAACTGTCATACAGGAACATAAAGGTCTCAATCTGACGCATTCTGCCCATCATTTCCCCCAGAAAGTTTGATTTATTTATCTCCTTCATAAGTCTAATGAGACCCAGTTTGTATAAACTCAGCTGAATTTACCTTCATTGTCAGCATATCATCTATAAACTCCCATCTAAATATTTAGTAGTTGTATGTTTAAGACAATCTGATAAACAAGCAGAAAGTGAAGCTGCACAGATGGAAAGCTTAGTTTATATTTAATACCGTAGCACAAATCTCTGAACATTGAATATCAGAGATATCTTGCACAAGTTTTATACACTGGTTCATTGCGGTGTGTAAGAATTTTCTCTTGGATGACAAAATTTCCAGCAAAACCATATCCTCAAGCAAGAGAAGGATAGGTCAAAAACTTGGCTCACGTTAAATAGCTAACCCTGTGCCATGATCAGGATTTTATACGGTCAATCAAGTACCCAAATAGTTGGATTTGTTATATTTAAAACCACTAACGTGATAAGGCCTTCACTGAGCACAGGGGTAACAAAGGCTTTTCCAAGTATATCATATAGAAGTCCCAGTAGGGCAAAACATTTATTACTTGGGAATGTAATGAAACTATCAAGCATGAAGAAATCACCTGGAGAAGATCTAATAAACTGGATTGCTGATTTTCAATATGAACAAGCTGCTTCCGGATCAATGAAAGATCCTCCATCTCTTTCTGGTCTTGGTGTATATCCTCAGTATTGTTGCTGACTACCACAGTGGATTCTGAGATCTCATCATGACATGGCACCACACGAGATCCAGCTCTTGCACCACCAAATTTCAGCATATTCTCGTCAGCATTTTTGTTGAAGAGAGCACGTCTTATTTCTGCCTTTGTAAATTTACTTCTCACTTTCTCTGGTTTCTCAAAGCCTTTCTCATCTCTGCTACCAGCATCTTCCTCAAAAACAGCTGTCATGGAGGGAGCATCAGGGGTGGCAACTTCAATTTTTACACCAGCGGGCTTTTTCCGATCCAGTTTTTGGAACATTGCTGGACCTAATTTCTTATGACTACCGTCTAGAGGAATTCTCTTCTGGGCAGTAGTTACAACTGAATCATCTGGTAAAGATGACCTGTTATCTGGTATGCTTTTCCTCCTTATTTGAGGAGCTCCAGAAGTAGCCATGGGGGATGTTCTGGATCCCGGTGGGTATCGACCATCACTAGCATCCTCTGCCCACACAATTAAAAAGAAAAAATTAAGTAAAATATGCCAAGGTATTACAAGAAGAAAACAGAAAAGGTTATATGCACAGAAGAACAAAAATGCAACAGAAAATAAGACAGATTATACTTCTTTAACTAACCCTAACAATCCAAAATGTATTTGTATATTTTTGGTAACTGACCCATGCAAAGCAAGACAATTGTGATAATCCTAGAAATAGAAAGAAAGCAAAAGAAGAAAAGGAATTGAATGCATCGTGACTTTTAGAAAGCAAAGTAAAGAGAGTAGTTTTTGTTCAAAAGAGAGCATCTATAATCTAACTAAACGTGGCTGCCAAGATTCACATCCAATTCTATCGCTTGGTGATCAAGGTTCATATATCATAAAGATGCAATTTGGCAATTATAGAATATAAGAATTTTATCAAACAGATCAAACCATCAATGTCACAAAAATAGAGATCTAACAGGCAGTGGGAAAGATCATCAAACAAAAGAACTAATGAGCATGCAATCCTGTACCTTTGGATGATGATTGTGGTTCAAGAGGAGGTGGCACCTCATCCGAAGTATCAGGAATCTCTTTCCAAGTCTCCACCAATTGATTCATAGTCTCCCTCACAATCTTCACCTGAACAAAATATCAAGAAAATAAATTCATTGTCCATAATGAAATCTGTGTAAAACGAACCTAAAGATCAGCAAATGAAATCGAACCAATTTGAATCCAACCTTATCGAATTTTTTCGCCTCGAATGTCTTCAAACACGCTGCCTTGAACTCCAGCAAAGCATTCGTCTCTACAGCGGCCAACGTCATCAACGCCTCCGCGGCGGCTTTCCGAGCAGCCCAATCCTCGCTGCCTAAGAACACAACCAAACACGGCACTAAATTTTTCACTATCTGGTGACTCGAAGCTGCGCCAGCTCCGATCACGCTGGTAAAAAGCGTTAACAGCGCGGGCTTAGCCTTGAAACTGTCACATTTGAGCAACCTCTCGAGACGCGGCAACAGCTTCTTCAAGTAGAGAGGATTTGGATCAGGCGCGGCGTCGATGGCCGAAGCCAGGCACAGAGCCGCGCCGATCTGAGAATTCTGGTCCTGCTCGGTGACCAGAGCCTCGATCAAGGGCTTCGCGATCGAAGTGAACGGCGGTTTGGTAATGTGCGAGGAAATGGAGGCGATGGCGGCGATACAGGCTGACCGGACGGTCGAGTCGGAATCGCGGAAGCGGCGGACGACGGCCGTCAGAAGCTTGGACAGATACGGAGAAAGCGCATCCCCATGGGCTTCGGAGAGAAGAGATATAAGTTTCACGCATTGCCGCCTTACCGGCGACTTATCGGAAGAATCGGTGGCGGAGATGGAGGAGAGGAACGGTGGAATCGAGTCGTGAGCGAGAGACCTAGCAACGGACTCGAGCTCCGTCGCCGCGGAGGAGTGAGTGTCGCGATCGGAGAGCTTCTTCAGGCATTCGAGAACTCTGTGCTTCAGGTCACGCGTCGCCGCCGATTGAGACTTCGCGATCGCCATGGCCATTACCGGTGCTTCGCAATGCTCTACGAGTCAGTCAGATTATGGTGGTGGTATCGCCGCCAGCGCTTCCGGTAACATCGCCGGAAAAGTAAACGGAGAGGTGCAGGCGGTGGCGTTTGCCAGTTCCCGTGGCGGTGTGGGTTCAGCTTTGTCAGGTGCTTTGCTCTCTCCCTCCTTATAAATAACCACCACACTACTCCAAAACTGATTACTTTTCATTTGTCTATAACATACGAAACGGCGCCGTTTCCGCAAATGTGGTTGGAGAACCGACTCCACAATGACCATGTGCATTCAACTCATTATCCATCAAATTTAATTAAAAGAAATTCAATTTTCTAATATTTTTTTTAGATCAATAGATCACTTAGAATTCTTCCTCCTTTATTTGATGATATTATATAATTATATTTTTTATAAAAAAAATTATATCTTTTCGAATCGACTATAATAATAACAATAATAGTCTCGTAAAAAAGATTGATATTATAAGATAACTTTCCTCTAATTGGGAGAAGTACTGAACAAAGTGCAAATAAGATAATTCAAACGTCACAAAATCTCTCCAAGAGCTCTACAAAAAAGATAAACATTATCATAAAAATATTAATTTTAATGAATTCTAAAATTTCAAGATAAACATTATCCATAACAATCATAATTTTAATAGATTTTGAAATATTAAGATAAATATTATTTAAAAAATTCTTAATTCCAAAAAATTTGAGAAAGTTTTATGCTCATCTATAAATGGATTAACTCTGATTTCATACGTTTCTAATATTAATTACAATACGACTTTTAAATATTCAGTGTCTAATTTAAACATTAAAGTATTTGTGCAGAAATTTTCATACGCCCTTTGATTGTCCTTTTTCTTACAAAATTCAAGCGACTTAACAATGACGTTCTCGTGCATGATATAATTATATTTTAATTACATCATTTGAATCTAAAATTTAATCCACTATGAGTTGAGAAACTTGTGTCACAAAAGTAATTATTTAAATAAAAAAGTATTTTGAGACCCCTCATTTAAAGACAAAACTACACGGCCAACCCCCCCCTATGCATGCCTATAAGATGCCATGCCAAAGTAGGAGTATCATGGAGTAAATATTCTCCTAATCAAGATGCTTAAAATGCTTGGAACCCTAATTATTGCTTGCTTATAATTGGGGATTTGCCTCAACCAACTGATTCCCATAGTCAAAGACTTGTTGATCTATGGTTTGTTCAATCATAATTAGGGGTTTGTCTCATATGAAAATTTTTTAACTACGTGTCTCGCCATGTGATAGATGAAGTCTAACGATAATCAAAAGATACATAATGCTTGCACAAATTCTATCATATAGCGTGATGAGTAGAGTGTTGCATCAATCACGCTTGACACGCAAGAATATCACACAAATCCCATGCCACACATCATGGAAGACTTGATTAGGGATGAGTATTCGGTCAATTTCGTTACTAAATTGGCCAAACAAATCAAAAAATCGGACAAACCAAATAAAGCAAATAAATAAGAAAAAATCAATCCCACCCCAAAAAAAAACCAAAAAAATAGAATGGAACAAACTGGAAAAAATTAAAAAACAAAAAAATTGAAAAAAAATCCAAAAAATAAAAAATTTCCATCGATTTGGTTATTTTAGTTTTTTTAATATAAAATCAAAATTATCAAATTTAAAAATCAAACCAAATCGACCCTTAGCTAAAACCAAACCAAACTAGCAATTTCAGTTGGTTTGGTTCAGTTATTTCTGTTAAATTAAACTTTTGCAGAGATCATGGCATGACCATTCAAAAATTCAATTGAAAAATACCTTTTACATGTAGTTAATGAGACTCGAACTTAAATCAAATAACTCTGAAGGCATGACAAAGATTATGTAAGACAACCACAAACACAATAAATGTGTACTGTTCTCTAGTCAAATAGTTAAATCAATATCGATGAACCCTCACATTTGCCTTTTAGACTAAGCTTTGTGAAGTTAATTTGACAACTTGTTATTTACGTTACACCGTTACATCGACTAATTACACAAATTATCATAAATAATTTTTAATTAATAATTATTAATAACGGTATAGTTAAAGATTCAAAATCTTTAACCCTTAGTGGAGCCTCACACTCCTAATAGTTTGCCCGCAATTAGGGTCAAAAACAAAGGGATCAAAAGTTAAAAAGATTTGAGACAATGAGGCCTTACCCCATCGTTGGATCTTATGATATGAAAGCAAACAATGTGATGACATCCATGGCGTGGATTTAGTGTCCCCTTAAGGGGTTGTTGAAGTGTCCCAATTGTCGGTTGGATGGAGATAAATCAACAATTAATTTTAATAATACTATATAAAAAATAAAGATAATATAATTTTATATTCATTTTTAGAAAAAAAAAAAGAATTAATAGCTTAGTACTATATTTATTGTACCTTATAGTATCTAAATTATTTTATTGGTTCATAATAAATATATTATTTTCAACTATTTAATTAATTTATATAATTATTTAGATGTTAAAAATAAGTTATAATAAAATTGAATTGATAAAAACACGTCAATCTTTTAAAATTGAGTTTTTTTTTCTTTTTTTTTATTATGAGTGAAAATGGTACGTAGATTACAAATGAGTCCAATCTATAAAAATTTATGTTTGTTTGTTTAAAATTTTGTTAGGTTTAGGTTCGGGTTGAGCTTACGTCGAGATTGAAATAAGTTTAAGATATCGCAAATTATGTGTTCAATTCAGTCTTCGTGCTAGATTATACATAAAATGTGTCTATCCGAAGGGTTATACCTCAAGTTTTGACTTGCAACTAATTTGATCATTCATCTAGGTAGGGAAATAAGCGAACCATGAGTTTATAAAGAGAGTGGGGTGTTTTGAACCGAAGACTAACGGTGTATTAATGACCATTTGATACACAATTATTTAAATTGAAATTGTAGTTTGGTTCGGTTTAGTTTTTTTATTAAAAAAAATTGAAATAATTAAACCGATTGAAATGTCAAAAACAATGTTATTTTTGACCCCAATTCGATTATTTTAGTTTAATCAAAATTTTAATCACCCTTAATTATTTTTATCTACTTACACTTTGTTATTTTTAGTTTTATGTGTTTTTCGGATTTTTTCAATTTGAACAACTATTTGATTATTTTGGTTCAATTTTTAAAAAGGTTTAATCTATTCAATTTGAACAATTCAACCGATGTGATAACCAAATCGACAAAATACTCGCTCCTAATTTTAATTGATATATTTTGTATTAATATAATATAATATAATTTTGATTAATTTAATTGACTAATAATTGCGGTGGATGTTACACGTGGCATGAAATGGCACAAGAAACAATGCAGAGAAATTCAATGTACATGAAGTACCCGTATTTATGCCCCCCAACCGATTCATTTAATATGATCCACTTGTGGGCCCCACTTTGTTACGCCTATTTAAAATAATTTTAATTTTATTATTATAAAAATATATATTTTTTTAAATTGTTAGGAGAATCTTAGTAAGCGACGGTTAAATATTTTGATTAAATCTTAGTATAGAGACAAGCATAGAGATAGCTTTATAAATAGTCAATATATTTATATTTTCGAATAATAACTAAAGAGTCTCACCAAATTCACTATAGTCTTGAGTTTTTCTTTTTTGTAAGTAAGACTCTCGGATAATTCATATCAAAAGTTACAAAATTTTAATATTTTTTATAATGTGATCACTAAACTTCAATTTATTGTAAAGTGATAATAAAACTTTCAAATATTTTGTAATATGATCACATTTAAAACTTTTCAGCATGCTCTCGTCGACACATTAGCGCTATATCATCGACACATCAGCGCCAAATCATCAATACGTCAGCAATTCCGACGAGAACATATCAAAAAATCTTAAATGTGATCACATTACAAAATATTTAAAAATTTTGTGATTACTTTACAATCAATTGAAGTTTAAAGGTTAGTAATCAAATTGCAAAAGACATCAAAATTTTGTGACTTTTGATGTGAATTACCCTAAGACTCTCATTGAAATTTTTTTAAAATGTTGACGACTTTATGTTAAGGCATATCTCAAGTAGTTTAATCAAAATTGAAAAATATACGAAAGATGCATCTAAACTATCATCCTATATTTACATTCATCATAATAAATGTATCAACTAAATTAGTTCCCAAAATAAAACACTACTAAACACAAAAACTTGATAGAACAAACCTCCAACAAAAACAAAGAGGTAATTTAAAAGAGTAAAAATCGTCAAAACGATTTTTATTTTATGCATATCAAGGTTAAGACCATGTATAAGAAGGATTCTCTTTTAATTCTTCAAGAGTGAAGAGTTTCATGAACTTGAAACACTTAAAAACACAAAAATTGATTTGGGATTTAGCTTTAATCACATCCGTTCTCCGTTACCCTAAATATGGAAATTGCAACACTTTTGATGACACTTATGCATTGATGTTTGTTGTGTATTTGTGTTAACGTGACGCAATATACTATACATCAATACATAAAGTGTCATAATTGAGTATTCAAATAGCATTTTTCCTTGTAAAAATGCTATTTGAACATATTTGTGACCTTTTTTATGATACTCGTGAATTAATGCATTACCTATTTACATTAATTATTTAATACAAAATACAACGCATTGTTACATAAGCATCATAAAAATATCATAACTAAATGTCTAAATAACAAGCGAAAATATGATTTGAACACTTATTTGTGACACTTTTAGCGACATTCATAAATTGATGTATTATATATTTACATTGATTCGATGCAAAATATAACACATTATTACATAAATATCATAAAAATATAATAATTAAGTATCTAAATAACATTTTCGTACCCCTAAATATTGAGACTAGTTAATGCCAGTTGCAAAGGTTGACTAAAGAGAAGCCAAATCCAAGCCAAGAAAATGAAGGTGCCCCCCACATGAGGCACATGGGTTGGAGAGGGCATGTGATTGAGCTCCTTGTCTTATCCGCTCTGCCCCTTTGAACATGCATGCATGCAGTGCACCTCAATTTGTTGGCAATTGCAATGGGTGGTATTGCTTCAAATCTCCATACCCTCCATGTGACCTCTCTTGGACGTGGATGGACACGTAACATGGAGTATCTGACCACATTTTCTACGAAATTATCATTTTTTTTATATTATTTATTCATTTATAAAAATTATTTTTAAAATGCAAATTTATAGTTTGTTTGTCACAAAGGAGTAACCCATATGGCTTTCGCGACGAAAATACTATTAAAATGCATACAAATTATGTATTTATTTGAATTAGTAAGTGAATAATTACGTAAATCTCGATTTACTCTAGAAGTAATTATATAACCTTCTTATAAATTAAAGTCGTGTTGGAATGGAGTTCATATGGAATATACATGTTGGAATGGGGTTCATATGACATACAGTGACGGAGCCAAAAAAAAATTTTAGTCTGGACTAAATTATAATTTTAGTTTTGATCAAATTATAAAAATTATAATTATTTATAGTAATATATATAAAAAATTAAAAAAATAAAAAAGTCAGTTGGGGCAAGGCCCCAGCTAGCCAAAACATGGCTCCGCCACTGATGGCATACAAAGTTTCATAATTCTCCATTTGATTGTCAATTGTCTTGGTGTGAGAAGTTAGCGAGGCTAACCCTTTTTGTCCACATGATTTCTATTTAGCTTTCATTGTCCCATCTTATTTTTTCGATTTCTTATTAATAAAGGAAAAGGAATAGGATTATTAAATATGATTTGTATATTTTAAATTTTTTTAAAACTTAAAATTGATGATACCAAAGAGTATCACTGTACTTATGCACAGACGAGCTTGACTCTTAATATGGTCTCTAATAATTAAGTTAATATTTGAGAAGGAGTTAAATTGAAATGGCGAAACTTTACTCATTATATAGGTCGGACTTGCAACGATTGAACAAGATTCTTTAATTGGAATCTTAAAGTTTGAGTAAAATATTTCAAACATGAATCACTTCTTAAGAAAGTAGAGGAGTCGGGAGGTGACGTGTTGTGATCTAACAAACGAAAGCACTTGCTATGTTTAATCGATGAGATACATGGAGAATTATAATTTACTCTTTCGAAAAGGGTATCAAATGAAAATTTATAAAATAGTTCAAATCCCATGTCAAGAATAATTTATAATTATAAAAATAAGATTCATATTTTATGTAAAAAAAAAAGGTACATAAAAAAGAATTCCATAATCCATTATCCATTGAGTAATGTTGGAAAGAAGACAAAGTCGGTTTTGAGTTTTGGGGGCACATTCATATAAAGACATTCTTTGGGTCGGCACCCCGTTGTCACGTGACATGTCACTGGGAACCCAACGCAAAATCACGTGACAACCAAGATGGGCATGATGAATTAACATGGAAGAGATAATTATTGATGAAAAAGTAAAAAACAAATTAAGGATTTAAAATATTAAAATTTTGATGAGAAAATTAAATTATATTATATATATAAACACGTTATCCAAAATTAAACTAAAATTGAAAAATTACTATAAAAAAAGAGCTTTTTAAGGGCTTATTTAGTTGTGAAAAATAATTTTTTATTTTTTATCTTCAATTTTCTATAAAATCTCTTTTTGGGACATGACCATGCAACTAGGTATATTTGTCTCGAAATCAAAGTTGTTTTCTCTCGAGAGCCTTTTTTTTAGAATTGATGATGGTTATGGGACCGATTACCACACGTCTCGTTGAGGTCTATATTTTGGGAATTGTATTGTAATAAAAAGACACGTCACTTCAAGATTTCTATCTCGAGACTTGTACTTACAAGAAAATGAGACAAGCCTAGGTCTCCTGGCTTAGTCTTCGATGCTCAAGTCAATAAAGAAAGTTATATGTATCTCTATAAAAGCAAGAGTTAAGAGTGAAGTTGGGTCCAATTTCGTACATAGGACATAGGAGCAAGTTCCTACCTCTTATAAGGTGAGTAGAGGCGAGGTACTCGAAGCGAGCTATGAGATCCCCAAACTCATGTTTCATTGGTTTCGGGAGGATTTCTCGAACCTAAGAAGCATAGGGCAAACTTGGATGGGCATTTTGGTAATTTTACAATGCCATATCAAGAACAATACAAAGGACAATTAAAATTTGGTTGCATTTCTTTTGGGTCTCCCTTTTAAGGTAAGATGGCTTGGAATATATAAAAGGAAATAATAGGGAAAGAGATGGCTCCTCCTCCATCTGCATTATTGGGGATGTGATGGCCCATCTCTCTAATAAATTATGGTGAATCCTTAAGTGAAGACCTAATTCTGTAATTTAATTTGCAAATTTGGTATGGATTGTTGAACAACTTATCATGGCTGGTAGTTAGCAAGTTATGCATCATGGAAGCCTGCAAATGCAATGATAATCATATATATATATATATATATATGGGTCAAATTCATATTTTTGTCTATTATATTTTTATGTTTTTTTATAATTATTTAAATTTTTTATTATTTCAATTACACTCTTAAATCTATATTTTCGAGTTTATTTAATCTCTATATTTTGACTTTTTTTTTTCGCGTGTCAACTTGAATTTTTTGTTTTTTTAATTATACTTTTATACTTACATTTTTTAGTTAATTTAATCCATACATTTTGATGTGTAAAAAAAAGGTAAAGTGAAATGAGTCAATTTAACACTTTTTTTAACATATCAAAGTACATGGGCTAAATTGACTTGAAAATGTAGATATAGAGATGTAATCGAAATAACGAAAACTTTGGGTTTGCTACATAAAAAAAAAAATGTCAAAATATAAGTGTTAAATTGACTTGAAAATGCAAGTACATGAGTATAATCGAAACAACAAAAAATTCGAATGGCCATACAAAAAAAATATGAAAGTACAAAAGCAAAAATATAGAATTGGCCTGTGTGTGTGTGGGGGGGGAGGGTAATGGTTTAGTATCGTTGATCAAAATTTGTTTCGAGATTAATTTCTATAACAAGATGTGGGATTAGATACCTCAGTTTATTTTGTAACGCTCAAGTTAATATAAAGTATTATCGAATGTGTAGTAAGTAAAATGAATTAGATGAATTTACTTATGAGGATCCTACATAGATTGGGCGAGACGAGATATTCAATGTTATCTCCGAGATTCTACCTAGCAAGTTACAATAACAATGATTATCAAGTCAGATTAAGATAACAATGAATCTCCCAAATTTATTTCGGATCCTCTAACATCGAAATTTAAGAGTTGATTCTATTAACTTATATATATATATATATATATATATATAAAAACCCTCCTCCATGATTTCACATGCAAGCAAGTGAGCAATCAGGGGTTGGTCTGTTGGCTCCATCTCTTGCCTCCAAACTTTTTTTTGTAGTTGAAACCATATAATTGTTTATTTATTTATTAAGTACTTAACCAAACTCTAAGAAGAATGAGTTGTTTTTTCTTGTATTTTCTTCAATCACGTACTAAATTAATGAACCATCAATCATCATATACATATCTATCCATCTGGATCTCTGGATGGCTTCACCAAATGTCTTTTCCTTGTGTTCTTTACATTAATTTAGGACTGTGCCCTCCAACACAACTTTGATCAATTTGAATAATTCAAAGCTTTCTTAGTTTGACAGATGGTGTAGATTGAACATATTATTCCACAAATGATGTATAATGTTACTTGGCTTGAGAAGTCAAGCTGATTTCAAGTCCAATATCTTCATTCTTTCATAAATATAAGACCCAAGTTTGAGTTGTATTAAGTTTCTCACAATATATAATTTATGAATTTAAGTAAAAAAGGCAAATGACATATCAAAAATGGTCAAAATATATGCAATAATTGAATTACTTTCTAATGAGCCTTGTGTCATATTTTTGACAATAATAATTTGACGTTGTTTGTAGAAAATCACTAGTTGTTGTTGTAAAAAATATAATAATTAAGATTTATAGTAGTGCATAAATGATTGCTTGGTGTTTGCTCGGCTCTAGGTGACGGTGTTCGTTAGAAAAGAAAGATAGTCGGCTCCAAAAAAGAGGCTTTTGAGAGGAAAGAAATAGTTCTGGGAAGAAAAGTGTAAACCCCACGAAGAATGCACATTCTGGGAAAAACAAGCCCAAGAAAAATGAGCTTTTTGGGAAGGATGCATTGTCTGAGAATGATGATCACTTGTCTGGCTAGCTAATTGGGTTTCGAGAGGAAAGCATGTTCCTCCTGAAAGAGGGTTGACCGTTGCCTCGAGTTATGTCTTAAGATTCTTTAACACTTATCTTACATACATTATTCTATACGTTTTTATTCAATAAAATATTCATTTATTAAATCCAAAAAGAAAGAGTAAAAAAACTTAACTTCAAGTCCTTCATTTTCTTTTCTTTTCCCACCAAAATCCCATCTCCCAAACATGAACTTGGGGTTGGGCTTTCATTGAAGGAGATGGCTCACTTGTTGGTAGGGTTTGAAAGGAAGATATGAACAAAAGAGGATGGAGACAGCTTATATAGACTTCATTGAATTGTGAAGGTTCAATCCTTCTTCTTATTGGCTCTTCTGCCTCTCTTTCTCTTTCAAAATTCAACATAGATGGCTTCATTTGGCCCACAATAATATTGCTTTGTCCAGTCTTCTTTACAACCACCTGAAGCTTCAAAAGATATTAAAAAGCTTGATTTTCTAATATTGAAATAAATCACAATGGTTGGGTGAATTTAGGTATGTTGTATATATGCATCATATGCATTTATGTATGTTTTTCGAGTTATTTTTTCGGCATGACCTCCCCTACAGCATCATCACCATGGTAGAGTTTAATCACTAAGTTCGTGATGGATTGGTGTGGTTCTCTATGCTTAGGACACTAAAATATCGAACCAAAAACAAAGAAAGGCATGAGAGAAAAATATAAATTTCTTAACTTCTAGGTGCTCAATTAAATCATCTTTTTTGACAATTGAATACATTTCTATAGTCTCATATTTAGTAATTTCGAACTCTTTCTTCAATATTGAGGATTATCGAAATAAGCAAGAATACTATTTTTATGAAAAAGACCATTTCAGTATAAATGTGTATACAAATATGTATAAATATTATAATAAATATTTATGTAATTGATTTGGATCTGATCTAAATTCATTAAGATCTAGATTCCTCAGATAAATTTATATATGGATGTAGTGATCTGGACCCTAATGGATTTGAAATGGATCTTGATGGATGAATCTTATGGATCTACACCAGATCCAGATCCAGTTCATTTGGCAGCTCTAGATAAATTGTCAACTTTTGACTTTATTTTAATTTATAATAAATTTTTTGTTTTCCTTAATAATATACCGAAGTTGTATTTAGTTTCAATTTGATGACAAGTTTTTAATTTTTTCTCAATATTATACCCAATTTTGTGTTTATTTTTAATTTTAAAGTGTCGAAAATTCGTATCCATTTATATTGTTAAACACTAAATGATAAGTTATACAATCGTAAAGTTATTCTCGTGATGACATAGAAGCCATAAGTTTGAGTCGAAAATAAATTTTCTTTTCGTTTTTTCTACTTATATAATATAATAAATAAAAGCATCGAGTTTAAGTTACTTGTATATTTATTAAGAAAATATTAAATGTAACCATAATACTATAAGATTATATCCATGTGCTATTACAATTACAATCAAGTTATAACTTATTTGTGTATGCAGATTTTAAAAACACGACGATGACGAGTGATTTGATAAACTCGATTTCTTTTTAATATCACATTGTCGTATTTTTAAAATTTGTATACACGATGAGGTATAAACGAAAGGGTTTTGGCCCTTTTGGATGGAGACCCTAGACTGGGGAATCATATCGTGGGCCTATCTAGGCCCAATATGTTTAGGTAGTATTGGGCTTGTACAGGCCCATTAGAATTAAAAGAAGCTGATTGGGGCTGAAGATGTCTAGGAAGCATGAATTGGGCCTAGCTTGGGCCAAAATATAAAGAATTCAACTTGGGCTTAACACTGGCCCAAAAGCCTTTGATGAGTATTGAGCCATACCTGTTTTTGGGCCATTAGGCCTACACACGGAATTATTTGATGTAATTTGATGGGCATAAGAATTAGGTCCGAAGAACACTGGAAACGTGGGCTATCAGCAGGCCCAACAGGATATTTGTGAATGGGCTTTGAGGTATAAAGTCCAAAAAATTTAGTTGAGAGAACTAAGGGTGTACAAATTTCGGTATGGATCGACTAAAATTTGGTTTGGTCTTCGGTTCACATTTTTATTTCAATTGTTCGATTGGTTTTTTTGTTCGGTCGAGTTCGAGATCTCTCCAAGACTAAAAACTAAATAAAAATAAATAATATTATTTATTAATAATATAATATGCATATAATATATTATTATAGTATAAACTAGTTAATTATTGTTTAGATTTTTAATGAAATTTTTTGTTTGAACGATATATACATAAATATTTTTAAAAATTTTATATTAAAAAACATGAAAAAGAATTCAAGACTAGTTAGGACTGCACTAGACCAAACCAGTTCGGTTATGTTCGATCTGACTCGTTGAACCAACTTTTCGATCTGACTCATTGAACCACAAAGTATTGTCCTACAATAGGTAAGATTTGAGTATAATTAGCCTTCCTAAAAACTCGGAATGCAAAACATCGTGACCCATTATTCGAGCTTAAAAACAATTGTAAATAGGAAATTTAGACAAATGCATCGTTAATTCTACAAAATCTTGTGCAATAGGGACGGTTATAATATATAGCATTAATTATCAAGTATACAAAAATACTATTTGGACACTCAAGTTTGATATTTATGGTGATACTCTATATTGATATCTAAGTACTATGTGACATATCAATGCAAATGCATAAGACACTAATACAAGATATCGGTAACAGTATCAAATTTAAATATACAAATAATATTTTTGTATTATGTTATAGTAACAAAATAAGTGTTTTATGATGAATTTTTGTTTTAATTTTCAAAAGCTCTTTAAAACTTTTTGAGCCATAAATAAAACAAGTAATTAAAAATCATTTTACGTTTTCACTTTAAAAAAATAAGACAAATAAAAGCCCAAAACTAAAACCAAAAATCCAGGTGAATAGAAAGCATTACAATCACATCATTAGGTGTGAAGATATCGAACCAATTAAACTGCTCAAACTAAATAGACCAAACTTTTTTAAAAACCAAAACCGAATCTACCGAATTGTTACTTAAACTAAAAAAAACTCTTAAAAACAACAAAATGCATGCAAATAAAAGTAATTAGGGGTGAGTAAAATTTCAGTAAAACTAAAATAACCAAACCGAATTAGTTAATTTTGGTCAAAATGACATTATTTTTAATATTTTAATTTTTTTAAATAAAAAGATCAAACCGAATCGAAATAACCAAAAACTCAAATTTAAAAAACCAAACCAAATTAATCTAAAATTAAATAGAATTGAATCGTCAATTTTAACCTATCTAATTAGATGACATTTTTTTAAAAAAAACATCACTTTCTTGATAACAAAAAGATTGCTTTATGATACGAAAGATATGGGCCCTATTGTAGTGATCTGAGGTGCCCAAAATCATGGGTCACATCCATTGGTAGGTTTAATACTATTTCTTTAAAGCCCTTCTACAAAAAGGACTGGTCTGTCTCTATACATGGCCTTGTGATTTGATTTATTTATATATATATATATATATATATATTGGAAAAGGCAATTAGGTATGGATTGTTGGCTGATGATCCAAAACTTCCCCTTTTTCCCAATTGTGGGTAAGCATTGGCTTCAACTTAAGCCACTCTGCAGCCCACCCAGTAGCTCGCTCACTCACTCACTCACTCCCCCTGCCAGTGCTATGAAGTTACCATTCTACCCCTATTGCCATCCTCACATTATGATTGATATCTAGGGTTAATTAGTGAAATTTACTAAAGGTTTGATGTGATATTCCTCTGACTTTGGATTTTGGACTTAATAGAAACTTATGATTGATATTTGGGACATTAGTGAAATTTGTCCCAATTCATATTTTTATTCCTAGATTTTTTTATGTAATTATTTAAATTTTTTATTATTTCGATTACACAATTAAACCTGATTCTCAAGTCAATTTAATTTTTATATTTTGATATTTTTCTGATATGATAACGTAAATTTTTCGTTATTTCGATTATATCATTGAACCTGTAATTTCGAGTCAATTTTTATTCTTAGATTTTTTTATATTTTTAGCCCTAATCTTTTTTTATGTAATTATTTAAATTTTTTATTATTTCGATTACACAATTGAATTTGATTTTTAAATCAATTTAATTTTTATATTTTAATATTTTTCTTATGTGATAATGCAAATTTTTCGTTATTTTGATTATATTATTGAACTTACAATTATGAGTCAATTTTTATTTCTAGATTTTTATTTTATATTTTTATCCCTAGATTTTTTTATGTAATTATTTAAATTTTTTATTATTTCGATTACATATTTTAACTTGATTCTCGAGTTAATTTAATTTTTATATTTTGATTTTTTTTCATGTGATAATGCAAATTTCTTTTTATTTCAATTATACCCTTAAACCTATATTTTTGAGTCAATTTAACCCTTATACTTTGACGCGAATTACGTATATTTTATTATTTTATTTTTTTTACACAAAAAAATATAGTAATTAAATTGACTCGAAATTGAAAGTTCAATGGTGTAATCTAAACAACGAAAAATTTGCATTATCACATGAGAAAAATATCAAAATATAAAAATTAAATTGACTTGAGAATCAAGTTCAATTGTCTAATTGAAATAATAAAAAATTTAAATAATTATATGAAAAAAAAATATAGGGATAAAAATATGAATTGTGACAATAAAAAGTTCGGCTTGCCATATAAAAAAAGGTCAAATTACTGGAGTTATATAATTGAATGCAAGATTGAAATTAGTATCAGAGTTATATTTTTTTGGAATGTGGGCTTATCTATTTATAGAGAAGTATAGAATTTTGTGATAAGTACCCTTAACATTTTAAGATCTACTCTAATTAGAACTCATATGGATAATATCAATCATTTTTGCAAAACTCTCCGAAAGATTTTTAAATGTCGGAGTTATCTTATTTGCATTTTGTTCGAAACCCCCCCAAATCAAAGAAAAAGTTACAAGACAAGGTCTAAGTTGAACCTTGGTTACAGTCTTCAGGAGACAATAATAATCCCTTAGCATAAGTCTTCGGGAAACTATCATGGTCTCCTAGACTTCTATTACCGATATATCTTAATGGTCTCTTAGTGTTTCAAGTCTCCTAGAGATCATATCAGTCTTCTGATTTTTCAATTTTCGGGAGACCATTTTTTGGTTATCTAGAAAATTTACACATTTTAAATAAAAAAATTAATTTGAACTAGTGGTCTCTTTTACCTATGACAAATCAAATGAAATTTATTTTGTTATATAATTTATTAAGAGATTGTATAATTAATATATGATTGAAGGCAAGAGTATTTGAATTTTGATCTAGATTAGCTGAAATTTGATTCGATCTTCCATCCACATTTTTACTCCAACCATTTTTTGGTCTTGATTCTATCTAGGACGGATCTAAGATTGAAAATTAGTTGAAATTAAATACTATTATTTATTATTAATAAATAATAATATAATATACATATAATATATTATTAAAGCGTAAATTAGTTGATTTTTGTTTAAATTTTTTATAAAAAATTTTATTTGAATGATATATAATCTATTGAGAATTGGATCAATTCAATTTAAATTGACGCAACTTTTATATTGCTCGCATCAAACAACATAAAATTTGCTTAATATGGGCAAATTGAGTGAGAGAAAAGGCGTGAATTTTATGGGAGGTGAAACTCACACACCCACTATTGTTAGTCTCTGTTGGGTAACATAAATGTTCCGTGATGCTTTTAATTAAAAATTTACATATAAAATTGATAATTTTAAAGTTTAGTGTAAAAAAAAAAGAAGGAAAAAAGACATTTTGAATGAGACGATCGGACGGCCGCGATCTTTTGGCCAGCTAAGGGCTGTTTGGAGAGTAAAACTTGGCAATACACTGGCAAGAGCTTCTCTATAATTTTTTAATGCCTTCCAACAGAAGGAGGTTAAATATTGAATTAATTGCGGATAACGGAAACGACGTCGTTTTTCTTTCTCGTCTTCGTCGTCAGCAAATGTACCCACCGTCTAACAACTACCCCCGCTAAATCGGAAAACCAGCCTCAACCCAGGAAGGTATTTCGGTAAATAAGTTCTAAGCCGGGGGCATGGTTTTATCTCCTGCACTATATATGTTCTGGTAAAAGATTTGGTTTTGGGCGTGTGAAGCAGAGAGGAGTTTCCGTTATCTACAAACTTTCCTTCGTTTTCTCTCTCTAAATTCTTGGTGTGGTATTTCCGATCCGAATTAGGGTTTTGTCAGAATCTCCGTCCGGCGGGATCGAAATCGGGAGATATGTTTACTGACTCGATCACCAACACTTCGATTCCCACGGCGGCCTCCAACACCAAGTACTTGGCCAAGAAAAAGAGGGTGAGATGTTCGGACTCCTTGCCCCTCTCCTTATCATTTCTGCTTCTTCCTCGCATTTTATTTCGTTAGATTTGAATTGTTCGTCGATTTGTGAGATTTTGTGCGGATTCGTTTCAGGCGAACAGGTCGGCCAAATTGAAGCAGTGCAAGCTTGATGCCCGCCGCGAGCAGTGGCTTTCCCAAGGTACGTCGATGTTGGAGATCTCTTTTCTTCTCTGCGTGAAAATTGTTGTGGTTGTTTTCATTGAAGGTGCCGCTTCGTGGTTCTAGAAACTCACGATTTTTAGGTAAATCATTCATGTTTCGTGATTAGATGTGTTTTTGCTTCTAAAATTTCTTAATATCCTAATTGAAAAATCAAAGATTCATAAAGATGTTTTGTGTGGATTATACAAAATCATTGAATTGTTTAAGACTCGTTTAACTGCAATTCCTTTTTAAGATTTTTGTTTTCATTTTCAAAATTTTGTAAACAAATGCAAAAAACTAAAAGCGAAATTGTAGTCGGAGGAGCCCTTGGTTGCTGAATTGATTTTTCTTTTCTTGGGCTAGTTCTTTCAGAAATTAATTTATTATTTAGAGCAATCAAGTATTTTTGTTATTGATTAAATGAATTAATACATAAATACTTTAAAAACATGGATGCATGTGTAGGAAATATTTTTACAATTGTTTTATTTGATTTCGAATTGGGATGGCTGGGTGTTTTTGGCAGTCAAGAACAAGGAAAGTAAGGAGGAAGCAGATGTGCATGGAGGCCTCTGTGCATCATCAGGACATGCATACAGTGAGCGTGAACAATTAGTGGAGAATTTGGAGACAAAGCCAAGAGTTGAAAGGAATGGAGGATTGGCTCACCATTACAGCGATTTAGATTCTCCTTCAAACAGTCCCAGCAGCCATGCAAGTAGTATCTTGGGCGGTAATGTGTCTGGGACAAACTTTTCTGGCAGTAGTGGTGGGAGCGGCAGTGGCAGCAGTAGCAGTGGTGGGAGTTGTTCTGGAAGCATAACTGGAGAGGATGAAGAAGGTTGTGATGACTGCTTGGATGATTGGGAGGCAGTTGCAGATGCTTTAGCAGCCACCGATGACAAGCGGGAGCAGCATACCCATAGTTTAGAGCCGCTCACAGAGCATGAAAGTAGCATACTGTTAGATTCTCCCCCGGAATTAACTCACCAAGCAACTTTAGGAAATGAGATGTCAAACCCAAAGCCAGAGCATGCCGAAATGGTCCAAAAGGCTCGACCAAATTGCCGTGCATGGACAGCTGGTGATGCTTTTCGTCCACAGTGTCTGCCAAATCTTTCAAAACAGCTCAGTTTCCCTATGAATTCAGGCAGGCAGCGTGGCTATGGAGGTGGTGCATGGGGCTGTAAAAATTCTATAGCTACGCCATTGCCATGCCCCATATGCTGTGAAGATTTGGATTTCACAGACTCAAATTTTCTTCCTTGTTCATGTGGGTTCAGGCTGTGCCTTTTCTGCCACAAGAGAATTCTTGAGGAGGATGGTCGCTGTCCAGGCTGCAGAAAGAAATATGACCATGAACCTGTCAAGGGGGAAACAACAATGGATGGAGGCAACC
Source organism: Diospyros lotus (assembly GCF_014633365.1). Lineage (NCBI taxonomy): Eukaryota > Viridiplantae > Streptophyta > Magnoliopsida > Ericales > Ebenaceae > Diospyros > Diospyros lotus. Next base: position 35,026,161 of record NC_068351.1, on the reverse strand, counting down.
TTACATTTCAGTTGGCTCGATCTTTTAGCATGATTACAAGGTCTTAGGAAAAATCTCTGTTTTCCTAGAATATGTATGTTGCGTCCTCTCTTCTATCTCATATCTTGTGTGTTCTCTTTCTGTTAGACAGATTTTCATAGTCATAGATGTGGGATAGGGATGCTGTTTTCAAGCACCTGGAGATTAGGTTGGTTCTCTTTTGAGTTTGGTCAACATATGTTTGGTGCATGCGTGCAGATGTAGAAGATCTTTTGGTATGTGAATAGATAAGTGGTATAGAAATTGAATACATGCATTTTATTGGAATATTATTTGTTCTTGCTTAATGTCGTGTGATCTTTATTACTGTTTAAACTTTTAATATTCTGCATTAATGTGGTTGTGGATATGTATAACTTACTACTCTAATTATTATTTAGTGTTCCATCTTTTACTTGTTATAAGAGGTTAATTTTGTGCCGGTGTTTTAGGGCCTTGACAGTGAGTTGTTTGTTGATGTTTTCTTCTTTTAAACATAGCTGTCTTTGAGGAAGGCTACTGTATTTGTCAAAGGCATGTCTAGGCACAATGTGGACAGAGTTGCAATACTTTGTGCTTCTGCTAAAGTGAGGCCAGGCACCCATCTTAGGCCCTCGCTTAAGCGCATGAGGGGCATGCCTTATGTGTAGGCACAAGTCACACACCTCAAGCCAATTGCAACAAAGAAACCCTCACCAATTGTCAATCAAAGGTTGATAAAAACACTTAAATAAACTTTGTCAATTTTCAAGAGCTTCAGCCCTTGGATAACTTCTTTTATTTGTCAGAAGGTGTCCGCTCTGATTTTCTATCTTTGTTTCTTCTTTTTCTTGAGATGAACTCGTGTTCTAATAATCTATGAGAGGCAAGCCAGGAGAGGCTGATTGGAGGTCCATCAGGAGTCATCATGTGAGAGACTCCAGTGAGTGAAGTTCATGTGCTGAAGAAGCTCTTGCCCATAGCCATTCATCTAGCGACTTAGTCTTCACTGACAGTGTCACTGAAAGCTGGCACGCATTCTACTGGCTAGTTTTGGTCTGGATGGTCATGGACTTGTATTTGTTGTTTCTCTCTTGCCAGTTACTACTTGTTTCATAGTCCCGTGAGTTTAGTTTAGTGGACTTGTTTATGTTAAATTCATTCATTTGAATGTTTTACACTTTTACTATATAGAAGGTTTTCTACTTTCTTATTTAAATTTATGTTTTACAGATAAAATATATATATTACTATTGCACCTCTAGGTGCTTGTCTATTACTTGTTTTATTAAGCTGTTTTTTTGTTTATTTTTGTTAACACAGGAAATTTGTCATTCATGATTCTATGATTTTGCCTTTTAACTATTTATAGTAATAAATTGAAATTATTGGTACATAAATGTAAATGTGCACCTTGCACCTCAACTTCAAGCACTCTTTGCGCCCTGTGCCTTTTACCTAGGTTGCACGGAAACGAAAACGCAAAAACGGCATTTTTTTACAAAAGTAGGAAACGGAAACGCGGGGTAAACTATAAATTTTAAAAATATAAGGATTTTCTTATAAATATAATTTTTAATATAAAAAAATAAAAAAATATTCAAACATAAATAATAAACATAAATTTTATAATGTATTAGAAATATATATAAATATATATATATATACTGTTAGCTTCATATATATATATATGTTGCATACACTGTTAAGGGAAGGAGAAGGATGAGAAGAAGAAGAAGGAGAAATCGCTGGGAGAAGGAGAAGAAGAAGAAGAAGAAAAGATGGAAAAAGAAGAAGAAAAGAGGGAAAAAGAAAGGAGGAAGCAGGAGAAGAAATCACTAGAAGAAAAAATCGCTAGGAGAAGGAGAAGAAATTGCTGGAAGAAGAAGAAGAAAAAGAAGAAGAAGAAGAAAGAGGGAAAAAGGAAGGAGGAAGCTGATGCGTGCAACCTAGCTGGACGGCTGGAAATGCGTTTCCGGTTACGTTTGTTAAATTCCGAAACAGCCTGAAACTTTTTAAAAATTACACAAACAGCCCGAAAAAGGTTTCAGGCCGTTTTTCCAGTTTCTGAAGCGGGAAACGGTTCGGAAACGCCGAAACGGCGCCTCTGAGCCGTTTCCGTGCTTCACAGTCTTTTACAACTATGAAACCCTTATTTTGATCTCTAAGGGGATCTTAAAGTTATAAAGTTGCTACAGTACATATATGTGTGTGTGTGTATATATATATATATACTTATGTATTATCAGTGTATTCTTTGGTATGTGCTCTAGCAGAAAAAAAAAGCTATTTCACTGATCCAGTGGATGTTCCTGTCAAAAAACTAAAATGTTTCCTTCATCTAGAGCTGCCTTAATTACAAGCTCTCACCTTAAGATAGCCACTTCTTGGACAACTTTTTCCTTCTATATATTGTTTCACTTGCTTCTTCTGGTCTTTTGTTCCTTCAGTTACAGCTACTGAAATCTGGTAACTATAATTTATAGCTTTTCACTAACAAAATTAAGATGGTAATAATAACCCTATTAATAAAAAAAGAAAATATGGTAAAATTTTATTTGATGCACAACTGAAGGTGGTATGATTTTCCTTGACTTGTTGATCTCCAAAAATTGTAGTAGATAATACAGGAAAAAGTTAACTATTTATATGCATTTCTGAAATATTTCTGCTTACACAATACATGCATAGATGTCTTGCCCTATCTTAGTTTTTTATAATGAAATATGTGACTAATGCAAACTAGAAAACTATTAGTCCATAAAACTTTTGCATCCATGATGATAAAATAAATTAATACTCAATTTAATATGAAATAATTCCACTTAACCATTTATAGTCCAATGTTGAAACTTTATATCTAACCAGTTACCACATTAATTCTGCGTAACAATTCTATTTCTACAATTATTACATCACAAGCCACTAAAATTGATATTATGGTCTTTGAGGAGCTTTTGGAGAGACCTTCAAGTCTAAAAGGACTTGTATTTGCTGAGCTCTTGTGAGATCCAGTCTTGCAAAATCCATGGTAAATCTACGTAGGTTAGCTTGTGGAATTGAAGTGTTGAGAAATTTCTAAACCATTAAGGCTTCATTTGGAGCATTTTAGAGCAGTTTTTTTTTTGTTTAGAAAGATGGAGGTCTTTTCTTTTCTTTTCTTTTATTTATTTATTTATTATTATTATTATTATTATTTTTTTAGGGGGGGGGGGGGGGTGTTGTGCGCTCTTAAAATAAGCAAAGCCTTGTAGCAACAGGCACAGGAAATGATACTTCATTTTTGCAGCTTTTTAGACCAACTTTTTTTGTCAAAAAAGGTGGTGTCAGATGGAGCCTTAAATGGTTTACATTTTGGCACCAATTTGATTGTTAAATCATAATTTTTTAACCATATTCCTAGCAGTAGATGCGCATAAATTGTGGTATTTTATCATTACATTTATTTGAGGGAGAACCTTGATAGTAATGGTAAGGTTGCTCCTTTGTGACTTAAAAGTCATGGATTCGAGCTATAAAAAGGGCTCTTTGCAAAAAAATAAATAAAAAAAAGCTAAGCCAAGGTTTCTTACAAAAAATAACCTTCCCTTGATCCTCTCAGAGCTGGGAGCTTCATGAATGGGGACACCTTTATGCTTATACTTAATTGCATTTACAGATCTCTAGATTTCAAGTCTAACTTTGATGATTTTGGGTATACTGAAACACTTTCCTGTAAACAACTCCTGATACATTGTTTCCAAATAGACCAAGGAATCTGATTTATTGCTTGTGTTTTTGGAATCACTCCCCAAATATTTTTCTTGGTTGTGCTTAGGCCTTACTGAAGAAAATGTGGTGGATATAAATGAATGAAAGTCTAGAATTCATGTAGTTGACCCCACATATTGGGATAAAGACTTGATATGCTGTTGTTGTGCTTTAGCATTTTTCTTTGAGTTTGAAGTTGTTCTCCATAATTCAAGTTTACCGTTCATGTATTCTTTTGTCTCATCAATGAAGACAATATAATTTGCAAATAATATATAATAATGTGCTTCTTCTTGGATGTACTTTGGGAGTTCATCTATCACTAGAGCACGTGTAAAATATAAGTGTAATTGAGATGAGAATATCGTAGTGGATGTACGGCCACCCCCAAAAAATAAAAAATAAAAAAAATAACAGACAAGATAAGAAGCAAAATCATACGTAATATGGTTGGAGTGGTGCTTATTGAAGACAAGATATGAGAATCATGAGTAAGATAGTTTGGACATGCGAGTAGAACGTTGACAAAAGCACATGTAGGGATGTGTCAAGATCTTGAACCTGATGGACCAATTCTCTTCAGTTGATGAGAATCGAAACAAAATTTGGGTGAGAAATGAGAAGAATGGAGGGAGATAAGAAGAACAGGAGGGAGCGAGATAGAAAGAAAAGGTTCGGGAGGGAGAGAAATTGAGAGAGAGAGAGAGATCTGAAATTGGATAGAAATTCTCGATGATTCTCATTAGGCTGGGTTAGTTGCTTATATACCAGTCCTAAGGCAGTGTTTGGTTGGTGCCAAGCCAATTTACAGGGTACAACCCAAACAGCTACCTAAAGGTATAATCACCCACTAACTGCCATATAAAAAAAGAAAAAGAATGAGGAATCCCTTTATAGAACATTAGGGTTCCTTCAGGATGTAAAGGGGTCCCCAATTAATCCCATTTAAATCCCGTCAATTAAAACTAGTATAAAAATTCATAATTGAGGGATACTGGCACAAAATGGTGTTAATTGGGACCCATTTACATCCCTAAGCAAATGTGAGGTAATTGAGGCAGTTTTTTAACAGAATGGGGATAGTTAGACCAAAGAAAATTTGGTGGGACACTCTTGGACATGACATAAGATATAATGATGGCCTTAGAGAGGATATGGCTATGGATAGAGATGGCTAGAGCATAGTTACTAGGAATGTGGTACGGTTCAGGTCATGGTATGGGAATAGGTACAAGGTATGTTAGCTAATTCTGTGGTATAGAGATGGTAGGCTTAATTTGTATGTTTTTTCTGGTCATGGTACATTTTATATATGGATCCTAGTTGACTTAACAATTTATGTTGGCTATTCAATATCCTTCGATTATAGTTTCCTAAAAAAAGAATGAAAAAAAAAAAAACTGCTATTATTTTGCTTTGACATGTGGCGTGGGAAGGGATAAGTTGAACTTGCCTTAAAGGTTCTCTGGTTCCCAAATGAACCTCTTTGCCGTCTTAGCTTATGGTTACCTGTAATGACTTTGTCAGACCCTGGCTTATCATGTTAGCTGGAGATTTGGCATGCATGTACAATATATCCAGAAGGTAGCAAAAAAATGGAAGAAAAGTTTTGTTCTCCCAAAAGTTTGGGACAATAATGGTCTGTTTAGTTGTGGAAAACAATTTCCAGTTTTCTATCTCCAATTTTCTATAACATAAATAGTTTTCATTTTTCATAAATTCAAAAAGCACATTCAAATGTTAGAAATACAAAAAACTAGTTTCCCATATAGAACATATCATCAAAAAAAGGAGAGATGTTTAAATTTCCTTTGTGTAATTTGTGTTAAAGAAGGAGATGGAGATGATTTGTGGAAATTTTTTGAAAAATCACGTTTTCCAAATCTCCAAACTAATAAGGAGAACTTAGAAAACTCATTTAAGGAGTTTTCCAAGTTTTGTTCAATTTTGGAAAACCGCATTTTCCAAATCTCCATTTTCCATCTGGAGAACTTTTTGAACAAGTTTTCTAGTTTCCCATTTTGTGTGGAGTAATTTTCTAGAAAACTGGGGCTGTTTTCCACAACTAAACAGCCCCTAACATGGCTGTCTGTAAATATGCCTCTACTATCCTACTATTATTAATGTATATACGATTCTTGTTAACTGTTGGTCTCCCCAAAATTTGGATCTGGATGGATCATATTTTTATGGTTGGGATCATAAGTTATTGTACTTTGTTTATGGATTTAATTGTGGTTTGAATAGATATGTTTTTGTTTGTATATCATGATTTTGAATATATATGTTTATGTTTGTTTGTAAAATATATATTAAAGAGGTATCAAGGGGCTGCACAGGTATTTAAAAAGAGTAGACTGAAACCTGTAACCTGTATTCTAACAAAGACCAGGTGTCTCCTTAGGACTTGCATAAGCTTTGTCATAGAGGTACAGACCTCGTCTATGTTTAACCCTTAACCATGTTCTAAGATATGTGACTTGATCCTAGTGCTCTTGTTGTTCAGCATAATCCATTTTTTTATTATATGTTCACAATAGATTTTCCATAATGAATCCATCACGCCAGTGAATAGCAATCTTGGTAGCCTACCTACATGTGGAGTTGTGGAAGTGCTTTGGTGGCTTGTTATTGATAGGTTAAATTATTTTGGAGCTATCTAAAGGTGGCCAAATCTTCATTTTGACATTGTTTCTTTGCATGTAAATGCATATAAATGCTCTTGCAAGTTATTGATGGAAAATTAATTTTATAAATGTTCCTTTTTGTGGTCATTTGTTTTTGTGTGCATAATTTATTTGACTATGAATGTTAAATAAATAGCCAGAAGAATTGTCTACCTTGTGGTTTGTGATGTATTGAAAATTTGAAATTATTCTTGAGGCCAGCTTTACAACTTAGCATTGTGCTTGTCGTCATCAACATAGAGGTGTGGAGATGCATTGTTTGCTAGGTGTTTTGGTTAGAACTTTTACAGCATGTAAAATGAAAACATGTGGTCATATTATTTGTTTCACATTTTTCAGATACAGGTGCAAAATATATTGCTTCTCTATGTCTTAAGAGTTTAAAATCTAATGGTATATCAGATCTTTTCTGAGGGTCTGCATTTTGCTTCAAAATTGTGTAGAATTTACATGGAGTTTATATTTGCTTCTCTCTCTGTCTTAAGAGTTTAAAATATAATGTTGTATCAGATCTTTTCTGAGGGTCTGTACTTTGCTTCAAATTTGTGTAGAATTTACATGGTGTGGAACGCTGTATTGCACTTGAAGTGAAAGGAACCTGTATCCTGCTTGAGGAATGAAGAGGAATAAAGATTTTAGATTTCAATGTTGAGGGGGCATTTAGTATATGAATTATCATATTTTGTTTAGTTTTAGAGTCAATATTTGAATTTTAGATTCTCAGAATTTATTATTTTTAGGTTTTATCTCTTATTATAGTTGGGTAAATCATGTTTTAGTTGGATTGGATTTTACCCTTAAAATAGGTATAAGATGTATTAAAAAATTAACTCTACAATTGCTGATTCCTCTCTCTCTCTCTCTCTCTCTCTCTCTCTCAGTTCTTCTTCTTCAAGCTTTCTTTATATTCTGGCTGTCCCGCATCAAGGAAGTTGAGATTTGGAACCATGAATTTTAAGTTGAACGTGAAGTAAATTGATATGCATAGTTTTTCAAAGACCTGCACTTCTGAAAATGAATATTGTCACTGCATAAGACATTTTTTGTTCAGACATCTAGATTGATTCCCCATTTTGAAAAGAAAAAAAAAAAAGTATGCTCACTTTACCAAGCAGTGATAGGATTCAATTACTTAGCTTTTTCCAGATCTCACTTCTAGTCCTGAGAGTTAGATCCTGAAGGATTGAATTGTCCATTTGCGTGTCCTTTGATACTGAATACTGGTATTGTTATCGTTTTGTCTATATGCCCTTGTTTGTGGTTGCCACCTCTTCTTTATCAATACACACCTTTAGTTTGAGGTAGAGTAAATTCACACCAGCAAAAATTTGGAATGAATTTTTCTGTCTATTGAGATGCTTTCTTGGATCAAACAGCTAGAGAATGAATTTTGGGGCATTATTAAGAGCACATATGTTCTTCTCGCCAGATCATTCCTAGTATTTATTTTCCTTTAATTCATTCAATACTTCAAGGATAGTCCTTCTGTCGCTTGCTGATATTCTAAAGATGAGCCCTGTTATTTCTATGTGTGGAATTAGAAGTTAAATTAGTCAGAAACCATTGTTCTTTTTTTTCTTTCTTTTTCCGTTTGGTCCTGTCAACGGATGGTTTGTTTATTTAGTTCCAGAATACTGCTATCCTAACGTATGTGATGGCTTTTAGCTTCAGTCAGGTGCTGCAAACGTCCCTTGATACTGTGATTATCAAAGCACATGTCATGGCTACATTGAGGTAACCTATCAACTGGGTACCTTTTGCTATATGCTCGGCTTCTGTTTTTCAGGCTCTTGCATCACTGCTTTTACTTCTCTTGACCTTTGATTGATTCTACCTTGAATTGTCTGTTATTTGCAAGGAAGATAGTTGATTTTATGCTACAACAGAGGTGTAAAAAAGTGGGGAGGGCTCAATATGTTAGTGACATACAAGGTCAAGATATGTAGGAAATTTGCCAGCCCACAGGAGTGGTGAGGGCGCTTGGTGAATTTTTCTGATTTTAGTTGCATATTTGAAGGAAATTTTCTTCCCGCTAAAGTGGCCAGCATGATTAACTAGGCAGTTTTTGTAAGTTACACAACTTGGTTGCAGGATGTATTCATCCTAGGGCTTCTCAATGGGCTAACTGTCTTTGAATCTTAGCTTTCCTGACTGGTATGAACATATTACATATAACTTCATAATATAGTGTAGTCATTTGGAAATTTTGCCACTTGAATGATGAGGATTGTGGATTTCATCTGAACTAGGAATTGCTCAACATGGAACTTTTAGGTTCGGAAAGCTTAAGAAATGTCTAGATGGTGTCCTGAGAATGAGGGAAACAGAGGGACTAAAAACTTGTGAAACTGCTGTCTGATTATACATATTAGATCCTTTCACAGTTCCAGCTGGCTTTTGTTCTGTTTCTCTAACTTGTATACTTCAAAAGGTGAAATCCCTCATCTTAAGGGTCTCTCCCTTCCGGCCCCACATATGGGAAGAGGAGGTTAATCACAGAACTCAATGGCCAAGGATTGAACACGAGACTTCACACCGGCTATATAGTGGCTACAGTCCACCCATCTTCAAGACGTGCTCGCCCCCAACCTCTGGGCTATGGCGGCGGGGGCCTCTAACTCATATACTTGAACCTTTTGCTCGGGCATGTTGTTTTGGAGCATCAGGAGCTTAGCCAGTAGAATGACCCAGGTTTTTTTCTTTAGGCAAATGCCTCTGCTCAAAATATGATTGTGAGCTAATCCTTGTCTAGTCTCTCAACATGTTCAAACTTGTAATCTTTTGCCCTACCTAGTTACTGATTGTGGGGTATAGCAACCTTATAGAAGATATAGCCTCATCAAGATGGTTAGAAAGTTAAATTCATGTAGTCAACAGTACTTAGTGGAATTAAAATTTGAGATGGTAGTTATCTTGATAAATTGTTGGGAGTAATTTTACCATATAAATAAATAAATCCCGATAAATTCTATAAAACATTTTTTGTGTTTTCATTTTCAGAGGAGATACTGTTAAATAAAAAACCGAAAACAGAACCAAAAAAGAAAAACAAAAGTTAATAACATAAAAACCGGTAGTGTTATGAAATAGGCCCTAGACTTTTATCAGAATCCAGCAAGCAAGATGGAATCATCCAATTTATTTCATTTTATTTTATTTTGAAATACGCCAGTGTATACAAACAGGCTAAGAGCATCTTGAAATTTGACTTATTACTGGACAGCAATAACAACGAAATACATTAATACATACACGTATAGAAGGAGAATGGTGGTGGCAATGGTCATGCTACACTACAGAATGATTTCTTCTTGAACACTAACGTTCAGAGTCTTGTTTGGAAGTACAATGCTGTTGACAACCACAACTTCATCTTCAACATTCACAGCTTCACCTGGGTTTATAAATATCAAGTTAGAATTTTGTAGTCATGCATTAGAATTTTGTAGTCAAGTTAAAAGTTTGTACCAAGAATTGTGATTCCAAGTTTGGCATTATGATCTCCTCCGGCCTGAATTCAGTCGGTCAAGTTTAAAAACCATTGGGAGATAGCATTGAAAAGAGAAATATAGCAGATGAATTCAGCAAAACATGAATAGAATTGTGAAGTAAATTATGAAGAACTTGCCTGGACCCTGGACCATTTTCCTATAGAAGACTTCCACCCGACAATTGCATGGATAACGACTCCATTTTCCTGAGAAACAGGAAATATCGATGTCAAGCCCTAGGTAGGTCTAGTTAACCATGCATTTTGTGTACTTTAATGTGTGTTTTTGTTGACTACCTTCACTTCAACACCATCGAGAATGATACAGTTAATGAGCCTTACACCCGGTCCTATACGGGCATTTGCAGAGATTGAGACATTGGGACCAATCTGTTTCAAAAGCATAAAAGTCATCTGTATAGTAGAGCAAGCGAAATGGTGTAATTGACTGGACTTTATCACATTCCTACCCTAGTCTAGGTCTAACTAATCATCACAGACACGTGGTAAATTTAGGGTTTACCCAGTGCACGCCCGAAGGGTGGTGGCAGTGGGTTCTCATTGATAGTTAATATATATATATATATATATATATATCATCACAGATGAGTTTGAAAAATATATCCTCTTTCCAGCCCCATTAGTCTATAACAAGAATTTCAAGGTGATCTCCGTGTGATGCATGACATTTTCTGAAGTAGTTCAGGTAGATGCAGAAGATCAATTGTGCAGGTGCTTAAATTTAAGCTTAGTGTTTACAGAGAGATGAAAATAGCCTTGATCATGTAGGAAATCCTAAACTCATCTCCTAAGACCATCCTACCTAACTGGCTTGATTGATGGAAATTGAATAGCAATTTCTTAAATCTTTAGACAATTACTCAAAAAATCAGTATAGTTTTAAAACGAGGACACTGCTTAAGTCACCCAACGCCTTGTATGAACACTGTAGCCAAAGTGTTTGATACAAAATTACCTTGGCAGTTGGATGTACTTTTGCCGATGGATGAATGTAGACATCGCCAATGATGGTGGCGCTCTTCGTACCATCTCCACTCGCCAACAGATGGGGAGAGGTGAGGCGAAATTGTGCAAGATACAAAGCCGAGCATTTCAAAGACATTCTGCATGGTATCGACTCAAAAGCATTGAAAGAATTGCATCGGGGAAATAGCAAACAAAACTTTAGAGGTTGGCTTACGCAGGAGTCTTGATTTGTTCCCAGAAGTCCATGGTTTCATATGTGAACAATTGCTTCTTCCCTGCCAGAGGAGATAGGATATCTTGATCCAATCTCACAAAATCTGAAGGTAGGCTCCTGTTAGATAAGCTAATAAACATCAGTATTGAAGTTGAAAGAACTTGCCTAATCAGTAAAAGAAAGATGGTAAGATATCATCACAATGTATAATCTGGAATGTGCCTACGCCTATCTAAGGCTTACACTTAATGAGTACATCACATAAAGTTAATAAAAAGATAATCTATTCGGGCATCAAAAGAGGGCTCCAGTCACCATTAGGAATTAAATATCTAATCCATCAGATCTCTTGGTATTTCTTTCTGCCTGGTAATTTTGCTTCAAAGGAAAAGGGAAGAAAAAAGAGAGTAGGCGATACCTAGTTGCAGACTGAAGAGCTTCAAAGCTGGACATACGTCTCAAATTAGCTGCAAAAAATAACAGGGTTTAGCCATTATCTTTTCCCCCCAGATATCATCTGAAAAATGAATTAGAAGGCTATTGTAAAAATCCATTACAAATGAAGAAAGTGTTGAAATGCCAAGCATCACATACAGATGACAGCCAATTCCAGTTACTTTGTAGAAATCTACTAGCAAAAGTGTCCTTTAATAGCAAAAAATACAAAATTCACAGCCAAACATTTTATGGCATCAACAACGCATGTATCACTGACCTCTATCTTTCCTCTGTGTAGAAACACCTTGAATTGCAGTGAAAATATCTGGTGTAAATACGTAAACACCACAATTTATTCGATCGCTCACCTGCAACAAACATCATTTTAGCAGACTAGTGAGAAAATGCAGAATGTGTATGAACAATCTCCTGATTTGTGAATGCCAAAAAGCCACCATACAAAAGTTTCGGGTTTCTCAGTATAATGCAACAGTTCATTGGTAACCGGATCAGCTACAAGTTCCCCAAATTCACTGGCTAACTCTGGATTAACCTGCAAGGGAAAAAGTAAACAAAAGATATTGCTCTGGATCCAGCAGTAATATGCCTATAGAGACATCCTGTAGATGTGTTTTAACAACCTTGATCACAAGCAGCGTTCCCACTCCACCATATCTCTTATGAGCCTCTGTAAATGTGGAAGCAGAAGTCAGCAATGAAAGTTACCAACAATGCAATTTGTAGGCAACAAGGAGACAAGTTACCAAGCATCTCAGGCAGTGGAAAACTGCAGCAAACATCACAGTTGAGCAAGAATATATGTGACTGCATAGATGTATAACTTCATTAGCTCTGTTGGTCATGACTGAGTACAATATACAATTGAGCATCAACACAATAAGTTTCCTTTCCTTTGTCAAAGTATAATAGGGAAAGATGAAGTGAGTACCGGGTTCTCTTCCATTATCAGATCTCTGAAGTTATAGAGCCCACCAGCTGACCCATGTGGCCTGTCCTCTTTCAAGTATCTAATGATTCAATTACCAACCAGACAGACTATTGAGATCCCACAATTCTAAGAGGAAATAAAGAAGTAAAAAAAGAAAGAGGAAGAGGTTACCTGACAGGAATCCTGAGTTCATTGGATATTGAAGAGACATAGATCGCAAATTCACGTTCCTCATAGAAACCAATGAGGTAAATGTGTGCCAGGTTTGGGATCTATATAGTAGAAACAGTTCAAAAGTTAGTTATCATTTCAATACACCTTAATTCCATGTTCTATGCTACCATGAACCCATAAAGATACCTTTTACCCGGAATCATAAAAAAGCTCACTTTTTGTGACACTCTCTCTAAAGGGTGGAAATTATACTTACCCTTCTACAAGCAGAAATGGGATGATGAACCATTGGCTGGCCGGCCAATGGGAAAAGAGGCTTTGGAATATTCAAAGACAAGGGCCTGAATCGAGTCCCTGCAGCAGAAATGAAGAAGCAACTTAGTGAAAAGCTCCCATGATTCATCCACCCAAATCTCATAAACTGTAACCAAAGAGCAAAATTAAGAACAAAGAGAAAGGAAAAAGGCGCCCTCAATGCCCTTCAAATTATTGGGAGACAAAGAGAGTATTGTTTAATCCAAAGAAATCATAATTCCTTTCTCCCCATTAGATTCAAATCACAAAATCAAGAGATAAAAAGAGCCCCAAAATGAACTCAACAAGCTTAGGCTTCAATCAGAAGAGATCAGAACTCGGTCAGAACTGCACGCGTCCTGAATGCGAAGCTCAATTAGTTACGTACCTTTGGTCGGCCCGCCGACTAATATGACGGCAACCACTGTCTCCTCCGAGATCCCCATTGTTCAGCCACGCAACCCTAGATCTCCACCGTCAAGTTCAACAAACGAACTCCAACCCCTCCAGATCCCGATTCTTCCCCGAAATCACCAGGAATTCACACTCCAGAGCGCTCAAGAACCGAATTCTCTATATTGCAATTTGGTAATTCATGCAACTACGTCGTCCGCTTGAACCATTTCTGAACCGGAACGTGGCGTTGCTATAAATAAAGATGGAATGTGACAGCTATGAGTACAGAGACGAGACTGTACGATAGAAAGCGAACTGTCTCAAGTCAAGTGGTGCACGGGGAACATAGAATTATATCTATACTTCATAGAGAGAGAGAGAGAGAGAGAGAGACCATGTGAAAGAAGAGGTGGAAGCTTCGCAAACCATTGGCCTCTTTCGTCCTTATCGCAATGTTGGAAGTTTCGCAAACCATTGGCCCTCTCTCTCTCTCTCTCATTTTTTAGGATTTTCAGGGGGCCGCCTTGTTGTGTTGCGGGAAGGATAACGTAGAGAAACTCTCTGTGCAAAAGTTTGGGTTAATTACAGAAACCCCCTCAAAATATCATCTGATATCAGTTCTTTCCCCCTTTCCAACATAACATAACATTCCGCTCCTTGATGCCCCTCAAAATATCGAATTTACCCCTCCACTTTCTAAGATTAACAATGGATAGATGGAGTTGGATAATATAACTACAAAGGGTAAATTACACCGTTAATTTTTGAATTTTGTATTTCGTGATAAATCGATAACTGTATTTTAATTTTTTTTATTATAGTTATTAAAGTTTGATTTTTTGTTACATTTTGTTAAAATTTTTTATCACGGTATATATTTATATAAATTTATTATTAAAAATTAAAATATAATAACAAATTTATTATAGATAGAAGGGTGCAAACGATTGGTTCGGTTATTAAACTGATTGAAATTCATTAATTGAGAATCAAAAAAGTTGAACTCAAATCGTATAAACTGAACCGATTAAACTGAAGAAACGCAAAAAAAATAAGTAATCAATAGAAAATATACAAAATCAAAGAAAACGACATTGTTTTATAAATATTAAAATAATATTATTTTAAAGTTCGATTCTTCCAACTAAAAAATTGAACTTTTAAAAAAAAAATCAAACTGAACCGATGTAAGAAAAAATTAAACTGAATAGACAAATTTGATCGATTCGTTTCGATTAATTCAAATAAGTCAAACTTTTGCTCTTCCTTAATTACAAAAGAAAAGGACTTGTAGTTTAACTCACCTCAACCATAAAAGACATATTTCCTTATAGAAATAACAAAATAATAATATATTTCTTTATGAAATGTGACTGTGACTAATTTATCATATACCAAATAGAAATTTTGTATTGGGTGTAATTTATTTAAAAAATTTACAAAAATGATGTCATAAATTACTGTTAAATATAATATATTTAGTAGATTAAAAAAAATCATACCTTCTTGTTTCTTTGGGGATTAAAAAGTGTCTCTCTCTCTCTCTCTCTATATATATATATAGCTGTGGAAGAAATGGAGTCTATGTGTTGAACATGTCTACATCATTAATAATTAATTAAATTGAAGGTTGGGGACAGAGACACAAACCTAATTACTCAAAACATTAATTGCCTTAGCACCTTCCCATCTCTTGTGTTGTTTTTAAGTGCAAACTTGGATTTGTAATTGCCATCAATCTCTAAGTGTTAATCATTTGCTAACCATCTTAAATTAGGATGATAAATTTGTCGATTTTTAAGCTAAATTATTTTATTCATTTAAGTCAAATAGTATGGAAATACATTCATTTCCTGTGAATTGGCATGGCCTATGATATAATCGGAGTGAATTGTGAACAAATAAATTCATCATTGTGAATTAAATAGTTTATCATAGGAAGATCTTTTATCCATACCGATTACAAATAAAAATAGGTTATGTGTGCATTTCGATATTTTATATATATCCATTTGGTTCTTTTGATTCTTGCTCAAGTCGGATTCAGAAGATAAAAAATTATTATGTCCGATTTTTTTGAAGGATAGATATACAAGAATTCACCTATTTCAATAACAGAAAAATCCTAACTCAAATGATCATGTATTAAAATCTAATAAAAGCGAAATACTATGATATTTTAAGGGTATCAACACCTTATATAATGTAAAGAATGTTTTGAATAATGTAAAGGATATATATCTTCATGTTGTATAGAGTAGCCATATAATCGAAACATGTATTACCTTTTAGTAAAAATTTGTTTAAAAGTAAAAGTTAGATACTATTAAACATATTTTGGTGTTATCATCCGTTAATAAAATATCTTCCTAAAATACCTTTTATCTATTTTGATTAAAAAATAAAAATTAACTAAGTAACAAAATTTAAACTTAACCTCTAAATAATAACTAATTTCTCAAATAATTTTACCATTATACCAAAACTCATTTTGTTTAAATTTTACCCTAAAAAAAGTTAAAAACTAAATTACAATTGTCAAATGTTATCTAATAAATTTTTATTTTATTTTTTATACATATATAACACAAATAATCCCGCTTATTCATTTTTAAATACTAATGTGATTTTTATTTTCTTTCTTTTAACTTTACCATCAAAACACAAAGACACACATCTTGTATCAACAAAAGATGATACTTATAATTAGTGATACCTCTAAAGATGTACAAATAGTCAATTCGATTATCGAATCAATCGACATTGACCTCTTTCATCCTTATCACAAATGGTAGAAGTTTTGCGATGATCGACATTGACATCTTTCATCCTTATCACAAATGATGAAAGTTTCGCAAACCATTGGCACTCTCCTCTTCCTCTTCCTCTTCCTCTTTTATTAAGATTTTCAGGGGGCGCCTTGTTGTGTTGCGGGAAGGATAACGTAGAAAAACTCTCTGCAAAAGTTTCGGTTAATTACAGAAACCCCCTCAAAATATCACCTGATATCAGTTCTTTCCCCCTTTCCAACATAACATAACATTCCTCTCCTTGATACCCCTCAAAATGTCGAATTTACCCCCTCAACTTTCTAAGATTAACGATGGATAGATGGAGTTGAATAATATAACTACAAAGGGTAAATTACAATGTTAATTTTTGAATTTTGTATTTTGTGATAAATTAATAACTGTACTTTAATTTTTTTTCATTATAGTTATTAAAATTTGATTTTTTGTTACATTCTGTTAAAGAAAACTAACACTGTATATATTTATATAAATCTTAAAATCACCTAATTGTGAGATTTATGTTAATTTTAATGTTGAGTGATTTTTGGGTTTCTGTTATTATATATCATGTTAATTTTCGTTATCAAGATTTGATAAAAAAATTAAATGAGAAATTGAATTGTAAAAAAAAATAAAGTTTAATAGTTATAATATTAAAAATTAAAATATAATAACAAAATTTATTACAAAAAAAAGTATGCAAATGGTTTGTTCAATTATTGAATCGATCGAAATCCACTAATTGATTAAATTAAATCGAGGAGTAAAACTGAATCGAATCGATTGATTAACCCAAAAAATTGAATTAATTGATAATCGAAAAAATCGAATTCAAACCGTATAAACTGAAGTGAGCCGAATTAATAAAACCGAAGAAATGTAAAAAAAATCGAAATAACTGATAGAAAATATACAAAATCAAAGAAAACAATGTCGTTCTATAAATATCAAAACAATATCATTTTAAAGTTTAATTGGTTCGGTTAGTTCGGTTCTTTTAACCAAAAAATCGAATTGAAAATCTAAAACTGAACTTTTGAGAAAAATTAATCGAATCGAATCGATGTGAGAAAAAACTTAACTGAATCGACAAGTTCAGTCAATTCGATTCGATTAGTTTGGGTATATCGAATTTTTGCTCTCCCTTAATTTCAGAGGGATGGAGTTGTAATTTAACTTACCTTAACTATAAAAGACATATTTTCTTGTGAAAATAACAAAACAATAATATATTTCTTTATGAAATGTGACAGTGACTAATTTATCATATATGTAATAGAAATTTTGTATTGGGTGTAATTTATTTAAAAAGATTTTACAAAAATGATGTCATAAATTACTGTTAAATATAATATATTTAATGGATTAAAAAAAGATTTAATGGATTAGCACCATCTAGGGGTGAGCAAAAATTCGGATAAACTGAATTAACGAACTGAACCGACAAGTCGATTTTTTTAAAAAAATAATTCGGTTCAGTTATTTTTTTTCTTAAAAATTGGTTATTCGGTTCGGTTCGGTTATTTATACAAAAATAACCAGATAATCGAATAACCGAGTTACACGTGATCGCGCCCCGGGCCCGAACCGAAGATATTACCAGCCCATAAGTCCATGACCCAAGTTGGGTCACCTAGCGACACCCCCCCCGCGAGACAGCCACTCACCTGGATCTGGAGACCAAGACCGATTGATAGAAAGAGAGAGAGCCTCCAGCAGATCACACAAATCGATTGATTTTGTGTCCGTCGGTGCGTCGCCATTGATGAAGGTCACCTCCGCCTTCGCCGTCGACAGTTGGTCGCGCCCGCCTTTCGCTTCGCGGTCCGATCGTCCCCTTCGTCTCCTTCGTCAGACCCACACCAATGTCGTTTCATCACTATTCTTTCTTTCATTCCTTATGCTTGGACAATTGATCCACATCAACGACCACCGACCGTCGAGCACTCAGGTTAGTATCAACAGTTAGGTTAGGGTTTGTAAGATTTTTTAATTTTTTTGACTTTCAGTTGGGTTAATTTCTTGATGTTTTCTTCTACGGGTTGTTCGTTTGTATTTCCACAAACAGATTTGTATTCTCTCTTGTGTATTTCTTCTATTCTTCTGCTGCTTTGCATTGTAAATGGGTTTGCATTTTTCTGTTCTTCTTCACTATAAATGGATTTGTATTCTCTCTCGTGTGTATTCCTTCGTTTGCACAAATGGGTTGCACAAACGGGTTGCACAAACGTAGTTCCTCTGTTGCTGTAAATCAATTTGTTTCTATGTCAATTTCTATATCAATTTCTGATTTTGCACAATTGATTTTCAGTTTTGGTTATCGGTTCGGTTAACTCAATTTAGATTTCGGTTAGCTCGGTTAGCTAAGATTAGTCGGTCGGTTCAGTTCGATTATTGCATGCGGGTCGGTTCGGTTCGATTAGTATTTTTTGGTCGGTTCGGTTCGGTTATAACCGAATGCACACCCCTAGCACCATCCCATCTCTTGTGTTGTTTTCAAGTGCAAACTTGGATTTGCAATTGCCATCAATCGCTAAGTGTTAGCCATTGGCTAACTATCTTGAATTAGGACCATAAAGTTGCCAATTTTTAAGCTAATCCATTTCAGTTATTTAACTCGAATAGTATGAAAATGCATTCGTTACCTATGCATTGACACGATCTATGATACTATTGGAGTGAATTGTGAACAAATCAATTCATCATCGCGAATTGAATGATATACTATAGGAAGATCTTTTATCCATATCGATTCCAAACAAAATTAGGTTATGCGTGCATATATGTGTGGATTTCAATCTTTTATATGTATTCATTTGGTTCTCTTGATTTTGGCTTAAGTCTGATGATGAAAAATCATTATGTCTGATTCTTTCAGAGGGATAGATCTATAAGAATTCACCTATCCTAATAACAACAGACGACCTGACTTGAATGATCATATATTAAGATTAAGATCTAATAAAAGCAAAATACTATGATATTTCAAGGGTATCAACACTTTATATAATGTAACAAATGTTTTGTATAATGTAAAGGATATATTTTATATTTTACATTTTTTGTTGTGCAATACACTTTCTACATTTTATGAAACACTCTTCATGTTGTATAGGGTAGCACCCTAGGGTATGTAAATGGTTAGTTCGATTATCGAATTAACTGAAATTCACCAACCGATTAAATTGAACTGAGGAGCAAAACTGAACCGAACTAAACGATTAATTGAAAAAACTAAACTAATCGAAAACCAAAAAAACCGAACCCCAATCGTATAATAAACTAAAGAAACGCAAAAAAAAATTTGAAGAAGACTAAAGTAACTGATAGAAAACACACAAAACTGAAAAAATGACGTCATTTTATAAATATAAAAATAACATCATTTCAAAATTTGATCGATTCAATTAGTTCAGTTCTTTCAACCAAAAAATCAAAAACTAAAAACTAAACTTTTGAGAAAAATTAGCTAAATTGAATAGATGCAAGAAAAAAAAATTGAATCAAACTAACAAGTTCGGTCGGTTCAATTCAATTAATTTAAGTAAATCAAACTTTTGCTCTTCCATAAGTAACGGTATAATCGAATCATGTATTACCTTTTAGCTAAAAATTGTTTAGAAGTAAAGTTAGATACATCTATACTATTATACTATTAAACATATTTTGGTGTTATGATCCGTTAATAAAATATTTTCCTAAAATATCCTTTATGTATTTCGATTAAAAAATAAAAATTAACTAATTAACAAAATTTAAACTTAACCTCTAAATAGTAACTACTTTCTCAAATAATTTTACAATTATACCAAAACTCATTTTGTTTAAATTTTATCCTAAAAGAAGTTAAAAACTAAATTATAATTATCATATGTTACCTCATAAATTTTATTTAATTTTTTAGATTTTTTATATTGTTACACACACGAACAATCCCGCTAATTCATTTTTAAACACTGACGTGATTTTTATTTTCTTTCTTTTAAGGAACTTTACTATCAAAACACAAAGGCACACACATTGTACCAACAAAAGATAATGGTTGTAATTAGTGATACTCTTAAGGGTGTGTAAATGGTCGGTTCAATTATTGAACTCATCGAAATTTACTAACTGATTAAACCAAATCGAGAAACAAAATCGGACCGAATCAAATGATTAACCAGAAAAGCAGACTAACCAATAACTGAAAAAATCAAATTCAAACCTTATAAAACAAACCGAACCAATTAAACTAGAGAAACGCAACCAAAAAAAAAAAATCGAAGAAAACTAAAGTAATCAATATAAAACGCACAAAATCAAAGAAAATAATATCATTTTATAAATATTAAAATAACATCATTTTAAAGTTCGATCGATTCGATTAGTTCGATCATTCCAACCAAAAAATCGAAACGAAACTTAAACTTAAATTTTTGAAAAAAAAATTAACTTAACCGAATCAATACAAGAAAAAAATTGAATTGAATTAACAAGTTCGATCGGTTCAGTTCGATTAGTGTGGATAAACCAAACTTTCTTTCTCCCCTAAATACCCCACATTTTTAGCAAAACAAAAAAGAAAATCTATATATTAGATTATTTTAAAAAGTAAAATTACATTATTCATGACATAATAATAGAATAACTGAGGCTCACAAGTTTATAAGAATTGTTTGGATAATCATTTGCCATGTGAGCCACAAGTTTAAGGATGGGGACCTGATGGTGCCCCCATTTGAGATGACTTCCATTAGAGGTGTTTGTTCGATGTTTTAAATGGTCATTTGATGTCCCACTTACTCAAAATTCTCCTTTTTAGTAGGAAAAAAAAAAAAATAGAGAGAAAGAAACATTATATCAATCCACTTGTGTCAGTTCTGTTTTTGTCATTTTAATCTACATGGTGGATTCACATGAGACACACCTCAACAATAACACAGATTTAAAAGTGTTTAGAGTTCAATAAATTATTTGAGTGGTTACTTCATTATTTCTCACCGACTCTTTCCACTGACCACACAAATGGGGAGATGAGATTAATCACGGAACTCGAAGATCAAGAATTGAATATGGGAGCATATAGCGATTACAGTGCAAACCTTTTCAAAACACGCTCGCCCTTAACCACTAGACTATGCCTGCGAGTGCAGTGATTACTTTATCATATGTTCCATGGATTTAAGGTTAAACAAGCTGTGCTATCTTGAATGACTCTTAATTATAGGTAGTAAACGGTTAGTTTGATTATCAAATTAATCAAAATTTGCTAATCGATTAAATCGAACTAAGAAATAAAATCGAACAGAATTGACTGATTAAATCAAAAAGTCAAACTAATTGATAACCGAAAAAATAAATCCAAATCGTATAAATTGAACTGAACGGATTAAACTAAATAAACATAATTTTTTTTTGAAGAAAACCAAAGTAATTAATATAAACACACATAAAACTAAAAAAAATGTCGTTTTATAAATATCAAAATAATATTATTTTAAAATTTGGTTAGTTCCATTCTTTCAACTAACAAATCGAGCTAAACACTAAATTTTTGAAAAAAATTAACTGAACCAAACCAATGCAAGAAAAAAATTGACAAATTCGATCAGTTCAATTTGATTAGTTCGGGTAAACTGAACTTTTGCTCTCCCTTACTGTTAATAACATACTTTTAAATGTATTAATAGTGCCTCAATTGTTTAAATTAAAAAAAATACTCAAATTGTGTTTTTTAATTCAAATAAAAAATGATAATAAAAAGAGAAAACAAAGGTGACCGTTACATTATTCTGATAACTTTGTCCATATGCATAACTTATATAGCAATCAAATGCCAGGGGATTAAATAGTTTTTACCATCTTTAGAGTGGCAGCATCAGTCCATCATACTTATAACCATAATAATAACAGCAACAACTACTTTACTTGAGGAGATGGACAAGGATGAGATTATTATTTTATTAGGTGAAGGATCACTTCAGGATTAAAGAGAATATTCATTGTTAAGATCTGGAAATGATCTTTTTAGAATTTTTAAAATAAATTATTTATGTTATTAAGATTTAAATTCATCATCTTTAATTAATAATTATTTAATTAATTTTTTTATTGCACAAAGACTATTTTAAAATCTGAAAATGAGTGTTAAGGTCTATAATGCATGGAAACATCTCGGATAGTTGCTTTGACATTTCTAAAACATTTTCATTCCGGACATTTTCAAACAATTTTTGTAATTTTAGAAACATTTTAGGTCATTTCATAATGTTAGAAAAATATGGAAAACGTGTACCTATCCATCATAAAGAGGTCAAAGACGAAAAAAAGTTGGAGATGAAAATTTTTTCTATCTCGAACTCAAAATTTTAATTTTTTTTAGAATTTGTTTGAATGTATTGTGAAATTTATGTTTATTTTTAGATTGAATATTTATTTTTTACATTAAAATTATATTTACAAAAAAGACCGCTATATTTTTTTTATTTATGTGTTTTCTCCTGTTTTCGTTTCTTACTTTTTTAAAAAAATATCGTTTTCTCATTCTAATTTCATATCGTATTTGTTTTTTTATTTCTATTTTTGTGTAACCTAAGTGAAAGTGTACTAGTCACATAGAAATCACACTAATTTTTCCTTTAATAAAAATATGTCAAGAGTTGACATTTTTCCAATTTTGAGTAGCTCAAGTATAAAAAGGTAATACTGATTTGGTTTCTATGGTAAAACCTATCTTAGTACTCTCAAGGTCTTCTATCACAAGTTATGGGGAAAAAATGTAGTGCATTTGTGTGGAGACAATAGCTTGTAAATTACATAAAAGCATGCATAAAAATCTTTACTTCAAGCTAACAATGAAAACTCAAATATTCATTTGACTATATATAAATTTGTTTTCAAATGGCCCATGTGAAAAGAACCTGCCCCTGATGGTAAATGGGGTTGCCCCTTTTTTAAAATATGTGCTAATAATCAACATACGTGGGTTGTGTACTGTGTAGTGTAGTCCATGTGTTGACATTATTTATATTCCTATTCAATTATACACCATAATTTAATGAGGGTTGTGGGTTCATATGGTCTTTGTGCTTGACACGACCCATTTAACTCAGAATCACTGATTAGTACACATGTGTTGTGAGATTATGAGAGACTATCTCCTCGAAACCCCTATTGTCCACGCACAAGTCATTAATCATATAGTACACTCGAGGGGTCCTAATACCACTAATCACAAGCTATACACTTGCTATTCAACCCAAAACAATTACACCATTATGTAGCCTAATATCAGCCAACAACACATCTCGTGACACTACACTTATATCACTTAAAAGTATCATTATCCCAAAAAGAAACATTTACAAATGGCCATTTTGAACTCTAGGAAATTCAAAAAGTAGCAGCTTATGAAAGCTACTATTTCATTTACTAGGAGAGGCAACACAAAGACACACACAAGAAGGCTTCAACATGGGTTGTTTGGAAAGTACTTGTCCTAGTTTCTGCTTTTGTAAGAAAGTTGCTCTCCATTATTTTTCAGGTGCAACCTCTCCCAGGGCCAGGGATGCCCCATTCCCATCTTTATCATGAAAATGATAGTGTAGGAAGTAGCCCCTCTCTCTCTCTCTCTCTCTCTCTCTCTCTCTCATTGTACAATTACCACAGGTGCTTCTCTCTCATTTCACTTTAAATTTAAGTTATTTCTTCTTTTTCTTTCCCCAACTAAAGAAGGGAGAAATAAGAGTAACTATAGTAACTCTTAATGTCACCTAAACGACTGTTAACCTAATCAAATCGAAGGAAATCTAAGATAAGTCATAACTACGAACTAAACTCTAGGAATACGAGTGGATCGGGTGCTCCTAAAACTAATGTCTGAACATAGAACCGCCACTATAAGAGAAGTCTGACCCTAGGAGTGATATTGAAGCACTTGCTCGAATAACCTGTTCCACCAAACTACCCTGCTGGCAATTCAAGTTATTTTGAGTGGTTTTGGAAAATGTTGCCAATAGCACTCAGTTGACCATGGTTGAAATCATCCCCAGGCAAATGTACAGGGACAGAACAGCTAAACTTTGGCCTTAATTATGAGAAGTTGGTTCTCTCTGTCTGCGTTGCAAACAGCTAAACTATGTACTCCATGTATGAAAGCAAAGGCTATCGCGAGCCATAGGTCAAATATCAGACTGGTATGAGCTTTATAGTTTGAAAGAATATGCTAATAATTCCATTTTAATTAAAAATGCAATTCTCGACAACAAATCACAAATCAAATCTTAGACAACATATATGTTGTAAAATAACACTGGATTAAAGTAGAATTGCAGCTAATAATTTGAGAAAAATAATAAGAATGAAAAAAATTAAACACAGATTTTACATGGAAAACTCTCAAACAAATTAGGGTAAAAACCAAGGACAAAGATAAAAGAATTTACTATAGAAAAATAATAAGAGTTATAACCTTCCCTCTAAATTACAAGGAGATAACAACAATATCTCTTGAAAATAGGAAAAATACTCAGAATATTTCTAACTCTTTATTTTTTTCTCTCAGATGGAATAGTTATGGATTTTGATTGATTGATCAATTGAGTTAACGCATTTAAAACACGTTAATTGTCAAGGGTGGCGCAAAATTTCGGCGTCCTTTTCTTTCGGGTTCCAATTTCTTCTTTCCTTTGTTTTCCTTTATTTATTTATTTGATGGCTAATCACCTCTTCAAAGTTGTGGCTACTTTCCAACCGCAACTCTTGATCCAACAATCTCCCACTTGAAGATTTAATTGAAGATCAATCAATCTTCATACCATTCTTTCTTCATTGTCATTCTTTATTGTTTATGTCTTTATTAGGCCACTAGAGAATCGACACCAAACAAACTTGTCAGTATTGATCGCTTTTGTCAAGAAATTTGTTAGGTTGTCTTTGATATGAATTTTCTACATATCCATGATTCCTTCCTCCACTTTCTCACGAACGAAGTGATATTGAACTCGAATGTGTTTTATCTTTGAATGAAAAATTGGATTCCTTGCAAGATGCAAGACACTCTAACTATCACAGAACAAAGAAATTTTCTCTTGTTCGTGCCCGAGTTCCTCCAATATCATCTTCAACCATATTACTTCTTTACTAGCTTGTGTAGCTGCTACATATTATGTTTTTATTGTTAACGTCGTCACAACTGATTGTAGTTTTGAAATCCAGCTTATAGCTTCGCCAGCAAGTGCAAACACATCTTATGGTGGATTTGTTTTTGTTAAGATCACCTGCATAATCTAACATATCATCTGACAATAAAGTCTGATTCCCCATAATACAATGCAACATCTGTGGTCCCCTTAATGTATCTTAGGACCAGTGAACTAAAACGCGGCCTAGGCAGCCAACTAGGCCGCGCCGAGGCGCTAGGTGGCCGTTAGCCGCCGCGATTATGGCCAAATCGGCCACCTTAGGCACCAACCCGGCTAATCGGTACCGGGTGGCGCCTAGGCGGCCAAGGCGGACGCCTAGCCGCGTGAACCGCCTAGCCGATTATGGCCTAATCGGCCGTGTGAATCGATTTAGTATAAATTCATTACGGTTTTTGTTTCCCCTTATCCGTTACCCCTTCTCTCTCATCAATTTCCCCTTCTTTCTCGCGCGCACTGCCACCGTCTCTTGCAGTTGCAGAGTCGCCTCCGATTCTTGCAGTTGCAGAGTCACCTCTCTCGTGCTCGCGCACCGCCAGCAATTTCCCTTTCTCTCTCGTGCTTGCATGCCAGTTGCAGAGTCGCCTCCGGTAAGCAGTAAGCAAGCAGCAGCATCGATTTCCCCTTCTTTCTCGTGCTACTTGCTGTTACGTGTTGCCTCTTTTGTTTTCTTTTTGTTTTTTTTTTTGTTATTTAATTTAGGATTTATATTAATATTTGATTATTTGTTATTCACTTATTTAAATATTTATTAATTATTATTATTAATGTTTTAAAAAATTTAATGTCATTCCATTATTGTTGTATTATTGGTTTATGTTGCATTATTGATGCTTTTCAATTTTGATTTAATTGAAAATAATATCAAATTACATCACAAAATTAAAATAAATAAATAAATAACAGTTTTCCTAGGCGCCCTAAGTGCTAGGCCCCAACCTGGCGCCCAACTAGCGCCTAGCGCCTTTTAAAACACTGCTTAGGACCCTTTCACAACATTCCAGTGCTCTTTACCAGGATTCGCCATATACCGACTAATCACTCCCACTGCATGTGTAATATTTGGTCTTGTACAAATTATAACGAACATTAAACTTCCCACTATTGATGCATAAGGTACTCAAGACATCTTTATCCTCTCTGCTTCACTACTAGGACTTATACATGAGGATAACTTGAAATTAATAGGAAGTGGGATAGAAATTAGCTTACAGTCCTGCATGTTGAAGTGACGCAAGATCTTTTTCAAATAAATTTTCTGAGAAAATCATAACTTCCTATTATTTCTGTCTCAATGAATTTGCATATCTAGAATCTTGTTTATCGGTCCCAAGTCCTTTATTTCAAGCTCCCTAGCCAACTATGCCTTCAATTCTTTAATACAATCTTTGTTAAACCTGCTACCAACATGTTGTCTACATACAACAACAAAATAGTGTAATCACTTTCACTAAACCTCTTAAAATATGCACAAGGGTCTGCATTAAGTCTGTTGTATCCAAGGCTCATGATGAAGAAATCAAATTTCTTTTACCAACATCTCGGCACATGCTTGAGACCGTATAAAGTAGGGGTGTTCAAAAAAACCAGTGCACTGCGAAAACCGGCCAAACCGAACCGAACCAAATCGATCCGATCGATTTTTTTTTTTGCGGTCGAAAACAGTTTGGATTCTGTCCAAACCGCGCGGTTTGCGGTTTGGACAATTTGCGATTCGGTTTTAAACCGAACCACCCAAGAAAATAATAAAAAAAATTATAAAAAAATTATTATTATAAAAATCTAATAATTGTCGATCCATCCTATTTATTTTTTACACTATTTTGTCTTTATTTTTTTTCTATTTATTTACATTTAGTTGTCTTTATTTACCAATATTTGTGTCTTTATTTACCATTTTTAAATATCTTTTTTAGTGATTTTAAATAGCATTTCAAACCACGGTAAACCGCACCAAACCAGACCGCAAATGCGGTTTGGTTTGGTGCAGTTTGGCCGAACCCAAACCAGACCGCGGTCTGATTTGGTTGAAAAACCGCACTAGCGGTTTGGCGTGCTGAAAATGATTTAGACCGGCCAAACCACACCGCAAACACCCCTAGTATAAAGATCTGCAAACCAAGTTCTGTTTTCTTTTTTCTTCAAACCCTCTGGTTAGAGCATATATATTTCTTTTTCAAGATCTCCATGAAGAAAAGCAATCTTCACATCTAGCAATTCTAGATGTAGATCAAATGTAGCACACATTGCCAAAACAATTCAAACTGTAGTAATTCGAACAACATGAGAAAATATTTTATTAAAATCAATCCCTTCTTTCCGAGCATATCCTTTTACCACCAGTCTTGCACGATACTGCTCCACTTGATTATTGCTATTACGCTTGATCTTATACACCCATTTGTTATCACTAGGCTTTCTTCCTTGTGGTAACGAGAAAAGTTTCCAAGTATTGTTCTTATGAAGAGCTTCAATTTCTTCCTACATTGCTGTCACCCACTGAGAGGCATCTGAACTATTCATTGTTTCTTGAAGAGTTGATGGCTCTCGATCCTCTGTTAGAAAATAGTATACAACATTGCTCTCCATAACATAATTTGAGTGCCAACCTGGTCGTCTTGTCAAGCGACTTGACCGACGAATTTATGGTGCCTCGAACACAACTAGTTCTTATTCCTCATGCTCCGGTGCTGCTTTAGAAGAATTTTTTTGTTCAGATTCATTTTCTACACGTACCACTATAGTCTCTGGATCTTCTTTCACTGTGCTATCATCACCTTCTTTTCTCTGTAGTTTATCTTCTACAAAGATAACATCCCAATTGACTATAACCTTGTGGGCAGTAAGATCCCACAAATGATATCCCGTCAACATACCCCAAGAATAAACATTTCCTAGATTTTGGATCTAGCTTTGTAGTTTCTTGGGCATTGTACATTACGTACACTGGACTTCCAAATGTATGGAGGTTTGAATAATCAGCTTTCTTCCCAGTCTACATTTCCATCGATGTCTTCAACTCAATTGCAATTGATAGGGCCCGATTTATCACATAACAAGCGGTATTGACTGCTTCTACCCAGAAAAACTTTTCTAAACCTGTAGCTCCCAACATTGCTCTTGCTCTTTTTAACAAGGTTATGTTCATCCGCTTTACCACTTCATTTTGTTAAGGAATGTATGTCGTACTCTTTTAATGCCTTCCTAATTACAGAATTCAGTAAACTCATTGCTGGTATATTCTCCTCCATTATCTGACCTCAAACACTTGATATTCTTTCTAGATTCAAGTTCTACTCATGCTTTGTATAGTTTGAAGACTGGAAACACGTCTTCCTCTTGATAGGATACACCCAACATCTCCTTGAATAATCATCTATAAAGAACACAAAATACTTTACCCCTCCTAGGGACGGAACTGGTGCTTGCCATATATCAAAGTGAACCAATTCTAGAATTTATTTACTTCTAGAATTCAATATGTTGAACTTCAACCTATAATGCTTACTTGTAATATAATGCCTGTAAAAGGGTAAGGATACCTTTGTGAGACTCGAAAGTAAATTCTACTCTACAAGGATTTTCATTCTTTGTTTAGACATATGTCCAAATTTTTTATGCCACACTATTGCAGATCTCTCACTTGGATTACTTGAAGCAACTAATGATTCTCCTTCCAGCAAAGTCTCTCCCTTCAACATGTATAACCTCGCAGTTACCTTTTCTCCCTTCATTAGTACAAGTGTTCCTCGAATCACTTTTATGATCCCTTTCTCAACCACAAATTTGCAGTTAAGTTCATCCAATTGTCCTAAATACAACAAATTCTTCCTCGGGCCTTCCACATATCACACTTCTCGAATAGTGCGTATTGTACCATCATGAAACTTCAACTTGATGGTTCCAATATCGAAAATCTTTGAGGCATGATCATCACAACTGTACACAAATCCTTTAGAGACAGGTTCATAATGATGGAACCATTCTCTTCGAGAGGTCATGTGAAATGTGGCTCTAGAGTTAATGAACTATACATCAACAAATTTTGTTCTGTCTTCATAAGTTGTTGTTGCTTCACAACAATGTGCATCACCTTCACCTAAGGTACTTGCTACATTTCCTTCAGAATTGACAACCACAGAGCATACAATAAGTAGTAGATATATAAACACCCTAATGTAGGCTCTGATACCACTTGTTGTAAAATAACATCAGATTAGAGCAGGGTCGCAACTAATAATTTGAGAAAAATAATAAGAATAACAAAAATTAAACACAAATTTTACGTGAAAAACCCCCAAACTCAATTGATCAATCCATCAAAATCCCAAATATTTCATTCTAAGAGAAAAATAGAGAATTAGAAATATTCTGAGTGTTTCTTTTCTTTTCAAGAGAGATTGTTGTTATCTTCTTATAATTTATAGGGAATGTTGTAACTCCTATTATTTTTCTATAGGTCAAATATCAGACTGGTGTGAGCTTTATAGTTAGAAAGAATATGCTAATATATCCAACTTTTATCCCACTATATGAGATCGGCTACATGAATTCTAGACTTCCATGTATTTCTGTCTTTTGTTATATCTTCATTTAGGTCCATATACTTTATATCAAACTTTAATGTCTCTTCCAAAGTCTTCTTCGGTTTGCCTCTACCTCTTTTTTTGACTAATTATTCCATTTCAACAACTCTCCTTACAGGAGCGCCTCTTGATCTCCTTCTCACAAGACCAAACCATCTTAGTTTAGTCTCTCTCATCTTCTCTTCGATTGGCACTACTCCTACCTTATTACAAATAACCTCATTTCAAATTTTATCCTTTCTTGGATGACCGCACATCCATCTTAACATCCTCATCTTCGCTACGCTCGTCTTTTGCTCATGCTAGTATTTGATTGCCCAACATTCTGAGTCATATAACAAAACTAGTCTTATAGCTCTCTGTCATGAACCTAAAGTTCATAATGGGGCTGGATTGGCAATCGGAAGAATCTGATTGAGTAGAACTAAGAACAAAAAGTTTAAAAGGATATTTGGACAGAATTGGGGGAAGGATGTAGAGAGAAATGAGGGAGATAAGTAGAGAGAAAATGAGAGAGAATCAGATATTCATTTCAATAATTTTCAGCATATCATCCCCTCCATTTACATCAGCCTTATATAGGCATATTTGTCCCCTAACAGCCTTGCACATACAGTCATATGCACCTAACTAATTGCTAGAATATCCCTAATAAACTATTCTACCCTATTACAATAATACCATTTTATTACTCATAGGGTCATGACAATTCCCCCCTCCATAAGAGAATTCTTGTCCCCAAGAACTTGCCGCAAGTAGCCATTGCTCTTCATCCAATTCCAATCTTCTTTATGCGGATAATCCTCCTATCTTTCTTTCTGCTTCTAGGTCTCTTTTTCTTCATTCTTAGGTTTTCAAGATCAATTCCAAGTATGAATTGACCTAGAATTTCAATAGGGAAAACTTCATTACCATCCAAAACAAGTAAGAAGGGCAGATCTTCAGCCATTGTTGCTGTTACTCTATCCCCATTCAACCCACAGCCATGTTTTGCTGCAGAAATATCAACAGCAGCCTCAAAATGCAGCAATGGAGGTTTGTATTCTTTCTTTGAATACTCATACCAAGGCTGTTTGTGAGCATTAACATTAGGAGATGCTGCAACTTCACTTCCAACCAACGATTGCTCAATAATTGACACCTGGCCAAGTGTTTCAGCACTAGTAAGAGTGCTTGAGAGGCTGTCAATTGATTGAGTGTCATCCTCCAATCCCTTTTCCTCACTTTTTTCTTCCTCCTCTTCCCCTTCTTCCTTAAAGTTGGACTGCTCTTGTTGCAGAATCCCAAAAACATCACCATCGAGAACTTCTTTTCCAAAGGAATCAGTGTGTTCCTTTAATTCTCCTTTTGCCCACACACCTTGTACCAAACCCTCGCAAAGTCTGCTATTGCTACCAGCATTGTCATTATCGTCACCTTTCTTGTCCATTCCACCTAGGTCGACATACTTCTTCCACTCCGTATTGGAGGTAGGCAGTGAATCTGCTTCTTGCCTCTTAAATTTCTCCTTCGGCTGCTCCATTTTAAGGAATTCATCTTTGTTAAAACTTCCATGATAATCATCAAAGTATTCCACCAGAAAGTTGTAATGATACTTCTTAATTAGTATCATTGCAAACTCTTGCAGCTTCTCGCGAAACATTCGAACGA
This sequence comes from Diospyros lotus, assembly GCF_014633365.1. Lineage (NCBI taxonomy): Eukaryota > Viridiplantae > Streptophyta > Magnoliopsida > Ericales > Ebenaceae > Diospyros > Diospyros lotus. The sequence continues at coordinate 34,994,575 of NC_068351.1, read as the reverse complement.
ATTCCTTGCACTCTTCTTGTATTACACTTCTTGTTTCCTTGTCAACTTGGCTAATCTCCTTCTCAAAATCCTTTCCCCATGTTTGATGCTGCTGGTCAACTGAAAAGGCAGCCTTCTTTGGCTGCCATTGAGGCTCCATTCCAACTGAAAAGGAAGCTTTCTTCTGCTGCAATTGAAGGCATGCTCCATGTATGCACTACCTTCCATGGCTGATTTTTCACCAATAGTATACTTCGAAGTCCAAGGAGCTATATACATACTGCTCTTCTTCACCTCTCAAATTCAAACAAAGTTACCCAATTCAAAGTTGAAATTACCCTTTGTTTACCTTACTAGTAGCCTAGAATCTAATTAGAATTACCACTCGTGGGATTTTCTTCACTGATTTGCTCATATGCGTTGATGGACTTCTAAGCGGAATCTCCCAAATCACCGCTCACACTGTTCCGATAATTGTTGAGGTCGCCTTACTCACAGTTTCCAAGTCGCTAGAGCTTTGACACTGAAATTGCTTCTATAAGCGTCTACCACAATCGCGATCAATCTTCGCTTTTCCTCCACAATTTGAATTGAGGTCCACGATTCACGGTCGAGCGTCAATCTCCTGCTCTCCTCCAAAAATTGAATAATACTTCTAGATCACAAGTCGAGGGTCGCCTGTAGCTCAGCTAACCCAATCGCTTTCTGCGACTCGATCGGTTGTGAGAACCAATTACTGACCAACGTCGTCACCTACCGTGGACCAATTTCTGTCGCGATTAAGGAATTTTGCTGTAAATCAGTTGGAGCCGGCTGAGATCCACTCCTACTTCTCCTTCAGATCCGAGCCGACACTCACCTCCTCTTGGGTCGGAATCAATTCCGAGATTCAACCGAAAATTTTCTGGTTGCTTCTCTGTCTAGAACGCCAAATTCACCGAAACAGTCAAAATTGCACCCAAATAAGAAACTGAAGGCTAAGGTTCAGCTCTAAGAGTCGCCTCTGCCCCGTCTCCTCGTCTGCGCCACTTTGATTATTGCCTAAACCTCCGATATGCTGAACTGATTGCAGACCATCGCACTTGCTGGTTCAGCGATCGCTCTAGATCCTCTTCACTAACTTGTCGGAATTCCGCCAAATCGCCAGAATTTCAGTATTAGAATCGCCTGGGCTGCTCGCCTACCTTGAGCGATTGTGATGCAACCTACAGAATTCTTCGAAATTGGAAATCGCTGGATTTACTTCTGTCGCCTTCTCGAACCGCGACTGCAACCATTGAAGTTCACGGATTCTGTTGTGGTTAAGAAAGTTCACAGGAATCCACGAATCACTGCTTAATCAATTTCAATGAGAGTCGTCGGAATCAATTTATCAAAATTGCATGAACCACAGTCGAAGAACAACCGCTCTGATACCAATTGTCATGAACCTAGGGTTCATAATGGGGCTGGATTGGCAATCGAAAGAATCTGATTGAGTAGAACTAAGAACAAAAAGTTTAAAAGGATATTTGGACAGAATTAAGGGAAGGATGTAGAGAGAAATGAGAGAGAGAAGTAGAGAGAAAATGAGAGAGAATCAGATATTCATTTCAATAATTTTCAGTATATCATCCACTCCATTTACATCAGCCTTATATAGGCATATTTGTCCCCTAACAGCCTTGCACATGCAGCCATGTGCACCTAACTAATTGCTAGAATATCCCTAACAAACTATTCTACCATATTACAATAATACCCTTTTATTACTCAGGGTCATGACACTCTCCTATAGAATTTTCTAATGGGATTTTACCATCACATAACACTCTTGATGCATTTCTCCATTTTAGCCAACCTGCCTTAATTCTATGTGTGACATCCTTGTGAATTTCTCTATCTTTTTGAATCACTGATCCCAAATATCAAAAATAGTATTTTCTTTGTAAGATTTAGTCTTCCAATTTTATTATAACATCATCCACTCTTGCATTCTTACTAAATTTATATTCTATATATTCTATTTTCTTTCTACTTAATTTAAATCCCTTAAATTCTAAATTGTTTCTTCACAACTCAAGTTTAGTGTTCACTCCTTAGAAAGAATATGCTAATAATTCCATTTTAATTAAAAATGCAATTCTCAACAACAAACCACAAATCAAACCTGAGACAACATATTAAGCATTAATCCCAAGTGCAATTCATAAAGATAAAGAAAAATGTACAAGAAAATACAACATACTGTTTGAACTTATTGTGCTGCAGCTACAAAGCAGATCCTCCACCACGATTGGAAAAACTGCAGTTGGATCAAACTGGCATTGGTGACTTGTTAACTACCAGCCTCTCTTCTAGATTGAGTGCAATAATGAGCTGCAATGGCATTCTCCTGCTGCTGCTGAGAATCTTTAAAGCTTTGGCTTTTCAGGAGATGGATACCACCCCCATGGTTCGTTGGAGGTGTACTGTGTCACCTGCTTCAAGCTCAAGTAGTTGTCAAGTCCCCTGCAGAGGAGTAGTAGAAATGTTAACACTTATTAGACGCCATCCATGCATTCTACTCTGGCATATCCATCAAGATGAACTAAGAGTATGTAGGTAGGATCTTATCCTATTCACAGTTTAATTCTAAAAGGTAGTTTCATTTATTTTAGTTTTTGTGACATGGTTTTACTATATTTTTTTAAAAAAAATTGGCATGCAAGTATATTCTGAAAAGGCTGGCATATCATCTGAGAGAGATATCTGCAAAGACCATGGCCTCCCCATCACACCCAGTTCTGTACATAAAAATTGGACACTTGATCCACGAGTTCTAAATTTGTCAGAAGAAGACTAGAAAGAGCAATTGTTACAATACCATTCCCCTAATTCGCGCCCAAAACCACTGCGTTTGTTGCCACCCCATGGAGCTTGACAGAAGCATGGCTGGGAGCAATTGACCCAGACAATGCCTGCCTCAAGAGCCTGTGGAATACCAAAGAATGAAAAAAATAGTTTAACAACAAAAAGCCTAGTTTATCACCTAGTTTTTGTAGTTATAAAACCTATTTGAGATGAAATGATTGTTTTGCACTCCAGCACAAAAAAGACACTAACCTTTGTTACCCGCTCACACCTTTCCAGATCTTCGGACAACACAGCAGCACCTAAGCCATAACTGTGAAACATCAATTAAAAATGTTAGAACATATTCAACTAAAAATCATATGGGCAAGGAATCTTGCCAATAGAGTAAACTCACTGGGTATTGTTTGCCAGTTCAATGGCTTCATCTTCGGTACTAAATGTTTTAACAGACAGAACAGGTCCAAATACTTCTTCTCTCCAAATTTGCATGGAGGTTGTTACATCAGTTATAATGGTTGGCTCAACAAAATATCCCTTCTTCAAATGCTGTAATATTCGTAAGGCCATCAGTTTACCTTTCATAACACAAGCAATTTTGACCATGAGAAAACGCAACTGTACCTGAGGACGATCTCCACCGCACAAGATGGTTGCACCCTCCCTCTTGGCTGTTGAGATGAATTGCATTACCTTCTCATACTAGAGAATTAAACATATGGTTATTCATCTTAATGCAATTAAGAAACTATAAGCAGCATAACATAGAGATCAATTGGATCCAGAAGTTCAACATCGCATGCCAAATTTCAACAATGATTTATGTACTAATAGCTACATCATTCCTGGGTCAACAAGCTGAGCAGAACACTTCAACTTCTTCCTCTAATCAATCATGCCCCTGGGCAAGGAAATGGCTCATTTCATCATTCAGTAAAGGCCAATTGATAAAGCTAACCATAATACTTCTCTTCACGTCATCATATTTGTTCAGCCAAAGGCAGCTACAAGGGTGCGGCCACATCATGTGGCCCAAAAGTGTACTTAGATGCAGGGGGCTAAAATACAGCAAAGTTCGTAACAAATTTACCAGGAAAAGTCTGTAATAGGCTTGTGCCTTGTTCCATCTCCAAATTGTGATTAGAAAAAAGTAATGTTAATTGATTATGATGAATGTGCATGAAGGGGGCTTCATGAAAGGCCACACACATTATTGAGCTAAATAATCTAATTGGAAATGACAAAAGGAATACAATGGGTACACATCTCATGTCTGCCTATGTGACAGGTCCATTCATCTCCCCCGTCAGTAATGCCCCAAAATCAATCCCTACAGTAATTAACTCTAAATGTAGCTATGCAAGCCTTGTGAATTGTTAAGCAGATCTCCCAAACATCTCATTCTATGGATCAAGAGACTAAAAATAAGGTTAGTGCACATGGTGTTCTACCTATGATCCATTATAATAATGATGCTTGTAGCACATCCTTGGCTCGGAGAGGTAAGAAGTCTCTGCCCTAGGCCTCTGCTACACAGTCATGCCATATTATTGGCTACATGGATTGAGCTCCCCGCTTGGTTGCTCCAAATTTCCACTCGCTACAAGCACTTTGTTTGCCACTGAAGACTAATTAGGGCATTTGCTGTCAATAAAACTCATGGAACCTTCTCAGTTGATTACTATTATCCTAGTTGCTCTATTCACAAAGAATTACCCTGCTGCCATAAGAAGACGAGGTCTCAATGCATATGCTCCCTCTGCTTTGCAGAGCCATGGCCTCAATGATTTTAGAGCTAGAAATATGAGTTCCATCAGGTCCTTGCCCCTCCATCCTTGAGAAGATTTTCACTCAATTACTCATGGGAATGAAAATTGTTCCAATCCTGTTCTGAGGAATTTAATAGAGAATGCACTTGATGGAGAAGCCATGTGCCCCTTGAGATATCAAGGTGGAATTCTTTTCTTTAACGAAAGAATTAATTTTCTTTGGTATAAACCAGTGTTTCTTTGGACCTATGTTGCTAAGAAAAATGAAACAAAAGGGACTGGTTTGATTGAGGAAATGAAGACCTCAACATGTACAGATTTGATAAGGAATTCAAGATGCCCTTTGGTATAAACTGATGCTTCTTTGCCTATGTTGCTAAGAAAAGTGAAATAGGGATCGATTTGACTAAGGAAACCAGAAACTCAACATGTACAAATTTGGTCAATGAATTCAAAATGCCTTATTTATTTATCTGATGTCTCTTAAATAGGCTACAGAGCAAAATTAACAATTGATCCTAATGATTGGGATACAAAACAGAAACTGATAGCAATTTAATTAAGAACTAATCAAAGCAGGTCCCAATTGGCGATTACTAGGACACTAAAAACAGCAACAGTTGTGGGCTAAAAACTCTCTTGACTATTATTTGCTAATATTTTTTTACAAATATCCCATCCATCCACAGGTCTGCTGGCCCCCTATCATGTTCATAATATCAGCCTTCCTCAAAATCAAAGAGCATCCCATGGTCCAAGAAGCAACTCTAGCCTTCGTCATGGTTAATTAGAATTCCAATCCAAATCAATGGGTCATGATCCTATGCTCCATTTTCCTGGGATCTATATAAATGACACACGATATAACATTTTAATTGGACATTATCAATGATAATTTTGGGATTGTAGGATCAAGGTAAGATCAAAATCCTACAGAATCCTAATTAGGCTACATTTTAGGATAGAATATGGCCTCTTTTGTTTGTTATTGTTGGCATTCTGGCCCAAGAGACCATTCCCCAATCTAAGAAAATACAGCAAAACTTGGGAATTTAACTGATCATATCATCACCAACTGCACTCTATCCTAACCAAGTTAGAGTTGGTGACTCAGCATTCATAATGTCAATTGACAATACAGATTCATGCAAAAGAACAATGTGGCAAAAATTTTATGCCGGACGCCCTTCCTAACACAACCTCTAGCAAAAGAATGATGATATAAAGTTCCAAACCATCTTCATTGGGAAAATTTTCATGAGATGGCAGTGAATGAAGATAATTGGCATGGTCATGTTCCATCACATGGTTGATATTGTGAAACCAACCTGTACAACATGGAAACATGACTCAGGATTTAATTGGTCATCCTAGGGAAAATTTCAAAAGGATTGCCAGATGACCAGAAGTAGACCATCCTACAACTTTAGCAACATTGTAGTATTTCTTCTGGTTTACTCCAGCTACTGCTGCAATATCAGCACTTTGCTTTCTTTTTTTCTGCTTCTTACTTTATTAGCAGCATATGGTTCCTTCTCCTTCCTTCTTGCTGCTACTGCAGCAGTAGCATTTTTTCTTTGTCAAACAGCTGTTGTAGCAACATTTCTTTTCCTTTTCTTTCTTCTTTGTTGTTGCAACAACAACTCTTCTTCTTCTTCTAAATGTTGGCAGCGATGTGCATCATTATTATGTCTTAGCTATTGTTTTAATGGATAAAAAATTTAGTCCTTGTCTACTTTTCATTGGCATTTCAACTTTTGTTTTGTGTGCATAATTTAAGCTTGTTCTTTACAAATTTTTAAGTATATACCATAGCATGCAAAAATAGTCAAGACTTTCTTTTTAATTTATGTAAAAGTTTGCTACTCTTTTATTCTTCTTTTGCTAGAATCTTACCTATTAGAGCCATCGTTCCTTGGCTGTTAGTGTCCAACGGCTATCGAAAGTTCCTCTATGATTAATTTCTGACGATCGGATCGGCAAATTGTGGGGATCCACTGCTATCGGCCTGGAATTGAGGATTGCCGATTCACAGCAGGTGGTGCAATTGGAGTCGATTCATTCAGCAACGTACGTCCAAGTGAATTGCGACAATTGTCGGTAGAAATTGACCGCGCAGTGATTTGGTGAGTCTGACGAATTCAACAAAGTCGGCGATAGATTGCGGAACGAGGGACCATTCAACCGACAGAAAGAGAAAGGTAACTCGGCTCGAAACTAAAAGCGAACTAGACAGTGAGTGTGATTCTTGGCTGCGAATCCCGGTTCCAGTAGCAAATCCGTTAAGCCTCGGCTATGGCCTCAATTCGATTTAAGGGAAGTAGAGACAGATCGAGTCACAGGAGTAATCTGGGCTTTCGGTTCAAATTGTGAAGGCAAGGCGGGAGGTTAATCATTGGTTATGCATCCCAACATTCTTACAATCGATCAAGGAAAGTGAATTCAGTCAGCCAACTGCTAACGGTTCGCGTCTGGATTCTGGAATTTGAGCAACTAATTCATGGTCACTCTGGCGAAATAGTGAAGCTGATCCAGAGACGAATCCGGTGGATAGATCGGGCCATAAGAAGTAGATCCGATTAGGTCACGGAAGGTTTTGGATTTAGTATGTACAGAGCTCCTGCTCCTTGATTTCAACTTGTCCTGTTCGTGAGATTTCAGCAATGGGAAGCAGTGCACGCATGAAACAATATGAGTCTCAGATGCAGCATGAGAATGCTACAGTTTCAATTGGATGCAACAGAAATCAAGAGGAGTTAGGCTAGAATCATGAGACATGGGAAAAGAGACTTGATAACAAGTTCAGTCGAATGCGCGAGGAAATAGGCCGTGCGATACGAGAGGAGATGCAGGAGTTTTTCATGATGCTGTCTAAGGAGTACCACTTCAGTATCCCAGCTGAATTCTTCTATAAGTCGGGAGGAGAGGTTTCAGATAAATACGACTGTCACAGAGAATTCTTTTGAGGAGAAAATTGTTGAAAGTGAACATCGGGAATATTTCAATAGACAGAAAGAAAGAGATGCTGATGGAACAGCATTGGATCAGGCAAATCCGACTGAAGGACCATCCATTTGTGCGGATATTGGTGTTGGAGTCTTTCCTCAGATGTTGGACTTTCCGAAAACTGAGGAACAATCGGATTTAGAACGAAATATGGATCCATTAGATAAGCTGGTTATGAAACAGGCTGGAGCTGAGAATGCCAATGACAGTAACATCTATCCTAGGCGGGGTCAAGATTGTGATGGTCCACATACAATTAAAGAAGGTCTGATCGGACAATTAGGACCTAAACAATCTTGTATTGGGTCTACAGAAACTGATCCTAAAGCTGATGAGCTTGGACAGGCATTCATCAAAGGACTTGGACCAAAGGAAGAAGCTAGAGGTTGAGAAAAGACATTCTTTTGCTGGGACTTCTGTTGGGGAGAATGGTTTTGGGAAAGGTGGTCCTAAGGATATTGTTGCTTAGCCTTTAGTTCCCAAGCAGGCTGAGTCATCCTTGACTTGGGTTAAAGTAGGTATCAAACAGTCCCCAGTGTTGGTTTTGGCAGGGAAGAAACAGCTTAAGCAGACGGAACAAAAGGACTGCCACAAGGTCTGGGAGAGGATGGAAGAGGAGGTTACTGCTGGACTGCTTGTTATTACAACTCACTGGCATAATCTCTGTATAAAGACTCTCGAAGAGTACATTTTACATTTGCAGGAAAAACAGAACAGAAAGAACATAAAAGTGAAAAGGAAGTGGCCTAGAAGGAGAAAGAGAGAAATAATAATAAACCAGATAGAGAACTTGCTGTATGTTCTTGGGGACAAGAACTCTTTCAAGAAAGGGGGACAACTCCAAGGATCCCCAAGGTTATAATTGTCATTATAATAGTAGTTAGTTATATACGTTACTATATTGTGCTCTAGGTTGCTGAGAATAGTTGTACTTCTCAATTAGATAGGTTAGAACAGCCTATAAATAGGCTAATGTAGTTAGAGAATGTATGTTTTGAATTAATAAAAAAATTCTCTCATTTTCCCTCTCTTGAGTTCTCTCTCAATCTCCTTCCCATTTCCCTCTGCTCTCTCTAATCTCTCCCTTTCTCTGTTCAGATCTGCAACTCTCCCTCATTTCTATCCATTATCTTCCCCCATTTCTGTCCAATTCCCCCTCCAATCATTCTGTTCTTGATCCCAAACCCCTCAGATTCTTCCGATTTCCAATCCAAACCCTAGGCTAAACCCTAGGTACATGACATTACCATCCTGCAAATCTGATGTAGGAGACTCCACCTACTCTATGAAGGATCCCAATTTTGACAAGCATGACTTTCTCAGCTAGTATACAGCAAGAAACAAGCACCCTTGGAACTTCTGATTAACGAACAAACTATTTACATCCATTGCATACAGTTGATGAAAAAAAAAATGAATGTAAATCAGTCTTCTTACCTGTCCAGCACTGACAACTGGGCCAAGCCTGCAACCTTCTTCCATGGGGTCTGAAATTTTAATGTTTTTGGTCCACTTCACAAGTCTGTCCACAAATTCTGTCGCAATGCTTTCCTGAAATCAAGGATCAAAATTTCATTCTAATGTGGAGTTTTAGTTAGATTAGAGAAGAAAATAATTCAGAAGTGTTTCAAAAACAAAATAAAACAACAAAACGTGTTAGAGAAATAGTTGTAATTGTTTAGACACAAATTAAAATCTATATAAATGCTTGTCCAAATGCAGTAATTAGTTAAATGTCACCCAAAAAAATTAGTAGTCGAATGATGGAACGTATTTAGGATACATATATCCTTTTTCTTTCCCTTTTTGGGATAAATGGGATCGGTACATCCTTTTTCTAAAAGTAACCTTCCTGAAAGTAAATCCCACACAGAGAAAGATCATCAAATATGATATAAAATGAATTAATCTGATGAAGCACATGTGTATATGATTCAATGTGCACGAGGTTCCACTTCCATTTGAATCTATAATTTTTTTAGTAGCAGCAATGATTACAATATCAATAGCAGAAAACTGTCAAGTTGCACCCAAAGTGGAGAATATTCTTCATGCAAATGTTTAAAGTCTTTCTTTTCTCACTCATTTATAAAAACAAATGTTTAAACCATTAGTCAAGGAAACAGGTTGATAAAAATGCTGGATTCAAGTGATATTAGAATGGAAAAAAAGTAGGAAGAAAAAAAGTACTAGTTGTATATTATCAAAAGGAGATACTTATGGTAACAGAGCAAGATGCCAAGTGATTTAATATGCATACTCTTTGGCAACTCATTCTCTTAATAAATTTTTGGTCCTCCTTTTATAATTTTTCTTTTTTAATAGAAAAGATAAAACAGAAAATAGCATGGTTAGATATTCCTAGTTAGCCATTTTACAAAGGAGATATTAGCATTTCAATCTTATCAGTACTTAATGCTAGTTGCTTAGCAAACAGATATGGTCATTCAATTGGAAAGAAATGAATTTTATCCTTCTTGAAATTGCTTTATTAGATGTGAACTTGGTCATGCTTCATCAAAAATTATTTAGCCAGACTAAGAGCAAAATGATAAGACGGGGAATGGAACCAGAATTTAAGCCTACTGCAAGTACAGAGTCAGGAGAGGGCCTTCTTTAAAATATTGTTATTTTGCTCCTTACAGTGAACAGTTATAGGTTTATGCCACTAGTTTACCATGTTCGGCATTCTTCGATGAAGAAAATGAGCATGAAGAAATAAACAAAAGGGGAATTAGGAGAGAAGTTGACTTAAACTTGTAAGTTTTCTAGCAAATAAAGGTTCTAATATCATATGCCAGGTTAGAGCAATTGTCCCGTCTGTCAACAAATGAACTTTTGGTCAAATAACACATGACCTTGCATGTTATAATGCAATTGGCTAATAATGGTGATACTGCTTAAGGTTTCCTCTTCCACTGAACAAACATGCCATGTCATAAGGCCATTATTTGGGTTTCCTTCCCTAAATTACATCATCTAGAAGATTTACTAATAGCACCAAATGGAAAGGGGAATCTGCCAATTAGTTTATGAGTCAAGCAAGGAAAAATGCAATTTCAGAAAAGGTCAGGAGGGAAATGCAATTACAAATATATCCCAGAAGGAAGGAGATGTTAATAATAAAAAAATCTAGACATTGCAGGACGGCACTTTCTTCCTTGAATTTTACAAAATAATTATTATGTGTGAACAACGGCAAATAGAATTAAATCAGTGCCAAATTCCAATGGTACCAATGTTTGTAATGCTCATTCACAACAAAATAAGAGAGAATGGAGCAACAGTAGGCTAGAAGCTCAGCCTGCAAATTCGAGGCCAATGCTGGAAAGACGGGGGTGGTAATTGTAATGAAAACAAATGTAGGGGATATGTTGAATCTACAACTTGTGCTTACTTGCACTAAGAGGCGAGATGTCGCACTGCAGATCTGACCATTTGTCCAAAAGCAACCAAATAGAGTCCATTCAGCAGCTGTTACACATGAGCACAGAGTGAATGCTGATATCTACAACCAGATAAGTCTTTCTTTTTTAATCAGATATACAAAATTATTTTTTCAAATAGCAGCCTCTACCCGAGCAAAAATGCAGTGCTGGAAACTAGGGAAGAAGTGCAACCATTATCCTAGAGTGAACGGCAGAAGAATGAAAACAAGTGCTCATAACTTGGAAAGCACTAACCTTTGTCGAGATCAACATCGTCAAAAACAAGAATGGGACTTTTTCCACCAAGCTCAAGTGTGACTGGCTGCCAAGAAAACAAGGCGTTATAATACTATGAGAAAGCCAAAAGCAAGCACCTAATGAATATGAAAAATGGATGACATTATTGTACCATACCTTGGTAGTTTGAGCTGCAGCTGACATTACCTTGCTCCCAGTGGCAGTACTTCCAGTAAATGCAATCTATTATGAATCAATATTTTTTCAGTCCTATAACCTGATGGGCATCCACCCATATAAAACAGAATGTGTCTAAAAACCAAATTTCACATAGCATCCCATTCCCACCAAAAAAAAAAAAAAAGGAAAGAAAGAAAATGCATATCACATCCCACAAAAAAAATTATATTCTTCTTTTTTGAAACTGTCCCAGCTTGCTTCTAGTTTAAAAATTCAAGCCATTGGGCTTTCAAAGCACCAGAAAGTTCTTATTTTACCACCCAAGACCCTAGTACACTATCAATTTCCTTCATAGAAGTTTGAGTCCTCAAGCATTGGCTTGATGGTAATCTTGGAAGAAAAAAACAAGAGTTAGTTATCAACAAATTCAAACTATGTTTGGAACTAGAATCTGTGGAAGCAAAGGAAAAAAGGGAAAAAAAAAACTACTTTTTATTATGCGTAGGTCAAAATGCATGAGTCGGAGGTTTTTTATTTTCTCTCAGCTTCTGTGCCATTTAAAATCCTAGTAAATAATGGAGCGAAGATGCTACCTGAAAAATAATATTATTTATAGAACACATTTTGTGGGAAGAGGAGTATAGACTTAGCTATGTCAGAGAGATCAATCCCCAAAAGTAGGAAATAAACCTTATCAACATGAGGATGTGATGCCAAAGGAGCCCCAGCTTCCGGGCCCAATCCTGTCAGTATGTTAAGGACACCTGGAGGAAGACCAACCTCTCTACACGCTTCAGCCAACTCCAAACAGGTGCTGGATTGTGGTGCACTCTTATAAGCATATGTAAAAAACTAATGGAATATATAAACAAAATAATGATTAACTAATAAGGGCATACACTGATGCCAACTCAGATGGCTTTAGGATTGCAGTACATCCAGCAGCCAGCGCAGGGGCAACTTTCCATGCAGCCATCAATAGAGGGTAATTCCTTCCACACAGATGGCAAGCAGTAAATTAGCCACATTGAAATCCTTGCTTGTAATGACAAAAAAGCTATCAACACAAAAATCATCATGCAGGCAATCAGTTCTGTGTATCTCACAAAGACCAACCGTAGAACAAATGTCACCCATCACCCTTGGAATTATACAAGATATAAAAGGCATAATACAGACCCATGCCAACGTAGTTTTATTGTAGGAAATGTGGAAACACATTTCGAAACCATTAGTAATAATGACCAACTCCTTACCATTTATTTTAAGTGCTCAACAGAAGACTAGGAGTGTATAAACTCCCTGGTGCCATTATCTATAATCACAGAGGAATGCAAAAGCATGATACCATGATATGAAAAATCATATTAACATATTGTTATCAAAGTTCTCATTTATGGGAAAAGTATAACAGGACAAACGTATGCCAGCATGGAAAACGTAGGAACAGAAAGCACTCACATGTGTCACTTCAAATACTGTGCCATTAGCTTATTGATGCATGTGCCAAAATGCCCCACTGATATGCCAGCGTGGAAAACCAAAAAAAATGTGGGAAAAGAACAAACTCATATAGATTCTCTTCAGATACCATTTGATTAGCTTTTTTTTGGTTAATACTGACAACAGCATAGGTTAGACGACAGAGATCAAGAAATATGAGAAACAGTTTTATCTCTGCTACTACAACATATTTGACCTCAAAAGACAATAAATCTACACCTTCTCTAAATAAATTTCAAAATACCAAGAAGAAGGTCGTCCCTGGCAAGGAAACAATTTCTATTAAACAGGTCTGAGCTCCTTAGATCCCAAAGAAGGGATGCATCTATTATAAAAGAGGAAAATCCAAATGTGAAAACATCACTTTATATGCATCACATTACAGCATTCAAGACATAGGACAGACCACTTAATTTCTACATTTTAATAAACACCAATCATACAAGACGATGAAAACACGTCAATTTACTAGTTCAAGGATGTCAAAACATAACCTGCTATGACTAACATATTGAACAAAGTCAGCAAACCACAGAATGAAGTAGCCAGATGTTATTTATTTACTTGAACTTATAAAGACTCATGATAATTGCAGGGAGTAAGTTAATGATAAGTGCAAACGTAAGCACCAAACTAGATGATATTAGAACTCTGCATGAGAAACTCAAAGATAATATGGTAACAAATCCATTATAAATGAATACAATAATACTCTTCCTCATTCACAAAAAGCAATTTTACGAACTGCAATGCTTAGGAGCATCTTTCAGTTTACCAATACATCTAAGCAATCACCAAGTAAATGAACCCAGTGAAGTACAAAATGGCTAAAAGTCAGAGATAAAGCAGCAGCAAATACCATGGAGTTATCAAACCAACAACCCCAATTGGTTCTTTTAGAATGTGACACTTGAATGTCTGCATTGGAAGAGAGACAGGGGCCTTTTGCTTTGCATCCAAGGCTTCAGCAAGGTCTGCATAATACTCAAAACATCCAGCGACATCATCCTGGATGACATGGACAAGCATATAAACGACCTGCACATCATGGTAAAGAAAGAATTTTTCCTTCAGGTGATATGGGCATACCATATCCCATGCAGCTTCATCCAGGGGTTTTCCACAATCAATTGCTTCCAGTTTCGCAAGTTCAGATTTTCTCTCTGTTATCTGCATGCAAATAGAGAAAATAAAGTACAGCACATGCAATATGAATCCAGTCAAACTCCACGAGCCTTTAATACAAATGAATAATATTAACGGTTTTGCCATGGAAAGTTCTAATAAAAGAGCATTATGTCACGAACCTAGGGTCCTTGATAGGTTAAAAGAGGAATTAGGGAAGAAATCAGAATTAAAGGAAGGGGGAAATCAGTCGAAACAGGGAGAGATATTAAGAGGAAAGGGGGGAGAAATAGTAGAGAGAAACCAAAGGGAGAAGGGAGAGAATTGTAAAGAGAATCAGAATTTCATTTCATCAATTCATGCATACCTTCTCCTCTTACAATAGGGCCTTTATGTAGGCATAGTAGCTAGTTAACTAATTTCTAACAACCTCTTAACAGCACCCATGTGCTTGTAAAAATATACCAACAACCCATTACAATCCTATTACAATAATACCCTTCTATTATTCTTTGGGTCATGACAATTCCCCCTTCCTTGAAAGAGTTCTTGTCCCCAAGAGCTTGCAGCAAGTAACCATTGCTTCATCCAATTCCCGCCTTCTCTATCTGATTTATCTTTCTTTCTTTCTTTCTCCTTCTAGGCCTCTTCTTCTTCCTCGTTCTTAAGTGTCCGAGATCAATCCCAAGCGTAATTTGGCCTAAAACTTCAATGGGAGCAACCTGATAGCATTCAAATCCAATACACCCACCTTCTACAATAGCTGCCCGATCAAACTTGATCTCCAATCTATGGACATGATCAGCAAATTCCGGACAGAAATACTTAGTAGCTGAAACTTAGAATCCAGTGTAAAGACTATCCATGTCCGTAACCTCCATTAGTAGTTCTTTACCATCCAATACAAATAAGAATGGTAGACCTTCATCCTTAGTTGCAATTATTGTCTTCCCTTTCAACCCACAGCCATGCTTCATTGTAGAAATATCAACAACATCCTCAAAACGCAACAATGGAGGATTGTAGACTTGCCTTTGATACTCAAACCAAGGATGTTTGTGAACATTAGCATTAGCAGCTACTGCAATCTCAATTCCAACCAACGATTTTTCAATGATTGAGAGACTGTCAATTGATTGAGTGCCTTCCTCCAATTCCTTTTCCTCACTTTCTTTTCTTCCATGTACTCCTCAGCCTTCTCCATAGCCAAGACCAAGAGAGTAGTATGTTTAGACCCTTTCATATCTTCAGTAGGGGCCTCCTCCAGTGGAAATTCTTTTACTTGTTGGTAGCTAGAGTACATCAAGGATTTACTTTCAACAAGGCTGTCCTCATTTGGCTGTTCCACTTTAAGGAATTTCTCTTTGTTAAAACTCCCACGATAATCATCGAAGTATTCAATAGGAAGGTTGTAATGATACTTCTTGATTAGTATCATTGCAAACTCTTGTAGCTTCTCGTAGAACATACGGCCAAATTCCTCACACTATTCATGAATCTCACCGCTTGTTCCTTTGTCCCTTCGGCTAGACTCATTCTCAAACTTCTTTCCCCATGTTTGATTCTTCCAGCTACACTGCTGCTTATCCTTGTTGCTGTCAACTGAAAATGTAGCCTTCTTTAGCTGCCATTGAAGCTCCATTCTAGCTGAAAATGAAGCATTCATCTGCTGCAATTGAGGCTCCAATGGTCTCCTACATGCACTGCTTCCCAAGGCTTCACGAGCAGGACATTCCATTGAAAATGTAGCATCCTTCGGCTGCAATTGAGACTGCTCTCTTGCATGAAAATTAACCACTGAAAATGCAGCATCATTCAGATGCAATTGAGACCCCATTTCAACTGAAAATGAAGATTTTTTCTACAGCAATTGAGGTTCCAATTGTCTCGTGCATGCACTGCTTCCCATGGCCGATTTCTCACGAACAAGACACTGCGAAGACCAGGGAGTAGGAGTTCTATACATACTGAATCCCACACTTCCCTGAGCTAATCGACTCTACATTAGAATCACCTCAATGTAATTCAATAGCCTAAAAGCACTCGCTCCTCTTCGTCTTACCAATTCGAACAAGTTAACCAGATTTCAAAATTGAATTTTAGAGTTGCTCACTTTAGTGGTCCATTGTACCGCTTCTAACTTAGCAATTGGCTGCTTGAACCCGATTGTTGTGCTAATTGGTCAACCACAAAATTTACCAGATTTGTTTTTCCTTTCCACAAATTCGAACCGAGAGCTGCCGAGAAGTTACAGCCTATGAACAATCAGAATTTATCCGTCAAGGAGCGTTGGAACCCACTCGAGAGCCGCCTCCCGATCTACGCAGTAGCCAACACAGCCCTCCTAGATCTGAATTTCAGCGCCTCAGATCTGGGTCCTCTTCCTGGATCCCCAGAATTTAACAGTAGTAAGAGGAATCGGAAGCTGGACAGTGGCTGAGATCCATTGCTAAGGAGAAACAGCCAAGATCGCCTGGGTTTGCTTGCCTCAATCACACACGACGACTTGGATCCAACTACTAGGACAACTGTATTTTACACAAGCTGCTGGAATTGAAGGCTAAGGATGGTAACGGAATTGGCCGAGGGTCACTTACCTGCGATGCCTTCCAAGTTCGAGCTAAGGGTGCTCGCTTGCTTGGAGATTAACACCTCCCAGCACCTAATCACCTTCCAGATGTCCAGAGTCGTTGGAACACCTCTTGAATCTATTTCACCTTCCTTGTTCGTCTTCAAAATCCGATCGGAATTGTTTGGTCTTACTTGCCCACACACCAAGTCGCTTGCACCCCAGCTCCGTTCGTGGACCTCGTTTAATGCCGAGAACACTACTAGCCTTGCTTGTCTCACCGTGCTAGACCCAATTGCGATTGCTGCAGATTCAACAATCTTCTTTGACCGACTCCTCACCCAATCACCGACCATGGCTGGAGGACCGCAACACTTTTTGAGTTCGCCTTGATCAACAAGCCCTTGGAATCCAATTACGATCGTGGTAGACTCCGATTGTACCACCGAAATGGTTCGACTCCGTCACCTCGTCAATTTCGTGTTGTTTCTAGAATAGCCTCTTGCGACTTGTTCGTTTCCTCCACCTATTGCTGGTCAGCTTCAACACCTACCGTGGATTGGTGTCCGTTGCTACTCTCCTTCAGATTCGAGTTGACACTCACCCCCTCGCAAGTCGGAATCGACTCCAAGATTCAACCAAGAATATTCTGGTTGTTTCTTTGTCACTAATGCGCAGTTCACCAGAATAGTTGGAGTTGCACCAGAAGAAGAAACTGATGGCTGATGTCGATATCCGTTGGACCTAAATCAGTAACGAAAATCGCCAAGGAACAATGCTCTGATACCATTTGTCACGAACCTAGGGTTCGTGATAGGTTAAAAGCGGAATTGGGGAAGAAATCAAAATTAAAGGAAGGGGAAATCAATCGAAACAGGGAGAGATATTAAGAGGAAAGGGGGGAGAAATAGTAGAGAGAAACCACAGGGAGAAGGGAGAGAATCGTAGAGAGAATCAGAATTTCATTTCATCAATTCATGCATACATTCTCCTCTTACAATGGGGCCTTTATATAGGCATATTAGCTAGTTAACTAATTTCTAACAACCTCCTAATAGCACCCATGTGCTTGTAAAAATATCCTAACAACCCATTACAATCCTATTACAATAATACCCTTCTATTATTCCTTAGGTCATGACACATTAATTGCTCTAAGCCTAAGCTAAATTGTCGATACAAAAAATGATGACCTTTCTTTCCTGTTAGTAATCATAAACTGTCAAATTTGAAATCAGTAGTGCCATGTATTTGCTCATAAATCCACTTCACTGGAGGCCATACCCCTAAGTCTATACGTGCTAGGATAGATATGGCTACCATTTTCATAGTTCAAATATGCATAACTCAAAATGACTCAGTCATCTCTCCCAAGAATTTTTGGAGTAGAAAACAGTAGATCGTTGGTTAGCATAGAAATTCGAAATAGATCCTTGATATTTTCCATAAGTAACAGAAGTACCGGAAGTACTAGAAAATATCCATGTTTCTATTATTTGCTCTAAATTATTTTATCAGAAAATAGAGGCAAACCAGATCAAGAAATAGGCACTGCCAGCTAAACAATCTCAAAGCTCATCAAGGACAACATTTGAGAAGGAAGTTACAAGGTGTCTGGTATACCTATTTCTGTTCATATCGTTAATGCTTGTGCTTTGAAGACTGAAATGCACTGATCAGCAAAACTTTCCACAGCCAAAGACATTAGAAATTAAGTGTGACACAGCATGATTTTAGGAAACTTTACAGGGCTGTTTAATTGTGGAAAACATCCCCTGTTTTCTAAAAAAAATTTCCCCAAAAGAATAGAAAACTGGAAATCATATTTGACAACATTTTCCATTTAAGAAACAAACAGTACTAGTGCTATTTCTTTATAAGGGTGCTACAATGTCATTTGAGAATCCATTACCAAAGATGAGTTCAGCCAAAAAAGGAACGACGTTAGACAGGTACTAGTGCTATTTCTTTATAAGGGTGCTACAATGTCATTTAAGAGTTAAAGGCATGAGTGACCCAAATAATTTCAAAAATCTAAGAAGTGATGTGATTTTTCATTTCTTTTTTCTATGGAGGGGAGCTATCAGTTCAACCAAAAAAGGAACGACCTTAGACAGGTACTAGTGCTATTTCTTTATAAGGGTGCTACAATGTCATTCTCATTTAAGAATTAAAGGCATGAGTGACCCAAATAATTTCAAAAATCTAAGAAGTGATGTGATCTTTCGTTTCTTTTTTCTATGGAGGGGAGCTATAAGGTTTGTGAAAAGCTAGCTCTGATTTTAAATTTTTTACAGCTCTAGAGTGGATATGGAAGATGCTATAAAGCCCATAAGGTCTTCCCATCATACAAAAGTAGGCAGGAAAACCAGAGCAGTTCAAATCAGAAAACGAGGTTGGCACCGGTATATAAAGGGCATACAACCACCAGAGGAGAAAGTTTTCCAGAACAGAAGTGGTAATAGATCCCAAATAATAAACAAAACGGAATAACTAAGTGAACCTTGGCAGCAATAGCTCGCAAATACTTTGCTCGATGTGCCCCGGACGCTGAAGCCCAATCTCTCCCTTTATTCCGGGAAAGGGCTCTACGAGCAGCATTGACTGCAATATCAACATCTTCTGCAGTAGCCGCTGGAATATCCCCTGGAAACACAATCCATCAAGGTTTTACATATTAAATTCCAGTGAACACCATCTGGAAGACAATGAATACAGAAAGTAAATCAAATTCACACTCCAAATAACACATAGCGCTCCGCAGCCTCCGCTGCTTATGCTCTTCACAACGATGATCCTTGGGGGTGTTTGGGGGCACCGGTTTGACTACTTATAAGCTGTCGAAACTTAAACATTCTATACCTTATTTAATTACATACATTTATTAAAAATTAATATTTTAAACATCACTAAGTTATACGCTTGCTGAGCCTTTAATTGAAGTTAGAGTCCTCATGATCTGGTAATAGGATCTGGCGACTACTAGACCATCCTCAAAAGGTTATCTCTTCGTTTCAAATTTAAATGAAAAATCACGCATCGTTCAGATAATACCCACCCAAATTGAAAGGAAACAATCTACAGTGAGCCTCAACAATCATTCTGATGATTATATTTCCACCTTTCATCGGATAACAGGTTCTTCGTAGGTTTTCTCTCCCTTTTTTTTTTTCTCACTCGCAAACACAAATACTGCGTGCTTTGATCAGTAAAGCTTCTTCTAGAAGAATAAATAAGTATATGGAATCGAACTGAAATGAGCCTTGTCTTCGACTGATTGATTCAGATAAAGATAGATATAGAATACCTATAATCTCTTCTGTGGAGGGATTGATAATGGTGATACGTTTCTTGTTGACCGGCTCTCTCCACTCGCCGTCGATGAACAGCATACGAGAAGGAATCGGAATCGCCATCGCCGTCTCTCTCTCACTCTCTCGCCCTTTGACTAGCAGGGGGATACATTTGCCCTCCTTTTTAACACTTACTTTAATAGTTATTTGCCCACCCAACTTAAGAATAGACCTATTATGCCCAATTAATTTTTAACTTTTAATTTTATTACGATTACATACTTTATTTCTGAAATGAATGCACATGAGATATATGAACATTATTAATAGGTCATCAATAAGAAAGGGGGGAGATAGGTTGTCAGCAAGGGAGAAGAGAGAAAATAGAGGATACCTGCGAAGAAAGTGATGAGTCGATCGCCATCAATTAGTGGATTTGATCGACCAAGGTAAAAAAGACGATAGGTCAATCGACAACCCAACCATCACCGCTCTTATCTTGGCTGACTAACCCATGCTAACTAATCCCTCATCACTCTCGCCTTGGCTAACCAACCTATTATTCGATGGCGATGGACCCATCACTTCCTTCGGCACCAACCTTTGTTTCCTTTATCCTCTCTCATTGATGATGATCTTTATTTCTTCTTTTTCCCTCGCTAACAACCCACTAATATTATGCATGTATATCACGCACACTCATTTGAGAAATGAGGTGTGTGAATGTATCAAAATTGAAAATTAAAGGTACGATATGTCCATTTTCAAGTTTGGGGGTAAATGGCTATAAGGGAATAGTTGGAGGGCATATTTAAGCCTTATGCCGTCTTTGACTGTGAAGACTATTCCTTGATTCAAGGATTGCCAAAGTCTAGAGGAGCGACATTTCACTTAAATAGAAATAATTGAACCCAACGAGCCAATGTGCACGATCGGGTTTGGTTGAATTTGTATTTTGATTCGATTCAATTTTTAAATTTGAGTGTTTTGCTTATTTTGATTCGATTTGATTTCTATATTAAACAAAATTAAAATAATCGAATCAGTCAAAATGTTGAAAAATAACGTTGTTTTCAACCAAATTTTTTGTTTTCTTTCAATTTTTTGGATTTGTCGATCGGTTCAATTTTTTTAGGTTATTCAATTTGAGCATTTATTAGTATTCAGTTGATTTGGTTCGATTTTTAAAAAATGTTTAGTTTATTCAATTTGAGCAATTCAATTGATTCAATAATCGAACATATTAAATGCTCACCTAGGGGGTGGATCTAGGAGTAGATCTGGAGAATGGCTGATCTCCAGATCCATGAGTATTTTAGCCCTCGTCCCCTCAAATGGGTCAAATCTGCCTTATAGATCTGGAGGAGGGCTGAATCTGGGGGACTGCAACCCGTGCCTGCCCTTTCTAAATCCGCCCCTGTGCTCGCCCCTACCTAAGTCTAAGAAGGGGAAAAATTCTTTTGTGAAAAATTCTTTTGTGAGTAATGTTATTTCATCATGTTTTGTAATTTTAAATAATAATTGTATTATATAAAATATTTAAAATATTCTTGCGTATGGATACTTTTGGTCACTTTTTTAAGTGTTAGTTTTGTGAGGGTTTTATTCTTTGACCGCACAATAAATTCTAAGTAGTTTTATTCATTTATACATTCGGTTCAGCGTATGGCAAACTTAGTATTACCTTAAATTTAGTATTTTATTTTGTGTAAAAAATGATAATAATCGACAAGGAGATCATGAAATAGAATTTAAGGTAAAGCAATAAGGTGTGATTAATTGATATTATAGATGAAAATGAACCTAATTTAAATCACAACAAATGTTGGATTACATAGATTTAATCATATACGCAATGAAATAAAATTTAATTTACCAGTATTACATTTTTTTTAAAATTATGGTTTACAAAATTAAAGGTAAAAACGAAAGAATACATTTTGATAAAATCTAAGTTCACCGTTAAGTTCTCCGTTGTATAATCCTCTAAATGTAAGATGTCGAGTCGGTCCCTCCAAAATCACTTAGATCCAAGAATTTCAAGAAAAAAAAATGAAATTTTTTTTCCAAAATTTCTAACTCAATTTTGGATTCTCACACACACTTCTCCAAGAATTTTCTCAACTCTCAAGTGTTTTAAGAAGAAGTAATTGAAGAGTTAATAGAGTTATTTATAGAGTTCTAATATAACCCTATTCTTTTAATGGGTTGGATTTCTTAAGCCCATTCTACTTAATATTATTGGACTAAGCACAATTTAATGGTGTTTAATTGTGTTAAGTTCAATCCAATTGTGCCATTTTCATCTATAATCGATATTATAGATGGAAATGAACCTAATTTAAATTAGGAAAGGTCTCAATAAATAAAACCCTAAATTTAAGCATTTACACAAAAGGGTTTATCTTTGAAACAATATTTTCTTATAAAATCAAATTTGATGTCATAATTCGTTTGTAAACTTAAAATGACTTAACGAACATGAGTTATGACGTACTATAAGATATAGTCTGATTCTAAATAATAAAACTTGTATGATGATGTGTCGTAAAGAAAAGCCTATTAAAAGATCAAAAAATCTAAAAGATTAAAATAACTTTTTGATCTAAAAATGTGTAAAATTTCCCTTGATTGGGGGTTCCAAATAAAGTCCAAAGAGAATAGCTTTGACATCCAAAAATCCTTCCAATAGTTATGTAAAAAGAATAAACACTATCTATAAGAATCCTAATTTTAGGAGATAACGGAATATCAAAATAAATATTATCCATAAAAATTATAATCATAATAAATTTCAAAAGCTCCATACTCATCTATAAATAGATGAGTATTTATTCTAGCAAATATATATTTTTAATATTGATTTCAATATGACATTTAAGTTTTAAGTATTTAACTTAAGTATCGAAGTAATTGTGCAAGGACTGCTCTTGACTTTTCGATCGTTCTTTTTTTTTGTAGAGTTTAAACAGTCTGATGATAATATTTTCAGTCAATAAATTAATTGTTGTGTTTGAAGATGACATTTGAAGTTGTCAATTACTGCATATCTATAATTTTATTGTGAAATTATTTTATACAAAAATTTGTCAAAATTTAGCTATTTATCTATAAAGTGCAAAAGTGAATTTTGGTTGACTTTCCAAATAAGAAAATCTTACAAGCTATACTAGGGTCAAGAGGTACTTTACTTTTTCACTTTAGCAAAAAAAAACCCTACGAGCTAATAAGCTATAGAGTTGCCCTCCCTAAAAGAATAGCTTTAAGAAATGTTATATTTTTGGTTTAGGATTTAATGTTTTGGATTTAAGATTTAGAAAATGTTATATCTGTAAATAAATTTGATAAATAATTATTATAAATTGATAAAATTCATAATAATTTTATTCTTAATTTTGAATTATACAATTATAAATTTTGTGTATATCACATCAGCTTATGAAATTTATTTGTGAAAGTTATTTGTGGATGTAATATTTTTCTCTAAAAAATATGTACTTAAGAGAAATTACTTGCAAATTCATTGAAATTTGCTCATGCAATTAAACATCGATAACGTTAATTGTTGTTGTTTGGGTAATGGTTAAGGTATAATAAGTATATTTTGTTTTTTATTGTATTTCGATTTAATTTGATTTTCAAATTTGAGTGTTTTGATTATTTTGGTTTGATTCTCTTTTTGTATTGAAAAAAATCAAAATAATCGAATCGAATTGACCAAAAAGTCAAAAACAACGTCATTTTTAATTAAATTATAAGTTTTATTGGTTTTTCAAAATTTTATTGGATTTTTTTTCTATCAATTCAATTTTTTTGATTTTTTGATTTGAGTATCTATTTGGTCGGTTCATTTTGGTTTTTGAAAAAAGTTTGATTCATTCGATTTGAGCAATTTGGTTGGTTTAAGTAATAACTGAATCAAACGAATGGTCACCATCAGAGGGAACTTTTTTTTGTGAATGATACTATTTTCTTATGTTTTATAAGTTTAAATAATAATTTTATTATATAAAATATTCTTACATTATTTTAACGATGAATATTTTTGGTCAAAATATTTTATAAATAGAAATGTTATTTGTTTAAAATTTAACACTTAAAAGTGACACTTTATATTTGAAGGAAATTACTAGTATGACAGTATAAACAAAAATAAAATTTTTACCGTGTATCAAATATACGCAGTGGAATATAACAAACATGCCATACATAGTTTGGATATTTAAGTAACACACACATACAACAATTGAATACATAAATAAATAAATACATATTTGTTGTCCGATAAAAAGATGGAATACAAAATCAGTTTCTATATTGAGATAGAGTCCACCTCAAGATGTGATGGTCCTAATTAGTCCACACCTAATATGCAATAAGGTATCGTTTCGGTCATTTCTCCTGTGCTAGATATAAAGGATTTACGTATTACTGGTACTTGTGTCTCAAAATTATACGCGTAACAATTACACGTATAATTTTTACTGATATTTCAGAGAAAAAAGAAAGAAGAATAAGAAAAAAAAAAGCAACAACAGAAAATAGGAGAGAAGAAAAGGAAGAGGCCCTACCTCTGTCTTTTTATTCAATCTCTTCCTTCTTTCTATAATTTTTCTCTTCCCCAAATCCAATTAATTTTGGATTCCTCCGCCACCCTACCTCAATTATGCATGCAATAATTCAAATGTTACTATGTAATTTTACTATGCACTTTTACTATGCATTATGCAATTTCGATTGTTGTCTCTTACTGTGCAATCAATAATTGATTTCACACTAATCACTATGCACTATTGGTAGGGGGTTAATGGTCAACTTTTGACCAATCAATTCTAGAGAAATTTTAGGCACATAATATCGATATCAAATGCAACACTATATGTGGCTACACTCTCACCCTGCAATTAAAACACAATAAGAACACATCAAAACTTTTATATTTTTTTCTTTATTTTGGTGAAAGGTTTATACTCGTCAGTGTACGAATGTAGTTGTAGTCCAAATTTAAATTTATATTTACTAGATGAGTACAGGTCATCCACTAAGAGATTTATTTATGGCAAAAGAAAAAGAATATCACACACAAGCACACGCATTTGGACAAATTGGTAACAAGGTTTTTTTTATGATTTTTTTTTACAACATATACTGGGAAATAAAGCAAGGCAGAAATTGAAATAAATATTGAACATGAGAATACAAAATTAGATAGTACTTGGGTTAAGACAATTTCAGCACCAACCAATTGATTCCCAAATTTTAGCAGAAAAGATTAGCAAAATTAATTTAATTTCCGATATGAGGGTTTGTTATTAAAAATAATTAGAGATGATGATAGTTCTAGTTTAAGCAATCCCCATACATGATATGCATGATTCTAATTTAAGCAACTATCATAAATTCAATTGTAATTAATACACAAAATAACTAAATTAATCATCCGAGTTTGGGTATGATAGCGTTTCCAGTTCTAGTAACTCTCATACGTGGCATAGAAGCTCTAAGTTAGGCTTACGCTCCAATCCAAACCTAATGATTTTTCAATAATTAATACATACTCATATTGAAAATTAAATTAATGTTACTCATTTAAAGCGCAGGTTTCTTTGGAAATCATTGGCGTTGGACATTATTCTTGCCTTAACCCAAGATTGGATTTAGCTAATCATCTCTATTTAAAAGTTAATTGACAAGAATTTAAATGACATAATCTAAATAACAGAATTTAAATGACAGGAATTAAAATAGCAAAAACTAACCAACCATTTAGGCGGTGGATAATTAAAAAACAAGAATTAAAATTGCAGAAATTTAAAAGCATAAATTAACCGACCATTTAGGTGGTGAATAATAAAGTAATAATAAATGATATAAGAATTTAAAAGAAAAAATAAAGGAAGTAAGATTACAAGAGAAAACAATAGAGAAAATAAGAGAGAACAAAAGTAATTCTCAAATAGAGAATTCCAATAAAACAACTAAACTTTGATTTAAGAATAATAATCACACTTACAAATGCAACCAAGTGAGCTATTTATAGCCCACAAGATGCAATACAAACCACACAATTTCAATTATTCAACTAAACATAATTATATCTAATTGGCACTCACACACTTAAAGTTTAAATGGAATTTAGCTATAATACACACCTAATATTAAATGGATTTTAGCTAAAATACACACCTGATAAAGCATTTATAAAGTTAAATGGATTTTAGGTATAATACACACCTAATAGTTAAATGGATTTTAGCTAAAAAACACACATAATAAAGCACTCACAAAACAAATATTTAAAAATAAAAAAAATAAATTTCTACAATTGGATTTTTGATCTTCATTAGGATTAAAAATAATGCTTGGGCCTTCTCCAAATAATATCTTCCATGGTTTGTTCAAGTTGGACCTTAATTCTTCATGGGTTTTAATTCTTCATTTCTCAATCTAATTTGAGTCTTCAAACCCACATTCTTCATGTCTACAAACAAGCAATTGAGTGTTATTAAATTATATATTATGTATATATTTATATGATATATTTTATGGTATATTATATACTTATATATTATATAGATGCTCCATGCATGCACTCCATTGAATATATGTATTATGTGATAATATATATTATATTTACATGTTTATTATAATATTATATATATATATATATATTACACATAACTATTCAATTAAACTAATTTAAAATCAAAACGGGGGTTATAATTATAACAAAATTTTACAAAATTAACCACTAATCAATATGGTGTGTGACTTTCTATATTCACTGCTCGCTAGCAATCAGATAACACCAAAACCCTTTTTGATATCAATCAACCCCTTGACCTATCACCAGAACTTTTTTAAATCCTGTCGACATTTCGAGAGTTCCTGAAAAGCGCCTAGCAATAGTTCAAGATAGTATAGGTGACAGTGTAGTCTCACTTCAAGTGAACCTATTACAATTGATGATTATTGTGTGCTATAATCATTCAATCACCTAACGTCCTGACTGAGTGAGAGTCATAGAGTGACAAATTCACAAACTCAATAACTATGTACGTATCAGACCTCATTAATGTGACTATATGACATCCTAGGAAACACATTTCATGTCTTTCAATCTGCCCTGACCAAGCACTATCCCGTTACATTAATAGTAGAACACATAGGATGTTCACCCCATCAAATACCGACAAGGGCGACAGATCCTATTCCCAACACCTATTTCTATATACCAGTAATATGGAACCACATAGATGAATGTTCTCACCTCCCAATTACATGGTTCGACTCATTAGCAAATCCCGCACACCAATACACAAAACAATTGTGCTGGTTCAAGTATAAGGATTAACACACCATCGCAACTTAATAACATAACCATTATCCACCAGGCCATGTAGTCAATCATTGGCATCACATTCGATTGATCGTTCCCCAACGACCATCCGCGGGTTTACTAGTGACATCTCATGTTATATGGCGCGTGACACACCATTCTTCCATCGGTATCCTCATACCGAACGAGGTCGTAACCCCTGCACTAGTTCATACTCGATGTATCGAAATCCCCATCCAAATAATCTAAGAACTAGGAATAGTTTAAGATATTCTGTTAAAAGAGAATTCTGTCACACAATCTCATCATCTTGAGAATAAGATTATCACACAGAAGATCTAGAGATTCATTCATATAATTGATTGGAGAAAATATGAATAAAGAAAATATTATTTTTTATAGATTTATACAAAAACACAATTAATGCATTAAAATAAAACTGTTAGATGTCATCTAAATCTAGTATTAAGGCATACAACACTTACAACATTAATGTGACAGCAAATCAATTTTTAAGTACACAAAATAAGTTGTGAGGGTTTTATTCTTTTATAACACGATCTATTCTAACAAGTTTCATTTGTTTATATGTTCGGTTCAATGTGTAATCAATTTAATATTACCTTAAATTTAGTGTTTTATTTGTATAAAATGTGACAATATTCGATAACGAGATTATGAAATAGAATTTAAGGTAAAGTAGTAAGGTGTGATTAATCGATGTTATAGATAAGAATGAACTCAATTTAAAACACAAGAGGTCTAAAAAAATAAAACCCTGAATTTAAGCATTTACACAAAAAGATTTAACTTTGAAATACAATCTCTCATATAAAATTAAGTTTAATGTCACAATTTATTTGTAAAATAAAATTAAGTTATCGAACATGAGTTATGACATATAAAATAAGATATAGTTTGATTCTGAATAATAAAATTCGTATAACGTTATCAATCGGTGCATATCTATAATTTTATTAGAAGATTATTTTATACAAAAATTTGTCCAAATTTAGGTATTTACCCATGAAGTGCAAAGCTGAATTTTCCTTTTTAATATAAGCTATTTTATTTTTGACTTTCCAAATAAGAAAAATTTGTTCAATATGATATTCAAGTTTTTAGTATTTAACTTAAACATTAAAGTATTTGTATAAAGACTCTTCTGTACTCTTGGATCGTTCTTTTTCTTATAGAGTTTAAACAATTTGATGACGATATTTTTATTTAATAAATTAATTATTGTGTTCGAGGACGACATATGAAGTTGTCAATTACTGCATATTTATAATTTTATTATGAAATTATTTTATACAAAAATTTGTCAAAATTTAGCTATTTACCTATAAAGTGCAAAAGTAAATTTTGGTTGACTTTCCAAATAAAGAAATCTTACAAGCTATACTAGGGGTCAAGAGGTACTTCATTTTTTCACTTTACCAAAAAGAAACCCTATGAGCTAATAAGCTATAGAGTTGCCCTCCTAAACGAATAGTTTTAGGAAATGAGTTGCCCTCCCTAAAAGAATAGATTTAAGAAATGTTATATTTATGGTTTAGGATTTAATGTTTTGGGTTTAAGATTTAGAAAATGTTATATTTGTAAATAAATTTGATAAATAATTATTATAAATTGATAAAATTCATAATAATTTTATTCTTAATTTTGAATTATACAATTATAAATTTTGTGTATATCACATCAGGTTATAAAATTTATTTGTGAAAGTTATTTGTGGATATAATATTTTCTCTAAAAAATATGTACTTAACTAGAGAAATTACTTGCAAATTCATTGAAATTTGCTCATGCAATTAAACATCAATAACGTTAATTGTTGTTGTTTGGGTAATGGTTAAGGTATAATAAGTATATTTTGTTTTTTTAATGTATTTCGATTCAGTTTGATTTTCAAATTTGAGTGTTTTGATTATTTTGGTTTGGTTTGGTTTGATTCTCTTTCTATATTAAAAAAAATTAAAATAATTGAATTGAATTGACCGAAAAGTCAAAAATGACATTTTTAACTGAATTATAAGTATTTTTGGTTTTTCAAAATTTTATTGGATTTTTTTTCTATCAATTCATTTTTTTTTTTTTCGATTTGAGTATCTATTTGGTCGATTCATTTTGGTTTTTGAAAAAAGTTTAATTCATTCGGTTTGAGCAATTTGGTTGGTTTAAGCAATAAATGAATCAAGCAAATGGTCACCCTTACCTAAGTGGAAGAGGAGGGAACTTTTTTCTTTTTTTTTTTTGTGAATTATACTATTTCCACATGTTTTATAAGTTTAAATAATAATTTTATTATATAAAATATTCTTACATTATTTTAACTATGAATATTTTTGGTCAAAATATTTTATAAATAGAAATGTTATTTGTTTAAAATTTAACACTTAAAGTAACACTTTATATTTGAAGGGAATTACTAGTATGACAATATAAAGAAAAATAATTTTTTTTTCGTGTATCAGATATACGCAGCGAAATATAACAAACACGTCATACATAATTTGGGTATTTAAGCAATACACACATACAACAATTGAATACATAAATAAATACATATCTGTTGTCCGATGAAAGGATGGAATACAGAACCAGTTTTTGTATTGAGATAGAGTCCACCTCAAGATATGGTGGTCCTAGTTAGTCCACACCTATTATGCAGTAAGGTATAGTTCCGGTCACCTCTTCCTGTGCTAGATATAAAGGATTTACGTATCACCGGTACTTGTGTCTCAAAATTATACGCATAACAATTACACATATAATTTTTATTGATATTTCAGAGAAAAAAGAAAGAAGAATAAGAAAAAGAAAGCAAAAAAGAAAGAAGAATAAGAAAAAGAAAGCAACAACAGAAAATAGAAGAGAAGAAAAGGCAAAGGCCCTACCTTTGTCTTTTTATTCAATCTCTTCCCTCTTCCTTTACTTTTTCTCTTCTCCAAATCCAATTAATTTTGGATTCTGCCGCCACCCAACCTCAATTATGCATGCAATAATTCAAATGTTACTATGTAATTTTACTATGCATTATGCACTATGCAATTTCGATCGTTGCCTCTTATTGTGTAATCAATAATTGATTTCACACTATGCACTATGCATTATTGGTAGGGGGCCAATGGTCAACTTTTGACCAATCAATTCTAGAGACATTTTAAGCACACAATATCAATATCAAATGCAATACTATATGGTGTGTGACTTTCTGGATTCACTACCCGCTAACAATCAGATAACACCGAAACCCTTTTTGATATCAATCAACCCCTTAACCTATCACCGGAACTTCTTTAAATCATATCGACATTTCGAGAGTTCCTGAAAAACACCTAGTAGCAGTTCAAGATATTATAGGTGATAGTGTAGTCTCACTTCAAGTAAACCTATTACAGTTGATGATTACTGTACTATGCTATAATCATTTAATCACCTAACATCATAATTGAGTGAGAGTCATGGAGTGACAAACTCATAAACTAAGTAACTATGTATCAGACTTCATTAATGTGACTAGATGACATCCTAGGAAACACCTTTCATGTCTTTTAATCTGCCCTGACCAAGGATTATCCCGTTACATTAATAGTAGATCACATATGATGTTTACCCAATCAAATACTGACGAGGGTGACAGATCCTATTCCCAACACCTATCTCTATATACCAGTAATATGGAACCACATAGATGATGGTTTGACTCATTAGCAAATCCCGCACACCAATACACAAAACAATCGTGCCGGTTCAAGTATAAGAATCAACACACCATTGCAACTTAATAACATGACCGTTATCCACCAGGCCATGTAGTCAATCATTGGCGTCACAATTGATTGATCGTTCCCCAATGACCACCCATGAGTTTACTAGTGACATCTCATGTTATATGGCATGTGACACACCATCCTTTTATCGGTAATACTAAACGAGGTCGTAACCCTTATATTAGTTCATAATCGATTAATTGAAATCCCCATCCAAATAATCTAGAACTATGAATAGTTTAAGATATTCTGTTAAAAGAGAATTTTGTCACACAGTCTCATCACCTTGAGAATAAGGTGTGATTAATCGATGTTATAGATAAGAATGAACACAATTTAAAACACATGAGGTCTAAAAAAATAAAACCCTAAATTTAAGCATTTACACAAAAAGATTTCACTTTGAAATACGATCTCTTATATAAAATCAAGTTTAATGTCACAATTTATTTTTAAAATAAAATTAACTTATCGAACATGAGTTATGACATATACAATAAGATATAGTTTGATTATGAATAATAAAACTCGTATAAAGTTATGAATCAATGCATATCTGTAATTTTATTAGAAGATTATTTTATACAAAAAATTTGGAAAAATTTAGCTATTTACCTATGAAGTGCAAGGGTAAATTTTCCTTTTTAACGTAAACAACTTTATTTTTGACTTTCCAAATAAGGAAACCTTACAAGCTGTACTAGGGGGTCAAATTCCTGTTTCACTTTATCAAAAAGAAACCCCACAAGCTAATAAGATACAAAGTTGCCCTGCCTAAAGAATAGTTTTAGGAAATGTTATATTTAGGTTTAGCATTTTAGGCTTTTTTTTTTTTAATGTGAAAAATTTGAGAGATCTCCAATTAATGCATGGTTTTCGGTCGAGGCCGACCCATATTCTTTAAAATTCACGACTTGATACTCCCCCGACTTAAGCATATAAACATGTGAGTTACAAACGAAAACTCAGGGACTAATTCCTTCAATAGACATAGATTGTCGATAGTTACATGTAGGTAGACTAGATTTCATGATCTTATAGTAACCCAAGTTTCTTAACGTGTGCAATGAACCATCTGCACTACCCCGATATGTTTTAGTATTTAGGGTTTAGAAAATATTATATTTATAAATAAATTTAATAAATAATTCTTATAAATTGATAAAATTCATAATGATTTTATTCTTAATTTTGAATTGAATTATTATAAATTTTGTATGTGTCACGTTAGTATATGAAAATTATTTGTGAGTATAACATTTTTCCTAAAAAATAGATAGTTGGCAAAAGAGAAACTAAATTTGTTAATGCAATTAAATATCAATAATATTAATTGTTGTTGTTAGTAATAGTTAAGATATAATAAGTATATTTTATTTTTTAGATAATGTGTGTTTATTGCAATTTATTTTTAACATCTAAATAAATTAATTGATTAATGATAAATATATCGTATTTAGAAACATTTAATCTAATAAAATTATTTAAAAATTAAAAATAAGCCGAAATAGATACATATTGTTTAAAAATAAGATATACTTATTGCCCTTAGGGCAATAGTTAAAGTGCTGCACATTATTTTCGGATAAAATATATTTATTATATTTTATTTTTAATATTAAAATACTTTTAATTAATTTATGATAAAAGTAATGTATTTTAAAATATTTAATCAACTAATATAATTATTTAAAAATTGAAAATAAAGTACAATGAATATACTTTGTACGAAAACAAGATCCACTTACTATACCTTAATCATTGTCACTCGCGGCAATGGTTAAAATGCAATAATTACGCCTTATTTTCAAAAAAATGTATTTATTGTATTTTTTTTTAATATCCAAATAATTTAATTACTTTATGATAAATATATCACATTTAAAAGATTTAACCAACTAATAAAATTGGGTGTAAAAAAATTAGGGGTGTGTACGTAAATGATCAATTTAGTTATTGAACTAATCAAAATTTATTAACCAATTAAATTGAACTGAGCAGCAAAATCAAATCAAACCGAACGATTAATCCAAAAAATCAAACTAACTGATAATTGAAAAAATCAAATTCAAATAGTATAAATCGAACCAATTAAACTAAAGAAATACAAAACAACCAAAGAACACCAAAATAATCGATAGAAGACACACAAAATTGAAAAAAAAATGACATCATTTAATAAATATCAAAATAATATTATTTTAAAATTTGATCGGTGCAATTCTTCGAACTAAAAAATCGAACTGAGAATCGAACTTTTGATAAAAATTAAAAAAATCGAACTGATGCAAGAAAAAAAATCGAACTTAACTGACAAGTTCGATCGATTCAATTCGATTAATTCAAATAAACTAAACTTTTGCTCTTCTATGAAAAAAATTATGCAAAATGACTTAGGTGCCCTTTTAACCACCCAAGGCCATTCAAGAATGATAATTGTCTTTTTTTTATAAATACAAAAATATTATTTGAACACTCAAAAGTGACACTTAATAAATGTCGTTAAATTTACCTTAGGTGAATTAATCACTTAAATCAATGCCTATTTCTTTTTAAGAAAACAAAAAAAGCTAAAAGACTTGCTAAAATTGTCTTCTCATTAAACTTAAAAAAAAATTAAAAAAACGTTACGTTTTGTTTGCTAGTTTTGAAATCTCTTATCACTAAACAATTATCAAGCCTCTTTGTGGGTTGAGAAAGGGAACTTTCCAACAGTTGTAGGCCCAAGCTAAAAGAAAGCCTTTTGGTCTCAAATCTGGCCCAAATAGAAACTCGGGCCCATGGACATAGAATAGCCTAACGGGTCAAAGGAAAGCCCTTCTCTTGCCCAAATAGAAGCCTAGGCCCTTTAACAAATGCACCAAAGATATCAAATTGACCATTTTATTGCGAGAGAATGACTGGGCAAGTTTCGACAAAACATGAGTCTAAGGGTGCTCAAAGAATCAAAAAATCAAACCAGACTAAATAGGTTTGGTCAAAGACTAAACAAGTTCAATCCGATCTTTGGTTCGAAAAGTTTGTCATTAACTCAGTTTCAATTTCGACCCAAAGTCGAATAAATACATTAGTACATATATTATTATACGCAATATGTATGCACTATATTAGTGTCGGTCATCTCCGACCCAACTCCAAATTTGGGGTATAATCTCAAATTTGGGGTAAAACCCTCTCAAACTCATCTCCAAATCTTACCCCAAATTTGGGGTTATGAAATTTGGGGTAAAACCCTCTCAAACCCACCTCCAAATCTTACCCCAAATTTGGGGTTATGAATAGTATTACCCCAAATTTGGGGTTGCACTATTCCTTGACCCTAAATTTGGGATAATATATTTATTCTTATTTTTGTCATTTCATTTTAATTATAACAAAATTTAATTTTTTTTATCTCACCTTTATATATTTTTACATTTTTATTTACTTATTATTAGTATTAATAATATTTAAATAATATTAATAAATTATAATCAATTAATGAATAATAATTAATAAATTTTGTCATGTTCAATATAATGTTTTATTAATTGAGATAGTAAATGTAATGTTTTTATTTTTTAATATTATTGATAATTAATTTTTTTTAGTTAATTATGTAATTTTTAGCTAATAATTTAAATTGATATATAATAAATAAGTAAATAATTTACATTATAAAAATATATTTAGAATAAAAAATTAAAAAAAAGAATAAACTATTCCTTTACCCCAAATTTGGGATTAAGGGTTGAAGATGAATTAGTTCTTACCCTAAATTTGGGGTGAAGGGTTGGAGATGCCCTTAGGGCTCTTTTTGAGAGCCCCAAAATCCCTAATTCTGAGCACTAATTAAAATGTATTTATTTTTTAAAATGTAAAATC
This sequence comes from Diospyros lotus, assembly GCF_014633365.1. Taxonomy (NCBI): domain Eukaryota; kingdom Viridiplantae; phylum Streptophyta; class Magnoliopsida; order Ericales; family Ebenaceae; genus Diospyros; species Diospyros lotus. Next base: position 34,959,675 of record NC_068351.1, on the reverse strand, counting down.
ACTAATTCTATTTCTTAATGATTTTTTGTTTAAATTTATGCTCGGTTTATTTTGTTGTTCAATTTAGACAAAATCGAGGCCCCTCATGTAATATCCGAGAAATTCTTAAGGGTATAAATGAAATTTTATGAAGGGTGCAAATGGAATTTTTGAAAGAATAAGGCTATAAGATACACTAATATAGTCTTAAGCGACCGAATCAATCGAAGGGAGTACCCCAGACCCTAGATGTTTAAGGAAAACGAAATAGTACTGACGAGTGATTTGAGGCATGATTTTAGGTGTCAAAAGAAATTAGATTGGGAACGATTTTCGATACAGCTGTGAATCAGGTTGAAAAATTGAATCAACGTAGGAGACATTTGAAAAAGTCAACGGAGTGATCTGAGGACTTAGATTTTATATATGTAACAATCCTCAAGCGATTTCGGGTTGAAATGAAGGGATTCAGGGTCAAAACGATCAATTTGGCCAAAGTGTAATTTATTAATTTTATCGGAAGGAGGTCAAAAAGATAGTTTTTCTAAAATTTCGAGTATGATATGAGGAGTACAAAACTTGTGGATCTTACTGGTATTGTTAGAAAGATCAGGGGCCTCAAGGAAATAGGTAAACTGAGATTGGAAGAAACAAGGGGGTTGAAGTGTAATAAATCAAACTTGGGTGTGAAACCTGCAAAGTCGACGACCGTCTTTCTTGCAGCCGTTTCCGGTGATGGGACGTCCGAGGGAGGTATGGGGAAGGTGGTATACGGCGTGAGAAGGCTTGGGGGCAAAGCTTTGACCTCTAATTGGCCGAGATGTGGCTGGAATTCGCTTATAAATAGCTTGGGTTTGGTCGAAACTTTACACAAAAAATTACTTGTGTTTGAGGGTGAATTGAGGAAAACCAATAGAGGGCTTTTGCTCTTTGGTGTGTGGGCATCGTTTCTAGAACATTTGGAAGTGTTTGGGGTTCGTTTGAAGCGAATTCAAGCATCATCGGAAAGCACGAGACAGACGCCCAAGCCGAACCTGCAACCGACAATGTGGGTCCTTTTTCGGTGTTGTTTCGGGCATCCAAATGTGCCATCTGAATTGCCCGAGGAAGGGCTTCAAGAGGGTGTGCTTAGATTGACCATCGGAATAGTCGTCGGCGGCCGAATTTGAGGAAAACGATTGGGGCGTGGCTTGCACGCGCCACCTTTCAAGCGCAAACATGCGTTGGGCGCGTGGGACAAGGGTAATTTTGGGATTTCATTTCAATATTTTTCTAAAATTATTTTAAGAATTATCATGTTGAAAAATTTGAAAAAATATTTGAGCAAATAATTATTTTGGAATTATCGAGGTGAAAATTAGGCGAAAAATAGAGAAAATTATGAAAAATTAAGGAAAAATAGATTTTGATGCTCCTTTAAATAAATATGATGTCTAGGAAATATCGTGGCTCGAGGTTGAGTATAAGTATGAGTGTTTGAGGTGTGGCACGCCAATTGAGGTTGTGTACGAGGATCGAGACATTTCGAATACGTTCAAGGTGAGTGTTCACCCCCCAAAACTTGATTTGTTGTGGGTGTTTCTACCCTAAAAATTTGGTATTTGTGCTTCTTAAATGTGTTATGATTTCATGCAAAATAATTTTGTTGCATGCGAATGGTAATTGGTGACGGTTGGTTTCATAAGGGAGGTTCGTTCCTAAATATTTTATACATGTGCATTATATTTTATAAAATGTTGTTTATATAATGCATTGAGTTCTGATATATGGCATTGTCATCCGTTTTTGTGTTGTTTATATGGGATATCAGACTGAAATGTTGTCTGGATAGTGTAGCCGTAATTCCCAAAGGGTGTTGCCGGAATAATATATAAGGGTATCTTGTGCTAGTGTGCATGCCGGAATAGCCGCCTAGGTTTTCATGTCAGGCCGTATGATCAAAGAAGTTGCACTAGGATGACTAGGTGGTCCATATGAGATTTGTGTTGGGATTGGGTAGTGGTTCCTGAATGCTTCTAAGTGGAAACGTAATCCCTGACGTAATTGTGGTGAGTCGGATTCCTGCGTTGATGTGACCCTCCTAGGCTGGGAGCGGTAACGATTATTCTCGAGGTATTGGGGAGATGCGTTGACCTTGCCCCTCTCAAGCTAAAATCGTGTCGTGTCGATGTGGTGACGTGGCCTTTAGAGAGATTGTTCTTTTCCCATGGTAGGGTTAAGCACTGTGTGGGATTCTTTTGAGCTAGGACTTGCCTGGTTGTGTTGGTTTATTTCATGTCTTGCATTCATTCATGAAAACTTGTTTTTGAACTCTCACTTAGATGATTCATCATCTAATATGGACTTTGTCCCTAAAATATTCAAACGTTTCAGGTAAAGACAATGGTGCAAAAGGAAAAGGAATTGCCGAGGAGTGATGACAATTAGTGGATAGTTTATAATATGTCATTTTCAATTATGTTTTTTTATTTTGGTGACGTCATGTAAAACGTTGGTTTGACTATATGTTATGAATAAAGTGGTTTTGGTTATTTCTATTGAGGTTTCGATTTAGCTTACGCATTTTAGGTGATTTACTTGTCTTAGTTTATTAATGATTCTAAGTTGATATATTGAGAAGGTGTAACGGGATTTTCAAGAAATGGTTTTTATGTTGAGTTTTTGTTGGAAAAAAAATATATATCTCTAGAATCTTACGTTATCTAACGCCCTGGGAGAATGGGGTGTTACACCCCAACTCTTTAAATTTACGAATCATTTTTTAATGTTAAACAATGAATAGTGAGATGTCATTTAGACGATGAGACTCCCCAAACTTTAATCATTTTTCAATGTCAAATAATAAATAGTAAGATGTCATTTAAATAAGAACGTCCCCTAAATCCCGAAGTCCACGAATAATTTTCTAATGTTAGACAATGAATAGTGAGATGTGAATCAGTAATGTAACAAAAAAAAAAAAGAAAAAAAAAAAGAAGTGACACTATTTTAAGAGAAAAATTTGATAAAAAGATTCATTCAATGATGAAAATTTCATTTAGGGAATCCGTACTGATCTAGACAATAAAGAAAAAAAATACAAAAATTTGTAGGATTCGATTGTGTACTCTCCACATTTTTTTCTTATTCAACTCTTACATTTCATATTTTTTTCTCTTATCTATATTGTCAATTAAAAAAAATTACTTTTTAAATTTGAATATAAAAATTTAATTAGTGATTTTACATCTCAAAAAATAAAAAAAAACTAAATTTTAAATAATTTTTAATATTTATTTATATTATTAAAGGACTACCAAAATAACTCTTGTCTAGAACCACAAATATATATTATTAAGACCGCCTTGCACTATATATATTACTATATTTCAATTGAAATTGTTGAATTCTATAAGCCCTTATTCAATTTGGTCATCAATTTGAATTTATTATCAATTTGATCTAGTCTAGATCGATCCAAGAGTCCCTTAATAGTACTTAACTATTTTAGATTTAATGAATAAGAAAAAGATAATGAGATGAGAAAAAATAATACAAATATAATCGACTTTGGATTTATAGATTTATAAATTAATATTATGAAGAAATCTTAAAATCTATTAATGAAGTTTGAGGATAAGACTACATCAACAAATATGAACCACAAAACTATTGTAAGATATTTTGTTGGGGGGCGTTTGTTAATCAAGATATGATGTTGAAAATTAAGATATGAGATGCATTTCGGACTTCTATCATTTTTAACATATTTGTTAAATTTATCTGACCATTTTTAGAAAAATTATTAATGACCTTTTATCTTGATTTTTTAAGAGATACATATATCTCCTATTTCTCAAAATAAGCATATCTTGGTCCTTACATAAAAGAAAAAAATGACTTATGTGTCCTCTAATGCATTTCAAAGAATTTAACAAACAGTTTAATAAAAATCTTGAAATGCTTCTCAACTTTATCTTGATCATTCTATATCTTGGTCCGAAAACTATTTCGAACTTATCTTGATACTCCTTTATCTTACTCATTTTAACAAATATTACCTTAATGAACTTTCATTATTAATTAATTTCAAGGCTACAGACATGCCCTTATTAATTGCTTGAGAGTTAAGCTAAGATTAGATATGCTTATATGTGGAAGACATTCTCCAATGCATTTATTTATATGTGCAAGTAGTGGTCCATGCAATTATTTATACCCCCAAGTGGTCCTTCAAACTTATACATTATTTGATTGGTCCTCAAACTTTCATTTTCTGATAATGAAATACAACTCCTCTTGGTCTTTGCAAGACATTTCTCCATTTTTTGTATAATATTATATATTTATATTCACGAGATTTATCATTTTACAAAAATTAAAAAAATTATTTTTTTACACAATCTTGCATTAATTTTCTTCACAATGAGATTTGTGACTTTTGACACTAACAACAATATATCATATGCTATATGAATTTGAATTCGTCAATCATCTAGAATTCATATTCGATCCATTGAGTTTTAGGGGTGTGCTATTTGTACAGAACCACTTTTATAGATTGATTTATAGGGTGACATATCGCGAGAAATTAGTGATATTTAGAATATAAATTGAAACAATTTATCGCGATATATTGCCGATAAATCGAATCTAAATGAAAAGAAGGAGACAGCGATGACCACCCAAACCAATCGAGGATGTAGCAGGCAGTGGCGGTTGGCAAGCAACGAGAGCGAGGTGGGCGGCGGTTGGCCAGGTGAGGATGCAGCGGGCGAAGGTAGTCGACGAGGGCGAAGGCAATGTGTACGGGGTCGGCTAGGCGAGGATGCAACAAGCGACGGGGGCGAGAGGGAGAGAGAGAGAGAGAGAGAGAGAGAGAGAGTTTTGGGCCTTTTGAGTTTCGGTCATTTGGGTTTGGGACATTTATCAAATGGGCAAATTGGCCATTTCATCATTCTGTAAAGCATTATGTAAACTGCCTTCTGTACAAATAGCATTATCTTGAGTTTTATGTTAGCTAGTTAGTTAGTCATCGTCTAATTAACCCTCATTTGTTTAAGTTTGGAACTGATTATAATTAAGAATTAAGAGATAATTTTTTTATTTTTAGCTAAAAAAGACAAGTTAAAGCTTAAATTCTAAACCCTAAATCTTAAATTTTAAAGCCACAAAGAAAAAACAAAACAAAACAACATGGATATATTAGGAAAAAGAAAAGTCTAAAACATGCATGACCTTGGGCACAAAAGGGGTTTCCAACAAAAGAGATGAACACAAACTAAAAAGAGAATGCAAAAACTAAATACATCTAAGCATGACGGAATAGGGTTTTAAGTTTAGAACTTGGCCGATGAGAGGCAAAACTACAACTTTATACATATATTTACAGCTAAATACATAGGATACCTTTTTAATAATTAAAAAAATATAATATTTAATCATTGCTATACAAAATATCAAAATTTAATATTTTAATTATTAAAAATTATTGTTTCAAGTTTTTACTATAATGAAACATTAGCATGTGTATGAACATGCCTGTTTCCATGAGTGTCAAGCCACATGGATGATCAGTGGCAATCTAGGTCGATTTAAAAATATTTATGATCAGTGGCAATCTAGGCCGATTTAAAAATATTTATAATCCTAGGCAAGAGTTATTTTGGTAGTTATTTAATAATATAATTAAATATTAAAATTATTTAAAATTTACTTTTCTTACTTTTTGATGCAAAATTGTTAATTAAATTTTTGTATTTAAGTTTAAAATGTAATTTTTTTTCAATTGACAATATAGACAAGAAGAAAAGATCAAAGACCGTAAGAGTTGAATAAGTGAAAAATGTGGAGAGTCCACGTTAAAAAATCATCGATTTACTTTTGCTATTTTTCCTTAATCCTAGAAGAGTGCGGACTCCCCAAACAAAAATTTTGTCATCCAAGAAATCGTTTTATCAAATTGTTATCCTAAAATAACCCACTAATTCTTTCTCCTTTGTCATTTAGACCTCCTCGTCTAAATGACACCCTATTTTTTATTACCTAATATTAAAAAATGATTCATGGACTCAAGGAGTTGTGGGGTCTTCTCATCCAAATAGAACAATAAAATAAACAGAGTATAAATTCAAACAAAAACTATTATAAAATAAAATTAGTGATTTTACATATAAAAAATATAGGAAAAACAAACTTTAAATAATTAGTGATTTTGGGGGCATAGGCGATTGAGACTTATTGACAGTATTTGAATAGACTAATTAATTTGTTATGTTTTCTAAATAATATAAAGATATATCTAATGTTTAATTCTTGATATATAAAAAATGTCAAAATTCGATATATCATTTATTAAAAATAAATGCATAGACTAAAAAAAAGCCTGCAAAAACTAAGGTTGAGTTTTTTTTTTTTTTAATTTTTAATTTTGAGTTTTGAATTCATTTTCAGTTTTTTGTTTTGATAATCTATTTTTAGAAAATTGAAAACGCGTTTTCTTTGTGATTTTAAAAAACTATTTTTCAAAATAGAAAATTAGAGAACGTGCTCTTTTTGAAATTTTAAAAATAATTTTTTAATAATATTTTATTCAATAAATTTAATTATTCAGTAAATTAGAAATATTTAATGTTAATATATTATTAAAAAAATATATACATTTTAAAGTTAATGAATTTTAAAATTTTTTTCCATTACAATAATAAAATATGAATAAATAAATAAATGTGTTTTGACTTTAGAGTTTGTTTTGGATGAAAACACTCAAAATAATTTTTTATTATTTTGAATTTTTATTATAATTTTTTTTATTTTTAAAAATATATTTTTAAAAATAATAAAAAGAACACGTTTTTATTATTTTAAAAAATTAAAAATTAAAAATATTTTAAAAACAGTAAAGATAACACAACTTAAATAATCTAAACATGACCGATTAGAGTTTAAAGTTTAGAGCTTGAATCGACAAAGGGCAAAATTATAACTTTATAAGTACATTTATTACACATACATACATACATACATACATAAATATATATATATATATATAACACTTGTTTCTGCCACATATTAATTCAATCAATTCCTGGGTATTTAAGGCTTACCTGCCTTCACTCTTCCTCCGTCCTTTCTTCCTTCGCATCATCCACATGGCTGCCTATTTAATTACGTGTTTGATATGTCAAAAGAACGGGGACAGGCCCTTCAACCAGAGCCACGAATTGCCCTCAAACCCTACCAACAATTCCCCCATATTTCAAAGCCAATCTAATCGCAAACATGTTTGCATGGCAAGAAGAAGAAGAAGAAGAAGAAGAAGAGATCAGCCATGCATGTATTCATGGGATCCACCTCACAGTTGGGAAATTGAATACTGCTTGCCAAAGTTGCTCAATCAAGTCAGTCTAACAGGAAATATGTCCATTAATTTCTCATATATATCACAACAAAACATTCCCTTGATTTCATTAATTGAATCATCCCACCAAAAGGAATGGGTGGTTAATCCCTCTTGACTAGTCGCAAAGGTGGGGTCTTCTTATATATCTATCTTAAAATAGAAATGAATACAAAGATTTATGTGATTTGATAACTATATATATAACCTAGAAATTTTATTTTTCGAATCCCAGAATAATTCTTTGCTCACAGATGAAAGAACCCATATATAGAAGATGCCGAGAAGAAATTGAAATGTCTAGAACAAGGTATGGCTTGGAGAAATCATTTCTGGGTTGTTTGATTAATTAGGGTTGTGCAATGTTCGGTTTGATCGATTTAACTATTTCTTAAATTAATTATAACCAAATCACCATGAGTTTCAAATCACTCAAACCATAGTTTAGTGGTTTATGACGTTTGAGAAGTGTAAAAAATATGATTATTTTTTTTATAAATAATAATTATATTAAAAAAATATCGCAAAACATCAATAGCTTTATACGGAGGCATACCTCAAGCCCTCACAACGAAATCAGAAAAGATAAAACTACCAATCAACTAAAGGAACCCTTAATTTGGACTAAAGTAAAATAAATAGATCTTATGTACAATAATATATAGTTGTCGGAGAAAAACTTCATAATATAATCATCAAGAAGGTAATTAAGATCTCCAACACTTGGAGACAAACACTAGCACAAAACCAACAAACAAGTAAATCGGTAACTCATAATCCTCTCTTAGCATTAGATTGGTATCTTCCCTCGAGGAGTTGATGTAGGAGTATCCTATCAACTCTTGGTTACTATAAAAAGCATGGTTAATATTGAAATTCAAGAATTAGTATACACTCAATAAAATTAAAATAATCTCATAAAGTACCAAAAATTATATATAGAACACATAAAGTTCTAAACTAATAGACACAATTATATGTTAATGCGTCTAAACTGCCACAACTACTAAAAATTAGTGAGTGCAAGGGTATTTTGAGCTTCAATTAAAGAGTATGGGTGATTGATTTATCGAACTATAAAATTGAAACTAATTATTGCTATGATAAGTTTTTCTAATGATCCAAACTACCACTCACCGCCCAAATAAAAAAAACCGTGATTTGATAATTAAAGTCGTATCAGTTTGTGCAATTTAACCTTTTTTTTTTTTTTTTTGTTTTCTTTTTTGCACACTCCACAAAATCAACAAGACAAACAAGCAAGCCCCAAGCTAGTGCCAAAATTTCACAATGTTCCCCAAATTAAGCAAAATCGACTCAGTTTCAGCCCATTTCTACAGGAAGATTGGTTGAGAGGCAACGGAGCACCGCCACCGGTGCAAATTCGAAATCTTTCCTCCAAGAATCCACTAGCGGCGGCGCAGCAGCAGCAGAAGACATGGGTCTGGACTTATCATTGTTGTTAGTACTCTTGTATGCAGTTTGAACAACACGAACGGCTTTCTGATTCTTGCAGCTCAGCAAGCTGCCTCCTCCAGGCCGGCTTCTCGGCCCCTCATTGTGCGTTGGGTTCTTGTTTTTGGCCATTTTCTCGACTGCATTTGCGCAAGTTAGGTCCCCTGCAATGCTCTTGTCGTCGTAGTCCGAATAAACCGCAGAGAAGTCAGCGGCGCTTGCCGTCACAACGCTCCACTCGATGCTGGCCTCGCTGGGTTCATACTGCGTCGAGTATGGCTGTACAGTGCCCGAAAGGGTCTCTAACTCGAACAAATCTGAGCTAGCATCGCTCATAATGTCGTCACAAGGGCCCCCATTTGATGGAATAAAACTCTTCGGGGCCTTGGGAATGGCATCCCAGGTTAGCATGGACAGCTTCCTCTCTAGCTTCATGGCTATGTCGCCCTTGTTCATACTGTTTGAGCCGAAAACCTCAATTGAGAATCGCGGCTTGTCTCCCACATTTCCAGCTTCTCCCAACTGCCGTTTACCTGCGATGTTCTCCTTGGCGCCATCGAACGCAATTGGATGCACAAACCGAAAGGATTCGAGTTCTTCTCTCGGCTCGTCTTTCTTGTGATTAACCATGGCCGCATCTTCCTCGTCGCCATCGCCGACATACACCGACTTCTTGCTCAGGCAGGGTCCATTGAACCCGAAAACCGTGAAGCAGCTCCTTCCAGCTGCTTTCTTTTGCTTGATCTGAGATGGGCTGGGGCTTCTGATCATGTGGCCTGCAGGTAGCAGTGCAGACTGGCTGTTCCAGCTTGATTCAGAGCTAACACTTGGGGTTCCAATCCTCCATCTTGGCTTCACCGGTTGCGGCGGATCGACGACGACGAGCTTTCGATCAGTCTCTGCGTGATGATCCATTCTCATGCTGAAGTACTTGTCAGCATTAAAAACACCAATCTCATGACCCTGATGATCTTGATCAGCTTTGGGCTGGCGTGGATTCTCTTCAGTGAGCTTGAGCACTAGTTTCTCTTCTGGGGAGCGAAGGTAAGCGGAGAAGGAGGCGACGCGAAGATCACTGATGTCTTGGCTGTCCATTGGGGGTTTGAATTGGATTGTATATATCGATCTGCAGACGAAGATTCCAAGATGGAAGAGAGAGCAAGAAGAGAAAGAAAATTCGGATAAATTAATGTTAACTGGGAGAAGCTAAAATGGATTGTTCCAAGAGGTAGGTTAGATGGTAGAAGCTGAGAACGAACTTGATGAAGAGGAAGCAAAGAAGAGGAATCAGATGGAAGGAAGGTTGAGAATATCATAAGCTCAACGTGAGAAGCATATACAGAACTAGCAAGAGATCCGGTGGATATTTATAGTAGAAATAATTTTGTATACAAGATATATATATTACTAGAATAATATATAATATCTTATACACACATACGCGTGTGCAAAAAATTCAGTTTAACCAAAATAACTTAATCGAGTCTACCAAAATTATCAATTTAATTTGATTTCAGCTAAGGGTCAGTCCGATTTAGTTATCAAATTAGAAAATTTTGCTTAATTCAGTTTAATTTAATTCTTGTATTGAAAAGAATCTAAATAACCCAACCAACCGAAAATTTTCATTGTTTTTTTTTTTTCAGTTTTTTTTGGTCTGTTTAGTTTCTTTTTTTCATTTTATTGGGTTTTTTTTTCTATCAGTTCGATTTTTTCGTATTTGTTTGATTTTTTGAATTTTTTTTAATTTTTTGATATGTTCGGTCAATTCAGTTTCGTTTTTTACACAACTTCAGTAATTCATTTAGTTTTTAGCATTTTAATTAGTTCAATAACTGTACCGATCAAAAACTTACTCCTACACACACACATATATATATTTATATATAAACTAGAGGGTGGTGGCATAAAAATTTTGATTGAAAATTTATTAGATTACATTTGATAGTAATTATTCAAATTTTAATATTTTTAGGTAAAATTTTAATTGTAATGAGTTAGTGGGTAAAATTGTTTTGCAACCTATTTATTGTTTAGAGGGTGGTTGCAGTAAAGTTTTAAGTGAAAATTTATTGGGTGGCATTAGACAATAATTGTTTAAATTTTAATTTTTTTAGGCAAAATTTTAAATAAATGAGTTTGTTGTAGCGAATAAAATTGTTTGCAACCTTGTTATTATTCAAAAATTATGAGTTCAAATCTTGTTAATGTAGTTAATTTTTGTTTTTTAAGAAAAATCCTTTGAGGGTATTTTAAAAAGGCACTGTTACGAGTATTTTCTAAACTGTCATGGACTATTGTCCAGACTGCTTTGGGTTGGAGATAGTCCAATGATTGAGTCCAGCCTCTCGAAGCCCAATGGGCCTAAGGTCTAAGATGTCTCAGCAAGGTCGCGTAGTTGTTAAAGCACGAGCTCAAACCGCGAGGCTAAGCGAGCTCTCATCAATGCCTCTAGCTCACTAGCTAACTCGATTATCTCGCAAAACAAACTAAAGAGCAGGATAACCGGAGATGATATCCACTTGTCTTATCCACGGTAAATTAGGTCCCAGATGATGCAGAACTTTTTCTCCTGATTCTATAAAGATAATAAGGACACATTGTCCCTCACTATGTGGCCCTACTACTTTGAACTGCATGTAAATTATAAATACCTCACACTATAAATAGGGGGTCAAAAACCATTGTAGAGACATGATGAAAAATACATACTGTTACTCTGTCAAAATAATTAGAGGACAGTCGTGGACTAGGCATCATTCTGGTCGAACCACGTAAAATCTCCCCGTGCATTGTTTACCTTTGTTATTCCTCTTTGTCTTTGGGGTCATTTTCTCATTGCGGCCCTACGATTCGCAGTCGATCAATTTTGAACGTCGATAATTTGTAATAAAATTGAAGTGATAATTACGTTGCCTTAAATTTGAAATTTATTAAAAAATTTCAATTATCATGTATTCAATACATAGTAACATACTATTAAATTGTGATATTATAACATATGTATCAATTACATTAATTATTTTCTTGAGACTGCAATAAAATAAATAGTAAAATGAGGCCTAAATAGTCTATTTTGGGGCCTGCAAAACAGTCCAATAATGAGGTATTGTCAATAATTAAGGATGGGTTTAGGTTATGGGCCATGTACAAAATTGGACTAATATTGGACGGATCATAAGGTGATCTAAATTGAGCTAAAAGGAATGAGAAACTTTGGGCTGTATGATTGGGCTTTAAATAAGTATTTCAATTTTTAAAGCCTCAATTAGGGGTATAAACCAAGTGATTCTTTTCCATATTAGAAATGGAATTGAAAGTGGGCTCAAAAGAGATTAAACTAAATAAAGGGTAAATTTCACAAACCATCTCAACAAGGTCGCACAATGCTAAAGCACGAGCTCAGATCGCGATAGCAAGCGAGTTCTTGGCGATACCTCTAGCTCGTTGGCTGATTTAGTCAGCTCGCAAAGAAGACCATGAAGCAAAATAACCAGAGATGATATTTACCTGTCCTTATCAATGGTAAACTAATCCCTAAATGGTGCGAAGCTTTTACTCCCGGTTTTATGGAGATAATAAGAGCACATTATCCCTCATGATGTGGCCCTACCGCTTTGAACTTTGTGTAAATTGTAAATACCCCACACTACAAATAGGGGGTCAAAAACCATCGTGCACACATTAGAAATACATATTGTTACTCTGCTAAAATTATTAGAGGACAATTGTAGACTAGAAATCATTCTAGCAGAACCATGTAAAAAACCCACACACGTATTGTTTGCTGATGGTGCTATTACTTTCTTACCCTTGTGTTTGTGACTATTATATCAGTACGAGTTGACGGACCCCAGTCGACCAATTCTGAACGTCGACATTTTGGCGCTAGAAGGAAGGCACGTTCTGATCAATGTCAATGGAAAGGGGGAGACATACGAGAAGTTCTAAAGTGACCGCTGCAACCACTTCTGTTCCCCCATTGGCTAGAACCACCTTAGGAATCCCCTCATGGGTTCCCTGTCAGTCTGTGACCCCTATTCCAGGGATAAAGGCGGCTTCGGCCTGGCAGCAACGTCAAGAGTCATTGAAGAATACAGTTAGGCAGCTTGCGGATGCAGTTAGGATGTTGGCCCAAGCGCAAGTCTAGGTCGTCTAGAATCGGGTGGAGGTCACACCACCCAGAGATATCCTACAGTCTCGGGATGAAAGGCCCATTCCAGATGAAAGAGAAGGTAGAGGAACTTCACGACGGGCTGGATCTGTTTATTCCTCGAACTCACGGTCCAAGAGATTGAAAGAACAACGATCTTGGGGAAAAGGACTAGAGGTGAACCCCAAAAATCTGAGAATGAGAGAAAATCGTTATGAAGATCATCGTGATGAGGTCCATAAAGGGAGTCGACGACGTGGGGATCCATGCCCAGGGGAGAGCTCAGTCAGGATCAGCCCAAGCCGCATTACTCATTGTAACTCGCTAGGGAATAGAAGATGACATCAGCCTAGAGCTCGCTATTCTCCAGATCGAGGTAGTAGATGGGAAAGACGGTCTCCCCCCGGAGGATCTTTGAACCAAAATCCAACTGTGGAGGAACTATTGTAAAGGGTTCGACAATTGGATGCGTGATATGGAGCTCATGATCGGAAGGGAGACCGTGATGAAAGGACCACATTCTCAAGAGAAGTCGAATATGAACCTCTCCCCCGCAAATTTAAGGTTCCGAACATCTCTCAGTACAACGAAGACGGTGACCCCTATGACCATCTGGATACCAAATGGACCTGCAGACCACAGGCTCGTTAGCTAAATACCGAGTATTCCTCGCAACTCTGGGGGACATACCTCGAACATGGTTAAAGAGCCTTCCCCCCCCCATAGTATTTGTAGCTGGGAGAAGTGCCAGAGGAGGTTCATTAACCAATATAGATAACTCTGTAGGCAACTTACCCCAACATGTCACCTCGCTACGATTTTCCAATGATAAAGTGAATCCTTGAAGGAATACATAGAGAGGTTCAGGCGTGAGGTCAATAATGTTAAGAACTCCTCAGATGAGAGTATTCTAATCGCGATATTCGTGGGACTATGAAAAGATGGAAAGCTCTATGAAAGCATCTACAAGTCCCCCGTAAGGGACCTGGGTGAGTTCTATGAGCGACCTGCAAAGGAAATCAGATGGGAGGAAACTTTTGGTTCAAAGAAGCCCAGTAACCAAAAGGATATAAGTGGAAACGCTAACCAGAGTAAGAAGCGGGGCAATGGTAACAACGATAAGGAAGGCCATGGACGAAATCCTAATGATTAGGTCGCTATGAAAGTAAGGAATGAGAAGGGAAGCGAGCGACCTCCACGCCAAGGTCGCTATGACAGCTACAGTGTCCTGTCTGACACCCAGGATAGGATCTTCACTACTGAGAAGAGAAAGGAAAATTTTGGGAAGCCTAATTCCATACGAATTCCCAGCAGGTTCAGGAAAAAGGACAAGTTTTGTGCCTACCACAATGAGGCAGGACACAACACCTCTGAGTGTTGGGCATTGAAAGACGCAATTGAAGAATTGATTGGGAAAGGTCGTTTGTGTGATTATGTGGTATGGCTGGGAGATCAACAGCCCCAGCACCTAGTTCAACCAGAGTATTATCAAGCTCCCGAGTAGGATCGGGCACCTATGGTAAGAACTATTTTCACTATTCACGGTAGGCCTCATATTGCAGGAACCTCTAATAGGTCGCACGAGTGTTATGTACGAGAGGTCGATCACCTCTTACTTACAGGGTATGGCGAACAGGGAATATTATCAAAGAAAGCCAGAGCAACCCCCAGTGACATTGTTTTCACAGAAGAAGATACAAGAAAGGTGCACTGGCCCCACAATAACGCTCTTATAGTCCGAGCTCTAATTGGAAACGTTGAAGTACGAAGGATTATGGTTGACACAGACAGCTCGGTGAATATAATGTATAGAGGATGCTTCGACCAAATGGGCCAAGGGCTGAATTAGCTAATGGCTTTCCTAGAGCTGCTTTATGGTTTCACTGGAGACACGGTGACCCCGACGGGACGCATTAGGCTTCCACTTGCGATCGGAGATTCAGATCGTTAGGCTACTATGATGACGGACTTCTTCATCATCGACTGCCCTTCGGCGTATAACGTTGTCGTAGGAAGGCCCGGTATGAACGACTTGAATCTGGTCATCTAGACCAAAGCTTTGATCATCAAATTCCTAACTTTGAACTGAGAGGCGAGCAATATTCAGCAAGACGTTGCTATGAAGAGGCATTGAAAATGAGATTCAAAGGAAAGAAAGTCAATATTATCTCAGGAGGTGGCTCACGGTGTGTAAGTGAGGAAGGAGTCAGCCACGACCTGAATCCACGCGAGATGGATTATAACCGAGCTGTCAGTTCAATAGGTGAGTTGGAAGATGTTATGGTTAGTGATACCGATACTAAGAGATGTCTCAAGCTAGGCATGAACCTCACCTCAGAAGTAAAGGCCCAACTAACTGAGTTTCGGAGAGCAAATCTCGATATGTTCGCCTGAAACCATGAGGACATGGTGGGGATAGATCTGAATGTGATGATGCACTGACTAAATATAGACTCGAGTTATAGGCCAGTTCGCCAGAAGAGGAGGCCTATGATAATAGAGTGTTGCGCAACCTTAAAAGAAGAGGTAGACAAGTTGTTAGCAAACAGGTTTATTAGAGAAGCTCACTACCCAACCTGGGTAGCTAATTCAGTCCTAGTGAAGAAGAAGAACGGGAAGTTGAGGACTTGCATTGACTTCACGAACTTGAATAAAACGTGCCTAAAAGATAGCTTCCCTCTACCAAGGATAGACCGGCTCGTAGACGCAACGGCTGGTCACCAACTCCTCAGTTTCATGGATGCTTATTCGAGATATAACCAGATTCCTATGAAACCTGAAGACGAGGAGCACACCTCGTTTGTTACAGATCGAGGGATATACTGTTACAAGGTGATGCCTTTCAGGTTGAAGAACGCTAGAGCGACCTACTAGCATCTGGTTAATAGATGTTCAAGGATCTGATCAGAAGGATCATGGAGGTCTATGTGGATGATATGCTGGTGAAGTCCAAGCAAGTTAACGACCATGTTCGTGACTTGGGAGAAATGTTCCAGATCTTGAGGAAATATCAGATGAGACTGAATCCACTCAAATGCACATTTGGCGTAGCTTTTGGGAAATTCTTGGGCTTCATGGTGAATGAAACGGGGATGAAGCCAACCCAAAAAAGATCTGAACTCTGCTTGACATGAGGTCACCAACTAAGACAAAAGAGGTGCAGAGCCTTAACGGCCAGATCACTGCCCTCAGCAGGTTTGTCTCCAAGGCCTCCGATAAATGTCTTCCATTCTTTAATATGTTGAAGCAGGACAAAAATTTCTAGTGGACGGAAGAATGCAAGGTCGCCTTTCAGCATCTAAAAGAATATATGGGGCGGGTCCCGCTTATGTTCAAGCCAAAAGAAGGAGAGAAGCTGATCATCTACTTGGGAATGTCACAATATGCTATCAGTGTCGTACTAGTGCGAGAAGAAGACAGGGTACAATGCTCGATATATTATGTAAGCCACAGATTGTTAGATGCGAAAACAAAGACGACCTTGTAGATGAGCAGCCCGTGGGCCTTCGCCATATAAGGTATAGACCTAATTAGCCCACTCTCAATAGCTTGCGGCGGATGTAAGCACGCTATAGTAGCATTTGATTACTTCACTAAATGGGCGAAAGCGAAGGAGCTCGCACAGATATCCACAATAAAAGTAGAGAAGTTCGTTTGGAGTAATATTATTTGTAGATTTGGGGTTCCCCAATAGATAGTCATAGACAACAGAACCCAGTTCACCAGCGAGCAGTTTGTCTAATTCTGTGAATCATTGGGGATCCAGAAGAGCTTTTCAGCCGTGGATCATCCCCAAGCTAATGGCCAAGTCTAGGCTGTCAACAAGATAATCAAACGGATTTTGAAGACAAAGCTGGAAGACAGAAAGGGGGCCTGAGTGGACAAACTACAAACAATACTCTAGGCCTATCGAACAATAGCTTGGACCATTACAAGAGAAACTCATTTCTCTATGGTTTATGGGTCTGAAGCTATGATCCTTGCGGAGAATGAAGTGATTAGTCAACGAAGAGCCACCTTTAACCCCGAAGACAACGACCAGTTACTAGCCGCAAACCTTGATTTACTCGACGAGACAATGGAGTCAGCTCGCATAAGAGTGGCTGTCTATCAACAACGGATCGCGAGGTACTACAATCGAAAAGTTCAAGTTCGGTGTTATAATGTTGGTGACCTCGTGTTGCGCTTTATTCTTCCTGGAGCTCGTAAGGCCAGCGACGAGGCGTTAAGCCCGAACTGGAAAGGCCCTTATGTTATCAAAGAAAACCTGGGCAATGAAGCATGAAATACCTGAGAATTTTCAAAGGGTTCAAAAGTAATTTATTCGAGGGCGAAAATGAAATTATTAGAAGTTTTGGGGTTTAAGTATAATTTCTTGGAGTTATAAACAACTGAATCGATTAAAGGGAATGCCTCGGAACATAATTGTCTCTAAAAGAAAAAGTATGTTGTGGATGAATATAATATCCCATGTTTCGTTTGGTTGCCACATTGTTTGAATGAGTTTGGGATACCAAAAAATGGTTGTGATAGCAAAATAAGTCATCGAATTAACATGAAATGCCTTGGGACTTAGATGTCTAAAAGAAAGGGGATGAAGTCATCAAGCATATCAAAACGTAATTTATGACAATGAAAGAAGTCAAAACAAAGATAGTTTTTGGTATAGCTTCGATTCAGCCTAAATTATCGAATTATCGTAAGAAACCTCTAGGAAATCAACGGAACCCTAAGAGGGCTCCGATTTTTTGTAAAGATCAACCCTGAGGTGGTTTTTGGATGAAATAATAGCCTAGTGAGGATGCTGGGGCAAAATCGTCCTTATCAAGTAAGTCTTAAGTTATTAATTTTGTGTTTTCGGTATCGTAGTGCAAATTAAATTGATGTTTGAGGATATAAATGCAATTAAAAAATTACTCAAGCGAAATAAGGATGAAATTTGGGTTCTAATGTCTAGTTATCATATTACATAACATTATAGGTGTATACATATATAATATATATGTGCGTGTGTGTGCAGTGTGTGCAGAGTGTGTAAATTGCAGCAAGTTGTTCTTGTGATATTTGTGATATAGTTAAAATATATGTGTAAATTGCAGCAAGTTAATTCATAGTCAAGCATTACAGCAAATGGTATTATATATATAGGGTTATATTCAAGAGTGAGGGCCAAGTTGCAGCAAGAGATGTAAATTATAATATATGATATAAATATTATATGTATATGTGCAAGCGTGGTGCCCAAGCTGTAGGATTGCTATAAATTGAGGGAGAATTAAGAGGAAATTAAAGAAATAGAGATAGAGAGTAGTCGAGAGATCGAGCAAGCAAATGGTGGTCGGTTGGCCTTTAAGTAGTGGTTGGAGGCAGCCTAAAACTGCAGCAGCAGCAGTGAGCGGCCATAGCCGCAAGCTTCTAAGGTTGCAGGCGGCCATAACCTACACAAGCAACAAGCCGAGTGGACTAGAGCAGCCGCTAGAAGGCTGGTGGCGGCTATGGCAGTGACTGGCAAGGCCGATGGCGACGAGCGGAGGCCCAAGCAGCGGTCAACGAGGTTGGTGGTGGCGGCGCCCGAAGGTGGCTATCGCAGCCATGGCAGCCGCTACTGAGCTGGACGCGCGACAAGAGGGGCGGCTATGTGCAGTGGAGTTGGAGTGATTGGTGATGACGGGGGCTGGCCGTGGCGGCGGTAGGCGGAGCCAAGAGTGGTGGTCAGCGACGTTGGTGCACATAAGGAAGTGTGAGGGAGAAGGAGGAGGATGAGGAAGAAGAAGAAGAAGAAAGAAAAAGAGAAAAACAGAAAAGAAAAGAAAAATGAAGAAAAGGAAAGAAATAGAAGAAAAATGGGGAAAATTCTTGGAAAAATCTCAAAAAATTCTAGGAATTTATTTGGGGCTAAAAGAGTATGCTAAAGTCAGGAAATTATTAGGACGCATATTTTGAGGCTTACCAAGCATTACGAGACGAAAATTGACTTTTCGAATAAGGTGAGTGGTTCAATTCTAGTCTTACCCATTGTCTTGAAAATGGTTTGATGTGTGTATAGTGGGTTCAGGTGAGTGGTTCTACCCTCCCGAGCTTAGGTTGCATGTGCTTGAACCAATTCTGGCGAGCGACTACACCCTCCAGAATTTGGGTTATATTGTGTAGGCATTTTACTTAAGTACTTGTGGCATCGTATGCATATTGAACATGTGGTATATTGCATCGACTATTTTTACTTGTAAAAGAGTCGGTGCATGACATGTGATTTTTTCATATCATCGGGGTATTGATTTTCATGTTATTGTTATGTCCGTAGGGGACGGGATGAGGTCTTCTTGAGAATGGGGCAAGGTTAATCCCAGTAATTGGGTGACACAGTAGGCCACTCGGGGATTAAGTATGTCGCGGCAAGGTTAACCCCAAAGATGTGTGGAATGGATTTTCCATGGGAGGTTGAGTATGCCAGGGAGATTTCTCAAGTTAGATATGTTGGATTTTGTTGTTGTCTGTATATGCCATGCTCGTGTGTGTTTCATGCATTCAGTAAGTTGTATCATGCCATCACTTAGATGTTTTATTATCTAATCTGGGTTATGCCCCTGGAACATTCAACGTTCTAGCCAGGGACTGCTGCGAATGCGAGGACGTGGCCAGTTGAGGGCCGACGGTGTTTAGCATGATAGTGTTGTTATTATTTTGTAACGTTGTAATACTTATTTTGGTATGGAAACACTATGTATGAACCTCATGGTAAGCCACGATATTTTGATGTTATTATATCCACTGCGTAATATTATGACTCGTTTAGTATAGACTATTGATCTTGTTAATTAAACTGGCAAGACTGGGGTTTTCGGGGTCTTGTGTGCATGTGAAGATTGTTCTTGGAATCATCGCGAGTGCCGGCCTGTGTGTGCATGTGAAGATTGTTCTTAATGCACCACGTGTAATGAACTTGGAAAAAAAAATATTCTCGAGAATTCTCTTATAGTGACACGCCTGGCGAGGCGGGGTGTTACAAAACATATCACTTGACAGATATGAATGGAGCTGTTCTCCCACGAGTTTGGAACATGGAGCATCTCAGACCATATTTCCGATAAGCAACATCTTTTCTTTGCATGATGTTTGACTGATGTTCTGTTTATGCTGACATTACTCTGTTAATGAATTAAACTTATGATCATTGCTGTCAACTCTTATAATTTCCACCTTTCGTTAAATATTAAAAGGCAGGAAATAATCCTAATTCGAGGTTAAAAGGCTATGGTTTGCGAACTAGAGGCCCATTCAACTTGGCCTGTGTGCCATGGTTTGCGGCTTATCTGAGCATTTATCTTAGTCTTTTCCCTAGGCCGTGGTTGAAGAACTAGAGTCCATTCATCTTGACGACAGTGTCATGGTTTGGCACCTGTTAAGCCACCATCACGGCTAAAAACTTATAAGTTATGGTTCACTAGCTGGGGTCTTCTCATCTTGACAGAAGTCATGAATTGCGACCTACCTGGGTGTTCATCTTGACCTCGCTATGCCCCTAAAAGTCATGGTACGTTAGCTGGGATAGAATTACGATCTTCCTAGACATATAACTTGATGGTGAAATGCGATTTAATTTAACATTCACCGAGCTACTGTATATTAGCTTAGATTTGATCTCATTTACTTGAATGATCATGACCTATTGGGCATACGGCTCGAACTAATCAATCTTACTTAACATATTATCCAAAGTTGCTTAGTTTTGAAATTCATCAGCTACGAACTAAAGGCGTCGTTGAGTTAGCTAAATTTAAACTCATGCATAAGCTTTGTGTTCGACTTTAGGCTTGCAGCAAATGATAAAGAGACAAATTTTTAAGTGAATAAGAAAAATGTATTGCTTCCAAAATCAAAGTACAAGATAAAAAAAAAAAAATCCTAGTGGCCTGGAGAAGTTGAGCTCTGAATAGCCGCATCTTAAGGAGTTGGATTGCCGGCATCTTCAACAAGGAGATCAACCACGGTCTGACTGGGTTCGAGCAAGGTTGCGACGACTCTTGAGTTTGCAGCATTGGCATCATATTTCTTCACCGCCTCCACCGCTTCCTCGTCGAAGCAGGAAAAGTCAAGATCTGGATGCGCTCTCCACAAAGTGAAGACAAACACACTGTAGATGTCAGACTCAACCTCCTCGCGTTCCTTCGTGACCCGAACTTCGATGTCGACCTTCATTTGCTCGACCTCCTGTTTTACCGCTTCAGCTCACTTCTGGGCCTGCTCTAGGTCATCTCGGGTTGCAGCCAGCTCTACCTCAGCCTTATTTAGCTTCGAAGTCACCTGGGAGAAAGCTAACTCATACATCCACTTCTTGCAGGATAGTTCTTCTTCGGCCTCCTCCTTAGCTCTTTCGGCCTTCCTTACTCGGCCTTCCAAGCCCTTAGCCTTGCTCCGGTATTTCTTAGACTCATTTGTCAAGAAGGTTAGACTCTCCTCCAACTTTTTCATGTCCTTCCTGAGCACCCCGATGATAGCCTCAAACTGCTCTTTTTCCTTGACAGCCCGATCTCTATCTTCTTTTTGCTTGAAGACGGCCAGGGAAGCCTGTGAAACTCAGGGGCTCAGTACATTTGAAAGAGATAAAACAAGAAGTACGAGGTTGAGCGAAGAACCTTACAAAAAGGATATGGCGAGTAATGTAGTCAGAAAGCGCATCACTCGACACCTCTTTCTTGTCTAGAGCCTTGGTAGAGTTACCAAGGACCTTGTCCAAACTGTCAAGAAGATGGGCGAAGTATGTCCCACCGGTCGCGACCTTAGATGTGCTCTGCTAAACGGAAGCGGTTGCCTTCTTCTTTTTGTTCGCCTGGGTTTGCTGAATGGCCTGCAAGGTGGGAGATGCTTTTCTCTTGCTCCCGGCGGTGGGGGCCTACTCGCGAACCACGAACTTACCACGACTTGCTATAGCCATGGCCGCCGCACGCTGCGAATAGGTGTCTACAGGAGCGGGGTTTGACAAAGTCACGACAGTTGTTACGGGGTTAGGACCGGGCAGAGTGACGAGGTCGCGGCTTTCACTGGCCACCTCGGCGCGAGGTTCTGCCCTTTGGATTTTGGCAGGAGAAGAAGGTGCGCAGATGACCTCGGGTAAGCTCGAGATAGCAGAAGTACCGGGTCTTTCGAGTTAGAGCTTCATTGCTTCTGATGACGTTGACGAGGCCCCGACCGTGACTTATTGGCGAGCTTTTCTTTCCCTGACCGGACTCCCATTGAAGTCGACCACGTCAAGGGCCGACTTTATCTTTTTTTGGTCCCGAACTCCAATATCTTCCTTCCTGATTTCTTTGAGGTTAAGAGGGGGAGCGAGCTAGTAGTTGCGGAGTAAACAATCAGAGAGCTCATAATCGTCCTCGCCTATTTTTGCTTCTAAAGCTTTTTGAATCCCTTGTGCCTCAGAGATAGTCAGCTCGGGCTTCCCACCAGCGATGTCTGCAAAGTCAAGAAGAGATTTGTAAACAAAGAGTAAATAACAAATAAATTGTTATAACAAATGCGAGCTAAAAGACTACTTACTTGGTATAAGGACAAAGCTGAAATTATTGAGATCGTGAAGTGAGGAGTAGGAGATGTAGAACCATTGGGACTTGTAGTCCCCTACATTAGACTTGCCCTTAGCCTTCCCCTGAGGTAAGAGCTTTTTACAGTTAGAAGAATGAGCTACCATATAATACAGCTCGTCCTTGGTACCTTTGAAAGAGTAAAGGTATCTAAGGATTTTGGGGGTAGGAAGAGGAAGTTTGTTCTTTTTGAAGAGTATGGCCAGGTGATTAGTGGTTAATTTTGTAAAAATTTTGTTATAATTATACCCTTCTTTCGATCTTAAATATGGTTTAAATTAGATATTAATATATATTTTATGGTTATATGCAAGTTTAAATTGAAAGATAAATGAAATGAAGTTCTAAAGTAAATAATAATAATATATAAAATTATATATAATACATATACATCATTATATGCATGCATGTACTATATATATAATATAATCTAATATATATGTGTGCTATTTGTAATACATATATATAATATATAATTTATTAATAATATTAAATTATTTTTTTTATTTTTAGCCATGAAGCATTCAAGCCCATGAAGCATTCAAGCCCATGAAGAATTCAAGTCCATGAAGAAATCAAATCCATGAAGAAATCAAGCCCATGAAAAATTAAAGTCCATGAAGAATTCAAATCCATGAAGAAATCAAACCCATGAAGAAATCAAGTCCATGAAGAATTCAAGCCCATGAAGAATTAAGGCCCAATTTGAGCAACCCATGGAAAATATTATTTGGAGAAGGCCCAAGGATTATTTTTAATCCTAATGAAGATTAAAAACCAATTTATAGAAATCTATTTTTATTTTTTATGTGAGAGCTTTATTAGGTGTGTTTTTAGCTAAAATCCATTT